>NC_142362.1:9020654-10363570 GCF_059441175.1 Urocampus carinirostris
GAAGATTTTCACTGAGTAGGCTTTAGTTCAATGACAGATCAGGCTGTTCCAAATGCAGAATATTTTGTCTAGTTCTGTTGATAACTTTTGCACGGCACTGTAGTTCAATGAGAATAATCTGAATTAAGGTAGAAAAAAAAAATCTCATGGGGGCCGGACAAGTAGGTGGAAGGAAGGAAGGAAGGAAGGAAGGAAGGAAGGAAAGAAAGAAGGAAGGAAGGAAGGAAGGAAGGAAGGAAGGAAGGAAGGAAGGAAGGAAGGAAGGAAGGAAGGAAGGAAGGAAGGAAGGAAGGAAGGAAGGAAGGAAGGAAGGAAGGAAGGAAGGAAGGAAGGAAGGAAGGAAGGAAGGAAGGAAGGAAGGAAGGAAGGAAGGAAGAAAGGACAGAAAGAAAGGACAAAAAGGACAAAAAGAAAGGTCAGAAAGAAAGGTCAGAAAGAAAGAAAGGATAGAAAGAAAGGACAAAATGGAAGAAAAAAAGAAAGAAAAAAGGAAGAAAGAAAGACAGATATATTGAAAGAAGCAATGGTGGAAAGAAGGAAGGAAGACTGGTCAGAAAGAATAAGGAAAGGAAAAAAGGACAGAAAAAATGAAGGACAGAACAAAAGGACATAAAGAAAGAAAGGACATAAAGGACATGAACGACCGAAAGAATGGACAGAAAGAAAGAAAGAAAGAAAATAAGAAAAAAGAAAGAAACGAAAAGAAAGAAAAAAAGAAAGAAAGACGGATAGAAGGAAGGAAGGATGGAAAGAAGGAAGGATAGAAAGAAGGAGAGAAGCAAGGAAGGCGGATGAATGACAAATAGACAGACAGACAGAATGAAAGAAAGACAGTAAGAGAGAAGCAAGAAAGAAAGAACAAGAGAGTGTTAGAAAGAGAAACAGAACGAAAAAACGAGTTAGAATGAGAGAAAGTGAGAACAAAGAAGAGAGAGAACGTAGTAAAGTAACCCTACCCAACCCTGTTTACAATGTACTTCAGACTTTACCCATTCACACACACACTCACACACCGATGGCGGAGTCAGCCGTGCAAGGCGCCTTCCTGCCTATCAGGGGCATTAGGGATTCAGTGTCTTGCCCAAGGACACTTTGACAGGCTAAAAAGCCAAATTAGGATGCAGAGCCTATTGCCCACACCTCTATCCAGCAGACAGTAGATTAGGAGCAGGGTTGGGTAGGGTTACTTTAACTGGATTACTTTCAATTACTTTTGGATTACTCCAATACCAAATATGCTAATAAAAGACAAAAGAAACTAAATAGGAATCGAATTACAAAATTTTGTGCAGGTTCGGGGAGTAACGGAATACATAGAACGGCAAAAATGATGTTGGCAAGCTGTTTGGATTTATTTTCATTTGGTTTCTGTCGCATTTTATGTTCGTTTTGCCGGAGATCAAAGAGATCAAAGCCAGGAGAGAAAGCCTACCACGTGTTGTGAGTCATCATTTTATTCATTTTTTGTTTCTTTTGTCTTTTATTTGCATATTTGGTATTGGAGTCATCCAAAAGTCATTGAAAGTAATCCAGTAAAAGTAACCCTACCCAACCCTGAATTTAGGAGAAGATAAAAAGTTGTGAGTCCGTTGGCTGGAGGCTGCCGAAGCAGACCGGTGTCATCTTTCAGACATGGAGGCACCGCAGTTGAAACGTCCCTTTGGCATTGCCTGATAGATGGTCCTCCCTTTCGGTCTTTTGTTCTGGTTTAGGGCTTCGTGTTTGTCCCCAACCCAAGTCGGAGCTCCGTGAAAACCTTCATGGACAGAAAAGCTCCTTTGAAAACATCTGCGCGGCTTCTTTGCTATTAGCGCGCTTAAATAATAAATGACGATGAACGAGGGCCCCTTGTGCTAAGTGGCGCTGTAAATCGGCAGGGTCCGTAAAAAGTGACTGGAAAAAAGTAGTTTTCATAGATTTTGCATTTAACTGTGCTGCTTTTGGATCTGCCTTATTGATGGCTCGGATGAAGATGTTGCTTGTGTATAAAGATCCAGTGAAACATCTCATCTCATTAGCTGCACCGCTTATCCTCAGTAGGGTCGCGGGGGTGCTGGAGCCCATCCCAGCTGTCTTTGGGCAGTGGGCAGGGGACAGTCAGCCAGTCACAAGGCACACAGGGACAGACAACTCACTCGCTCATTCACACCTAGGGACAATTTGGACCGGCCAGTCCACCTGAAATGCACGTCTTAGGAATGTGGGAGGAAACCGGCGTGCCCGGAGGAAACCCACGCAAGCACGGGGAGAACATACAAACTCCGCACAGTAAGTCTGGTAGCTGGATTTGAACCCACGCAAGACCTTAGAACTGTGCCGCACACGCGCTAACCACTGCTCCGCCGTACTGCCCTATCCAGTGAACCATGTTAAGAAAACAAGAACTGCGTGATAAGAGCCTCAAAAGACATCAAGGGTCCATTTAAAAAGTGTTTTTCAGCTGGGTCAAGACCCAAACGCGTGTTGCAGACCTTTTTTCAGTGGGTCCTGGGATTTTGCTAATAAAAACAACACAGGGTCGATTACACTCCTTAACAGTTGATGGCGGTAATACCCTGCTCAAGCTTTTCTTCGTGTTCAGCCAATCGGTGCGTTTGAGAGGGATCACGCCTCATTTCATTGGGATTTTGGAGGTTTTAATGCCAGTATTTTCATCTCATCTCATTAGCTGCACCGTTTATCCTCAGTAGGGTCGCGGGGGTGCTGGAGCCCATCCCAGCAATCATCAGGCAGTGGGCAGGGGACACCCTGAACTGGTTGCCAGCCTGGCATTATTTGAGTATTGTATTTATTTGGTGCTCGTAATGTTCATGCTGTGTCTTATTGACTCCAATACAGGAAACATTTTTACTAATATGAGTCCATTCTTACGGTTAAAAATTACCTTTTTTGGTTCTTTTCCTGGGTACACCTCTTTGACAGTGATCTTACACCATATTTGCCCACCTATTTAGTTAAATGTGTGTCATGAACCAGAACAGGATCAGGACCCAAACGCGTGACGTTCTCACACAAGTCTTTTATTTTATGGGAAATGGGGAGTCATCCACGTTGGGCACTAGTCTGGCGTGAAATGATAGGAAGCCAGAGGCCAACGAGATCGATACCAATTGCTGGAGTAGATATCGAACGGATGGGGTCGATATCGGACAGGACAGACAGGATTGATAACGAATCAGGGTATAAAAAAAACAGGACAAACAAGGGAACGAAAACTGGAGAGAATAATAAACGGGGACAAAAATAGACGGGAACGAATCTGGAATTTTTATATTAAACAGGACAAAAATAAACGGGAACAATACCGGACTGGAAATACCAACAGGAAAACAGGACCAAGTCAGAACCCACATCTTGCGGGGCAGAGGTTCGTTGATGGACTCACCAAGGAGAAATAAGAACACTGAGCTTTAATATTTAATAGACGGAAAGCCAATCTGTCAATGAGCCGCAGCTGGCGCCACACGGGCGGGACCAATTGGACACCATGGCAACCGTGACAATGTGCTGTCGGCAACTTGAAATTTTACTTCTCTAATGCCATGATCACAGGCTCAGTCAGCTCAAGTACTAGTAAACTCTTCTTTTTTCATCTTTTTTAGGTATGGGTTGGTGTGTGTACTGTATTTGACGCACTCCTTCTCTTACTTTCACCATTTTCAAGCTACACAACAAACGAACATTAAATCACTTTTACTCTCAGTCAAACCAGTGAATTAAAACATGTCCGTTTTTGGTTGAAAAGTAAAATGTTCCAAATAACTTTTTCAATGCCAAGACAGTCTTAAACCCGCGGCCCAGGGGCCATTTCCGCCCCTCAGGATGCTACTTTGAGGTCCCCGCCTTGATCAATGACAAGACAGTCTTAAACTCGCGGCCCAGGGGCCATTTCCGCCCCTCAGGATGTCTGTTTGAGGTCCCAGCCTTAATAAAAAAGTTAAAGGGATGGTGTTTATTATTTGACCACTAGGTGTTGTACTATCATGTATAATCTTAAAACCCTCAAGACAAAAGTATAAAACTGATGATAAAGCGATGGTTTTGGTAGCTATGGAGCAAGAGAAATGGTCTCTCAGCCTCTCCCCCAAATCACTGAGATGAATCCACTCGTGTTGGTTTACCAAAATAAGAGCCACAATTTCATCTGAATTCAACAAGATTGAGAGACCTTAGGTCAACATATGTTTCAGACGTAAGCAGTGTTCCCTCTATTGCGCACTGCTCGCACATTCTCAGCGCACAAGAAAATCTAGCCGGCGCACAAAAATCAGGGCTCAAAATTACTAATTAAGAAGCGACTTTGAGTCAAAGTTACAGTACATGAAGGTAAAAATACACGGGTTCCCCTGACGTTGTGTCCTAAATGCGGTATTTGGAAGTCGAGTCGAAGTAGAACGAAGTTGAGTAAAGTTAGAAGAGTTTGTCGAGAACCGGCTTCTTCGGCTCGGCTCACTAAAAGGAACCGGCTCTTTCGGGTCCTAAACGGCTCTTCAGGTGGTTTTTGCTTCTTTAATCCCAACATGACCAAATATTTTGTAAAATTATGCACAAAATGATTTAAAGGAAGGGGGGAATAGAACAAAAAAGAAAAAAATAGCAAAATGAAAAAGTAGTGAAAAGCTGAGAAAAAAAGAGACAAAAGGAAGAGAAAAAAAGAAGGAAAAATTTAGAAAAAAAAGCCAGAAAAAAAGAAAAGAAAGAAATGTAGGAAAAAAGTAAATAGAGAACAAAAAGAAAAAAGTAAGAGCTCGGAAAAAATAAACACAATGAGATTTTTTTTTAAAGGAATTTTTAAAAAAAGTAGGGAAAAAAACACGGTAAAAAGAATAAAAAGTTTGTGTTGCATTCAAATAATTTCCAATTCTATCAAGTGAATCTTCCAGCAGCATCCCTTCGCTGAGAACAATACAATAATAAAGCAAAAGGAATACAATAAACAAATACCCAATGTGACGTGCTAATACCCACTGTAGCGTGTTGTATAGAGTATTTAAATAGTGCTACATAAAATACACACTGCAATAAAAGTACGGTAATATGCAATGTAGGGGGTGTGGTTTAATGTGGGCCTTTACTCCGCCGGTTGGAGTTAAAGAGCCTCATGGCATGAGGAAGAAAAGATCTCTTCAGTCTGTCCGTGGTACAAGACAGTGACAGAAGTCTGTCGCTGAAACTGCTCTTCTGTCTGGAGATGACGCTGCGTAGTGGATGTGATGAATTGTCCATGATTGACCGCAGCTTTTTCAGTGCCCGTCTCTTGGCTACTGTTGTCAGGCTGTCCAGCTCTGTGCCCACAACAGAGCTCGCTTTCCTCGCCAGTTAATTGAGATGAGAGGCAGACAGACGCTTCCTCCCCAACACGCTGCCGCATAGAAGATTAAGTCAATGATGTCAAGTTTTGGACATGTTTGATCATGAATTAGTTGCCACACTTGGGATTGCTGTTGCTCACCGTTGTTTCAAGCGTTGCTCACCGACTTTGCCTGAACGCTCAGACCCGTAAGGAAAATTACAGGGAACATTGGAGAACAACTTGGAGTTGCAATACTCTTCCTCTCCTTATTTTGTGACCAAAGATCCCAGCGAGTGTCCTTTCAAGCTCCCCGCAGGTGAAGTTTCCTCTATCTGCCCCAGTAGACCCCAGATAATGGAAACAATGGTCCAGATGACAGCAGATAAGCTTTCCAGAGTCAGGTGACCAAAGAGAAAGCACCAATCATGCAGCTGCCAGCTCCACTATATCATTACCTCTTATAGGAGAAGACTTGAATGCTTTATGGACTTGACAACCTTCAAGTGGAAAATAATTCTGCTTTTACAACCGTCGCTTTAATGTATTTAGCTGTGTTCGTATGCATGAAGGTTGCCTTTGAAACTATAAACTCTAGGCAGCGATGCAGCTGTCAAACCATTTTTGAATGCGCGTTACCACTGGAACATTAGAAGTGGAGTTTTCGGCGTACTCCGCCATTTACTTGTGTACTGTGGGAAAATCACCAGCTGTCATTTCTCAAGATTCACTCAGGGCCAATGTTCGATGTAATTTTCCGCGGGTATGAGCGTTCACAGAAAGTCGGTGAGCAACGCTTGAAACAACAGTGAGCAACAGCAATCCCAAGTGTGGCAACTAACTAATTAACATTTTGGGGGCTTATTTAGTCGGTTGCACGGTACACAACTGTATTTAATCATATTTTTTAGTGGAAGTACAATGTTGGCAACAAGATTCACTTGGAAATGATTTGAATGCAACACAAACTTTTTCTTCCTTTTTCCGTGTTTTTTTTTTTTTTATTTTATTTTTTTAATTCCTTTTAAAAAAAGGTCTCATTGTGTTTATTTTTTCCGAGCTGTTACTTTTTTCTTTTTGTTCTGTATTTAATTTTTCTCTACGTTTCTTTCTTTTCTTTTTTCTGGCTTTTTTTCTAATCTTTTCCTTCTTTTATTCTCTTCCTCTTTTTTTCTTTTTTTCTCAGCTTTTCACTTCTTTTTTGTTCTATTCCCCCCTTCTTTTAAGTCATTTTGTGCATAATTTTACATAATATTTGGTCATGTTGGGATTAAAGAAGCAAAAACAACCCGAAGAGCCGGTTAGGACCCGAAAGAGCCGGTTCGTTTGAGTGAGCCGAGCTGAAGAAGCCGGTCCTCGACAAACTCTACTAACTTTACTCAACTTGGTTCTACTTCGACTCGACTTCAAAATACCGCATTTAGGACACATTGTCAGGGGAACCCGTGTATTTATACCCTGACAGAAAACGTCTCGTACCTGGTGGTAATTTTGGTCCCCATTAACCGTGATAACCGAGGTCCCACTGTATTTGTTTGATTCATAACATGGAGTATATTTTTACTTTACTGAGTTCAGGAGAAATTTAAATGAGAAAATAAACCCCACTACCAAATAAACCATATGTACCTTTTGCAGGGAGACCATCAGGCTGTACTGTAATAACTAGTGACATTTCAAAACCAACAGGATATACAAAACGCATCCTCTCTCACATCTTTCCATTCAGGTACGATAGTCATCTTTTCCACCTCCACACGTAGGAAAGCCAGGCTTTATTTATCTCTTCTCGAGGTATCGAAGCGAGTCCGGTGTGGCAGGTTTAAACGCACGACGGTTGAAGTAAACCTACTTTCAACTCTAACCGTGGGCGTGTGACGGGCGTGACCGTGACAGTTTTACAAGATTACCCCTTGTTTGTAAGATGACACGCACCTTGCTGCCTGGCCTCTCACCTCTTGGTAAAAATGAACAAATTGGAAAGTCATTGCCTCTGGTGGGGAGAAAAAAATGCACATGTCACGCCTGACCTATACATGTGCAAAAGGAACATTCTACAAAAGACTTGGGCAAGGAAGTTATGTACAGGATTCAGACGATTTTGAAGAAAAATAGGAGTACCGTATTTTCCGCACTATAAGGCGCACCTTTTCTAGCAGCTGCCCTATTGTTTTATTGTCTGCTCCTATCTTTGGTGTTTTTCTTCAGGTTTTGACAACTACACTATGGATTACTTCTATCCTATAGACATGGGTTTTAGCGCACAAAAATGCGTCTATTCAAGGAATCAACTCCTTGCCCTAAAGAATTCTCGTGCCGGCGTGATGAAGGGGCCTATCGTGGAAGAAGAGCCGGAGCTGGCAAAGGGGCTAGCGGCGTTATAAGTCTTCGGTACCATCCGTAATCATGGTAAATGCGAACTCACGACCAAATAAGATCATCGAGTGCTGGTGGAAAACATCGAAGCGCACAGGGAGCGCAGTTGCTGTGTTTTGCGGAAACGTGGCTCACGTTTAGCATTCCGGACGCTAACGTGTAGCCACCCGGAGCTACCCGGAGCTATCCGGCTTCAGCGCCGCTATACAGAGACACGAAAGCCGGGGGGAATCGGAGAGGAGGCGGACTTGCTAACACGAGGTGGTGTATCCCTGGATTTTCACAAAGAAAAGATTTCCATCTGCCGCAGGGATGTCGAACTTTTGGACTAGCGTGACGTCATCCACTTCGCTACAAGCACCCCTAGGGCCTCATGTTAATCTGTTAATAAACAACGGGGTAGACTGCTGGAAGTGTGAATTTCCCTACGGGGATGAATAAAGTATCTATCAATCTATCTCGATCTATCTAAGGCGCACCGGATTATAAGGTACTACAATGGGAACGTGGACAAAACAGTCAGATAGTTCAGTCCAACTTATTACCCCCTTAACATTCCCAAAGCTTGCAAAGAAGCAAATACGTGTCGAGAACAGTGTCGGAAACAGTGTCTGTACGATGTCGCCAATCACTCAAATGCATCGTTCCAAATATCATTCGGATGGTTAAAGTCTTGGGATTCAAGAAATGCCAAACATTTCTTAGTTTCCATTTTATTTTTTGCTGGCCACTGTCCGAATAACTTTAGCCAATGATTGACACATTGCTTAGGAAAGGAAACGCCGGTATATAAATCCCAGCATACACCGCGGACGACTTCGCCTTCGGGGGAAAATCTAGTCGGCGGCTGCTTGCCTTAGTTGCAAGACTTTGCGACTTAATATTGATCCATATATAAGACGCACTGTATTATAAGGCGCATGGTCAGCTTTTGAAAAAAATAAAGGCTTTTAGGTGCGCCTTATAGTGCGGAAAATACGGTAAATGTTTTTCTAACATAGCTAGGAGAAGTCAGGTTAACTTCTGGCCCTCAGTAAGTCCTGGAACTTCTGTCAGTAACAAATACTGAACGCGTTTTTAAGACTCTACTGTCATAACTACATAGTCCGTTTCTGTGTTGTTTTTTAAATCTAGACATAGGACCTACTTCTATTCAATAGCTTATGATTGATGCCCACCTCATACTTTTATTTTCCTGTCTTTCTCCGACTGCCTGGCTGGTGGTGATGCGAGGGAAAAGGACGATTTGAGATGAGTCAGCGTACCAGCATCTGGACCTGAAGCATGTAAACGCCTGCATGGACCGCCCGGTAGAAGATGGGAAGCTGTGTCGTTGCTGTTATGGACTTTTTGGACTATGCTACAGGCTTGAGGCGTGGTTGCTGTCAGGCACTTTCTGGAAAAATTTCAACAAGTTACCTATTGTTCTCTTTTATTAATGTTCACAATGTTTTGTGTACTGTTGTGTTGCTAAATCTGTTGCACCCTGGTCATTCTGGAAGGGGGATCACCATTTTTGAGACCCCTTGTCAAGGTTTCTTATCTTCCTCGTGCTGAGGTTTTGAGTTTTTCCTTGCCCGCCTGTTGGTTTAAGATCAGGGGATGGTGTCATTGTAACCCTGTGCAGTCCTTTGTGACATCTTGTGATTAAGGGTAATACAAATAGATAGGGGGCAGCAAGGCGGCGCAGTGGTTAGCGCGTGTGCGGCACAGTTCGAAGGTCTTGGGAACCTCCTGTGTGGGTTCAAATCCAGCTACCGGACTTACTGTGCGGAGTTTGTATGTTCTCCCCGTGCTTGCGTGGGTTTCCTCCGGGCACTCCGGTTTCCTCCCACGTTCCAAAGACATGTATTTCAGGTGGATTGGCCGGTCCAAATTGTCCCTAGGTGTGAATGAGCGAGTGAGTTGTCTGTCCCTGTGTGCCCTGCGATTGGCTGGCAACCAGTTCAGGGTGTCCCCTGCCCACTGCCCGATGTCTGCTGGGATGGGCTCCAGCACCCCCGCAACCCTACTGAGGATAAGCGGTGCAGCTAATGAGATGAGATGAGACAAATAGATAGACTTGACTTGATTTAGCTACTTATTAAACGCAGTACATGAATTAAAGTATTATTGGTGATTACTCTTGCGTCACTCCACCAGTATTGTTCGAAGAACAGTGGGCATGTTTATATTTGCTTAGAATATATGTTTCAGAAGAGCTATGAATAATGAAAACTTTGACCGTACCAGTCTTGGTCAATGTTCCCTGTAATTGTCCACGGGTCTGAGCGTTCACACAAAGTCGGTAAGGAATGCTTGAAACAACAGTGAGCAACCATAATCCCAAGTGTGGCAAGATAATTCATTATCAAACATGTCCAAAACTTGACATCGAGTTACATTTTGCCGAGTTTCCAGCAATGCAAAATGATTTTTCTCTTTTGAATGAATTGACTCGTGTACTATTGCAAAGGTTGTACGGCCTACAAACGTCGTTTGTTCTTACAATTCTTTCACAAGACATCCATTTCTTTTTATTTCCTGACATATTTTGTTGCATAATATTAACATTTTTGGCGGCTTATTTAGTTGGTTGTAAGATACAGAACTGTACTTAATCCCATTTTTTAGTGGAAGTACAATGTTGGCAACAAGATTCACTTGATATCATTGGAAATGATTTGAATGCAACACAAACTTTTTCTTCTTTTTTCCATGTTTTTTTCTACTTTTTTGTTACTTTTTTCTTTTAGTTCTCTATTTACTTTTTTTCCTACATTTCTTTCTTTTCATTTTTTCTGGCTTTTTTCTAAATGTTTCCTTCTTTTTTTTCTTTTCCTTTTGTTTCTTTTTTTCTTAGCTTTTCACTACTTTTTCATTTAGGTAATTTTTTTCTTTTTTGTTCTATTCCCCCCTTCCTTTAAGTCATGTTGTGCATCATTTTACATAATATTTGGTTATGTTGGGATTAAAAAAGCAAAAACAACCCGAAGAGCCGTTTAGGACCCGAAAGAGCCGGTTCCTTTAAGTGAGCCGAGCCGAAGAAGCCGGTTCTCGACAAACTCTACTAACTTTACTCAACTTCGTTCTACTCTGACTCGACTTCAAAATACCGCATTTAGGACACAACGTCAGGGGGACCCTTTTATTTTTTACCTTCATGCACTGTAACTTTGTCTTAAGTTGCTTCTTAATTAGTAATTTTGAGCCCTCGATTTTGTGCGCTGGCTAGATTTTCTTGTGCGCTGAGAATGTGCGAGCAGTGCGCAATTGCACAGGTGCACAGCTTAGAAATGAAGTGATCTGCATTTATATAGCGCTTTTCAAGTCAATGAGTTCCCAAAGCGCTTTACAGTGTGCTTCACATTTCCCAATAGCGGCCTTGTATTGCAGCCATGTAAGACGCTAACCTGCTGATTGGGGGTATTAGGGGTTCAGTGTCTTACCCAAGGACACTTCGACATGTAACACGGACAAGCCGGGATTCGAACTGGGATCCCTTGATCCCAAGACGAGCGCTCTACCTCCTGAGCTACTGCCGCCCCCAATTAGAGGGAACACTGGTGCAGGTAGAACCCTTTACAAAAGCCAATAATACATTTTCGGGCAGCATTTTCAAATTAAAAGCAGCTTAGCACTGAAATTGGCCTCAATTCAGCCTACTTTCCCCTCCCACATCTGTACACAGATTTAAATGCCCCAATAAAGCCAATTCCACCTGTGCATTTGAAAAAAAATGGAAAAAAATAAAGAAAACATTACCCATCGGAACAGTTAGACGGCTCTCTTCAGCAAACCAAATTTTCAGCAATTATTTTCGAGAGTATAAAAGTGTTTGGACGTAAATCTCGGAATTCGCAGGGCAGGGCCTTTAAAAATGGTTCGTAAATCATGGTGATGGAAAATGAAAGCCGTTTCCAAACCACAATGGAGACGTTGGTGAAAAAGGGAAAGGGAACCCTGATTGCATTTATCATGAAGTCATATAAAAACCACACACCCCGTGCAACACTCATTTCCCAACCACTTGGCTTATTTTGCATCTCGTCCACTGTAAGTTTCACATTCGAGCGGTCGTTCGAGAAGTAGATCGTTTTCAACGTCAATATCATCTCAAAACAATATTCTTTGGTAACAGGGTTGGGTAGGGTTACTTTAACTGGATTACTTTCAATTACTTTTGGATTACTCCAATACCATATATGCTAATAAAAGACAATAGAAACTAAATATGAATATAATTACAAAATTTTGTGCAGGCTTGGGGAGTAACGGAACACATGGAACGGCAAAAAAGATGTTGGCAAGCTGTTTGGATTGATTTTCATTTTGTTTCTGTCGCATTTTATGTTGGTTTTGCCGGAGATCAAAGAGATCAAAGCCAGGAGAGAAAGCTTACCACGTGTTGTGAGTCATCATTTGATTCATATTGAGTTTCTTTTGTCTTTTATTAGCATATTTGGTATTGGAGTCATCCAAAAGTACCGTATTTTCCGCACTATAGGGCGCACCGGGTTATAGGGCGCACCCCCAAAAAATAGTTTTTGGTCCTATATCTTCCATAGATAAGGCGCACCGGATTATAAGGCGCTACAATGGGAACGTCGACAAAACAGTCTGATGATTCAGTCCAACTGATTACCCCCTTAACATTCCCAAAGCTTGCAAAGAAGCAAATATGTGTCGTAGACACGTGCAGATGCGGTGTCCGTACCATGTCACTCAAATGCATCGTTCCGAATATCATTCGGAAGGTTAAAGTCTTGGGATTCAAGAAATGCCAAACATTTCTTAGTTTCTATTTTCTTTTTTGCTCGCAACTTTACTGTGCATATGACAATAAACACTTGAATTTAATTTAGTTTAAAAATAGACTCATCACAGAAACATCAAGATGTTTCTAAAACAAGATACCGGGAAAATATCAAACCGCATAGCTCACCTAAGTTCTCACGTTCAATAATGATATGCAATCATGGTCTTCTTACAACCGTGAGTGAAGTAAATCCAGGAGAGTAAATTATTTGCAAATACAGACTAATAAAACATGTTTCTTTATGGTGTACTTTAGCAAGCTACGCCATTGCTAAACTCGGCCAATTGCAGGGTTTGTTTTGGCCATCTAGCCAATCCGAGGCTCCGAATAACTACAGCCAATAGCGATCGATTTCACGGATGATTGACACATCTATTTCGGCCAATTGCAGGGTTTAATTTGGCCCTCTAGCCAATCCGAGGCTCTGAATAACTTCAGCCAATAGCGATCGATTCAACGGATGATTGATACATCTTTTTCGGCCAATTGCAGGGTTTGTTTCGGCCCTCTAGCCTATCCGAGGCTCCGAATAACTTTAGCCAATAGTGATCGATTCAAATGATGATTGACACATTGGTTGGCCAATTAAACGCCGGTATATAAATCCCAGCATGCACCGCGGACTACTCCACGTTCGGGGGAAAATCTAGTCGGCGGCTGTTGCGTAAGTTGCGAGACCTTGCGATTTAATGTTGAGCCATATATAAGGCGCACTGTATTATAAGGCGCATGGTCAGCTTTTGAAAAAAAATTAAGACTTTTAGGTGCGCCTTATAGTGCGGAAATTACGGTAATTGAAAGTAATCCAGTTAAAGTAACCCTACCCAACCCTGGTTATATGTTAAAGCAAGTAGTATTTATTCCTCCAACGTCCTTTCCCATTCCTGTCTTTAATGCATAAGCGCCAAACTATTTCAGACTTTCTTTTTTTCGGTTACCTTGATCCGTAGAACCTGCATGTCGAAACAGGTAGCAGAAGGAAGTAAGGTGGAAGAAAATTGCACCCACTCAATTTGTCAAGAGTGTCAAGAAAATTACCTTGTTAGTATTCCACAAAGAAGAAAACGGGAAAAAAAAAATCCTTCGATCGACAAGTCGCAAAATGGCGAGTTATTTGTTTATGTGTTTCTATTGATGTCCCGCAGTGACCCTGAAATAGCTTCGCCACGCACGACGAGCACAAAAGCGGGAAAGCGTGAATAAATTTGGTACTTGAATTTGGTTCTCAGAGAGATTTTGTATTCAGGGTGGAGGTGGGCTCTTTCTACTGCGTTTTTTTCGAAATTTTGTGGAGTGACCTTGATAGAGGTCAAGGAAAGTGCTTTAAATGGCGAGCAACCTTTAGTGAAAGTAGGAAGTTTAAGAGGGTGCCTTTTACACATAGAAGACGTATGCTCTCTATAAAAGAATCCTTCAAATGGACCCAAAGTTTGTTTTTCAACTTCATTTCATCTAGTGGTCAAATTTTCCTGCAGTAAGTGACTGTGAGAGGCCGTTACAGAAGAAAATCAAACTTGCTCTCTCATATAACGCCCACACATGCACAACAATACTCTCATACAGACTCAGTCATACCATGCACAAACACTGCTTTACTCTCTCACAGAACTACAATGCGAAACACTACCATAGTCCATCAGATGTACTACTATACTCTCATACACACATTGCTCTACTCTCTCACACATATTACGATACTCTTATGCACTAAGTACTATACTCTCGCTTACAGCTATTGCTATACATTTATCCACACACTACCATGCTATCACACACATACTACTATAATCTCATACACACATAACTCTACTCTCTTAAACATATTAATCTACTCTCATACACACTCTACCATACTCTCTCACTAATATTACTATATTGTCATACACAAACTGCAAAACTCTCTCTTAACAATATACATTTATTCACACTACTATGCTGTCACACACATACTTCTATATGCTAATACACACATTACTATACTCTCTCAAACATATCACTCTACTCCCATACACACTCTACCATACTCTCTCACACATATTAATATACGTTCATACACAAACTACTATACTCTCTCTTACAAATATACATTTATCCACACTACTATGCTGTCACACACATACTACTATACTCTTAAACACACATTACTATACTCTCTCAAACATATCACTCTACTCTCATACACATTTCAATACTAAATCATACATAGTGTTATATACACACTGGCATAGTCTCTCACAAACTCTACTATACCCTCATACATATTACTATAGTCTTTACCATAAGTACTATACTCTGACATATATTACAATACTGGGAGCAACTCCAGTTTAATATTTAACTGTGCAAAATATTCAAACCTATGAAAGGGCGCTTGAGAAGTAAAGCATACTCACTTTCACATGTAATGTCATACTCTCACACATGCACAACTTTACTCTCACACATGCACAACTTTACTCTCATACATACACAGTCATACTCATACATAAACACTACTATACTCTCTCACACATATTACGCTATTTTCACACACAAACTACTTCCTGCTATACTACTATATTATAATACACACTAATTTACTCTCATACATTCTACTATACTCTCATGCATACTACTACAGTCTCTCGCATAAAATACCAAACTCTCTCACATGTATTACGGTACTTTCACACACAAACTACTTCCTGTTCTCTTACATAAATTACTATACTGCCATACACACAACAGTACTCAATCATACATATTACTATATTATTATACACACTAAATCACTATCTCATAAATTCTACTATACTCTCATGCATACTACTGTAGTCTCTCGCTAATAATACTATACTCTGTCACACATATTACAGTACTTTTACACACAATCTACTTACTGCTCTCTTACAAAAAAAATACTATACTGTCATACACACTACAATGCTCAATCATACATAGTACTTTATTACCATACACACTAATATAGTCTCTCACACATACTATTATACTCTCATACATAATACTATCGTCTCTCACATAAACGTGTATTACGGTACTTTCAAACACAAACTACTTCCTGCTATACTACTATATTATAATACACACTAATTTACTCTCATACATTCTACTATACTCTTATGCATACTACTATAGTCTCTCGCATAAAATACCAAACTCTCTCACACATATTACGGTATTTCACACACAAACTACTTCCTGCTCTCTTACAAAAAATAATATACTCTCATACACACAACAATACTCAATCATACATACTACTATATCATTATACACACTAAATCACTCTCGCATACATTCTACTATACTCTCATGCATACTACTATAGTCTCTCGCATAAAATACTAAACTCTCTCACACATATTACGGTGTTTCACACACAAACTACTTCCTGCTCTCTTACAAAAAATACTATACTCTCATACACACAACAATACTCAATCATACATATTACTATATTATTACACACACTAAATCACTCTCTCATACATTCTACTATACTCTCATGCATTCTACTATAGTCTCTCGCATAAAATACTAAACTCTCTCACACATATTACGGTGTTTCACACACAAACTACTGCCTGCTCTCTTACAAAAAAATGTTATACTGCCATACACACTACAATACTCAATCAATCATACATATTACTATATCATTATACACACTAAATCAATTTCTCATACATTCTACTATACTCTCATGCATTTTACTATAGTCTCTCGCATAAAATACTAAACTCTCTCACACATATTACGGTGTTTCACACACAAACTACTTCCTGCTCTCTTACAAAGAATTAGTATACTGCCATACACACAACAATACTCAATCATACATATTACTATATTATTATACACACTAATTTACTCTCTCATACATTCTACTATACTCTTATGCATACTACTGTAGTCTCTCACTAATAATACTATACTCTGTCACACATATTACAGTACTTTCACACACAATCTACTTACTGCTCTCTTACAAAAAAAATACTATACTGTCATACACACTACAATGCTCAATCATACATAGTACTTTATTATCATACACACTAATATAGTCCCTCACACATACTATTATACTCTCATACATAATACTATCGTCTCTGGCAAATAATACTCTACTCTCTCACCTATATTAGTCTTGATCTGTACAACATATACACACTAATCAGCCATCGTTTTGATGGTATAGTAGATTGTGTGTGAGAGTATAGAAGTACATGTAAGAAAGTATATCACACCGTGCATAACAATATACGTTAACCAAACAAAAAGCCCGAGAACAATGTTCTTTTATCCCCTGAGTTGGTTGGAATAGAAAAATACCCTGATGGAACCTTGACTGGTAGATGAACACTTCGATAGAGAAGTCATGCAGTACATTCCAAAGAGTAATATCAAATATTTTGCGGGTGCCAAAGTGTTCGTATCAAAATAAGGCAGACCAAAAAAACTGCATTCCTCATTCGGGAATATTTCGAAGGACACATTCTCTTCTCGGGTGAATTCAACCGCCTCACACTGAGACGGCGTTTTCATACTTTTTCAATGTAGTACTGCTTTGTTTTTTTTTTTTAACTAATTTTAGAGAAAACTTTTGTAACATTCCGCAACAAAAATTGTAAGATATTAAGCCCTGAAATCCAGGTCAGCCTAAAATGTCAATCATTACGTTTGGGTTCGGGCCGGGATTCTCTCTCCCTGACTTTTTACAAAAAAATGATCCAACTGTCTTTGTTCTTTGTTTCTTTTTTCTTTGTGGACTTCTGGCGCGAATTATTCCCCCCTTCCTTCTTTCGTTGTGTGTTGATAACAAGCCTACTGATTTTGGATGAAAGAAATCACAAAATATATTTGAAATTGGAGTACCAAATTATTAATAAAATCAAAACTTTGACTACTACTGTCAGTTTGCCCTTTTTAAATAAAACATTTAAACTGTGATTACAAAAAAATGATACAAATTGGAAAATAAACCATATTTGAACAGTATGAAATAGTGTTAAAATAACTATTTTCTTTTTCAATTATATATGAGAACTAAATAAAGGTTTTGATTGTTCAAAATAAATAGAAACAAGAATAAATACTGTTTTTATATAAGTATTACTTGATATCACATCATAAAATACGGAAATATCCCTGAATGAAACCTCAATTAAAGGTACAGTGTGTAATATTGGAGCACTAGATGTCACTGTAATGTATATTGGAACAAAAACGAGTGCTGAAAAGCACAAGAAAGAACACAAACTAGGGACACTCAAAATGACCAAACCGAACCGTTTTCTTACAAATTATTGGCTGAGCCTTCTGTGAGGCTTTTTTTAAATACCCGTAGCAGCAAGATAGCAGACAACAATGTCTGTTAACTCTAGGTGAGGCTCATGTTATGATAAACAAATGCAAATATCTCGACCTACAAGTATTTTAAGAATGTATCGCTCGAAGCCAGTAGCTCGATTTGAACCCAGGACTTCCGAACTGTATGGCTGACGTGGTCAACACTCAACCACCGTACCACCTCCTTGCTCTCTAATTGAATTAATATTGATTGGCTCCCTTTCACTATTTAAACCCACTCCTTTCTGTCACCTGTTGTCAGTCCGTCTGCAATCCTCAGTTGACTCTAGGCAAGCTTCTCGACCCTGACTCACTCCTGTTTTTGCTCCCGTCTGTTTCCCAGCTTCGTCCTGGTTTTTTTTTATACTGACCCGTTTTTTCCGCTCCCGACACCGCCATCGCTTGCCAGGGAAGTGCCACTTCCGTGTTCAGAGCGACCAGCGATCACCGGATCGAGTGTGCGATCCTTTCCCTTCTTCCCAAAACAACTGAGAGAAATGTAACGCAAGTGGGTCCTGTGTCCGTTCTGGTCCTGACACAACTAGCGCTAGAGGGGGGCAGAATCAATCATGCTGATACCCCACAAAGAAAAAGAAACAAAGAACACAAACAGGTGGATTTTTCTTTAAGTCAGGGAGGGAGAAGCCTGGCCCAGCCTGAACCCGAACGTAATGATTGACATTTTAGGCCTGACTGGAATTCAGGGTCATGCAAGCTTCTCGACCCTGACTCACTGCTGTTTTTGCTCCCGTCTGTTTCCCGGCTTCTACCCGTTTTTTTATCTTTACCACGTTTTTGCTCTACCGTCCTGGCTACTGACCTGTTTTTCCACTCCTGACGCTGCCATCGCTCGACACAGAAGTGCCACTTCCGTGTTCAGAGCGACCAACGATCACCGTATCGAGTGTGCGATCCTTTCCCTTCTTCCCAATAAAACTGAGAGAAATGTAACGCAAGTGGGTCCTGTTTTCGTTCTGGTCCTGACACAACTAGGGCTAGAGGGGGGCAGAATCAATCATGCTGATACTCCACAAAGAAAAAGAAACAAAGAACACAAACAGGTGGATTTTTTTTTTAAGTCAGGGAGGGAGAAGCCTGGCCCAGCCTGAACCCGAACGTAATGATTGACATTTTAGGCCTGAGTGGAATTCAGGGTCATGCAAGCTTCTCGACCGTGACTCACTGCTGTTTTTTGCAAAAGAAGCCTGGCGCTGTCATGAACCAGGACGGAATCTCGGACCCAATTGCGTTTGTTTCAAAGGAATCTTCATGAGAAAGAGTTGTCGGAACTGGCTTTGGACGCCGGCGTCCGTCGGTCATCAGCCGCTTCGGACGGAATGGACGTTCCGTGACAGGTAGGTGGAATCGATACAGCTTAGCGGGCAGGTCGATGGCCAGGGCGGGAGAGCAGGTCGAAAACGTGGAACGGAAACAGGTCAAAATCAGAAGGCAGGCAGGAATCAAGCAAGAGTAGTCTTTGGTACTTGGTAATCTGGCGAAACACACAGGAATACACAAGTATGGTCTGATGTCCTTCTCTGAGAACGTCAGCCAATCAGAGAGCGCGCTCCGGCGCGCCGAACGATTGCCCCCAGGTGACTTCACTTAGGCAATCATGACAGGCCCAGCCTGAACCCGAACGTAATGATTGACATTTTAGGCTTGACTGGAATTCCTGGTCACGCTTTGCTTAAGATATTACCTCTAGAGAATAGTACATGTATAAATAGGGTTTTTTTTTTTTAGGGGTGCAAAAGTATCACCAAGAATTTTATAGAGTCCAGTCCTTTCCCCACTGCTTCTGATGGCGCCTCCGAAGTATTCGACTTTAACAACCGAGAATGTCGATTATTTTCCTACATGCCATGAAAAGCGAAGGTGACATTTGAGCGGAGGTGTCATTATTGGGAAACGATCCCGCGGAGGGAGGGTTGGAAATCGGGGACCAGGGTTGGGTAGGGTTACTTTAACTGGATTACTTTCAATGACTTTTGGATTACTCCAAAACCAAATATGCTAATAAAAGACAAAAGAAACTAAATAGGAATGAAATGATGACTCACAACACGTGGTAAGCTTTCTCTCCTGGCTTTGATCTCTTTGATCTCCGGCAAAACTAACATAAAATGCGACCAGGGTTGGGGAGGGTTACTTTAACTGGATTACTTTCAATGACTTTTTGGATTACTCCAATGCCAAATATGCTAATAAAAGACAAAAGAAACTCAATATGAATCAAATGACTAAATTTTGTGCAGGCTTGGGGAGTAACAGAATATATGGAACGGCAAAAATGATGATGGCCGGAGATCAAAGAGATCAAAGCCAGGAGAGAAAGCTTACCACGTGTTGTGAGTCATCATTTTATTCATATTTACTGTAGTTTCTCATCTCATTATCTCATTAGCTGCAACTGCTTATCCTCAGTAGGGTCGCGGGGGTGCTGGAGCCCATCCCAGCAATCATTGAGCAGTGAGCAGGGGAAACCCTGAACTGGTTGCCAGCCAATCGCAGGGCACACTGGGACAGACAACTTGCTCGCTCATTCGCACCTAGGGACAATTTGGACCGGCCAATTCACCTGAAATGCATGTCTTTGGAATGTGGGAGGAAACCGGAGTGCCCGGAGGAAACCCACGCAAGCACGGGGAGAACATACAAACTTCCGCACTGGAAGTCCGAAGCTGGATTTGAACCCACGCAGGAGGTTCCCAAGACATGAACTGTGCCGCACATGCGCTAACCACTGCACCGCCGTGCTGCCATATTTAGTTTCTTTTGTCTTTTATTAGCATATTTGGTATTGGAGTAATCCAAAAGTAATTGAAAGTAATCCAGTTAAAGTAACCCTACCCAACGCTGACCGTGCACCCCTGCTTTTATCTCCCGACCATTCTTCTACCTCATTTCAATAGTCATTCTTAGGGTGAAGAGCCCCCTTCACACTTCTTGTGATTTGTATTCGAAGCGTCTCTCGGATCTTTTGTATGCACGAAGGATAACAATCTGAATCCTCGTGCCGACGGCGGGGACAGTGGCTATCCTGCAGGAGCTGAAAAGGGGGTCATGTTTGTTTAAAGCACAGGTGTCAAAGAGGCGGCCCGCGGGCCAGATCAGGCCCGCTAGGGGATTGAATCCGGCCCACGAGAAAACACTCAGAGAAGCGCAAGAGAAGAACAAGCTGCAGGTTGAAATATGTCAACTTGATGTTGCCAAAGCAAGGTGTCTCGAACAAAGACACTGTACTTGTATTTATTTCTCTCTCTCTCTCTCTTTTCCACCCCTTATCTCCCACTCTCTCTCTCTGCCTCATTCACTCTCTGTGTCTCTATTTTTCTCTTCCTTTATTGCTCTTTGTCTCTTTCTCTTTCTGTGTCTTTTTAACTTCATTTGCTCTATTTTTCTTTTTTCCTTTTCTCTCTTTTCTCTTTCTCTCTTCCTAACCTGTGCGCTTTCTTTTCTCATTTCTCTCCTTCTGTCTTTCTATTTCTCTTTGGATTTCTTTCTTCCTCTCCCTTTCTTTTGCCCCTCTCTCGCAACTTTTATCTTTTGTTTCTCACGCTCTCTCCCTCTCTCTCTCTTTTCCACCCCTTTTCTCCCACTCTCTCTCTGCCTCATTCACTCTCTGTGTCTCCATTTTTCTCTTCCTTTATTGCTCTTTGTCTCTTTGTCTCTTTTTGTGTCTTTTTAACTTCATTTGCTCTAACTTCCTTTTTTCCTTTTCTCTCTTTTCTCTTTCTCTCTTCCTAACCTTTGCGCTTTCTTTTCTCTTTTCTCTCCTTCTGTCTTTCTAATTCTCTTTGGATTTCTTTTTTCCTCTCCCTTTCTTTTCCCCCCTCTCTCGCAACTTTTTATCTTTTGTTTCTCACGCTCTCTCCCCCTTTCTTTCTTTTCCATCCCTTTTCTTCATCCCCGATCAATGTTCAGAGCAGTTTTTGAGAATATTTAGCATTTAGCTGGACCAATGACGTTTCTGACACTCTTGCTAGCTTTGGGGGTCGTTAGCTGCGACTAGCACAGTACTAGTAACTAGCATTAGCGGCTTCTTCTATTTAATGTGAATTTCCCTCCGGGGATGAATAATCTATCTATCTATCTATCTATCTATCTATCTATCTATCTATCTATCTATCTATCTACACATCTATCTAGACATCTATCTAGACATCTATCTAGACATCTATCTAGACATCTAGACATCTATCTAGACATCTAGACATCTATCTAACTAGACATCTAGACATCTATCTATCTAGACATCTAGACATCTATCTATCTAGACATCTATCTATCTATCTATCTATCTAGACATCTAGACATCTATCTATCTAGACATCTAGACATCTATCTATCTAGACATCTAGACATCTATCTAGACATCTAGACATCTATCTAGACATCTAGACATCTATCTAGACATCTATCTAGACATCTATCTAGACATCTATCTATCTATCTAGACATCTATCTATCTATCTAGACATCTATCTATCTATCTAGACATCTATCTAGACATCTATCTATCTATCTAGACATCTATCTATCTATCTAGACATCTATCTCTCTATCTAGACATCTATCTAGACATCTATCTATCTATCTAGACATCTATCTAGACATCTATCTATCTATCTAGACATCTATCTATCTAGACATCTATCTATCTATCTATCTAGACATCTATCTAGACATCTATCTATCTATCTATCTATCTATCTATCTATCTATCTATCTATCTATCTATCTATCTATCTATCTATCTATCTATCTATCTATCTAGACATCTATCTATCTATCTATCTAGACATCTATCTATCTATCTATCTAGACATCTATCTATCTATCTATCTATCTATCTATCTATCTATCTATCTATCTATCTAGACATCTATTTAGACATCTATCTAGACATCTAGACATCTATCTAGACATCTAGACATCTATCTAGACATCTAGACATCTATCTATCTAGACATCTAGACATCTATCTATCTAGACATCTAGACATCTATCTATCTAGACATCTATCTATCTAGACATCTATCTATCTAGACATCTATCTATCGATCTATCTATCTAGACATCTAGACATCTATCTAGACATCTAGACATCTATCTAGACATCTAGACATCTATCTAGACATCTAGACATCTATCTAGACATCTATCTAGACATCTATCTATCTATCTAGACATCTATCTATCTATCTAGACATCTATCTATCTATCTAGACATCTATCTAGACATCTATCTATCTATCTAGACATCTATCTATCTATCTATCTAGACATCTATCTATCTATCTAGACATCTATCTAGACATCTATCTATCTATCTATCTAGACATCTACCTAGACATCTATCTATCTATCTAGACATCTATCTATCTAGACATCTATCTATCTATCTATCTAGACATCTATCTAGACATCTATCTACCTATCTATCTATCTATCTAGACATCTATCTATCTATCTAGCCATTTGTATATCTATCTATCTAGACATCTATCTATAAATCTATCTAGACATCTATCTATCTATCTATCTATCTATCTATCTATCTATCTATCTATCTATTTATCTATCTAGACATCTATCTATCTATCTATCTAGACATCTATCTATCTATCTATCTATCTATCTATCTATCTATCTATCTTAATGTTGATGTTATAAAT
The DNA here is from genome assembly GCF_059441175.1 of Urocampus carinirostris. NCBI lineage: Eukaryota > Metazoa > Chordata > Actinopteri > Syngnathiformes > Syngnathidae > Urocampus > Urocampus carinirostris. The sequence goes on from NC_142362.1 coordinate 9,044,152, forward strand.
AAATAGGACTTGACTCAACTTGTCATTGGGATTTTCGTCTTAAGGACAATTTTGTGCCTGATGAAAATTCAGTACAGTGTTGACAAAGGCATAAGAAAATATTCCTTTATTTATCTGATATTATTGTAATACATTTCTTAGGTTTTCAGTAGTTTTTCTAGCTTCATACCATCTTTATTCCCTCTTCATCTTTTAAAAGAAGCCCCGGGGCCATTTGCAGCCCACTGGCTTTTTTTGATAAATACTCATTTTTGCGTAAAAAAAAATGTTCACAGAAATGTGTTTTGTGCTGCTTTTTTAATATTCAAACTTGGGAATGAAGTGTTTGGAATTTAAGAAAATAACTCGATTTTTACAGAATTGATTATTTCTGTAAAATTATTCTGTGTTAAATGGATAGTGTGTATTATTTAGCATTTCCTGGTGGTAAGAAAAATTAATTCGGAAAAACGAAAAGTTATTATTTTTTAAAAGATAACACATATTGGCTATATTTCGACCCAGACTCCCACCTGTCCCGTTTATGCTCCCATTTGTCTACGACCTGTTTTGATCCCGACCTCGTCTGCTCTCCCGTCCTGGCTTACGACTAATTTTTGATCCCGACTACGTCTACTCTCTCGTCCTGGCTTATGACCCGTTTCCAACCCCGACCACGCTTTGCTATCCCAGCCCCGGCTAACGACCAGTTTTTCCGTCCCTGACACCACCATCGCTCATTGCGGAAGATCCACTTCCGTGTTCGGATCACAATCCGAGTACGAGAGCGACTTGCTTCCTCCGCCTAGCGAACACCGGATCGTGGGCGCAGCCCTTCCTCTTTCTTTCAATAAAACTTGTGGTAAACGTTACGCAATTGGGTCCTGTTTCCGTTCTGGTCCTGACACATCTTGTCGCTATGGCTACCCTTAAAACCTGTTTTTTTTTTTTGCATACAATTTGTTTTTTCATTAAAAATAACTGAAAAAAATAAAACAGATAGTGAAAAAAATGTACTCAATGTAAAATTTTTACATACAACGTACAGTTTTTTGTTTGGTTTCTCCTTTATTTTTCATTCTTTTTTTTTCTTTTTTACCTTCTGTCTTCCACTTTTCACTTTTTAATCTTTTTCATTTTCTCCCCTTTTTCTGGATTTTTGTCTTTTACTTTTTGTGTCTTTTTTTCTCTTTTAGGTTTTTCTTCTTTCTTTTCTTTCTTTTTTTTTTTTTACCCATGTCATTGTTCCCATTTTCTTTTCCTTTTTTCATATTTGTCTTTGTTTCCTCTTATTTTCTTTCCCTTTTTCTTGTATTTGTTTTTCTTTTGTGCGCATAGCGAGACATAGGTGAGGGAAAATAATATTGTCCATTGGTCACTGGAGTCTACGTAGTTTGTATTCTTCCATGTGCTTTTTAGCAACTGTTTTCAGTTGCCGTGCACCATACACGTATAGTGGTCTAATATTACACACTGTACCTTTAAAGCAACGTGTTTCACTGAGATCAGGGCTGGGGAACCTCTTCGAACGAAAGAACAAACAAAGCAAAAATATTTAGATCTTATATAAACACGCAAAACGTACGTAAACACATGAAATGTACGTACATACACATGAAAATGTATGTAGAATCACGCAAAAAGGTACAAAAAATACCAAAAATACCGCTTTTGACTATCACTAAATAGCAAGATATGTTTTCAGTTTTGCGCGCTCGTTTAGGGTGGTGATGGCCCTGGAGAAGAAGTTGTCTCTGAGCCCGTTTACCCGTGTGAATTATATTGTTGATGTATTCGTTAAGGCAGAGATCTGGAACCTTTTTGACCCAAAGAGCCATAAAAGCAAAAATATTTTCGTTTTTGGGGGAGAGAGCCACACCATATATCCCAGCTAGCTTCGGGCAGTGGGCAGGGGACACCTGAACTGGTTGCCCGCCAGTCGCAGGACACACAGAGACAGACAACTCACTTGTTCATTCATACCTAGGGACAATTCAGACCGGCCAATTAACGCATGTTTTTGGAGTCCCTGTAGGAAACCCAATAAGGCACAAGGTGCCATGTCCAGCATGGTCGCCGTGGCGACCGGCTGGCACCGCCCCCTTGGCACCGGCTGTAGCAGATTTTCTAATTTGCGTGTGTGCTTCTTAAGGGCGGGTTTTCGTGATTGCCGTGGGCGGGTTCATTGCATTACATCGCATTATTCTGTTCTGCATTACTTTGCATTATTCTGTTCTGTTTAACTTGAGGAAACCTGTACTTGCCCGTTCTGAGTAAAAGCCTGTTATGTGAGTATTCCTAGTCTGAGTTCCTGTTTGTTTGTAAGCCTGTTTTTGTTTTTGTCCCTGAGTGTTGAGCGACTTTTATTTCCTTAACAAAAGTAACTGATCGTTAATGCGAATGAGTTTACCCTTCCTGCCTCCTGCTTCTGATCTGGTCCGGTCCCTTGACACAAGGAGAACATGCAAACTCTGCATGGGGAGGCTGCAGTAGCTGGACTGGTGCTAACCACCCAACTGCCGTGCCACCCACCTCAAATGTCAGTTAAACAAAAGATATGGTTCAACCCTGCCCCACCCCATGATCATAAACGCACAAACAGTTGAAATAGTGGACACTTTCAAATACTTAGGAGTAACACTGGACGACAATTTCACCTTTGATCAGTATATCATGGAAATTCCAAAGAAGAATCAACAGACTGTCAAAGGATTATATGTTACACCTCACCGACTGTTACTACTGTAGTCAAATCAAGTCAAGTCATGATTATTGGTATAGAAAAATATGCTTGGAATAAATGAAGTTTTTAATATAACTTAAGGTTGGTTGGTTGGTTGGTTGGATCCCTCAAGTCAAGTCATGCTCATTTGTATCTCCCTTAATCACAAGGAGATTTAAAGGGCTGCACAGACCACAGATTATTGCAAACTACAGACTATTATTACACCATCCCCTGATCTAAAACCTACATGAGAGCAATGGAAAACTTAAAAACCTCAAATCAAGTGATGTTTATTTGTGACGACCTTAATCCCAAGGACTCTCAAAGGGCTGCACAGATTATTGCAAACTACAGACTATTATTACACCATCCCCTGATCTAAAACCTACATGAGGGCAAGGAAAAACTCGAAAACCTCAAGTCGAGTCAAGCCATGTGTATTTGTGATGCCATTAATCACAAGGAGTCTCAAAGGGCGGCAAACACCACAGATTATTGCAAAATACAGACTATTATGACACCATCCCCTGATCTAAAACCTACATGAGGGCAATGAAAAACTCAAAAACCTCAACATGAGGAAAATGGAGAAACCTTGAGAAGGGACCGCACATTAGGTAATTCCCCTTCCAGGATAAACCTGGCTGCAAAAGATGTTGCGATAACAAGCATTGATCAACCCGTCCTCCTGTATTGCTTCAAATGTTTTTATCTATGCTCTCTGTTATGGTATCGAACCAAACTCACATATAATACTCACACAGGAGCTAAAATCATTGGCCAACCAACACCCAACCTCTCAAACTTAAATAACAGGTCCATCATTTGACTGGCAAACACGAGAGTCAAGGATAGTAGAAGATATAGAACAAAAAGAATCAGGAGGGTCCACCTCGGGAAAAACCTGATCCCCTCTGCCATTACCTTCCGAAACAACAGGCCCCACTGCCCTATCGAATCAGTCTGATTTTATTGTCCCACTATCAAGTATGTTTGTCATTCTGCTGTTTTTTTTTGTGTAATGCGCTGTAATGTCGGTTGTTTTCCAATGGTACAGTTGTTGGAAGTCATTTTCCCTAAAGGGATCAATCAATTAAATCAGAATAAATGTTTTGGTATATGCCGTTAGTGTCATGTCCTGCACGGTTGTCATGGCGCCCAGCTGGTCCCGCCCCTTGACACCGGCTGACCTGCATTTTCTTGATTACTCCTATGGGTATTTAAACTTTTGGAACTGCCCTTTGCCAGATCGTTGTTTACCCTTGTTGAAAACCTGTTCATGCCTGTTTGATACCTGTTAATTCTTGTTGTTCTTGTTGGACTTTGTTGCACATTTTTAGAGATTCCTGCAAGTTCTGTTTAATGCCGTTAAATGCCTAGTCTGTAGTTTTGCCTGCATTTGAGCCTGCTTTGTTTTGTTTTTGGTCCGTTTGTGTGTTGGACAACTTTTCTTTCTCAATTAAAGTGACAGATCGTCTACGCAAATGAGTTCCAACTTCCTGCCTCCCGACCCACTTCGTGACAGATATGGAGTCTTAAATTCTTTATGTTTTATTGTCTTTTTGCCTATAAAGGCATCATATCATCCAAATGGTTTAATAATACACTAAATATACAAATAAGTGTTAAAACAAGAAAGAAAAAAATTAAGTGACAAAAAAAGGGTTTGAGTCACGTTTGTCTTCCTACAGAAACCACATAGAATATATTTCTTTCCACCAATGAAAACAATTTGTTTACATTTTTGGAAAAGTGCCAGGAAGCCACCCCAGCTTTAAACATATACCGTAAAATCCGGACTATAGAGCGCACCTGATTATAAGCCGCACGCACCACATTTTGCGGACATTATTGGTTTTGTCCTTACACAAGCCGCACCTGTATATAAGCCGCATGCGCCAACATTTAAACATGTAACGCAGTCACAAATTTATCCCAAACCTGACTTTAGGTGCCACGATTGTAACTGCAAATAAAGTACACAATCCATCTACCACAATCGGCAACATGAACGGAAAATGATACCGGTAGTTCGAATTTAATGCAAACCTTTAAAGTCCAGGTCCCGTTGAAAGTAATCCAACGAAAAAAAATTATATTTCCAAAGTTAAGGGTGGGAAAAATATACATCCACTATTGTCCACTGCAACAACAAAGAGATTGAACTCAGCTTTACCCCACTTCCCGTCAGCCCGCGTTTGCTCCGCCTCCTCTTTTTGATTCGCTCGTAGAAAACACATCACAATAAGTCTCTAAAATGAATACATTACAAAAATATACAGTTGCAAATACATATTATACATGGTTACACATATTTACAAAAAAAGACGGTACACCGAGAGAGTTTTCAAAGCTTTAATAATAATAAAATAACTTTCATCCCAAACCGTGCCTGTGATTGGTAGCAAAACGCTACCGGGAACACGCTCGCAACGCACAAAACGTAGCTGTTAAAAAAAGGCGTACCGCAATTGCGAAATTCACGGTAAACCGTCCTCGTCTTTCTCCTCATAACTGTCGCCATCAAGGGCGTCTTCCTCATAATCGGAACGAACCTCTGTCCTCTGTCATACGGACGATTCGAACATAGACTAAGAAGATGCAGTCTACCTCGGCGCACAATTCCACCGGTCTAAATTTTACCTTTTGTACTCGAGTGCCGCTGGTGGCTGTTAGAAAAATTACATAAATTGGCCGCTTCACTAAATAAGCCGCAGGGCTGAACATTTGGGAAAAAAGTAGCGGCTTATAGTACGGAATTTACGGTAGTTATATTTTAAATAAATGAACATGGGAATGAGTGCGTGAACTCTCCGTTTAATAAACGATAGTCAACATATCCAGGGCGGTTTGGAGTGGTGTGTGTGGCTTTGGCGACATCCAGTGAACATATTCCAAACTGCAGTTCTGTCACGGAATGGAAGGGGTGACCAGACCAGAACGGAGGCAGGAGGCAGGAAGGGAGAACTCAATTGCGTGACGATCCAAAACTTTTATTTACCAAAATAAAAGTTGTCCATAACTCAGGGACAAGGCAGAACAAACAGGTTTTAACAAAACGTGCAAACACAGGCTTCTTCCAACTCAACAAAACAGGACAAGGCATAACAGAACGGACAATGTGTATATAATGAGCCAGCACCCGCAAAGCCCACAATCCAGCCTTAAATAGCAGACACGCGATTAGTTGAACTGCTTCAGCTGGTGCCCAGGGGGCGGGGCAGACCGGTCGCCAAGGCGACCATGACAAGTTCACTGTTTGACAAGAAGCGGCTACTTTTTTTTCTTATACTTTTCTTATCATTGTTTAAAAAATCAGTTGGCGTGCCCAAACCCGCCCACGGGGTGTAATTGGCCAACCCCTGATTTCAACTCCAACGACTACCCCCAAAAAAACTCAATTTACAGCCGAGAGTTTCCAAACACCGGCACCGGGTTGTTATGCAACTGTGAGAGCGGTGTGATATTTTCAAATAGGGAAGTTCACACATTGCACACAATGAGATTGGTTCTAGCCATCTGCGACGTCGGCTGCAAAATCTCGAAACGAAGTGTAATATTTCTTTAACGGTATATCTATCACCTTCAACGCTTATCACATAACATGAAGGTTGATGTTCCTTTGTTTTCCTTCTTGCTTAACTGCTAAAAATTAATTAGGAGGTCTCTCCTCGCAACTTTGATACATTCACTTAATCACCCGTGCCGCTTTCATTGGACTGGCTTATCACAGTGGTTTTACATCCTCTATTGTGTTTCTTTAGGCGAGAGAAAGCGGGAGAATCTCAAAGAAAGACCACTGTATTGCAATGTTGCTCTTATCAACACTATCCAGACCGAGGTATTCACTATTTTATCAGTCGGCAAGTCCAGGGTTTCATCTGCACGCGGTATTTTGCCTTCAATTTCGCTTGCTGACTCCAAAAAGGTTTTTTTTTTTTAGAGTGTCGGGCTGCATAGAACTTCTCAAAAAGTCCAGCCTTCATTTTTTTTATCAGTCCTACTTTTGGGGTATAAAGAAATCGGTCGACCCTCAGATGCTTTTGTTTGTTTCTTTTTCGAGTCCGGCGTTGTGGGCGAGAATGTAACAACAAACGGAATTTTGGACTGCTTTTCAAAAGAGTCTTGATGGTATTTCCACGGCTCCAGTTTTAATCTTGTGGGCAAGAAGAAATAACAACACGCAGAAAAGTTGTGAAGCTGAAGCTGCTTGTGGTCAACGACTGTATATTCAAAAATGAAAAAAGTGACTTAGATATTGTGTGTATAAGCTTACATAAAAGGAAAAACGTACAGAGGGTAATCAACACTGCCCAAAATATTATTGGTTGCTCTCTGCCTAAAAAATGAATAGCACTTTTCAAGTCAAGACTTCCCAAAGCGCTTTACAGTGTGCTTCACATTTCCCAATAGCGGCCGTGCAGCCATGAAAGGCGCGAACCTGCATATTGGGGGTACTAGGGGTTCAGTGTCTTACCCAAGGACACTTCGACATGTAACACGGAGGAGCCGGGATTCGAACTGCGATCTCTTGAGCCCAAGACGAGAACTCTACCTCCTGAGCCACTGCCGCCTCGAAGACGTTGCCGGCTTGCGTAACTGTAGCACAGGGGTCGGGAACCTGCGGCTCACGAGCAATATATGGCTCTTTTCTGTACATCAACGGCGAAAGTATAGAAGAAGTAGAGCCTTTCAAGTTCTTTGGGGTCCACATCTAAATGTAAAAGTCAATGAAGACTTCCCAAAGCGCTTAACACTTTCCCTTTTACACACACTCACACACCAATAGGGAGTCAGCCATGCAAGGCGCCTACCTGCTTATTGGGGGCATTAAGGATTCAGTGTCTTGCCCTAGGACACTTCTACATATAACTCGGAGGAGCCGGGAATCGAACCTGCGACCTCTTGATCCCAAGACGAGCCTTACCTCCCGGGTTACTGCAACTCAACATCAACCTGCTGGTGACTTTTTATCGGTCAGTTATTGAGAGCCTGCTGACCTACGCTGTGGCTGTGTGGCATTCAAGCTGTACAGGAGAAGACAGGAATAGACTGCAGAGGGTGACCAACACAGCAAGGAGGACCAATTACCACTCCTGTCCACCATCTACATTCCAAAAACATACATGTAAGGTGAATTGGCCGGTCCAAATTGTCCCTAGGTGTAAATGGTTGTCTGTGTCTGTGTGCCCTGCGACTGGCTGCCAACCAGTCCAGGGTGTCCATTGCCCATTACCCGAAGATAGCTGGGATGGGCTCCAGCACCCCCGCGACCCTACTGAGGATAAGCGGTGCAGATAATGGATGGATGGATTTTGAGGTGAGTGGCTGTGCATGATTCTAAATACAGCGATCAGCATTTTTTTTCCTCTGTGCAATTTTTTCCTCTACTTAAAAACTTCGCCCAACCCTGGCCTGAATGGTAACTGCAACATGAAGTGTAACCGCATAACTGCATCTTATTCAACTTCAATCCACTCAAGCAACCATGATGCCTTCAAAACCCGCAATGAATGAAATGTATGGCACACATCGGCGTATTAAAATCTATCACCGGCCTCGTATTTCAAAGACTCGGCTTAGCATTCGCATGTCTCCTGGTGCGGATTGAGTTTCAGACGCCCGCCCGCCTGATCTTTGAGGAGGGACACGGGTTCGCTGTGGCCGGGACCTGTCATCACTTAACTTAACTGAAATCAGAGATGATTGGAAAAGCCGCCAGAGGGAGTCCAGTCGTATGCCCCAAGGCCGTTTGATTGAAATCCCTCATTATAGCATGTAAGGTACTTTGCACATCCTCTCGGCTCATTGAGCTCTTCTGAGAGCAGACATAACATTCAACCACTGCATGAAGGCGAGTTCCACTTTAGATTATATCCTGAAAAATTACGCGCAAGGAAGTTACAGTATCATTATTTAGCACATTTCATACACTATGTAGCCCAATTTGTGTATTATTTAGCTCTATCCAGTGGTAAACTCTCCATGAGATTTTATAGACAGATGCTGCCCTACTTACAAACGAGATAAACATTTTATAAAATAATTGTCACGGGGAGACCGGACCAGAACGGAGGGAGGAGGCAGGAAGGGAGAACTCAATTGCATGGACTATCAAAACTTTTATTTGGCAAAATAAAAGTTGTCCAAAACTCAGGGACAAGACAGAACAAACAGGCTTTAACTAAAAACGTGCAAACACAGGTTTCTTCCAACTCAAACAAAACAGGACAGAGCAAAACAGAACGGGAGATGCAGACAGAAAATGCAAGCAGAGAAAGCAATGAGCCAGCCCCCGCAAAACCCAAAACCGGCCTTAAGAAGCAAACGCGCAAATTAGGCTACAGCTGTTGCCATGGCGACCATGCTGGACACGACAATAATATGCTCTATAAAGATAAATACAGTTAAGTTTAACTTATTTTTGGAAGATGGGCTTCAAGGGTTAGGCGACTTCCTCCTCCGTGGTAGAAAGCTGCCAAAAAAAAGCGTTCCGACCATTTTCTCAACCGCATCAAGCTTTCTTATTCCACTTTCATTTCAAATGAAACGGCTCACCTCTTCTTTACACTTTACACCAACTATATTGAATGAATGCACGAGATATTAAACAATTAAAATGTTAAAGTTCTTAGCGCGCTGGAGATACGGTATAGAATATTTTCGCACGAACTAGGAAGAGGATGCTGGATTTCTTCTTCAGGGGGGATGCTGGGTGAGCTCTCACAGCGTCACATGCTGGTAGCGGCAGAAAGAAACACTTCAGTACTGTCCTGTACTCAGAAAAAGGTGTTCGGATATTTTTCGACATCCCGAAAAAAATGTTTGGTAGGTTCTTCGTAAGTCGGATGGTAAAAAAACTAAATATGAATAAAATGATGACTCACAACACGTGGTAAGCTTTCTCTCCTGGCTTTGATCTCTTTGATCTCCGGCAAAACGAACATCAAATGCGACAGAAACAAAATGAAAATAAATCCAAACAGCTTGCCAACATCATTTTTGCCGTTCCATGTATTCCGTTACTCCTCAAGCCTGCACAAAATTTAGTCATTTTATTCATATTTAGTTCCTTTTGTCTTTTATTAGCATATTTGGTATTGGAGTCATCCAAAAGTAATTGAAAGTAATCAAGTTAAAGTAACCCTACCCAACCCTGGAGCCTATATATAACGTGTCTGAAGAGGTAATGGTAGGTGCAAAATGATGATTTTTAGTACAAAATTTGGACCTCAAACCATTTCAACTGGATAAACTCTCACCCAGAGTGTGCATATTTGTGTGGTGTGAATGGAATGGTTAACACCTTTCAGTCCTAAGGCCTGTATCTATTTCTTAATCTGTCTTTTTTGTTTGTTTTAGAAGTACAAGGGGTGTATCAGTATTTTACAAATATATAAACTTGTACTGAATCCATTGCAGCCTGGTCCTCCTAGAACACAGGTGTCAAACAGGCGGCCCGCGGGCCAGATCAGGCCCGCTGAGGGATTGAATCCGGCCCGCGAGACAACACTCGGAGAAGCGCAAGAGAAAAACAAGCTGCAGGTTGAAATATGTCAACTTGATGTTTCCAAAGCCAAATGCCTCGAACAAAGACACTGTACTTGTATTTATTTATCTCTCTCTCTCTCTTTTCCACCCCTTTTCTCCCACTCTCTGTCTCTTTGTTGTTCTTTGTCTCTTTATCTCTCTGTGTCTTTTTAACTTATTTTGCTCTAACTTCTTTTTTTCCTTTTTTTCTCTTTTCTCTTTCTCTCTTCCTACCCTTTGCGCTTTTTCTCTTTTCTCTCCTTCTGTATTTCTATTTCTCTTTGGATTCCTTTCTTCCTCTCCCTTTCTTTCCCCCTCTCTCATGACTTCTCTTTTATCTCTTTTGTTTCTCACGCTCTCTCCCTCTCTCTCTTTCTTTGTCCCACCCTCTCTCCTTTTCCCTCCCTCTTTGTCTCATTTTTTATCTCTCTTTTTCTTTCTCTTTATTCTACTAGTCCGGCCCCCGACAGAATGTTTGTTCTATTGTGTGGCCCCCGAGTTGAAATGAGTTTGACACCCCTGTCCTAGAAAAAGGACTACCTCATGTGCGGTCCCTTCTCAGGGTTTCTTCATTTTCCTCATGTTGAGATTTTTGAGTTTTTCCTTGCCCTCATGTAGGTTCTAGATCAGGGAATAGTGCAATAATTAGTCTGCGTTTTGCAATAATCTGTGTTCTGTGCAGCCCTTTGAGACTCTTTGTGATTAAGACAGAGGTGTCAAACAGGCGGCCGGCGGGCCGGATCAGGCCCGCTAGGGGATTGGATCCGGCCCGCGAGACAACGCTCAGAGAAGCGCAAGAGAAAGAGAGCTGTAGGTTGAAATGGGTCCACTTGATGTTGCCAAAGCCATGTGCCTCTCACAAACACTGCACTTGTGTTTTTCTCTCTCTCTCTCTCTCTCTCTCTCTCTCTTCCTCCATTTTTCTCTCACTCTCTCTCTTTCACTCTCTGTCTCTTTTTCTCTTTGTTTCTTTTTGTCTCTTTCTCTCTATGTCTTTTTACCTTCTTTTGCTCTCTCTTCATTTTTTCCTTTAGTCTCTTTCTCTCTCTGTTGCTTTCCCCTTTCTCTCTTTCCCTCCTTCACGCTTCTCTCCTCTTTTTCTCTCTTTCTATTTCTCTTTGGATTTCATTATTTCTCTTTCTTTCCCCCTCTTTCACTATTTCTGTTTTTATCTTTTGTTTTTCATGCTCTCTCCCTGTGTCTCTCTTTCTCTTTTTTGTCCCACCCTCTCTAACTTTCTCTCCCTATCTTTCTCTTATTTCGTTCTCTCTTTTTTTTCTTTTTCTCCAATCTACTAAACCGGCCCCCGAGAGAATGATTGTTCTATCGTGTGGCCCTCCTAGTTTAAAAGAGTTTGACACCCCTGGATTAAGGGCTATACAAATAAACATGACTTGAATAGTAGGCAATTTTGCAACCACCGGCGTGCGTGCGTTAAGGAAGTAAAGGATTATGCAATCGCAAAACCAAACGTGTATTTTTACTTCATTGAAGCGGTTTGAGAGAAAAGTTTCAGAGAGCGTTGAATGTTTATAAAGTCCACCCGCATTTGGAACAGAGGACCCCGCCTCCTTAATGGGGGTGGTCTAGGGGGGGAGGTGACTCTATTAATGAGAGAAGCTCAGGAACACGCTGGTTTGATGCGCACTCCAATTGCACTCGGGAGGTTCCACACTGACTTGATTTCTTAACTTGGTGGTGAGTTTCTTGTTTTTTTAATCCCTGAAAAAATGTCGTTTTATTCTTGCAATGTGCAGAAAACTCTTTTATTTGCAAGTTTATCCTCCACTTGCATGTTTCTGATCAAGTTACGTGCATACCTGCCAATTTACACGTTTTCCACGTATTTTAATAATATTTTTTGCTTGATTTTTTTCAAAAAAATATGGTGCTTGGTATACTAACCTACACTAAGTAATGCAAGTAGGGAAATAACTAAGAAATAATTGTTTGTAAAAAAAAACCAGACTTGTTTTGCACTAATCCCACTCGTTTTTGTTGTGTTTTGCTGTGAGTAAATAGGGGCTACGTTATGTTTGTACGGTGTACTATCAGGGTTGGGTAGGGTACTGGATTACTTTCAGTTTCTTTTGGATTACTCCGATACCAAAAATGCTAATAAAAGACAAAAGAAACTAAATATGAATAATAGGACTCAATTTTGTGCAGGCTTGGGGAGTAACGGAATACATGGAACGGCAAAAATGATGTTGGCAAGCTGTTTGGATTTATTTTGTTTCTGTCGCATTTGATGTTAGTTTTGCCAGAAATCAAAGCCAGGAGAGAAAGCTTACCACGTGTTGTGAGTCATCATTTGATTCATATTGAGTTTCTTTTGTCTTTTATTAGCATATTTGGTATTGGAGTCATCTAAAAGTAATTGAAAGTAATCCAGTTAAAGTAACCCTGTGCATACCTGTCAATTTACACGTTTTCCCCGTATTTTAATCAGATTTTCTTGCTTAATTTTTTAAAAATATGCTGCCTATTATAATAACCAACGCCAAATACTGCAAGTAGGGAAAGAACTAAGAAAGAAGCTGAAAGAATTGTTTGTAAAAAAAAAAACAACTGACTTGTTTTGCACTAATCCCTCTTTATGTACGTTTTGTTGTACATAGTCTTGCTGTGAGTAAATTGGGGCCAGGTTATGTTTGTACGGTTTATTATTTCTATTACTGTAGAACCGCGGTTCTCGACCATAATCCGTTCCAGAACCCTGTTCGAAAACCGATTTGTTCGATCACCGAAATCATTTTTCCCGTTAAAAATAATGTAAATCGTTTTAATCCGTTCCCACACCCTGAATGTTTAACGTAAAGCTAACCCAGGCTAATCGTACGTCCGCTTTATCGTAATCTTCCGTACGAAAGATTACGCTCACATGAACGTGTAAAAATTTTTAAAAAAGGATAAAGAAAATAATTGTGAATAGGATTTCTTACCTTTGTGGTGGTCAGCAGAAGGCGCTCGCACACCTCCTTCATATTTTGCCATTATTTCTTTCTTAAATGCAATAGTTGTACGCACTACTTTTCCTTTTTCACTTATAGCAACTTTGCTGCTTGCACTAATTTTCTTCGGAGGCATAATAAGGGGCTAAAACACCCGTACGCCGCTCAGCATGGCATCCTAGCGTACGCACTCACGCATTACCGGCGTTCGAACTCCGATTTTTTGACCGAACAGCGAAGCAAGAATTTCTCAAAATTTTGGGTCGGACTCCGATTTGTTCGCACTGAGAGGCGTTCGAAAACCGAGGTTCCTCTGTATATAAAAGTGGAATTGTGATCCTTAATAAGGGTGAGGTTGGTAGCTAAGAGAAAAATCCAGATTCCATTAAGATCATATTCTAATTGTATTCTTCTATCGATCCATCAGGCTGCGCTGCCATGGCCGTCTATATCTTCCCCAACATTTCTGACAACTTCTCCGAAGAGTCTGGAGACTTCGACTTGGACTTCCAGGAGCCCTGCGGCCGAGCCCTCAGCGACGACTTCAAAAAAGTCTTCCTGCCGACGGTCTTTGGGATTATCATCGTTCTTGGCGTCATCGGCAATGGATTAGTAGTCATCGTGATGGGCTACCAGAAAAAAGTCAAAACGATGACCGATAAATACCGGCTGCATCTGTCGGTGGCCGATCTGCTGTTTGTCTTCACGCTGCCTTTTTGGGCTGTGGACGCAGCCCAAAACTGGTATTTTGGGAGTTTCCTCTGCGTTTTTGTGCACATGATCTACACTGTAAACCTTTATAGTAGCGTCCTCATTCTGGCCTTCATCAGTTTGGACCGCTACTTAGCTGTAGTGAGGGCAACAAACAGCCAAGCTACGAGGAAGCTCCTGGCGAGTAAAATCATCTACGTGGGCGTGTGGTTGCCCGCCGCCGTTCTCACCGTACCTGATCTGGTTTTCGCCCGGACTCAGGACACAGGGTCATCCAATTTTCTTTTCATGACGGACGGGAGCATGCAAATGGCCGATTCCAGGATCATCTGCCAGCGCATCTACCCCCAGGAGAACAGCCTGACATGGATGGTGGCCTTCCGTTTCCAGCACATCCTGGTGGGATTCGTGCTACCCGGCCTCGTCATCCTTATCTGCTACTGCATCATCATCGCGAAACTGTCACAAGGCGCCAAGGGCCAAGCCTTGAAGAAAAAAGCCCTGAAGACCACCGTCATCCTCATCCTGTGCTTCTTCTCCTGCTGGTTGCCGTACTGTTTGGGGCTCTTCTTGGACACACTGATGATGCTCAACGTAGTGCCGACCACCTGCGAGCTGGAGCAGGCGGTGGAGAAGTGGATCTCCATCACAGAAGCTTTAGCATACTTCCACTGCTGTTTGAATCCCATCCTGTACGCGTTCCTGGGAGTGAAATTCAAAAAGACCGCCAGGAACGCGCTGACGTTGAACAGCAAATCCAGTCAGAAAGCCACGCTCATGACCAAAAAGCGCGGGCAGATTTCTTCCGTGTCGACGGAATCGGAGTCTTCCAGCGTTTTGTCAAGTTAACGCGAATCCACCACCGAAATGTGAGACTTGAAAAAAAGCTTTAATTCAACATGTTACTACAAAAAATGCATAGGTTTGAGTGTTTTCGTTTTCCTCCAGCTTTACGGTCGTGTTTTGTAAAAAATGTGAGGTTATTTTTGGGTCGGGCATAGAATGTCATTACTGTGAGGGATGTAGCTGCTTCTGGAAACTTGTAAATAGGTTTGACGAGTGTTGCGTTTCCGCACTTAAGTTGTGTATTCAAAAGCTTTTATTTATTGTTGTCGTTCACACTGGAAGTTTTTGTATTGGAAATATAGCATGCTGCTTTTTTTTTAACACTTTCAATGGTTCCTTCTTTTTTAGTTGTGTTACTGTATTTTTTTGTTGTTCTTACACCAAAATAAACAAATTTGATGCTTCTTATATTGATTTTCTTGCCTATGTTTTTACTCTAGAGCAGGGATGTCAAACTTGTTTTGGCTATGGGGCCGGATCCTGATTCAGTTCCCATAAAATGTTCAGCTCATCCAAGTTTTTCAGTATTATGCTTTATCATTCGGCATACTAGAATAGTCTACCCTACATCTCTAAATTTGAATGAGAAGGGATTTGTTTCTCAAACAATAAGGAAAAAAATGATTGGTTTATTTTAGCAGTTGAGTGGATGCAGTTTTACACCTGAACCAAAACACCACGTTATACAAACTCAAGTGAGAGCTATAAAAATAATGTAATGTTTGCCTTAATTGAAATGGGAAAAAAATGATTGGTTTCTTTTAGCAGTTGAGTGAATGCAGTTTTACACCTGAACCAAAACACCACGCTATACAAACTCAAGTGAGAGCTATAAAAATAATGTAATGTTTGCCTTAATTGAAATGGGAAAAAAATGATTGGTTTCTTTTAGCAGTTGAGTGAATGCAGTTTTACACCTGAACCAAAACACCACGCTATACAAACTCAAGTGAGAGCTATAAAAATAATGTAATGTTTGCCTTAATTGAATAGGGAAAAAAATGCTTGGTTTATTTTAGCAGTTGAGTGGATGCAGTTTTACACCTGAACCAAAACACCACGCTATACAAACTCAAGTGAGAGCTATAAAAATAATGTAATGTTTGCCTTAGTTGAATAGGGAAAAAGATGATTGGTTTATTTTAGCAGTTGAGTGGATGCAGTTTTACACCTGAACCAAAACACCACGCTATACAAACTCAAGTGAGAGCTATAAAAATAATGTAATGTTTGCCTTAATTGAATAGGGAAAAAAATGCTTGGTTTATTTTAGCAGTTGAGTGGATGCAGTTTTACACCTGAACCAAAACACCACGCTATACACACTCAAGTGAGGGCTATAAAAATAATGTCATGTTTGCCTAATTTGAATTAAACAAACTAACTGTTTTAGCAGTGCATGGGCCATAAGGTTAGACTACATCAGATCAAACTGCTAGGTTAAGCCTATTCAAGCTGAGAGTATATCTTTTACTACCCTTTAGCAACCAGAGAGAGCATTTGGTTTGCATTATTTTCCAAAAGAAATCAATTTTGGTAGAAATGACCTAGAGACTCGCTTCTTTTTTCGACATACCCAGAAATTTAAGGCAGGCCTGGTTGAATCTTGCAGATCCGGCCCACAGACTGCCTGTTTGACATGCATGCTCAAGAGGCTCTCGTTCCCCCCCAGGGAATGAGTTTCCAGTGTGTGTTTGTATATGTTGGTGGATGGAGCTGAGGGGGTCTCCCAACACAAATGTCCCCCACCCAATCGAAATGGCAAAGCAGAAGGTGGGCTGTGCTAACCCTGTAATTGAGAGAACATCTGTGCACTTTTATCCTAAGCAGTCCTGACTCCGATGTTAAGAGTCCTCCTTTATAATTAAAATCCATATGGCGCAGTAAGAAAAGGGAAAAACAAATTAAGGCTCCACTTTGACCCCATTCATTATTGTCCTTTTCGCACTGAACTTGTATACAAGTGTTGCACCGTTTAACCACCGTCAATAGATCTGTTATCCCTTTTGTTCTCTTGACATAGTGGTTATAAATTATGAGAATGCAAATGAGCAGTCAAATTCTTTGTTGGGTATTCACACAATGCATTATAACAGGACTCTCTAACCGTTTTCAAGCTGAGAGCTACTTTTTGAGACCAATTAGCACAAAGGGCACCCAGATTTTCTGAAATGACAATTTAGCCAGATGGCCTTCTAACCTAGCTTAAAAGTAGGTTCATAGTTAGTTAGCTAGAAAAGTAAATATTTAAAAAACTAAAAGAGTCAAAAACCCAAAATATAGCCAGATAGAAAGCTCAAAAAATAAAAAAGCTAGCTAGAAATGGGGCAAAATTTAGCATGATAACAAGCAAAACAGGATAAAATGTTGGCTAGAAAACGTAAAAAGCTAGCTAAATAGCTTGCAAAAAAATAGCACAAAGGGCACCCAGATTTTCTGAAATAGCAATTTAGCCAGATGGCCTCCTAACCTAGCTTAAAAATTGGCTCATAGTTAGCTAGAAAAGTAAATATTTAAAAAACTAAAAGATAGTCAAAAACCTCAAAAATAGCCAGATAGAAAGCTCAAAAAATAAAAAAGCTAGCTAGAAATGGGGGCAAAATTTAGCATGATAACAAGCAAAACAGGATAAAATGTTGGCTAGAAAATGTAAAAAGCTAGCTAAATAGCTTGCTGAATCGCTGAAAATGAAGATTGCTAGCTACTAAGCTAAAAGAGTAGCCAGATGGCTAGCTAAAAAAAAACTGCAGACGTTTTGCTCATTCACTTAAAAATATAAACCCCAAATATTGGAATTTAGCTTGTTGTAATTCCTGTAAAAATACATTAAAAAAAAGACGAATAAACACAATTCTTTTAGTTCTATTCTCCTAATTATTTGCTTAAAAATAGTTATCAATACTTGAATATTGTTTAAAGCCTGCGAACATTTGAATTTCTAGAATAAAAACGTATCATGTTATAACTGTGTTATTACTATGTCATTATCTGTGTTATCTGACTCCATTAACCAAACACAAACTTTATTCTCCTAACAATGCATGCTCGTTTCTTAATTTTAGGGAAAAATATTGACAAGAGACAGGCATTTTCACACGGGGTCAGGTATATTTTCTTAAAGTATTCAGCTAAGTGAATTCGATCGAATTTAGCCGAATTATTGTCGAATTATTCCAATTAGTCTTTGTCGAGCCTCCCATCTCTCGTGTCTGCTCCCGTCTCTTTCGTCTTTTTTGGGGCGGCAGTGGCTCAGGAGGTAGAGCGCCCGTCTTGGGATCAAGAGATCGCAGTTCGAATCCCGGCTCCTCCGTGTTACATGTCAAAGTGTCCTTGGGTAAGACACTGAACCCCTAATACCCCCCATAAGCAGGTTAGCGTCTCACATGGCTGCACGGCCGCTATTGGGAAATGTGAAGCACAATGTAAAGCGCTTTGGGAAGTCTTGACTTGAAAAGCGCTAAATAAATGCAGAACATTTCATTTCATTACCAGGTAAATTATAAAAAATAGGGTTGAATAGACTCAGTCAGGGGCAGCACGGCGGCGCAGTGGTTAGCGTGTGTGCGGCACAGTTCAAGTCATGGGAACCTCCTGCGTGGGTTCAAATCCAGCTCCAGACTTCCTGTGCGGAGTTTGTATGTTCTCCCCGTGCTTGCGTGGGTTTCCTCCGGGCACTCCGGTTTCCTCCCACATTCCAAAAACATGCATTTCAGGTGAATTGGCCGGTCCAAATTGTCCCTAGGTGTGAATGAGCGAGTGAGTTGTCTGTCCCCGTGTGCCCTGGGATTGGCTGGCAACCAGTTCAGGTTGTCCCCTGCCCACTGCCCGATGATTGCTGGGATGGGCTCCTGCACCCCCGCGACCCTACTGAGGATAAGCGGTGCAGCTAATGAGATGAGATGGGAGACTCAGTCAACTAATACAAATCATTTTACGAGAAAATCAAAATGAACCGGCACTGGTGAGCTATTTTCAGAACAGGTCCGCGGGCACCTCAAACTGTCCTTAGTGGGCACCACGTTTGCGACCCCTGCATTATAAACTATTGATTCTTTTACAGGCCTTGACACACTAGTTAGGAAGTTTTTCAAAACGCAGTAGTAAAAGAGTGATGTTCAAGTTGGAGACTAAAGGAGGTTGACAACAATAGATATGTAAAAGAACCGACCCGGCAAACGACTGCTGCGCAATGCATCGTCGGCCTTCCTTTGAGCCGACCGATGGAGGTGCATTTCCATTTCTTTACATGCGAAAAAGTGTGAAGTGCCGCCATCGAGTAAATGCTTAATGGATGGTTGCGGCTTCTCAGAGTGAAACAGGATAAAACCAGAAGGAGGTTCTTAAGTTGGAAATGTTCCCAAATGACTCAGGATTTGCATAAGACCTTGTCCGCCTTGCAGCCGGTGCGGGGAGACATCTTGGGTTAACATGTCCTCGTGTTCATCCGAAGCCTTTTCATCTGCTTCTTTCCCCGTTTAAGTGCATCAGCGTTTGGCTGAAGAATCACATTTTTAAAAATTGTTAGGGAAAAAAACTATATTACAAATATAGCGTTTACCAAATTGTTCAAATTAGTTATCTGACTCCATTAACCAAACACAAACTTCATTCTCCTAACAATGCATGCTCGTTTCTTAATTCTAGGGAGACAGGCAGTGGCTCAGGAGGTAGCGCGCTCGTCTTGGGATCAAGAGATCGCATTTCGAATCCTGGGTCCTCCGTGTTACGTGTCGAAGTGTCCTTGGGTAAGACACTGAACCCCTAATGCCCCCAATAAGCAGGTTAGCGCCTTACATGGCTATTGGGAAATGTGAAGCACATTGTAAAGCGCTTTGGGAAGTCTTGACTTGAAAAGCCCTATATAAATGCAGATCATTTCATTTCATTTCATTTTCACACGGGTGCAGATATATTTTCTTAAAGTACTTAATTAGTCTTTGTCAAGCCTCCCATCTCTCATTTCTGCTGCCGTCTCTCACGTCTTCCGTCTTTTTGACACGAAGGGGCACCTAGTCGCCACCTCCCCTCCGAAAGGTGCCGCCACGTCTAAAGGAAACTCATATCAGCTCAAAGAGATGCTAAGCGTTTATCAAAACAAGGCCTAATTCCCTCGTCAGCGCCCCGCTATCAAAATTCCCCAGCCAAAACACTCTACACTTGGAACGGCGCGACCTGTCCTCGAACTTCAGCCTCCTGTGAAAAATCTTCATTGCATTCAATTACTGTAATTTGTAAAATCCCTTATAGTCCAATAAATAAAATATAAAAATCCTTCAACATATAAATGCATTGGTGCATACAGGTAGATATGGGAAAAAGCTTGATCTCATAAAGGACATGCACATGGAGTGGCGTGGATCCTTGTCAGTCTTTTTGGGGTTTGGCTTGGCATTTGGGATGTATTTGAAACAGTCCTATTCTTACTTTCACCATTTTAATCCTGGAATAAAAGAAAACCGAGAGCACCGGCAGTTTGTGTCTTTGATGCAGTTTCTATTAGCTCATTTATGATGCACGTGCAAGTAAGTGCATTTTTTAAATTCCCTCAAATTAACTCTTCTTTTTTCATCTCGAGGTTTGGGTTTGCATTTGAACTTTGCTTGAAGCAGGCCACTTTTTACTTTTACCATTTTCAATCTACAAGAAAAAAATATGGACAAGAAAAAAAAATGGACAAGAAAAAAACACACACAAGGGTGAGCATGTTATCACTCTCCTGCACTCTCTAGCCCTGTGTGTAACCAGCTTTTCTTAAAGCAAGAGGAAAGCAGAGAGACACGGTCTAAAATAGAGACAATATCTTAAGCCCAAGCCCAACCTAAAATCCAGGTTGTCCCTGTTCTTATGTCATGTTGACGAAGAAGGAAAAATAGGGAGAGAGGGAGAGAGCGTGAGAAACAACAGCTGGTTTACCCCTGCTGTATCATAAATGTCAATTATTATGTTGGGGTTTGGGTCAGGTTTCTCTCTTGCTGGTTTTTAAAAATATATATCCTCCCATCGTTGTTCTTTGTTTCCTATTCTTTGTGTTGTGAAGATCTGGGCAATATATTTGACTTTCTCTCGTGCAGCCTGCGTCACCATGTCCTGAGTCCTTACTAATGAAATATGAAAATTGAGGTTTCCCCGGGCTGAATCGGGCTTTAATACCTAGTGCAAAATACATTATAAAGGCTCCTCGAACTCTGTTTGGCTTGGTAACACATCCTTAACAGACAAAATATTTAACTTTCAACTTATTTGAGAACACCTCAAATGATGCGCCCCATTTTTACAGACAGAACAAAAATACTGGTGAGCTAACATTTATCATTAGCGATTTTGTTGAATCCTAATTCATCGTTCTTACTGTTGGGAATTCAATATTAAAATGTACTGTTTACCAAATTGTTCAAATTAGTTGTCTGACTCCATTAACCAAAAACAACCTACATTCACCTAAGAATGTGCACTCGTTTCTTGATGGAAAAGATGGACAAGAGACCGACTTTTCCACCGACCGGGGCAGATGTAATTTCTTGAACAATTTAACTAAGTAAACTCCATCGAATATGGCCGAATTAGCCGAATTAGTGACGCTCAAGTCTCCAGCCTTTTTCTCTCGGCACACGTTTTTCCGCCAGCTGCTATGCCGGCTCCTCCCATGGGCGTGCAAGGGAAGCCCCCCCCCCCGGGCTTCACCACTTCCTCGCCGAAGGACGTAGCGATGTCTGTCCTTGTGCGTCTGGCCTTCTCCGTCAGCACTCACAGGAATTCTGTTGTCAGAAATATGTATGATGCATTCCACACAGCCTAACCTTCTAATGTACCTTGAAGAAAAAGAGTCAGTGAATATCTTGCATTAAACTCAATAAATGTAACTTGTATTCAATCGTATAATATCTTTTTTTAGTCAAATGTATGAAATCCTTCAGTACTCAGCACAAATATTTACATTGTTATTTTGCACACTTGTGCTTTTATGTACTGGCACTAAAATTTGTTTAGAGTTTAGTTTGACAGTGGGCATCCACTGGAAGTGACATTAAAATAGGTTTTTTTCGGTTTGTTGTTCACACACCATCTAGAATTTTTGCTTGCTTAATAAAGCAAAATGCGTGTATGCATGTTTGAGTGCACACAATTCCAATCCACTTAAAACAAGGAAAAAAACTGGGTTCTCCTCTCATACATAATTCAAGAGATGGTAAGCACATACATTTGTCTCTGTGTTTTGCATGGTTAAAGGTCGTAGGTGTATGGGTGAAAGGGTAAAGTCGTTGGAACACAAAGCAAACAGTTCTAGCCACCTGTGTGAATCCCGACCCAGACTACAATCTGTGGTGCACACAAATAAAATACAGTCTCTCGCCTGAAACCTTCAAACCTTTAACTATCCTCCAACTACAGAACCATCAGTTTCATCAGCCATGCAAGTATAGTTGCGCTATAGGTCCTACTGAAGAGACTGAAACCACAGGCTTAAAACATCCTAGCCGAACGACAGGCTGGTTTAAGGGAGGGAAGGAGCACCACGGAACAGATATTTAATCTGCGCATCCTATGTGAGAAGTTTCAACACCAAAGAAACCTCTATTCAATTTGTCGATTTCAAGAAGGTGTTTGACAGGGTATAGCAAGCTGCTTTATGGGCCAGCATGCGGAAGTACAACATGGGCCAGAAACTAGTTCAGACCATTGAACAACTATCTGGCAATACCAACAGTGCAGTACTTATCGGCCAGGGCTAGCTTTGGTCCAGTTCCTCCTGTAAGGACATGCCCCCTTGCAAGGTGAGACATGTACTGCTCTGGATTCTGACCTCCTGGGTGGGGCGGACCCCCTGTGGTGGAGTTGTGTCGCAACCTTTGATGCGCAAATGCTGATAAAGACTTGAGCTTGAACTAAACACAGTATTCTCAGAGACAGACAGGTGAAGAACGACAGACAAAGGCGGAAAGACAGACATGGAAAGCAAAATGGAAAGACATGAAGAAAAACGACAGACACAGACAGAAAAACAAAGACAAAACAGACAAGGAAAAACTGAGACAAATTTGATTCCCGGCTCCTCCGAGTTAAATGCCGAAATGTCCTTGGGCAAGACACTTCACCCTTTAATGCCCAAGAAAAGCAGATTCAATTTCCACCTATGTTCCGGTCTGGAGCCTTCGCTCTGAAAATATTTGTCTACTACTGATCCCAAGAGCCAAGAAGAGATCCGCAGGTTCGAGAGCGTTCTCCATTCGGGCCCCGTTGCTGTGGAATGCTCTTCCCCCTGAGATTCAATCTGCAACCTCAGCGGAACTGTTTAAATCTAGGCTTAAAACACACTTCTGTTCTATAGCATAAGAATAACCTATATTTTATGTTGACAATATCTGTGTATTATTTGTTATTGCAACATCCATTGCAGCCTGGAAGGGGGATTACTTCATGTGCGGTCCCTTCTCAAGGTTTCTTCATTTTCCTCATGTTGAGGTTTTTGAGTTTTTCCTTACCCTCATGTAGGTTTTAGATCAGGGGATGGTGTAATAATAGTCTGTGGTTTGCAATAATCTGTGGTCTGTGCAGCCCTTTGAGACTCTTTGTGATTAAGGGCGTCACAAATAAACATGACTTGACTTGACTTTACTTCACTCCACATGTTTTGACATTGTTTGGTCATTTTCGGACATTGCAAAACGGAATTCTGAGCAAACGTTGCATACACTACCATACGG
Organism: Urocampus carinirostris; assembly: GCF_059441175.1. Classification (NCBI taxonomy): domain Eukaryota; kingdom Metazoa; phylum Chordata; class Actinopteri; order Syngnathiformes; family Syngnathidae; genus Urocampus; species Urocampus carinirostris. Next base: position 9,067,599 of record NC_142362.1, read on the forward strand.
ACAACATTCAATAAGGAAAAGCGAGGTTTTGGACTTGAGTCATATTTGGGGTGACAACGCTCGGCTTTTAACATCCATGAATACTTCCGCAGACATGAATCCATTGCGTGTGACATCACCTTTCCTCTTGTGCGCACCCGGACCGGATTAAGTCGTTGGAAATTTCAACACCATCAGATTTCACCTAAAAATCATAACTGAGCATTAAACTCTGCAGTGTGAACGTAGCCAATCCTGGTGGATTATTTCAAAGACTCATTGTAAACATGAAATGAATGGAAGATAAATACAAATATTTGCCTTGGGATGAGCGACCTGCTTCACTAAATAGTTACATTGTTTGGCTGGAAGAGCGAGCAGCAGGGGGACTGCTTCCTGCATCGATATCTCATGTGGTCAACAGTCTGAGAGAAGCTTTGATGAGCCCCCTCTGTATTCAAACTAACATTGCTTACATTGAAAGCTGAGCTCGCGAAGCTCTCTTGATATCTCAAAGCCCCCGGTGCACCCTGAGAAAGGATAGAAGAGGAAGGTTCACAGAAGCATACTCGCCAGCATTACCGTTTTATGAGTTAGACGACTGTTATTCGCCTTCCCATTTTAAAATTTTTATTTTCTAGTTCAAACAGCAAAAAATAATCTTGATTTGAGATGAGTATTTTAGTCTATGGCTGCTTTTTTCTTGAAGCTCTTTGTAAAAAACGCCCCTTTAAGCTCATCAGTGACAAAAACTAGCTCTCACCTTCAAAAGGGTTAGTGACCCCTGCCTTAAGGGCTTTGTGCTTCTAATACTCTTAAGATTCGGATTCCCATTACTTTCTTGATGCCTAAGGATCAGGGTCAAAAATTACTACATTTTTGACTGAGTCACTCTGGGTGATATTACATTTGTCAATGTTCAGAACCGTTTTTGAGAACTAGTCACGGCATTTAGAAGGACCAATAGCTAACATTTCGGTCTTTTCAGAGTTAAGGCGCAAGAAAGTGAGTGACATCCATTATTTTATCTCAGTGAGGCAGGCCTACAAATTTCTTCAGTTTAGTGTTTCAGATTCCTCCACCGGAAGATATAGTTGAGTGTCATCTGCGTAGCAATGGAAACTGATATTATACTTGCGAATAATATCACCTAATGGATGCATGTAAATGCTGAAAAGAAGGGGGCCCAGTACTGAACCCTGCGGAACACCACAGGTAACACTAAAGGGCTCAGATGTCATTTCACCATTTTTAACACAGTGCGTCCTATCTGAGAGATAGGATCTGAACCATGAGAGGACGGTTTCTGAGAGACCAATCCATTTTTCCAACTGTTCTAGTACGATATTATGGTCCACAGTGTCAAAGGCTGCAGTAAGGTCCATAATAGTCTGTGGTTTGCAATAATCTGTGTTCTGTGCAGCCCTTTCAGACTCTTTGTGATTAAAGGCTATACAAATAAACATGACTTGACTTGACTGGCCTAAGAGGGCAATCCTTTCATTCACGAAAAAAAGGCAAAAAAAAAAAATCACAGAGAGACAGATACATTTTTTTTAATAACTAAAGATAAGAAACGGGGAGGGGTAGTCCAATCATAATGCATTTCTTGATTAATTTATTAATTATTTTAAAATATACATTATTCACTTATTCAAATAATGGATGACTTTTGTAAAATAAAATAAAAATTCATTTGCAACTCAAAGTGCTGTATTTAAACATTCGAAGTAACATAAGAAAAAACCTTCACCCCTTTCTCCACAATCAACATCCCAGAACACCAAATACGCAAATAATCAAAAACGTTTAGAGTAGAATAAACACATAAGTGGATAATAAGTGAATAGAAAATGTCTAAATTACATTATGGCAAGGCACAGACTAACCATGTGAGGAAAGGGACCTAAGAGAGGCTCATATACATTGAAAGGGATGGCAGCAGACGGTCGCAGGGAGGAGTTAGAATACAGTACATGATTATAAAATTATGTTTGGCGATGTTGTTTTAAAGTTCTATTTTCTCAATGAGATGAACTGAATTGAAAACTCTCACCAACCAATAACATACCTGGCAATCTGTACGTTTTTGCCGTACAAAGTACGTTTATTATGCATTTTAAGACGTGTACGACGTACAAGAAAATCTGTACGGAAAAACGCAAAATTGTCAATTATGGGTACCATCCGGTATACACCGACTATGACGAAACGGCAAATCAATCAAGTCAAACGAGTTCGCCGCGGTAGCCTCTATCTCGGTATCGTTTTTTTTCCGTTGCAAACAAAGCGAGCGTTTGATGCCACTGTGCGCATGCGTCTGCCACTGTGGTGCCTAATTTCGACTCCCCTGCAAAATCCTCCCCCCCTCGCGTCAACGCGGATTCTGCTGCGCTTCCGACAATAGCGATCGTATTCTATATAATAAGCTTATTAAAACAATAAAGTGTTAAATAGTGTTAGAGTTGCAATTTAAAATACAATCATCAGTGGTTGATATTGTGGTTTGGTTTACAAAAATAGAATTTTTTCCTCCAAAAATATCTTTATTTACAAATTCAAATTGAAAGTGTTATTAATGGATATTTTAGTTACGCTGATAACAATTGTTCCTGATTTTTTTATTTTATTTATCTTTTTATTTTACATATTATTAAGAACATGTACAGAATGATATAAGAAAACACATGTACAATATAAGATGTTAAATTACATAAATAAACACGTTTGAAAAAAAATCATCTAGGAACCACTGTGATATTTTTTGTTTCACTTCGGATTAAGATACAGATAGTCTTGGTTGTGTCCCTTCAAAATAAGTCCCTTTTCCGGTTTCCGGGCACGCTGTGACAGCTGACGCGTTGCACGCCCGACTGTGTTTTCTGCAGGTTAGCGCTTTCTGCACGAAAAGAACTCATCATGACTAAAGAAGGCGTTCAGGGGTAAGACTAATGTCTTAAGTTCCTCATATTTGACGTACGACGCAAATTCTAACTTGAAAAGTGGCTTCAGGAACGCTAAATAAAGTTAGCGTTAGCTTATTGGTGTGGCATTGCCTATAGGTGCATTGGATTGCATCAGCTGTCAGTAGAAGCCAAAAGAAGTATTTTCTCACGATCGGTGAAGAAATCATTGTATAACGTAATGCACTTATTGATTTAACAAACTGGAAGGATAGATTTGCAGAAACAAAAATTAACATGCTTTGTCATCTGGACCCAGAATCTCTCTGTTATTATTCCTTTTCACTTACTTAATTATGTGTCTTAACAGTCCAAGTCATGGCATGTTCATTTGTTTAGCCCTTAATCTCAAAGAGTGTCAAAGGGCTGCACAGACTATTGCAAACTACAGATCATTATGACACCATCCCCTGATCTAAAACCTACATGAGGGCAAGGAAAAACTTAAAAGCCTCAACATGAGGAAAGTAAGACACACCAAGTCACGTTTATTTGTATAGCGCTTAATCACAGAGTCTCAAAGGGCTGCGCGGATCAAAGACTATTGCAAACTATTATTAAAGACTATTATGACACCATCCCCTCATCTAAAACCTAGATGAGGGCAAATAATACACATATTATCAACATAAAATATAGGTTATTCATATGCTATAGAGTAGAAGTGTGTTTTAAGCTTAGATTTAAACATTTCCACTGAGGTTGCAGATCGAATCTCAGGGGCCCGGATGGAGAACGCTTACGAACCTGCGGATTTCTTCTTGGCTCTTGGGATCACTAGTAGACCAGTGTTTTCAGAGCGAAGGCTCCGGACCGGAACATAGGGGGAAATTAAATCTGAAAGATATGAGGGAGCATTTCAATGCATGGTTTTGTATAAAACCAACAGAACCTCAAAATCAGAAGCACCAGCACCACCCACTTATTCTGTTAGTTTAATCAATGTTATAAACCAGAATTTAAAATGCTAACACACTAAGCCTCTTTCTAAATTTATGTTGGCAAAATTCGATAAACACTACATAAAAGTCTGATCTCCCGAAAAAACAGTCTTTTTTTTTCTGAATTTTGAAATGATCTGCTACATGTGTTTGGACTACTTCAAAGGAAGAAGTTTGCCGCTTTAAAGTACAGAAAAAGTCAAGTGCATAGCTATACAGTACTTGTATGTACATGATCATCAACATTCCTCAGATGTTTTGAATTAGTTGCCCCTCCTCTCATTTGCCATGCTAAGAATGCAGTTTTTTTAATAAAAAAAAAAGGAAAAACCTTTCAAAATCTTCTTTTGCTTGATGTGGAATGAGTTTTCGGCTCAGGGTCGTTGGGAGACCCTCCTAGCTGAATGTTGACCTTCTAATCTCAGTCAAGTCAAGTCATGTTTATTTGTGATGCCCTTAATCACTAACTATCTATCTATATCTATCTATCTATCTATCTAGACATCTATCTAGACATCTATCTAGACATCTATCTATCTATCTATCTATCTATCTATCTATCTATCTATCTATCTAGACGTCAATCTATCTAGACGTCTATCTATCTATCTAGACGTCAATCTATCTAGACGTCTATCTATCTATCTAGACGTCAATCTATCTAGACGTCTATCTATCTATCTAGACATCTGTCTATCTATCTATCTATCTATCTAGACATCTGTCTATCTATCTATCTATCTAGACATCTGTCTATATATCTATCTAGACATCTATCTATCTAGACATCTATCTATCTAGACATCTATCAGTATCTCTCTAGACATCTATCTATCTATCTAGACATCTATCTATCTAGACATCTATCTAGACATCTATCTAGACATCTATCTATCTATCTATCTATCTATCTATCTATCTATCTAGACGTCTATCTATCTAGACGTCTATCTATCTAGACATCTGTCTATCTATCTATCTATCTATCTATCTAGACATCTGTCTATCTATCTATCTATCTAGACATCTGTCTATCTATCTATCTAGACATCTGTCTATCTATCTCTCTAGACATCTATCTATCTATCTAGACATTTATCTATCTAGACATCTATCTATCTAGACATCTACCTACCTAGCTACCTACCTAGCTACCTACCTACCTACCTACCCTGGTCATATCGCTCAAGAAGGGTGACAGAAAGCAAGACAAACACATACACAAAAGCAAAGGAAAAAGTAGAAAAAAAACACAATAAATTTGACCTGAGCCAACCCAAATGCCCAAACACCCAAACAAGGTAGGCACCTCGGCACCCAAGTTGTTCATGCTTTCGTCCCTCCAGATGAAACGGGACACCAAAAAGCGGCCATGTCACTCGGGTCAGGGTGACATAACACACTCTTCTGTTCAACTGCAGGGTCCGACAGCTTTCACTGGTTTACCCCTGCCGTATCATAGAACATGTCCAAGCATCCCACTTTCCTTTCAGAACACCTCTCCACCCATTCCTATCATCAAGAGCTCTAGCTTCCACTATATTTAGACCTCTTTCCTGCAGTGCACTCATAACACCATCCATCCACATTAATCGGGGCCTCCATCTTGTTCTCCTTCCATTTACTTCTGCTATGTAGATCCTCTTCAACATTCGCTCCTCATCCATCCTCTCCATGTGTCCAAACCAACCGAGTACTCTCTTATCCACACGCTTGCTCAGTTCCACTACTACTCCAGTTCTGTCTCTCACAATTTCATTCCTCAATCCATCCAATCTTGTCACTCCTAACATAGTCCTCAAACACTTCATCTCAAAAACATTTAATTTCCTTCTCAAATCTGCGTTCAGGCTCTAGGTCTCCAAACCATACAACACAGTCGGCACAATAACACTCTCATACAGTCCCCTCTATACATCCACACTCATACCCTTAATCACAAGGAGTTTTAAAGGGCTGCACAGACTACAGACTATTGCAAACTACAGACTATTAGTACACCATCCCCTGATCTAAAACCTACATTAGGGCAAGGAAAAAGTCAAAAACCTCAACATGAGGAAAATGAAGAAACCTTGAGAAGGGGTTGTCTAATTTTGGGGAGGTCATCCCCCTTCCAGTATGACCAGGGTGCAACAGATGTTGCAATAAAAAATAATACACGGATATTGTCAACGTGAAATATAGATTCAAACAGTTCCTTTTGCTTCGCTCTCGCTCCCTCTCTCGCTCCCTCTCTCTCGCTCTCTTGCTCTCTCGCTCTCTCGCTCTCGCTCTCGCTCTCGCTCTCTCTCTCTCTCACACAAGCTCACTCTCGCTTTTCGCCCTCTCTCCCTTTCTCTGTCTCTCTCGTGCTTTTTGCTCTCTCGCTTTCCCTTTCTGTCTTTCTCGCTTTTTACTTTCTCTCTCTCTCTCTCTCGCTTTCCCCTTCTCTCTCGCGCTCTCTGTCTCTCTCTTTTTTATATATCTCTCTCTCTCTCTCTTGCTCTTTGCTCTGTCTTTCTCTCTCTCTCTCTTACTCTCTCCCTCTCGCCTTTCCTTCTCGATTTCTCATTCTCACTCGCTTTTCTCTCTCTCTCTCTCTCTCTCGCTTTTCTCTCTCCCTCTCTCTCTCTCTCTCTCACTCGCTTTTATCTCTCTCTCACTCGCTTTTATCTCTCCCTCACTCTATCTTTCTCTCTCACTCGCTTTTCTCTCTCTCTCACTCGCTTTTCTATCACTCTCTCTCTCTCTCTCTCTCTTCATCATGGATTACTTCTTACCTCATCTCAATTATCCAACCATTTTTTCCCCAAGTTCCAATTGTAATCACAGTTGGTCATTTGATAATGATCGACCAATTTTATAATGTTCCCGCAATATTAAAAGGTATGTTTTAATGATTATCGTGACAATCGTTTGCAACTCATTTTGAAAAAAAATGGAGCAGTAACTTAATTAAAACATTCCATTTGTGTTTTTTGCCTTGAGCTGTAATTATTAAAACCAGAAGAGAAATCCAGTTAAACAAATTCAACAGGTTTGCTCGACAGTTACGATGAATATTGCATTTTCTTCTTGGTTCAGTCCGTTTTGTCCCCCAGCACAATTGTTTACCCCGTTTTAATTTAATAGTCCCCGACCCTTTTCGGACCAGCTATAAAAGAGAAAGAATGTCCCTATGAGTTATTTTTAAGACTTTATTGCCATAGTATAAATTTAGGTCTTGTTCTTTCCTGTGGCGAAACAAGTTCCTTCCTTTAGGTCAGGACACCTGGAGAGCGGAAGCCAAACATAATGTATCTCTCCACTCTTATCTGTCTTCAAAGTTAAGGAAAAACTAAAACTCATTTAGAGGAGTGCAACGTTCGTTTCTGATATCAAAAGGTGTGATTCCTATGCTTATCTGGTTTTGGAATTACTTTCGCTTTCTGTGCCGCCATCTGCCGTATTTTACTCTAATGCTGGACTAGATATGGGAATGGAATAGAAATGTCTTTATACTCAAAGATAACAAAGTAGTGAAGATTAGACATGGCACTCTCGGATATAGTTGTAATAAGACTTAAAGTAGAAAAGAAAAAGAAAAATAATGTTAAGATAAACAGGTACACATTGACAAGAGAGTCGAAAGTGCATTAGAACAATAGTGCAATGAACAATGTTTACAAATACAGACTAATACAATTTTTTTTCTCTAGGCCTTTTTAACTCAGGGGGCCACACGATAGACAAAACATTCTCTCGGGGGCGGGACTTGTTGATTAGAGGGATGGAAAAAAAGAGAAAGAAATAAGAGTAAGAGAGGGAGAGAAAAAAAGAGAGTGTGGGACAAGGAAAGAGAAAGGAAGAAAGAAGGAAAAGAGAGAGAAAAAGAACTTAAGAAACAAAAGAGATAAAAAGAGAATTAGTGAAAGAGTGGGGAAAGAGGGAGAGAAAGAAAGAAATCCAAAGCAAGAGAGAGAAAGAGAGGATGAGAAAGAGAGATGGGGGGAGGGACAAGGGTAAAGCGAGAGAGAGAGAGAGGGAGATAATGAGAGAGAGAGGGAGAGAGATGGAGATAACAAGAGAGGGAGAGATGGAGATAATGAGAGAGAGAGAGAGAGAGATGGAGATAATGAGAGAGAGAGAGAGAGAGATGGAGATAATGAGAGAGAGGGAGAGAGATGGAGATAACAAGAGAGGGAGAGATGGAGATAATGAGAGAGAGAGAGAGAGAGATGGAGATAATGAGAGAGAGAGAGATGGAGATAATGAGAGAGAGATGGAGTTAATGAGAGAGAGAGAGATTGAGAGAGAGAGAGAGAGAGAGATGGAGATAATGAGGGAGAGAGAGAGAGAGAGAGGTGGGGGGAGAGAAGGAGAGAAAGAGAGATGGGGGGAGACAAGGGTAAAGCGAGAGAGAGAGAGAGATAGATGGAGATAATGAGAGAGAGAGGGAGAGATTGAGATAATGAGAGAGAGAGATGGAGATAATCAGAGAGAGAGAGAGAGAGATACATACATACATACACAGATACACAATACACAATACAGCGTCTTTGTGAGAGGCACCCGGCTTTGGCAACATCAAGTTGACATATTTCAACCTGCAGCTTGTTTTTCTCTTGCGCTTCTCTGAGTGTTGTCTCGCGGGCTGGACTCAATCCCTTAGCGGGCCTGATCTGGCCCGCGGGCCGCCTATTTGACGCCCTTGTTTTAGACCAACCCAACTTGTGATTCACATATTTTTGGACCAATTGCAAGCTTTGTTTTACCCCACCTTAGCCTATACGAGCCTGGAAATTCTTAAAAGGACCCGCCTCCTTTCCCTCCGAATAACTAACAGTGACCGATTCAAGTAATGATTGACACATTGGTTAGGAAATGAAACGCCGGTGTTTATATATATATATCCCAGCATGCACCGCGCTCTACTACGGGGAAAAATCGAGTCGGCGGCTGCTTATCGTAGTTGCAAGAACTGCCGTGACTCAATATAGATCCATATATAAGGCGCACCGTATTATAAGGCTTATGGTTAGCTTTTGAAAACAAAATGAAGGCTTTTAGGTGTGGCTTATAGTATGGAAAATACGGTATATCTTTTTTTGTTGAATGTTTCAACATCTTATTTTGTGTTTCCAGGATTAGCTTTTGAGATTACTTTTCTTGCATATTTTGTGGCTTAGATTTTGCCACCTGCTGTTGACTGAAAATAACTCAACTGTGCTGCAGGTCTCATGTAACTGCTATCCTGGCTCGCCTGTCGTCTGGGTCTGGTCATCAGGTTGAGACCTTTTGCATTATGATGTCAATAGCAAGGGTTTCTCCAGAGATCGACTAAAAGAAGAGTGAATTTTGCTGCATACTTGTATTGAAACAAATGCAATATGAATCAAAATAGAGTGGGTGAACTGCAACGGCTGCAACGAACATGTACAGTGAACACCCTGCTATTTTGCTATTTCTCCCACTTAGAAATCGTGGAGGGGTCTGGAATTTTTATTGTAGTTGCATTTCCACTGTGAGATAGATAAACTAAAAAGAAAAAGCCAGAAATAACAATGCATGATTTTTCTTTTAACGATTTATTTGTGTGGTATAGCTGCAAATATGTATTTGAACATCTGTGTATCATCTAGAATTCTGACTCTGAAAGGCCTGTTAGTCCGCCCATTAGTCCCAGCACTCCATGTATCATATGTACCAGTTTGAGGTTGTTAGCTGCATAAAAACACCTGTCCACCCCATGCAATCAGTAAGACTTTAACTTGTAACATGGCGAAGACCAAAGAGCTGTCCAAAGACACAAGAGACGAAGCTGGAAAGGGCCAAGGCTGGAAAGGGCCAAGCAGCTCGGTGAAAAAAGGTCCACTGTTGGAGCAATCATTAGAAAATGGAAGAAGCTAAACATCACGGTCAATCTTAATCGGAGTGGAGCCCAATGCAAGATATCACCACGTGTGGTCTCAATGATTCCAAGAAAGGTAAGGAATCAGCCCAGAACTACTCGACAGAAGTTGGTCAATGACCTGAAAAGAGCTGGGACCTCCGTTTCCAAGGTTACTGTAGGTAATAAAATGTCATGGTTTGAAATTATGCATGGCACGAAAGGTTCACCTCCTTAAACCAGCACATGTCGAGGTATGTCTTAAGTTTGCATATGACCATTTGGATGATGCAGAGGAGTCATGAGAGAACATTTTGTGGTCAGATGAGACCAAAGTAGAAGTTTTTGGTCATAATTCCTCTAAGCATGTTTGGAGAAAGAAGAATGAAGAGTACAACCCGAAGAACACCATCCCTACTGTGAAGTGTAGGGGTGGTAGCATCATGGACATCAGGACGAGTGCATTGCATCAAAGAGAGGATGACTGGGGCCGTGTATTGTGAGATTTTGGGGAACAACCTCCTTCCCTCAGTCAAAGCATTGAAGATGGTTCGTGGTTGGGTCTTCCAACAGGTCAACGACCCCAAGCACACAGCCAGGAAAACCAAGGAGTGGCTCCGTAATAAGCATATCAAGGTTCTAGAATGGCCCAGCCAGTCTCCAGACCTGAACCAAATTAAAAACCTTTGGAGGGAGCTCAAACTCCGTGTTTCTCAGCGACAGCCTAGTAATCTGACTGAGTTAGAGAAGATCTGTGTAGAGGATTGGGCCAAGATCCCTCCTGCAGTGTGTGCAAACCTGGTGAAAAATTACGGGAAACGTTTAACCTCTGTTATAGCAAAAAAGGCTACTGTACCAAATATTAACATTCATTTTCTCAGGTGTTCAAATACTTTTTGCAGCTGTATCACACAAATACATTGTTCAAAAATCATGCATTGTGATATCTGGATTTTTCTTTTTAGTTTATCTCTCTGACAGTCCTAGTTATCAGACTGAGTTAGAGAAGATCTGTGTAGAGGAGTTGGCCAAGATCCCTCCTGCAGTGTGTGCAAACCTGGTTAAAAATTACAGGAAACGTTTAACCTCTGTTATAGCAAAAAAGGCTACCAAATATTAACATTGGGGCGGCAGTAGCTCAGGAGGTAGAGCGCTCGTCTTGGGATCAAGGGATCCCAGTTCGAATCCCGGCTCGTCCTTGTTACATGTCGAAGTGTCCTTGGGTAAGACACTGAACCCCTAATACCCCCAATAAGCAGGATAGCGCCTTACATGGCTGCAAGGCCGCTATTGGGAAATGTGAAGCACACTGTAAAGCGCTTTGAGAAGTCATTGACTTGAAAAGCGCTATATAAATGCAGATCATTTCATTTCATTTTCTCAGGTGTTCAAATACTTTTTTTGCGGCTTTATCACCCAAATAAATTGTTCAAAAATCATGCATTGTGATTTCAGGATTTTTCTTTTTAGTTTATCTCTCTCACAGTGGACATGCACCTACGATGACAATTTCAGACCCCTCCATGATTTGAGTGGGAGACATAGCAAAATAGCAGTGTATTGAATAAGTCTTCTTAATGGTATTTTATCTCATTTAAATTTCGGCCTCTTTGGTCCACATTCTCTTCACCCGGTCCAAACCACACATCCATTGAAAAGAAATGAATGAACATCTCTCATCACTGACCCAATCTGGCTTTTTCATACAGTCGCTAACAATGACATTAAAGCTTCCAAGCGCGACGTGACCGCGGCGGCGAACGACTTCCCGTGGCGTACAAGAGAAATAGAAGGTGGAAGTGGGCTTGAATGTTGATGTTGTGTACGTCTTCCTGTCCCAGGGCGGCGGTGGTACCAGAGGAGGACCCACAGGCCCAGTCAAAGAAAGCCCAGAAGAAACAGCAGAAGGAAGCAGAGAAAGCTGCAAAAAAGGCTGAGAAACAGGCCAAGCTGGTCAGTAGTTTTTTTTTGTTTGTTTTTTTTCACATCCGTCGCCCCTCACAGCTGGCAAGACTGAGTCGTGCGGTCTTGATGGGCATTGTGGTCCCTGCGTGGTTGTTTTTCAGCGAGGGGGGGTTAGCGCTGCTCTCCATTGTTCAAGTATTCCTGCCATTTTTGCTTTGTTTACGTCTGCTTTAACAAAGTGTTATTTTCCTCTAGGCTGAGAGCTCGACATGTTGGCTCCCACTTGACACACCACACCAGTAAATTAGGTGTATCCTTGATGCTTTAGGTCGTCAAAATAGAGATTCAGATTCAAATATACTTTGTCATTCAGTTTCCTTGAATGTACAGATATAAATAAAATGTTGTATTGAGTTGGAGTATTAAAGTACTAATAATATACTAAATAATTATAGCTATGTATAGTATTATACAGTAGTGCAAAGAGTGCAAGAGGAGCAGCTAACCAGATGTGCAAAATGGGCAGTCGGGTAAACAAGTCACTATACAATAACAATAACACTGGAGTACGATAGTGCAGAGGAATAGAGAGGGTTATTGCAAATTTTAGTCTAGAACGAATCGAAACTCTTCAAATGGACACAAGGCATCATGCATTGTTTGAAATAACGTCTGCCCGGACGCCCGGGGTGTGCATCTTTTACGTCGGGCGTACATTTTACAAAAGGTCTCCGCCCGGGTGGCCGACAACTTTTTCAAGAAAAAAAAAAAAAATTGTTTTCTAATCAAACGTTTGCTTTATTCCATCCATCCAATCCATCCATTATCTGCACCGCTTATCCTCAGTAGGGTCACGGGGGTGCTGGAGCCCATCCCAACTGTCTTCGGGCAGTGGGCAGGGGACACCCTGAACTGGTTGCCAGCCAGTCGCAGGGCACACAGGGACAGACAACTCACTTGCTCATTCACACCTAGGGATAATTTGGACTGGCCAATTAACCTGAAATACATGTTTTTGGGAATGTGGGAGGAAATCAAAGTGCTCACAGGAAACCCATGCAAGCACGGGAAGAACATGCAAACTCCACACAGGAGGTCCGATCTCATGACCTCAGAACTGTGCCCCACACGTTCTAACCACTGCGCCGCCGTGCTGCCCGTTTGCTTTATTCCGATTTCGAAATGTCCGTTCGGTTTGGAAATTTCAGAATTTCGGTTCATTTGGCAATTTGCATACTCGGCAGCCAATCAGAAGCCTGCATCGATTAACTTCATGCTCCCGGACTTTCCCGAGCGTTATAAGTTCGTGCATTATCATATCATTTTGCAAAGTTGACGCACAGAGAACACAAGAAAAAATGGATAAGTGGTAATGAATCAAGCCAAATCCTCAGCCCCAGAAGATTCAAAAGAAGCTAACAAAATTTATGCTGCTACAAAATGTAAACATACGTTAAAAAGATCGTGGAAAGAGGAGTTCACGTGGCTTGTAGCAGACGACGCAACGCAAACATGGCATGAATGAAGATGAGTAAATACAGGTATATACTGATGGCAGATTGAAAACAGCGATGTCATATACATGCAATTAATGTTATAAGTAGATTTATAATAAACTTAATTGTAAGGGGTGTTCTGTTATATATTCTGATTATCAATCCTTAATACTTTGCAACAATGTTTTTTTTTTGCGATGAGTCGTCTTATTGTGTTTCAAGTTGTGAAAAATGGGGCAGGCAACTTTATGGCCTGGTGTCCGGTAACTTTTTGTCATGAGTTTCAGACACTGCGTCATGTTATATAATCCCAATAAATCCCTGATAAAATCCCAATCAATCCAAGTTTTATGTGATCAGTAATATGGTTCACGGGTTTAACAGCATGGGTCATCAAGGCACCAATGAGGACGTAACTCAGGACCACCTTCTCCAATGTTGACGGTCCCTGGTCTTTTCTTGGGTCGTGGCCAAGTTGGCACCAGTCCACTCTCTAATGTTGTGGGCCCAGTTCTTTCTGGGTATTCCTCTCCTCCTGCCCCTTGGACTCTGCCCTGGAGAGAGTCCTGATGATCTTGTGATGGGAACATAGTTTCCATCTGTGCAGAGTTGACAACAGTTCTTCGTAGAGTCCAATGTGCCTTTCGGTGGTGTTGCACACCGTTTTGGTTGTCACATGGGCCAAGTAGCTGATGCCTAGAAGTTTCCTGTGGCATCGCATCTCCATGGCTTGGATTTTCTTTTCCAGTTTTGCTGTGAGAGTCCGAGTCTCACAATCCTAGAGGAAGATGGAAGTCACCAGCGCTTGCATGAGTCTGATCTTTGATATTACTGCTATGCTCTTGTCCCTTCAGATGGGTTTAAGTCTGGCAAGTGCGGCTGTGATTTGAGCTGGCCATGATTTCTGGTTCTGATCCCTCTTATGATATGACAGCTCCAAGATATTTAGATTTGGTGACAGGTTGTAGTTCAATTTGGTTGATCCTGATGTTTGTGGTGATACTTTGGGGATTGTCGGTCATCAGGAACACACTTATCCATAATGTACACACAGTTTCGCAGGATCTGCCATCTGATATTGCTGTCAGATTCATGAAATGAAATAACCATCTAGTAAAAAAAATAAATGTAACTTGCTTTAAAAAGATAATCTAGTATTGTTTTGCAGATGTAGAACAAATATTTGTCAATATGTTATGGTGTTAAAATAATTTATCATTTCTGTGTTTATTCTCAGCAAAGTTTCTGTTTTTACACCCACTAATGGTTCTTGTGGTATGTAGAGAAATTCTGTTCATATAGGAAAGCTAATACAAGGAGTAGCATCTGTTTTTAGCTTGACTTCCCTTTATTTTTAACCCTTATTTTTGTACTTTTGACGCTTGAGCAGCTTCAGCAACAGACTGCTGTCACAGTCTTGTTCCACGGACAGACAGAGGAGATCATTTCTTCCTCATGCCATGAGGCTCTTTAACTCCACCCAGGGGAGTAGGAGCCCACATTAAATCCCACCCCCACATTTGCATATTACCTTATTTTTATTACTAGCACTATTTAAATACTCTATATCAGGGGTGGACACAAAGTTTGACACAAAGAGCTGGAATTTTTAACTGTGAGAGTCAAAGAGCCACACCACGCACTGACCGGCAATGGACGTAACCTACGCGGATGATTGGCAGTCGGTTATGTGTCCGGAGTAGCATAAAAACAACAAATCTGTCAAATTAATTTAAAAATACTGATGGATTCAAGTGTGTTTTAAGAGGGGGAAAAAAAACTAAACATGAAACAAGGCAAAGAGCCACAATACAGTACAGTGGAACCTCTGTTTTCGAACGCCTCTCAGTTCGAACAAATCGGTGTCCGACCAAAAATTTCGAGAAATTCTTGCTTCGCTGTTCGGTCAAAAAATTGGAGTTCGAACGCCGGTAATGCGTGAGTGCGTACGCTAGGGTGCGATGCTGAGCGGCGTACGGGTGTTTTAGCCCCTTATTATGCCTCCCAAGAAAGTCAGTGCAAGCAGCAAAGTTGCTATAAGTGAAAAAAGAAAAGTAGTGCGTACAACTATTGCATTTAAGAAAGAAATAATGGCCAAATATGAAGGAGGTGTGCGAGCGCCTTCTGCTGACCACCACAAAGGTAAGAAATCCTATTCATAAGATTACGATAACGCGAACGTACGATTAGCCTGGGTTAGCTTTAAGTTTACGTTAAACATTCAGGGTGTTGGAACGGAGCCCCCTTTCCAATGAACCGCTCACGACTTGTTGTTGAGACCCGGGTGCTAAATGACTTTTTTTATTTTTACACGTTCATGTTAGGGGAATCTTTCGTACGGAAGATTACGATAACGCGAACGTACGATTAGCCTGGGTTAGCTTTATGTTTACGTTAAACATTCACGGTAAACATTCAGGGTGTTGGAACGGATTAAAACGATTTACATTATTTTAAATGGGAAAAATGATTTCGGTGATCGAACAAATCGGTTTTCGAACAGGGTTCTGGAACGGATTATGGTGGAGAACTGAGGTTCCACTGTATATAAAAAATATGATGAGGCAAAGAGCCGCATTCTTATTGGCCAAGAGCCGCATGCGGCTCTAGAGCCGCGTGTTCGCCACCTCTGCTCTATATCGACACAATATCGTATTTCTGCATTCTATTAATTCTATTTTCTTATTATTTTATTTTTCAACACAAGGATACTGCTGGAAGTGTGAATTTCCCTACTGGAATGAATAAATTATCTATCTTTCATTTTCATTCATTGGAACTTTGCAAGGTTTTTCTCATTGTTGTTGGCAATGTCATATTTATAATAGTATCTATATATTTATTGTTGGTAAAATGTTCCAACAGCTGCTGCAAAAATGATGCTGAAGTTACTCTCATTTAGCTGCAAATCGAACAATTTAGGTAGCATTTCTTTCATTGTATCTAGGTATAAAAACCCAGCGATCAAAGGAGCCAAGCTAAGATTCTGTGGGCTGAATGCTTTCCTGTGCAATATTCAGTAGAGATAATCCTCATCCGAATATTGTTTATTTTTATTCCATTAACTACAAACGGTAGTTCCTTACACCAACATGTGTATTAAAAATGAAGTCATGGCTCTGAAGAGACACAATTTGAACATACAGACTGACATTTATCTGGCCTCAAGCCAGCAGAGATGTAGAGAATATCTTGCCACGTCTGCGATTGCTTTGAAATGGAAACATCTCCCTCAGCCACTCTTCATTTCCCGTAATTTGCCGATAGATCCATGCTGCGCAGTTTGTGTCCCTCAAGATTAGTCCGCAGCTGAATTCCCTCATCTGTATTCGGAATTCTTGTATCGAATTACAGTGGAACCTCGGTTCTCGACCATAATCCGTTCCAGAACCCTGTTCGAGAACCAATTTGTTCGATCACCGAAATCAATTTTCCCATTAAAAATAATGTAAATCGTTTTAATCCGTTCCAACACCCTGAATGTTTACCTTGAATGTTTAACGTGATCATAAAGCTAACCCAGGCTAATCGTACGTTCGCGTTATCGTAATCTTCCGTACGAAAGATTACGCTAACATGAACGTGTTAAAATAAAAAAAATCAGGTAGTTTACAAGTCATTTAGCACCCGGGTCTCCACAACAAGTGGTGAGCGGTTCATTGGAAAGGGGGCTGCGTTCCAACACCCTGAATGTTGGGCTCCGTTCCAACACCCTGAATGTTTACCTGGAATGTTTAACGTAAACGTGAAGCTAACCCAGGCTAATCGTACGTTCGCGTTATCGTAATCTTCCGTACAAAAGATTACGCTAACATGAACGTGTAAAAAAAAAAAAAGGGATAAAGAAAAGAATTATGCATAGGATTTCTTACCTTTGTGGTGGTCAGCAGAAGCCATGCTGTATTCCCTAGCAAGATCAGACACTCGCACACCTCCTTCATATTTTGCTATTATTTTTTTCTTAAATGCAATAGTTGTACGCACTACTTTTCTTTTTTCACCTGTAGCAACTTTGCTGCTTGCACCGACGTTCTTCGGAGGCATAATAAGGGGCTAAAACACCCGTACGCCGCTCAGCATGGCACCCTAGCGTTCGAACTCCAAATTTTTGACTGAACAGCGAAGCAAGAATTTCTCGAAATTTCAGGTCGGACTCTGATTTGTTCCAACTGAGAGGCGTTCGAAAACCGAGGTTCCGCTTTATTCAATTTCACCTTTGAGTTTGTGACATATTTGAGAGTCTTATAATTGCCGTGCGATGGCTATAAATAATGAACCCCTTTGTTCTTCCGTGTTTCAGGCCGGTGATCAGAAAAACGAGGAGGAAGATGTAAGTATTTACATGTTCTTCTTTGTGTTGACAGACTTACCGTTTGATTTCCACCTGAGCATCACTTTTTGTGTAAACAGACCACGTTTGCACCCTACTTGCAAGTTTTCTGTTGATAAAATTCAACCTCTTTTATCCCATGCTCATGCCGACACCCGCGAAAGGCAAGTGATAGAATAACAGGTTTATTTTGTTTACATTTTCAGGACTTTGCCAAGGACCGTTATGGCGTGATGGCCATGGTCCAGTCACAGCAAAAAATGGGTGAGATGGCAGGTTTCTTCTTCCCTTTTACTCAACAACGGTTATCACTTTATCTCACAGGGTTTACCTTTGCTTTTACCTGATGTTCTGATATTTATTTATTCACTTGAAAGACTAAACACCTTGTTTTCCTGAGATTGTTTAAAACGTTTTTTGGACTATTGAATCGCTGTTCAGGGAGACGAAAAAATACAGATTTTTATTCGTTTTCTGATTTTCGAAATTATTGGAAGGGATTCTAAAAAAAATATATATATGTATGAAATGATCTGCATTTATATAGCGTTTTCAAGTCAAGACTTCCCAAAGCGCTTTACAATGTGCTTCACATTTCCCAATAGCGGCCGTGCAGCCATATAAGGGGCTAACCTGCTTATTGGGGGCATTAGGGGTTCAGTGTCTTACCCAAGGAGACTTCGACATGTAACACGGAATGAGCCGGGATTTGAACTGCGATCTCTTGATCCTAAGACGATATATCTCCTGATATATATAAAATTAGCCTCACAGTGTGGATGTTCAGGATTCAAATCCAGCTTCCGCAGTTTGCATGTTCTCCCTCTGCTTGCGTGGGTTTCCTCTGGGCACTTTGGTTTCCTCCATTCCCAAAAAACATGCATTTCAGGTTAATTGGCCGGTCCAAATTGTCCCTAGGTGTGAATGAGCGAGTGAGTTGTCTGTCTCTGTGTGCCCAGCAACTAAGTTCAACCTATCTCGTTTGTAAATAGGGCAGTTGTCTGTATTTTATATATATAACACACACTCACACACATATATATATATATATATATATATATATATATATATATATATATATATATATATATATATATAACACCTCAGGAAGTTTTTTTTCTGTAATTCAACTTTCTTAAAACCTCCAACTCTCTACTTGTATTTCACCTTTTTTTTTAACTTGGCTCAAGTTGATTTTCATTAAATGATTGAAAAGCTAAACTTTTCAAAAAAAATTGTATTTGCTGAATTTTAAGTGAGGGGGTTCAAATATGTTTTTCCCAGTTTTGTTTAAAATCTGAAGAAAAAAATATCAATTGAATTCGTTTGTCTTTTTTGTGATTGATAACTACATATTGAACATTGTTTGCAACGAGATTAGACATGGCACTCCAGGATAAAAAGAAAAATATAGGATAAAAGAATTTCAGGATAAAAAGTCACAAATATTTTCAAGGTACTTCTTGCAGACTGACCCAAGTTGTAATATTAGTGCAATGAAAAATAGTGTATTGTGACAATAATGCAATGATTAAATTGTAATTAAATAACATTTAGCAGTAATAAAAAATCCCCAAAAGTGGGAATATACCGTAAATTCCGGACTATAGACCGCACCTGACTATAAGCCGCGCCCACCACATTTTCAGAGGAAATCCGATTTCGTACATACACAAGCCGCACCTGTATATAAGCCGCATGCGCCCACGTTGAAATTGTAACACAAACATTACATTTATCCAGACCCGACTTCAAGTCGCGCGGTTAAAACTAAATGTCCTTCATTGAAGTACACAGTCCAAAAATCACAGCCAGCAAAATGAACGGAAAATGATACCGGTACTTAAGGTTTGATGCAGACCTGCAGAGTCCGGGTACCCGTTGAAACTAATCCAAGGAAAAAAAGTCTATATTTCCAAAGGTAAGTGTGGGAAAAATATATATCCAATATTGTCCCCCGCGACAACAGGTCTCACTCACCTTTACCCCACTTCTCGTCAGCCCGCGTTTGCTCCACCCCTCTTTTTTAATTCGCAAAACATATCAGAATAAGTGTCTCAAATAAATACATTACAAAAATATACAGGTGCAAATACATATTATATATCGGTTACACATATTTACAAAGAAAGACGGTACACCGAGAGAGTTTTCAAAGCTTTAATAATAATATAACTTTCATCCCAAACGGTGCCTGAGAGGGCAGTTAATGGTAGCAACACGCTAGCAACTGTCAAAGATAGTCATTATTAAGACTATTTGGTAGCTGTATTTACGCAGATAAAATACATATATTGTTAAAAACTAAAATGTGATAGCAGTAGCAAGTACTTACACGAGGCTTCCATGTTCGTAGAGAAAGAAAAAGAGGCCGCCCCCAGAGAGGGCGTGGTTTATTATTCGTCAGTGTAAACAGCCCACACTACCAGCTCAGTAGCCTAGATGGTAGTGTGCCCGCTTTGAGACTGGGAGGTCGCTGGTTCGCGCCTCGACCGAGACATACCTAATTGGTATAATGGCGGCGCCCTCTGGCTGCGGCTGCATCGACTCGCTACAACGGGTCAGATGTATCGACATTTCGTTCTGTATACATTGTTACAAAGAATGACAATACAAAGGAAATTATTATTATTATTATTATGAGCACGACTTCAAAATAAAAGTATATAAGATTGATAAACGTACAAGAGATATAATTAGACTGATTATTGAAACGTTGTTTTATGTGTGTGTGAGAAAGATTGTTTTTGTATTTAGGAATATAAAAACAAGTTATTTACATAATAGAAAATTCTGAGAGATTTAACATCCAAAACGGCCACCTTGACACAACACGCTCGCAACACAGTAAACGGGTCTGTTAAAAAAAACATACCGTACTTGTAAAAATCACAGTAAACCGTCCTCATCTTCCTCCTTACAACTGAAGCCATCAAAGTCGTCTTCCTCAGTGTCGGAAAGAAAGTGTCACTCGCGCGGTCACTGTCGCTGGTGTGCCCTCCACTCCGTCACGGCTTTTCGGAACCCGTTGGTGATGGTGGATTTTTTGATGCTGCCCCACGCTGTCAGGATCCACTGGCAGGCTTGCGAAACAGTTGCCTTTCGCATGCGGCCAGTTTTAGTGAAAGATTTCTCGCCGCTAGTCAAGCCAAGAAGTTGCAGTCTTCCTCGGCGCATATATTCCACCGGTCTAAATCTTACCTTTGGTACTCGAGCGCCGCTGGCGGCCGTTAGAAAAATGACATAAATTGGCCGCATCATTGAATAAGCCGCAGGGTTGACAGTTTGGGAAAAAAGTAGCGGCTTATAGTCCGGAATTTACGGTAGATATCTGCTCGATTGGATGCGAGCATGTACTTCCAAGCCTTCATTTTGCCTTCTAAAAGGTAATTTTTCTTTCTCAGGTTGGCTGTCCAAAGCACGACTGCCGCAGAATGATCCATGATATTATGACAAATAAAGAACGTCTCATACCACATAGCGCAGCACAGAATGATTACGATCACGACAAATATTCTTACCCAGCTTGCTTACGCTTCATGATAAACTCGTGCAAGCAGTCGGACCTGTCCGGATGCAACCGTACGGACACTTTTTCAGCCCCAGTGATGGCAAACAAAGCAGGTCCTCGCTCACGCTGAGGCTGAGGATGCTCTCGGCGACATGGAAGGGGGCGGAGGGCGGGCTGGCTTTCATGTGGGTTGACATAGAGTTCTCAGGCGATGTGGCAGTTTTCTGATGTTCCTTCTCTGCCGGCCTGATCTATAATACGGGCCCAACATGCTTCTCAGTGAGGCGAGTGAGATAGATAGATAGATACTTTATTCATCCCCGTAGGGAAATTCACACTTCCAGCAGTCTACCCCGTTGTTTATTAACAGATTAACATGATGCCCTAGGGGTGCTTGTAGCGGAGTGGATGACGTCACACGCCAGTCCAAAAGTTCGACATCCCTGCGGCAGATAGAAATATTTTCTTTGTGTCCAGGGATGCACCACCTCGTGTTAGCAAGTCCGCCTCCTCTCCGATTCCCCCAGGCTTTCGTGTCCCTGTATAACGGTGCTGAAGCCGGATTGCTCCGGGTAGCTCCGGGTGGCTACACGTTAGCGTCCGGAATGCTAAACGTGAGCCACGTTTCCGCAAAACACAGCAACTGCGCTCCCTGTGCGCTTCGATGTTTTCCACCAGCACTCGATGATCTTATTTGGTCGTGAGTTCGCATTTACCTTGATTACGGATGGTACCGAAGACTTATAACGCCGCTAGCCGCTTCGCTAGCTCCGGCTCTTCTTTCACGATAGGCCCCTTCATCACGCCGGCACGAGAATTCTTCAGGGCAAGGAGTTGAAATTCCTTGAATACACGCATTTTTTGTGCGCTAAAACCCATGTCCATAGGATAGAAGTAATCCATAGTGTAGTTGTCAAAACGGGAAGAAAAAACACCGAAGATAGGAGCAGACAATAAAACAATAGGGCAGCTGCTGGAAAAGGCAGCCGCTCGTGGCAGCGCCGCTTTGAGTGAGACCAGATTGTCAGAAAGATGCAAGTCGGACTGCGTTCACTTCGCAACACTGTAAATTTAAAATGGTATTATTAGTATTTTCCAGGCTCCAAAACCTCAAATTGGCCAAAAAATTTGAACTTGCACCTTATAATCTGGTGTGCTTCATATGCGGACAAAATTGGAAATGCGTTACTCTGTTTGCACAATTATTGATCAGTCGATAATTTTTATCACTGAGGGGGGCGGCAGTAGCTCAGGAGGTAGAGCGATCGTTTTAGGATTAAGGGATCCCAGTTCGAATCCCGGCTCGTCCGTGTTACATGTCGAAGTGTCCTCGGGTAAGACATTGAACCCCCAATTACCCCCAATAAGCAGGTTAGCGCCTTACATGGCTGCACAGATCATGGCCGCTATTGGGAAATGTGAAGCACAATGTAAAGCGCTTTAGGAAGTCTTGACTTGAAAAGCGCTATATAAATGCAGACCATTTCATTTCATTTCATCCCGATTGCTTAATTATGGTGGCAATGGAGATCAAAACAGTTAGCCAAGGTAAGAGCACCCGAATCCTAACCATCAGGCCACTGGGGAGATGGATAGTTGTTCACAATAGCAAACATTGAACGCAATGGGATCGGGACCTGGATCCCGGCAGGGGGAGCGCTGCATCCTATCCACCAGACCAATAATTTTCAACCAGTGTGCCGTGAGAGATCGTAAGGTGTGACGTGAGAAATTATCCAATGTCACTTTTTAAAATTCGACATTTTACAGAACATTTATGAATCATTTTCTGCAAATATTATCTCATTGTCAAGTGTCTGTGCTGTAAAATCTGGGAATACTTTAAATTTTATTGTAATTAAACATACTGTTCAGTGTCATTTTAGAACATTTTTGGTTAGTGGGGTGCTGCAATTTTTTTCCCAATGTAAAAAAAATGCCCTGCCTCAGAAAAGGTTGAAAAACACTGCACTAGACCATTAGGGATACAGACAATATGAAGGGTTGTTAAGAATTGCATAGCACTGAATGCAACGGGAATCAAACCCGGATTGCGGCTGGCCGGGCGTTGCATCCTATCTGCTAGATAATTTGGGATACAGATGACGCATGAAAAGGCATCAGGTCTTATTTAAATATCACATTATTTTTAGTCACATAACCGCATATGTTGGAGAGAATGTTGTCTCACCTTTTCTCAGCGCTAACTAAGCATTGAAAGTGAAAAAAATGTTTTGAATACCACCGGCCTTAATTATATTTACGACGACCGAATTACTTTCCACAATACCTTCCTCTTCATTTAGTTCAGACCGACGAAATTACTTCCCACTATGACTTTCACAGAATGTTGTGTGCTTGGTACAGTTGCCGAGTCGGCAGTACCACGGGGGGGTTTAATGTCTGACAATATTGATATCGACAATTTGATATCCCGACTAAAAACAGTTTCATGATGAGATAAGAGCTTATCTTGTTCATATGTCATCTGTATTCCTGGTAGTCCGTAGGATCAGGCATACTGCATGCCGCATCTGGGTTCGATTCCCGCCTCATCGAATGTTATGCAACTGTTTGCAATTGTCATCAGTGATATTCCGAAGATTGATCAATTGAATTTCATGAGCCTTATAGTTTGGTGCACCTTTTGTATGTGAAAAAAATATTGTATTTAGGCGTTTCTACACAAGGTCATGCATTTTAAAATTTGTTTCTCTGCCATCTAAAAATAATTGAGGTCAAACTGAAGTACCATGCGCAAGACTACCTACCCTGTGTAGTAAAATTTCAAAAACACCTTTTTGTACAAATTCAGCTCATGTGCTTTTCTGTGTGTTCTACAGACAGGGTCTTGGCCCTGGTCAAAGATCTCACTCCCAAGAGGGCCGATGAGTTGATCTGGTTGCGTGCCAGGGTTCATACCAGCAGGGCAAAAGGTGAGATGGTCTTCAGTTCTTATGGAAGAGGAGATGGAAGTGCCTGTTCTCCGATAGCCGTTCCTACAATTAGAGAAATGTGTTTTAACCCTTGACAAAGAGGTTGTGTGTTTTCTCATGCTGTGACTGTACAAACATAGAGTCCAATTATTTTAACACATGATTTCCATTACATTGCGGGTTATAGAGTTGTATAACATGCAGCCTCATTTTCAAACATGTATTCACCTGATAAGTTTAAAGTTGACAGTCAAAAAAGGGAGAGAAGACATCAAAGATTTTGATTTTGTAAGGTGGACAGGAAGAGAACTATTCAAATAAGTTCAACAGGTTCTAGAGGCCCTGAGGGCTTTCCTTTGATTACATCTCCTTAGTTTCAAAAGCAGATCTGCAAGAAAGGGTGCGGGAATCAAAGAACAGCAAAATTATTGGCTGGTAGAGACTACGAACAACATTGCACAATAGTCCAAATAAAAAACTGGCATTCTATGAAATATCCTTTGCAGGTGTAAAAATTTTAAAACCTGGATACAATTATCATTCCCACTGATTGAAATTGCATCTTTTTAAAAATGATTATAGTCAAGTCGTTTATTTGTGACGCCCTTAATCACAAGGAGTCTCAAAGGGCTGCACAGACCACAGACTATTGCGAACTACAGACTATTACTACACTATACCCTGATCTAATACCTACATGAGGGCAAGGAAAAACTGAAAAACCTCAATTCAAGTTAAGCCATGTTTATTTGTTTGGTCCTTAATTACTAGTCTCAAAGAGCTGCCCAGACCAGATTATTGCAAACCACAGACTACTATGACACCATCCCCTGAACTAAAACCTACATGAGGGAAAGGAAAAACTCGAAAACCTCAAATCAAGTCAAGTCATGATTATTTGTATAGCCATTAATTACAAGGAGTCACGAAGGGCTGCACAGACCACAGATTATTGCAAACCACAGACTATTATGACACCATCCCCTGATCTAAAACCTACATGGGGGCAAGGAAAGACTAAAAAATGATACGTTTTAATTACTTTTCTATTGCCTCTCCTTCCGACTAAACTAAACTAGAGTTTGTTTTTTTTATTTTTGAGGGCCACTTAGAGAAAAATCAAAGGATGCGTAGGTCTTAATTGTATGCTTTTTGTTCATCATGTCAACGAATTTAAGGCAATCAAGCAATTGCACATGGCTGGGACAGTTTGATTGTTATATAATGCACTACATCAATAGCCTGCTCTGAGGCAAATTTAGGATTTTATGGAAAGTGCTTGGAGTTTTAATTCAAACACTTTATTTTCTTATTTAAAGTTTTTTTTACAATCTATGAAGCAAATTAGTGGTCAAGTCATTTTTATTTGTATAGCCTTTAATCACAAAGAGTCTCAAAGGGCTTCACAGGTTATTACACAGACTATTTTTTTCAGACTATTATTTACTACTATTATCTATTACTATTATTACTCAAAAACCTCAACATGAGGAAAATGAAGAAACCTTGAGAAGGGACCGCACATGTGGCATCCCCCTTTCAGGATTACCAGACAGCAAAGGATCTTGCAATCACAAATAATATAGTGGTCAATGTTAGTTTTTGTACAGCCAGGGCAACAAACAGCTATATTTTGGACAACGCTGGACTAAACGATAAGATTTACGAAGCTTATTTCTAAACCTGTTTCGATTATTGGGCATTTCAATAGGAGATTTATTCTTATTAATTTAT
Organism: Urocampus carinirostris; assembly: GCF_059441175.1. Taxonomy (NCBI): domain Eukaryota; kingdom Metazoa; phylum Chordata; class Actinopteri; order Syngnathiformes; family Syngnathidae; genus Urocampus; species Urocampus carinirostris. Next base: position 9,093,245 of record NC_142362.1, read on the forward strand.
TGTTTGACTACTTTTGTTTTCTCAATGTGAAATAATTTGATGGGTTGAGAGTTGGGAAGCACGGCGGGGCAGTGGTTAGCACGTGTGCGGCACAGTTCTGAGGTCATGAGATCGAACCTTCCTGTGTGGAGTTTGCATGTTCTCCCTGTGCTAGGTGTGAATGAGCGAGTGAGTTGTCCGTCTCTCTGTGCCCTGCGACTGACTGGCAACCCGTTCAGGGCGTCCCCTGCCCACTGCCCGAAGATAGCTGGGATGGGCTCCAGCACCCCCGCGACCCTACTGAGGATAAGCGGTGCAGATAATAAATGGATGGGTTTAAGGGTTAGCTGATTAGGGTTTTATTTCGTTAACAACCTGAGGAAATATTGAAATTCACTCCAACATGAGCTGTAAACATTTCAGTTTTTGATAATGGAAATGAAAAAGGCTGAAACGAATGCCCATGCTTCCATAATAGGCTGGTTTGAAACGCTGCAATGTATTTCCTCCTTTGATTCCAGATGTTATTTGCGCGAGGCACCTTCGACTCACTCCGACTTCTGTTTCGCCGCGTTTCGGAATAGCACTTGTCGGCGTCAATCATCAGTCACTTTTGACAGGCTATTACAGTTGACGGTGCCAAAAATGAGATCGAAACGATGACCTTTGAGTCATTTCCTTTTCAGATAGCTTCCGAAGTCAAGGGTCTCTTCCCATCGCTCATGTTCCCCCATCACGCTCGTCATTGTAGGGACGTCCGTGCGAACACAATAACATCCTGATTCCGTCTCGGACGAGGCGCTTCTGTTGTAGAGGGATCGTGACACTGTGTTATCACAAACTCTCACGTCTCAAACATCAAAGTGCTTGGGTGGTCCGGTCGTTCTACCCCTGGAGGTCGCGTCGCTGAATTGTTTGCTCTTCCAATAGAATGTGTTTGTTTGGAGGGTAGCAATCTCCTATTCTTCAAAGAGAATCTCCCGTTCATTTGCTATGCAAAGATGAGGGTAGAGATTCAATCGAGGGTCTTTCTCCCAAATTCACTCATCAACTTTTGACTTGCCATGTTTTACAGTCCATGCATTATAAGGATGAAGATGGCGGCTTTATAATGCCCATGAATCTTCGCATTTGGGCCAGGATTGTGAGGGTTACTTTAAAAATGTAACCCGATAAAGTTACCAGTTCCCTGTTGAAAAATGTGCTCAGTAATTTAATCTGAAGACAATAATATTGCAGTAATGTAACCTTATTAATTTTGATTACTTTGGGATTATTCCAGTACCAAATAGGCTTTCACAAGACAAAATAAACATTATATAAATAAAGTTACTACATTTTGATGGCTAACCGAACAAAATAACCATGAAAAAGAATCGGAGGAAACCAAAGTATTTTCTTCTATTCCTACAAAAAAGTGCATTAGTTTCTCTATTTATCTATCTCTATTTATCTACCTCTCTATCTATTGATCTCTATCTCTCTATCTATCTCTCTATCTTGCTCTCTATCTATATCTATCTCTATCTATCTTTTTCTCTATCTTTCTATCTCTATCTATCTATCTCTATCTATCTCTGTCTATCTATCTCTCTAGCTCTATATCTATCTATCTAGACATCTATCTAGACATCTATCTAGACGTCTATCTATCTATCTATCTATCTATCTGTCTATCTATCTCTCTAGCTCTATATCTATCTATCTAGACATCTTTCTAGACATCTATCTATATCTACCTATCTATCTAGACATTTATCTCTCTCTCTTGCGCTCTCTCGCTCTCTCTTTCTTTCTCTTTCTCTCTCTCTCTTTCTCTCTCTCTCTGTCTCTCTCTCTTTCTCTCTTTCTTTCTCTTCCTCCCTCCTTCTCTTTCTCTCTCTCTCTTTCTCTTTCTCCCTCCTTCTCTTTCTCTCTCTTTCTCTTTCTCTCTTTCTCTCTCTCTCTCTTTTTCTCTCTTTCTCTCTCTCTCTTTCTCTCTCTCTCTTTCCTGTTGATTAACAAGTAATAGGGGGCCCCAAATCTAATTTTGGTTAGGGCCCCATACACACTAATCGGGATAAGTAAGAGATTCGAAGTTAGATCAGATTTAGATAGATGGATTAGATATACCTGTAATTTGAAATACAATTACAATTTCTTTGTATCTTAACTACGACGTCTCATGTATTCCATCACTCCCCAAGCCCGATTCCGGCGTTACCCCTTGTTTTTTTTCCCCTCTTTAGGGAAGCAGTGTTTCTTGGTGCTGCGCCAACAACAGTTTAACGTGCAGGCGCTGGTGGCGGTGGGAGATCGTGCCAGCAAGCAGATGGTCAAGTTTGCAGCAAAGTGAGTACAGAGACGGCGTTTCCTGCGAGAGAGGCGAGAAACAATGGTGGGAAAATCCTGGGCACTAATTGTCGGCCGATCCATTTTCACACATTCCGAGAGAGGCGTGGGCCGAGGAAATCAATCATTTTTCGCTTGACCACAAAAGCCGCCTGTTAACAGGGTCGGATACGGCGGCGATTTAATAGAGTGGTTCCTGTCGAGATGGCAGATAGAGCGGCGGCGTACTTAAGAGGGGGGAAACGCACGGGAGCCAGGCATCATTTGTTTTGTTAACAGTTAAGAATGAAGCCTGATCATTTGATGTTTACAAGAGATACTCAGGTGATGAAATGTGACTGCCATTGCTAACTGTTGCATTGGATTAACTCAGAACAACGCTCGTTTTTGATTCCAATAACCACGGAAGTAATGAATGAATGAAAACTTTATTTTGAACATTAAAATAAAAACAGGACAAAATCAATGAGTCAACAACAAAATAATGTTACATAACATGCTCGAAAAGGGGTAGTTGGAAGCAGATGCTTATTTTCCCTTCCCCTTTATCTTTCCTATTACCGTATTTTCCGCACTATAAGGCGCACCTAAAAGCCTTTATTTTTTTCAAAAGCTGACCATGCGCCTTATAATACAGTGCGCCTTATATATGGATCAACATTAAGTCGCAAAGTCTTCCAACTAACTTGCAGCCGCCGACTAGATTTTCCCCCGAACGCCAAGTAGTTTGCGGTGTATGCTGGGATTTATTTACCGGCGTTTCATTGGCTAACCAATGTGTCAATCAGCATTTGAATCGATCACTATTGGCTAAAGTTATTCGGAGGTCAAGGGGCGGATCCTTTTTATCATTTACAGGCTGGCATTGGCTTAAACGGCAAAACAAAGCCTGCAATTGGCCGAAAAAGATGAATGTGTATAGCACGTGGTTGACGGCATACAGAAAGCATTTTTTACTATACTGTATTTGTAAATATTTTATTCTCCTGGATTTACTACACTCACGGATATAAGAGGACATTGGCTGCACATTATTATGAAAACGACTTCTGTGAGCTCCTCCGGCTATATATTATCCCTGTATCTGGTTTCAGACTGAACTCGATGTTCCTGTGATAAGCGGTGCAGATAATGGATGGAATGGAGTGTCTATTTTTAAATTAAACTCAATTCCAAGTGTTTATTGTCATATTCACAGTAAAGTTGTGAGCGAAAAAGAAAATAGAAACTAAGGAATGGTTAGCATTTCTTGAATCCCAAGACTTTAACCTTCCGAATGATGGAATGATGCATTTGAGTGACATCTTACGGACACCGCATCCGCACGTGTTCTCGACACGTATTTGCGTCTTTGCAAGCTTTCGGAATGTTAAGGGGGTAATAAGTTTGACTGAACTATCTGACTGTTTTGTCGACGTTCCCATTGTAGCGCCTTATAATCCGGTGCGCCTTATGTATGTCAAAAATAGGACCAAAATTCTTTTTTCGGGGTGCGCCCTATAACCCGGTGCGCCTTATAGTGCGGAAACTACGGTAAATACATTTTACAAATCCTCTTTTCCTCTTGTGTCTAATATAACAAAATCTCATGGATATACTTATTACATAGGTCAGATATCAATAATTACCGTAAATTCCGGACTATAGAGCACACCTGATTATAAGCCGCACCCACCACATTTCGGGGGGAAACTGATTTTGTACACACACAAGCCGCACCTGTACATTAGCCGCATGCGCCCACATTGAAAAAACGCAATACAAACACAAAATTAACCCATACCCGATACAGACCAAAAAACAAGCCGTCAAAATGAATGGAAAATGATACCGGTAATTAACAATGCAGACCTGCGGAGTCCAGGTGCCCGTTGAAAGTAATCCAAGGAAAAAAGTGTATATTTCCAAAGGTAAGGGTGGGAAAAATATATATCCACTATTGTCTGCCGCATCCACAAACGCGTGTCACCTTTACTCCACTTCCCGTCAGCCCGCGTTTGCCCCGCCCATTCTTTCTCATTTGCTCGTACAAAGCATATCAGAATAAGTTTCTAAAATAAATACATTACAAAAATATACAGTTGCAAATACATATTATACATGGTTACACATATTTACAAAGAAAGACGGTACACCGAGAGTTTTTAAAGCTTTAATAATAATATTATAACTTTCATCCCAAACCGTGCCTGTGAAGGGTAGCAAAACGCTACTAGGAACACGCTCGCAACACCGCAGACAGCTCTGTTAAATAAAACATATTGTACTTATAGTGAGCACGGTAAGCCGTCCTCATCTTCTTCCTTATAGCTGACGTCATCAAAGTCGTCTTCCTTTGCCTGGGAAAGAGATTTTGTCATAAAGACGTTGTGCAACGCTCCCTTATTCAAAAACACGCTAGCATCACGCTCGCAAAGTAAAGTTTGCGTGCGATTGCTCTGTTTCCTTCAATATCGGACTGCCCGATTGCGTTTAGCTTGAATGTTGCGTCATGTGCCTTTCTTTTTGCAATTTGCATGATGTAAATATGTCTACGCTAATTTAATTTGTGTACAGGCTAAAAAGTTGCAATCTAAACCTTACCTCGTACTCGAGCGCCGCTGGCAGCCGTTAGAAAAATTACATCAATTGGCCGCAACACTGAATAAGCCGCAGGGTTGAAAGTTTGGGAAAAAAGTAGCGGCTTATAGTCCAGAATTTACGGTATAATAATTACAATTATCACATATTTTATACACTAATCTTCGTAATACCCATCCCTCAACGTCATAATGCCACTAGTTACCAAACATCACTGCGGCACCAATGATAATAACAACAATAAAAATTAAAAATAATATTTATAATAAAAGTTATGATATAATCATAGCAACAATAACAACAAAGTTAACTATAGTTTTAACGCAGTATTTCCAATCTCCCTCATATCCCATTTTCTTCATCCCTGTATTTCGCCAGCAATGCTTTTTTTGGATTTAAATTCGAACACATGAATAGTTGGACATTGTTTGATCTCATCTTGTAAATGATTCCAAAGTTTGACTCCACACACAGACACACACATACTTTTCCTGGTGGTTCTCACCTTTGGGATTTTGAATTTACTACAGCCCCTCAAGTTATAATTTCCCTCTTTCCGAATGAATTTTTGGACGTTTTCTGGCACCATGTTTTTGTTGACCTTAAATTACAGTTGTAAAGTGAAAGATTTTGTTAAATCATTCAATTTTATTAATTTGGACTGCATAAATAAAATATTGGTAGGATCCCGATATTGTACCCACTGTATGGTTCTTATTGCACGTTTTTGAGGGATAAAAAGGGCCTGTAGTGAACTTTTGTAATTATTGCCCCAGACTTCTGCACAATATGTTAAGTATGGCAGTAATCTCATCTCATCTCATCTCATCAGCTACACCGCTTATCCTCAGTAGGGTCGCGGGGTTGCTGGAGCCCATCCCAGCAATCATCGGGCAGTGGGCAGGGGACACCCTGAACTGGTTGCCAGCCAATCGCAGGGCACACGGGGACAGACAACTCACTCATTCACACCTAGGGACAATTTGGACCGGCCAAATCACCTGAAATGCATGTTTTTGGAACGTGGGAGGAAACCGGAGTGCCCGGAGGAAACCCACGCAAGCACGGGGAGAACATACAAACTCCGCACAGGAAGTCTGGAGCTGGATTTGAACCCACGCAGGAGGTTCCCAAGACATGAACTGTGCCGCCGTGCTGCCTGGCAGTAATCTATCAACCTTTATTGGTAAACCATTGTTTTATATGATATGATGTTTTAATCCCCCTATGTTTTTGTAACATTAAGAGCGACAAGGCCAATTTTATTTTTTAATTTGCTCACATTTTCATGACAGAATTGCGCCTTAAAGCACCAGTGTGTCACATTTGACCACTAGATGGCACAATTGTCAGATCCTGCTACGCTGGGCTCTGTGGCACTGGTTTTTATTAGCAAGACGCCAGACAAACATGCAGGCGACTTGTAGTTATGGATTCCATTATGTAAAATAATTATAAATTTCTCGAACGATATTTCCTTTTTTTTTTTTTTAAATAAAGGTGATAGTTCATTTATTTTTGTCTGGTACTCAAATCAATGCTTGGTTTGTTTTTCCCGAATGAAAGTTTTTGTACCACTAGGAGGCACTTAATATTACACACTGTCCCTTTTTAAGGTACTGTGTGTTATACTTTTCCAGTATAGTTGTATAATGTTGTGCAACCGCCAATGAGTGCTAGAAAGAACAAGGAAAAGTACAAACTCCAGAGACCTAAAGTGAATAATGCATAATATTATTTTCATTCCCTTTTTTGCCTAGCTTTTTGCAAAGAAAGAAAGAAGGTGGGGAAAAACAAATAAGTATATTAAAAACTAAAAGAAAAAGGGGGAAAGGTAAAACAAAAAAAGTAATGTAAAGAAAAAAAAAAAGAGGGGGTAAAAGAAAATCATGAAAAATTCAAACTAAAAGAGAAAAAAAGCCAGATAAGAGGTAAAAGAGGGGGGAAGGAAATAAAAGAAAGAAAAATAAGTCATTTTTAGAAAAAATTGTACTTAAATTGAGCAAAAATGACCTTACAGCGGAACCCTTTTTTCCCTCTTAGTTCTAATTCTTTCTGTTGTTTTGTGAACAAAAGAATATTTTTTGTTTTCTCAAAAGTACTGGTAATCTCAGAGATGCAACTACAGATGCTCCCCTACTTACGACCATTCGACTCACAAAAAAACGGTAGATACGATCATTTTTTTCGGTATGTCGAAAAATATCTGGACTTTGCTATAAGTAAGATATTGTATTTTGTGCTCCTTTTCCCGAGTAGAGGACAGTACTGTAGTGTTTCTTTCCGCCACTACCGGTGTGTGGCGCTGTGAGAGATTACCCAGCACCCACTCCGTAGAAGAAATCCGATTCCTCTTCCTAGTTCTTGTGTAAACATACTATACTGTATCTCCAGCGCGCTAAGAACTTTGACGTTTTTATTGTTTAGTATCTCGCTCATCCATTCAATATGATTCGTGTAAAGAAGAGGCGGGCCGTTTCTTTGGACACGAAAGTGGAATAAGAAAGCTTGATGCGGTTGAGAAAAATGGTTGGATCGCTTTTTTTTCGGCCACTTTTTACCACAGAGGAGGACCTCTTGATGCACAAGTCCCAAAAGTAAGTTAAACCTAACTTTACCTATCTTTATAGAGCATATTATTTTATGAAATCTTGATCTTTTGGTAAAAAAAACAATACAGGTTACTTATACAAGCCTTAAACATACTTATATAAAGCTTAAACATACAAAGTATAGCACTAAAGCAACTTAAGAACAAATTCAACTTACAAACAATGGTCGTTCGTAAGTAGAGCGTTTATATTCCCCCAATAACTGCTTAAAAAAACTCTAAAATGCAGTATAATGAGAAAGTATTTCAACAGTTAAGGGAAGGAAACCAATATAAGCTCCATCTTTCCCCCATCAGCCCTTTCTTTCTGTTTTAAGTTGTTGATTTTCAATTCATCATAACCTTCCCACCGCCACTCTGTGCTCTGTGGCACTGGCCCTGGCTAGCACCAGACAATACACTGCCATCTAGTGGTCAAAAATTACACATTGAGGTTTTAAAGTTCAAGTGTTTCTTCTTTGCAATGAAAAAAAACATAAAATGTACATTTTGAGAGCTTCTGCAATATACACCGTGAAATAGAGTTGCCAATAGAACACATTGGCTGGTGAAAACCTCGACCAAGCCCTATCACCTCGAGTATTTGGACTGAAAAGTGTCAAGCTCCCCCATAAAAAACAGGTGTACACGTTATCATGGTGCTTTACAAAGTCTGGTTTTGATGACTGATAACATAAGACTCTGGATTACACGTAATCCCTATAGCTAGTAAGGGCACTGATAATATTACTGGCCAGCCTTCATCTTGTTGATTAAATGTCATCCTCTCATTTGCAAAATTTAATTAGACGATCATCCGGCACTGCAACTGCGTCTTCACTAAAGCACGCACATATTTGTGACGACTTTTAAACGGTCTTTAAAAAATTATGGATTAGGGTTTTAATAGATTACCGTTAGGCAAAGCTATATGTCTAAAAAGTAAATTCTCAATTTAAACAGTCAATAATCTTAATGGACTTTGAAGTATGCATCAAATCCAGCAGATATTTATTTAAATAAAATATTAAATGATGAATAAAATCAATCCTTTGCAAAATGTTTAAAAATCAGCTTTACTGGTCTAATCAGTTTTCTAATCCTTTATTTCAAAATGTCATATTTGTGATTTTTTTTTTTAAATGGCTAATTAACTCAATGATTCTGATCCATTGCCCTGGCCTGAATTAACGTTAGCTCAGAGTTACCAAATACTAAGAAGCTTTTCTGGTTTACCATGGCAGTTTATAGCAAGTTTATAAATATGCATTTTCTGATTAAAAACATCTATAAAAATAGCGAAATTCTATAAAATTACTAAAATTTAAAACAAAACAAGCAATTTTCTTTTGTGTATTGAAAACGTTAAATGCTACAAATACATTGTTACAAATATGAAACAATTCTATCCATTCCAAATTGGTTGTTTTTCAGTTCATTTTTGAATTGATCACATTGTGTACAAACCATTTCATCCGAAAAATGACAAATCTGAGAATTGTCTATTTATTCTTAAATTCTTTTCAACGTTTGGCAGCTCTGTTGACCTTATATGTCCTGAAATACTGTTAGCTTCTAGGCCACGGGTGTCAAACTCATTTTAACTTGGGGGCCACATGATAGAACAAACATTCTCTTGGGGGCCGGACTAGTAGATTTGAAAGAAAGAGAGAAGGGGAAAGCGAGAGAGAGAGAGAGAGAGAGAGAGAGAGAGAGAGAGAGAGAGAGAGAGAGAGAGAGAGAGAGAGAGAGAGAGAGAGAGAGAGACGAGAGAGAGAGATGAGAGAGAGAGAGAGAGAGAGAGAGAGAGAGAGAGAGAGAGAGAGAGAGAGAGAGAGAGAGAGATGGGAAAGCAAGAAGGGAAAGCAAGAAAGAGAGAGGGGGGAGAGAGAGAGAGAGATAGAGAGCAAATAGCAAGAGAGTGAAAAGCAAGAGAGAGAGAAAAGCAGGTGAAAGGGCGAGGGCAAAGGAGAGATAGAGAAAACATAAAAAACAAGAGATAAAAAGACATGGTGAGAGAGAGAAAATGAAAAAGGAAGAGAGAGCAAAAGAAGGTAAAAAGACACACACAGAAAGAGACAAAGAGTAACAAAGAAAGAGAAAAAGAGACAGAGAGAGTGAAAGAGAGAGAGAATGAGAGAAAAAGGGAGGAAGAGCGAGGGAGACACAAGTACAGCGTTTGTGAGGCACCTGGCTTCGGCAACATCAAGTGGACATATTTCAACCTGCAGCTCGTTTTTATCTCGCGCTTCCTTCAGCGTTGTCTCGCAGGACTGATCCGACCCGCGGGCCACCTGTTTGACACCCCTGTTCTAGTCTAAGAAAGGGAAAGTCTTTAATATGGCATTCTTTTATCGACCTCATCTGATGAGCAGCAGTGGGCTACGGGAAGCAGCTGTTTTAGGGCCAAAAGGGACTCTCGCTTCAGAGTTCTGTCCTCATTACCGGTGTGAAACAAAGAGGACTGATGGATTAAAATGCCCTCAACAACCTGCCAGTCTTAATATTTGGCCTTCTGAGTCTTCTATTAAAGTTCAGTGATGGACAGCGCCACATTATTGAAATGTCACTGCTGGAAATCTTATAAGATTAAAGTATTTATGTGTAAACTCAAATCTCATGTCTAAAACGATTTCAAACCATATACTGGACTGTCTCAGAAAATTAGAATATTGTGATAAAGTTCTTTATTTTCTGTAATGCAATTAAAAAAACAAAAATGTCATACATTCTGGATTCATTACACATCAACTGAACTATTTCAAGCCTTTTATTATTTGAATATTGCTGATTTTGGCTTACAGCTGAAAAAAACTCAAAAATCCTATCTCAAAATATTAGAATACTTCCTCAGACCAAGTAAAAGAATAATTTTATAACAGCAAAACTAAATCAAACATTTGAAAATCTCCATTGATGCACTCAGTACTTGGTTGGGAATCCTTTTGCACGGATTACTGCATCAATCCGGCGTGGCATGGAGGCAATCAGCCTGTGGCATTGCTGAGGTGTTATTGATGCCCAGGATGCTTCGATAGCGGCCTTCAGCTCATTTGCATTTGTAGGTCTGGTGTCTTTCATCTTCTTCTTAACTATACCCCACAAATTCTCAATGGGGTTCAGGTCAGGGGAATTAGCAGGCCAATCAAGGACAGTGATGCCATGGTCAGTGCACCAGTTACTGGTGGTTTTGGCACTGTGGGCAGGTGCCAGATCATGCTGGAAAATGAAATCCTCATCTCCATAGAGCTTTTCAGCAGATGGAAGCATGTAGTGCTCTAAAATCTCTTGGTACACAGTTGCATTTACTCTGGACTTGATGAAACACAGTGGACCAACACCAGCAGCTGACATGGCTCTCCAAACCATTGCTGACTGTGGGAACTTCACACTGGATTTCAAGCAACTTGGATTTTGCTCCTCTCCAGCCTTTCTCCAGACTCTGGCGCCTTGACTTCCAAATGAAATGCAAAACTTGCTTTCGTCTGAAAAGAGGACTTTGGACCACTCTGCAACTGTCCAGTGCTTCTTCTCCATAGCCCAAGTCAGACGCTTCTTCCGTTGTCTTGAGTTCAGAAGTGGCTTGACCATGGGAATACGGCTATTGTAGCCCATTTCCCGGACACGTCTGTGAACTGTGGCTTTTGATACCTGGACTCCAGCTTCAGCCCACTGTCTTTGAAGCTCCCTCAAATTCTGGAAGCGGCTCTTCATCACAATTTTGTTAAGGCTGCGGTCATCTCTCTTGGTTGTGCAGCGTTTCCGGCCACATTTTTCCCTTCCAACAGACTTTTTGTGGATATGCTTTGAAACTGCACTCTGTGAACAGCCTGCTCTTTGAGAAATTTATTTTTGTGTCTTACCCTCCTGGTGGAGGGTATCAACGATGGTCCTCTGGACAGCAGTCAGATCAGCAGTGATTTAGTTTACTGAACCAAGCTGAGTGTTTTTAAGGCTCAGGAAACCCTCGCAAGGTGTTTCGAGTTAATTAGATGATTCAGGTGATTAGTTGAATAGCCTACTTGTATACTTTTTCATGATATTCTAATATTTTGAGATAGGATTTTTGAGTTTTCTTAAGCTGTAAGCCAAATTCAGCAATATTAAAATAATAAAAGGCTTGGAATAGTTCAGTTGATGTGTAATGAATCCAGAATGTATGACATTTTTGTTTTTTTAATTGCATTACAGAAAATAAAGAACTTTATCACAATATTCTAATTTTCTGAGACAGTCCAGTATACTCTTCATTTAAGGCTGCATCGCACGTAATAGACCCCCCTAAAAACTGCGTTTCAAAATAGCCACATATAAAAAGAATTTCGTACCCAAAATGTAAAAAAAATCTTGGACCTAGACAACCCTAATTACTTAATTGTGTAGATCAGGGGTGTCAGACTGGCGGGCCGGATCGGGCCCCGCGAGGGGATTGAATCCGGCCCGCGAGACAACGCTGAGGGAAGCGCAAGAGAAAAACGAGCTGCGAGTCGAAATATGTCCGCTTGATGTTGGGCTTGTATTTCTCTCTCTCTCTCTCTCGCTCTCTCGCTCCCTCTCGCTCCCTCTCGCTCCCTCTCGCTCCCTCTCGCCTTTCTCTCGCCTTTCTCTCGCTCCCTCTCGCTCCCTCTCTCGCTCCCTCTCGCTCCCTCTCGCTCCCTCTCGCTCCCTCTCTCGCCTTTCTCTTCTCTCTTTCTTCTATAATTTACTAGTCCGGCCCCTGAGAGAATGTTTGTTCTATCGTGTGGCCCCCGAGTCAAAATGAGTTTGACACACCTAGTGTAGATCATTAAGATCAGTATACTGGTGAATAAGCTAGAAATCTAACATTTGTAAACCATTTACTGTAGCTTCAAGCAGTGCCTCAACCGCAGACGCAATAACAATACTTTTGTATTTCATACAATATTTCCGTACCTCGCAATCATTTTCATATTCAACTCGATAGCAGTTGTCACTACGCAGGAAAGGACATAAAACCAACAAAATCACAATAAAATGAGAAGTGGTCCCTTTGGGACGGTGCCAATTGACTGAACAGGAAGAAGGGATTTAGCAGGGCATTATTGGCATCTATTGTTAAAGGGGTGTAATTTGCCCTCCATTTTTTTCTTAGCATAATAGTTGAGAAACACTGTTTTAGAAGGTTTAGTAAACAATAAATGTGTACAGACGCTGCCCTACTTATGTTCTGGACAATCGTTACTAAGTTGAATTTGTTCATAAGTTGCTTCAGTGTTATATTTTGTAAGTTTAAGGTTTGTATAAGCATGTTTAAGGCTTATATAAGTAACCTGTATTGTTTTGTACTAAAAATGAAATATTTCATAAAATAAAATGCTCAATAAGTTAAATAAAGTGAGGTTTAACTTACTCTTGGGAGAGATGGGCTTCAAGAGTTAGGATACTTCCTCCTCCGTGGTAAAAAGTAGACAAAAAAAAAAAGCGATCCAACCATTTTCTCAACCGCATCAAGCTTTCTTATTCCACTTTCATTTCAAAAGAAACTTCTCGCCTCTTCTTTACACTTTACACCAACCCTATCGAACGGATGCACGAGATATTAACAATAAAAATGTCAAAGTTCTTAGCGCGCTGGAGATACAGTATGTTTACACACCAACTAGGAAGAGGAAGCGGATTTCTTCTTCGGGGTGGATGCTGGGTGACCTCTCACAGCGCCACCACGCCGGTAGGAGGTACTACAGTTCCGTCCTGTACTCGGAAAAAGGTGCTCACAATATATTTTTCGACATCCAGAATTTTTTTTCCGTATCTACTGTTTTTCGTAAGTCGAATGGTCGCAAGTAAGGGGGCGTCTGTACTTGTATTCGCATTTTTTTCAATTCCTTAGCCTGATTACATGAGGAAACTGCGAACGGTGAAACCAGTGTTTTGCTTCACTTAGTCCTTTACATTTGCATCTCATATAAGCTTATTTCTTCCTAGCTATATTGTCAGCCCCCGCACTCCCTTGAAAAGCCATAACACTCTGTGGCATCTCGCATATGTCAAACTAAATTCCCACAATAGTGCGGGAAAATGTTTTCTTGCCTCCCACACGTATTATAATAGATTTCCCTCTTAGTGCACTGTTATTCTTTTTTTCCAACCGTCCCGCTTTTGTCCCCCCCCCAACAGCATCAGCAAGGAAAGCATTGTTGACGTGGAGGCGGCCGTGAGAAAAGTGGACCAGAAGATCGAGAGCTGTTCTCAGCAGGATGTGGAGCTCCACATTGAGAAGGTAGACTTGAGTCAATCTGTTTTGGTCTACCTGTATTGCTTGCAGCAGGGGTGTCAAACTCATTTTAACTCTGGGGGGCACGAGATAGAACAAACATTCTGTCGGGGGCCGGACTAGTAGATTAAAGAAAAAGGGAGCAAAAGAAATGAGGGAGAGAGGGAGGGAAAAGGAGAGAGGGTGGGACAAAGAAGGAAAAAGAGTAAGAGGGAGAGAGCGTGAGAAACAAAAGATAAAAAGTCGTGAGAGGGGGGGAAGGAAGGGAGAGGAAAAAAGAAATCCAAGGAGAAATAGATAGACAGAAAGAGAGAAAAGAGAAAAGAAAGCACAAAGGGTATGAAGAGAGAAAGAGAAAAAAAGAAAAAAGGAAGTTGGAGCAAAAGAGGTTAAAAGACCGAGAGAGAGAGAGACAGAGACGTAGAGAGAGAGAGAGAGACGTAGAGAGAGAGAGTGAAAGAGACAGAGTGGGAGAAAAAAGGTAAGAGAGAGTGGGAAAGGGAGGGAGAGAGAAAGAATGACGTAGAGAGAGAGACGTAGAAAAAGAGAGGGAGAGAGAGAGAGACATAGAAAGAGAGAGAGGAAAAGAGACAGAGACATAGAAAGAGAGCGAGAGAGACATAGAGAGAGAGGGAAAGAGACAGAGACATAGAAAGAGAGCGAGAGAGACATAGAAGAGAGAGAGAGACGTAGAAAGAGAGGGAGAGAGACGTAGAAAGAGAGTGAGAGGGAGAGAGATGTAGAAAGAGAGGGAGAGAGAGAGAGAGAGAGAGACGTAGAAAGAGAGGGAGAGGGATGTAGAAAGAGAGGGAGAGAGAGAGAGACGTAGAAAGAGAGCGAGACGGAGAGAGAGAGACGTAGAAAGAGAGCGAGAGGGAGAAAGAGAGATGTAGAAAGAGAGGGAGAAAGAGAGCGAGGAAGAGAAAAAGAAAGAGGAAGAGAGAAATAGAGAACTAAAGCAATAGAGAAAAAGAGAGAGAGGGAGGAATAGAGAAATACAAGTACAGTGTCTTTGTTCGAGGCACCTGGCTTTGGCAACATCAAGTGGACATATTTCAACCTGCAGCTTGTTTTTCCTCTTGCGCTTCTCTGAGTGATGTCTCGCGGGCCGGATTCAATCCCTTAGCGGGCCTGATCTGGCCCGCGGGCCGCCTGTTTGACACCTTTGGCTTACAGGGTAATTCTTGAAAATGCTTTAATCGTGTTGTTGTTTTCAAGGATTGAAAAGTGCTTGAATTTAGGGTAGAGTTCTTGTGAATGCTTGAAATTGTTGCAAAGTCTACGTAGAAATGAGGCCAACACTGCTTTCGTTTGGCTTCGCCTTGCCATTGCATTTATTCTTCCCTCGTGATTAACTGGAGCCGGTTTTAATTTGTACGGCATTGTGCTTTGAGGTGTAATCGCCCCCTATGGGTGGCGCCCAGTAGCACAGGTGCATGCTACACCTGTAAACAGGTGCATGCTACATGGTAAATTGTAATGGGAAGAACTTCCTGCAACTGAAAATTTTAGCTGTTTTTACACCTATTTGGGGAGAGATTTGCCTCTTATTGATATAAAAATCATACACAAGATTAAAAATCAGCAGATATATTTGTGGCTCTGCAAAATACACGATTCACACCGGATTTTCTTTTAATGAAAATGCCTACAAAGCAAGTCACTGATTTTCAAATTAAGAGTCTAGGCACTAATTTAGATTAACTGTCCCCCATTAAGCCACCAAATCAAATAAGGAATACTGAAATACTAACAATCTTGCCTGAGTTTCCGCAAAAACTTGATAGCTCAGTCATGTAAAACACATTTTTCAAGCTGAGTTTTATTCTTTTTTTCGCCTTTTCCAGATTTTTGTCGTCAGCCAAGCAGAGGCTCGTCTTCCCCTCCAATTGGAAGATGCCGTTCGCCCGGAAGGAGAGGGGGATGAGGTAAGGATGACGGCGACAATGGATTAAAGCAAGGTTTCTCAACCAAGTTGCCGGGAAATCATATCTGGAATGGTGTCTCATCTCATCAGCTGCACCGCTTATCCTCAGTAGGGTCACAGGGGTGCTGGAGCCCGTCCCAGCAATCATCGGGCATTAAGCATTGCACGAAATTGTCTAAAATTTAAATCGATATATTAAGGTGGTCAATACCATAATTCCTCTGTTATTGTGGTTGATGTGTAACCGCGGTGTACTTTTACATTCATTTTAAAAAGATACTTTTTACAAGAGATCGTATAGTGGGGTTTTTTTTACGTTTACAATGAATTCAACATATTTTCTTTAGTCTGAATTAACACCAACATCATCCTTTTTATATATATGAGAAAATAGAAATACTAACAATAATGAGTATAAAAACGGGTACAATTTACCTGCAGATGAAATGAGTCACAACATTAGCTTCTCTGCTGGCTTTGATCTCTTTGATCTCCATAAGGGGAATTAGCATTTTAGCACAACATGCAACGTCCGGCAAAACTAACATAAAAGGCGACAGAAACAAAAGGAAAATAAATCCAAACAGCTTGACAACATCAATCACATTACTGTGCATGTTGAGAGATTTGTCAGCTGTGGTTTTAATAGAATAGAATAGAATAGAATAGAATATACCTTTATTGTCATTGTTACAAAATGGGTTAACATATTGTGACAACGAAATTGGGCATGACACTCCAGTTTTACACATTCACAGTGAGGTATGAGCCAAGAAGATAAAGGAACAGAGAAGATAAGGTTATAAAACAAGGGGGATAAGGCTATAGTTATAATTTACATGGTATTTACACAAGAAATGTCGGCATGTGGAATGTTACATACAGTGTTGTCGTGATACCGTTGGTATCGTAAGGGTTGTGCAATATTGCATTTGGTGCAAAGTCATCATAGTGCAAAAAATAGTCAGCATATGCATTGGTGCAATCATAGACAACATAGTGCAGAAAAAAGGAAATGGTCAGACATTAATTTTAATGTTTAAAATGAACTTTTTGCGAAGCACCAAAAGATCGTGGCTTACCGTTGATAGTGCGTTGTTTGACTGCCAACAAACCCCGCCTTCCGGTCACGAGTCAAAAGCCAAACCAAACCTTACCCCATACCAGCAGGTGGCACTGTTGGACTCATCATTGCAGGACACTTACCAAAAAACTATACAACTTATTTCAGCAGGAATTTCAATAAAACAAAAGTTATTATTACACCCGTTACATATGAATAGTGAAATTCCACAAAGAATTATTGTCCATTCATAAAACCTCCAAACTAAGGGGCAAACTTACCCCGAGATGACATCCCTACCCACTGAAAGTATACCACTGTAATAAAATAACACCTATAGATCCACACAGAAGAACACAGAATTGCAGTTCAACCTATGGTGTTTATTGTAGTTATATACAAAAGTAAAATCAAATTGCTAGGCTTTTCCTTTAAGTACAAGAAAGCGATTTAGAGAGTGGCTGGCAAGCTGCACTGGGTATGCTTTTGTCAACCCAGGTCTCCATGGTGTAGCTGTTTCCCAGGAGTTGTAGCTGAAAGGCATCCGTTTCATGGGTAATGGATCCACTGAGATACAGGTTCGGCAGGGGCAGCTTAAGAGAGTTGTTAGCCTATCTGTAGCACTAGACAGGACCTGCAGCATCTGTATTGGTTTCTCCCAGACGCCGCCTCAGTCGCCTCCCAGACCCGGTAACAATCCATGAAGGCTGGTGATCCCCATTTCTGTGCGCTTTTCTGACTTTCCTCAGAGTCCGATTTAATTGATGTTTTTCTTTTCTATGTAACAAGCCGCGAAAGCTACTAGCTGTCGCCATGCTTCCCAGTTTGGTTTTGGTTGGACTCATTGACTGACAGCCTACACCAGCTTTTCCCAGTCCCGCACACAGTCATGCCCACCCAACACACGTAGCCCTCCCTAACCTGCCCCTGTATTAGCATATCTTGTGTGTTGTCTGCTTTGAACACAATTCACAATACATCTATATGATTGCCAATAAGCACAATTCGATTCAAAATCCAAGACGCAGTGAACCAGTGATAACCGGAGCGCAAAGTAGCGAAAGGTATCTGTATGACGATATAACATTTTTGTGAAAGTAGCTCAGGAGGTAGAGCCATCGTTTTAGGATTAAGGGATCCCAGTTCGAATCCCGGCTTGTCCGTGTTACATGCCGAAGTGTCCTTGGGTAAGACACTGAAACCCCAATACCCCCAATAAGCAGGTTAGCGCCTTACATGGCTGCACAGATCACGGCCGCTATTGGGAAATGTGAAGCACAATGTAAAGCGCTTTGGGAAGTCATTGACTTGAAAAGCGCTATATAAATGCAGAAAGAAGAAGAAGAAGAAATTTTCTTTAGCTGCTAGCATCACTTTAGCAGTTCATGCTAAATTATTTAGCAGCTAACGCTAGTGTTACAGACCTTTGCATTGTGGATATCGTCGATAGCAAATACTTGTCGCTTTTCATCAATGGGTTATCTTAAAGCCTGCGAATTTTAATAACCATTTGGTTTATTTAAGAAAGTTATGACATTTCCTAATAGGACAGATATCAGTTTTACTAAAGCAAGAAAGAATAATCTCAGAAATGTGCTAATTGGGCGCATTGTGAGATTTCGTCTATCCCTCAGTCAGAGCATTGAAGATGGGTTGTGGCTGGGTCTTCCAACACGACAACGACCCGAAGCACACAGCCAGGAAAACCAAGGAGAAGCATATCAAGGTCCTACCATGGCACATCCTGTGTCCAGACCTGAACCCAATCGAAAATCTTTGGAGGGAGCTCAAACTCCGTGTTTCTCAGTGACAGTCCAGATGCCTGACTGATCTAGAAAAGATCTGTGTGGAGGAGTGGGCCAAAATCCCAGGCAAAGGCTACCGTACCAAATATTACCATTCTTTTTCTCACGTGTTCAAATACTTATTTGCAGCTGTATTACACAAATAAATCATGCATTGTGATTTCTGGATTTTTCTTTTTAGTTTATCTCTCATAGTGGACATGCACCTACAATAACATTTTCAGACCCTCCATTATTTTTAAGTGAGAGAAATAGCAAATTAGCAGGGTGTTCAAAGGCTTATTTTCTTCATTATATGTATTTTCATTTTTAAAAAGTGCTTTGCCTTAGAACATTTTAAAATCTGTTTGATGCCCTCCCTTCACCTCTGAAGAACGTTTTTGTTGTTCAAGTAGACTTGCGTATATATACAGTGTCTACATATGAAGCATTATTTCAGAGAAGTGCGTTCATTGGATGTATTGTACAAATAGAATGCTTAATTTGTCTTAAACTGTTAAATACAAAATCCCTTTCTAATCCATTGTGTGCAATTTCAAAGAAAGTACAGCCCCGCAGAGTGAGAATTCTAATTAGGGTGTTTTGTGCACTCATGCCAATTCATTTGATGCTTTTACAGATGCGGTAATAAATTCCATTTGAAGTTCTATTAGTGGATTAGGGTTGCTGGTCTGTTGCGCTTGGCAGGGACATTAAAATCACCATCAATGCCGTTTAATCTATTGTAGAATGTGTTCTTGTTGTCGATCATCTCAGGTCACACTTGGTCAAAAGGTATCCTTGATTGCTTTCTTTGGAACTGTTTTTCTGGGAGGAACAGCAGTTGACTTTCCATGATGGTTTCAATTGCAGCTTTCACGGTTTTTATTGGAAGACCATTTTAAGAGTTAATAAACATCAGCTCGTACCAACATTATGGATTGGAATCTGCAAAGAAAGACATCTTTGCATTTTATTTTTTCAAATATTGTATATAGGGTTTGTTCGGGTGCTTGAATTTGTATGTTTTCAAAGATGGAAAAGTTCTTGAATTTTGGGTGAAGTGCTTGTCAATGCTGGAAATTGTTGCCAATGACGTCTTCACTGGTCTCTGGTGGCTTTGTTTAGCTGTTACATTTCTTCTTCCCTCATTATTAACGGCAGCTGGCATTGGTTTGTATAGCATTTTCCTATGAAGTGCCATCGACCCTTATGATTGGCGCCCAAGAAAACAGGAACATGCTATATCTAAACAGGGCACTGTGAAATGTGTATTAGTCCAAGAACTCATGGGTCACGGAACCTTTAATCGCTTGGGTCGTCGGGGAACCAATGAGGATGCAACTCTGGACAGCTTTCTCCACTGTTGACGGTCCCTGGCCTGTTATTACTTGGACGCTTGACCAGATCATGCCTCTTTGGGTATGGTCTCAGATATCTGAGACCGACAGGATCAGATGACGGTGTTTAAAGTTGCTAAACTTGTGAGAGATTAGCGTAATGTTCTGTACTTGAGAAAGTCCCTCCAATCGACGTAATCACGTACAGTGAGAACATTATTTTATCAATACATAGCCTTGGATGTGTTCATTACATTTGAAACTTCATGTTATCAGATTTCTCCATGGTACATGGTAAATTGGTACGTCCAGAGGGGACGCCGTCGTTCCATCCTTTCCAAAGGGAGTTATTGGAAACAAAGAAGGTGTAAGACATTTTTGTGCTATGCTTATCTGTTCTACAATATCATCTTTTTGATTAGGTTTTGAGTTTTTCCTTGCCCTCATGTAGGTTTTAGATCGGGGGATGGTGTAATAATAGTCTGTAATAGCCTGTGGTCTGTGCAGCCCTTAAAGATTTATTGACTTGACTATTAACTACGAAATTGATTCTATAAAATCTAAACGCATTTCTGATTTCATAATATCCGCCGGTTTCATAATTGATGATCCCGTGGCCCTACTGAGGGTTATTTTTTTCAACCTGGACCTGTGCAGCTGCAGCAGCATCCCAGGTGTTTTCTGCCGGGAGGCATACTCACAAGTCGCGAATACCGTCCTGAGAGACCTGAGACCTCAACAGTTGGTCTGCCGGCCTGTCTCACCCTTTGTCCCCCCCGCTTTGGGCTGGTGGGAGCAGGATGTAGCGACACAAGCTATTAGTGCAAAGCCCTCGCGGGTCCTCGGAGGAAGCCAAACATGCGTGACCCTGGAAACCGAGGTTCCTCCTGTGATGAAAAATTTACTCTTGTATTTGTGTTTTTCGGCTACCATATTTCCACAGTCGCAGGTGTCTTTTGTTTCATCTGGAACAAAGCCATTTTTTTTCGCTTCGAGATTGAATGTTAAGTTTTATGAGAAAGAATGAAAGTGCTTGTTTTCTCCAGGTGATATTTGGAAATTATATCAATTTAATGAACAGTGTGAGTTTCTTTAGAAGCCTTTATGTATTGCTGTTTACTGGGAAAATGAGGAGCAATCTTTGATGTCTAATTAAATTAAATAGATTTTTATTTTTATCTCTTGTCTTCCTTTAGGAGGGTAGAGCTACTGTGAACCAGGACACTAGACTGGACAACAGAGTGATTGACCTCAGGGTAAGTAGTTACGAGTGATATATTCATCGAAGATTTTTGGCTTTGGTCGTGACAATCTCCTAGCTTTTTTATTGGTATTAAATGATAGTGTAATTTTAGCTGTTACACCTATTTTGCAGTATTACCTAAGTTTTCTTATTATTTTTTTTAGAATGAGCTGAACTTTTTTTTATTGTATGGATAGTTTTTGTTAAATTATTATGAATGTTTTCTAAGGAAACTAATCTTTAAGATAAGCAAAATTTTCTTTCTTTCTCTCTCTCTTTTTCCCTCTCTTTCTTTCTCTCTTGTTTTCTTTTTCTTTCTCTCTTTCTCGCTCTCTTTCTTTCTCTTTTTCTCTTTCTTTCTAGCCCTCTTTCTCGCTCTTTCACCCTTTCTCTCTCTTTCTCTTTTGCTCTCTTTCTCTCCGTCTTTCTTTTTCTTTCTGTCTTTCTCTTTTTCTTTCTTTCTCTCTCTCTATTGTGCTCTTTCTTGCTGTCTCTCGCTCTTTCGCTCTCTTCCGTTCTCTTTTGCCCTCTTTCGCTCTATTTTTCTCTCTTCTCCCTCTCACTCTCTTCTCCCGCTCACTCTCTTTCACTCTCCTTTATTATTTCTCTTTCTCTCTTTCTCTTTTCCTCTCTCTTTCACTCTCTTGCTCTCTTTTGGTCTCTTTCGCTCTCTTTTGCTCTCTTTTGCTCTCTTTTGCTCTCTTTTGCTCTCTTTCGCTCTCTTTCGCTCTCCTTTGCTCTCTTTTGCTGTCTGTCTTTCTCTCTCTTTCTCTCTCTCTCTCTCCTTTTCTCTCTTTCTCTCTCTCTCTCTTTCTCTCAAATGTACAACATATTTTTAAGTTGTGATTGAAATAAAACAGTCATTTTAGTCATCTCCTTTTGACGGAAAAACAATTTGGAATATAGTAAAATCAGGGCAAAAGAGCCTTTAATTTTAATAGGATCATTTGGAATACATAAAAAGTACAATTCCTAAACCCACAAAATCTCAATATTTATGCTCATTTCATGGATTATTTTTCTTTTAAAACGGATAAGAAAATCTTAAAAATCCAGAAAAATAGGATAAAATTGGTACAAATTTCTTTCTACATCAAAAAACTATTTCACTGCATGTACATCACTTTAAATTTGTAGTAGACCATATAAATATGGATTATAATCACGATACCTGTAGTTTTCAAAATCTGTCCTGTAAATCGAGAACTACTGTGGTAAATTGGATTATGATTGACTTGATAGAAGAGTCTTGCTGAAAAGAAGGGGAGCGTTTGCTATGATACAGATTATAGATGGTGGCATTTAATTAGCAGAGGTGACGAAAATGAAGATGTTGAGCTGCTCTTTTAGGAATCACAGGGATTGATAAGATTAGAAATGAGCTCATCAGCGGAGGAGCCAAGGTCAGATGTGTTTTTTGGTTTTGTTTTTTTACTTTGACTGCCTGGACAGTGGACACGTCTAGAGGATAGATGGCGAGCATATCGGTGAAAGAGTGATGAGGATGAAGTTGCTGGAGAAGAGAATGAGAGTAAGACCTAAAAGACATGATAGATGGAGCAAATGAAGACTTCAGGGGCAGGTAGTGTTGCATCGCAGGGTGCAGAATCGAAACGGGTACGGAAGGAGGACAGTCTTTTTCTACCTTTGCTTGTTGAAATCAACATCAGGAATTCTTCAAATGCGTGGGGGAGAGAGGAAAAGCACGATTTGCGGTCTAAACACCACAGTGAAGTCATTGTGATGATGTGTGCTTGATAACATAAGAACTGGAGTTTCCTTTAATGTTCAGGGAACGATGACAAGCAAATGCTGCCGCAATCGGCAATGTAAATATCGGGCACACATTTTACGCCACGCAGCCCTCATTCTCGGCGCAGTAGTAAATATGTGCAGTCATGAATTCAACTATTAATGAAAGATGACAACACTCAAGGAACAACCAACATCGTAACACCAAACAGGATTTCGGCAGCATGTAATAAATGTCATCACTGATGTAAACGAACAGTGGTGCTTATTCTTAAAGTGACTACGCCATCTCTTGGAGTTAACTATAATAACTTTTAAATCACACCACGTGTTTGTTTTCCTATTCGCTATTTTGATTAGTCACTTGATCCAAAAACACATGACCTGGGAAAATTGGGGGCCGGGGGGAAAACATAAGGTGTGCGGGGGGTTTAAACAACATTTGAATATGGCTAATTTTCTTGAAAATATTCGTTTCCAAGGGAAAAAAAGGATGCATTTCAAGCGAAACTTTCACTTAAATGACTTTTTTTGTGATATCTCTAATATGTAAACAACATCAACTTCTGCACGGACTCTGCAAGAACTATTCACACTATTTCGGTCACCATGGCAACATGCACAAACGTCATCCCTCCATGTCCCGACAATGACGAAGGACCTTCTTCATGTTTTTTTTTTAAAAAGAAAAAGCTCAGTCTGTACTTATCCATATATTCAGTTCTCTCACACACTTCCTCACTACTTACTCGCAATATGGGACCACCTGTACACTCCTATTGATGGTTACAGGAAACAGCACTGGGAAGAGAGGGCTCCCTCGATGTGGCGACAAA
The DNA here is from genome assembly GCF_059441175.1 of Urocampus carinirostris. Classification (NCBI taxonomy): domain Eukaryota; kingdom Metazoa; phylum Chordata; class Actinopteri; order Syngnathiformes; family Syngnathidae; genus Urocampus; species Urocampus carinirostris. Next base: position 9,116,905 of record NC_142362.1, read on the forward strand.
GATCTAATCAAAGCCACCCCTAACATCTGATGGTGATTTCTCATGCTTAAATCATTTCCAGAGGCTTGATACTGTGTCAAACCCTTTATATATTTATTTCCTTTTTAATAAAGCAACACAAAACACATTTTCACCTTTGGGCACTATGGGACAATGCTTGTGAAACCGTATTTATCAGTTATGGCACTGAGTAGGTTGCTTTAAATAAGTCTTTTAGGAAAATACATGCATTGTAAATCCCTATGAAGTCATTTTGCTCAATGTGTAGATAAGTGGTGTCAAACTCATTTTAACTCGGGGGCCACACGATAGAAGAAACATTCTTCTGGGGGCTGGACTAGAAGATTAGAGAGATAGAAATAAGAGAAAGAGAGAAAGAGACAGAGGGAGAGAATTTGAGAAACAAGAGATAAAAAGAGAAATAGTGAGAGAGGGGGAAAGAAAGAGAAACAAAGAAATCCAAAGAGAAATAGAAAGAGAGCAAGAGAGAAGGGGAGAAAGAGAGAATAGGAAAGCAAGAGAGAGAAAGAGAAAAGGAAAAAGAAGGCAAAAAGATGCAGTTAAAAAGACAAAGAGGTACAAAGAAAGAGTAAAGGAGACAGATTGAAAGAGAGAGAGATAAGAGTGAGGGAAAAAGAGAAAAAGAGAGAACATGAGATACAAAAGAAATAAAGAGAAATAAGAGAGAGGGGGAAAGAGAGAAACAAAGAAATCCAAAGAGAAATAGAAAGAGCAAGAGAGAAGGGGAGAAAGAGAGAATATGAAAGCAAGAGAGAGAAAGAGAAAAGGAAAAAGAAGGCAAAAAGACGCAGTTAAAAAGACAAAGAGGTACAAAGAAAGAGAAAAAGGGAGACAGATTGAAAGAGAGAGAGAGATAAGAGTGAGGGAAAAAGAGAGAACATGAGATACAAAAGAAATAAAGAGAAATAATGAGAGAGGGGGAAAGAGAGAAACAAAGAAATCCAAAGAGAAATAGAGAGAAAGGGAAAAATAGAGAAGGGGAAAACAAAAGAGAGAAAAAGAGAGAATAGGAAAACGAGCAAAAGAAGGTAAAAAGACACGGTGAGAGAAAGAGGAACAAAGAAAGAGAGACAGAGTGAAAGAGACAGATAAGAGCGAGCGAAAGAGAGAGACATAGAATATAAGAAACAAAGGGGATAAAGGGAAATAGTTACTTTACATGAAGTAGTTTTACAGACCAGTTACATTTATAAATTCCATCGGGCCCTTTCAGGAAGGCCATTTAAGGAAGGCCATTTTACCGTGTAACACCCCTGATTGAACCTTTTTGAAGACAACAGCCAGACGAACGACTAAAAAAAGGGAACAGATAGGTGCACTTGGACAAATGTTGTCCCCGTGTTATGAAAGTCTTTCTTCTGTGAATTAACACCCGGCGCAGACGGCACCATCTGGTCCAAGAGTATTTTGCGACGCTCTGAATTGGAAGGAAACGCTGGAAAAACTGTCAGCTGTTGGCTGATGCTCCTTTCTTAACTACCTTCACACCCACTCACCTCAAGTGTACTTGAGACAACAAGTGACTTCCAGTCCAGACAGTTTTTTGTTTTTGTTATGGTGCCTTGCAAAAGTGTTGTCCCCCCCCAAGAACTTTTTGCTATGTTTCAGGCTTCAAACTCAAAATATTTCCTAGGAATTAACATTTAAGAAACACATGTAATCGACATATTTTAGTAAACTAACAAATACAAGTGTGTAAGGTAGGTGTTGCAAAAATATTGGCCCGCCCTTGAATTGATCCTTTTGGTGGGATCACAGCCACAAGTCTTTTGGGTATGTCCAAGTATCTTAAAAGAGAAATATTTTTTTGTGCCAGCATTTTTCCCATCTTTCCCCAAATACTGGACTATGTCTTGGCCCTTCTAACACTTTTATTTTGTTAGTTTTAAACTTTATTTAAAATTCGATTTGATGTTTAGGTTTGTTGTCCTGATAGAAAGTGAACCTATGCCCCATTCTCAGGTCTCTTGCAGACTCCAACATATTTTCTGCCATACTCGCCCTAAATTTGGGTCCATCCATTTCCCCATCAACTCTAAAGGTCTTCCCACTGAGGAAAAGTAACTCCGGAGCATGATGCTGGCAACCCCATGTTTGACAATGGGGATAGTGTTTCCACGGGATGTGCAGTGTTACTCTTAGACCAAACGTAATTCTATGCATTTAGCTCATTTCTGTGTCATCTGACCAGATCACCTTGTTCCACGTGTTTGTGTCTGTCATGTGGCTTATTGCAAACTCCAAACGGGCCTATTATTGGTATTCTTTACGAAGGGGCTTACTTAATTCCACTTTTCCATAAAGGGCAGATTTATGCAGACTACGACTAATGGTTGTCTTATACACCGCTTGTTCCATCTCAACTGTTTAGAGGGTTTAGAGCCAGGTTCTCAAACTCAATCGAGTTGAGGGCCGCTGGAACTAATAATCGGGTGACGTTGGGCCAAATGGGGTTTTCCACAAAAACGGCGCTAATAATAACATTACCGTCAAGGTTAAAACTTGAGATTGTATTAAGGTAAAGATGAGAACACACTCTGAGTCGGATATTAGGTTTTTGATAGCCCTTCCATCTGAGGCGCGTCCCACCAGAACATTCCCCTAAAACTGCTTCCAAGATCGGCTCAGAGAGGAATCACACACACCCAATGGCTACCGGCTCATTTATTGAAAACACAGGCATAAAACCACACATCTGATTGGCTTAAACGAGGTCACAAGAATACATGAAACGAATCTGATTGGTTGGACAGAAATCACATGTTTAAAGGATGCAAATAATGCTGGTCGCTAGATGGCGTGTGAGCATAATAAATGAGCTATAAGAAAAGAGGAACTTTGTAACACAAAAGGTACAATGCATCGCTGTGAAGTCAAGGGAGTAGAAAAGGAGGCAAGCTCGTGACCAGACTTCCTAGCTCTAAAGTGAAGGCCATCTTGATTATTAGTTAGCGGGCCCCAAGAGGATACAATTGTTATAAGTATACAAACCGCACCTGAATATAATCTTTGGCTTCGTTAAGGCACTTATATAATTTCCCTTACAAATACGCTCTTCTTAAAGGTACAGCGTTTTATGTTTGTTCACTAGATGTTGCTGAAAGTGAGCAAAAAGCACCCATTTTTCGTCCAATTTTTACCCTGCCTTTCTCTGAGTTGCACAAAAAGAAGGGAAAATTATTTTTAAAAGGAATGAAATAGGGAAGAATTCATGAATTAATAGGGAAGAAAAAGAAAGCAAATAAAGGAAATTGCCAAAAAAGAAAGGAAAAAAAGGAAAGGAATTAAAGAGAAAACACGAGTTCTTGACATAGAAAGGCTAGTTTTCGATGTACATCATGAAGCTGGTTTTCACTAAGCAATCTACCGACAAGTCTTGTTTTTAGCTTAGAAGAAAATTGCACCAATTTTCCCAAATAAAACTTAGTTTTTGACAAAGGAGAAACTACTTTCCTGCATATACTGAAATATTAAACCTATAGGCACAGAAGAAAACCACACTTGCATTAACAAGAACAATAAATGTGATTTTTTTTTGTTTAAATTTCGAACAGAAGGGCAGTTCAGTGAAAGAGTGAATTATTTTAAGAACCTGGTTATAATCAGAAGTAGAAAAAGATTTTTATTCATCTTTGTCGAACATAATTGCCATGTTCAGTTTCATTTGACGTCAAACTGTCACAGTCGGGAATTTCTTTTTAACGGTACTTTATATTCAAAGAGCTTATTCCTTTTAGCGTCTGTTTTCTATCTGGTTTCATATTTCCTCTTGGAGGTTTTGCCTAGCTAGGAGATTTAATTGTGACTTTTTTTTGTTTTTGTCTCTAAAAGACCACCACCAGCCAGGCCATCTTTCGCCTGCAGTCCGGAGTGTGCCAACTTTTCCGAGACACCCTCACAAATAAGGGCTTTGTGGAGATTCAGACACCGAAAATCATATCAGGTACACACACGTGCTTTTACACACACACACACACACACACACAGCGGTTGTTTTTTTCCTATCTCCTGGGAAATCTCAGACGTTTCAATAACGGTACACTTTCGGTTTCACTGTCCCATTAGAAACGTAAGTCGTTGCTGTGACTAAAAGTCAAAACGTCAGTTTTCTTGTATGACTTGTACATGTTATTGCTTCTTTTTAAATGTGGGGCGTTTAAAGTGGATCAACTAATTCTAGATGGAGCAATCATAGATTTAATTCCATCAAGTCATGTTTATTTGTGACACTCTTAATCACAAGAAGTCTCAAAGGGCTGCACAGACAACAGACTATTACAGACTACAGACCATTATTACCTCATCCCCTGATCTAAAACCAACATGAAGGCAAGGAAAAACTCAAAATCCTCAGCATGAGGAAAACGAAGAAACCTTGAGAAGGGACCGTACATGAGGTAATCCCACTTCCGGGATGACTGGAGAAAACAACTTTTACTAGTCTGAATTTGTAAACCGGAATTATGTGGCTAAACAGATACAGTTGCATCTCGACGGATTTTTTTATTTACTTGTTTGTATTATTACGTGTTTTGGAGTACGTAAATATTTTACTCTCCTGGATTTACTACACTCACGGATGTGAGAGGACCAAGGTTGCGTATTATTATTAAACGTGATGGCTGCAAGACGACTTTGGTGAGCTAACCCGGCGTTATATTTTCCCAGTATCTTGTTTCAGACTCATCTTGATGTTTCTGTGATGAGTCTATTTTCAAATTCAATTCAAAGTGTTTGTCATATGCACAGTAAAGAACCACGTTTCCCTGCACAATGGAATTCTTACTTTGCTGTCCAAATAGTTACCAGTGAAAAAGAAAATAGAAAAAAATGAAGAAATGGTTGGCATTTCTTGAATCCCAAACGTTTAACTTTCCCAATGGAATGACGCATTTGAGTCGTGTCCGTGCTTGTCTGAGACACGTATTTGCTTCTTTGCGAGCTGTGGGAATGTTAAGGGGTTAATGAGTTTGACTGAACTATCTGTCTGTTTTGTTGACGTTCCCACTGTAGCGCCTTATAGTCTGGTGCGCCTCATGTATGGAAAATAATAGGACAAAAACAAATATTTTTGGGTGTGCACCTTATTACTTGGTGCACCTTATGGTGTGGTCCGCACTATAAGGCGCACCGGGTTATAGGGCGCACCCCAAAAAAATAGTTTTTGGTCCTATATTTGACATACATAAGACGCACTGGATTATAAGGCGCTACAATGGGAACGTCGACAAAACAGTCGGATGATTCAGTCCAACTGATACCCCCTTAACATTCCCAAAGCTTGCAAAGAAGCAAATACGTGTCGTAGACACGTGCGGATGTGGTGTCCGTACGATGTCACTCAGCATCATTTCAAATATCATTCGGAAGGTTAAAGTCTTGGGATTCAAGAAATGCCAACCATTCCTTAGTTTCTATTTTCGCTCGCAACTTTACTGTGCATATGAAAATAAACACTTGGAATTGAGTTTAACTTAAAAATAGACACTCCATTCCATCCATTATCTGCACCGCTTATCACAGAAACATCGAGTTCAGTCTGAAACAAGATACAGGGAAAATATATAGCTGAAGTAGCTCACCGAAGTCGTTGTGTTCAATAATGTGCAGCCATGGTCCTCTTATATCCGTGAGTTTAGTAAGTCCAGGAGAATAAAATATTTACAAATACGGAATAGTAAAAAAATGCTTTCTGTATGCCGTCAATCATGTGCTATACGCACTCATCTTTTTCGGCCAATTGCAGGCTTTGTTTTGCTGCTTCAGCCAATGCCAGCCTGTAAATGATAAAAAGGATCGGCCCCTTGACCTCCGAATAACTTTAGCCAATAGTGATCGATTCAAATGATGATTGACACATTGGTTCGCCAATGAAACACCGGTAAATAAATCCCAGCATTCACCGCGGACTACTTGGCGTTCGGGGGAAAATCGAGTCGGCGGCTGCAAGTTAGTTGGAAGACTTTGCGATTTAATATTGATCCATAAATAAGGCGCACTGTATTATAAGGCGCATGGTCAGCTTTTGAAAAAAAATTAAGACTTTTAGGTGCGCCTTATAGTGCGGAAAATACGGTACCTAAAGGAAAAAGGGATTTCCATTTTGCTGTTTTTTTAAAAAAAGATTCTAATACAGGTTTGAATTAGACAAATTTGTATGTTGCACAAAACCTAAGTCATGAGTAGGAGATGTTTTTCTGACACAACTTTGGGTACAGTTATGCAACACTTTCACTTCTTCCTTTGTCTCAGCAGCCAATCATAAGGACTCTTCCCTGCGCTTCGCAAATCGAAATTGGCGCTCTTTATTTGAGCGGCAACTGTAAATATGCGCGATGTACATGTTGCAAAAACCACACCTTCCTGTTTGCCAACACCCTTGACACGTAAACGCTGTTTACGACATAACGCGTTTGCTCACTTTGCTCTTTGCATTCACGTAAATATCTGATGAAAACATCTGCGTTTGAATAAAGTGAATTAACTGCAGATGTTAAGTACTGCCTTGTCTGCCTTTTTTCAGGCATCAATATGTCACTTTTTGAAACTACTTTTAAGTGAGTGTACCGTAAATTCCGGACTATTGAGCGCACCTGATTATAAGCCGCACCCACTACATTTCGGGAGGAAAACCGATTTTGGACATACACAAGCCGCGCCTGTGTATTAGGCGCATGCGCCCACATTGAAAAAATTGCAACACAAACACAAAATTAATCCATACCCGACACAGTCTAAAAATCACAGTCGGTAAAATGAACGGTAAATGATACCGGTAGTTAAGGTTTGATGCAGACCTGCAGAGTCCAGGTGCCTGTTGAAAGTAATCCAAGGAAAAAAGTGCATATTTCCAAAGGTAAGGGTGGGAAAAATATATGTCCACTATTGTCGGCCGCGTCCACAAACACGTCTCACCTTTACTCCACTTCCCGTCAGCCCGCGTTTGCCCCGCCCATTCTTTATCATTTGCTCGTGCAAAACATATCAGAATACGTTTCTAAAACAAATACATTACAAAAATATACAGTTGCAAATTCATATTATACATGGTTACACATATATACAAAGAAAGACGGTACACCGAGAGTTTTCAAAGCTTTAATAATAATATTATATTTTTCATCCCAAATCGTGCCTGTGAAAGGGTAGCAAAACGCTACTAGCAACACGCTCGCTACACAGTAAACGGGCCTGTTAAAAAAATCATACCGTACATGTAGAAACCATGGTAAATCGTCCTCATCTTCCTCCTTATATCTGACGTCATCAAAGTCGTCTTCCCTCAATATGGGAAAGAGACTTTGTCATATAGACGTCGTCCCACGCTCCCTTATTCAAGTAGACATTAGCAACACGCTCGCAAAGTAAATTTTACGTGCAGTAGCTGTTTCCTTCTTTATCCGACTGATCAATTGCGTTTAGCTTGAAAGTTGCGTCATGTGCCTTTCTTTTTGCTATTTGCATGATGAGGATATTCTACGCCAATTTAATTTGTGCACAAGCTAAGAAGTTGCAGTCTTCCTCTGCGCATATATTCCACCGGTCTAAATCTTACCTTTTATACTCGAGCGGCCGTCAGAAAAATGACATAAATTGGCCGCATCACTGAATAAGCCGCAGGGTTGAAAGTTTGGGGAAAAGTAGCGGCTTATAGTCCGGAATTTACGGTAAATCTGTTTTCACGTGATGATAATTCTCTTTTTTATTTATTTATTTATATTTTAGCTGCCAGTGAGGGCGGAGCCAACGTCTTCACAGTGTCTTATTTTAAGACCAGTGCCTACCTGGCGCAGTCTCCCCAGCTCTACAAACAGATGTGCATCTGTGCTGACTTTGACAAGGTCTTCTGTGTTGGTCCAGGTAAAAAAAAAAACTCAAGTACTGACATTACTCTTATTTTAACACGAAATACATTAAAAAAATAAATAAATAATAATATTTTTTAAAATAACTACATATCCCAAGATTAATGTGTTCCCTGAAATGGCATTATATAAACGCCATCCCTATCAGAGTGGATGGGGCCCCTCTTAGGTCAAGTCATGTTTATTTGTGACGCCCTTAATCACAAGGAGTCTCAAAGGACTGCAAACTACGGAGTATTATTACGCCATCCCCTGATCTAAAACCAATATGAGGGCAAGGAAAAACACAAAAATCTCAACATGAGGAAAATGAAGAAACCTTGAGAAGGGACTGCACATGAGGTAATCCCCTTCCAGGATGACCAGGCTGCAACGTATGTTGCAATAACAAACAATGAAATTAAGAACAAGATAGAAAATAAATAAAGTATAATATAAAATTTAAAATAAATAAATAAAAAGGATAACCAGCTTGCAATGGATGTATCATTAGCAAACAATACATTGATATCGTGAACATGAAATATAGGTGATTCATAAGTGACACGTGAAATGTTTTTGGTCAGAATTCAGTAAAATAAGAGGTAAAATCTAGTGTTGTCCGCAATCGATGAAAAATTGTCTCCTGAATAAGATCTCAATATAACTCTTTTTTAAAATTTAAATTATGAAGTTTTGGACGGATAGAAAAATATTACACAAAAAGAATATGCTATAATATGAAACAATTCAAATGTTTGTCAAATAGATTAACAATAATCAATTAGAATGACCATACACCATTAGAGTATCGCCCACATTGAAAACATTTTTTGGTTGGTATTTGTCTTTGTGTTTTAAACACTGAGGTTGGAAATCGAATATCAGAGGGTAGAGCAATCCACAGTACTGGGGCCCGAATGGAGAATGCTCGTGGACTTGCAGATTTCTTCTTGGCTCTTGGGATCATGACTAGACTGGCATTTTCAGAGCGAAGACTCTGGACCGGACCAAAGGGGGGACATTAAATCTAAAAGATATGAGGGAACAAGTCCATGCATGATTTTGCATACTACCAACAGAACCTTTAAATTACATCTTAAGTTAACAGCGAGCCAATGCAGTTTAGCTAAAACGGGTGATGTGATCGAACTTTCTTCTCTAAATTAAAAGCCTCGCCATTAGACTTAAACTTTGTAGGATACAAGAGAAGGCCTTTTATCATGTTCAGGGTGCCCTTGCATACGACCTTGAGAATGCTGGACCTCAGTATCCCCCGGAAAATGGATCGAGAATGGATGGATACATGGGGGAGCGAGTGAGAGATGGATGGAAGGATAAACGGATGAGAGGATTTTATTTAGGTAATCATCAGAGTTGGCCTGGAGAAGGATGGGCGCCACCATTCTTCATACGGTCAGTATGTACCTAACCATAATTGTATTTAATTTTTAATAATTTTTGACTAATTGTTTGTTTTCTCTTTATTTTATTTCAAAAATTGTGTGTGCTTTTGTATATGTGGTGTTCCGGGTCGTTGGGTGTGTAATAGGAATGGATTTTATCTTATTGTAAACCGAATAAAGCACTTTGAGTGGCAATTTTTCGGCTTAAAGGTGCTTTATGAGTACAATGTAATTTGATCTGTTTCTTTATTTTCTCATTCTTCTAGTTTACAGTTCTTGCTTGTAAAACGAGATGTCACTAGTATCAGAAACTGACTTGGGGCTAAGTACCTGACGTGGGGCCCAATATGAAAACCTGTAATTTATTTTTACTAGTCTCTATATCCAGTGTTAAATTATGAAAAACACTGACAAGGCCCATTTATTATACAAGTAAGCCTTCCAAGCACTTCTGTGTAATTAGAAGTGCAATCAATTTCATTACTGATTTAATAAATACCTTTTGGATTAAAATTTCTCCACCCCCTCGAAATGTCAGTTTCAAATCATAAGTATAGTTTTTGAATCCGTGCTAAATAATAGAAAAACAATTGTCTTTGAGACATTTATTTTGGAAAACATTTGTCCATATTTTTGGCGATTTTCTGGCATGGTATTTGTCAAAGTAGCCTCTTTTTCACAACGGTAATTTTAAAGGGACAGTGTTTATTATATGTCCCAAAAGACCGTTTCTGTAGCTAGGGATCGGCGCGCCAAGGACCCTTCCTTGGGCTGCTACCCAGCTCTCGATGCACCCGACCCCTCATGGCCCATGGGAAGAGGGACCCACGTCGTCCCTTTGGGCTGTGTCCGGCCAGATCCTGTGAGTAAAGGCGAGGCCACCAGTCAGACCCCACCTCCAGGCCTGGCTCCAGAGGGGGGCCTCTGTAACCCGCATCCGGGCGAGGGAAAACTGCTCCTCTGCATTGAGAGGAGCCAGTTGAGGTGGCTTGGGCATCTGATACGGATGCTTTCTGGACGCCTCCCTCGGGAGGTGTTCCGGGCATGGCCCACCGGCAGGAGGCCCCGGAGATGACCCCGGACATGCTAGAGAGACTATGTCTCTGGGACGGCCTGGGAACGCCTCGGGATCCCGTCGGATGAGCTGGAAGAAGTGGCTGGGGATAGGGGGGGTCTGGGCTTCCCTGTTGAGGCTGATGCCACCGCGACCCGACCCCAGATAAGCGGAAGATAGATAATCGAGAGACTATTACATACACTTCTAATCACTGCTAACTTTGCAGTCACTCATACAGTGACTGTAGCCTTAGACCAGTAAAAATATGTCATCAAGTGGTGTCCAAGAGGCTCTCTCCGCGGCTTCCCCCACCTTATGGGCAGCTTTCTTCCTCTCCCTTCCACTTATTCCCAAAACTGTTAATGTGTCCCATTCAGAGTGTGCTGGGAAGCCCCTGCACCCGACCTCCACTGGGAATAGCCAGATCTGCCATCCCTTGTCCTTGCACTCTTGGACCAGTTCTTGATCTTTGGCGTTCTTCCTTTCTTGGGCTTCGCTGCATCCTTCTTCCCACGGTACAGTTAGCTCAATCAGGAGCCTCTCCTGACCAAATTACGATGTCTGGCCTCAAGGAAGTTTGGTTGCAAAGAATGTGTGGTCTATCGAGACAGACTGCCGAGACACGTAGCAACAATTTCAAGCACTTACAAGCATTTCAACCAAAATTCAAACACAGTTCAAACCTAGAAATAATGAAAAAAATGAAGATAAGGGATGGATGGAGTGTGTATTGTGGAGCGTCTCCTAGTTGGTAAAAAAATGATTGATTAAGCAAAACTACACCAACTAAATATAAACATGCATTTTCATAAATACTGGTTGGGCAAAAAACTTGGAGGTGGCTGACAAAATGGCGCTTCGTCACTTTGAGACTCGGTAACAATGTTCCCTCTAAGCTGCGCGCATGCGCAATTGCGCACTTCCCGCACATTCTCAGCGCACAAGGAAATCTAGCCAGCTCACAAAATTAAGGGCTCATTATTGCTAATTAAGAGGCGTCAAAGTTACAGTGCATGAAGGTAAGAATACACGGGTTCCCCTGACGCTGTGTTCTAAATGTGGTATTTGGAAGTCGAGTTGAAGTAGAACGAAGTTGAGTAAAGTCAGTAGAGTTTTTCGAGAACCGGCTTCTTCGGCTCGGCTCACTAAAAGGAACCTGCTCTTTCGGGTCCTAAACGGCTCTTCAGGTTGTTTTTGCTTCTTTCATCCCAACATGACCAAATAGTATGTAAAATTATGCACAAAATGACTTAAAGGAAGGGGGGAATAGAACAAAAATGAAAAAAAATACCAAAATGAAAAAGTATTGAAAAGCTGAGAAAAAAAAGAAACAAAAGTGAAAAAAAAGAAGGAAAAATTTAGAAAAACGCCAGAAAAAAAAAGAAACAAAGGAAAAAAGTAAATAGAGAACAAAAAGAAAAAGTAACAGCTCGGACAAAATGAACACAATGAGATTTTTTTTAAAGGAATTAAAAAAAAAAAGTAGAAAAGAAACACGGAAAAAGAAGAAAAAGTTTGTGTTGCATTCAAATAATTTCCAACTATATCAAGTGAATCTTGTTGCCAACATTGTACTTCCACTAAAAAATGTGATTAAATACAGTTGTGTATCGTGCAACCGAATAAATAAGCCCCCCAAAAATGTTGGTATAATGCGACAAAAGATACCAGGGAAAAAAAAATGGAAATCTTGTGAAAGAATTGTTGTAAAAACTAATGACGTTTGTAGGCTGTACAACCTTTGCAATAATACATGAGTCAATTCATTCAAAAGTGAAAAATAATTTTGCATTGCCGGAAACTCAGCAAAATGTAACTTGATGTCAAGTTTTGGACATGTTTCATAATGATTTAGTTGCCACACTTGGGATTGCTGTTGCCCACTGTTGTTTCAAGCGTTGCTCACCGACTTTGTGTGAACGCTCAGACCCGTGGAAAATTACAGGGAACATTGCTCGGTAATTTGTTTTGTTTTTCTTGTGCTTCTTAGCACTTTTTTGTTGCATGACAAAATAGAGCGACGTCTCGTGTTCAAATAATCCCCACTGCCACTTTAACTAATGTTCTGTTTCCTAATAAGGGGAATAAAACACAAATATTTTCCGTCCGTTTTAGTCATGGATTTGTTGACAAAAAATGTTCAGAACATTTTATCTTATTACAGAGACAATAACGCAACAAATTTGAAATTCTATGAATCATCCCGGGGAGATGATAACCACCGGCAAAGGGCGGCCTCGGTTTGTTTTTCTGTCGGCTCTCTGGAGAAATCAAAGGACTTAAGGTCATCACGGCATCTGAGGCTCGAATCTACTTTACCGCGGTTGCCGTAGTTACAGAAGGACCATTCGGGATCAGCACTCTTGGCAGCCGACTTGAATCGCCCGGTCCACTAAGGAACTGCTTCATGTACACGTGGCCAAAGGTCTAGGGCAGAGATGAGCAGTTGTTATGTTTGTTTGAGTTATTATCTCAGGGTGGGATTGTTTTCATTTGTAGATTGTGGACGGAGGTGGTCTACAGATGCTTGTGTAGACGTGCTATCCGATTCGAATACCGTATTTTCGACACTATAGGGCGCACTGGGTTATAAGGTGCATTGATTTGAAGCTACTGTAAGGGGCTAGGGTTAGACTTATAATATAAAAGTGCCTTTTTTGCACATTGATTACCGTAAATTCCGGACTATAGAGCGCACCTGATTATAAGCCGCACCCACCACATTTTAAGAGGGTAACCGCTTTTGTACTTACACAAGCCGCACCTGTACATAAGCCGCACGCGCCCACATTAAAACATGTAACACAATCGCAAAATTAACACAAACCCGACTTTGAGTCCCGCGATTGTAACTGAATATAAAGTACACAGTCTAAAAACCACAGCCGGCAAAATGAACGGAAAATGATACCGGTACTTAAGGTTTGATGCAGACCTGCAGAGTCCGGGTCCCGTTGAAAATAATCCAAGGGAAAAAAATGTATATTTCCAAAGGTAAGGGTGGGAAAAACATATATCCACTATTGTTCGCTGCGTCCACAAACATGTCTCACCTTTACTCCACTTCCCATCAGCCCCCGTTGTTTTCGCCCGTCTTTTTGATCCGCCCGTGGAAAACATCAGAATAAGTCTCTAAAATAAATACATTACAAAAATATACAGTTGCAAATACATGTTATACATGGTTACACATATTTACAAAGAAAGACGGTACACCGAGAGAGTTTTCAAAGCTTTGATAATAATATTTCATCACTTTCATCCCAAACCGTGCCTGTGAAGGGTAGCAAAACGCTACCAGCAACACGCTCGCAACACAGCAAACAGCTCTGTTAAAAAATCATACCGTGCTTGTAGTACGCTCAGTAAACCGTCCTCATCTTCCTCTTTATAAAAGACGTCATCAAAGTCGTCTTTTTTCAATGCGGGAAAGAGACTTTGTCAAATAGACGTCGTCCCACGCTCCCTTATCCATGAACACGCTAGCATCACGCTCGCAAAGTAAAATATACGTGCGGTAGGTCTGTTTCCTTCTATAACGGCCTGCTCGATTGCGTTCGGCTTGAAAGTTGCGTCATGTGCCTTTCTTTTTGCAATTTGCATGTTGAGGGTATGTCTACGCTAATTTAATTTGTGCACAAGCTAAGAAGTTGCAATCTAAATCTTAACTTTTGAACTCGAGCGCCGCTGGCGTCCGTTAGAAAAATGACATAAATTGGCCGCATCACTGAATAAGCCGCAGGGTTGAAAGTTTGGGAAAGTTTTGTTGTCCGGTTCAATCCCTATTGCCACCATTGTTATGCAATCGTGGTCAGCAATCATTTGTATCGAGTGATCAATAGTTGCGTTTCCAATTTAGTCCACATTTGAGGCGCACCAGATTACGAGGCCCGCGTTCAAATTTATGGCCAATTTGGGGTTTTTGGGTGCCCGTTATCGGGAAAATACGGTAATTTGGAAACTCAGTTAGCGGTTCACTTAATAGTGTTTGCATATGACCCGCAAGGACACGCATTTTCAAAAATATTGTCGACAAAAGCAGGCACTGATGTTCTAAAAGCATCCAACCTACATGACGAGCATAAATGATGAGCTCTTCTCGAGTTGGCCGACGGCAATTAGCGGCTAATTATTTGCGGCGGCTAATTATTATTGTGTTTGGGTCACAGTCGCGTCAGTCATCATTTAGGCGGCTGTCAGTCATTGGTGGTAAACAAGAGGGAGACGTTGACATTGCTTCACCGCACTGGACTGTAACGTCGGGTGGAGTTTGAAATCGAAAAGTGCTTGAATTTTGGGTGACGTGCTTGAAAATTGCTTAGGAATCTGCCCTATCATGTTATCATTGTTATTTTCATTTTTTTCTTTATTTTATTAATATATTATCAGATGTTTTTTTTCTTTGAATTTCTGCAGCACTTTCTGTTCCCTTGACATTTGATAACAATTAAGTGTGTGACTTTTAATGTCATTTTTTAATATGATGATGCAATGTTCAATTAAAAAAGGACTGTAAGATACATTTTTTTCAACGAACCCCAAAGTGACACTACAATCCTTACAATGAAATTCTTATTTGCTTTTAGATCCTACCTCTCAGATAGGACGCGCTGTGTTAAATATGGTGAAATGACATCTGAGCCCTTCAGTGTTACCTGTGGTGTTCCGCAGGGTTCGGTACTTAGCCCCCTTCTTTTCAGCATTTACATGCTTCCATGAGGTGATATTATTCCCAAGTATAATATCAGTTTCCATTGCTACACAGATGACACTCAACTATACCAGCTCAGTAGCCTAGATGGTAGGGCGCCCGCTTTGAGACTGGGAGGTCGCTGGTTCGCGCCTCGGCCGAGTCATACCTAAGACTTATAACATTAGTAAAATGGCGGCGCCCTCTGTTGGCTGCGGCTGCATCGGCTCGCTACAATGGGTCAGGTGTATCGACATTTCGTTCTGTGTACATTGTTACAAAGAATGACAATACAAAGGAAATTATTATTATTATTATTATATCTTCCGATGGAGGGATCTGCCACTCTAAACTGTGGAAATTTGGAGGCCGGCCTCACTGAGATAAAAGAATAGAAAGAATAGTAGGGGGATTACCTCATGTGCGGTCCCTTTTCAAGGTTTCTTCATTTTCCTCATGTTTTGGTTTTTGAGTTTTTCCTTGCCCTTGTGTAGGTTTTAGATCAGGGGATGGTCTAATAATAGTCTATGGTTTGCAATAATCTTTGGTCTGTGCAGCCCGGTGAGACTTTGTGATTAAGGGCTATACAAATAAACATGACTTGACTTTACTCATGCTTTTACAAATCAATGGTATCGATTCGTTGTTGCAGCCCTAATTTTTTTACCAATTTTCTTTGGCACATTGGAAAAAAAACAAGGCCGACGGGCCGTAGTTTGCCCACCGCTGACCCGAAACTGCCCTCCTTGTCAGTTTTCAGAGCTGAGGACTCCAACACTCATCGTCACCTCACGGAGTTTGTGGGTCTGGATATCGAGATGGCTTTCAATTACCATTATCACGAAGTCATCGACTCCATCACCGACACCATGGTGCAGATCTTTAAGGGGCTGAGAGACAAGTAAGTGAATGAATTGAGTCAGTCAAGGCTGGTATGATCTCAATGAACGCTTAGGAGATACACGCCACAATGCACAACAGCGATCTTGACAAACTCCGACGATGAAAAATGCAGGTATGGTATTTTCTGACAAAACTGTTTTACCGGTTGAGATTATGGGCTGTCTGGCATTTGTCAGCTTTGTGCAAAACAGTTCAACACTCAATGGCATTAACTCCGTGTGCTTAAAGTGCCCCCTAGTGATGACGTCTGAGAATTGATTTAAAAAAAAAATCGCTCCTTGGTGAGCAGGAGTGGGCTATTTTGAGTTCCTGGAGACATATCTAATATTCTGATTTTTGAATAACTATATATTTCTATATATTTGTTATTTAAAAAGATTAGTTTTATTAAATTGCTCATAATCAAAGCCAAATAATATACTAGGTCCCTGTTTTAAGCAGACAATTGTATGTTTAATTTTGTAGTATTACTGAATTGTTTTTTGTAGTATTCTGTAGTCTTATTTTTTTATATTTTTGTAGTCTTATTGTAGTTTTACTTTTTACTATTTTTTTCAGTATATGTGCAGTCTTTCCATTGTAGTGTTTTGTAGTATTTCTATAGTATTTTTCTAGTATATTCATATCAGTTTTTTTAGTATATCTGAAGTATTTTGTGGTATTAATCAGATTCAGAATATTCATTGAATAAATATCCAGAATTAATATCAATAAACCCCCATATCCATAAATAAGCCAATTTAAACATTGAAAGTCACAATATTTCTGTCGTAGTATTTTTGTAGTATTTTGTAATACTTCTGTAGTGGCAGTTTTGTATTACTGTAGGGGTATTTCTGCAGTGGTAAGTTTTTTTGAAGTATTCTTGTAGTACTTCTTAAGTAGTGTTTTAATATTACTGTAGATTTATTTATGTAGTATTTCTGTGGTATATTTTAATATTTCCATAGGACATTTTTGTGGTATATCCGTAGTCAGGGTTTGGTAGGGTTACTTTAACTCGATTACTTTCAATTACTTTTGGATTACTCCAATACCAAATATGCTGATAAAAGACAAAAGAAACTCAATATGAATAAAATGATGACTCACAACACCTGGTAAGCTTTCTCTCCTGGCTTTGATCTCTTTGATCTCCGGCAAAACGAACATAAAATGCGACAGAAACAAAATGAAAAGAAATCCAAATAGCTTGCCAACATCATTTTTGCTGTTAAATGTATTCCGTTACTCCCCAAGCCTGCACAAAATTTAGTCATTTTATTCATATTGAGTTTCTTTTGTCTTTTATTAGCATATTTGGTATTGGAGTAATCCAAAAGTCATTGAAAGTAATCCAGTTAAAGTAACCTTACCCAACCCTGTCCGTAGTATTTTGTTGTATCATTGTAGTTGTAGTTTCGTAGTATTCCTGTCATAATATGTTTGTAGTAGTATTTTTCTATTATAGTATTGATTGTCAGGGTTGACTTGAAAGGAATGACTTGATGGCAGGTTGACCAATGACTGGATTGCACCTATTTGTGTTTGCGTCAGCTTCCAGACCGAGATCCAGACGGTAAACAAGCAGTTCCCGAGCGAGCCTTTCAAGTTTCTGGAGCCCACTTTGAGACTGGAATACAAAGAGGGGCTGGCCATGCTGCGTGAAGCCGGCGTGGAGATGGGTGACGAGGAAGACCTCAGGTAGAATTGCAACCATAAATCCACGCCGTCGACAAAAATCGATAATCAAAGTAGGAATGGAATTCATTGTCGACTGTTGTCGCCGGAGACGTTTTTCCAACAGAGTGAGGCGTCTGTATATGAATACAATCTCCGATGAGAGTCGCTAATGGTCACTAGCACCTCTGTCTCAAGCAGGAACACAAACAGATTCAGATATACTTTATTGTCATTCTTGTACACGTGTATACAGAACGAGATTTCGATACATCTGACCCGCACAGTTTCCTTGAATGTACAGATATAAATAAAACGTTGGATTGAGTTTGAGTATTGAAGTACTAATAATATACTAGATAATTATAGCTATGTATAGTATTATACAGTAGTGCAAAGAGTGCAAGAGGAGCAGCTAACCAGATGTGCAAAATGGGCAGTCAGGTAAACAAGTCACTATACAATAACATACAGGGAACATTCAATTACACATATCTAAACCTCTAGAAGGGATCAACCGATACCGATTATGAGTATCAGGAGGAGGCCGATAACCGATATAAGCTTTAAAAATCGGCATAAGGAATTTGCAATAATGCAAAAAGAAACAAAGAATATTTGTCATGGATTTAAAATAACTGCTTTCAAAGCAAAGTTCTCGCCTGCTCCTTTTACCCGGTTTCAGATATACTTAATCAGCCGATCAAATTAATAAAAAAGCCGATACCATATCCAACAAATCCCCAGATATCAGTGCTGATAATTGGTCTACCTCTACTCTTAAACACTGGCTCTCAACTGGTCTGTCTTTAGGACCTACCATTCCACCCAAATCAAGAGAAATCCACTTCTCTCGTCCATCTACTGAAAGGATTGTGCATCTAAAGCAGAGACAGTCGAATAAATTCACCTTCTTTTTTTTCAACAAAGTGATGACAAAAGCAAAACGACTTCAAGTACCATATATTCTCAAATATAAGCCTACATCACATATAATTAGCCCCCAAAAACTCCTTCAAATTAACCCCATACTAAAAGAAATTCAAAAGAGTCATAAAGCATGTACCCAAACATCGATACTTATTTAATCATGTACTTAATTAAGATTAATACACTAGTAAAAAGCTAAAAGTATCATCTTTTTAAACCATTTACTGTATTTTTCAGCAGCGCATACCTTTTTCCACTTTTCCTTCTCCTCATCCCTAACTTTTTTGGGACCTGTTATTATGGGCAGAAAAAGGAAATGGAACCAACAAAATCACAGTAAAATGAGATGTGGTCCCGCTCAAACACGCTGATTGACTGAACAGTTATGACAAAGTGAGCAGAGCATTATCGCTGTCCACTGGTAAGGGGTGTATTTGACCCTCTGTTTTTTAGTCGTCTTTGCATTATTTTCCCAAGAAAAAGGCCTGCGACTAACTGAAAATGGTTCTCCGACCCACTTTTAGGTCCAAACCCAGCAGTTGAGAAACAATGATCTAACGTTTGGCAGCATTGTAGCCTTGGACTTTGCCAAGCAGACATTGCATGTCATGGCAGCGCATGCCTTTTTCCACTTTTCCTTTCCCACATCCATCACTTTTTTGGGACCTGTTATTACGGGCAGAAAAAGGAAATGGAACCAACAAAATCACAGTAAAATGAGATGTGGTCCTGCTCAAACACGCCGATTGACTGAGCAATTGTAAAACATTGAGCAGGGCATTATCGCCATCTACTGGTAAGGGGTGTATTTGACCCTCTTTTTTTTTAGTCGTCTTTGCATTATTTTCCCAAGAAAAAGGCCTGCAACCAACTGAAAATAGTTCTCCGACCCACTTTTAGGTCCAAACCCAGCAGTTGAGAAACAATGTTCTAATGTTTGGCAACATTGTAGCCTGGATACAGCCAATAAAAAGACGGTTTGCCAAGCAGACATTGCATATCATGGCAGTAGCTTAGTAAAGCATGAACATTTAAAGAGTATGTTGGGCAGTTTAACTAAACCGAGTCCGACTCGCCTCTGTGAGATACAGGTAACGTTCAAGACAGTACAGTTTTGATGACATATACACTTTATGTGCATACATCCCGCTAAAAGTGTTATTAATTTTAAGTTAAAACCACAAAAAACATTTTTAATGTATAGGCACTCGGGCACTATGCTTCTGAAGGTGTATTTATTTATTTATTTTTGGCACTGAATAAATTCAAAATGTGTCCACTTGTTCAAATGAATCACCGATTCATGTTTTTCCAGCACGCCGAATGAAAAACTACTTGGCCGCCTTGTTAAGGAAAAGGTAGGTCCTAAAGTTTAGTGTTTATCATACGACTCGTGCTACCTTTTAACGTACTTCTTTTTCCGTCTTCCAGTATGATACCGATTTTTATGTCCTGGACAAGTACCCGCTGGCTGTGAGGCCTTTCTATACCATGCCTGATCCCAGCAACCCTGTAAGTGTCTCGCTAGCTATGATCAACTCTTTCACTACAAATGACGACTCAAGATGTCGGAAATCAGTTCTGAATCAAGTGCCGTTGACGGTTTTAGACTGCAATTCTTGTGGAAATATCCGAGATGTTCATGATGTTTTTTCCCTTCGTTAATGGAGAAAAATGTGATTAACTTATGCAGTCTTAAAAGGCATTGAATTCCATCAATTAATTATCCTCAGTAGGGTCACGGGGGTGTTGGAGCCCATCCCAGCTATCCTGAACTGGTTGCCAGCCAGTCACAGGACACACCGGGACAGACAACTCACTCGCTTATTCTCACCTTCGGAGAATTTGCAAGGGGTCAATTAACCTGACATGGAACCCACGCAGGCACGGGGAGAACATGCAAACTCCATACAGGGAGGCAGCTGCAGCTGGACTTGAACCTTGAACCTCTGCACCGTGGGGCTGCTGGCTGACCACCCATTGAATTTATTATTCTAAGATGAAGTCCTAAATTGGCATTAAAATGTCTTAAATCCAATTTTCTAAAGTCTTAAACATTTTAACCATTTATATTTGTTTGAACTAAAAAGATTTTGTGACATTTATCAATTGTCTTTTTAATAATTCACCGCTTTACTCTCGCGGCAACACCGCGGGACCACAATAACAAGACTATCGAAACTATGATGTGGTTTCAGTCGAGCTTTTCCAAGCAGACCCATGTTTGAGGTCTACCCACACTACACATAGCAACTCTGGACAAAAACGTTTACTTTGGACCACGAGAAAGGACGGTGATTTGTGTGCAAGAAATATTTGTGTTTTTTTGTTTCAGTTGTTTGGTTTTTTTGTTGACTTGGTCTTAAATTTTATTTCAAAAGGAATTAAAAAGTCTTGAATTTAATTCGCCTTAAGCTGTAGGAACCCTGTTACGGGAGGCTGCCACTAAAGCCGTTATTTAACCTATTTAAATGGAAAAAGTAGGATTGAGATTTAAAACTGTTAATGGTACCAAATTCAGAACAGATTTTCAAAGTAAACATCTCCGTCCCGAGTTTTTATGTGTACTGTGTATAGACCCAAAACATGCATCCGCTCTGAAATGCTCGACTGAAACCACATCACCCTTTTGATAGTTCCGGTATTGTGGTCACTGCCATATTCCCATGACAGTAAATAGGTGAATTATAACAAAAGACAATTTATAAATGTTAAATGAGGATTTTGAGTTTTCCCTTGCCCTCATGTAGGTTTTAGACCAGGGAGTGGTGTAATAAGAGTTTGTAGTTCACAACAGTCTGTGGTCTGTGCAGCCCTTTGAGACTCCTTGTGGTTAAGGGCGTCACAAATAAACATGACTTTACTTGGATTACCTCATGTGCGGTCCATTCTCAAGGTTTCTTTGTTTTCCTCGTGCTGAGGTTTTTGAGTTTTTCCTTGCCCTCGTGTGGGTTTTAGATCAGGGGATGGTGTGATAATAGTCTGTAGTTTGCAATAGTCTGTGGTCTGTGCAGCCCTTTGAGACTCATTGTGATTAAGGGCGTCACAAATAAACATGGCTTGACTTGAATGACCTCATGTCCGGTCTATTTTCAAGGTTTCTTCATTTTCCTCATGCTGAGGTTTTTGAGTTTTCCCTTGTCCTCATGTAGGTTTTAGATCAGGGGTCTGTAGTTTAGATCAATAGTGTTTGGTTCGCAGTAGTCTGTGCAGCCCTTTGAGACTCTTTGTGATTAAGGGTGTCACAAATAAGCATGACTTGACTTAACTGAGGTTTTTGAGTTTTTTGCTTGCCCTCGTGTGGGTTTTAGATCGGGGGATGGTGTAATCATAGTCTGTTGTTTGCAATAATTTGGTCTGTGCAGCCCTTTGAGTGATTAAGGGCATCACAAATAAACATGACTTTACTTGGATTACCTCATGTGCGGTCCATTCTCAAGTTTTCTTCGTTTTCCTCGTGCTGAGGTTTTTGAGTTTTTCCTTGCCCTCATGTAGGTTTTAGATCAGGGGATGGTGTCATAATAGTCTGTAGTTTGCAATAGTCTGTGGTCTGTGCAGCCCTTTGAGACTCATTGTGATTAAGGGCGTCACAAATAAACATGGCTTGACTTGAATGACCTCATGTCCGGTCTATTTTCAAGGTTTCTTCATTTTCCTCATGCTGAGGTTTTTGAGTTTTCCCTTGTCCTCATGTAGGTTTTAGATCAGGGGTCTGTAGTTTAGATCAATAGTGTCTGGTTCGCAGTAGTCTGTGCAGCCCTTTGAGACTCTTTGTGATTAAGGGTGTCACAAATAAGCATGACTTGACTTAACTGAGGTTTTTGAGTTTTTCCTTGCCCTCGTGTGGGTTTTAGATCAGGGGATGGTGTAATCATAGTCTGTAGTATGCAATAATTTGGTCTGTGCAGCCCTTTGAGTGATTAAGGGCATCACAAATAAACATGACTTGACAATTTGACGTATTTAAAGGTCAACGGTATCTCATGAGTTAAAGTCAAAAACATTTGATGAATTTTCAACAAAACTAAACGTCTCTTCGCTCATTAACAGTTCTTTCGTAGGAAGTGGAGGGTTGATGTCTAAATCCGTCAACGGCAGTGAATTCAGAATTGATTTTGACCTCTTTAGCCGTCTTTGATTGTGAATGAGTCTTTTGAAATTGTGCAAAAACTAAAACATGGCACCCTGTATCCATTTTTGTTTTTTTTGCAGAAAAATTCCAACTCCTACGACATGTTCATGCGTGGTGAAGAAATCTTGTCCGGAGCTCAGAGAATCCACGACGCGGAGTTGCTGACAGAACGGGCCATGCATCACCAGATCGGTAAGAGACTCTTATAATTCAATTCTGATTATTTCGATCTGATTTGAAAGCAAAATGTAAACGTTCTGGTTTTATATAGCGGTCCCATGAGGAGCGCTCCACCTCCTGAACTCTAAATCCAGTTCAAGCAACCCCAAAAAATTATAGTATTTTTAATACTCTTTCCTTATAAAGGACAGGATAGGAAACTTGGGGTGTGTAGTTTAAAGTGTCCCTTAAAATGTAACATTTTCTCTTAAGTATTTGTTAACAATGCCCCACTGAGTTTAAACAGCCTTTATATTTTTACCCTCAGTGCTTAAGCCACAAAGCGCAATACGCTGGAGGAAAGGAGGCGGGAAATGGTGGGGGAGCAGAGTGATTTCACACCCGTGCTGGCGGTTTTCTTTGATTCTACGATGAAAATGGTGAAAGTCAGAAAGGGACTGTTTCGAACACAGCATAAATGCCAACCTGAAAAGATGAATGAAGAAGAGTTTATTTGAGATCATCTAAAAAAAAAGGAACTGCACTGATTTTCTTTAATCACAGTAAAAATGTTAATCAAAAAAAGGTTTATTGAAAATTATATCAATTACATTACAAAAATAGTTAATATTTCCTAAAATGCTGTAAAATACTTAGGTTTTCATTCAAATAGGAATAGAATTTCATTACACTTAATTTTGAGGGAGATCAATTTGGTGCATGCACAATTTAAGTGCAGTTCACTCTTCCTAACCTCATCTTTAAAGGACTTAGCTCCATCTACGTTAATTTCAGCTCTAATGTGACTCTGAAGCATTCATAGCATGTACCTTTTGAAGCAGCTCATAGGATGAGGGCCATTTTAGACACAAGTAGTTTGTCGCCCTCTGCAGGGGAAAATATAAAAAACTTTGCAAGAAAACAAAGCCCCCCTTTGTTAAATGAGGACGAACGCTGGAAATGGCCAAGTGTGACCTACAGTTTCGAATTATTTCCTCATCACAGATCTGGAGAAGATCAAGGCATACATCGATTCCTTCCGCTTCGGCGCCCCCCCTCATGGCGGAGGAGGCATCGGTAAGAAGCAATGTGCATTTTGAAGTAGTTTTGAGTCACTAAAATGTGTTTATGTTTTTGTTTTGAACAATCTGCTGTGTGTCACTTCAAAGAAACAATTTTGATAAAATCGTGTTTAGTGTTTCCCATGGAATTTTGCAAGGCGTGTGGCGGTAAGGGGTAACCCCGAAGAAGAAATCCGCTTCCTCTTCCTAGTTTTTGTGTAAACATTCTATACTGTATCTCCAGCGCGCTAGGAACTTTGACATTAAATTGTTGTTTATCTGGTTGGTGTAAAGTGTAAAGAAGAGGCGAGCCGTTGCTTTTGAAACAAAAGTGGAATAAGAAAGCTTGATGCGGTTGAGAAAATGGTCGGAACGCTTTTTTTCCGCCACTTTTTATCACGGAGGAGGACCTAATGAAGCGCATCTTCCAAAAGTAAATTAAACTCAACTTTATTTATCTTTAGCTTATTATTTTTTGGGGGTACAAAACAATACAGGTTACTTATACAAGTCTTAAACAGAATTATATAAACCTTAAACATAGAAAATATAGCACTGAAGCAACTTACAAACAAATTCAACTTACAAACGATTACCTGGAACCTCGTTCGTAAATAAATTGTGTACCTTTCAAATCTAAATCCTCAATCTGGTGCATTTTTAGAGCAAAATTAAGATATTTAATCTATGATAAATGTCTATCCTTGTAAATTATTGAATCATAAATACACTAGCAGGGTTCCCACTGATCCTTGAGAAGTCTTAAGTCATTGAATTCGTTATTCTAGAAAAAAGGCCTTTATTAGCATTAAAATGTCTTAAATCCAGTTTTTGAAAGTCTTAAAAATGTGAACACATGGATAAGATTTACAGTACAGTTTTTTTAACTAATAAGATTTAGTAATATATATGAATTGTCTTTTGTTATAGTTTACCTATTTACTTTCGCGGCAACATAGCGTCCCCACAATACCGGAACTATCAAAAGTGTGATGTGGTTTCAGTTGGGCATTTCAGAGGAGACACATGTTTTGGGTCTTTACACAATACACATAGCAACTTTGGACAGAGACGTTTACAGACGCTGCCCAACTTACGAACAATCCGGACGATCGTTCGTAAGTTGAATTTGTTGGTAAGTTGCTTCAGTGCTATATTGTGTATGTTTAAGGTTTATATAAGTATGTTTAAAACTTGTATATTCAAGAAAAAAATGGATAAACCTATCCCAAAAGTTAAGTGATTCTGAGGTCGCTGGTTCAAATCCAGCTCGAAGGACCAAATGATAATTTGATCGTAAAGTCGACACTCAAAATAAGGAGAGAAGACATCGATGCATTTTAACTTACAAAGACCATTGGAAAGGATTGTACAAGAAAATGTCAAATTATCTTGGGTAACTAAAAGCAGATAGAATAGATTTAAGTAACCTGCATTGTTTTTTACTAAAAAAATAACCATTTCATAAAATAATATGCTCTATAAAGAGAAATAAAGTTGAGTTTAACTTACTTTTGGAAGATGCGCTTTAAAAGGTCCTCCTCCGTGGTAAAAAGTGGCTGAAAAAAAGCGATCCCACAGTTCTTTTTTTTTTTTAATTCGCATTTATATATATTTAAAATTATTATTATTAGATGATTATGTTCATAAGACTCTGGCAGGACCAATTCATACATCCAACAGTAAGCGATACACCGTGCCCACCACAGTTAGGGTATCCATGTACCACAAGCAGAGCAAATAGAGCAGCTGAAACAACAGCGAACGAGTCATAAGTCGGTATTCCTGATAGCATAGTCGTACAATTTCTTCCGGATTATGCAAATTTATCTCAAAAGTCAGTAGAAAAGGGTCCCAATTATTATATACAGAGTTATATTTATATCGTCAATGTGTCCAAAGACGCTAACCTTGTAAGGGTGGATGCAAGGTGTTGGCGATCTATGAGGTACCAACTACACTTAGAAATGGATTTAGATTTATGAGAGATAATGGTATATAGAGGATAAACATTAACACAAGTATCATAGATTAGATACAGGGAGTGCAGAATTATTAGGCAAATGAGTATTTTGACCACATCATCCTCTTTATGCATGTTGTCTTACTCCAAGCTGTATAGGCTCGAAAGCCTACTACCAATTAAGCATGTCAGGTGATGTGCATCTCTGTAATGAGAAGGGGTGTGGTCTAATGACATCAACACCCTATATCAGGTGTGCATAATTATTAGGCAACTTCTTTTCCTTTGGCAAAATGGGTCAGAAGAGGGACTTGACAGGCTCTGAAAAGTCAAAAATAGTGAGATATCTTGCAGAGGGATGCAGCACTCTTAAAATCGCCAAGCTTCTGAAGCGTGATCATCGAACAATCAAGCGTTACATTCAAAATAGTCAACAGGGTCGCAAGAAGCGTGTAGAAAAACCAAGGCGCAAAATAACTGCCCGTGAACTGAGAAAAGTCAAGCGTACAACTGCCAAGATGCCACTTGCCACCAGTTTTGCCATATTTCAGAGCTGCAACATCACTGGAGTGCCCAAAAGCACAAGGTGTGCAATACTCAGAGACATGGCCAAGGTAAGAAAGGCTGAAAAACGACCACCACTGAACAAGACACACAAGCTGAAACGTCAAGACTGGGCCAAGAAAAATCTCAAGACGGATTTTTCTAAGGTTTTATGGACTGATGAAATGAGAGTGAGTCTTGATGGGCCAGATGGATGGGCCCGTGGCTGGATCGGTAAAGGGCAGAGAGCTCCAGTCCGCCTCAGACGCCAGCAAGGTGGAGGTGGGGTACTGGTATGGGCTGGTATCATCAAAGATGAGCTTGTGGGGCCTTTTCGGGTTGAGGATGGACTCAAGCTCAACTCCCAGTCCTACTGCCAGTTTCTGGAAGACACTTTCTTCAAGCAGTGGTACAGGAAGAAGTCCGCATCCTTCAAGAAAAACATGATTTTCATGCAGGACAACGCTCCATCACACGCATCCAAGTACTCCACAGCGTGGCTGGCAAGAAAGGGTCTAAAAGAAGAAAAACTAATGACATGGCCTCCTTGTTCACCTGATCTGAACCCCATAGAGAACCTGTGGTCCCTCATCAAATGTGAGATTTACAAAGAGGGAAAACAGTACACCTCTCTGAACGGTGTCTGGGAGGCTGTGGTTGCTGCTGCACGCAATGTTGATCGTGAACAGATCAAAGCACTGACAGAATCCATGGATGGCAGGCTTTTGAGTGTCCTTGCAAAGAAAGGTGGCTATATTGGTCACTGATTTGTTTTTGTTTTGTTTTTGAATGTCAGAAATGTATATTTGTGAACGTTGAGCTGTTATATTGGTTTCCCTGATGAAAATAAATAATTGAAATGGGTATACATTTGTTTTTTGTTAAGTTGCCTAATAGTTATGCACAGTAATAGTCACCTGCACACACAGATATCCTCCTAAAATAGCTAAAACTAAAAAAGCCCCACTCCAACTTCCAAAATATTCAGCTTTGATATTAATGAGACTTTTGGGTTCATTAAGAACATGGTTGTTGTTCAATAATAAAATTCATCCTCAAAAATACAACTTGCCTAATAATTCTGCACTCCCTGTATAATGGATCACAAATTGCATATCCTATTCATCCCATAGTTTACTGTTTTTACTTAAATTACGAAACGCCACCTTTGCTTGTATATGTTTTTGTCATATGCTAATGAGGAAGCAGGGGTCTACTGGAAGAAAGTGCAAGTAAAGTGGTTGTAGTACCATAAAAACTTGGCGCCAATAAATGTAGACTGCACTGTTTACCTTGGATATTTATCTAATTACTGCAAAACCTATACAATAGAGTTTTCCATTCTTTTAAAACATATTAGACATTGTTATTTATACACGCCCGTCGATAGCCAGAAGCTCACGGTACCGTTTTTTATCACTGACAACTAACCGACCCAACAGCAGCGTAAACTTTTCACATTTTACAGTGAGGATAAAAGAAAATGCAGAAGATAAAGGAACAAAGAAGATGTTTGTATTGTCCTTGTTGCAAGCTTTGTTTTCCTCCGGAGGGGGGATGTATGAGGGGGGTGAGGGACAGACGGAGATGGCCGGATACTAAATGTTTGATGTTACAGTACACACGGTCCAGTGTTTTTTCCCTAATTGCTCAGTCCACGTATTGAATGAATTTGTGAAGTACAGTCCTTAAGCATGCCTGATTAAAGTTGCCGGCGACGATTAAACCTCCGTCGGGGTGTGCAAGCTGCTGTTTATTGATAGCAGCGGGCAGGAGATTTAGCGCTATGCTAACGTTAGCATCAGGTGGAACGTAAACAGCAATCACAATGACCACAGTTAACTCTCTCAGTAGATAGACGGGTCTATATCGAGTGAGCAGTGTGTGTCAATGATTCAGCTGTTATTGCAGCGCATAGTCCCCCACCCCTGTTTTTACCGGAGTCTCCGTCTCGGTCGTGCCGGTGAAGCGCGCGTCCTGCTAATTGGACTGCGGCGTCGGGGAAGCCAAGACTCCGTGATGACAAAAATACTGCGATTTCGGACGAAGCTGTTGGTGGCGATCCGCTGCTCAAATTCACTCATTTTGTGGACGATGAATCTGGCATTGGTCAGGATTCATATGGATGTAACTAGAGTATTATTATTCCTTGCAGGTCTGGAGAGGGTCTGCATGCTGTACCTGGGGCTCCACAACGTGCGGCAGACCTCCATGTTCCCACGTGACCCCAAACGCCTGACACCTTGAAATCCTCACATGTTTTTTTTTTCTATTCTCACGTAACGGTGATGGGAAACTACTAATTCACAAGGCTGTTAACGGGTTAGTGCCACACTTAGACACTAACGTGGGACTAATTTCTACCGAGAAAGATTGGAGTCAGTGCGAGGGGAGGGAACTTTATTGATTGTTGTGAACAGACGGCAGAAAGAGGAGGCATGCCCTTGAATTTGGGTGAATAGATGCACACAAGTTACCTAGTCAGCATCTATTTTTAAGAAGATAACTATTAGTAGTTAAGGTATTACTTCCTCCGACTAACCATCATGATTTAATGCAATATATCTGTAGAGGATTTTTTAATGGAATTTAAACAACAAGCAATGACTCATAAAAATATTTTTCAAAGCAAAAAGCTCCATCTTTTGGATTATTTGTCTTATTTGGGATTCCCCCCCCCCCCCCCCCCCCCCCACTATTTTAGGTAAGGTACAGAGACACCTTGTTGGTTCACTGCAATTTTGAGAAAGAAACATGCACAAATGCAATCCTAGATCCATTATTATGTGCAAGTGTTCACAATCAGGGATTGACTTCTAGAAAAAGGAGTCAAACGTTTACAACTCTTTCACAATGTCTAAGAACTGTCTGCAGTAAAATACACGAATGCAAACTTTTAGGACTGTGGACGGGCCGTCTCTAAATAGTTACTTTTGGAAACACATTAGACCTACCATTGAATAAATGTATAAAATACAATGCTTAGTTTTTCAGAGTGTGATTAAATTTGACAAGGTACTAAGTAAGGCTTCAAGCTATTGTCTCACCTGTTTTCCAGCTATTACGCCCACGCTACTCTCTTTTGCAGGCATTTATTTGCAAAACGAAATTCAGGTGAAAATAAAAATCTATTTTGTGCGTTCCAACTTGGATCACTCAATGTAAGTAGCACTGCAGTGATTATTTCAGTTTGGGACAAAACTTTAAAAAGAGAGCAAAACTGTCCATATTCTTCAAACGGTTCAAGAACAGCATTCAATTTACTTTGTTTACGTCTTGGATTGGGATTTTATGCGAATTCTACAAGAACAATAAGGGGTTAAACACTTCCTAATGAACCTAAATCTGTTTTTAGCCTCGCATTACATTTTAAACACAGTCACTTATTAATTAGAGGGAAACAGTTGCCTGGCCTCATAGGTGTTAGGAAATTAATATTACAAATGTATCGTTTACCAAATTGTTTGAATTAGTTATCCGACTCCATTAACCAAACCCCACCTAACAATGCATGCTAGATTCTTTTTGTGAAAAGACTGACAAGAGACCGGAATTTCCACACAGGGGCAGATTTGATCTCCTAAATGATAAACTAAGTGAACTCCATTGAATTAGCCGAATTAGTTTTCGTCGAGCCTTTTCTCTTGATTCTCCCTCGATCTTCTCCGATCTTTTTCCTTTTTTGATCCCTCTTTTGCGCTCTTTTTACCTTCTTTCAGCATTTTTCTCTGACTCTTATCTTTCTGTATAACTTCCCTACCTGCTCTGCCAACAATCCATTCTCATCATATCATTCCTTCCTCACGCGCGCTCTCACACACTGGCTCTTTATTCTCCTCCTATTAACCGCTAGCCTTCTGAGATTCTCATCAAACTCACCCTTCATTTTATTCATCTAGATTTAACACAGTTCAATGTTGAAACTTGCAATTATTTATCCCAATCGACGCTATTAAAGTTGAACTCATTTAATTTTAATTTTTCCTTCAAACCAATTAAATCTACTACTTTAGCTTCACCTATTTAATGTGAAAATGACGTATATTGATCCGCAACAAGTTTATATTCCCATCAATACATTTTTCTTTCATATCCTTTGAAAAGAAAGTATTTATTCACGATTTTTCAATTTTTTTGTATAAAAAAGCCGTTGTCTCAAATGAATATATTCCAATTCACTCAGATTTTTGCTACTCTTCCCAGTCCTTAATTTACCAATTCTGAAGTAA
This sequence comes from Urocampus carinirostris, assembly GCF_059441175.1. Taxonomy (NCBI): domain Eukaryota; kingdom Metazoa; phylum Chordata; class Actinopteri; order Syngnathiformes; family Syngnathidae; genus Urocampus; species Urocampus carinirostris. The sequence continues at coordinate 9,147,502 of NC_142362.1, forward strand.
AAACAGGAATATTTGATCTTTTTCCGTATTAATCTGGCATTATCTTGAATTAACGCATCCAAAATCACTCACTCATATTTTTCCTAAACTTCTTAACAGTCACTTATTAATTAAAGGAAAATAGTTGCTAGGCCTCCTGGGCCACTATAACTAAACCTTGCAAGCAAGCAACCCAATGACCATAAATTCCATTCTTTCAAATGCAATCCCATGTTCTGTGTCTTTATTGGTTGATCTATAGTTTGTTTCAGTCCTATACTCTGTCGGTAAAGACGTGATCTCAAGCCCGAATAACTGCAATAACCAAAGTACCGTAAATTCCGGACTATAAGCTGCTACTTTTTTCCCCAAACGTTCAACCCTGCGGCCTATTCAGTGATGCCGCCAATTTATGTAATTTTTCTAACGGCCGCCAGCGGCGCTCGAGTACAAAAGGTAAGATTTAGTCTAGTGGAATATATGTGCCGAGGAAGACTGCAACTTCTTGGCTTGTGCATAAATTAAATTAGCGTAAACATACCCTCATCATGCAAAATGCAAAAAGAAAGGCACATGACGCAGCTTTCAAGTTAAAAGCAATCGAGCAGTCCTATAAAGAAGGAGCGAGCGTGTTGCTAGCGTGTTTTGGAATATGGGTGCGTGGGACGACGTCTATAAGACAAAGTTCCTTTCCGACACTGAGGAAGACGACTTTGATTGCTTCAGTTTTAAGGCGGAAGATGAGGACGGTTTACCGTGATTTTTACAATTACGGTATGTTTTTTTAACAGACCCATTTACTGTGTTGCTACCATTAACTGCCCTGTCACAGGCACCGTTTAGGAGGAAAGTTATATTATTATTATTATCAAAGCTTTGAAAACTTTCTTGGTGTACAGTCTTTCTTTGTAAATATGTGTTACCATGTATAATATGTATTTGCAACTGTATTTTTTATACTTATTCTGATATGTTTTGCACGGGCGAATAAAAAAGAAGGGGCGAAACAAACGCGGGGTGATGGGAAGTGGGGACCGGTAAAGGTGAGTGTTTGTGGACGCGGCGGACAACAGTGGTTATATATTTTTCCCACCCTTACCTTTGGAAATATACACTTTTTTTCCTTGGATTACTTTCAACGGGACCCGTACTCTGCAGGTCTGCATCAAACCTTAAGTACCGGTATCATTTTCCGTTCATTTTGCTGGCTGTGATTTTTGGACTGTGGACTTTTATGAAGGACATTCAGTTCCAATCGCAGGACTTAAAGTCAGGTTTGGGTTAATTTTGTGTTTGTGTTACATTTTTTTAATGTGGGCGCATGCGGCTTATATACAGGTGCGGCTTGTGTAAGTACAAAATCGGTTTTCCTCTTAAAATGTGGTGGGTGCGGCTTATAATCAGGTGCGCTCTATAATCCGGAATTCACGGTAATTATAATGATTTTTATTGACAAATGCCCTCACATTCATTTAGAAGACAGAAATAATTCAAAGTGCTCAAGGGTTGGCAGGCAAACAGCAAGGACAACATCAAAAACATTTACAGTTAGAAAACATTATTCACAAGTTTTTTTCTTAAGGCAAAGAAAGGCCTTCGAGCTTTAATCCGTCGCCGAACCGCTAATTTGGAGGATGAAGAGAAAAATCTGAACGATGTCAATGTAGAGGGACAGAGCTCCGTAAACGTACTCTTCTGGACTTAGCGCCGACTCCCGGTTTCCGATGAGAAGCTGCGTGTTGTAGACTAAAAACTGACCGGGGGAGAAACACAATGCGTTAGTTATCTTGATAAATGTTTTACCCGGGTTCGACTGTGGAAAGTGAAATTCGACAACCCCTAGCAAAAAAGGATGGACTCACAAAACGTAAAAATGTTTGATTTAAAAAAAAAAATTAAGGGTTTGGTGCTGCTCATCAGTAAGTATCAAGCCTCTGGGAGTGATTTCAGTATGATAAATCACCGTTGGATTGCACTAGAGGCTTTGGTCGGACCTTTGTCCAGTCATTAAGGAAGCCCGACTTCCTAGTGTTGCTTCCTATTTCCTGCGAATGAGTGTGATGAACAAGTAGTCATAGGCAGTTAAGTCTTCAACAGAGTTTATTCCTTTCAAAAAAAATGATAAAGTCCATGGTCATTATCTGGACTGAGAGGGTTGACGTTTCGTGTTCGTCCACAGGAACTTAGTTGTCCGAAGGAACGTAATCGCCATGGTGACCGAAATTGTTTGAACGTTCGTGCATAGTTGTTTCTCTTTTTGTTTTTCCTCTCTCTCTCTTTCTCCTTTTCTCTCTGTTTCACTCTCTTTCTGTCTCTCTCCCTCTCTCTCTCTTTCTCTCTCTCTCCCTCTTTCTCTTTCTCTTGCTCTGTTTCTCTCTTTTTCTCTCTCTCTCTTTCTCTCCCTTCTTCTCTCCCTCTCTTTTCTCTCTCTCTCTTTTTCTATTTTTCTCTTTCTATTTTTCTTGCTCTTTTTCTCTCTCTCTCTCTGTCTCTCTCTCTTTCTTGCAATAGAATGTTATTCTGCAGGCAAAATGCTCTCGTGTTTATGGAAAGCATTGTTTGAATATCACTGGTATCACAAATACAAACAAAAAATGATTAAAGGGAAATTCATCCTTTCACAAAATCAGTTTTTCTCAGAAGGTTTCTCAGAAACGAGTATTTTCAAGAAACTAAGCAATGTCCAACTGTTGTTAATTGATCAATGGTTACAGCTAGAAAAACACATCTTAAGGAAAGATTAGGGTTAAAGCTTTCCTTTGGTATGTGCTATGCCCATATAGCTACAAAACTAGATTTTCTTTCGGCCTTGACAAAGAAGTCTAAATGACAAAGTTGGCTTTCCCAATTTGAATGTGTTCATGACCGATTTTGTAGTTTGCTTACAAAAACAGCGAATAGTAAAGCTCACCAGGGTGTAAACCACGGCCCCGATGGCAGCGTAGAGCATATGAAGCCAAGGCACCTGTTCGAGTGACACAAGGAAAAATACAAAGATTAGGGTCATCGGGCGGCCCGCTTTCGTCTCTGAGAAACGCAGGGAGACAGAATCCTTCCGACCAAGGAGATCTTACGTAGCGGGAGGAGTGTTTTCTCTCTCTCTCTCTCTCTCTCTCTCTCTCTCTCTGTCTCTGTCTCTGTCTCTGTCTCTGTCTCTGTCTCTGTCTCTCGTCTCCCTCTCTTGTCTCCCTTTCTCGTCTCTCTCTCTCTCTCATTGTTTTTCTCTTTTTCACTGTTTCTCTGTCTTTCTCTGTTCTCTCTCTCTCTCATCTCCCTCTCTTGTCTCCCTCTCTCTCTCTGTCTCTCATCCCCCTCTGTTTTTCTCTTTTTCACTCTCATCTCCCGTTCTCGTCTCTCTCTTTCTCTCTCATCTCCCTCCCTCTCTCTCTTGTCTCCCTCTCTCTCTCTCTCATCTCCCTCCCTCCCTCTCTCTCTCCTCTCCCTCTCTCTGTTTTCCCTTTTTTCACTCTCTTGTTTCTCTGTCTTAATCTGTTTTCTCTCTCTCTCTATTGTCTCCCTCTCTCTCTCTTTTTCTCATCTCCCTCTCTGTTTTTCTCTTTTTCACCCTCTTGTTTCTCTGTCTTTCTCTGTTTTCTCTCTCTCACTCTCTCCCTCTCTGTTTTTCTCTTTTTCACCCTCTTGTTTCTCTGTCTTTCTCTGTTTTCTCTCTCTCACTCTCTCACTCTGTTTTTCTCTTTTTCACTCTCTTGTTTCTGTCTCTGTTTTCTCTCCCTCTCTCATCTCCCTCTCTCTCTCTCTCTCACTCTCTCTCATCTCCCTCTCTCGGTTTTTCTCTTTTTCACTCTCTTGTTTCTGTCTTTCTCTGGTCTTTCATTTCCCTCTCTCTCCTCTTTTTCACTCTCTTGTTTCTCTGTCTTTCTCTGCTCTCTCTCTCTTTCTCATCCCCCCTTTCTTTTTCACTCTCTTGTTTCTCTGTCTTTCTCTGTTTTCTCTCGCTCTCTCTCTCTCTCTTCTCTTTTTCACTCTCTTATTTCTCTCTCTCATCTCCCTCTCTCTTCCCTTTTTCACTCTCTTGTTTCTCTGTCTTTCTCTTTTCTCGCTCTCGCTCTCATATCTCCCTCTCGCTCCTCTTTTTCACTCTCTTGTTTCTCTGTCTTTCTCTCTTTCTCTCTTTCTCTCTTTCTCTCTTTCTCTCTCTCTCTCTCTCTCTCTCTCTCTCTCTCTCTCTCTCTCTCTCTCTCTCTCTCTCTCTCTCTCTCTCTCTCTCTCTCTCTCTCTCTCTCTCTCTCTCTCTCTCTCGCCCCCTCTCACCGTCCCAAGTCGAGCTGACCCCCCTTCCCGCCAGGAGTCCTTACGTAGCGGAAGACGAGCACGACGGCTGCCACGGTCCCCACGACGGCGAGGAGAAGGGCGGCCGTGCAGAGAAATCCCCCGCAGGAAGTGAAGTCCACCTGCGACCACAACAAGCCGCCATTTTCCGCATCAAAGGTAACAACAGGAAGGCGCGTTCCCACGTTCCCCTAATGAGCTCCTAACAGCGAGACATCGATTTTTTTTTTACCTCAAACATGCGACGCTTTCTCGTATTTCAAATAAGACAGAAAGACAGAAAGATGGATTCACTTTTTAACAAAAAATAAAGGAAAATAAAATGAATATTTCAAAGGAAAGCGGTTCAAAAGTAGTAGTGTGGGACGAAGTGTGACGTGATTGGATGGATACTTGAAGGAGGGAACGCCCCCAGGCAGAAGCGAGCTAAGCGGCTGCTTAGGGCCCTGCAACCACTAGGGGGCACCCCAGAGCGCTTCAAATTTTGGGTCCCCCATCGTTACTTTACTTTAATACTTCTTCAGAAACAACAAAAATACTCCATGATAACTACAAAACTAAATATCAAATATAGTGATTAAAACCGGGACCTCATCTAGTATTTTGATTTCATTCTGAAAATAAGAAAATTGTATAGAATTACTACAATACTACTACTACAGTAATATTCTCATCTAAAATACTACACAATAACTACAAAACTATACATCAAATATAGTGATTAAAACAGGGACCTCATCTAGTATTTTGATTTCATTCTGAAAATAAGAAAACTGAACAGAATAACTACAATACTACTACTACAGTAATTTATTACAAAATACTTTAACTGACTTATTTTCTCCCAAAATACTACAAAAACACAACTACCGTAATATTACAAAAATACTAAAGAAAAATAATCCTATGGAAATACTACAAAAATCGACAAAAATACTACTGAAATACATCAATTATACTTACACTGAGATACTCAAAAAATACCAATACATAATACTATTATATGAAAACCTACAAGAGAAATATTACTACAAAAGTACTACTACAAGAGGTTTACAACAGAAATACTACAAATTACACGTATAGTGATACTACAAAAATTCTCCTAGGAAAATATCACAAAAATAAAACTACAGAAACATTGTACTACAAAAATACTACATAAATACTGCAGATATACAACACAGTCTTTATTATACTACAGTAATGCTACAAAATATTGTAATCATAAAACTACTGTAATATTTAAAAAGTACGATGAAAATATGAAAATACTACAGATATACAACAAACATTACTATATAGTCCAAAAATACTAAAAAAAAAAAAAAATACTACAAAAAATACTATAATCATAAAACTACTATAACAAAAAAAAATCCACTTTTGAAATACTACAAAAATACTTCAGGAATACTCAAAATATACTACAATGAAAATACGACATAAAATAGTACAAAAATAAAATTACAGTTACAACAAAAAAACTACAGAACTTCAATAAAAATCTGACATAAAACCCTCCAATAATACTATATTACAAAATACTACTACAGAATCATTTACTACAAAAAGACAACTATAGTATATATTACAAAATTCTAAAGAAATATGACCAAATACTCCTATGGAAATACTACAAAAAATCGACAAAAATACTACTAAAATACTGCTTTGGAAATACATCATATATACTTCTACTATAATACTCAAAAAATACCAATATTTAATACTATAATATAAAAAAAACTACTGGAAAAATATTACTACAAAAATACTACTACTAGAGGATTACAACAGAAATACTGCAAATTACTCCTGTAGCGATACTACAAGAATTCTTCTATGGAAAATCACAAAAATACTACAAAAATACAACTACAGTAACTATGTACTACAAAAATAGTACATAAATACTGCAGATATGCAGCATACATTCTTTTATGAAAATACTACAAAATACATCAGAGATAGTACAAAAATACTTTCACAAAATTATACTACAGTAATGCTGCAAAAAAATTCTAATCATAAAACTACTGTAATAATTCAAATACGAGGTAAATACTACAGATCCCTATATGGAAATACTACACGATACAACAGAGTACTAAAATATAATACTACAGTGATACTACAAAAACACAATAGTCATAAAACTACTGTAATATTACAAAAATACCCAAATATAGTTCAGCTATACAATAAAAAAAATATTTCAGTTTCACTTTCATTCGCTGTACATTAAACCATTTATTCTGGTTTTGCGGGTTCGGGTTAATATACCCCTAACTCGGGTAGGGTCGGGTTGAATTTTTCTGGCCAGATCTCACCTCTACCCTAAAGTGTGCCACAAATGGCGTTCCTTTTACCCTGAAAACAAAAACCCACGCGTCAAGCCCACAGGCTGCAGACACACACAGACCTTTCTCTGGTCTTGTTACTACCTTAGTTTGAAAGCAGAAGATGATGACGGCGACACAAACCAAAGCTGTTATCCCCATGGCGAGAAAGACCGCTTTTGTTTCGTAATAGCTGCAGAAAAAAAAACACGGGAATATTAAAACCAAAACATGAAACGGAATCTGTGTTCCTGCAGTTAAGGTAAGCAAACCTTGAAATGGTTCCAGCCACATACGAAAGGGCAGAGGTCTGCAGAAAAAATGGATTATTTATGAAGTTTTATTGAGGTTTTTCACGATATGCAGTGTTCGTAGGGGTGCTTGAAATCCTTAAATACTAATGTTGTGTGTTCAAGGATTGAAAAGTGCTTGATATATGGTAATGGTCTGCATTTATATAGCGCGTTTCAAGTCACTGAAGACTTCCCAAAGCGCTTCACAGAAAGAAGAAAAAGTAAAAAAGAGAAAGAAAGAATATGAGAGTGAAAAAGCGAAAAGAACAATAGTAAGTGACAAAAGAAGAAGGCTGGACGGACAGAGAAAAGGAGGTAAAGAGTGAAGGATTTTATACATTTGACTATAAAGGATTTTGTACGATCAAATACAAATTACATTTAAATGCAAAAGATATTCACTGGCTAAGCTGTGGGGCGAGGTCAATGCAATCTTGTGAAGAATGATGTTTACAGAATTAACGGGAACTGGGACAAGGGCTGATGTGATAATCAGCACTTCCCAGTGCAAGAGGGGCCCTGGTGACGCAGAGATGCTCGAGGTTTAGACATCGAGGCGAGGGGGCTTTCCTGGCACGCCCATGGGAGGAGCTGGCACACCAGCAGACGGAGAGACGCGGGTCGAGAGAAGAACTTCAGAAGATCAAGAGGGAGAATCGAGAGAGGAGGCTTGACTACTGTAATAATGACGCTGACAGACCTCGTTTCCTCCTTTGTGATTAACGGAAGCTGGCATTGGTTTGTATGGCATTGTCCTATGAAGTGTCACCGCCCCTTACGGGTCGCACCCAAGATGACAGGTGCATGGTACACCCAAACAGGGCACTATGAAATGTGTATTAGTGCGAGTTTTATGTAGTAATTCAGGTGAGTGAATGTGTCTGTGAATGGGTAAAGTCTGAAGTACATTGTGAAGCGGTCGTTTTGGGATCAAGAGGTCGCAGGTTTGATTCCCTGCTCCTCCGGGTTGAATGTGGAAGTTTCCTTAGACACTAAACCCCTAATGCCCCGGATAGGCAGGTAGGCACCTTGCATGGCTGACTTCGCCATCGGTGTGTGAGTGTGTATGTGAATGGGTAAAGTCTGAAGTACATTGTAAAGCGGTCGTCTTGGGATCGAGAGGTCGCAGGTTTGATTCCCGGCTCTTCCTTGTTGTATGTCGAAGTGTCCTCGGGCAATACACTGAACCCCTAATGCCCCTCATAAGCAGGTTGGCGCCTTGCACGGCTGACTCCGCCATCGGTGTGTGACTGTGTATGTGAATGGGTAAAGTCTGAAGCACATTGTAACGCACTCGCCTTGGGGCTGAGAGGTCGCAGGTGCGATTCCTTCGAGTTGTTTGTCAAAGTGTCCTCGGGCAAGACGCTGAACCCCCAATGCTCCCGATAAGCAGGTAGAATTGTCTGACGTTGCTATCAGTGTGTGAGTGTGTGTGCGAATGGGTAAAGTCTAAAGTACATTGTAAAGCGGTCGTCTTGGGATCGAGAGGTCGCAGGTTTGATTCCCGGCTCCTCCTTGTTGTATGTCGAAGTGTCCTCGGGCAATACACTGAACCCCTAATGCCCCTCATAAGCAGGTTGGCGCCTTGCACAGCTGACTCCGCCATCGGTGTGTGACTGTGTATGTGAATGGGTAAAGTCTGAAGCACATTGTAACGCACTCGCTTTGGGGCTGAGAGGTCGCAGGTTCGATTCCTTCGAGTTGTTTGTCAAAGTGTCCTCGGGCAAGACACTGAACCCCTAATGTTCCCGATAAGCAGGTAGCATTGGCTGACGTTGCTATCAGTGTGTGAGTGTGCGTGCGAATGGGTAAAGTCTAAAGTACATTGTAAAGCGGTCGTCTTGGGATCGAGAGGTCGCAGGTTCGATTCCCGGCTCCTCCGTGTTGTATGTCGAAGTGTCCTCGGGCAAGACACTGAACCCCTAATGCCCCGATAAGCAGGTAGGCGCCTTGCATGGCTGACTCCGCCATCGTTGTGTGAGTGTGTGTGTGAATGGGTAAGTGTGAAGCACATTGTAAAGCACTCGCCTTGGGACTGAGAGGTCGCAGGTTCAATTCCTTCGAGTTTGTATGTCAAAGTGTCCTCGGGCAAGACACTGAACTCCTAATACCCCCAAAAAGCAGACAGGCGCCTTACACGGCTGATATTGCTATCTGTGTGTTCGCTTTGCTATTGTGTTTCCTCCCTCGTGATTAACGGCAGCTGGTATGAGTTTGTATGGCATTGTCCTATGAAGTGTCACTGCCCCCTACGGGTTGCACCCAAGATGACAGATGCACGCTACACCCAAACAGTAGTAATTCAGGTGTGCGAGTGTGTGTGTGAACAGGTTTGGGTAGGGTTGCTTTAACTGGATTACTTTCACTTACTTTTGGATTACTCCAATACCAAATATGCTAATAAAAGACAAAAGAAACTAAATATGAATAAAATGACTACATTTTGTGCAGGCTTGGGGAGTAACGGAACACATGGAACGGCAAAAATGATGTTGGCAAGCTGTTTGGAGTTATTTTCATTTCTGTCGCATTTGATGTTCGTTTTGCCGGAGATCAAAGAGATCAAAGCCAGGAGCGAAAGCTTACCACGTGTTGTGAGTCATCACTTTATTCATATTTAGTTTCTTTTGTCTTCTATTAGCATATTTGGTATTGGAGTAATCCAAAAGTAATTGAAAGTAATCCAGTCAAAGTAACCCTACCCTTCCCTGTGTGTGAATGGGTAAGTGTGAAGCACATTGTAAAGCGCTTTGGGAGGTCTTAGCTTGAACATGGACCATATATTCCTGGATCTTCAAAGTACTTGATTTCTTCATTTAATGGTACTTGAGAACATGGAAAACGGTCTTTGAAGGTCCTTGAAAAGTCCTTGTATTCGGCTATACAGCTCCACGACATCAACCGGAATACTCACAAATACTCCCAGCAGCACCACATTCCATGGAAAACGCCTCCTGGACAGAAATTGGAATACCTTTATTCAGGGTGATTTTAATTTGATTTGACTTGATATAAACTGTTACCTGGGCTCCTTGCAGCAGATGAGAATGCAGTAGACCATAAAGTAAACCACTCTATGAAGAGACAATAGACTGATATTTTTAGGTTATATCGACGTTTCATTCTTTTTCTTTCGTTGCCTTCGTTTCTTTTCTCTTCTTTTCTCTTCTTGTTTCTTTTTTTTCTTTTTTCTTAATTCTTTTTTTCATCCGTTCTCTCTTTCTTCGTTCTCACTTTCTCTTTCTCATTCTCTTTTGTTCTGTTTCTCTTTCTAACACTCTCTGGTTCTTTCTTTCTTTCTCCTCTCTTTCTGTCTTTCTTTCTTTCATTCTTTGTCCGTCTGTCTTATCTGTCATCCATCCGCCTTCCTTGCTTCTTCCCCTTCTTTATTTCCATCCTACCTTCTATCTGTCTTTCTTTATTATTTTCTTTCTTATTGTTTCTTTCTTTTTTCTTATTTTTTTCTTTCTTTCTTTCTCTCCATTCTTTCTGTCGTTTATGTCGTTTATATCCTTTCTTTCTGTCCTCTATGTCCTTTCTTTCTTTCTGTCCTTTTGTTCTGTCCTTCATTTTTTCTGTCCCTCCTCCTTCCTTCCCTTATTCCTTCTTACCATTCTTCCTTCCTTCTTTCCATATATCTGTCTCTTTCTTCCTTTTTTTCTTTCTTTTTTTCTTATGTTTTGGTCCTTTCTTTCTATCCTTTCTTTCTGTCCTTTCTGTCCTTTCTTTCTTTCTGACCTTTCTTTCTGTCCTTTCTGTCCTTTCTTTCTGACTTTTCTTTCAGTCCTTTCTCTCCTTTCTTTCTTTCTGTCCTTCCTTCCTTCCTTCCTTCCTTCCTTCCTTCCTTCCTTCCTTCCTTCCACCTACTAGTCCGGCCCCCATGAGTTTTTTTTCCTACCATGTGCCCCCCCAAGCTAAAATGAATTCGACAACCCTTGTTCTGGTTAAAAAAAAAACAATATAACTGGTCAATGTGGTCTATATACCGGTATGTTGTCCATATCGGTTATACCCGTAATCTCCACAAGAGAGCGCTAGCGGTCTTCAAATATTACTACTGGTTTCCATTAGAATACACAATTAACGTGAGCTTTATACATCTTTCCATTGCCAGATGTGTCCTAAAAACGAATCAAAAAACTTTTACGTTAATTAGGAAAAAAAGACAAAGAATCAACCCTATTCGGGGTTCATTCAGCTCCCAACTATTGAAACTCACAAAGAAGCCCAGTAGATTCCAGGATACCTGATGACAAACATCTTGACTGGCTCCCTGCAGAAAAGCAGATTTTTAAAAATGTACTCAAAGAAAGTACCACAAAGGTATTTCAACGTCAATCGACACCTACACGAATGTAAAGACAGCCACAACTGAGAAGGTGACGGTCAACTGCGCTGCTAGAATCAAGTAAACCTGCGAAATGAAGACGAAATGAAATCATATACCAGAAGGAACATGCAGTAGTAGCGAGTGTACCTTTCTGATGAAAGCGTGACGAACAGATGTACTTTCCCACTGCGGGGCTAGAAAATCCTCCGTGTCTCCTGCACAAATACACAGAATAAGAAAGAGTATTGTCCCCACAAAAACTTGAAGGCATCTTGCCACGTTTCAGGCTTTAAACTTAAAGCTAATAATGTGAAAATATTTGATAAGATTTCAAGATTTTATATTATGTTTACTGCAAAAAAATAAAAAAGTGGGATTCTTTCTCTCTTTTTCTCTCTGTCATAATCATTCTCTCTCCCTCTTGGGCTCTATTTTTATCTCTCTTACTCCATCTCTCTTTTTTCCTTTCTCTCCATCTTTTGTCCAGTTTTTCTCCCTCTTTTTCTCTCTTTCTCCTCTCGTCTGTCTTTCTCTCCCTCTTTCTCTGTCTCATTCTCTATCTTCTCTCTTTCTCTTTCACTTGCTCTCTTTTTCTCTCCATCTCTCTCTCTCACTCTCTCCTTCTCACTTATTTCTCTCTCTTTTTTATCTTTCTCTTCTCTCTTTATACTTCTATGTGTCTTTTTTCTCTTTCTCTCTTCCTCTCGTTCTTTTGCTCACTTCCTTTTTTGCTCTTTAGTTATCCTTCTCCTTTTCTCTTCTCTTTTTCTCCTTCTTTTTTGTCTTTATCTTTCTCACTTGCTTTCTCCGTTTCTTACTTTCTCCGCCTCTTTCTTTTTCTCTCCTCCTCCTGTTTGTTCTTTCAGTCTCTCCCTCTCTTTTTTTCTCTCTCTCTCTCTCTTTCTTCATTTTCCTGTTTGTTTTTCTTTTTCTCATTCTTTCTCTCACTATCTTTCTTTCTTTCTCACTTTCTCACTCTCCCTTATTCTTCGCTTTCTTTATTTCTCTTTTTTCTCACTTTCTCTTCTCTCTTTCTCATTATATATGTCTTTCTTTCCCTCACCCTGTCTATCTTCCTCTTTCTTTCCCCTCACTTCATTTTGCTCTTTATCATTTTCTCCTTTTATCTTCTATTATTCTCCTTTTCTAACTTACTCAGTCTCTTTCTATTTATTCTCTTTCTCTCTCGCTCTCCCTCTATTTCTGTTTTCTTTTGTTTCATTATTTTTCTTGTTCTTTCTCTCACTCCTTCTATCTGTCACTTTCTTTCCTCTTCTTTTTTCCTTTTTCTCATTCTCTTTTTCTCCCTTTCTCTCTTTGAAGCCTGAAACATGGCAATGTGTCAAAAACTTTTGGAGGGGTGAACACTTTTGCAAGAACTGTATTTCCTTTCGACCTGGGTTACTCGCGGGCACCCCGGCGGACAGTGTGGGTATTGCAGTGGGCGTCGCAGCTGGAAAGGCTCCAGGCGCTGCCCACATGCTGGTCTGGGACCAGTATCCAGGTGGACCGGCATACAAGTCGGGGTCTTGACTGTAGGACGGAGGCGGCGGGACAGCTTCTTCATGCTGCCTTTGGGGGGCGTTGTACTTGAGGTCTTTTAGGGCGTCCTCGTAAGTCGGGGGTTGATCGAGTTTGGAGGTCATGTTTCCACGCCTTTAAAGGTAAATTCAAAGATTTTCTGAGTATCCATAACTAATACTAGCAAACTCATGAAGTACTCGCTCTCAATACTGCAAAAAAAACTTGTCCCATTGACTCATTTTCATCATTTTAATCATTCTTCTTCTTTAGTCTCAACAATCGTTGTTCTTGTCGTGTATTCTAAATATGCGTACTGCAAGGCTTCCTGGATATTGTCAATTTCTCAAAACATGTAAAAATAGGAAAAACAGACGAGGAAGCGACGTGAACCAGAAAATAAAGGAAGAAAAAACAAAATACATATTCAAAAATGAGTGAGCAGAAGCGTAGCTTATTAGCTCTCCCCCCTTTGCAAAACCAAAACAAATATAAGTGTATAAACATTGAAAAAAATAAGTATTTGAACTGCTCTTTTGCTATCTTTCCCACTTAGAAATCATGGAGGGGTCTGAAATTTTCATGGTAGGTGCATGTCCACTGTGAGAGAGATAAACTAAAAAGAAAAATCCAGGAATCACAATGCATGATTTTTTTAACGATACAAACCTACATTCAGATCTCTCTGCCTCTTGTGGTTCGCGGTCCCACTTTTTCGGCTTCAGAGCTTCGCAGGTCTAAAAAATATACCTTACCTTCTCAATAAAAGCATTTATTGACTTGACGCCATTGAGCGCGAGCTTATGTCAACTGAGGACACGGTGTGGACACTCTTATTGTGAAGGGGAGGGGGAGGCCCTGACACAATGCTTAGTCATGGTGAGTTACCGCTTTGCTCATGGACAAAGAGGGCACACAAACTGCTTCACTAGTTGGATGGCTAAAACCTATCAATGATCAGAACTATCATTTAAAAAAGGTGATTAAATCAAGGAAATCCTCTGATTGCACGATAATCCTCGCAAGTGTACGTTTGAAAATCTGTTTTGATTTCAATCTGCAGTCTTCTCCCCCTCAGCATCCACTTTCTACTCTACTCGACCATCTCAAGTCACATCACACCACAGGTAAATAGTCATTTTTCATTTACATGTATTGTATATATTTTTTATACAGTACTACTATTCAATCATATAACTGTATATCAAACATAAGTGCTGTACTACTTTTTTGTTGTTTTAATGTTTTTGATAGGGTACGTAAGGCATTGGATACCAATGGTTTCTAACCCCCGCTATACAGCAGTTTCACCTTGTGATCTCAACCTCAGGCTGGACAAAGGTTTGGTGGGGGTCCTTCAACTCCTCCCACCTCACCCCCTTCTTATGTGGCGCTCAGTTTATCATGTAGGAATTCGGCGACGTAAGTATATTCTCTCCCGTCGCATTCCATCTCAAGTTTGACTTTATTTTTATTAATAAAGTAACAAACTATTTTATTTATAGTACTTTATTTTTATTTTATTTTTATTGATTTACGCATTCATTGTCATTCTCCTTTGTACCCATTAAGCAATATATATGTGTACCTTTACTTGAACTGATAAATATTTTGACTTTGTCTCCACACACATGCATTCCGTCGATTGACTCAAGTGTCACACGCTACCCCCCTAAGACAACTCTTTTGTCCAATCAGATGATTAGATTACAGGAGCCGACTGACAAGGTTTTCCATCGTAATAAAAACCTTTGACTGTGCTCTCATGTCATGATAAACCAATGTTCGATGATTCCTGATCATGAAATGTTTAGTTTGAGAAATTTACTGACAGCCGTGCCTAGCTGAAGGAAAACTACTTTTTTATTAATCAAATCGGATTTTGACACAGAAGGCCTGCAAGGGAGGGGGATATGGACAATGTCTTCCTCCCTCTATCATAAATAGATAGATAGATAGATACTTTATTCATCCCCGTAGGGAAATTCACAATGTTGGGTAGCCGTTAAGCTGAGCACGCATTTGTTTAGAACAGGGGTGTCAAACTCATTTGAACTCGGGGGCCACAAGATAGAACAAACATTCTCTCAGGGGCCGGACTAATGAGGAAGGAAGAATGAAATGGACAGATGGACAGAAAGAAACAAAGAAAGAAAGAAAGAAAGAGAGAAGGAAATGGAGAAAGAAAGAGAAAGAGAGAAAGAAAGAAAAGCAAAGATGGGATAAAGAAGGAAAGAAAGAAAGAAAACAAAGAAAGAAAGATTAGTAGATTGAGGAGAAAGAAAAAAGAGAGAACGAAATAAGAGAAAGAGAGGGAGAGGAAAAAGAGAGAGGGTGGGACGAATAAAAAAGAGAAAGGGAGAAAGAAAGAGAGAGAGAGGTAAAAAAGAGAGAGCGATATGAGAAACAAAAGAGAAAAAATAAATTGTGAAAGAGGGGGAAAGAAAGAGAGAGAAAAAGAATTCCAAACAGAAATAGAAAGAGAGAAAGAGAAGGGAAGAAAGAGGGGGATGCAAGAGAGAGAGAGAAAAGGAAAAAAAGAGAGAGCCAAAGAAAGTAAAAAGACACAGAGAGAAAAAGGGAAGAAGAGGAAGAAAGAAAGAAAAAGAGAGAAAGAGCGAGTGAAAGAGCAAAAGATAGAAGGTGAGAGAAAAAGTTAGGACAAGAGATCGAGTGAAAGAGAGAGAGAAAGAAAGAAATACTAGTACAGCGTTTGTGAGAGGCGCCTGGCTTTGGCAACATCAAGTGGACCTATTTTAACCTGCAGCTCGTTTTTCTCTTGCGCTTCCCTCAGCGTTGTCTCGCGGGCCGGATACAATCCCTTAGCGGGCCTGATTTGGCCCGCGGGCCGGCAGTTTGACACCTGTGGTTTAGAACATATCTCAAATTAGGCACAACAAAACAGAATCCTGTGTTTCCCTGAGACAGGGGTAGGGAACCTATGGCTCGGGAGCCATATATGGCTCTTTTCATGAGTACGTATGGCTCCGAAATAAAATGTAACTATTGCACATCTCTCTGTGGCGTTCTAAAGTCAAGTGATTTCATCCCGATTTTGGTCCATATAAAGCCGAAGCAACTTAATGCAGAAGTTCGGTAAGAAACCATTTAAACTGATAAATAAAAACGCTGGCAAACGGCTTTGATTGGGTGAGCAGTACAAGTGGGCGGATCCCTGCACACAGCGCAAGGTACTTCCTTCTCTCTCTCTCTCGCTCAGTGCAAGTGAATATGACAATATGCTTATCCTTTGCAGTAATTTGTGACATTTTTACAAAAGAACTCTGCATGCACATTGTTTTGAAACCATTATTAAGGACAAATTTAACGGCAAAAATTTGCCTCAACACTCCTAACTGAAGGTGGAAGACAAATTGTAAATGGTTACATTGATTTGGGACACAGGATTTGGCATTATTATCATTTCATACATTTGATGAAATCATCAAATGACACACAGTGAAATAAAATGTGCTGAAGAATTAGCTTTTGTTAGAGAGCGTGTTTGGCAGTTTTTTCAATTTTGTCTGAAAATATATGATGTGGCTCTCTCAATTTATTTTTAAAACATTTTTTTGCTTTTATGGCTCTTTGGGTCAAAAAGGTTCCTGACCATAACCCTAAGACATTCTAACGTTGCCATCTTTACTCAACTCCCTTTTTCCCACACAGTTTCTCCTCTGTTCATTAGAAACGCGAGTTTCTCTGGTCAACAATGTCTTTTATTCTTTCCTTTGATTACATTGTATTTGTCATCTAAATAAATGTCGTTTATTAGTTTTAAACAGGGTTGGGTAGGGTTACTTTAACTTGATTACTTTCAATTACTTTTGGATTACTCCAATACCAAATATGCTAATAAAAGACAAAAGAAACTCAATATGAATAAAATGACTACATTTTGTGCAGGCTTTGGGGAACACATGGAACGGGAAAAATGATGTTGGCAAGCTATTTGGATTTATTTTCATTTTGTTTCTGTCGCATTTTATGTTCGTTTTGCCGGAGATCAAAGAGATCAAAGCCAGGAGAGAAAGCTTACCACGTGTTGTGAGTCATCATTTTATTCATATTGAGTTTCTTTTGTCTTTTATTAGCATATTTGGTATTGGAGTCATCCAAAAGTAATTGAAAGTAATCCAGTTAAAGTAACCCTACCCAACCCTGGTTTTAAACACGTGCATTTTTTTTTATATGTGAGTCTCTTTTATTTTCCTTCTGGACCGATCCAGCATTATTCATATCAATAAACCAAAAAATTGATCATATCATGCTAAAATAGAGGCAGCACGGCGGCGCAGTGGTTAGCGCTTGTGCGGCACTGTTCATGTCATGGGAACTTGTCATGGGTTCAAATCCAGCTCCAGACTTCCTGTGCGGAGTTTGTATGTTCTCCCCGTGCTTGCATGGGTTTCCTCCGGGCACTCCGGTTTCCTCCCACGTTCCAAAAACATGCATGTCAGGTGAATTGGCCGGTCCGAATTGTCCCTAGGTGTGAATGAGCAAATGAGTTGTCTGTCTTTGTATGCCCTGCGATTGGCTGGCAACCAGTTCAGGGTGTCCCCTGCCCACTGCCCGGAGATGGCTGGGATGGGCTCCAGCCCCCCCGCGACCCTAATGAGGATAAGCGGTACGGCAAATGAAATGAGATGAGATGCTAAAATAGAAATATTTCTAGAGTACTGCTTCCTTCATGATAAATGTTAGACGCCATATGAGCCTATCTAGAATTAATTTGACCACTACCCGCTGGCTGAATAGGTAACCACTAACCCAATGATGTTCTCTACATAATATTCAACAATTGTTTTAGTAATTGAGTGCAAAACAGCAATTTTAACATTCTTTAAATAGGTTATTTTTGACATATTTTCGGTATATGATTAGGCTACATGATTATTCCTAAAAAGAGAGAAATACGATGTTCCTTACCTGGGTTGTCTGTATTTTCCTCTGGTAAATGTAGATCAGCCCTGAGTGTCATAGGATATGCTCTTTGTAACTTACACTAGTTGAGGCAACACTGTAACATAGATTCTTCAGATTCTCCTTGAGCAGGAACACATAATTCTTCTCAAAAGAAAGAAATGATGTTGACTGTCGAAGTAAATATATATAGATATAAAAAAAATATTGATATATATCTATATCTTCAAGGTTAAAAATTGAGATTGTATTAGAATGAAGATGGCTAGAACCAGTATTCATGTGACCTGATTGGCTTAAACGAGATCACATGAATACATGAAACGAATTTGATTGGTTTATACCAGTGTTGTCCAAACTTTTCAGAGAGCCGGCCATATTTGGTAAGCTGAAAATGTTTGAGGGCCGACCATTCATTCTTTAAACCAGGGGTGTCGAACTCATTTTAACTCGGGGGCCACACAATAGAACAAACATTCTGTCGGGGGCCGGACTAGTAGATTAAAGAGAAAGAAAAAGAGATAAAGGAATAAGAAAAAGAAGGAGGGAAAACGGAGAGAGGGTGGAACAAAGAAAGAAAAAGAGAGTAGAGGGAGTGAGTGAGAAACAAAAGATAAAAAGTCGTGAGGGAGGGGGAAAAGAAAGGGAGAGGAAGAAAGATATCCAAAGAGAAATAGAAAGACAGAAGGGGGTAAAAGAGAAAAGAAAGCGCAAAGGGTATGAAGAGAGAAAGAGAAAAGGAAGAGAAAAGGAGAGACACAGAGAGTGAAAGAGACAGAGAGGGTGAAAGGGGGTTAAAGAGAGAGAGAGAGAGAGAGAGCGAGAGAGAGAGAAATAAATATAAGTACAGTGTCTTTGTGAGAGGCACCTGGCTTTGGCAACATCAAGTTGACATATTTCAACCTGCAGCTTGTTTTTCTCTTATGCTTCTCTGAGTGTTGTCTTCAATCCCCTAGCGGGCCTGATCTGGCCCGCGGGCCGCCTGTTTGACACCTGTGCTTTAAACAGTCTTTACTAAATTCACCGTCCGTGAAAAGTTTGCAGTACTAGGCGATCAGCGTAGCCACCTTGTAGCTCGCCTTGGTAGCATTTTCTTTTGACTCGCAGGGTCCCATGAAAAAGCGCCTCAGTGCCGTTAAAACAGCTTCCAGCTGCTTTGCCTTTCACAGCGTTTGTTTCCAGTTATGTTTTTGTAGTCAGTATATTTTGTCTCACAGTGTCCTCTGACAGAAGGTTTCAGATCAGGGGATCGTGTAAAAGTAATCTACAGTCTGTACAGCCCTCTGAGACTCCTTGTGATAAAGAGCTATACAAATAAAGATTGCTTGACTTGAGGTTTTTGAGTTTTTCCTTACCCCTGTGTAGGTTTTAGATCAGGGGATGGTGTGAAAGTAGTACAGACTACAGCCCTCTGAGACTCCTTGTGAAGAGCTATACAAATAAACATGGCTTGACCTGACTTGAGGTTTTTGAAGTTTTCCTTACCCTCATGTAGGTTTTAGATCAGGGGATGATGTCTTGATAGTCTGTGGTTTGCAATAGTCTGTGGTCTGTGCAGCCGTTTGGGACTCCTTGTTATTAAGGGCCAAACAAATAAAAATGACTTGACTGACTACTTCAATAATAACTTTTACAATAAACAACAATAAAATGTGTCTGTTGGACTCTTTGTGCCAACGTTTTCCTCTTGTACAGCGCACGGCGACCGTACACGGCCGAACGCGGGTAGCGTTTGATTCCCTGGGCCAACCTGGGGTTGCGGCTCATGTGTGGCCGGCGAGGTTTCTCGGCACCTTCATCCTTCTTGGCGCCCGCTCCTGCTTTCTTCGGGTCTTTCTTCGCGTCACCCTCTGCCATCTTGGCTAAAAAGAAAACCCATCGCTGGTTCTCATTGGTCCCCGTTCCCGGAAGAATGGCGCGTCGACTCCGCCCCGTCCCGGTCGGCCCCCAGACAGCTCGTCAAGATTTAAGGTCTCCCGTTCCCGGGAGAATAGCACGTTGACTCCTCCGCGTAGGCCCTCAGACAGCTCGTAACCCCCCTCTGCCTGAGAGCTGCCTCAGGTCAAAATTTACGGTCTCCCGAAAACTTTGGCACAAAGCACAAAGAGTCCAACAGACAAACCCAAATTTAAACTTCCATATTCCTTTATTCAGCTGTTATAAATGCACTTATTTGAGTGAGGTATTTACTTGCTGTATTTCTTTGTATCTTTATGTAACGGGTGTAATAATAACTTTTGTTTTATTGAAATTCCTGCTGAAATATGTGTATAGTTTTTGGTAAATGTCCTGCAATGTATCACTTCTGCGTAGCCGGTGAAGCAGGGGAGCCGCTTTCCCTCCTTCGGGATAACGATGGGCCTGGCGACGTGATTCGCCGAGCACTCCACCTCGTCCGGCGTCAGTCCCAGAAACTCCGGTCTTCCGTAGGGAAATTTCGGACCAACTTCCGAACCGCCAGGGGGTTCGCTACCGCCGCTGCCGCTGGCCGTCATCACGGCCCCCATTAAGGTGGCCACTGCCGACTTCACCTGGGTGAGCATGGCGACTCCGGGGGTTCGGTTCTGCCGTGGTTGAGTTCACCACAGACGACGACACTCGAGTGGGCTCCTCTTGGGGTGGGGTTTGGTTTTGGCTTCTAACATGTGACCAGGAGGCGGGGTTTGTTGTTAGTCTTACCAGAGAGAACTACAAAGGTAAGACATATCTTTTGGTGCTCCACAAAAGAAGTTAATTTTAAACATTATAACCCCAGCTGACAAATCTCTCACCATGCATAGTAATGTGATTGATATTGTCAAGCTGTTTAGGTTTATTTTCGTTTTGTTTCTGTTTTACTAGATATTAATTCCCCTTGTAGAGATCAGACCCAGCAGAAAAAGCTAATGTTGTGACTCATCATTGCAGGACATTTACCAAAAACTATACACATATTTCAGCAGGAATTTCAATAAAACAAAAGTTATTATTACACCCGTTACATGTATTTTCCCAGCAATGGTCTTCCACCCTTATCTTACTTTACTACCTTCAAAATCCAGCAGTGGGCAGTTTTAACAAAAGTCTCTTGTTCATTGAGATCCTTTCTTTTATCTTGTAAATGCGAGTTCCCAGGAGAGGTTTTCATTTTTATGTTTTGCATAATTCACACCTTTCTCCTGCAACAGAGGGGCCGAAACAAATGCTTTTCTTGGTGGGAGACGCTCTTCCCTTTTCAAGGTTTCTTCATTTTCCGCATGCTGAGGTTTGGAGTTTTTCCTTGCCCTCATGTGGGTTTTAGATCAGGGGATGGTGTAATGATAGTTTTTAATAGTCTGCCCTTTGAGACTTCTTGTGATTAAGGGCGTCACAAATAAACATGACTTAACTTGACTTCCCAGAGTGCACTCTGTTTTGTCTTTATTTTGAAACTTTGTTATAAATGTCCTCACCTTGTTCATGTTGAGGTTTTTGAGTTTTTCCTTGCCTTCATGTTGGTTCCAGATCAGGGGATGGTGTGATAATAGTCTGAAAAAATAGTCTGTGTAATAACCTGTGAAGCCCTTTGAGACTTTTTGTGATTAAGGACTACAGTAATCCCTCGGTTATCGCGGTTAATGGGGACCAAAACCACCCGCGAAAAGTGAAAATCCGCGAAGTAGCGACGCCCCTTCAAAAATGCTTAATTTCTTTTTTTTCTTTTTTTTGTAATTATTTTATTTTATTATTATTATTTTTTAGACCCGGTTAATGGGGACCAAAACCACCTGTGAAAAGTGAAAATCCGCGAAGTAGCGACGCCCCTTCAAAAATGCTTATTTTTTTTTTTTTATTTTTTTTTATTATTTTATTTTATTATTATTATTTTTTAGACCCGGTTAATGGGGACCAAAACCACCCGCGAAAAGTGAAAATCCGCGAAGTAGCGACGTCCCTTCAAAAATGCCTACAAAAAAAAAATCTATTTTTCTTTTTATTATTTTATTCTATTATTATTCTTTTTTAGACCCGCGAAGCTCTGAACCCGCGAACGTGGAACCGCGAAGTAGCGAGGCCCCACTGTATACAAATAAAAATGACTTGACTTGACCTTACGTTAGCTTGAAAATGTTTACTGTACTCCGTATTGTTTTTTTTGTGTTTTGTGTTTTTGTTTTTTACTTTTCCATGCCAATTTTGTTTATAATTGAAATGTTTTATAAAAATGTTTCAAAAACAAAAAACAAATATTGGGGTCGGGCGCGTGGTTATGACGTCACGCGTCTCTTCCTATCTCAGACGTGATGGCGTTTCCTGACTGGCTTCTCCCGGCCACTGTCGGCGCATCCTTCGTCTCGTTATGTCTGTTTGTCCGCTTCAGACGCACCGGACAGCTGCTTTGGAGGAAAATATCTAGTAAAATCATGGCTCGGACGGAGAAGCCGTTGTTCAGAATAGCGTACGTCTGTCCTAACGTTAATTTCTGGAATGTACGCTGTGTGTCTGACTGATTCGCTTTAGCGTAGCAACATCAAGCGTTAGCTTCGAGGCTATTTATTCATTAAGAATTGTATCATTCGTAGTTCTTTTGCAACAATAAGATATTCTGGTTCCATTTATGTCCGTGTAGTCTATATTTTCAAACTGTTAAACAATTTGTCGGTCTGGTATTACCATACCTGTCGCGCTCCAGGGCTCCATGCCCTTACAAACTGCCGTATTTTCCCTTACAAAATACAAAATAATATCACACCATATTTTTTTTTTCAAATGTGTTTATTTATGTAGTTTAACGTGTTATATTGCACATGTGTTTTGTTATATCATTCTGTACATATTTTTAATAATAATATGAATAAATTAAAAGATCAGGAACAATTGTTATCAGCGTAACTAAAATATCCATTAATAACACTTTAAATTTGTAAATAAAGATCTTTTTCGGAGGAAAAAATGAGTTGGCATTTCTATTTTGTAAACCAAACCCACAATATCAACCATTGATGCTTGTATTTTATATTTCAAACAGACTATTTAACAGGGACAGAAAATACATACCTTTGCAGCCTTGTGACTGGGAAACATGTTTTTCATAAGCCTTGTGAAGTGATCGGCAACTTTAGGAGGTATGTTGTGCTCTGCGATGAAATGGCAAAACATCACTTCTGCAGGAGTCTTCCGGTGTCGTGCCTAATTTCGACTCCCCTGCAAAATCCTCCCACCCTCGCGTGAATGCGCATTCTGCTGCGCTTCCGACAATAGCTTTATTGTTTTAATAAGTTCATGATATAGAATACGATCGCTATTGTCGTAAGCGCAGCAGAATGCGCGTTCACGCGAGAGGGGAGGATTTTGCAGGGGAGTTGAAATTAGGCACTACAGCGGCAGAGGCATGCGCACAGTAGCATCAAACGCTCGCTTCGTTTGCAACGAAAAAAACAATACAGAGATGGAGGCTACCGCGGCGAACTCGTTTGACTTGATTGATTTGCCGTTTCATGATAGCCGGTGTTTACCGGATGGTACCCATCATTGACAAATTTGCGTTTTTCCGTACAGATTTTCTTGTACGTTGTACACGTCTTAAAATGCATAATAAACGTTCTTTGTATGGCAAAAATGTACAGGTTGACAGGTATGTGTTACTATGAATTCTCCATACCTATATCAGTATATAATACATGATATCGGGAATTATTATTTTCATTTAGTTCATTGTCAACATTTCATGCGCATGTGTTATATCTGCCTCACCAGGTATGCTTTGTACACCAAAACCAGTCTGGGCTACATGTTTTACAAGAGGCAGATGAGGAAAGCCAGGGAACGCTACCCAACTGGACACTCTACAACAAACCCGATGCAATTTAGTGGTATGGCAATAATTGTGTGCATATATTTTCAACTCATTTAATGCCAGATGTTTCTCTCGAATGGGAAGAGCCTTTTCTGCTAAGTCGACTAATTTTGGATGGTCTACAGCAGTTGTCCGCAACCTTTTCGGTGTGGAGTGCCACTTTCAAATTTCTTTGTAAATCAGCGTGCCACACCAAGATTAATGACTCGCACAACATTTTTTTGTATCCAACTGAGCTGTCATTTTACACTAGTCCAAGTATTCAACATGTATAGACATTGAAATGGTATAACTTTGGGGCGGCAGTAGCTCAGGAGGTAGAGCGCTTGTCTTGGGATCAAGGGATCCCAGTTCGAATCCCGGATCGTCCGTGTTAAATTTCGAAGTGTCCTTGGGTAAGACACTGAACCCCTGATACCCCCAATAAACAGGTTAGCGTCTTACATGGCTGCAATACAAGGCCGCTATTGGGAAATGTGGAGCACATTGTAAAGCGCTTTGGGAAGTCATTGGCTTGAAAAGCGCTATCTAAATGCAGATCATTTCATAACTGTACTATTCTTGTAGTATTAGTACTATTCTTGTTCATCAATAAACTAAAAAATGAATGTGAGCAACGCGAGGAAAGGCCTGTAGACATCCATGACTTCAACTTTTGACCACAAGAATCAAGCATTCTTCAACAATGAACGACAATAAAAAACAAGTGATATGTTCAGCTACCATACTCAGGGATGTGATTTTTCCGCTTATTCGCGGAATTCCGCTTTTTTTATCTCCAAAAATAAAATTTTAAAATTTCCGATTTTTTAATTGGTAAAAAAAACGATTTCGTCTCGACAGCATTCCATTTTAGTGTTTCCGTAACTGAAATGAAACGTACTTGCGATTGGTTGGAGTCTCCGTGTTGACCAATAAACGCGCTTGTTATAAAGGCGTAGGAGTATGCCATTGTTCATTTCTCACACGTTTTTGCCGAGTGTTTAAAGAAAGATGTCCGAGACCGAACGCAAAGATGCTCCGCGAGTTAAAGAAATTGCTAAGATCGTAAAAAACAAGTTTCGATCGGACTGGTTAGAGAAGGAATTATCTACAAATGTTGGTGACCCCGACGTGATCCAATGTAGCGAGCAGAGACGGGAGTCGTAGGCGGAGTGTCAAACAAAGGTGCCAACGAAAGCTGCTTTAATGACATTTAAACTGGCAATAACAAAACAAACACGAGAGTGGCTAGAACCGGCCTAATTAAGAGTCCCCCTAGGAACTCGCTAACTAAACAATGGTTCCGTGGGTGAATTATGTACAACCCACTACAGTACTTTCATTTATAGATAACATCTTCTGCTATAACAAAGACATTTGTGGTATGTTCTAATATGAGTTACTTTTCATTTGGTCATGATACAATTATTTGTTCATGAAATTTGAACTCTTCAACATGATTTATGTGTTAACTTAGTAATCACATGAGTTAGATATGATATTCTCAGTGATAGTTTTTAAAAGCAAAGGCAGTCCAATGTTTTTTAATGTGACTGATTTTGAGTTGACTTAAACTGTAATTTTATATGGGATAGTTCAAAATACATTGAAAATTTATGCTGTTGTTTTGTCTATTTCTTTGTCATCTGAGTGCATTGAAAGTACTTAAAAACACGGAAAACCCATGTGCTCCGGGGGGCTTCGCCCGACTTGTCCCCCCACCAGGGCACTGCCCTGGACCTAGCTGGGTGCCCGCGGCCCCCAGATCCCCGCCTAATTTTCAGATAATTTCACTTCGGTCAAATCACATCCCTGCATACTATTCACCAATGAAAACATCAAATTGAAACACACATGCACACACACACACACACACACGCTTTCTGCCAGCCCCTCCTCGTTCAACACTTCTGTCTGACATGGGTATGTGTTTTATTCATGTTTTTGATAGTCTATTTGTTAGGCAAGCCACTAAACAACATCCGAGCTCGAAAACACTTTTCTTTAATATATTCGCGTAAAGTAAAAGATTTTTCCATCTCATGCTATCTAAATGCAGATCATTTCATTTCATGACAAACGCTCAAATTGTTAAATGTCTGCCCTTGTCCATATATTCACTACTCCTACCACACTGCTTCACTACACCTATATTTTTTATACTGGCCCACCCAATCTTCAATCACTGGATAAAGGAAGCAAGACTAAGAAGTGGAGGCATAAAACAAATATTTAACCAAATGGACTCCTGCCATGTAATGGGGATTTTTTTCATACTATAATCATCCCCAGAAGCTTGATACTTACTGATGAGCTGTGCTAAACCGTTTATAATAGTTTTTTTTTTTTTTATTAAATAAAATGCAAAAAAAAAGGCATATTTTTACATTTTGGTACTCGGGGACAATGCTAATGAAAACATAATTATACGTTATGGGACTTAATGAGTTAATCATTCATGATTGTGGTGCCAGGAAAAATAGTATCCTCTCTGGTCCGTAATATGAGTTTATGTTTTGTGATTTGTTCACCCCCAGGCATGAAAATTATCCCCATCGCTGTGCTGTCAGATAACTACAGCTATCTCATCATTGACACGACCTCTGGCATCGCGGCAGTTGTAGACCCAGCAGACCCTCAAATGGTTCAGGTGACTTCTTCTATGTTTGATCCGAATCACATGCAAAGTCGAGGCCTGTGAGAATATTACAGACCCAGAGATTATCTTGATTTTTGTATCATACATCCAAAATTCTTGTGTATTAATTTCACTTTAGATTATTTGAAGAAATTGCTGCATTAAGCAAATGTATTTTTGCACTTTGATTTATTTTATTTCAATCAAATTATATACTCTATTGAAAATCAGTTGAGTGAATGAGAGATGTTTTTTCTTTAAAATAATTTTTGCCCACCTTTGCACAAATAGATGGTTCCTGAATCATAATGTATTTTTTTCCATTTAATATTATGCAGATTTTGATGTCAAGGAAATGCATCTTTTGTGCCTGGTAAATACTAAAGATTGTTTAAAGAGCCACAATAAATGTGACTTAATTTATCGGATATTATTGGAATATATGTGTTACGTTTTTAGTAGGTTCATTTGGGTTCACTAGACTATATGTGCAGTTGAAAACATTTTCATAATTCAATCAGTCCGGCCCCTCGGCTTGAAGTCATTTTTCTTATTTGGCCCTCTCCCCATTTGACTTTTGACACCGTAGATCTGAACACCTCTGTATCAATAAAAAATGGCCCACCTTGCTGTTTCAAATGTAAATGAAGTGACAGTGACATGCCTTAACGCTGAACTTCGACAAAGGTGTTAGCAGGCAGGATGTCACAGGTCCCAATTCGCCTCCGGTTGCTAAGCAACTAAACAAAAAGCAGCTTGGTGTTGAACTTCGATGTGTTTGGGTGCAACGTACAAAATAAGTCTTTACTTACAAACAAGTCTTCACTTATACCGAAGAGTATAGTTGGAAGTTTATTTATCTATATTCTCTACTGTTATTCATTCTATAAAATGAACTTCTTAACCTTAAGTTGCAATCTACCAGAAAAAAAGTCCTAATTTAACATTATTATTTAAAAGAAAGTTTCATTGGATTTTATCATGTTTGCATGTTGTCTTTCCTGTGCTTACATGCAATATTGTGTTAATTGCGTTCTTTGGTTATTTTTACATTAAAAATAATCAAGAAGGAACTGAAGAAAAATCTACATCTAATTAGTCTGTCCAGATAGGATTGTGAAAGAAAATCAATGCATTAATTATATAGATGGGCAGCACGGCGGCGCAGTGGTTAGCGCGTGTGTGACACAGTTCTGAGGTCATGAGATCGAGCCTCGTGTGTGGAGTTTGCATGTTCTCCCCGTGCTTGCGTGAGTTTCGTCCGGGCACTCCGGTTTCCTCCCACTTTCAAAAAACATGCATGTCAGGTTAATTGGCCTGTCCAAATTGTCCCTAGCTGTGAATGAGCGAGCGAGTTGTGTGTCTCTGTGTGCCCTGCGACTGGCTGGCAACCAGTTCAGAGTGTCCCCTGCCCACTGCCCAAAGATAGCTGGGATGGGCTCCAGCACCCCCGCGACCCTACTGAGGACAAGCGGGGCAGATAATGGATGGATAGTTATATAGATCTATAACCAGGTATTGTTTTCCTTGAAACCAGTGATGTGATAACTCCTTAATCAATTTTGCAGAAGGTGCTCGAGGAGGAGGGAGTGATGCTAGAAGCCATCCTCTGCACACACAAGCATTGGTGAGATAAACAAAAATATTTTGAACATTTTAGAAAAAAAATGTCAATAGTAAATAAAAAGTATGCTCAGCAGTTTCGAGGAATCACTACGTGAATAACTTACCTTCTCACTGCACGATGAATCCTGATTTGTGTTCAATATGCAGGCCCGTGAAGTGTACACTGTTTACAGGTTTTCCATTCACAGTGCGCTAACTGTATCTAACTTGATTGAATGTGCTTGCTCTCCACAATAAGCTTGATAAGTTAGAGAATCAACGGCCACGACTCGCCACTTCCTCTGTGTTATCTGCAGGGATCACAGCGGGGGAAACAAATTGCTGAAAAGGCTTCATAGCTCGTGTAAAGTCTACGGAAATGCAGCTGATAACATTCCCGGCCTGACACAGTGAGTTTTACATTGTTCAATATAGTGCACAAGAACAGGGCGCACACCACATCACATTGAATCAGTGTGGCCTGTAACGATAATGCATTTATTTTGTTTTTTTTTCCCCCATTTCAATCCATATTTTCACTTTTTCTGTGCTAGTATTGACCTCTTTCCGCTAAACATTTAGATCACGGTTGTCAAACTCGTTGAGCTCAAGGACCACATGCTTAAAAAACCTCTTGGAGGCTGGACTAGTAGATACTGAGAAAGAGAAAAAGCAAGAGAGAAAGAAAGAAAGATAGAGACTGAGATAGAAAGAGAAATAGAGTGGACATAAAGAAAGGGAGAACAAAATAAATGGAGTGAGAGAAATAAAAGAGAAAATGACAAAAAGGAGAGAGAGGAAGTGCAAAAAAGGAGACATGGGGAAAAAAAGGAGAGAAAGAAGGGACCAGGATAGAGAAAATGAAAAATAACAAAAGAAAGAGAAATATAGGAGAGGAAAAAAACAGAAGGAAAATAATAGCGCGAAAGAAAAAGAACAGAGTGAAAAAATAGAAAGGAGGAAAGAGCAAAAGAGGATGTGAGAAAGGAAAAATAAGGAGAGAAAAGAAGAAAGAGAAAGGGGGAAAGAGCAAAAGAGGGTGTGAGAAAAAGAAGGAATTAATGAGAGAAAAAAGGAGAAAGGAGGAAAGAACAAAAGAGGATGC
This sequence comes from Urocampus carinirostris, assembly GCF_059441175.1. Lineage (NCBI taxonomy): Eukaryota > Metazoa > Chordata > Actinopteri > Syngnathiformes > Syngnathidae > Urocampus > Urocampus carinirostris. The sequence continues at coordinate 9,176,328 of NC_142362.1, forward strand.
AAAAAAGAGAAAGAAAAAATAATGAGAGTAAAGAAGAGAAAGGAGGAAAAAGCAAAAGGGGATGTGAGAAAGAGAAGAAAAAATAATGAGAGAAAGGAAGAAATAGAGGAGGAAAGAGCAAAACAGGATGTGAGAAAGAGAAAGAAAAAATAAGGAGAGAAAAGAAGGAAGAGAAAGGAGGAAAGAACAAAAAAGGATGTGACTTAAAGAAAAAATGAGGACAGAAAGGAAAGCAAAAGAGGATGTGAGAAAGGGAAAGAAAAAATAAGGAGAGAAACGTAGAAAGAAAGGGAGAAACAAGGAAAGCGATAGAAAGAACGAAATACAGCTAGTGTCTTATGGAGTGGCCCCTGGATTTGGCAACATCAAGTGAGGATTTTTTAAAGCTCGTCTTTCTTACTGTCGTCTCGCGGGCCGGATACAATCTGTAAACCGGCCTTATCCACATGTTTGACACCCCTGATTTACATTGAATACATTATTTTTTTAATAATTATGTGATCACTTGTTTGTGAAATTGTTTTTCTTTCGTTCTAGTGCCCTGTCAAACAAAGACTCTGTAACGGTCGGTTGTTTGCACTTCAAGGCCCTCTTTACGCCAGGACACACAGTGGGGCACATGGTTTACCTTTTGGATGGTCGGCCTTCGGGTGCGCCGTCAAGTCTTTTCTCCGGTGACCTGGTCTTCCTCTCCGGATGCGGTAAGTATGGCCGAAATGATTCATTAAGTCGTTCCATTGCAAAAAAGAAATCTATGTGAAACCTAGTGCTGTGTGGATCTTTTTACTTTAAAGCAGAACTAACAACAAGTTTAAGGTCCCCAAACGAGCAGTAGTTGCTATCTAAATCATATGCTATGGGAATTCACTTTTACGAAGGTTGATTAAAAATCTTTTTATTTTAAGGTTGGGGGAAAGTGCAAAAATACATGACTTTTTTAAAAGTAGGTACAGTTAAATGTTTGGATAATAATATGAACATTTTCGACAATAAAAGTAAACATTTCAAGCTGTGGCCTCTAAACAAGTTTTTATTTAAACCGTGCTAGTATGCAGATATTTGTGAGTATGCAAATTGAACAAAAGTTAAGAGTAAAAAATGATTACTGATGACCTTTTTATAAAGTTCTTCCATGAATCATTTAGAGCTCTAATACACAAATCAATAACAAATGTGAAAGAGAAGCAAAATAAACAAGTAACTTTTTAGTTTAATTCCTCTGCTACGGCCTACAACCTACAATCTCCAAATAAGTGAATTTAATTGTTTTTGTTTACTTTGAAAACAACACCGTAAACATTGCATGCAACAAGATTAAACATGCCACTCCAGAGTAAACATGTAATAAAGACTTTAAAAACCAAAAAAAGCCGACGAAAGACAGAAAAAATTCTTAACAACTTATCACTTAGTTACTAAGTTATATTAATAGTGCAATGTTTGTGAATAAGAATGAATAGTGCATTGCAGTGCAATGACATTTAGTAGCGACAAAATTTCCAAAAGAAGTCACAAGGTTTATATTTTCACAGTTTCCTGCAATAATATTTAGCAACAACAAAAAAAGAAATGTCCCAGGATAAAGGAGTAAGATATGTTTTTAGTTTTGTGCGCTCGTTTAGGGTGGTGATAGCCCTGTGGAAGAAGCTGTCAGTGATCCTGTTTGTCCTTGTTTTGAGAGACCTGTAGCGCCCACCAGAGGGCAATTAGTCAAAGTGGCAGAGTTTGGGAAGAGTCTTTCATAATGTTGATAACTCTTCTATGGTATCGCTGTAGCCTGGGCCGAGAGTAGCTGTTGATCTTCTGGGCTGTGTTGATTACTCTCTGTAGATGTTTGCCGTGCCCTTTCGTACTCTTATCATACCACTCTGTGATGCCGTATGCCAAAATGCTCTCCACTGTGGCCTTGTATGTAACCGCGGTGTACCTGTCCCACCAAAGATCCACATTCATGCTGGACTGGATGTTGAGGTTTTTATTATAGTTGCTGCAAACGAATGAGTCACAACACAACACCTGGTAAGCTTCTCTGCTGGCTTTGATCTGGTTGGCAGCTCGTTGTAGACTGCCCAAAACATATCAAAGAGCTTTCTTTTCAGTTTACAAAAAATACATTTTAGAATATCAACCATCACAATACATTTTTACATCCATTTTAACAAGATACTTTTAACAAGAGATCGTATAGTGTTTTTTTTTAACGTTTACAATGAATTAAACATATTTTTCTTTGGTCTGAATTTCAACCAACATCATCCTTTTTATATATATATGAGAAAATAGAAATAATAACAACAATGAGTATAAAAACGGGTACAATTTACCTGCAAATGAATGAGTCACAACACAACATGTGGTGAGCTTCTCTGCTGGCTTTGATCTCTATGAGGGGAACTAGCATTTTAGCACAACATGTAACGTCCGGCAAAACTAACATAAAAGGCGACAGAAAGAAAACAAAAATAAATCCAAACAGCTTGACAACATCAATCATATTACTGTGCACGTTGAGAGATTTGTCAGATGTGGTTTTAATGTTTAAAGTTAACTTTTTCGCGGAGCACCAAAAGATCGTGTCTTAACGTTGGCAGCTCGTTGTAGACTGCCAAAACCCCCCACCTTCCTGTCGCAAAGTCTAAAGCCAAACCAAACCTTACCACATACCAGCAGGTGGCACTGTTGGACTCACCATTGCAGGACACTTATACAGAAACTATACAACATATTTCAGCAGGAATTTCAATAAAACAAAAGTTATTATTACACCCGTTACATGTAGAAGGACACTCGCAGCTTCTGTTCCAGGTTGTTCCGCCAGAGGACCCTCAGGAAGTTGAGCCTCTGTTGGCCTTTCCCTACCCAAAAACTATGTTATCAAATAAAAACAAACTACTCGTGTGAAAGCATTTTTTCTTATCTGAAGGGAGGATGTTCGAGGGCAGCGCCACCACAATGCTGTCGTCGCTCGACACTGTCGGCTCCTTAAACGATGACACTCTCCTTTGGCCTGGTAGGAACCCACACACATCAGAGTTAATATGTTGGGATTGTGTGCTAAGCTAATTGCTTGTCATAGCAAAGCTACAATTATTCCACACTGTCAATTCCATCACATAGTGTGCAAGTCAGTGTTGTTATGCCGCTGGCCGATCCTTGTTTTTCTTGCGGGGGCTACATGACCGCCCGTTTGCCTCTCGGCCCTCAGGTCACGAGTATGCCACGGACAATCTGCTGTTCGCCGCTGAGGTGGAGCCACGCAACGCCGCCTTGGAAAACAAATACCAGTGCGTGCAGCAGCAGCGAGGCCAACAGCGCTGCACGGTGAGAATGATGCATGGCCGCTCTCCTAAGGCTGCCCGAGGATTTCTATTTTCTGGTTTCCGGAAGGAAGGCCTTATCGCTGGCTAGTATGTCAGGTCTGGTTGCGGTCACACCATCTCTTTGCACGATAGAATTTGCACAGCTGAAAGGGAGAGAGAGTTTGTCACCACGTGGATGATTTTGTATTAAGATAATCTCTGAAAATGTGGAAGAATGTGTTGAAATGTAATGTAACTTATTTTACGAATCAAGCACATTACATTCAGTCTTTTTTTCTATCTGTGAAAAGTGGCTTCTGAGCCAGTCTAAAATATCCAGCTCTACCTGACCCAGTTTCGATAATGAACTTGATTTGCAGGACCGTGGGGAAAAAAATTAAAAATATTCAGCTTGGGGTTATTTTTTAACATTTAAATTTTATCAGGCTATAATTTAGCCAAAACTATCAAAATATTTTTTCTGCTTTTCTAGTTTTATTTCTTGAGCCATTTTTATAAAATAAAAAATATATACTGTATTGAAATTAGCAAAACCATCTACCGCCGTAACTAATTTTTAAAGGACATTTTTTTAACGTGTAGAGAAAAAAAACTAAACTTGCAAAAGTACCTGCCGGATTTTTTTCCCCTTTGGGTGTAATCTTCAATAAAACTAATTACCCGTACTTCCTTGAGCATGTAATCTAAATCATTTTATTAACTCGTTTTTTTATTTTATTGAAAAAAATCTTGTTTTACTTGTTTAAAAAAAAATATGCATTGATTTTCCTGTTTCACGACAAGTTGTAGTTTTATTTTGTAAAATGAAAATTCTTGATATACCTTAAATATACTGTTATCTTTTTTATATTAATGGTTTATTAATTCCCGGCCGGGATGAGGACATGCACCTCTAAGTCCGAGACCATGGTACTTGGCCGGAAAAGGCTGGCAATGTCATTCCTTGCTTTTCAGTGTCCTTCCACTATCGGAGACGAAAAGGCCTACAATCCTTTCCTGCGCAGCCACTGTGCGGACCTCCACGTGGCGCTTGGACTCCAGCAGAAGGACGACGAGGACTGGACTCAGTATCGGGCACGAGTGCTGCAGGAACTTCGCAAACGCAAAGATCAGTACAACAAGAGATGATGAGAAGAGTTCAAGTATGCAGGGATTTACAAAACGTAAACTGTGATTATCATGGTGAATACCGTTTAAAGAGATGCTAGACGACAGAATGCAAATTCTGACCGAGAGTCAACAGTCATCACCATGGAGTCACAGCTACGTTGTTTGATAATAATGAAATGAAATGATCTGCATTTATATAGCGCTTTTCAAGTCAATTAAGACTTCCCAAAGCGCTTTACTATTTACTTCACATTTACCAATAGCGGCCGTGCAGCCATGTAAGGCGCAAACCTGCTTATTGGGGGCAATAGGGGTTCAGTGTCTTACCCAAGACGAGCGCTCTACCTCTTGAGTCTTTATTGCAATTAATGCATAAATGAATAGCCCCTGAGAAGGAAGATGGTAATTTGCACAGCTTTTGGTACAACCTTTAGAAAAGGGTTCCCTTTCTGGGCTTGTACGGGTGCCTGAAGTCCTTTAGAATGCTTGGATTTTAATGTTGTGTTTTCAAGGAATAGACAGTGCTTGAATTTTGATTGAATTGATTGTAAACACAAGAAATTGTTGCCCCTTTTCTCAGAAAGTCTGCTTCAAAATGACGCCCACACTGCTCTCTGGTAGCTTTGCAATTGCATTCATTTCCTCGTGATTAACGGCAGCTCATTTAGTTTGTATGGCATTCTCCTATGGAGCGTCATCGGGCCCTAGAGGCAGGTAGATGCTACACTTAAACAGGGCACGATGAAGTTTGTATTAGTGCTAGGATTATACAGACGCTGCCCTACTTAGGAACATAGGTTACGGACGATCTTTCATAAGTTGAATTTGTTCGTAAGTTGCTTCCGTGCTATATTTTGTATGTTTAAAGTTTATATAAGTATGTTTAAGGCTTGTATAAGTAACCTCTATTGTTTTGTACTGACAAACATTTCGTGAAATAATATGTTCTATATTGATAAATAGTTAGGTTTAACTTACTTTTCGAAGAAGCGCCAAGAGAGGTCGTCCGTGGTAAAAAGTGGCCGAAAAAAAGGGTTCCGACCATTTTCTCAACCGCATCAAGCTTTCTTATTCCACTTTCATTTCAAAAGAAACGGTCTCACCTCTTCTTTACACTTTACACCAACCATATTGAATGGATGCACGAGATATTAAACAATAAAAATGTCAACGTTCTGAGCGCGCTGGAGAAACAGTATAGTATGTTTACACACGAGTTAGTAAGACGGATTTCTTCTTCGGGGTGACCTCTCACAGCGCCACCTGCCAGTAGTGGCGGAAAGAAGCACTACAGTTCTTACCTGTCTCAGAAAAAGTTGCACAAAAAACAAAATCTAACAGCAATGTCCGGATATTTTTCAACATCCCGAAAAAAATCTTCGTATGTACCTTTTTACGTAACTCGAATGTTCGTAAGTAGGGGAGCGTCTGTATATCAATTTTGGGCCATGCAAAAAATGAAGGAAGTGTTTTCCAGTTGTAAATTGTAACTGGAAGAACTTCCTTAATTTTTTACCAATAAAGAGGAATTTTTCTCAAATATTTATACACAAGTGAATTCACGATTTTGTAATTACCTCAAGATTAAAGTCACATATGTAATTCATCGATGCATCTGTGGCTCTGCGAAATACATGAATCGCACCGGATTTCTTCTTTTAAGGGTACTGGAGGAATTGAAAAATTGGCTTTGAAGGTCCTTAAAAAGTGCTTGAATTTGATCATGACAAAGGTGTATGAATCCTGCACTTTGAAAATGTCTAATGCACTGTATCGCTTTTTGCACAACAATCAATTTACTTTTGATGAATCCCAAAACATTTCTTATACTGCATTAGGTACATGACTTGAGATACTGTGCATTAGCATTTGAATGAATGAATAAATGGTCTCTTTGTCATACAAATATCACCAAATTCAAGTGCTTCTCCTTTCAGTGCAAGTCAAACGCAAGGGTAAAAATGTGCAAAAGGGTGAAAATTGTTGAAAACGATATATTAATGATATACAATAAATATATGCATGTTCAAGTGGCAGTTGTTCTGTAAGTTGTGGTCATGGACGATGGAAGTCCATTGTGGTAAGTGTAATTTGTCTATTTTCTACAGATACAGTGTCGTGAAACAGTATAACCCCTCTCTCTGATTTCTGTGTCTTTTGCAAATTCGTCACTCACAAAGGTTTCAGATCATCACACCAATTTTGATATCACTCAGAGACAACACTTAGGAAATACAAAATTACATTTTGAAATGCTGATTCCATTTATTTGGGCACGAAAAAAATCAAAACCTGTGTGAAAATGGAATTGAAACTAATAGCGGTGGGGCCACCTTTGCCATCGATAATAGAAATCAAACTTTTATGATAATTGGTAATGAGTCTTTCACAACGCTGTGGAGAAACTTCGGCAGATTTCATCACTTTTTCTGTTAACTCATAAAAAAGTCATTAAAGAACCAAACCTCATGAATGTTTGATGTGCCAAAAAACAATCGATCAGAGAAAAATCAGAGTTGTAGTAATAACTGGAAACTCGAGAGAGCCATGTCATTATGTTCTTCACAAGTGTTTGGAAACGTTGGACCAAAACAGTAAACAGAATAGAATAGAATATACCTTTATTGTCATTGTTACAGAATGGGCTGAACATATATTGACAACGAAATTGGCTGTGGCACTCCAGGTTCACATTTTACAGTGAGGATAGGAGAGAACAATGACGATAAAGGAACAAAAAATATGTTTGTATTGTCCTTGTTGGAGGATTTGTTTTTCTCTAGAAGGGGGGTGTATGAGGGAGTGAGGGACAGACAGAGATGGTCGGATCCAGCTAGGTGGGGGGAGGGGGGAATCTCTGTACACATGTTTGATGTTACAGTACACACGGTCCAGTGTTTTTCCCCCTGGTTGCACAGTCCATGTATTAAATGAATTTGGGAAGTACAGTCCTTAAGCATGCCTGATTAAAGTCGACGGTGACGATAAAAGCTCCGTCGGGGTGTGCAAGCTGCTGTTTATTGATAGCAGCGAGCAGGAGATTTAGCGCTATGCTAACGTTAGCATCCGGTGGAACGTAAACAGCAATCACAATGACCACAGTTAGCTCTCTCGGTAGATAGAAGGGTTTACAAGATACTGCTAGAAACTATATCAGGTGAGCAGTGTGTGTCAATGATTCTGCTGTTAATGCAGCACATAGTCCCCCACCCCTGTTTTTACCGGAGTTTCCGTCTCGGTCATGCCGGTGTAGTGTTCGTCCTGATAGTTGGGGAAGCCAAGACTCCGTGATGACAAAAATACTGCAATTCCGGACGAAGCTGTTGGTGGCGACCCGCAGCTCAAATTCACTAATTTTGTGAACAATGGATCTGGCATTGGTCAGGAACATGCTCGGAAGCGCTGGTCTGTGTGGTTGCCTTCTTAGCCTAGGCCCGACCGGCAGCCTTTTACTTTTGCTCCGTCGTTGTCGGCAGGCATGTCACCCCCGGTGGTCCCTGTATTTCCCTCGGGATGTTGTGGATGATATTGTAGTCGTGAAAGGAGTCGAAGGGAACATTTTAGAGATACAAACACTAAAAACAAAATGACGAACTGGAGAGCCTGAAGCCGCTGTACTCGCGCGCGCCGCCATCTTGACTGTCCAGACATGGCCACTCCAGAACCTTATTTTGTTTTATTTTAGCCATTCAAAGGTAAACATGCTGGTGGGTTTCGCATCTGCGTGATCCAAATATGCTTGATTCCCGGACCTTCTCCTACAGGATCTTCTGGTAAACACCAGAATTCATTATTCTGTCAACCACAGCAAGTTATCCAGGTTTTGAGGCAGCAAAGCAAGTTTGGGGTTTTCATTTGGATTGTATTTAAAACAGTCCTTTTCTTACTTTCACCATTTTCATCTTGGAATAATAGAAAACCGCAGAAAACACTCCTGCCCTGCCTCCTTCGTCCAGCGTAATAAGCTCCATGACCGCAACACTGAGGGTAAAAGTAAGATAAAATCGGACAGGCACGGTGGAGGAAAAAGTATAAAAGCTCAGTTCGGCGTTATTAACATTATTTACGCTAGTCTCTGTTACCCTAGAGCACAGGTGTCAAACAGGCGGCCCTCGGGCCACATCAGGCCCGCTAAGGGATTGAATCCGGCCCGCGAGACAACACTCGGAGAAGCGCAAGAGAAAAACAAGCTGCAAGTTGAAATATGTGAACTTGAAAAGAAAGGTGCCTCGAACAAAGACACTACTTGTCATTCTCTCTCTCTCTTTCCCACCCCTTTTCTCCCACTCTCTGTCTCTTTCACTTTCTGTGTCTCTCTTTTTCTCTTCCTTTGTTGCTCTTTGTCTCTTTCTATCTCTCTTTTTAACTTCTTTTGCTCTAACTTCCTTTTTTCCTTTTCTCTTTCTCTCTTCCTACCCTTTGCGCTTTCTTTTCTCTCCTTCTGTCTTTCTATTTCTTTGTATTTCTTTCTTCCGCTCCCTTTCTTTCCCTCTCTCTTTCTTTGTCCCGCCCTCTCTCCTGTTCCCTCCCTCTTTCTCTTATTTCTTTATCTCCCTTTTTCTTTCTCTTTAATCTACTAGCCCGGCCCCTGACAATGTTTGTTCTATCGTGTGGCCCCCCGAGTTAAAATGAGATTGACACCTCTGCCCTAGAGCTATCATCTTCATTCCACCGGAAAGCGTTAAAATGGCCACCCACCGTCGTGGATAAAAACAGGTATTTTGCTATTTGAAATCTTAATGTGGTGTTTGTAATACCAAGATCATTTTAAGAGACACTACTTTGTAAGAAACTTCATACGTGTTTTGATTTTTGGGTGGTATATTTGATGGTTTTCCAACTACCGGTCTGCTGTGACACAAATGCATAATTAGCACCGTACCTTCCACATTCAACATTCCTTAAAGCAAATGTAATGCAGTGTGTTTCCGTGGGGATGAGAAAGAACCAACCTGGAAGATATGAAAGCTCTTTAGATTCCATTTTTTTTTGCCGTAGAAGTTGTACACCAAAGCGCCATGTCCCCTGGTGACTGTTGACTAAAACGTTATTGCGCTTGTTTGATACTGTTGCACGTCTGATTTGCATATGTTTGCGTTCAGAACACCAGCGCGCGGGAAACTGTTTGACTTTAGGTCATGTTTTAATGAGGAAATATTCAAGTTAACTTTTCCGTGGAAACGGCGTCGAATTTGTTTGTTGCTTGTTGTGAGATTTCTTGCCTGGCAGCTGATTTCAACCTCCACTCAACATAAATAACATATTGGGAGATATTCTGCAAGGATAGTGGCACACGTTATGAATCCTGTTGGGAATTAAATATTGAAATGTATCGTTTAACAAATTGTTTGAATTAATTATCTGACTCCGTTCACCCAACAATGCGCGCTCGTTTCTTGATGGAAAAGATGAAACAGGAATATCTGACATTTTCACACGGGAGCAGATTTTAATTTCTAAGTGAACTCCATCGAATATGGTCTCTGTGTAGCTTTCTCTGATGTCCTTAGCCTTTCTTCTCCCTGCCCACATCTTTCCGCAAGCTGATATGCCGGCTCCTCCCATGGGCATGCCAGGGAAGCCCCACGTGGGCTCCAGCACCTCAGACGAGAGTCCCGATGGCTGTGGTTCCTCAAAACAATGGAGAGCATTTATCAAAACAATGACTACGGTCCTCCGTCATCAGGGCCCCTCCGCGTCTGGATGCGCTGATTATTTTATCAGCACCACGTCCCGCAACTCCTGTAAGCAACATTTCCTACCAGGCCAGGGTGCCCTGAACTTTCACTGCTCATTGAACTTAAGCCTACTCGGTGAAAATCTTCATTGCACTCAATAAATGTAACTTGTGTTCAATCATATAAAATCTTTTATGGTCAAATGTATAAAATCCTTAAATCCCGACGACCGCATACCTGTCGATTTATACGTTTTTAGATCATTTCGAATTGTGTATGGTGTATACCAATTTTTGTTTGGGAATTAAAAAAAAAAAACTTATTTTGTTAGACCGATCTCGTCTAGCCTATTTTGGCTTTAATCCGAATTTTCTCGGTCAATTGTAGCAGACAATGTCATACCCGAGTTTGTATGGGTACTTAAAGTCCTTGAAAATGCTTGAATTTTAAGATTGAAGTTTTCAAGGGTTGAAATTTTTGTCAATTTGGAGTGAAGTGCTTGCAAATGTTTGAAGTTGTTGCCATGTTTCTCAACAAGTGCTTAAAAATGACGCCAACACTGCTTTTGGTGGCTTTGCCATGCCATTGCATTCCTTCTTCCCTCGTCATTAACTGCAGCTGGCATTGGTTTGTATCGCATACTCCAATGAAGTGTCATCGCCCCCTGCAGGTTGCAGCCAAACAGGACAGATGCATGCTACACTTACACAAGCCACTATGAAATGTGTATGATGGGCCATACAAACAATTAGTGTAGCGTTTCCCAGTGGTAAATTGTAATCGGATAACCTTCCTGCAACTGAAAATGTAAGCTACATATTATTGTCATTTTTACCTTTATAGGGAAAGATTTGTCTCAAAAACAAGTATATTTGCAATATACTCAACTTAAAATCATATGTCTTGATAATTGCACGCATACGATCAAAAATTGTATATGAAAATTGGAGATATATTTGTGGCTCTGCAAAACTACCTGTCAAAATCAAGTCAAGTCAAATTTATTTATCTAGCCCTTAATCACAAAAATGTCTCAAAGGACTGCACAGGATTACAATGAGACAATTACCTGATCTTAAACCAACATGCGGGCAAGGAACAACTCAAAACCTCAGCGTGAGGAAAAAGAGAAACCTTGAGAAGGGACCTCACAAGTGGTATCCCCCTTTCAGGATGACCAGGGTGAATTAAATTTTGCATTACAGTACACAAACATAGTAACCACTAGGGAACATGTTGAAAATTTGTCCGGAAAGTGCATGACAGCAGCGACGCCCCCAGCCTGTAAACTAGTCCAGAAAGTCTATGACGGCCACGACGCAGCTTCCCATCTCTGCCAGCTGGTCCATGCAGGCGTTCACATGCTTCAGGTCAAACGCTGGTCCGCTGACTCATCTCAAATCGTCCTTCTCCTTCGTATCACCACCAGGCAGGCAGTCGGAAAAAGACGGGACAATACAGAGTATGAGGTGGGCATCAATCAAAAGCTTTGGAATAGAAGTGTGTCTTAAGCCTTGATTTTAAAACTTCCATTGAGGTTGCAGACCTTATCTCCGGAGGCAGGACATTCCATAGCACGGGGGCCCGGATGGAGAACGCTCTCAAGCCTGCAGACTTCTTGGCTCTCGGAGTCACAAGTAGACCGGCATTTTCAGAGCGCAGACTCCGTGCAGGAACATAGGGGGGAATCAAATCAGAGAGATAAGAGGGTGCAAGTCCATGCAAACGTTTATATGTTAATAAGAGAACCTTAAAGTCACATCTTAAGTGGACTGGGAGCCAGTGCAAGTTGGCCAATACAGGAGTAATATGCTCAAACTTTTTGGTCTTAGTCAAAAGTCTAGCTGCTGCATTCTGAACCAGCTGCAAACTTTTGATGCTAGACATCGGGAGAACAGACAGCAATACATTATTATAATACAGTAATCAAGTCGAGAAGTAATACTGTTTTAAATGTATTTAATTTCTCCTTTAATGTAGCACTCAGATTAAAACCCTTGGCGGGCCTGATACAGGCCTCATGGTTGACGGTTTCCTTGCACATTCCAAAAAACAAGCATGCCAGGTTAATTGGCAGGTCCAAATTCTCTCAACCAGTTCAGGGTGTCCACTGCCCGAAGATAGCTGTGACGGGCTACAGCACCCCCGCGACCCTACTGAGGATAAGCGGTGCACAAAATGGATGAATGGAGGTATGCAAATTGTCAAGTAATAAGAAACCTAAATCTAATTTTGATTAGGGCCCCATGAAGGTGCGGCCCTGGCCACTAATTTAAAACATCTCGTTTAGCTCAGGAGGTAGAGCGTTCGTCTTGGGATCAAGAGATCACAGGTTCGATTCCCAGCTCCTCCGTGTTATATGTCGAGGTGTCCTTGGGCAAGACACCAAATCCCTAATGCCCCCAATAAGCATGTCGGCGCCTTGCATGGCTGCATGGCCTTTATTGGTGTGTGAAATGGTAAGTGTGAAGCACATTGTAAAGCGCTTTGGGAGGTCTTCATTGACTTGAAAAGCGCTATAGAAATGCAGACCATTTGCCATTTTACCGTTTACAAATGTGCCGCTCCAATCTGCTCCATTCCGGGTTTTCCACACACCGCGTGACGTCACGATCATATGCGGAAGTAAACAACGGTGCATTGACACCTGCAGACTTTTGCATCGATTTCGTGGCAAAATCCCCCCAAAACTTACTTCTGAATATGCTGAAAGCGGTTATTTTAATCGGGGGACCCCAGAAAGGTGATAAAAACTCCTTCAAGTATTTCTGGTAATTTATTGTAGTTGACGGGTAGTTAAAACGCAAATGCTAAAACTCAAACCTTCCTCCGTAATGTTGATTTTAGCTGACGTGGCGCTGCAAACAGGTAACTAAATGCAGCATTTAAAGTTCATTTTAATTCTAGTTTTTAAAGACTAGATGAATAATACAGTTCTATTTGTGTTTGTTATTTTGTGTTAGCCTAAAAAAAACGTAAACTTGAGGATAAAAAGCATAAAATTAGTTGTACCTGTTATCGGGGGCATTAGATAATCAGTGTCTTGCCCAAGGACACTTCGACATATAACACGGAGGATCTGGGAATTGAACCTGCGACCTCTTGATCTTGACGAGCGCTCTACCTCCTGGGCAAATGCCGCCCCATTTACACATACAGTCTATACAAATCGTCTGTCTAAAAATCGTATCCAGATTTAACTGTTCAAGGGAATTTGAGCAACGACGGGCCTCAATGAAAGTTGTTATGCATTGATTTGGCAGAAGGCAATGGGGTGAGAGGTAATAGGGCAGTAAGAGAGCTCAGTGTCCTGACAGCCTGAAGCTGTCTTTGAGTCTGCTGGTTCTGGCTTGTATACTCTGTAGTCTTTTCCCTAACAAAAGCAGGTTTTAAGATGAGTGGGTGGGGTTACCTGCAATACTTGTTTGCTCTGTGGATGAGGCGAGAGTTGCAGATGTCTAGGAAGGGCTGGAGGGGGACACCAATGTCCTTTTCCGCTGTTCTCATGATGCGCTGCAGAGTCTTTCGGAAGGACACAGTGGAGGGGCTACACCTCGTGGTTATGCAGCCAGTCAGAAGGCTCTCAAGGTTGCCTATGTAGAATAAGAGCATGATGTGGGTCTGGGCACTTGCTCTTCTGGGTTTGCAGAAAAAATACAGGTGTTGATGGGCTTTTTTTGGCCAGGGATGTGTAGTTTCTACTCCAGGACCGGTTATCACCAATATGCACAACCAAGAACTTGATACTCATCACCCTATCCACTACAGTACTGTTGATTTTGAGCGGGGCATACTGGGTAGAAGTTGACAACAATCTCCTTGGTTTTTCTTGACCTTCTAGTCTTGTTTCCTTTACACCACTGGGCCAGCCCGCTCACTTACTCCTGTAGGTTTTCCTATCGCCGTTGTAGATGAGACCCACCACAGTTGTGTCGTCCGCAAACTTTATGGAGAAGTTGGAGCTTGATGTTGGAGTGCAGTCGTTGGTCAGCAAAGTAAAGAGGTGGGGGCTAAGCATGCAAGCACGGGGGGCCCGCAGAGGTGTTCCTGCTGAACCAAACTGCCTGTGATGTCCCTTTGAAGAAGTTGATCAGCCAATTACACAAGGAGTTGTTGAGTCTTGGCCAATCCTGTTTGTGGGTGAGGTGCTGGCGGATTATAGTATTGAATGCTGAGCTGAAGTGAATGAACAGCATTCTAATGGGGGTCTTTGGACTCAACGTTGATAAGTGCTGCGTGGAGACCAATGGAGATGGCGTCATTGGTCGAGCGGTTTGACCAAATAATCAAACTGGAAAGGGTCTAGGGCGGGGGGCAGGGTAGAGTTGAAATGATCGAAGCACTTCATGATGATGCGAGTGAGTGCTACTGTTAGGTTCACCCCAACACTTGTAATGAAAACCTGCACTCAAAGAAGACACAGAGACGTGAGTATCACTTACTTGCAAGGAGAGATGACCATAGACTGCCTGTCACAGTCTACTAGACACTCTGAAAAAGTTTATTTCGTCCTTGCCTTTTTATTGTATTAGGAACGCCCTAGTTTACATGTTTCTTCTGCTTAAATCCATCAGCTACCAGGCAAGGGCCATTGCAATTGGAGGGATACAACTTCTTAATGGCTGGGATGATTGTAGTGGTTTTGAGGCATGTTGGGACGACAGCCTGGATCAAAGAAGTGTTAACAATAATGATGGAGACATCTCACTACTGAAGATGGCTAAATTTTCCAATTGTCACAGTCCCCCTAGCGGCATTTTATCTCCTTAAACATTGTGCATTTCTTTTATTTGCAGGCACAAGGTTTAGGCCTCTTTCTTTCGAAGTTCCCAAACCATTGTTTCCAGTTGCTGGTGTGCCGATGCTGCAGCATCACATCGAAGCATGTGCCAAGGTGACAACATTGCTAAGCTAATGGCAGCGTCCAAGACATCTTCTAATAGTCACTTGTTTTGTCTCTTTGCCCTCACAGTTACCAAATATGAAGGAGATCCTGCTTATTGGGTTTTACCAGCCCAATGAAGAACTGACCAGATTCCTTTTTAATGCTCAACAGGAGTTTAAAATATCCATCAGGTAAACTGATATTAAATCAAGAGACTGGTCCCTTTAAGGGTAGTGAACCTGGTGATACGACACATATCTCAAGACACATGGCAAAATAGGATTGTATTTTTGTTCTCTTCTAGTAATTAGCCAAGTAACTGTGACATTTAACCATATCAGTAGGTTGCACCAGATTACCTTTATATATATATATATATATATATATATATATATATATATATATATATATATATACTATTTTTTTCCCATTAGGTAGTACAGGGAAATATATTTAATATTTTATTTTGTCTGATGAAAGTGTTTAAGAATAAACTGTAAAAAAATGAATGAAGTCAAAATTTTGCTCATATCTTTGCTGATTTTGGTTATTTTCACACTTTGTTTTAAAAACAGAAATGGTTAGGGCATAGTAAAACATTTTTTGCTCTGGCAGATACTTTTCTCTCATTTGAAATAATTCTTTTGTCATTTATTTAGAAAAAGAAATAGATGAAAACAACCCTAACCCTTAACAAATGTGTTAAAATGATAGTAAACTCAAAAATTACAGCAAAATTGTCCACAAAAATCAATAATTTGTAATACCTGCTGAGCCAAAGTGACCACTAATGAAGAGAAACACTTAACTGTCAATTTAACCTTTCTATCTATCTGTCTACCCTGGTCGTATCCCCCGAGAGGGGTGACCGACAGCAAGACAAACACATACACAAAAACAAAGAAAAGGAAAAAGTATCAAAAAAATATTTGACCATGGCCAACCCAAATGCTCGAACACCCAAACAAATTAAGCACCTCGGCACCCAAGTTGGTCATGTTTTCGTCCCTCCAGATGAAACGGGACACAAGAAATCGGCCATGTCACTTGGTCCATGGTGACAACACACTCTTCTGTTGAACAGAAGGGCCCGACAGCTTTCACTGGTTTACCCCTGCCGTATCATAGAACACGTCCAAACAACCCACTGTCTTTTCACAACACCTCTCCACTCATTCCTATAACCAACAAGAGCTCCAGCTTCCACTATATTTAGACCTCTTTGCTGCAGTGCACTCATAACACCATCCATCCACGCCAATCGCTGCCTTCCACTTGTTCTCCTTCCATTGACTTCTGCTCTGTAGATCCTCTTCAAAATTTGCTCCTCATCCATCCTCTCCATGTGTCCAAACCAAACGAGTACTCTCTTATCCACACGCTTGCTCAGTTCCACTACTACTCCACTTCTGTCTCCCACAATTTCCTTTCTCAGTCTATCCAATCTTGTCACTCCTAATATACTCCTCAAACATTTAATTTCCTTCTCAAATCTGTGATCAGTCTCCGCTGAGAAAACATTTTAAAATATTTTCAGGGGGATGATGTGCCTCGAGATTTTTTTAATCAAAATGTTGTGCCTTGTCTCAATAAAGGTTGCAAAACACTGCTTTTTCTGTTTTCTTGTATAGTCTATTAAGAACATTCCCCAGGAAAAGAAAATGTTTTATCAATATACAAATACTAAATTCTGACAAGGAAGGGAACCGGAAAATTGAACTAACAGCAGGGTTGGGTAGGGTTACTTTAACTGGATTACTTTCAATTACTTTTGGATTACTCCAATACCAAATATGCTAACAAAAGACAAAAGAAACTAAATATGAATAAAATGATGACTCACAACACGTGGTAAGCTTTCTCTCCTGGCTTTGATCTCTTTGATCTCCGGCAAAACTAACATAAAATGCGACAGAAACAAAATGAAAATAAATCCAAACAGCTTGCCAACATCATTTTTGCCATTCCATGTATTCCAAGCCTGCACAAAATTTAGTATTTTTATTCAAATTTAGTTTCTTTTGTCTTTTATTAGCATATTTGGTATTGGAGTCATCCAAAAGTCATTGAAAGTAATCCAGTTAAAGTAACCCTACCCAACCCTGACTAGCAGTCATGTGCCTTAACCACTCGTCCTCAAATGTAGCATTAAGGAGTGTGCTGCTCCCGCATTGCCAGCATACTAAACACGTCTTTTCTCTTTTGCAGGTATTTGCAAGAATATGCTGCCCTGGGTACGGGAGGGGGCATCTATCACTTCCGAGATCAAATCATTGCCGGTGGCCCTCAGGCTTTCTTTGTTCTTAACGCTGATGTGTGCGCAGCTTTTCCTCTGAAAGAGATGCTCCACTTTCAGAAAGAACACGGAGAACCCAACAGTTTTGTCATACTCGGAACAACAGTGAGTTGTCATTAACGGCAGTTATTTTTTTTTTTTCATCGCTATGTTATGTATGTTGATATTTGGTGGATATATTTCAAGATTCCAACTGTCGTTTTCCTCCTCAGGCAAACAGAAAACAATCTTTGAATTATGGCTGCATCGTTGCAAAGGAGGAAACAAATGAGGTATAGAGCTTCTCGTCATATTTTATGCCCAAAGCCATAACAAGCTGTCTTTTTTCTCATCAGGTTTTGCATTATGTGGAGAAGCCCAGCACCTTCGTGAGTGACATCATCAACTGCGGTATCTACCTCTTCACTCCGGAGATCTTCCAACACATTGGAACAGTTTTCCAGAAAAATCAACAAGACATGCTCCAGTGAGTTGTTTACCTGTCTGTCCTGATCCTTTACTGTGTTTCTGTGTGTTTTATTTTTGTGTATTTTCGGTCTTCATAACTCTCTTTTCCCTTTTGCTCCCTGCTTTGATTTACAATCCTCAGTTTCTCGTACGAGGGGTAAGTTGGTACATGTCAACTGCACGGTGTGGTTTTAGGCACTAATAGTTTGGTGTGAGTTACTTAGGGTGCTTTGTGACCTTTGCCTACATGCTTCCTTATAAGCTCCCCTATAATAGAATTAGGATGAAAGTAAAACAATCAGTATTTATTTGTATAGGCTGTTGGGATTTTTCTACCTTCAATTTTGAAAATCGTTAGGATTAAAATGAATTTCTCTTTACTGCAATCAGTAAACAAATTTGCCCCTAGGTATTGCTTGTACTCCACCATAATTTTTTTCTGAAGGATGCTAGAATTTCCGACACTGCTAGAAAAATTAATTACACTATTATTTTGAGTTATTTGAGTTCTGATATGAATTAATTATCCCAAGAAAATTAATTCAATGAACTAGCCGATTGATTCCTATCACCAACAAGAGCTGTTCCTGTGGTGAAAGGCCCTTTCCCTCTGGGAGGTGTGAGAATTCTCCCACTGAGGTCCGATATCATAAGAGGCGACCAAAGTGGAGGGTGCGAGGGGACTGGGGATTCTCTTTCCTCTATCTCTACTCCCTAAGAGACAGCAAGGCAAAGAAAGGGGGACGGGGGACCGAAAGGTCTCGCAAACCCTAGTTATAGGGTCACTAAATGTGAGAGGGTGTGGAAGTAAAGTGACTGAGTGGAAGAAAGTAGAGCGGAAAGATGATGACTAAAAGGAAGGTTGATGTGTTAGCCTTGAGTGAAACAAAGATGAAAGGAAAGTGTGAATTGCAGCTTGGAGGTATGTACGGTAGAAAGTCTGCGGTAGAAAGTCTGGAGTTACGGGTGGACATACTAGAGAAGGAGTGGCTGTGCTGGTGAGTGAGAATGCAAAAAAAAAACCTGGTGGAGCGTAAAGAGATATCGTTTTTAGTCCGAAAACAGAAAATCCAAGGAAATGATCGAAGAGCAAAAGCACAAACTACATGGTAAATAGAGAATAGCATTCTTTATTTTAATTATTTGCATCAAAACCCACACAAGAACAACCAGCTTTGAGAAGCGTTGGAACTCTTTCTGGAACACGTTTTGAGAATAAACAAATCACACCAATTAACTGAGAACAGGTAAAGAGTAATTTAACATAATTTATAAACAATCTAGATAGAATACGTTACTAATTTGAATAAATAATAAAATATTGTGTTAAGACCACTATTAAAAAAATAAATAACAAAACAAAGTTAAACTTGCGTAAAAGTCAGCCTACTAATAATTACATTAAAAAAACACTAGCAAAAAGCAATAGCTCAGTGTAAAACAACTGATTATAAACATGAACAAACAAATGAAGGTTATAAATTGTATAAAAAAAATATAAATTGAATAAAAGCTTTGCAAATTGCGGCCTGGCCTTGCCGATGGTTTGTAAATTGCGGCCTCGCTCTATGCTCTTTATCCCCCCGAAATAAAGGAAATAATTAAAGCCTCAGACGAAAGTGTCAAGTTTAAAAGCAAGATATTTTTTACGATATTTAGGTTAGTATGCAAGAACAGGATTGCGTCGACTGAGCCAGGTCTTAGCGACGTTCTCCGCTGATCCAAGGTGCGCCCCGCTGCTCTAAAAACTGGCTCACTGCTGCTGCTGGTTGCTGGTATGTACAGCACGGATTGTACTAACTTGGCAAGTTTGGGATACAGTGGAGAAAATAAGTATTTAAACACCCTGGGTCTGAAATTTTCATTGTTGGTGCATGTCCACTGTGAGAGAGATAAACTAA
Organism: Urocampus carinirostris; assembly: GCF_059441175.1. Classification (NCBI taxonomy): domain Eukaryota; kingdom Metazoa; phylum Chordata; class Actinopteri; order Syngnathiformes; family Syngnathidae; genus Urocampus; species Urocampus carinirostris. The sequence continues at coordinate 9,195,965 of NC_142362.1, forward strand.
AAAGAAAAATCCATAAATCACAATGCATGATTTTTTTAACGATTTATTTGTGTGATATTGTTGGAGTTTATTCTCCTGTGTGGGTTTTAAGAAATCAACAAGAGAGCAGCTGTGGATTAAAAAATAAATAAATAAATAAATAAATCCAAACCCGGCCGAAAGCCCGAACTAATGATTGACATATGAGGCCTGGGTCAGGTCAAGTCGGGTTAGGGTCCGGGTTTAAGATCTTACGCCACATCAAAGCTTGTCAGACAATGCGCAAGCCAAATTGCATACTTAAGCAAGTTTCCAATCCACCTAAATGAAGCTTTAGTACCGAATCAGCACAATTTGTGATCTTGGAAGTTGAAAGTAATGAAAGTAGAAGCAGGTCAAAATCTCACAGGGATGACTTTGCCTCCAACCGTACCTCCCCTTTTGGTAATTCTCCCATTATGGGTCGAATCCTTAAACACATCGCGTTCATCAATATTTAACACTCTGTTTCATCTCTGGGCTCTCACAATACACTTTTGGAGAGGCGCTGATTAGTATGGAGGGCCATCCACTTACGGTTTTGATCAGATGTAGGATCGGCTTTGGTTTGAACCCCGGGCTGACAAGTGATGCGTTTTAACTCTAATCATGCTTGCGTTGGCTTCTGAACGCCGGTTTGGAGAGCGTTTGATGAATTTTTGTTTGACTTTTCAGGGTTCTCATACCAGTGACTGCTTCTATAAAGCTCACAATTTCCATTGAAGAACTGTTTTAAAACTGTAACGCTACGCAAAATTTGTACACTTTTTTACTGTATATAAAGTGACATACAGACCCTACCCTACGATCCAGACGGTCATTCGTAAGTTGAGTTTGTCCGTAAGTTGCTTCAGTGCTAAAATTGGTATGTTTAAGGTTAATATAAGTATGTTTAAGGCTTGTATTAGCAACCTGTATTGTTTTGAAAAGTAAACATTTCATAAAACAATATGCTCTATAAAGATAAATAAAGTTGAGTTTAACCTACTTTTGAAAGATGGGCTTCAAGAGTTAAGCGCCTTCCTCCTCCGTGGTAAAAATTGGCCGGAAATAAGAGATCCAACCATTTTCTCAACCGCATCAAACTTTCTTATTCCACTTTCATTTCAAAAGAAACGGCTCGCCTCTTCTTTACACTTCACACCAACCATATTGAATGGATACACGAGGTATTAACATGACTTGATATGAGAGTATACAGACGCTGCCTTACTTACGTTCCGGACGATCATTCGTAAGTTGAATTTGTTCGTACGTAAGTTGCTCCAGTGCTATATTTTATTTGGAATGTATGTTTAAGGTTGATATAAGTATGCTTATGGCTTGTGTAAGTAACCTGGATTGTTTTGTACTAGAAAAATAAACATTTTACAAAATAATATTCTCTATAAAGATGAATAAAGTTAAGTTTAACTTACTTGTGGAAGATGGGCTTCAAGAGTTAGGCTACTTACATTTTCTCCTGATAGGTTGGTTGTTTTGGTTGTAACATTTCTCAGAATTCGCTGTGTGAATATAACTTGTTTTTATATTCCTAAATATAAAAACAATCTTTCACACACACACACACACACACACATGAAGTAACGTTTCAATAATCAGTCTAATTGCATCTTTTGTACGTTTATCAGTCTTGTACTCTTTTAATTTGAAGTCGCATTTCCCGTGTATTTTTCTGTTTCCTGTGTGAAAGAAGTTAACTAGACACACGGGGGCGGGCAGGGCTGCCGGAAGACTCGCCCGAGGTGGTGGCCCCGATGGGCCACCGGACAGTGCTATTACATTTATTTACCTTAATGCTTGTTTTTATTTGAGTAATTCTGCCAACACAGAGTTTATATAAGTTTTAACTTTATCATTCCACCGCATCAATCTTTCTTATTCCACTTTCATTACAAAAGAAACGTCTCTCTTCTTTACACTTTACACCAACCATATTGAATGGAGTCACGAGATTTTAACAATAAAAATGTCAAAGTGATGGAGATACAGGATAGAATGTTTACATACGAACTAGGAAGAGGAAGCGGATTTCTTCGGGGTGGATGCTGGGTGACCTCTCACAGCGCCACCACACGCCGGTAGCGGCGGAAAGAAGCACTACAGTAATGTCCTGTACTCGGAAAAAGGTGCACGCAATACAAAATCTAACTTACACCAATGTCCAGATCTATTGTTTAAGTAAGTCGAATGGTCGTAAGTAAGGGAGCGTCTGTATAACTGATTTTTAAAATTCCAAGTTGCAGAGGTTGTCTAATGACTCTTGCTTCAATCGGCTTCTAAATAACTGTCCAGATCGTCCATTGCCTACGGCATTATTCCTTAGCGAGAGTAACGATACAGTGCCTTCTTTGTATTTCTTGATAATCGCAAACTCAATGATTTCAATGTATAAGTTGTTGGTTAATGGTCATGTACAAAAGTATTTGTTGTTGACATATTATTGTGGGTAAAATGCTGTAAATAGGGACTGAAATAAATCCTTTTATTTAACATCGTAACAAGGAAACCTTGAAAATTAGGGACATCGTAACGCAGGGGTCTACTGTAATTCAATACTACGCTTTCTGTTTTTATTTCACTGCACTTCACTTCAGCCCTAGTTGATCATACAGCACACCACAAGGATTCTGTTGTAATCTGAGGACTAAAATCATGTTGATGTCTCTGGCAGGGAGGAAACAAACAACGGCTGGCACAGAGCAGAAGTCATCAGACTTGAACAGGACATTTTCACTTCCCTGGCCGGACAGGGCAAACTTTATGTTTATAAAACATCTCGATTCTGGAGTCAGATCAAATCGGCAGGGTGAGTGAAAGAGAGCAACCTCAACTTGGGGTATCTCAAAGATTGTCTGTTTCTGGTGTTTGCTAATCTAGCATGCAGAGATTTTCGGAATTATTGATGTAGAATCGAACCAATACAAATACATATTTCTTACAGTGCATTGCAAAAGTATTGACCCCCCTCTCAAGACCTTTTGGACAAATTGCCATATTTCAGGCTTCAAACTTATAGATAAAGAAATCAAACTATTTTCTACGAATCAATGTGAGACTCAATCGTGAAAAGAAGCCGATTTTATTTAACATTATATATTGTGCAAACAAATAAAACATTTAAAATTAGGCATAACAAAAATATTGCCCCCTTTTGAGTTAACACTTTGTACATACAACCTTCTTTGGCTGTGATCACAGTCACAAGTCTTTTTGGGTATGTCTCTATAGGTTTTGCACTCGAAACAGAAATATTTTCCCATTCTTTATTACAAAACAGCTCAAGTTCCTTAAGGTTTGATGGTGATTGTTTGTGCACAGCATTTTTCAAGTCTTTCCACAAGGATTGTGGTCTGGAGTTTGGCTTGGTCATTCTAACACCTTTATAATGTTAGTTTAAACCATTCCATTGTAGATTTTGCTTAATGTTAACGGTAGTTGTCCTGTTGGACGCTAAACCTGCGCCCTATTCTTAGGTCTCTTGCAGACTCCCAACAGATTTTCTCCCAGAATCGCCCAGTATTTGGCTCCATATATTGTTCCCATCTGGTCCAATGATCTTCCCAGTCTGTGCTGAAGAAAAGCAGCTGCAGAGCATGATGCTGCCACCACCATGTTTTACAGTGGGGATGTGTTTTCAGGGTGATGTGCAGTGTTACTTTTACTCCAAACGTAACCATTTGCATTCAGCCCAGAAGGTTCGATTTTGGTTTCATCTTACCAGAGGTTTGCAGTGGTTTTATGCCTTCTCCATTCAGATATTATTGCTCTCAGAGTGTTTCGGGAGATGTGTAGATTTTTGGAAATCTTGTATCCCGTTCCTGCTTCTAACTTATCTACAACTTTGGCCCAGACCTGCCTGGTGTGACCTCTGCGCCCATCACAGAACAGGTGCATTCAAACAGAGACCTATTTACACACAGTTGCACTTTTTTTTGTCATTGTTAGTCACTTAGGTTGACATTGGATGATTCAGAACTCATCAGGGAACGTCTGTCAGTTAGCTGAACTGAGAGAACAGTGGGCCAATATTTTTGCAACACCTACTTTTCAGTTTTTTTAATGTAAATATAAATGTTGGAAGTCATTTGGTTCCACTTCACTATTGTCTGACATGGTGTTGATTCTTAGAAAAAAAGGTCTGTTTTTTTTTTTTTTTTGAGTTCAAAGCCTAAAATGTGGCAATACGGCAAAAAGATCGAGGGGGGTCAATAATTTTGCTAGGTATTGTATGTATATTTTTCTCTAAAGGTCTGCGATTTACGCGAGCCGGTTATACCTGAATGAATATAACAAAACTCATCCAGAAAGACTGTCTTCAAATAAAGAAGGGGGTCCAAAAATAAGTGGTAAGACACATCACATCAAACATAGCAAACACCCAAACTCTGATAAATCGCCTCTTTGGTTACCTAGGTGACGTTTATATTCATCCTACTGCCAACATTGACCCCACTGCTGTGGTAAGCGCCATTCGACACTGCTGTTATTATTTAACATTCAATTGGAGGATACATTCAAGTAAAAGCAAGAATTTCAACTAGATGTTGGTAAATTTCGCCCTGCAGTTGGGTCCAAATGTCTCCATTGGAACTGGAGTTACTATTGGTGCCGGCGTCAGGGTGCGTGAATCCATTATCCTCCATGGTGCAACTCTCCAGGTAAGCCTGTTTGTGTCTTTGAGGGTGGGGTGTGTTGTTTGACTTTTCTCTTAAAAAGTTGTGTTAAGTTTAAACTTAAGTAGACACTCAAGAGTAGGTGAGAATACATCAATGGATTTTGAACTTACAAGGAGGACGGTGAAAAGTGCTCTGAAATAAGAAGATATAATCCATTTCTAAAGCTGTCCTCCAAGCCTCTTCTTGGATTGAATCTTCAAGGTTACAAAAACAGATCAGACCAAAAGGGTGTGGGTATCAAAGAACAGCAACATGATTGGCTGATATCAAGTCAAATTCATTTATATAGCCCTTAATCACAAAAATGTCTCAAATGACTGCACAGGATTACAATTACACCATTACCTGATCTTACACTGCTGGCAAGGAAAAACTCAAAACCTCAGCGTGAGGAAAAAAAAAAAACCTTGAGAAGGGCCTCACAAGTGGTAATCCCCCTTCCAGGATGACCAGGGTGGAATAGATTTCGACGATGCAATATTTAAAACAACAAAGAGTAAGTCCAAAAAAGGAACTGGCATACATGAAATCTCCGTTACACTCGTCCAATAGTAACAAGCTTATAAAGTTGAAAGTAAAATATTTTCTCCTTTAAAATTGTGTTAAGAATGCCCTAGTTTAAAGAGCCTTTACAATTTTTTTTCCCACCGCGACTATCTGATTTTACCTTCTTTTGAGCAAAGCTATTCGGGGACTTGCAACACATTAGGAAGCAGGGAAGGGTTTGAATTTCAATTATAACTTGAATTTGCTTCTAAATGCTTGAAATTCTTGCTCTGTTTCTTAACAAGTCTGCTTAAAAATGACGCTGACACTGCACTCTGGTGGCCTTGCCATTGCATTATTTCTTCCCTCCTGAATAACAGTGCTGACATTTGTTTGTATGGCATTGTAATGTGATGCGCCATTGCAAGAATGATAAGAATCGACCAATATGGGCTTTTTCAGGGCTTCTACCGATTATTAGTATTAAGAGCAGGCCGATAACCAATATTTGGAGACGATATTCATTGTCTGTAAAAGCTTAAAAATTGGCATAAGAACATTTTAAAAATGCAAAAAGAAAAAAAGAATATTTGTTATAAATTCAAATTAAACATGATTAGTACTCTGAAAACGTTTACAGTAAATAAATAATATTAGAATTTAAACACAACTAATTTGAGTAATCTTTCACTTTCACATGACTAATAAGAGGGCAGCACGGCGGGTGAGGTAATGAGATAGATTCTTTCTGTGTGGAGTTTGCATGTTCTCCCTGTGTCTGCATGGGTTTCCTCCTGGCACTCTGGTTTCCTCCCACATTCCAAAAACAGGGTTCAAATCAAGCTACAGCAGCCTCCCTGTGCAGAGTTGGCATGTTCTCCCTGTGGGATAGGTTTCCTCCTGGCACTCTGGCTTCCTCCCACATTCCAAAAACATACATGTTATGAAATGAAATGATCTGCATTTTATATAGCGCTTTTCAAGTCAAGACTTCCCAAAGCGCTTTACATTGTGCTTCACATTTCCCAATAGCGGCCGTGCAGCCATGTGAGGCGCTAACCTGCTTATTGGGGGTATTAGGGGTTCAGTGTCTTACCCAAGGATACTTCGACATGTAACACGGAGGAGCCGGGATTCGAACTGCGATCTCTTGATCCCAAGACGAGCGCTCTACCTCCTGAGCCACAATTGGCCGGTCCAAATTGTCCTTAGGTGTGAATGAGCGAGTGTGTTCGTCTCTGTGTGCCCTGCGACTGGCTGGCAACCAGTTCAAGGTGTCCCCTGCCCACTGCCTGAAGATAGCTGGGATGGGGTCCAGGACCTCGCGACCTGACTGAGGATAAGCGGTGCAGATAATGGATGGATGGTTATTTACAGTACAAATACAGATTACATGATATGAAAAATAGGTGCACATTTTTTCCGTGCAAATTTGTATTTAGTATTGTTGCAGTTTTGGGAAAGAAGCTGTTTCTTAGTCTATTTGTTTTGGCTTGGATTGATCGGTATCGCGAACCAGAGGGTAGCAGGCTGAACAAAAGGAAACCAAGCTGAGTAATGCCCTTTATGGTGCCTTTTGCTCTGTTTAGGCGTTTGTAATTGTAAATGTCACGTAAGGAAGGCATTGGGTTACCAATGATCTTTTGTGTTGTGGAGAACACAAAGTGAAATGCTAGTAGCAATCGCGCGACGAAGAAAGTCCCTTTTCGCCCAATCACAGAAATGCAGATCGGCGATTCGAAACAACCTCAGTGGAGTACTACACTTGTTTTAAATGAAGACACAAGCAAACTGGGGAGCTGTAGAGACTAATGACTAAGATGAGATACAATTGGTAGAAGACGAGGGAGAGTCCCGCAGGAGAGACCCCGGAGAAGTAATTATGGACAATGATGAGCCTTTGAGAGACCTCCACTGGGCAAAAGAAGACAAACAAATGCACACCTTACTTCAAGGCAAAACAAACCCAGCAGAAACTGGAATACCCTTATGAGCTTTTCTGTTAAAGTCGTGTGTCGCAGACAATGCAGTATAGTTCTATTTTAATTGTACAATAAAAGGTTGAACAGTGGCCTACTTTAAGATACAGGCAGTCCTCGTTTTTACATGACACTCTTCTTGTGATTTTTCGACTTTACAACTGTCCCTTCCCCGCTGTTTTTATCCCAAGCTCCATAGTGTTTATCAGTACACGATTCGTTGATTTAGTTTGATTGGTGATATGCGTGCGTGTGTTACCCCCCAAAAATTCTAACTCAGTACATACTTTGAAAAAGAGGCGAAAAGACATCAATGGCTATTAGACTAGCATGTCCAAAAATCAGATAACCCTGATAATGCATTGTATTTCGAAGCGCCTTTCAGTACACCCAAGGTCGCTGTACATATAGTAGGACACAACAATACAGCAAGAGTAAAACAAACAAGTAATAAATAGCAAATAAAATACATTACAGTTAAAAGGTGGTCAAGATGGTCAAGAAAAGACAAATCTGAATAGGTGAGTTTTGAGTCCGTATTTGAAGTTGGACAGGGTTGCAGAATTTTGGAGATCACGCGGCAATGAGTTCCAGAGGTGGGGGGCAGAGCGGCTGAAAGCTCCACATGGAGCTGAGGCAGGCAAGAGGTACAGTGAGATGGAGTAAGATGATCTGAGGGTGCGAGATGGCGTGGCAGTGTGAAGGAGCTCAGAGAGGCAAGGTTATGAATGGCCATGTAGGTGTAGAGCAGGATTTTGTAGTTGATTCTATGGTAGATTGGGAGCCAGTGGAGTTGCTGAAGACAGGGGTGATGTGATGGCGAGAGGGGTTTTTGGACAATATCTGTGTATTATTTGCCCTCATGTAGGTTTTAGATCAGGGGATGGTGTCATAATAGTCTGTGGTTTGCAATAATCAGTGGTCTGTGCAGCCCTTTGAGACTTTGTGATAAAGTGCTATACAAATAAACATGACTTGACTTGACTTGACATGATGCGTGCAGCATAGTTATGGACCAGCTGAAGTTTATGGAGGGACTTTTGTGGTAAACTGTAGAGGAAGGAATTGCAGTAATCGAGGCGTGAGGTGACAAGGCTATGGACATGGATGGCTGTTGTGTGTGAGGTGAGGGAGGCTCAAAGATGGTTGATGGAGTGCAGGTGGAAGTAGGCTCACCGGGTGAGTTAAAGGAGAGTTCGTTGTCGAGGATGACACCCAGACTCTTGACCAGAGGAGTGGGAAAAACTGAGGAGTTGTCAACGGAAAGAGAAATCCTTCCCCCTGAGTTATTTTTATAAAATCTTGGTTTCAAAAGCAGATCCGCTTTAAATGATGTGGATATCAAAGAACAGCAACATGCTTGGCTGATAGTGACAATGATGTACACAAGGGTTGCACACACCTTTTCACCGTGCAACCTACTTACAAAATAACTGAGTCAAAATGCTCTACCCAAAACAAAACTGGAGGATCAAGAGCAGCCTAGGGTCCTAATGATCGAAAATGACATTTCACAGTATTTCTTAACACTTAAATACATCAAATATATTTAATCAAAATAAAAATATCTAATAAAATAGCTAGCACCATGACTCAAGTCCGTCTTTTTTGAAATGCCAATGTTTTTGCCCTTGCAAGAAACCCGTATTACTGTACTGCTGATAAATTTCAAATCCCCTGTACTCAAACAAGGCAAATACTTGGTGGTGTGGCTTTATCCCCGAGATCGAACTGTATTTGTGTCTATGTTTATTTTTCCCCTCCAGGACCATTGTTGCGTCCTCCACAGCGTCGTAGGATGGGATAGCACCATTGGCAAATGGGCCCGAGTCGAAGGAACTCCAAGTGACCCCAACCCGAACGACCCCTACGCAAAGATAGACAGCGAAACGCTTTTCCGAGAAGGGAAACTCACCCCGTCCATCACAATTCTCGGTAATTTCTGCTCTTTTATTTTTTTCACACAGTGCAAGCAGTGCCTAGCAAAAAAAAAACGTTTTGTCATATTGCCACATTTCAGGCTTCGAACTCAAAGTTAAAAAAACACATACCTAATGGGGGAACAATTTAGTGCTAAACTTTTAAAGACACCTCAAACTACGGACTCCACCCTGAAGAAACTTAAGCTATTTTTTTCAGAATGAATTGGGTAATACAACCGGCAGCAAAAAGTATGGAATCGTCAGTCTTGGACAAGTACTCACACTAAAATTTGATTCTTTAGAAATAACTCGGATCACAATCATGAAACAATCGCAAGGTCATCACAAAGTGTGTTTCAATTGAATGAATAGTAAAGCTGTCCAAAATGTCAATGGAAACTGGTACATTTATTGCAGATTCGACCACAGCCATCTCCCCAATGCCTTTACCTGACATGCAGCTGCATATCATTAAGGACTATAGGAATTTGGATGTTTTCATCTTTGTAAATCTCACTGGTACAGCATCAAAGAAAAGTTCCAGCATCATTACCTTGTCCAGTGCAGATTCTTGACTCATCACTGAAGATAACCTTCATCCAGTCATTCATAGTCCATGATTTCCTCTCCTTAGCCTATTGCAGTCAACGATGGTTTCCTGTTAGCTTTCCTAAATGAAAACCCTATTTCCTTTCGGCGATTTTGCACAGTTCTGTCACATATATTGACTCCAACTTCCTCCCATTTCCTCTTCATTTGTCTGGTTATTCATTTTCTGTTTTCAAGACATATGGCCTTTAGTTGTTTGTCTTGACGCCTACATGTTTTCTTTGGCGTACCCGTACGCTTGACTTTGACAACCTTCCCACGCTGTTGGTACTTGGTCCAAATCTTCGATACAGCTGACTTTGGACAGCCCACATCTTTGGCAACCATACAAGTAGAGTTACCTTCTTCAAGAAGTTTGACGATCCTGTCTTGGGTCTCAGGAGACCTCTCTCTTGTTGGAGCCATGATTCTTGCCAATCCACTTAGTCCAGGAGACTCCAAAGTGTGATAACTGCACGGTTTTTAACTGCTGACTAACGAGCAGACTTTATCCAAGCCAGGTTCCCAATTAAGGAAAGGAAATTGACTGGGTGTGTCCTTATTTTCTTCATAAAATGCACTGATTCCATAGTATTTTCCTCAGAATTGCGTGGTTCCATATTTATTTGCCTGCACTTGCTCGATAAAATAATTTACTGACCATTACAATGTTTTTTCCTAATGTATTTTCTTTTCAGTATTTTCTACTAAATAAAATGTCTGGGTGAGAGCTTGCCTAAGACTGCGATTTAAGTCTGGCTGATCGCAGCAAAAGGAGGTTGTAAAAAGTACTCACTCAATGTGGTCCAATATTTCTGCAAAAGCCTACTTTTCAATTTTGTATTTGTTAGCATGAATGATAATACAATACATTTGGTATCTTTTCCACGAATGTGTCTCGCATGCTCGTATTTTGAGTTTTTATCATGAAATATGGCAATACTTTCGCAAGGCACTGTATTGTACACGACTAACTGTGCATATTTTCTATCCGCCCGCAGGTTGTAATGTGTCCATTCCCAGAGAGGTGATAATCCTCAACTCCATTGTCCTGCCGCACAAAGACCTCAACCGCAGCCACAAGAACCAAATTATTCTCTAGGTAATCTCCTGCGCTCTGTTTATTTGAGTTGAGGAATACGCACTACACACCTGAGTTACTGTATATAAGATGTCAAGAGCGAAGATACGGGGACATTCATTAAGATGCATTTTTATGTGTTTGTCCTCGAGGCTTTATGCATCATCGCTTGTCAATGGTATTAAACCAAAAAAGAAGAGCAATCGTACATGTTGATTCACCTTGGAAAGTGTCGCCAGGGGCCAAAGTTATTAACTTTACTAAACTGGTAAATTACCGCCAGCCCAAGAGTAATATATTAGCTGGATGTTAATACGATGTAAAAAGAGTTTTATAGATGCGCGCATTATGTTCCTCCAAGGGCAAACTCGGGAGTCCCGTGAGTGAATCAAAATTACTGACGGAGTCAAAAATTTCCAGCAATTATTCGTGCGGCGCTTTAATTAAAAACTTTTTGGGTATAAATAAACGACTAGATATTGAAATTGCAATCAAGTAGCGGTGTTTTGTTTTTTTTCCCTACTGTGTATTCATAGTTTGGGGGGGGGCAGACTATCGAGTGCTTATAAAATCAACAGCACGTGGTTAAATTTAGTATTCGCAATCACGAGGAGAACTGTACCCATCGACAGATACTCCACATTGTCATTTGCTTAATAAGATCTCTCACTATCAGGATGACTTCTCCATTGTGGTTTCTTAATTAGGAGAAATGGAAATTGCTTTTTTTGACTTTCAATGCAAATTCAAAACAAGTTCACTGCTATTTTGTGCACATGTATTTCGTACAGGCGCTTGAAATCCTTGCAAATTCTTTAATTTGAATGTGTTTTCATGGATGGGAAAAAGGCTTGGATTTTGGGCGAAGTGCTTGTAAATGCTTGACATTGTTGCGATGTTTCTCAACAAGCCTGCTCAAAATTTGGAAATAACTATATCGAAGATAATCTTAGCGGATCTTAGCTTTGTGTAATAAATGTTTTTATCATTTGCTTTGTTTTTTTCTTTGATGATATAAAAAGCAAAACCATCAAAAAAACAAATATGGAAAATTAGTTCCCAAGGGTTCAAAATTACGCTGACACTGCTCTCTGGTAGCTTTGCTGTGCCATTGTTTTTCTTCTTCCTCGTGATTAACGGCAGCTGGTATTAGCTTGTGTGACATTTTCCTATGAAGTGTCATTGCTCCCTATGGGTTATGCCCAAGAGGACTGGTGCATGCTTTCTTAATTTTCCTCATGTTGAGGTTTTTAAGTTTTTCCTTGCCCTCATGTAGGTTTTAGATCAAGGGATGGTGTTATAATAGTCTGTGGTTTGCAAAAATCTGGTCTGTGCAGCCCTTTGAGACTCTTTGTGATTAAGGGCGTCACAAATAAACATGACTTGACTACGAGTGCAAGGATTACATATCAATAATGGACATTTATTATAAGCCAGGCAAAAAAAATTAATGTAGCGTTTCCAAGTGGTAAATTGTAAAATGGGAAGAACCTCCTACAACTGAAAATGTTAGATACATGTTTTTACCCATCACCTATGTGGAGAGAGATTTGTCCCAAAATCAAATAAATGAGCGCTTTACTCAAGATCTCGAAACATGTCTTGATAAATGCACGCACAAGATCAACATTTGCATATGTAAATCACAAATACATTTGTGGTTTTGCAAAATGCATGATTCACACCGGATTTCTTCTTTTAATGGTACTGGGGAAATTGGAAAATAGGCTCTGAAATTCTTTAAAAAGTATTTGAATTTGGCCATGAAAAAGGTGTACGAACCCTGTTAATAAGCTCTCCAATTATCAGGATACCTTCTGCTAGTTACGAGAAATTGCTTCTGTCGGCTTTTAATGCAAATTCAAAACAAGTTCACCGCTAATGTGTGTCTTTTTGTGAGTGTCGTCCCTCCTTTTTATCAGCCTCCCCCACCCCAACACTAAATGCACTTTTCTTGTTGACAATGGAAATACTCACAGTAATTTCAGGGAAGGATAAGCTGTCAAAAACAATCACGTCAGTGAAATAATTCACAAGTGCTGCACTTGGGAACCTTGCAGGTGGAAGTGGCTGAAAGGTGGGAGGGGGGAGTCCTTGAGGGGTCGACTACCTTTAGTTCCAGTTTGTGCTGTGAATATGTGCAAAACTATGATCAAAGGTTATTTGTTTGTGGAACAAGCTCACTGGTAATAAGTTCGATACACATTGAAAATAAGGAGAGAAGACATCAATGGATTTTAAACTTGCAAGGAAAACAGGAGAGAGCCCAAACTTTAGATAAGAAATTACAACCTTTTCTGAAAGCTCTCCCTTAAACTTCCTTCTTTTTGTCAAATCTCCTAAATTACAAAAGCCGATCCGCCCTTAGGGTGAAAATAATTAAGAACAGCCACATGACTGGCAGTGCAATGATTTAAGTCATGTTTATTTGTGACACCCTTAATCACAAGAAGTCTCATAGGGCTGCACGGACCACAGATTATTGCAAACTACAGACTACTATTACACTATCCCCTGATCTAACACCTACATGAGGGCAAGGAAAAACTCAAAACCTCAGCAAGGGGAAAATGAAGAAACCTTGAGAAGGGACTGCACAAGAGGTAATCCCCCTTCCAGGATGACCAGACTGCAACGGGTGTTGCAATATCAAATAATACACAGATATTGTCAACATGAAGTATAGGTAATTCATAAGCTGTAGAATAGAAGTGTGTTTTAAGCCTAGATTTAAGCAGTTCCACCGAGGTTACAGATTGAATCTCAGGGGGCAGAGCATTTGACAGTACTGGGGGCCGGATGGAGAACGCTCTGGAACCTGCGTATTTCTTCTTGGCTCTTGGGATCACTACCAGACCAGCATTTTCTGAGAGAAGGCACCGAGCAGGAACGGGGGACATTAAATCTGAAAGATATGAGGGAGCAAGTCCATGCATGATTTTGTATAATACCAACAGAACCTTAAAATCACATCTTAAGCTGACAGGAAACCACTACAAGTTAGCTGAAATTGGGGTCATGTGATCAAACTTTCTTGTCTTCGTTAAAAGCCTCGCTGAAGTATTTTGTACCAGCTGCAGGTATTGATGCTGGACTTCGGGAGAGCAGAGAGTAGTACATTACAGTAATCAAGGTAATAAACGCATGATTTATAATCTCAGCATCAGACTGGGACAGCATTTGGAGAATCTAATCAATGTAACGAAAATGGACAAAAGGTGTTCTAACTATACTCTTAACGTGTAACTGGGAGGACAGATTAGGGTCAAATATGACACCTACATTTTTGACTGAGTCACTCTGGGTGATATTACACTTGTCACTGTTTAGAGCAGTGTTTGAGAACAAGTCACGACATTTAGATGGACCAATAATGAACTATTCAGTCTTTTCAGGGTTTATGCGCAAGAAGTTAAGTGGCATCCATCTTTTTATCTCGGTGAGGCCGGTTTTTTAAATCTCCATAACTATTTGGGGCAGATTTCTCCTTTGGAAGATACAGTTGAGTGTAATCTGCATAGCAATGGGAACTGATATTATACTTGAATAATATCACCTAACGGAAGCATATAAATGCTGAAAAGAAGGGGACCAAGTACTGAGCCCTGCGGAACGCCACAGGTAACATTAAAGGGCTCAAAGTCATGTCACCATACCTAACACAGTGCATCCTATCCGAAAGGTAGGGTCCAAACCATGAGAGGACAGTTCCTGAGAGATTTCCCTTTTTCCAGACGATCTTGTAAGATATTATGGTCCACAGGGTTAAAGGCAGCAGAGGTCCAGCAGCAACAACAATAATGAAGCGCGCTTTGTCCATCACTATCAGCCGAGACGTTAGATCCCTAGCCCAAGCCTGACTCAATCCAAATTTTAGACCGAGTTGAGCCTTAAATGTCGATCATTATGTCCGGGTCAGGCTAAGCTTCTCTTTTACTGATTTATTGTTTTTTTACTATCCACCCGTCATTGTTCTTCTTTGTCTCTTTTTAAACAGTATTGTTTAACTTAGATTTCATTGCAAAAGGCAGGCTTTACGTGTCACGTGCATTTTAAGTTATTTAAAAAACGCATATGAAATTGGTAACACATCTCTCAGCTTCAAATAGGTTGGTCACCCAAGTTTACTTATATACGATACGCTATTTATTGGCTGTTCGAAACCCTTTATTGTGATTCCTGATGATATTTTCCCCTTAAAGGAAAACGCACCAAAAAACTATTATCATGCATATTGCACAGCGGATGTTTTTTTCCTTACACACAAGCTAATGTTATTTTCCTTCTCGACAATGGAAATGCTCACAGTAATTTGGGGAAAGGACAACCTGTCAAACACAATCTCGTCATGGAAATAGTTCAGAAGCGCCGCACTTAGGAAGCTCGCAGGTGAAAGTGTCTCAACACGGAATCAATGAGGGATCAGATTACTTTTTTGCGTTATGGTTTGTTTTTTGTGTGTATGCCGCGTGTCTTCACAAGAGCTGGAGTCTACCCAGGTTGACCTTGGGGAAAGGGGCGGGGCACACTCTGCTCCCAGCAAATCATATTCCAGTAATGTTTAGCATGCAGAGTAGAATATGTGTAGTAATCATATGTATAATGATTAGAAATATAATTACAGTACTAAGAATTAAAGTGAATTCCAGAAACTATGTCTTTTCCACTCGAATGCTGAGCGGCTCCAATAGCACCATAAAGGTAGGAGGTTGAGACGCTGAAAACGTAGTGTTAAGAAAAATTTACTTATACTGAACACCACAAAATCCAAGGACATTATACTCGACTTAAGGAGACCAAGTTCAAAACTGGCATGTCCTTCATGCTTTTGGAGGTTTCTTTATACCTTGTGATTAGAATCAACTGAGGTAAAGAAGAGAAATCTCAAAGTATGCAGGACATGTGACCCTCTAGGACCGTGTTGCCCACCTCAGTCCACTCCTTCAAACTCCTGCACGTCAAGTCAAGCCAAGTCAAGTCATTTTTATTTGTATAGCCCTTAATCACAAAGAGTCTCAAAGGGCTGCACAGGTTATTGCACAGTTTATTATTTCAGACTATTATTACACCATCCCCTGATCTGGGACCAACATGAGGGCAAGGAAAAACTAAAAAACCTCAACATGAGGAAAATGAAGAAACCTTGAGAAGGGACCGCACATGTGGTAATCCCCCTTTCAGGATGACATTGCATGATGATGTTGCAATTACAAATAATACAGAGATATTGTCAACAAAAAATATAGGTTATTCATATGCTATGGAGTAGAAGTGTGTTTTAAGCTTAGATTTAAAAAATTCCACTGATTTTGCACATCGGATCTCAGGGGGAAGAGTATTCCACAGCACCGGTGCCCGGATGGAGAACGCTCTCGAATCTGCGGAACTCTTCTTGGCTCTTGGAATCACCAGTAGACCAGCGCTTTCAGAACGAAGGCTCCAGACCGGAACATAGGGGGAAATCAAATCTGAAAGATATGAGGGAGCAAGTCCATGCATGATTTTGTATAATACCAAGAGATCCTTGAAATCACATCTTAAGCTAACAGGGAGCCAATGCAGGTTTGCTAAAATCGGCGTAATGTGATCAGACTTTCTTGTCCTAGTTAAAACCCTCGCTGCAGCATTTTGTACTAGCTGAAGACTCTTAATTTTGGACTTCGGGAGACCGGAGAGTAGTGCATTACAGTAGTCGAGACGGGAAGTAACAAACGCGTGAGTTATAATCTCCGCATCCGACGGAGACAGCATAGGACGAATTTTCCACATCTCCGACAATCTCTCCTGGTCTGCAAAGACCAGGGCTGTGATGGGGAAGGGCCAGCAGAGACTCCACCTTCTGAAAATGCTCAAGAAAGAAAACCTGGAACAGAAGCTGCTGGTGTTCTTCAGAACCAGTGTGGAGAGCATTCTAGCATACAGCATCATGACATGGTATGCTGAGTGCACCGTAGGAGACAGGAAAACCTCCAGCATTAACTCATTAACACAACCTAGAAAATCATCAGTTTCTCCCTCCCCAGTCTGTAGGAAATTCCCGGCTTGCGATACAACATCATGTATATGCTTGACATTGTTGCCAGCACCTCATTGACCTTCTGTCCTCTGGTAGGTCCTACAGATCCCTTAAAACAAGAACAAACCGGCTCAGAGAAACTTTCTTCCCCAGGGCCATCTCCACGTTCTACGAGCGCACAATACTGTGAAAATTGTATGTCTTGCCTATGCACAGAAAGATGTGTATTCATATCTTATATATCGACTTATTTAGAAATTATATTGCTGCCAATGTCATTACACTATTTTCATTGCACTTTTACGATCTGATGTACTTACATAGTCCAGTCCTCAAGAACTACAGACGCTCCCTTACTAACGACCATTAGACTTATGAAAAAACAGTAGATACGAAAAACAAATTTGGGATGTCGAAAAATCTCCGGACATTGCTGTAATTTAGATTTTGTATTGTGTTCAACTTTTTCCGAGTAGAGGACAGTACTGTAGTGCTTCTTTTCACCACTACCGGCGTGTGGCACTGTGAGAGGTCAACCAGCATCCACCCGAAGAAGAAATCCACTACCTCTTCCTCGTTTGTGTGTAAACATTCTATACTGTATCTCCAGCGCAAGAACTTTGACGTTTTGTTTGTTTAATATCTCGTAGCATCCATTCGATATGATTGGTGTAAAGTATAAAGAAGAGGCGAGCCGTTTCTTTTGAAATGACAGTGGAATAAAAAAAGCTTGATGCGGTTGAGAAAATAGCCAGAACGCTTTTTTTTTTTGTCTGCACTCCATCACGGAGGAGGACTTCTTGAAGCTCATCTTCCAAAAGTAAGTTAAACTTTATCCTTGTAGATTATTTCCCAAGACACACCAAGATGTGGTGCCTGGCAGTTATGGGATCCATTAACAGTGATACTTACCATACTATTTTGATTGTTTAATATCTCGTGCATCCATTCAATATAGTTGGTGTGAATTGTAAAGATGTAAAGTGTAAAGAAGAGGAAAGCTGTTCCTTTTGAAATGAAAGTGGAATAAGAAAGCTTGATGCGGTTGAGAAAATGGTTGGACCGCTTTTCTCCGGCCACTTTCTACCACGGAGGACGAGGGCGCCTAACTCTTGAAGGTCATCTTCCAAAAGTAAGTTAAACTTAACTTTATTTATCTTTATAGAGCATGTTATTTTATGAAATGTTTATTTTTTAGTACAAAACAATACAGATTACTTATACAAGCATTAAACGTACTTACATAAGCCTTAAACATAGAAAATATAGCACTGAAGCAACTTACAAACGATTGTCTGGAATCTCATTCGTAAGTTTATTGTCTTCAATATTGGACACCTGATTGAATAGGATGCCAGTTTTACCATAATGCACTGTTCATCGTTGTCACTATCGGTTAATAATGTCCTGTCCGGTTTCAATGCACCCACATCTTTTAAAGTAAACACAATTTTAGTTTTTTTTTGTTGTTAACACTCTTTTACCTACAAATCGTGAACATATTTAATCATTATAGTTTGATTAGAAATATGCCCCACACTGTTGATTAGTAACTGGATTCATTTCAATTACTTTTGGATTATTCCAATACCAAATATGCTAATAAAAGACAAAAGAAAATAAATATGAATACAATGATGACTCACAACACGTGGTAAGCTTTCTCTCCTGGCTTTGATCTCCGGCAAAACTAACATCAAATGCGACAGAAACAAAATGGAAATAAATCCAAACAGCTTGCCAACATCATTTTTGCCTTTCCGTGTATTCCGTTACTCCCCAAGCCTGCACAAAATTGAGTCATTTTATCCGTATTTGGTTTCTTTTGTCTTTTATTAGCGTATTTGGTATTGGAGTAATCCAAAAGTAATTGAAAGTAATCAAGTTAAAGTAACCCTACCTAACCCTAACAGCTTGTTAACATCATTTTTGCCGTTCCATGTATTCCGTTACTCCCCAAGCCTGCACAAAATATAGTAATTTCATTCATATTTAGTTTCTTTTGTCTTTTATTAGCATATTTGGTATTGGAGTAATCCAAAAGTAATTGAAAGTAATCCAGTTAAAGTAATCCTACCCAACCCTGATTAGTAATCATCTCTTACTCTCAATTCCACTGATAAAAATCCTAGGTATTACCATTTCAGTCGCTATACTCCCCAGTACTTGCTGTGTTTCCTCCTCCGGAGCCGTCGGTGATTATCTTTGCATATCAAACGCTAACCACGGTCGATAAGAACCAAAAAGCTGCCGATTTCACATCAAAAGTCCACTTTTGCAATCCACAAACAACAAGCATGCCCCCAGGCACTCAGTCAGCGGAGGAGATGGAAAGTTCTCGGAAAGAGACCCCAGGGAAGGAGATCAACGTCATGTTTGTTTTCTACTGTACTCCCCTTCAAAAAGCAGAACGTGCACAACTGTTTACCACCGGGAAACATTAGGATTAACAAAGGCGGCAAATTAATAAAGGATTAGTCGTCATTGTGTTGCTTATCGCTCGATTTTAGCATCATCGCGCGTCTGCCACAAAAACATCTGTTCAGCGATAAGAATAATTGGCTGCAATCCCACCGGGACGTTTAAACCGATAGTAGTTAGAGCAGCGGTTCTTAACTGGTCTGACTTCAGGACCCACCAAAGCACCCTAAACTGCGACCCAAATTAAGGAGAAATCCCAATACTCAAATTTTTCAGACGAAAGGATCGTGCAGTTTGAAGCAGAGATGGTAGAATATATTTAACTTTTGAGCAGCAAAACCAACACGGCTTCAAGTACCGTATACAGACGCTCCCCTACTTACGACCATTCGACGGTAGTTTGGAACATTTTCTTTCGGGATGTCAAAAAATTATCCTGGCATTGCCGTAAGTTAGATTTTGTATTGTGTGCACCTTTCTCCGAGTAGAGGACAGTACTGTAGTGTTTCTTTCCACCACTACCGACGTGTGGCGCTGTCAGAGCTCACCCAGCATCCACCCAGAAGAAGAAATCCTCTTCCGAGTTCTCTTCCTATCCTGTATCTCCAGTGTGCTAAGAACTGTGACATTTTTATTGTTTAATATCTCGTTCATCCATTCAATATGGTTGGTGTAAAGTGTAAAGAAGAGGCGAGAAGTTTCTTTTGAAATGAAAGTGGAATAAGAAAGATTGATACGGTTGAGAAAATGGAAGTATCCTAACTCTTGATGCCCATCTTCCACAAGTAAGATAAACTTAACTTTATTTATCTTTATAGAGCATATTACTTCATAAAATATATATATATATTTAGTACAACACTATCTATCTATCTATCTATCTATCTATCTATCTATCTATCACCTGGATGAATAAAGTATCTAGCTATCTATCACCTGGATGAATAAAGTATCTATCTATCACCTGGATGAATAAAGTATCTAGCTATCTATCACCTGGATGAATAAAGTATCTATCTATCACCTGGATGAATAAAGTATCTATCTATCTATCTATCAATCACCTGGATGAATAAAGTATCTATCTATATATATATATATATATATATACCAGAGCCATATCCCTCTAGTGCAGGGGTGTCAAACTCTTTAACTTGGGGGCCACACGACAGAACAAACATTCTGTCGGGGGCCGGACTAGTAGAATAAAGAGAAAAAAAAAGATGAAGAAATAAGAGAAAGAGGGAGGGAAAAGGAAAGAGCGCGGGACAAAGAAAGAAAGAGGGAGAGAGCGTGAGAAACCAAAGTCAAGTCAAGTCAAGTCATTTTTATTTGTATAGCCCTAAATCACGAAGAGTCTCAAAGGGCTTCACAGATTGTTACACTATATTACACAAACTATTTTCAACCGACAAGAGGAGTAGGTTATTCGTATGCAATGGAGTAGAAGTGAGTTTTAAGTTTAGATTTAAACATTTCCACTGAGGTTGCAGATCGAATCTCAGGGGGAAGAGCATTCCACAGCACCGGTGCCCGGATGGAGAACGCTCTCGAACCAGCAGAAGACTTCTTTGCTCTCGGGATCATCAGAAGACCAGCACTCTCAGATCGTAGGCTTCGGACCGGGACATAGGGGCAAATCAGATCTGAAAGATAAGAGGGAGCAAGTCCATGTATGATTTTGTACAATACTAAGAGAACTTTGAAGTCACATCTTTGGCTAACTGGGAGCCAATGCAGGTTAGCCATAATCGGTGTTATGTGATCGTACTTTTTTGTCCTAGTTAAAAGCCTCGTGAGAGAGGGGGAAAAGAAAGGGAGAGGAAGAAAGAAATCCAAAGAGAAATAGAAAGACAGAAGGAGAGTAAAGAGAAAAGAAAGCGCAAAGGGTATGAAAAGAGAGAAAAGGAAAAAAAGGAAGTTAGAGCAAAAACGGTTAAAAGACACAGAGAAAGAGACAAAGATCAACAAAGGAAGAGAAAAAGAGAGACACAGAGAGTGAAAGAGACAGAGTGGGAGAAAATGGGTGGAAAAGAAAGAGAGAGAAAATAAATACAGGAACAGTGTCTTTGTTCGAGGCACCTGGCTTTGGCAACATCAAATTGACATATTTCAACCTGCAGCTTGTTTTTCTCTTGCGCTTCTCTGAGTGTTGTCTCGCGGGCTGGATTCAATCCCTTAGCGGGCCTGATCTAGCCCGCGGGCCGCCTGCGTCCTAGTGGGAGGTGGCTAGAGTCAGGAACACATTCCTGACACTTTCTGGGAGATTGATACAGAGGAGCGGATTCCCAGCCCCCTCGCTCAACCCAACTGATGTGTTGGGAGTCATCAGGTGACCAAACCCCCTAATTCCAACCCCTAATGCCGAGCGCCAAGCAGAGAGTGCATATAAGCCACCTCCTAAAACTGCTTTAAAAAAGCCCTATCCCAAAAGACATTAGAACATATTAATAGTGTATCTAAACACCAATAATTATTCAAATATGTAGATAATGAAAAATATACATTAGTAAGAAGCTAAAAAAAGAACGCATTTTTAAACCATTTACTCTACCTTCCAGGATCGTTTCGATGGCAGAGACTCGCACACTTTTTTTTCATATTTCACAATCATTTCCTTCTTTGACTTAATTGTTGTTGCCACTGTTTTTTACTTTTCCTCTCCTTTATCATTAACTCTCTTGGGACCCTTTATTATGGGCAGAAATTGGAAATAAAACCTACAAAATCACAATAAAATGAGATGTGGTCTCTCTTAAACAGAAGTGAGACAGTGCCAATTCATCAGGAAGAGGTAAACCAGCGGGGCATTATCGCCATCTACTGTAAAGGACTTGTTAGGAATTAAACGATTAAAATGGACCGTTTACCAAATTGTTCGAATTAGTTATCTGACTCCATTAACCAAACACAACCGACATTCTCCTAACAATGCGCGCTCGTTTCTTGGTGGGAAAAGATGGGCAAGAATAGCAGACATTTTCACACGGGGGCAGATTTAATTTCTTAAACAATTTAACTAAGTGAACTCCACCGAATTAGTGTCGCTCGAGTGTCTGTCAAGTCTTCTATCTCGATCTTCTTCCGCCTTTCTTCCTCTGCCCACGTATTTTCCACAAGCTGGTGTGCCGGCTCCTACCATGGGTGTGCCAGGAAAGCCCCCCAAGTAGGGTCCACCATCTCGGAGAAGAGCGTCGCGATGTCTGAAAAACTCACAACAGCAGAGCGTTTCTCAAAACAACTTCTCCAAACAATGCCTGCCTTGCTGCGTAAAAGTTCTGTTATCAACAGAACTAAACAAAACATTCCACATTCGGATCAGCGTGACCTGTCATTGAACTTAAGCCTTCTCTGTGAAAATCTTCATTACATTCAATAAATGTAACTTGTATTCAATCGTATAAAATCCCTTATAGTCAAATGTATAAAATCCTTCGGACTGTAATCTTTAGTTTTTTTCTTAACATTATTTGGCCAAGACCTTCTAAAGACGGGTCTTGATAAATGCACACACAAAATTACATTGTATATGTAAATCGCAGATATATTTGTGGATCTGCAATGTACATGATTCACACTGGATTTACTATTTTAATGGTACTGGAGAAATTGAAAAATTAGCCTTGAAAGTCCTTGAATTTGGCCATGAAAAGGTTGTACAAATGCTGTTATGTATTCATTTATTACTGATTGATTTTTTTATTCTTAATTCTTAGTGAAACAAATTCCGCTCTCTTTTTTTTGTAGGGAATTTGCAAAAACAATGTTTGAGAATCAGGGTTGGGTAGGGTTACTTTAACTTGATTACTTTCAATGACTTTTGGATTACTCCAATACCAAATATGCTAATAAAAGACAAAAGAAACTAAATATGAATAAAATTAATAAGTTTTGTGCAGGCTTGGGGAGTAACGGAATACATGGAACGTCAAAAATGATGTTGGCAAGCTGTTTGGATTTAAAGAATTTAAAGATAGAAGATTTAAAGAAACCAAAAGAGCAAAACGAGAAGAAGAAATAATAATAATAATAATAATAATTTCCTTTGTATTGTCATTCTGTGTAACAATGTACACAGAACGAAATGTCGATACACCTGACCCGTTGTAGCGAGCCGATGCAGCCGCAGCCAACAGAGGGCGCCGCCATTTTACCAATGTTATAAGTCTTTGGTATGACTCGGCCGAGGCGCGAACCAGCGAAATACAGCTACCGTTGGTTTGTGAGTCGTTTTGCTGGCTGGATTCAATCTGTTTGGGGCCTGATCCAGCCCGCAGGGTGCATGTTTGACATCCCCGCTCTAAGTTATTGGACAGTGTAAAGCAGCATAGCAGCATTTCCCCATTTTCCAGTCTTCCTTTCCACTCCCCTGTCCAGGTGCTCCCGATCATCATTACCCACCCTCTGCTATCAATACTCCAGTCTCACGCTCCATGGTGTTGAATTGTCTTAGTACTCTGCTCAAAATACTCCCTCAACAAGACTACAATCTCCTCATACCAAGAACGCTGCGTGGTCGGAGATCGGAAGCAGTCGGGAAGCGGGGCAAGGGAGACGCAGCGTGGTCAGAGATCGGGATGAGTCAGATAACCGGAGACGATCGGGAAGCCAGGGACAGACGAGCAGGAAACAAGAACAGGGGGGGGGGCAGAGAGGAGCCAGAATCAAAAAGTGCTTGCTTTGCTTGTGCGGAGGTTCACTGACGAACTGACAAAGAATGAATGAGAATGACGTGTTTAAATAGGAGGAGAACTAATTAGGAAACAAGTGGCAGCTCGGGCTAAACGACTGAGCGCAGGCTGTACTTGCCCAAGACCAGGGTTGGGTAGGGTTAATTTAACTTGATTACTTTCAATTACTTTTGGATTACTCCAATACCAAATATGCTAATAAAAGACAAAAGAAACTCAATATGAATAAAATGACTAAATTTTGTGGAACGGAACACATGGAACGGCAAAAATGATGTTGGCAAGCTGTTTGGATTTATTTTCATTTTGTTTCTGTCGCATTTTATGTTCGTTTTGCCGGAGATCAAAGAGATCAAAGCCAGGAGAGAAAGCTTACCACGTGTTGTGAGTCATCTTTTTATTCATATTTAGTTTATTTTGTCGTTTATTAGCATATTTGGTATTGGAGTAATCCAAAAGTACTTGAAAGTAATCAAGTTAAAGTAACCCTACCCAACCCTGTTTAGCGCCTCCTAGTGGTAAAAACTACATTAAAAACAATCTTGATTTGACTGAAAAGCAAAAATACTAAATATAAAGCTGTTTGGATTTATTTTCATTTTGTTTCTGTCGCATTTGATGTTCGTTTTGCCGGAGATCAAAGAGATCAAAGCCAGGAGAGAAAGCTTACCACGTGTTGTGAGTCATCATTTGATTCATATTTAGTTTATTTTGTCTTTTATTAGCAAATTTGGTATTGGAGTAATCCAAAAGTACTTGAAAGTAATCAAGTTAAAGTAACCCTACCCAACCCTGTTTGCATTTTATGTTCGTTTTGCCGGAGATCAAAGAGATCAAAGCCAGGAGAGTAAGCTTACCGCGTGTTGTGAGTCATCATTGTATTCATATTTAGTTGATTTTGTCTTTTATTGGCATATCTGGTATTGGAGTAATCCAAAAGTAATTGAAAGTAATCCAGTTAAAGTAACCCTACACAACCCCAAGTCAATTGAGTTTGAAACCCCTTCTATAATCCAAAAGAAACCAAGCGAGCTCCGGTCTCCCCGTTTGTTTCTCTGTGCCTGGTTTCCTTGCACGTTAGGCCCGTTGCATTGTGGGTGATGTTTCCACCTGAGAAGACAGGTGGAGGCTTCGCATGTCGGGAAAGTGAGACGAAGACGGCTACCGGAAGCGTAAAGGGCTGACGAATGAGCTGTCAAATCGGAAGCGACATCCCCGACTCACACAGTGAAGAAAAATAGCATTTGGCTGTCGGCCATCGCGCGAGAATTACTAATGTTTTTTGCTAAGCTGCGTTGTCAAACATTAGAGCATGCCATCTTCGCCGTTCCCCTCACAGGTGTGAAGCTTGTTTGCTTCTTAAATGTTGCGTTTCTGATTCGGGATTTTGGAGAAATTCGACTTTTTAAGCCCTCCCACTTGCCACATTACCATAAACCCTTGAGTTAATGGGGGACAGGACCAACAAAGTAGAAACATTTTTTTATTTATATAAAACTCGAGAACAAACCTGATTTTCAGGCGCAAGTACCGTATTTTCCGCACTATAAGGCGCACCTAAAAGCCTTTATTTTTTTCAAAAGCTGACCATGCGCCTTATAATACAGTGCGCCTTATTTAAGGATCAATATTAAGTTTTCCAACTCGATTTTCGATTTTCCCCCGAACGCCAAGTAGTCCGCGGTGTATGCTGGGATTTATTTACCGGCGTTTCATTGGCTAACCAATGTGTCAATCATCATTTGAATCAGTCACTATTGGCTAAAGTTATTCGGAGGTAAAGGGGGCGGATCCTTTTTATCATTTACAGGCTGGCATTGGCTTAAACAGCAAAACAAAGCCTGCAATTGGCCGAAAAAGATGAATGCGTATAGCACGTGGCTGACGGCATACAGAAAGCATTTTTTTACTATTTTGTATTTGTAAATATTTTATTCTTCTGGATTTACTAAACTCACAGATATAAGAGGACCACAGCTGCACATTATTATGAACACAACGACTTTGGTGAGCTACTCCGGCTTTCTATATTATCCCTGTTTCTTGTTTCCGACTGAACTCGATGTTTCTGTGATAAGCGGTGCAGATAATGGATGGAATGGAGCGTCTATTTTTAAATTAAACTCAATTCCAAGTGTTTATTGTCATATATACAGTAAATTGACGAGCGAAAAAGAAAATAGAAACTAAGGAATGGTTGGCATCTCTTGAATCCCAAGAATCTAACCTTCCGAATGATAATTGGAACGATGCATTTGAGTGACATCGTACGGACACATCGTACGACACGTATTTGCTTCTTTGCAAGCTTTGGGAATGTTAAGGGGGTAATAAGTTGGACTGAACTATCTGACTGTTTTGTCCACGTTCCCATTGTAGCGCCTTATAATCCGGTGCGCCTTATGTATGGAAAAAATAGGACCAAAAACTATTTTTTGGGGGTGCGCCCAATAACCTGGTGCGCCTTATATAAGTAGGTTTAAGGCGTCTATAAATAAACTATTGTTTTTTACTAAAAAAATAAACATTTCATAAAATAATATGCTCCATAAAGATAAAGTTGAGTTTGACTTACTTTTGGAAGATGAGCTTCAAGGGTCCTCCTCTGTGTTAGAGTGGCCGAAAAAAAAAAAAAGCGTTCCAACCATTTTCTCAACCGCATCAAACTTTCTTACTCCACTTTCATTTTAAAACAAACTGTTCGCCTCTTCTTTACACCAACCATATTGAATGGATGCACGAGATATTAAACAATAAAAACGTCAAAGTTCTTAGGGCGCTGGAGATAGTATAGAATGTTTACATACGAAGTTGGGTTTCTTGTTGAGGGTGGATGCTGGGTGACCTCTCACAGCGCCACACACTGGTAGTGGCAGAAAAGAGTACTACAGTACTGTCCTGTACTCGGAAAAAGGTGCACACAATACAAGATGTAACTTGCAATTTCTTGATATTTTTCAACATCCCAAAAAGTTTGCATATGTATTGTTGTTCGTAACTTGAATGTTCGTAAATTGGGTAGCGTCTGTCCTGTCAAATTCAGGTTTTTTTTTTAAATAATTTCCTGTTTATCGCACAACTTTATGAATCAAGGACTGGAACCACTTGTCACAGTCATGGAAAACTGCATTTACCTTTCAACAATACAAAATCATACAAAAATCTAATATTTTTTGAAAAAAGCGGCACGGATCCACTAAGTATCGCCAAAGAGCAGGTTTAGCGGGTGGATAGTACCAAAATTGTCGGCGATAGAAAGCATCTTCCTCTGTTTAGCCAATCAGAATGCAGAACACAATGCACAATGAAAGTCTGAGAAGCAGTGAACCTGCGATAACTGAAGCGCTAAGCAGCGTTAGGGAAAAAACAATTAAAAATGTATCGTTTACCAAAACGTTCGAATTAGTTATCTCCATTAACCAAACATAACCTTCATTCACCCAACAATGCATGCTCTTTTCTTAATTTAGGGAAAACATGGGCAAGAGACTGGCATTTCCACACAGGGGCAGATTTATTTTTTTAAAGTATTTAACTAAGTGAATTCCATCAAATTTAGCCGAATTACTGTCGAATTAGTCTAATTCACAGGTGTCAATTCACTTAAAATTGTTTTGTAGCCAATCCTTTAGATCAGGGGTGTCAATCAGGCGGCCCGCAGGCCGGGTCAGGCCCGCTAAGGGATTGAATCCGGCCCGTGAGACAACACTCAGAGAAGCGCAAGAGAAAAACAAGCTGCAGGTTGCAATATGTCCACTTGATGTTGCCAAAGCCAGGTGCCTCTCACAAAGACACTGTACTTGTATCTCTCTCTCTCTCTTCCTCTCTCTCTTTCCTTTCCACCCTTTTTCTCCCACTCTGTCTCTTTCACTCTCTCTGTCTCTCTTTTTCTCTTCCTTTGTTGCTCTTTGTCTCTTACTCTCTCTGTGTCTTTTTAACTTATTTTGCTCTAACTTCCTTTTTTCCTTTTCCCTCTTTTCTCTTTCTCTCTTCCTACCCATCGCACCTTCTTTTCTCTTTTCTCTCCTTTTGTCTTTCTATTTCTCTTTGGATTTCTTTCTTCCTCTCCCTTTCTTTTC
The DNA here is from genome assembly GCF_059441175.1 of Urocampus carinirostris. Taxonomy (NCBI): domain Eukaryota; kingdom Metazoa; phylum Chordata; class Actinopteri; order Syngnathiformes; family Syngnathidae; genus Urocampus; species Urocampus carinirostris. The sequence goes on from NC_142362.1 coordinate 9,223,925, forward strand.
CCCCTCTCTCACGACTTTTTACCTCTTTTGTTTCTCACGCTCTCTCCCTCTCTTTTTCTTTCTCTGTCCCACCCTCTCTCCTTTTCTCTTATTTCTTCATCTCTGTTTTTCTTTCTCTTTAATCTACTTCTCCGGCCCCTGACAGAATGTTTGTTCTATCGTGCGGCCCCCGAGTTCAAATGAGTTGGACACCCCTGGTCTAATTAGTCTTCGTCGAGCCTCCCTCTCATTCTCGATCTCCCATCTATTCTCTCGTCTTCTGAAGTTCTGTCTTCTGAAAATCTTTTCACAAGTCGGGCTGTTGGCTCCTCCTATAGGGCGTGCTAACTCCTCCCACGGGGCGTGCTGACTCCTCCCATGGGCGGGCCGGATGCCAGCTTCACCACCTCCCCGCCGAAGGGCGCCGCCACGTCTAAAAAAACTCACAACAACAAAGCTTATCAGAACAACTTCTCCAAACAATGTCTGCTTTTCCTGCGTCAGCCCTTGTCCCCGTTCTCGCTGTTTTCTGTAAACATCCCTCTCTGTCTATGCCGCATTGACCTCAAGCCTTCTCTGTGAAAAAAACTTCATTAAACTCAACAAATGCAACCTGTATATGTAACCGCGGTGTACCCGTCCCACCAAAGATCCACATTCACGCTGGACAGGATGATGAGGTTTTTATTACAGTTGCTGCAAACGAATGAGTCACAACACAACACGTAAGCTTCTCTGCTGGATTTGATCTCGTTGGCAGCTCGTTGTAGACTGCCCAAAACATATCAAAAAGCTTTCTTTTCAGTTTACATAAAATACATTTTAGAATATCAACCATCACAATACATTTTTACATCCATTTTAACAAGATACTTTTAACAAGAGATCGTATAGTGGTTTTAGAACGTTTACAATCAACATATTTTTCTTTAAACTGAATTTTAACCAACATCATCCTTTATATATATATATATGAGAAAATAGAAATAATAACAATAACGAGTATAAAAACGGGTACAATTTACCTGCAAATAAATGAGTCACAACACAACTCGTGGTAAGCTTGTCTGCTGGCTTTGATCTCTATAAGGGGAATTAGCATTTTAGCACAACATGCAACGTCCGGCCAAACTAATATAAAAGGCGACAGAAACAAAAGGAAAATAAATCCAAACAGCTTGACAACATCAATCACATTACTGTGCATGTTGAAAGATTTGTCAGCTGTGGTTTTAATGTTTAAAATTCACTTTTTGCGGAGCACCAAAAGATCGCGTCTTACCGTTAGCAGCGCGCCGTAGACTGCCAACGGCATCCGCCTTCCGGTCACAAGATCAAAAGCCAAACCTAACCTTACCCCATACCAGCAGGTGGCACTGTTGGACTCAGCATTGCAGGACACTTGCACAAAAACTAAACAACATATTTCAGCAGGAATTTCAATAAAACAAAAGTGATCAAAAATCTATGGGTCCCAACAGAGATTTATGGGTCCCCAAAATTTAGTGTTATCGCGGTTGTAAATCAGTGACAAATATATAATATAAATCTATATATTCATTCAGTTTTAATCATCAGTTTAGGTAATACAAAGCAGTTATCACTTCAGATTTTTCAGTTCATATACTCTTCGTGGTTTGCTGTCCCGCCACAGTTGTAATGCCTTCTCAAGGTCCAATCCATTATCATCCTCCTCATAGCGTCACCAGGAATATAATTGAGTCCATTTTGGCAGAAAAGTCCTTGCTAAGGAGTATTCTTTTGTTTGTTTTCTTTCGTCGAATCGTTGGCTTCGACACACGTGTTTTCCTTGCCTTCGCGATCTTCCGAAGAATTTCTCCGCCGTTTTTTTCGTGCCGGAATGATTGCCGTTGTTATCACTTTCTGCATTATGTTTCGACTTATTACTGACACTGAAGAAATTACCAATTTTGTGTTGATTTTCACCTTAACTCGACGACAACCCCCACAACAATGACGTCATCTCTGAGCAACGAGATCTCGTTTGCCGAGATCGGCGTGCATACGAAAACCCGAACCGCGAGACCAAAACAACAATGGCGGATCTGCCTGACGAAAAGTTTGGAGTGCGGTAAATCATTGTTGAAAAAAATAATTGGGTAATACTGTCAATTTTGTGTCCAAAAAGTTGCGTCCCTGGGACGCACGTTGATTTGACACGACGCGTCCCCAGCAAAAATGATGCGTCTAGGACGCAGGGACGCGGGCAAACTAGAAACACTGTACTACTGATGTGTTTTTTCTTAAATGTTCAAAATATTTTTGTTAATCTCACCAATGCTTGTGTGTGCAGAGAATGGCTTCTAGCATCACTCCCTCCTCCTCGAGCACCTTCTACAAAAGTGATGAAGGAGTTATAACCACCACTGGTTTAAAGGAAAAGTGCGGAGTTTGTATGTTCTCCCCGTGCTTGCGTGGGTTTCCTCCGGGCACTCCGGTTTCCTCCCACGTTCCAAAAACATGCATTTCAGGTGAATTGGCCGGTCCAAATTGTCCCTAGGTGTGAATGAGCGAGCGAGTTGTCTGTCCCTGTGTGCCCTGCGATTGGCTGGCAACCAGTTCAGGGTGTCCCCTGCCCACTGCCCGGAGATGGCTGGGATGGGCTCCAGCCCCCCCGCGACCCTAATGAGGGTAAGCGGTACGGCTGATGAGATGAGATGAGATGAGATTAGAATAGAATAGAATAGAATTTGCACACAGAACGAAATGTCGATACACCTGACCAGTACAGTTAAACTGTAATACTTGGTTATATATCTATACAACTAATGCATTCATTTTCTTTCACAATTCTGTTTAGGCAGGCTAGTTGAGTCCATTTTGGCAGAAAAGTCCTTGCTAGGAGTATTCTTTTGTTTGTTTTCTTTCGTCGAATCGTTGGCTTTGACACACGTGTTTTCCTTGCCTTCGCGATCTTCCGAAGAATTTCTCCGCCGTTTTTTCGTGCCGGAATTATTGCCGTTGTTACCACTTTCTGCATTAGGTTTCGACTTATTACCGACACTGAAGAAATTACCAATTTTGTGTAGATTTTCACCTTAACTAACTGTTTTTTCGGAGGCATACTTAACCTTCTCCCTTACTCGACGACAACCACCACAACAATGACGACGAGATCTCGTTTGGCGAGATCGGCGTGCAGACGAAAACACGAACCGCGAGACCAAAACAACAATGGCGGATCTGCCTGACGAAAAGTTTGGAGTGCGGTAAATCTTTGTTTTAAAAAAATGTAATCGGGTAAAAATGACAATTTTGCGTCAAAAAAAGTTTCGTCCCGGGGACGCACGTTGACTTGACACTATGCGTCCCCAGCAAAAATGACGCGTCTAGGACGCAGGGACGCGGGCAAACGAGAACACTGGTCAAGTACGAGTTAATCATATATTATCCGCCCCTCCGAAAAGAACCAAACATCCACATACGTGCATTTTCCCAAGTTCAACCTTTCACACCGTTAAACATGGAGGCGCTAAGCTCACTCCCAATCATCACAGTAAAAACAGCCTTAGTTCCACTCCTCGGCAGAGTGAATTTTCCTCTCAGTCTGGGGCCGCTTTATCCCGCGTGGCCCCCGGTGGGGGCTTTCGAACAAGGGATTTAGCGCCGGCGTCGGATAAAAACAAGAGAACTCCTTTTAAGTCGAGCGGTGCTTTTCAAAAAGCTTGTTATGAAAATTGTTCGCGCAAAGTGTTCACTTGAAGAAATATTCTGCGGAAAAATGAAATGTGAAGAGAAGGATTCTGCTGAAATTTTGACATGGACAGAGGAGTGGATCCAGTCAACGTAGACACAAAATTAGAGCGCACCTGATTGTAAGCCGCACCCGCCACATTTTAAGAGGAAAACCTATTTTGTGCATACACAAGCCGCACCTGTATATAAGCCGCATGCGCCCACATTTAAACATGTAACACAAACACAAAATGAACCCAAACCCTTCAAGTCCCGCGATTAAAAACTAAATGTCCTTCATTAAAGTCCACAGTCCAAAAATCACAGCCGGCAAAATACACGGAAAATGATACCGGTACTTAAGGTTTGATGCAGACCTGCAGAGTCCGGGTCCCGTTGAAAGTAATCCAAGGAAAAAAGTGTATATTTCCAAAGGTAAGGGTGGGGGAAATATATCAGATGAACACATTTACTCAGGCAACTCCTTTTTCTTTAACTTTTTACCCCCTCTTCTTTCCTTGTCTGTCCCTTACCTTTAGCGGTCCCCACTTAAACTCGGCACCCCGCGTTTGTTCCGCCCCTCATTTTTTGTTCACCCGTGCAAAACATATCAGAATAAGTGTCTAAAATAAATACAAATAAATACATTACAAAAATATACAGTTGCAAATACATATTACACATGGGTTACACATATTTACAAAGAAAGACGGGACACCGAGAGAGTTTTCAAAGCTTTAATAATAATAATATAGCTTTGACAGGGCAGTTAATGGTAGCAACACTCGAGCGCCGCTAGCGGCCGTTAGAAAAATTACATAAATTGGCTGCATCACTGAATAAGCCGCAGGGTTGAACGTTAGGGAAAAAAGTAGCGGCTTATAGTCCGGAATTTACGGTATTTCCAGAAAAATAATCACTTTTGAATAGTGTGCAAAAACAGAACTTTACTCAAATTCAACTGTGCTGCATCATGGTGAAACACTTCAAGTTTATAGTGAAAAGACACTCAAAATCAAAAGAGAATCATTTAAAAATGTTCAGTTTGCAAGGAGAACAGGAGAGGACAGAGTTGGGTAGGGTTACTTTCACTGGATTACTTTCAATTACTTTTGGATTACTCCAATACCAAATATGCTAATAAAAGACAAAAGAAACTACCGTATTTTCCGCACTATAGGGCGCACCGGGTTATAGGGCGCACCCCCAAAAAATAGTTTTTGGTCCTATATCTTCCCTAGATAAGGCTCACCGGATTATAAGGCGCTACAATGGGAACGTCGACAAAACAGTCAGATGGTTCAGTCCAACTTATTTCCCCCTTAACTCTCCCAAAGCTTGCAAAGAAGCAAATACGTGTCGTAGACACGTGCGGATGCGGTGTCCGTACGATGTCACTCAAATGCATCGTTCCAAATATCATTCGGAAGATTAATGTCTTGGGATTCAAGAAATGCCAACCACTCCTTAGTTTCTATTTTCTTTTTCGCTCGCAACTTTACTGTGCATATGACAATAAACACTTGGAATTGAGTTTAATTTCAAAAAAGACCCATCACAGAAACATCTAGATCACTCTGAAACAAGATACTGGGAAAATATATAGCCGGAGTAGCTCACCGCAGTCGTTGGGTTCAATAATAATGTGCAACCATGGTCCTCTTATATCCATGAGTGTAGTAAATCCAGGAGAATAAAATATTTATAAATACAGTACAGAAAAGTAAAATACTGTTTTCTCTATGCCGTCAACCCAACTTGCTATTCACGTTCATCTTTTTCGGCCAATTGCAGGCTTTGTTTGGCCCCTTTAGCCTATGCCAGCCTGTAAATGATAAAAAAGATCCGCCCCCTTTACCTCCGAATAACTTTAGCCAATAGTGATCGATTCAAATGATGATTGACACATTGGTTAGCCAATGAAACGCCGGTAAATAAATCCCAGCATACACCGCGGACTACTTTTGCGTTCGGGGTAAAATCTAGTCGGGGGCTGCTTTCATTAGTTGCAAGACTTTGCGACTTAATATTGATCCATATATAAGGCGCACTGTATTATAAGCCGCATGGTCAGCTTTTGAAAAAAATTAAGACTTTTAGGTGCGCCTTATAGTGCGGAAAATACGGTAAATATGAATAAAATGACTAAATTTTGTGCCGACTTGGGGAGTAACGGCAAAAATGATGTTGGCAAGCTGTTTGGATTTATTTTCGTTTTGTTTCTGTGGCATTTGATGTTCGTTTTGCCGGAGATCAAAGAGATCAAAGCCAGGAGAGAAAGCTTACCGCGTCTTGCGAGTCATCATTTTATTCATATTGAGTTTCTTTCGTCTTTTATTAGCATATTTGCTATTGGAGTCATCCAAAAGTCATCGAAAGTAATCCAGTTAAAGTAACCCTACCCAACCCTGGGAGAGGACTGTACAAAATTCCCGAGATGAACAAAAATCCAGCCGGTTGAAGCAAATTTGGCTGATCAATATATTATTTGAGCAAAATATCGATTGACCAATAACAGTTTTTTTGAACTTGCCGGTTTCGGAGTACCACATACATTTTTTAGATCCCAAAAATGGAAAAAACTTTTAGTTTATCTCAAGCAGGGGTGTCAAACTCTTTAACTTAGGGGCCACACAATAGAACAAATATGCTCACGGGGGCCGGACAAGTAGATTGAGGGGAAAGAAAAAAATAGAGAAAGAAATAAGAGAAAGGGAGAACAAGGAAAGAGAGAAAGGGAGAAAAAGTGTGTGAGAGAGAGAGAGAGAGAGAGAGAGAAATGTGGGAGAAATCCAAAGAGAGAAAGAAGGAGAGAAAATAGAAGAAAAAGAGAGAAGGGGAAAGCAAGAGAGAGCAGTAAAGAGAGACCAAAAGAAGGTGAAAGGACAGAGAGAAAGAGATAGAGAAAAAGACAGACAGAGAGTAAAAGAGAAAATGAAAGAGTGAGAAAAAAGGGAGAAAAAGTGTGTGAGAGAGAGAGAGAGAGAAATGTGGGAGAAATCCAAGGAGAGAAAGAAGGAGAGAAAATAGAAGAAAAAGAGAGAAGGGGAAAGCAAGAGAGAGCAGTAAAGAGAGACCAAAATAAGGTGAAAGGACAGAGAGAAAGAGATAGAGAAAAAGACAGACAGAGAGTAAAAGAGAAAATGAAAGAGTGAGAAAAAATGGAGGAAAAGAGAGAGAGAGAGAGAGAAAACGTGAGAAACAAAAGAGATAAAAAGAGAAATGTGGGAGAAATCCAAAGAGAGAAACAAGGAGAGAAAAGACAAGAAAAAGAGAGAAGGGGAAAGCAAGAGAGAGCAGTAAAAGAGAGAGCAAAAGAAGGTAAAAGGACACAGAGAGAAAGAGACAAAGAAAGAGAAAAAGACAGACAGAGAGTAAAAGAGAAAAAAGAAAGAGTGAGAGAAAAAGAGAGGAAAAGAGAGAGAGAGAGATAAATAAATACAAGTACAGTGTCTTTGCGAAGCACCTGGCTTTGGCAACATGTTGACATATTTCAACCTGCAGCTCATTTTTCTCGTGCCCTTCTCTCAGCGTTGTCTCCCAGGCCAGATTCAATCCCTTAGGGGGCCTGATCCGGCCCGCGGGCCGCCTGTTTCACACCCCTGATCTAAAGGATTGGCTACAAAACAATTTTAAATGAATTATTTTCTCTGATTTTAATATTTCCACTTACTTTAATCATGACATACTCTCGGATACGAGGAATCGGCTCTCCCTGTTCTGGCCGGCCTTCAGTGGGAGTTGTCAATGCAACCTGGAGTATCCCTTTGTTTCAGGCCTGTTTTTGGGTTGTTTGTTTCTTATCCTACACTCTCTCTTCTTCTCTCCCTTTCTTTCTCTTATTTCTCTCCCTTTCTTTCTCTTATTTCTCTCTCTCTTCTCTGTTTTTTCTCTCACTCTATATGTCTCTCTCTCTCTCACTCTCTCTGTCTCTCTTTTTCTCTTTCTTTGTTCCTCTTTGTCTCTTTCTATTTCTGTCTTTTTACCTTCTTTTGCTCTCTCGTCCTTTTTTTTATTTTCACTCTCTTTTCTCTTTCTCTTGCCATGCCCCCGTCTCTTTCTAACCTTCTCTTTCTCTCTTTCAATTTATCTTTGGATCTCTCTCTCTCTTAGCCCTCTCTCACTATTTATTTTTTATCTCTTTTGTTTCTCAGGTTCTCTCTCTCTCTTTTCACTCCCTCCCTCTTTTTCCCTTACACTCTTTCCTTGTCCCACACTCTATCTTTTTCTCTCCATATCTCTTTTTCTCTCTCTCTCCCCCCCTCCGTTTTTTCTCACTGTATAGCTCTCTCTATTTCACTCTCTGTCTCTCTTTTTCTCTTTCTTCATACCTCTTTGTATCTTTCTCTCCGTCTTTTACCTTCTTTTGCTCCCTCTTCCTTTTGTCCTTTTCTCTCTCTTTTCTCCCTCTCTCTTGCTTTCCTTTTCTCTCTTTCTGCCATTCTGTCTATTTCTGTTTCATTTTCTTTCTTTCTCTTTCTTTCCCCCTCTCTCACTATTTCTCTTTTTATATCTCTTTTGTTTCTCACATTCTTCATCTCTCTTTTCTTCTCTCTCTTTTTCCCTTTCTCTCTTTCCTTTCCTTGTCCCACCCTGTCTCTTTTTTCTCTTCCTCTCTTTCTCTTATTTCTCTCTCTCTTTCACCATTTTTTCTCACTCTTATCTCTCGTTCTTTCGCTCTCTGTCTCTCTTTTTTTCTTTCTTTGTTCCTCTGTCTTTTTCCCTCTCTGTCTTTCTGCCTTCTTTTGCTCTCTCCCTTCCTTTTTTCTTTCTCTCTCTATTGTCTCTCTTTCTCTCTCTTGCTTTCCCCATCTCTCTTTCTATTTCCCTTTGGATTTCTTTCTTTCTCTTTTTTCCACCTCACTCTGTGTTTCTCTTTTTTTCTCATGTTCTCTCTCTTTTTCCCTTTCTCTCATTCCTTGTCCCACAATCTCTCTTTATCTCTCCCTTTCTCTCTTTTTTCTTTTTTTTCCCGAAACACTGAAAACGTGCGCCATATTATCGACTAATCGCCATTTTTAATTGTTATGATCTCCGTGACGATCAATCATAAAAAGAGGATTCGATTTTTCTCATGCTTGATAAATGATTTATGGCAGAAAGTGCAATAAGAATAGGAATTGACTGCACTGTCGTTCTAAATAAAAGGCGCTGGCTGCGGCTAATCGTTGCTAATGTCATAAAACAATGAAGAGTAAGTGCAATTACAGGTACCACGTCATTCTATTTGTATTGAGTGTTAAGTGTTGATGGTGACCGATAGAGGGCACTGTGGCTATTCTTTGAGGTCCCCGTTTTGACGGTTGCACAGTTTTGTCTCTCTATCCTCTTTTTCGTCTTTCTCTTCCTCTCACTATCTTTCTTTTTGTCTTTTTTCTCTCTTTCTTTGTCACTCTTTTTCTTTCTATATTTCTCTTCCTTATCTCTTTCTTCAACTCTTCTCTCTTTCTATCTCTGTCTCTGTTTCTCTCTCATCCTCCCTTTCTCTCCTCGCTATCTCCCTTTTTTGTCTATTTCTTCTTCTCTTTCCCAATTATTCTTCTTTATACACGTCTCTTTTTGTCTCTCTATCCTCTCGCTTTTTTGTCTTTCTCTTCCTCTCACTATCTTTCTTTTTGTCTGTTTTTTCTCTCTTTCTTTGTCACTCTTTTTCTTTCTATATTTCTCTTCCTTGTCTCTTTCTTCAACTCTTCTCTCTTTCTATCTCTGTCTCTGTTTCTCTCTCATCCTCCCTTTCTCTCCTCACTATCTCCCTTTTTTGTCTATTTCTTCTCTTTCCCAATTATTGTTCTTTATACACGTCTCTTTTTGTCTCTCTATCCTCTCGCTTTTTCGTCTTTCTCTTCCTCTCACTATCTTTCTTTTTGTCTTTTTTCTCTCTTTCTTTGTCACTCTTTTTCTTTCTATATTTCTCTTCCTTATCTCTTTCTTCAACTCTTCTCTCTTTCTATCTCTGTCTCTGTTTCTCTCTCATCCTCCCTTTCTCTCCTCGCTATCTCCCTTTTTTGTCTATTTCTTCTTCTCTTTCCCAATTATTCTTCTTTATACACGTCTCTTTTTGTCTCTCTATCCTCTCGCTTTTTTGTCTTTCTCTTCCTCTCACTATCTTTCTTTTTGTCTGTTTTTTCTCTCTTTCTTTGTCACTCTTTTTCTTTCTATATTTCTCTTCCTTGTCTCTTTCTTCAACTCTTCTCTCTTTCTATCTCTGTCTCTGTTTCTCTCTCATCCTCCCTTTCTCTCCTCACTATCTCCCTTTTTTGTCTATTTCTTCTCTTTCCCAATTATTGTTCTTTATACACGTCTCTTTTTGTCTCTCTATCCTCTCGCTTTTTCGTCTTTCTCTTCCTCTCACTATCTTTCTTTTTGTCTTTTTTCTCTCTTTCTTTGTCACTCTTTTTCTTTCTATATTTCTCTTCCTTATCTCTTTCTTCAACTCTTCTCTCTTTCTATCTCTGTCTCTGTTTCTCTCTCATCCTCCCTTTCTCTCCTCGCTATCTCCCTTTTTTGTCTATTTCTTCTTCTCTTTCCCAATTATTCTTCTTTATACACGTCTCTTTTTGTCTCTCTATCCTCTCGCTTTTTTGTCTTTCTCTTCCTCTCACTATCTTTCTTTTTGTCTGTTTTTTCTCTCTTTCTTTGTCACTCTTTTTCTTTCTATATTTCTCTTCCTTGTCTCTTTCTTCAACTCTTCTCTCTTTCTATCTCTGTCTCTGTTTCTCTCTCATCCTCCCTTTCTCTCCTCACTATCTCCCTTTTTTGTCTATTTCTTCTCTTTCCCAATTATTGTTCTTTATACACGTCTCTTTTTGTCTCTCTATCCTCTCGCTTTTTCGTCTTTCTCTTCCTCTCACTATCTTTCTTTTTGTCTGTTTTTTCTCTCTTTCTTTGTCACTATTTTTCTTTCTATATTTCTCTTCCTTATCTCTTTCTTCAACTCTTCTCTCTCTCTCTCTCTCTATTCCTCTCACTCTCTTTCTTTTTCTCTTGTTTTTTTTCCCTTTGCTCACTCTTTCTCCCACTTAATATCTCTTTGTTTCTCTTGGTCATCCTTTCTCTCTTTACATCCCTTTTATCCTCTCTTTCTCCCTCCCCATCTTTTTTTCTCTCTTTCACTCTCTTTTAGTTTCCCTCTCTTCATTTTTTTCTCTTTCATTTTCTTTCTTTCTCTCATTCTCCCTTTTTTACTTTCCCCTTTATCCCCACTCTCTGTCTTTCTTTTGTCAAGGAAAGTCATTTTTATTTGTATAGCGCTTAATCACAAAGAGTCTTTCTTTCTTTATTTATTTCTTATTTCTCTCCTTTTCTTTTTCTCTCTCTCACTTTGTCCTTGTCTAGCTTTTCTGTCTTTCTCTTCCTCTCACTCTCTTTTTCTTATTCTCTTGTTTTTTTTCTCTTTTCTCACTCTTTTTCCCACTTAAGATCTCTTTGTTTCTCTTGGTCATCCTTTCTCTCTTTTATCTCTTTTATACTCTTTCTTTCTCCCTCTCCATCTTTTTTTATCTCTTTCACTCTCTTTTAGTTTCCCTCTCTTTCATTTTCTTTCTCTCTCTCTCTCTCATTCTCCCTTTTTTACTTTCCCCTCTATCCTCACTCTCTGTCTGTCTTTCTTTTGTATGTCTTTATTTCTTTTTTCTCTCCTTTTCTTTTTTCTTTCTTTCTCTCGCTCTCTGTCTTCCTCTGTAATCTATTAGGCCGGCCTCCAGAGTTTGTCTATGGCAAGTGATGTAGCCCCTAAGCTCAGACCCCTGTGCTACAGGTCCCTCAAAACAAGGACTAACCTGCTCAAAGACAGCTTTTCCCCCAGGGCCATCACCACCCTAAATGAGTTCACAAAACTGTAAAACATACCTTGCGCCTAATTTTGGGTTTTTCTTTTTTGTTATTGCGCAACACTGAAACTTGTATTTCTTTTTCTCTCCCTCCCTCCCTCTCTCTCTCTCTCTCTCTCTCTCTCTCTCTCTCTCTCTCTCTCTCTCTCTCTCTCTTTTCCACCCTTTTTCATCCAATCTGTCTGTCACTCTCTGTGTCTCTCTTTTTCTCTTCCTTTGTTGCTCTTTGTCTCTCTCTGTGTCTTTTTAACCTCTTTTGCTCTAACTTCCTTTTTTCCTTTTCTCTCTTTTCTCTTTCTCTCTTCATACCCTTTGCGCTTTCTTTTCTCTTTTCTCTCCTTCTGTCTTTCTATTTCTCTTTGGATTTCTTTCCTCTCCCTTTCTTTTCCCCCTCTCTCACAACCTTTTATCTTTTGTTTCTCACGCTCTCTCCCTCTCTCTCTTTTTCTACCTTTGTCCCACCCTCTCTCCTTTTCCCTCCCTCTTTCTCTTATTTCTTTATCTCTTTTTCTTTTTCTTGAATCTACTAGTCCGGCCCCCGACAGAATGTTTGTTCTATCGTGTGGCCCCCGAGTTCAAATGAGTTTGATACCCCTGCTCAAAGCACTAGATTGTATTTTATTTCCTTTTATTATGTTTTCTCTTTGAAGTCGTCATTACATGTTTGCCATAGAGTGCCGTGTGTAATCTTGTGCATACGTTGATATAAATGACATTAAATAGTCAAGTCATGTTCATTTGTGATGCCCTTTATCACAAGGAGTTTCAAAGGGCTGCACAGACTATTGCAAACTGCTTTTTCTCCCTTTTCTCTCTCTTACTCTTTTCTCCTCTTTCTTTTTTCTCCCTTGCCTTTCCTCTTTCTGCCCGTTTTATATTCCCTCTGTTCCTTTTTCTGTTTCCCTCTCTTCTTCTTTCTCTCTGTATTTGCTTCGTTTTTTCTCTTCTTGTATTTGTTTTTTCTCTTCTTTTTCTCTTTATCTCTCTTTTGCTCTCTCTCTTTTTCTATTTCTCTTTCTCTCCCTTTACTTCTCTCGTTTTCTCTTCTCTTTTTCTTAATGTCTCTTCTTTCTTTTTTTCTTTTGCTTTCTCGTTTTGTCTTTTTCTTCTCACTTTCTCTCTCTGTTTCTTCCTTTTTTTCCCCCAAATTACAATTGATTTCATTTCATTTCATTTCAAATATCATTTAAGCATTCCACACATCACAAAATGTATAGTTCCTAAACATTCTGTCCTCATTTTGCACGTTGCTGACCCGCTAGGTTGCTGTGACTTGTCCTTCCGTGCTCTCCCTCTTTCTGATACACACATTATCCATTAAAAATTTAGGACCGTTGGGTCGCACATTGGCACAGCGGTGAGGCCGAGGCCTTCCCCTCAGGCAACAGTGTTCCTGCAGAGGTGCAGACGATGACGACGGGAACGTTGTCCTGTTTTTATGATAGAAATAAACTCTGTTGAAGAGTTAACTGTCCGTGCCCCGTATCACGCACCACACAGCTTCACTACGCCTGTTTGGAAAATGGGGCCGCCCACACACACTTATTCCCCAGGTATAGGAAGGAACACTAGGAAGTTGGGCTTCCTCGATGTGTGGACAAAGATCTCATCAAACAGCTCCTGCCATCTGATGGTGATTTATCATACTTAAACCATTCCCAGAGGCTTAATACTTACCAATGATTAGCGCCAAACTCTTCGTAATATATATATTTTTTGTAATAAAACAATAAAAATGTATTTTTACATTTTGGCACTAATTTTTTTAGATGTTAGCACAATATTAAATGTTGGACAAATTTATTTTTCTTTACAGAATTGTATCTCACCCTTTGTTGTTTTTTTGTAAATTGTCATGATTGCCAATTGAGCGCAGCTGCGGCGGCTTAACAGCCCGGACAGCCGATTGGTGGACAGTCTCTTTTTAAACCCACGGCTTCCAAGAGGAAGCTGTCAGATCGTTATGCGAACTGTTTCCTTCAGCTCAGTTCGCCTTTTCGTCCGACTCCGTTTTCGCCCTGCTTTTTTCCTGCATGATCTTCGTTGCTAACCTGTTTCCGGACCTGATTTTGCCCCATTTTGCCTTCCTGTTGTTTGAGTTTTATATCTACAGGTTTAAAGCCTGAAATAGGGCACAATGTGAACAATTTCTTGGGTAGCCAATACTTTTGCAAAGAACTGTAATTTAATCTGTTGAAAAAGAACAAATAGGTGACGAAATAATGCAGAATGGACATTAGAACTTAGTTTGTCTTCAGCCAAATACAAATATGTTTTTTTTCTCCAAATCTGATTTCATAAGATTTATTCTTTTGCAGTGTTTGGGCCAATTGTTTGCAAAGATCTCCAGAGATTTAAATGGCTCTCATTTATTTCTCTCCCTCCCCCTTGTTTACCAGCTACTCTCGTTCACTGTAGATGAAATCTCAGGAGTTCCTTCAGCCCCGAGGCCATCTTCATCCTCACTGCTCACAACTATTCTCATCCTCTAGACACATTCTGGTTTTATGTGGGGCCCCCCTTGTAAGCTTTGGCCCCGGGCTGTCTGCCTCAGGTCTCCCTACTTTAGGAGGGTACCCGACCTGCCTGGGCTCTACTCGTGTCCTCTATCTCAGTGTCTGAGCTTGAGTTTGTCACTGCTTGGTTTTGTCGGTAGTTTTTAAAAACATTTTTACTTCCATACTCTCCATTTGTCATTGGGCTGCAACAACGAATCGATAAAATAGATTACAATCGATTAATAATAATAGTAATACATTTCATTTCAAAGCGGCTTTCAGGACACCCAAGGTCGCTGTACACAGAATATCCAACAACAATAAAACAGGCAAGCGATACATTTCAAACAAAACAAAGTAAAGTTAAAAAAGGATGGGCTGTACCTAAAGCAGATAAGTATTAATAGAGGTAGGTTTTGAGTTTGTATTTGAAAGTGGACAGGGTGATGAAATGCCGGAGGTCAAGTCAAGTCATGTTTATTTGTATAGCCCTTAATCACAAGGTCTCAAAGTGCTGCAGGATGGAAAGAGGAAAGAGAGACAAAGAACAACAGAGAACTAAAGAAAGACAGGACTAAGGAAGAAAGAAAAAAGACAGGATGGGAGGAAGAGAGAAAGAACAAAAGGGAAAAAAAAGAGAAAGAAAGGACAAAAGAAAGAGAGAAACAAAGAAGGAAGGAAGAGACAAGGAAGATAGAAGGAAGAAAAGAAGTGAGAAAGATTAAGAGAGAAATACAGAAAGAAGGAAGAGATGAAGAAATAAAGGAATGAAGGGGAAAAATGACAAAAAGAGCAAGAGAGAAAGAGATCAGGCGGTAATGAGTTCCAGAGCTGGGGGGCAGAGCGGCTGAAAGCTCTGCTCCCCATGGAGGTGAGATGGGCATTGGGTCCAGGGAGATGGAAGGGGGAAAAGTCATATTGAAGCAGTCTCTCTAGGACCACATTTTTGTGTGTGTAGATTTGATTAGGATTTCAAAATCGTGTCTGCACTATTGGGTTGATAACAATTTTTGATTGTGCTTTTTTTAATATTTGATTTTATTTTCAGGAAATTATTTGTAATAAACCACAACCAGCTATACAGTTGTGTTCTCATGTTAAAGTAAACATGAATGAATGAATGAAAACTTTATTCGAACATGAAAATAAAAACAGAACAAAAACAATATCTCAACAACAAAATAATCTTACATAATATGTTCGAAAAGGGGTAGTAAGAAGCAAATGCTTATATTCCCTACCCCTTCATCTTCCCTACGAAATACACCAATGATATAACAACAATAGTAACAATATTAATAATAACAGTTATGATATAGCAATAGCAACAATAACAACAAAGTCAACCATAGTGTCACGTCTGGCGCGGTTGCCATGGCACCCAGTTGGTCCCAGCCGGGTGGCGCCGGATTCTGGCGAGGTTGCCACGGCTCCCAATTGGCCCTGCCCATGGACACCGGCTGAGACGCATTGACTGATTGCTTCTTGGAGTATTTAAACACATTCCTTTGAGCTGTGCTTTGCCTGACCGTTGTTAAACTTTGTTAAGTTCTGTTTAACTCTGAGAAATGCCTAGTCTGTCAACTTGCCTGCGTTTGATCCTGTTTTGTTTTTGGTCTGATCCGTTTTGGACAGCGTTTCTTTTGTTTGGATTTCTAATCCACTCCGTGACCATCGATCCCCGGATCGAGTGTGTGCGCCTCCTCATCCTCCTCCCCCTAATAAATCGTGAGTACGTCTACGCCAGTAATGTTTTTTTGTATTTAAATTTGAACACGTGAACAGTTGGACATTGTTTGATCTCGTCTTGTAAATTGTTCCAAAGTTTTACTTCACACACAGACACACACATACTTTTCCTGATGGTTCTCACCTTTGGGATTATGAATTTACTACAGCCCCTTAAGTTATAATTTCCCTCTTTCCGAATGAATAATTTACGGATGTTTTCTGGCACTATGTTTTTGTTGACCTTAAATAGCAGTTGTGCAGTGAAAAGTTTTACTAAATCATCTAATTTTAATAATTTGGACTGCAGGAATAAAATATGAGTATGATCTCGATAGCCTACCCTGCGTATGGTTCTAATTGCACGTTTTTGGAGGATAAAAAGGGGCTGGAGTGAACTTTTGTAATTATTGCCCTAGACTTCTGCACAATATGTTAAGTATGGCAGAACATAATATATAATTGAATCATTCATAATAATAACCAATGCAACATGTTTAATTTGTATAAATCGTGACGTGTTAGTTACTGTATTAAAACCTTCCCTTTTCCCACAACTGCAAAATAACCCAGCGTCTGTCATGATTACTGATTCGGGGCACATGCAGCTTCCATGTTGGCGCCAACAGCCCTGAGCGCTGATCGGTTCCCTGACACCTTTTAAACCCCCGGCCTCCAAAAGGAAGCTGTCAGACCGTCCTGCGAACCTACGCTTTTGCTAGGCAAGCTCCGTACCCTCTGATAATCTCCTGCCCTGTTTTCTCCTACCTGTTACCTGTTGCCGGCCTGTTTCTGCACCCGTTTCTGCCCTGCTCTTCCGTCCCGGCCATCGACCTGTTTTGCCCTGTTTCCTGCCTGATACTTGTTGCCGACCTTTTGTCTGGACTCGTTACCGCCCTTGCTCCCCCGTCCCGGCTATCTACCAGCTTTCCTGCCGCCCACGACTATCCTCGCTCGACACGGGAGTGCCACTTCCGCGTTCCTGCCATCAGCTACCCGTGTCCGACGATCATCGGATCGTGGAAGCAAGAACTGCTCTCTATTTTTTTCAATAAAACTGAGTTAAATGAACGCTATTGGGTCCTGTCTCCATTTCTGGCTTGTGACAGTGTCTGTTCACCGTGTGAATATGAGACATTCGGTGAGAAAGCTTGGATTTGTGTCTTATGAGGCTGGGACTGTGAAGCGGTTGAGGCAAAATCTCGGTGTACCGCAATGTTCTGGGACACATTACTGGTTTCACTGATGCAAGAAACAGATTCAATTTGCAACATTATACCAATGAATACTTCATTAGATGAGTTTTAATTTAACAGAAAGCAAAGTGGTCGTAGCGTCACCGCCAGCCTACATTGGATTTATTTATTTTTCATGAAATGGATCGTGAGTACTGCGCTAGGGTAAGAGGCTCAGGGACAGTTTTTGGGAAAAAGTGTTTCCAGGACCTACAGTAAGATGATTGAGTAGTTTAAAAAATAAAAATAATTGGGAGAACATAGTCTGTCCAAGGAACACAGTTCAAGAAGATGTGGTGCCTACTCAATACCAGAAGTGGCTTTTGAAACGATTGCTTCCACTTCAGGCCCAGCCCACTTCCGATATTTTCGTTGGATAAGTATCAACAGCATCCGATTATCAAGGAGATCTGAAGTTTAGGAGGCTATAAACTCAAGAAAGGATAAAAATGACGGAGGGGAAAAGAAAAATGTCTTTAGTATGTCGTAAAAGGGGTCGAAGCAACCAAACCCGCAAATAGGGATCGTAAGGGTGCTTTATTTTTATTGAAAATGGTTGAATTTTATTGTTGTGTTTTCAAGGTTTAAAAAGTGCTTGATTTTGGGGTGAATTGCTTGTAAATGCTTGAAATTGCTGCCATGTTTCTTAGCAGTCTGTCTCGATAGACCACGCATTATCTATCGATCATCATCGAGTCAAGATGGCAGCGCGCGCGAGTGCAGCGGCGTCAGGCTCTCCAGTTTGTCTTTTTGTTTTTAGTGTTCTTTTATCTCTCATATTTTCCCTTCGACTCCTTTCACGACTACAATAACATCCACAACATCCCGAGGGATATACAAAGACCACCGGGATCTCCCTGAGTGATCTGCCTCCCTGACAAAAGACAGAGTCGGCGGAGGGAGCGAAAGTAAAAGCGAGGCTGCCGGTCGGTCCTAGCTGCTAGGCTAAGAAGGCTACCACACAGACCAGCGCTTCCGAGCATGTTCCTGACCAATGCCAGATCCATCGTTCACAAAATTAGTAAATTTGAGCTGCGGATCGCCACCAACAGCTTGGTCCGGAATTGCAGTATTTCTGTCATCACGGAGTCTTGGCTTTCCCGACGCCGCAGTCCAACTAGGAGGACGCACTTTACACCGGCACGACCGAGACGGAGACTCCGGTAAAAACAGGGGTGGGGGACTATGCGCTGCATTAACAGCAGAATCATTGACAGACACTGCTCACCCGATATTGAGTTTCTAGCAGTATAGTGTAGACCCTTCTATCTACCGAGAGAACTAACTGTGGTCATTGTGATTGCTGTTTACGTTCCACCAGATGCTAACGTTAGCATAGCGCTAAATCTCCTGCTCGCCGCTATCAATAAACAGCAGCTTGCACACCCCAACGGAGCTATTATTGTCGCCGGCGACTATAAACAGGCATGCTTAAGGACTGTACTTCCCAAATTCATTCAATATGTGGGCTGTGCAACCAGGGGGAAAAACACTGGACCGCGTGTACAGTAATATCAAACATGCGTACAGAGCTTCCCCCTGCCCCCGCCTAGCTGGATCCGACCATCTCTGTCTGTCCCTAACCCCCTTATACACCTCCCTCCAGAGACAAAAAAAGCCCGCAACAAGGACAATACAAACATCTTTGTTCCTTTAACTTCTTTGTTCTCTTCTATCCTCACTGTAAAATGTGAACTGGAGTGCCTCGTCCAATTTCGTTGTCACAATATGTTCAACCCATTTTGTAACAATGACAATAAAGGTATATTCAATTGTAGTCTATTCTATCCATCTTCCGCTTATCCAGGGTCAAGTTGTAGTGCAGCAGCCTCAGCAGGGAAGCCCAGACCTTTCTATCTCCAGACAACTCATCCAAATCATTAGACAGGATCCTGAGGCGTTCCCTGGCCTGCCTAGGGACGTAGTCTCTCCAGCGAGTCCTGGGTTGTCTCTGGGTTTTCCCAAAATGCCTGAAACACCCCCTGAGGAAGGCGTCCAGTAGATATGTTTATCAGATTCCCGAGCCACCTCAGTTGGCTCCTCTCAATGCAGAGGAGTAGTGGCTTTACACTGGGTCCCTTCCGAATGACCGAGGTTTTAAGGGATAGCCCAGCCACCCTGCGGAGGAAACTCATTTCAGAGGTTTGTATCTGTAATCGTCTTCTGGTCATGAACCACAGTTGGTGACCTCGGGTGAGGGTAGGAACAATGATCAACTTGTTAATCGAGTGATTTTTCCTTTTGGCTCAGCTCTCTTCACCACAACGTACCGGTACAGTAATCGCATGACTGCAGACCCTGCACCGGTCCGTCTGTTGACCTCCCTTTCCATCCTACCCTCGCTCGTAAACAAGACCTGAGATACTGGAACTCCTCTATTTGGGGCAGAATCTCATCTCTTACTAGTAGTTGGAACACTCGCCGGTCCCCCTTCTGTAAAAGGGGAACCACCACCCCAGTCTGACAGTCCAGAGGTATTGTGGTCTGCAGAAGCCATGCTCTATTCCCTCAAAAGAAGGGAAACTTGCACATCTTCTTCATATTTTGCTATTATTTCTTTCTTAAATGCAATAGTTGTACGCACTACTCTTCTTTTTTCACCTGTAGCAAATTTGTTGCTTGCACCGCCCTTCTTCCGAGGCATAATTAGGGGTTAAAACACTTCGTTCACCGATATTCAAAACGAAAGCAAAAAGAAGTGCGCGGTCACGTGACAACAGTTCTTCACGAGGGGTGGGGTCAATCTACACCCGTACGCCGCTCAGCATCGCCCCTAGCGTACCGGCGTTCGAACTCCGATTTTTTGAACGAAAAGCGAAGCAAGAATTTCTCAAAATTTTTGGTCGAGAACCGATTTGTTCGAACTGAGAGGCGTTCTAAAACCGAGGTTCCACTGTATAATGCATCAAAGAAAGTGAGCCGTTTAAGAGCCGGCTCTCTTTAATGAGTTGAGCCGAAAAAGCCGGTTCTCTAAACAGAGACGGACTTCCTTTCACTCCAAAACTACCACGAAATGATGCATGATGGGAAATCCCCAGGCGGCA
The DNA here is from genome assembly GCF_059441175.1 of Urocampus carinirostris. Lineage (NCBI taxonomy): Eukaryota > Metazoa > Chordata > Actinopteri > Syngnathiformes > Syngnathidae > Urocampus > Urocampus carinirostris. Next base: position 9,243,934 of record NC_142362.1, read on the forward strand.
GAAGCATGCGCACAGTAGCATCAAACCGCTCGCTTCGTTTGCGACGAAAAAAACGATACCGAGATAGAGGCTACCGCGGCGAACTCGTTTTACTTGATTGATTTGACGTTTCGTCGTAGTCGGTGTATACCGCATGGTACCCATAATTGACAAGTTTTTCCGTACAGATTTTCTTGTACGTCGTATACGTCTTAAAATGCAAAATAAACGTACTTTGTACGGCAAAAACGTACAGGTTGACAGGTATGTGTCAGGAGACCGGACCAGATCGGAGGCAGGAGGCAGGAAGGATGAACTCAACCGCGTAACGACCAGTTACTTTTATTTAGCAAAATAAAAGTTGACCAACACTCAGGGACAAAACAAAACAAAAACAGGCTTTTACTCAAGTCAAACAGAACAGATTAATGCAGAACAGAAAACGCAATGAACCAGCAACCGGCAATCCCCAAAACCCACCTTTAAGAAGCACACACGCAAATTAGACGATCTGCTACAGCCGGTGCCCAGGGGGCGGGGCCAGCCGGTCGCTACGGCGACCATGCTGGACATGACAGTATGAGGTTGTTTTGCTGTTTCAATGTACAGTAAAGTAGAAAAACATGAAGTTTCTACTTTGTGGGTTTTGACTGTAAATCCCAAATTTAAGCTTTAACTTTTCTCCTTTTTCTTAACTTTCTCATTTGTCCCTGCCGTCCAGCCGTCCCAGGGCTGCTCTCGATTTGTTCCAAAATGTATTGTCCGGGCCCCCACCTCCTTTCGTTACGTTCCAGTTTCTAACAGTTTTTCTACTGTCTTTCTTTCCCTTCTGCCCAGACTTCCATCTGTTGTTTCCTGCAAGACTCCATCTTGCCAATTGGGCAAAGACAGCGCTCAGTCTGCCGGGAAAAACCTTCCGGATGCTCCACCTTGGACGCCGGCCTCCCCCGAACTGCTTTCTAATCATTCTCCGATTAAAAAAACAAAAACCCATGGCGGTTTACTGGGTGTTCTTCCGCTTGGGTACATTTTAGCCTGTCTAATTATAAAATCCAAAGTAGAAACATTGTGTTCAGTCAACCGTAAAGATTGTTTGGAAGGCGATGTAATGCGTTTGTAAAACTCGATTTCAACGTATAAAATGGGAATATAAAACCCAATCGATTAAGTCGACACAATTATTAGGATAAATCGATTGATACTGTTAGGAATTAAATATTAAAATGTACCGTTTACCAAATTGTTATCTGACTCCATTAACCAAACATTGATGGAAAAGATGGACGAGAGACCGGCATTTTCACACGGAGGCAGATTTAATTTCCTTAAACAATTTAACTAAGTGAACTCCATCAAATATGGCCGAATTAGCGTCGCTCGAGTCTCTGTCAAGCCTCCTCTTTCTCGATCTTCTGCTTCTCCTCTCGGCCCACGGTTTTTTCCGCAAGCTGGTGTGCCGGCTCCTCCCATGGGCGTGCCAGGAAATCCACCACCTGGGGTCCACCATCTCGGAGAAGAGCGTCGCGATGTCTGGAATTAACCAAAACAACACCGAGCGTTTCTACGTCATCGCCTGCCGTCCTCCGTCAGAGTCCTGTTATCAAAATTCCCTAGCCAAAACATTCCGCATTTGGAACAGCGTGACCTGAAGCCCACTCAGTGAAAATCTTCACTGTACTCCATAAATGTAACTTGTATTCAATCGTATAAAATCCCTTATAGTCAAATGTATAGAATCCTTCAATCGCGATCTGAAATGTCATGGTCATTGAATAATTGAAGCTCCCGCCCCTCTGAGTAGATAATGAGAACAATAAACACAGCATAGATATTTTAGGCACAAATGAAAAAGACAGTGTGTATCATTTGACCACTGGATGTTTCCTTTTTGAAGTTCTTATGGATCCGTAGCAGCAAGATGGCAGACAATTAAGGAAGCTCCCTTTAGGTCGGGTTCTTTTGCAACATATATTTTCGGATTTTTTGACCTATGAATATTTTTTAAGAAGCCATGTTCATATAGTTCATGTATTTTGCTTATTATTTAAATTGTTTTTCATGTACTAATGACTTTTTTTAACCACTAGGAGGTGCTAAAGAGAGTTGGAGACAAAGAGAGAGAAAGACAGTGAAAGAAAGGGAGAAAGAGACAGAAAGAGAGAGAGAGAGAGAGAGGGAGAGAGGGATAAAAAAAAGCAAAGAAGAGATAGAAAGACAAAAAATGGAGAAAGTGAAAAAAATAAGAAGTAGAGGAAGGTAAAGTGAGTGAAAAAGAAAGGGAAAGAGAGGGAAAAACTTAGAGGGAGAAAAAATACAGCAAAAGAGAGGGAGAAAGAGAGAGAGATAAAAAACGAAAGAAGAGATAGAAAGACAAAAAAGGGAGAAAGCAAAAAAAGTGAGAAGTAAAGAAGGGTAAAGTGAGTGAAAGAAAGGGAAAGAGAGAGAAAAAAGCAAAGAGAGAGAGAAACAGGGACAAAAAGAGATAAAAAAAGAAAGCAAAAGAGCAAAATGAGAAGAAAAAATATAGATACCATTGGTTTGTAAATCATTTTGCGGGCCGGATTCAATCTGTTCGGGGCCTGATCCAGCCTGCAGGGTGCATGTTTGACATCCCCGCTCTAAGTTATTGGACAGTGAAAAGCAGCATAGCAGCACTTTCCAGTCTTCCTTTCCACTCCCCTGTCCAGGTGCTCCCGATCATCATTAGCCACCCTCTGCTATAAATACTCAAGTCTCACGCTCCATGCTGCTGGAACGTCTTAGTACTCTGCTCAAAATATTCCCTCACCAAGACGACAAGCTCCTCATACCAAGAACGCTGCGTGGTCAGAGATCGGAAACAGTCGGAAAGCCGAGGAAGGAAGACGGAGCGTGGTCAGAGATCGGGATGAGTCAGGTAACTGGAGACGATCGGGAAGCCAGGGACAGACGAGCAGGAAACAGAAACAGGGCGTGACAGACCGGAGTCAGAATCAAAAAGTGCTTGCTTTGCTTGTGCGTAGGTTCGCTGACGAACTGACAAAGAATGAATGAGAATGTCATGTTTAAATAGGAGGAGAACTAATTAGGAAACGAGTGGCAGCTAGGGTTAAACGAGTGAGCGCAGGCTGTACTTGACCAAGACCAGGGTTGGGTAGGGCTACTTTAACTTTATTACTTTCAATGACTTTTGGATTACTCCAATACCAAATATGCTAATAAAAGACAAAAGAAACTAAATATGAAGAAAATAACTAAATTTTGTGCAGGCTTGGGGAGTAATGAAATACATGGAACGGCAAAAAGAATGTTGGCAAGCTGTTTGGATTTATTTTCATTTTGTTTCTGTCGCATTTTATGTTAGTTTTGCCGGAGATCAAAGAGATCAAAGCCAGGAGAGAAAGCTTACCACGTGTTGTGAGTCATCATTTTATTCCTATTTAGTTCCTTTGGTCTTTTATTAGCATATTTGGTATTGGAGTAATCCAAAAGTCATTGAAAGTAATCCAGTTAAAGTAACCCTACCCAACCCTGCCCAAGACACACCACTGGAAGTGGCTCCCCTGATGGTCAAGGAATCCCGGGACCATAATATAAGCTGGAATAGGAGAGAATCACCCTTTATATTATCACCTTAAGGTCAACTCCATACTCCTTTTCTCCAATTTCCTATTTTTAGAAATCCATTACATGAATCTACTTACTTTTTGTTTCCTTCCATTAATAAATCTCTGTAATCTCCAACTCATTTTGTTATGAGTTGGATTAAAAAACATTGTCACTGTTAAATGAACTGCTATTGTGACTGTGTGGTTTTAATATGAACACAATGCAGCTGTAATAAACATGATAAGCAGATTACAAGTGATTATTGTTTATCGGCGCATTGTAGGACAAGCCCCGTCGGATTTCAGCGTCGGATTCCCACGCAAGACGTCCGTGGGGATCCGACAATTAAATTGTTATCTTGTTGTCCGCAGATAGCAGCTCATTGTGATGATTCTTGCATGACAATGATTGAGAAATGAAGTTGAGTTGAAAATGTTAAACGGTCCGCAACGCAAGAGGGACAGAATTAATTCTGCCTGAAATTCAGGGTTGGGTAGGGTTACTTTAACCGGATTACTTTCAATGACTTTTGGATTACTCCAATACCAATATGCTAATAAGAGTCTCGGTTGTTAAAGTCAAATTCTTAGGAGGCTAACTCTCCGCCATCAGAAGCAGTGAGGAAGACTGGACTCTATAAAATGCTTGGTGTGTCATGTCCAGCATGGTTGTCTTAGCGCCCAGCTGGCCCCGCCCCTTGACACCGGCTGACCTGCATTTCCTGATTACTCCTATGGGTACTTAAACGCGCCTTTTGGAACTGCCCTTGGCCAGATCGTTGTTTACCCTTGTTGAAAACCTGTTCATGCCTGTTTTGCAGGGTTGGGTAGGGTTACTTTAACTGGATTACTTTCAATGACTTTTGGATGACTCCAATACCAAATATGCTAATAAAAGACAAAAGACACTCAATATGAATAAAATGATGACTCACAACACGTGGTAAGCTTTCTCTCCTGCCTTTGATCTTTTTGATCTCCGGCAAAACGAACATAAAATGCGACAGAAACAAAATGAAAATAAATCCAAACAGTTTGCCAACATCATTTTTGCCGTTCCATGTATTCTGTTACTCCCCAAGCCTGCACAAAATTTAATAATTTTATTCATATTTAGTTTATTTTGTCTTTTATTAGCATATTTGGTATTGGAGTAATCCAAAAGTAATTGAAAGTAATCCAGTTAAAGTAACCCTACCCAACCCTGCTGAAATTACACATGCATACAGGACACACTGTAGAAAGTAAATATTTGTTTTGCAGTTTTATGTTTCTTCAATCTAGAAAAATAACAGGGGGGAAGGCCCCTCGGCCGCGCCCTGGTTTCCTGTCTCTGTGAGGGGCGAGGCCTTGGTTTTCAGGCCCTTAAGGGGAGTTTGTGTTAGGGTCTGACATACCCACTACCACTAGAGGGCCCCAACCGGGGTTTGAACTGGGCACAGGTTTGTCCACTAATCACACACCTGTGCCCAATTATCCAAAACCCTTTAAAAGGACATTTTGAACATTACACGCTGTCGGGTCTGTTGGGAATTAAATATCAAAATGTATCGTTTACCAAATTCTTCGAATTAGTTATCTGACTCCATTAACCAAACACAACCTACATTCACCCAACACTTTATGTGTGCTTGTTTCTTGAGGGAAAGGATGAACAGGAAGCAGACATTTCCACACGGGGGCAGATTTAATTTAATTAACAATTTAAGTGTACTCCATTAAAAACGGCCAAATTAGTGATGTTGGAGTCTCTGGGAAGCCTTTTTCTCAAGTCCTTTAGCTTTCTCCTGTTGGCCATCTTCTCCCAGCATAATGGCGTGCCGACTCCTCCCATGGGCGCGCTAAGGAAGCCCCCTGGGCTTCACCATCTCATAGAAGAGTCCCGTCCGGGGTACTCAAAACAACACCGAGCGTTTCTACGTCATCAGGGCCTTTTTGCGTCACCAGCGTCTGGATGTGCTGATTATCTTATCAGCCGTACGTACCCTTCCCACCGTTCCTGTAAACAACATTTTCCACCAGGGTGCCCTGACCTCCCACCATAGCCCAGTCAGTGAATGTCTTTTGCATTAAATGTAATTTGTATTCAATCGTAAAAAATCCTTTATAGTCAAATGTATAAAATGCTTCAGGTCATTGCCATTTCATTCCACCACCACACCAGGTTTTTTTGTGTTTGTTTCTTGATTTTTTTTTTTTTTTTTTTTGCTATTTTCCATTTCCAGTTTTGGCCGTTGTTTCTAGATTGAACTTTGTTAAGTTGGGTTTTTGTTTCTGGATTCTTGTTGGGAAATTTTGTTATTTGCTCTGTGCCCACTTTTTTGTTTGATACTTTGGTACTGGTTTTGTCATTGAATACAACAACCATCTTTTTGAGCACTCCTGCCTCTAGTTTCTATAGGGATCAAATCCAGCTACCAGCCTTCCTGTGCGGAGTTTGCATGTTCTCCCCATGCTTGCGTGGGTTTCCTCTGGAAACTCCGGTTTCCTCCCACAATCCAAAAACATGCATGCCAGGTTAATTGGCCGGTCCTAATTGTCCCTAGGTTTGAATGAGCGAGTGAGTTGTCTGTCTCTGTGTGTCCTGCGACTCGCTGGCAACTAGTTCAGGATGTCCCCTGCCCACTGCAGGGTTAGGGCTCGGGTTAGGGTTAGGGTTAGGGCTCCAGCACCCCTGCGACTATACTAAGGGTAAGCGGTGCAGATAATGGATGAATGGTTGGATATATCTATTATGCTAACAGCTACATGCTAACATTTAAATGATAACAACTTATGCTATCGAACACCTGCTAACGGCTACATGCTAACAAGCAATGCTAACAGCTAAATGTTAACGAGTTATGCGAACTGATACATGCTGACGGCTTTAGGCTTAAGACAATCTGCTAACAACTACATGATAATGGCTACATGCTAACCAATTATCCTAATGGATACATGCTAACAACTAATGCTAACAGATAAATGCTAATGAGTTATTCAAACTGCTACATGCTAACGGCTTTATGCTTACAACAACATGCTAACAACAACATGATAATGGCTACATGCTTACAAATTATGCTAATGGATACATGCTGACAAGTAATGCTAACAGCTAAATACTAATAAGTCATGCAAAATGCTACATGCTAACGGCTTCAAGCTTACAATAACATGCTAACAACTACATGACAATACAATGGCTACATGCTAACCGATTATGCTAATGGATACATGATAACGTGTCAGAGCCCCCCCCACAGAACCATGTTAAAAAGAACACATACGGATCATATGAGTTTACAGATCCAGCACCAACTCTCACAATTGCCTCTAGTTTCTTTTATAATTCCTTAGGGGGAAATTGACATCATTTTTTTGACAACATTTGGCTGATAATGCCGAACACACTCACACACATCTATATTTTAGCACGGCAACGGTAATTGTTTTCTCAGGAAAACAATTACTCCACAAATGTATCTTTGCATTTACGAAGCGTCTCCGATTTACCGCCCTTGTTCCAGCACAGAAACGAAAGTAATTGTCAATCAGCGAACCTTCCTCGAGCTTGTCTTTACCTGCGTAGCGCTTCATTAGGAATTCCTCCGCCAGACACATGAATGCATTTAAATGGTTTGCTTTTTTTTAAAAAAGAACAACTTTTATGCATAAACTTGCATTGTTTTAAATTCTTGTTTCAGCGGGAGGAAAGAGCTTTTTGATTAGGGTTGTACAGAACAAAGTGTCCTTTTGTGCTGCTTTGTTTAACCTTGTTAAAAGCTCTATACTGTATGACTATTTTTTATTCTTTATTTATTCGGTTGATTATTTTTTTTCTGCAGCAATCCATTTTGCAAGTTTCTGCTTAGTTGAATATCCTTCAGATACAACTAATGGAGCATGGAAAAAAGAATAACCAACAACTGTTGTTTTAACTAAGTAACCCAATTTTTCTCGATGTATGATTTACATTTCTGTTGATTATGGAATATTCGAATACTGACGCTGCCCTACTTATGAACGAGAGGGTTCGTAACTTGAATTTGTTCGCAAGTTTCTTCAGTGCCACATTTTGAATGGAATGTATGCTTAAGGTTTGTAGAAGTATTGTTTTGTACTAAAAAATAAAAAAATCGTAATATAATATGCTCCATAAAGATAAATGAAGTCGAGTTTAACTTACTTTTGGAAGATAGGCTTCAAGAGGTCCTCCTCCGTGCTAGAGAGTGGCCGAAAAAAGCGTTCCTACCATTTTCTCAACCGCATCAAGCTTTCTTATTCCACTTTCGTTTCAAATGAAACGGCTCTGTCACGGTGCCGGACCAGGGAGGCAGGAAGGGTGAACTCAATTGCGTAACGATCAGTTACTTTTATTTAGAAAATAAAAGTGGTCCAACACGCAGGGGCAAAAACAAAACAAAAACAGACTTACAGGCAATCAGAAATTCAGACTAGGTAATGCTCACAAAAAAGGCTTAAAGTTACTAACTCAGACAAACGGGCATGACAGGTCTTCCTTGAGTCAAACAAAACAGAACAGAGCAAAACAGAACCGAACAATGCAATGCAATGATCCAGCAACCGGCAGTCCCCAGAACCCGCCCTTAAGAAGCACACACGCAATTTAGACAATCTGTTACAGCCGGTGCCAAGGGGCGGGACCAGCTGGTTGTCATGGCTACCATGCTATACATGACAGGCTCGCCCTTTTTTACACTTCACACCAACCATATCGAATGGATGCATGAGATATTAAACAATAAAAAGGTCAAAACGGATATACAGTAGAGAATGTTAACACACGAACTAGGAAGTAGATGCCGGATTTCTTCTTCGGGGTGGATGCTGGGTGATCTCTCACAGCCCCACATGACGGTAGCGGCTGAAAGAAGCACAACAGTAATGTCTAACTTACTTATTTTCGACACCCCTAATTTTTTTTTCGAATCTACCGTTTTTTCATAAGTCGAATGGTCGTAAGTAGGGGAGAGTCTGGACAGTGGTACCTCTACTTAAGAATTCGATTCGTTCTTGGAGTGGCTTCATAGCCTGAGGTCTTTGTGAGTGGAGGCGCATTTTGGGTGTAAATGCGCTGATCCGTTCCAAGCTCTGTACAGTATAATAGTTTTTTTTTTTGATAAATCATGAAAGAGGGCAGCACGGCGGCGCAGTGGTTAGCGCTTGTGCGGCACAGTTCATGTCATGGGAACCTGTCGTGGGTTCAAATCCAGCTCCAGACTTCCTGTGCGGAGTTTGTATGTTCTCCCCGTGCTTGCGTGGGTTTCCTCCGGGCACTCCGGTTTCCTCCCACGTTCCAAAAACATGCATTTCAGGTGAATTGGCCGGTCCAAAAATTGTCCCTAGGTGTGAATGAGCGAATGAGTTGTCTGTCCCTGTGTGCCCTGCGATTGGCTGGCAACCAGTTCAGGGTGTCCCCTGCCCACTGCCCGGAGATGGCTGGGATGGGCTCCAGCCCCCCCGCGACCCTAATGAGGATAAGCGGTACGGCTAATGAGATGAGATGAGATCATGAAAGAGCCTCAGAAAATGCAGACCAGGAATCCAACAAGGATCTAATTCTTCATAGAGATCCACATCGAGGTTGCGGTACGAATTGGGTTTTTCCTGTTATTCCCACTTTGAGGATCAACGTGCGTTTTTAGCACATATCCATGGATTTGGGATACACTAAATTGGAGAACGCCTAAGTTGTAGTTTTTTTTTTTTTTTTTGCTTATTTGCTTAACCCTCTTGTGTCATCTGAATTGTATTGGTGTAATAATAGTATGTGGTCGATGCAGACCTTCGAGACTTATTGTGATTAAGGGCTAAACAAATAAACATGACTTGACTTGACTTCCTGGACCCTGTTGTCTTAACATTTTTGGATGTTAGATACTGCGTATTTTGTATTGCTGAAAACACAAAAGTACTCAACCCTTCAATATAGTACTCATTGATATAAAATGTCAATTAGTATACAGCATACCTGTCAACCTGTACGTTTTTGCCATACAAAGTACGATTATTATGCATTTTAAGATGTGTACGACGTACAAGAAAATCTGTAAAAACGCAAATTGGTCAATTATGGGTACCATTCGGTATACACTGACTATGACGAAACGGCAAATCAATCAAATCAAACGGGTTCGCCGTGGTAGCCTCTATCCCAGTATCGTTTTTTTCGTTGCAAACGAAGCGAGCGGTTTGACGCTACTGTGCGCATGCATCTTCCGCCTCATGTGGTAGTTATGTAGTGAAAGGAAGTCCGTCTCTTTTTAGAGAACCGGCTTTTTTGGCTCAACTCGTTCAAGAGAGCCGTCTCTCAAACGGCTCACTTGCTTTGATGCATTATATTATGAATCATTATTGGTGTATGAAGAAGTTAAGAAAAAAAGGGAGTATAAAGGGAGAAAATGAAAAAAGACAGGTTCGTGGTGATCCCTTTAATCAGTATATTACCTACAGTAATTTAATGCAGAAAATGAATTCCTAATTTGGATAAGAAAATGTATTATTCTACTTAATTATATTTGCATGTATTTTTTCCTTCTACAGTGAACGTTCAAACTACTTAATTTTTTAACTATTTTTATAATTAACCTCATTCATGTCGAGCAACTCAGTATCTTGCAACAACATGTTAATTAACAATATATATGATATAACGAAACACATGTACAATATAACATGTTAAACTAGATAAATAAACACGTTTGAAAAAAAATATTATGTAAGATTATTTTGTATTTTGAAATGGAAAACATGACAGTTTGTAAGGGCATGGAGCCCTGGAGGTTGACAGGTATGCTATATGGACATGGCACATTATTATACAGACACTGCTACACTTATGAACGAGATAGGTTCCGGACCATCATTCATAAGTTGAATTTGTTGGTAAGTTGCTTCAGTGTTTTATTTTGTATGTAATGGCCGGATACAATCAGCGGGCTTCATCCAGCCCGCGGGCCGCCCGTTTCACACCCATCCTCTATCTTGATGAAATAATATTTTCTCATGACTCACAAGGTGTTTCTAACCCCAAAATTAGATTTCCAAGCTGTTTATAGGTAAATGTTTTTTTTTTTAGTTTAATGTGTGACAATTCGCCATTTTTATCAAATAAAGAATTAATATCACCCATGATGACACATTAGGTGGAAAACACCTGTAAGTGACTTGGCTAATGAGTGCTCAATTTGTGATATTTAATTTCATTTTTTTCCGGACTATTTGATGGAAGCGCCAACAAAATGATGATAAATCAAACGATGTAAGTCAAACTTGTGACTTTTTCATGTTCATGTTGAAGTTTTGGATTCTTAGCGTCTTGTGCTAACGGCTAACTTCGTAGCTAAGTACTGCTTGCTTGTACTTCTTATAGTGCTTTGGCTAGTTAGAATGCTACGCTAACGGCTAACTTAGCAGCTAACGAACTCCTTGCTTAACTCACGCAAATACGCGAGTTCATGCTGAAGTTTTGACTTGTTAGCTTGTTGTGCTAACGCCTAACTTTGTAGTCAACGAACTGTTTTATTTATTTTTGTTGTGAACAAAGTAATACAAGAGTTTAGGCGAAAGCTTTGGCTGGTTAGCTAGCTGTGCAAACGACTAAGTTGGTGGCTAACTGTCACTATTTGGTTTGGCTAAAGAAAATATTTCATTAAAGCTGGTGTACATTGTTTGAGGTTTTGTTAAAAAGTTAAAATTTATTATTTTCTCCATTCATTATATTGACTTTATTAAGTGTGTTAACGATCCCCAACTGAGTTCAAATGTCCCTTATGCTTTATTTTCCATTGCATTTTTATCAGAGCTGTTCGGGGCGGAACATATTAGGTTGGAGGAGTGCTGGCTAGAGACTTCAAGCTTGTTTCTGCAGTTTTTTTTTTTCTTTATTTTTGTCGGTGGCGAATAAAAATGGTGAAAGTAGGAAAAGGCCTGTTTCAAATAGAATCCAGATTCCAACCCAAACTCTCAAATAATAATAAGAGTGAATTCAAACGCAGGTGGTATGGTGGCTGACTGGTTAGCGCGTCCGTGGCACAGTTGTGAAGTCATGGGATCAAATCCAGCTACAAGCTTTTCCTGTGCAAAGTATTTTTCCCCTGCCTGCATGGGTTTCCTCCAGGCACTTTGATTTTCTCCCTCATTCCAAAAAAATGTCATGTCAAGTTAAATAGCCAGTCCAAATTGTCGCTACTGAGGATAGGCGGTGCAGATAATGGAAAGATGGTTTTCAGGCGCAATTAAGAAATCCATGTACTTGCACGCACATCATGAATAGGCTGCAATCATGACTAAGCCAGAAGATCGCAACAGACAGTGATAATGGTTTCAAATCCCGCACCTCACCTTTAAATAATCAAGCAACTCGTCATATTTTTTGTTTTTTTTGATCGCTCAAATGTGGGTATTCAAATTTTATTCATCAACTTATTTTCAAATTTTGATTCTGCTAAATATTATTGTCCCATTTGTCATTGGGTTAATGTTATGACGCACTTACAACTTAGGTCTTTTAAAATTTAGGCCAGTCTCAAAGCACTACCTTTAACATTTTTTTGCTTTTTCACCCTGACATTTTTTTCATCTTATTTTTATCTTTTAGGTCCTTATTATGTGTTTAACCTGGAGTGGTACATCCTTGAAATCCTTTGATTTTTTTTTTAAATTTTAATGTTGAGTTTTCAAGGAATGTCGTGCCTGAATTTTAGGTGAACTGATTGTCTCAATGTGGGAGGAAACCGGAGTGCCCGGAGGAAACCCACGCAAGCACGGGGAGAACATACAAACTCCGCACAGTATGGCCGGTAGCTGGATTTGAACCCACGCAGGAGGTTCCCACGACCTCAGAACTGTGCCGCACACGCGCTAACCACTGCGCCGCCGTGCTACCCTGAACTGATTGTATATGCTTGAAATTGTTGCTACGTTTTTAAACAAGTCTGCTTTTAAATGACCCCGACACTGGTCCCTGGGGGCTGTGCTTTGCCATTGCCTTTCTTCTTCCCTCATGATTATCTGCAGATGGCATTAGTTTGTACGACATGGTCCTATAAAGGGTCATCGCCCCCTAAGGGTCGCGTCTATTAGGATAGGTGCATGGTATAGCTAAAGAGGGCACAATGAATGTGTTTTAGTGCAAAGATTACGTATCAATTCTGGTCATTTATTATAGGCCATGCAAAAAATTAAGGTAGCATTTCCCAGTGGTAAATTGTAATTCAAAGAACTTCCTGCAACTGAAAGTATAAGCTACATGTTACTGTCATTTTTACCCAACACCTATATGGGGAGAGATAGGCCTCATACATATTTACAAATGTATTGTAACCGTATTTGCGATTAACTCAAAATCTAAAAATAATATGCATAATAAGTGTCTGAAACTCATGACAAAAAGTTAGCGGAGACCAGCGCAGACAACTCTGAAAAGTTGCCTGCCCAGCCATAAAGTTGGCTGCCCCATTTTTCACAACTTGAAACACAAATAAGACGACTCATCGCAAAAAAAAACCCATTGTTGCAAAGTAATAAGGATTGATAATCAGAATATATAACAGAACACTATAAAATTAAGTGTATTATAAATCTACATGGGCAGCACGGCGGCGCAGTGGTTAGCGCGTGTGCAGGCACAGTTCTAAGGTCTTTGGAACCTCCTGTGTGGGTTCAAATCCAGCTACCAGACTTCCTGTGCGGAGTTTGTATGTACTCCCCTTGCTTGCGTGGGCTTCCTCCGGGCACTCCGGTTTCCTCCCACATTCCAAAGACATGCATTTCAAGTGGATTGGCCGGTCCAAATTGTCCCTAGGTGTGAATGAGCGAGTGAGTTGTCTGTCCCTGTGTGCCCTGCGATTGGCTGGCAACCAGTTTAGGGTGTCCCCTGCCCACTGCCCGATGATTGCTGGGATGGGCTCCAGCACCCCCGCGATAGGGTGGTCCTTATTTTTCGACTTTTAAAATTTCATGCTCTGACCCCTTGAATATGTTCCAATATTTGGATTTCTAATGATCTCCTCATAGCATCCGACTCCGGTTTAGTCTCCATCCTCATCCTCCTAGACTTGAGCGCCGCCTTCGACACAATCTCTCACCCTATCCTCCTCAATAGACTCTCCTCCATTGGTCTCACCCATACTCCCCTCAGTTGGTTCCATTCCTATCTCACTGGCCGCACTCAGTTTGTCCAGCTGAAATCCTTCACCTCAAAGCCCTCCCTAGTCACCTCAGGTGTACCCCAGGGATCTGTCTTAGGTCCTCTTCTCTTCATCGTCTACCTCTTGCCTCTTGGTCATATCCTCCGCAAATTTAATATCCACTTTCACTGCTTTGCTGATGACACCCAACTCTACCTCTCCTGCAAACCAAACTCCATACTCCCACCTCCCTCCCTCACCTCTTGCCTTTCCGAACTCAAAACATGGTTCACAACAAACTTTCTTAAATTAAATGCCAATAAAACAGAATTCCTCCTTCTTGGCACCAAATCCACTTTATCCAAAGTAAACAACTTCTCTCTCAACATCGACAGCTCCTTAGTGTCCCCCTCCCCCCAGGTCAAGAGTCTGGGTGTCATCCTGGATAGCATGCTTACCTTCCACTCACATATCAACACCATCACCCGCACTGCTTATTTCCACCTCCGCAATATTACCAGACTCCGCCCTTCCCTCACCCCCCGCACTACTGCTATTCTCGTCCACAGTCTTGTCACATCCCGCCTTGACTACTGCAATGCTCTCCTCTTCGGCCTTCCCCAAAAGTCCCTCCATAAAATTCAGCTGGTTCAAAACGCCTCTGCTCGCATCATCACAAAAACATCTTCCCAGCAGCACATCACCCCCGTTCTCCAACAGCTACACTGGCTTCCTGTTCAGCATCGCATCAGCTACAAACTCATCTTATATACTGGACTGTCTCAGAAAATTAGAATATTGTGATAAAGTTCTTTATTTTCTGTAATGCAATTAAAAAAACAAAAATGTCATACATTCTGGATTCATTACACATTAACTGAACTATTTCAAGCCTTTTATTATTTGAATATTGCTGATTTTGGCTTACAGCTGAAAAAAACCCAAAAATCCTATCTCAAAATATTAGAATACTTCCTCAGACCAAGTAAAAAAATAATTTTATAACAGCAAAACTAAATCAAACATTTGAAAATGTCCATTGATGCACTCAGTACTTGGTTGGGAATCCTTTTGCACGGATTACTGCATCAATCCGGCGTGGCATGGAGGCAATCAGCCTGTGGCATTGCTGAGGTGTTATTGATGCCCAGGATGCTTCGATAGCGGCCTTCAGCTCATTTGCATTTGTAGGTCTGGTGTCTTTCATCTTCTTCTTAACTATACCCCACAAATTCTCGATGGGGTTCAGGTCAGGGGAATTAGCAGGCCAATCAAGGACAGTGAGGCCATGGTCAGTGCACCAGTTACTGGTGGTTTTGGCACTGTGGGCAGGTGCCAGATCATGCTGGAAAATGAAATCCTCATCTCCATAGAGCTTTTCAGCAGATGGAAGCATGTAGTGCTCTAAAATATCTTGGTACACAGTTGCATTTACTCTGGACTTGATGAAACACAGTGGACCAACACCAGCAGCTGACATGGCTCCCCAAACCATTGCTGACTGTGGGAACTTCACACTGGATTTCAAGCAACTTGGATTTTGCTCCTCTCCAGCCTTTCTCCAGACTCTGGCGCCTTGACTTCCAAATGAAATGCAAAACTTGCTTTCGTCTGAAAAGAGGACTTTGGACCACTCTGCAACTGTCCAGTGCTTCTTCTCCATAGCCCAAGTCAGACGCTTCTTCCGTTGTCTTGAGTTCAGAAGTGGCTTGACCATGGGAATACGGCTATTGTAGCCTATTTCCCAGACACGTCTGTGAACTGTGGCTTTTGATACCTGGACTCCAGCTTCAGCCCACTGTCTTTGAAGCTCCCCCAAATTCTGGAAGCGGCTCTTCTTCACAATTTTGTTAAGGCTGCGGTCATTTCTCTTGGTTGTGCAGCGTTTCCGGCCACATTTTTCCCTTCCAACAGACTTTTTGTGGATATGCTTTGAAACTGCACTCTGTGAACAGCCTGCTCTTTGAGAAATTTCTTTTTGTGTCTTACCCTCCTGATGGAGGGTATCAATGATGGTCCTCTGGACAGCAGACAGATCAGCAGTCTTCCCCATACTTTTGATTTAGTTTACTGAACCAAGCTGAGTGTTTTTAAGGCTCAGGAAACCCTCGCAAGGTGTTTCGAGTTAATTAGATGATTCAGGTGATTAGTTGAATAGCCTACTTGTATACTTTTTCATGATATTCTAATATTTTGAGATAGGATTTTTGAGTTTTCTTAAGCTGTAAGCCAAATTCAGCAATATTCAAATAATAAAAGGCTTGAAATAGTTCAGTTGATGTGTAATGAATCCAGAATGTATGACATTTTTGTTTTTTTAATTGCATTACAGAAAATAAAGAACTTTATCACAATATTCTAATTTTCTGAGACAGTCCAGTACATATATGGCCATTCACAACCTGGCTCCTCCTTACCTGTCCGACCTTCTCCAGGTGCACGTCCCCACTCGCTCCCTCAGATCCTCGTCCTCCCTCCGACTGTCAGTGCCCCCTGCCCATCTGAGCACCATGGGAGCCAGAGCCTTCAGTCGCGCTGCTCCCAAGCTTTGGAACAATCTACCTCCGGACCTCCAAAACTGCACACCTCTCTCCACTTTTAAGTCCCGTCTAAAAACACACCTGTTCAGGACTGCCTACAACACATAGCTTCTCCATTTCTTATGTTTTTATGATTTTATGTCTTGTTTTTATTTATTATTTCGTTTACAACTTTTTAAATTGTATTTTTTTTTTCTTTCATTGTTTGTACAGTGTCCTTGGGTGGCCTGAAAGGCGCTTTTAAATAAAATGCATTATTATTATTATTATTAATATATACAAAACGTAATTAGGCAAAGTTTCATCAAAATCAAAGGATATTTAGAGGTCGCTCAAGGCCTCTGAAATTTTGGTATGAAAAATAAGGATTTTTCGCACATTATATCAGACCTAGTGTACAAAGTTACTTGTAACTTTTCTTGTGTTACAATTATAAGCAATGGACTGAAATTGGATGTTCTAAAACGCCGTACACATAGGGTTAAGATTTCCGTTTTTTCTCGAAAATTGCCAAAATTTTACCATTTTGGGAAATTTCAAAGTCGTTGAGCTACCTCTAAATATTATCCAAATTGTTCAAAATTGCACACAGTGTGTTTTTATCGATATAAGAACACATGCGGGGGGTCAGAGCCCAATATTTAAAAAAAAAATTTTTCGACCCCCATTAAGGACCACCCTACCCCGCGACCCTACTGAGGATAAGCGGTGCAGCTAATGAGATGAGATGAGATAAATCTACTCATAACATTCATTGCATGTATGTGACATCGCTATTTTTCCATCTGCCTGTATTTACTCACTTTTTATTCATGCAATGTTTGTGTTGTGTCGTCTGCTACAAGCCATGTGAACTCCCCTTTCCACGATACTTTTAATGTACGTTTACGTTTAGTAGCGTTTTAAATTTTGTTAGCTTCTTTTGAATATTTCTGCTGAGGCTGAGGTTTTGGCTTGATTCCTGGTAAGGATATGTCGGCGTGTGTTTCCTCATGCGTGAGAAGATAAGCAGGACATTGTGGTTCAGCCTTTAAACATATTTATTCCTCAACAGCCAACAAACTACAATTGGGTCCATTCAATGCAACATAGTGATCAAGAATTAGCAAAACGATAAATGGTGTGTGCGTAATGACATCACACAATGGAAAACGTCTTACCGCAATACCACGAATGAGTGCTATTAAATTGACAAATCTTAACAATTCCTAACCACTTCTCCATTTTTCTTGTGTTCTCTGTGCGTCTACTTTGGAAAATGATATGCAAATACATGACCTTATAACGCTCGGGAAAATCTGGAAGCACGAAGTTATTTGCTGCAGGCTTCTGATTGGCTGCCGAGTATGCAAATTGCCAAACGAACAGAAATTCCGAAATTTCCAAAACGAACGAAGATTTAGAAATCCAAATAAAAAGTTTTATTAGTTAAAAAAAAAAAAAAGGACGTTTTGTAAGTTGTACGCCCGACTTAAAAGATTCACGCCCGGGGCATCCGGGCAGGCGTTATTTAAGACGCTGATGAGATTAAAATCACATGTGTCCTTAGGGGTGCGGCACCCAGTATTTTCAGGCATCACGTTGAGGACTGTCGGATTTGATCTTTTTTTTGTAAAGATTTGGTTAATAATAATATAATATTATCTTTTTCTTTTAGCCCTGCATTGACAGAACGACCAAAGACGGTAACAGTTCTTACGGACAGCAATTAAGACTCAGCCACTCTACTTCAGTACACCCAAACTACGGAGAACTTGAGATGGACCAGGCCGGCCTAATGTTCAGTTCACCGCTTCCTTGAGGCATGGTGAAGTTTCGCCATGTAGAGAAGGGACGCTGCATGCCTAAAAGACTCCAGTCCGTGAGTAATTTTCTCACTTGCCTTTGAACTTAATCCTTTCAGTAGCGGCTCCAGCCTTCGGGGTCCGACAGTCATATTGGATATATGAATACCGAGAAATATGCATAAAACTGCGTATTGTAGAATCAAAGGCCGGCTCCCCCTATTTGGTTTTACCTGGCTCCGGAGAGTGATTGGAATTCATGGGAAATGGTCAATAGAGGTGAACGCACGTCCCCCATTCTCCTAGTATGAAAGATGCACAATATAAAGGAGAATCTCTTTGACAGTTTAAGTGCCAAGGAAAGGAACGAGACATGAAAGGAATCTCTTGGTGACAGTCCTATATCGACAAATTAGTACTATTAATTTACGCTGGTGGTCTCATACAGAGACAAATGTAATAGCTACTCAAAAGATTCTCATAAGAGCCATTGCAAAAGTGATATTCAAGTGTTCCTTTTGTTTATCCCTGCAAAGTGTAGCTCATTTAAAAAAAAGTCAAAGTACTGTTTATGAAAACGTCAAAACGCGAACTAATAGTTTGAATTGATAACTACTTTTATTTACCATTACTACTGGACTACAGAGCCAATGGCTTTTTTCAAGACACAAGAAGAGGGATGGGTGCTACAGGCTGTACTTGCCCAAGACCAGGGTTTGGTAGGGTTACTTTAACTGGATTACTTTCAATTACTTTTGGATTACTCCAATACCAAATATGCTAATAAAAGAGAAAAGAAACTAAATATGAATAAAATGATGACTCACAACACGTGGTAAACTTTCTCTCCTGGCTTTGATTTCTTTGATCTCCGGCAAAACTAACATACAATGCAAAAGAAACAAAATGAAAATAAATCCAAACAGCTTGCCAACATCATTTTTGCCGTTCCATGTATTCCGTTACTCCCCAAGCCTGCACAAAATTCATATTTAGTTTATTTTGTCTTTTATTAGCATATTTGGTATTGGATTAATCCAAAAGTAATTGAAAGTAATCCAGTTAAAGTAACCCTACCCCACCCTGCCCAAGACACACCACAGGAAATGGTGCCCCTACAACCATAGCAGTTAAGGGATCAAAAACCCACCACATTGTGTAAACACGCACACAAAAATCTTCTTGTCTGGGACATATGAATGGTTCATTGTAGAAATAGATACTTAATATAATTTGGATTTTTGACTGTCACACAATTCAGTTTCATTCAAATTTTTACAAGCGATTATTCTTTCAATTTTGTTTCGTGTGATTCATTTTTATACTTTACAGATGAACAGAATTACATATCGAAATGGATGAAATGATCTACTCCAGATCACTTTGGAACACAAAATTACACAATTTTATCTGTTTGTTCAATTTGATTTTTATTTTATTTTGCTAATACACAATATTTTTCTTTGAGTTATTTGTGATGCAGTGAATAACTGCTCTAAAACTAATTATGGATGGATGGAATCCTATTTTAATAGTCTTGTTTTTTTTTCTAAGGATGTAAGATTAGCTGGCCCTTGTGTTGAGGTTAAAGGTTTTTGCCCTGCATTTGGATGGATTGGCCCGCAGTATTTACGACAACCTTTCATTTGGTTAGAGATCACGAAGCATCAAAGCAGATTTACTCAGCTTCTGTGGCGTAAATAACTCCCCCCGATCTCTCCACGTCTCTGGTATCAACCGGCAGTGCATTAGCTCGGAAGACTTTATCGACAGAGCCGACGTTCGGGTCTTTAATTAAAAGCCCTCGCGCTCAGATGGACGCGCATCACCGAGGCCTCATCTTCAAAAGGCCGGATCGGCTGCGTTCGTGTGAACCTTGCGGAAGCGTCTTGTGATTTGTGTACACAAATCGTTTTAATGTCAGGCCAACATGTCTTAGAATCTGCAATATCCGTTGTTATTAGGGAATTTAGGACTTTGTTGAGATAATCTTTATAAAAGTTAATGATTTTAAAATGACTTTCATATTCAGCCCTTAAAATTCTCCTTAATCAAAATATAAACATGTTCAACTCAAAATAACTTTAAAAGCACATATTCAGTACACACATCCTTTTATTTACCTTTTTAGTAATAGTTCTACATCCCTCATTTGTTTGAGATTGATATCACTAATAATCATTTTGTATTATTCATCATCCAATATCATTGTGCATGTATTCATTTTTAATTTGATATTTTTGCATTTGCATGCAAATGATCAGTTATATAATCAGGCATGAAAACCTCTCACCTTCAGGAGAAATTCACTGTTAAAACGTGGCTCGTATAGATCCGAGGAGAAAATGTTTCGAAATCAGTAGGGGGTAGAAATGTGATAAATATTTGTGAATATAAAAAATATACACGATTGGACTAATGTTATATTTGTGACAGCCCTACACTCCCCCCAAAATACTTTTCTTAAATTCATGTCAAAATCCATTTAAGTTATATTTATTAGACTGGGAGCACATGCAAATGGCAGAGTATCAACAAATAACACAAGCTGTGAAATAATCATACATGCTTACCTGTTGACATTAAAAAGCCATAATCGTAACCGCATACTCCATTGTTACGCTTGAAAAACTATCCTTCTCCGAGAATATAAAAAACATGTGTTTGTTTAAAACTGGGAGTGGCAATTTTTTTCACAAAATGGAATTCTACTAAGATCGTTGGAGGTTTTTTTCTTGTGTGTGTCTTATTTTGAAAAAAAAACAACAAAAAAAAAAAACTACAGTATTTTCTAAGGGGGCAAAAAGTTGCTGTCCAACGCATATAACAGTAATGTTGATGAGTATGGATAATTGCAACAGGCATTGAAACACAACGTACTAATCCCCGTTTGGCCCAAATTGAAAAAAACTACAGAACTACTAAAGAAGAAGCATTTGATTACCGGTAAATTTGAATATGGAGGGATCATAACTTACAAAAGAGTAGCCATGCTTCTTTTGTTCGATGTATTGACTTTTTCATCTCAAGTACATTCTAAGAAAATGGAGTATGAAGTTCAAATATGTTGAAAATTAAAAAATGGCTCTCAGATAATAGAAAAATAAGATTAGGAAGATATATTTTGTCATCAGAGGTCAATTTGGTCAACCACATTTGTTCTGCTTTCCTCAATAAGCAACCATGGAAACCTGCCTACATTGCGTATGTGACTCCAGGTGGCTCACATTAATTGCTTGAAACATGTGCATACCTTGACCAAGCTGCTCTTTGTACAATCCTTGAGCCATATTAATCATCTATTTAGTCTGTGTTTGGTTTGTGCTCCTGCTCAGTAGAGGTTCATTGATTTATTAAGCGGTCAGCCTGCTCCGAGACAAGGATAGCTGATTGCTGCCATTTTTTTTTTGTAGGTCAAGGTGACATCAATATTCCACTAAATGCTTCAAAAGAATGCCTTTTTTCCCATAACCTTTACTTTATTCTTCAAACAACTTCCGTGCACTCATCTAGAAAAATAGATACTTCCTGTTATTACACCATCCCCTGATCTAAAACCTACTTGAGGGTAAGGAAAAACTCAAAAACCTCATTATGTAATCCCCCTTCCAGGATGACCAGGCTGCAATGGATGTTGCAAAGGCATCACCAACAATACACAAACATCAGCAACATGAAATAAGTCATTCATAAGCTTTGTAATATACTTGTGTTTTAAGCCTAGATTTAAACAGTTCCACTGAGGTTGCAGATTGAATCTCAGAGGGCAGAGCATTTCACTAGGATGTCAGAATCTGCTACCGAGACAGTATCTTGATACTGTACTGAGTGTAGTGGTAGATTATTGCTCTGCTGTCTAGCTGCCAAAGTTGTTCTATATGGTGCCAGGCTGCTACGTACTGAGGTGGCACTTATGAATTTAATCTGCAATTTGTGCTTTACTTAAAGTTGGTAAAAGACTGGGCCCAAAATGTTTCTTTGTATAGGTGACTTGTAGATTGCAATCTGCTGCCGAGACGGTATCTGGTTATTGCATATATAAGTGTATTGGTAGATTGCTGTGCAAGCTGACTGCCAATCAGCATTAGCTCAGGAGGTAGAGCGCTCGTCTTGGGATCAAGGGATCCCAGTTCGAATCCCGGCTTGTCCGTGTTACATGACAAAGTGTCCTTGGGTAAGACACTGAACCCCTAATACCCCCAATAAGCAGGTTAGCGCCTTACATGGCTGCAAGGCCGCTATTGGGAAATGTGGAGCACATTGTAAAGCGCTTTGGTAAGTCATTGACTTGAAAAGCGCTATATAAATGCAGATCATTTCATTTCAATGTTGTTTTATGGCTTGCTGGGCTGCCACGTACCGCGATGGCAGGCATAGAATTAAAAAAAAAAAAAGAGGATCCACTGGAAAAATGCTGGCCTTGGTCTTGGTACGGGTGGACCTAAGTTGAGCAGGTCATTCATCTGCTGTTATCTTTATATAAACAATACTGTAATCACTTTTCAAGTTAATTAACAATTACTGACAATATATATATATTTGTTAATATTTTAATTAATTTATTTGGATTATGATTGTTTCAAGTATTAAGTCATTTTCTTTAATTTACGGTTTTTACAGTCTATATTGTGTCCATCTAGTGGTACTCTTCAGTTCAGGCTACAGAATTTTGAAGTTCAACTGTTTAGGTTCACACAAATAGTCATTTTAAATTCCATGCATCACCTGGCTTTTGACTAATGATTTACCACTCTTCATGAATTGCGTCAGTCTATGAAATATAATGTTATGGCTCCTATGGGGCTTGGTGATCAATTGCGCCAAAAGGAGTGAAAAGCGCCGGCAATTTGCAGTGCTGTTATCCGTCCGTAATTATAGTTTTTGGTTTTGTGTGATGGTTGACAGCACATTATCCTCCCCGCCATTTTCATGAGCGTGGTTGGATGGGTGAGCGGCCCATCTTTATTTGCCTGTCTTTGGGCTTGACC
The DNA here is from genome assembly GCF_059441175.1 of Urocampus carinirostris. Classification (NCBI taxonomy): domain Eukaryota; kingdom Metazoa; phylum Chordata; class Actinopteri; order Syngnathiformes; family Syngnathidae; genus Urocampus; species Urocampus carinirostris. The sequence continues at coordinate 9,266,948 of NC_142362.1, forward strand.
TTAATGCTTTTTTGTGTTTGTTTTTTCGCTAACCAGAGGCATGGATAAAGTGCTCACTTAGAGGAAATGACGGGCTAATAGTGTTTAATGAGCTGTTTTGCCATCACGTTGCCCTCCCAAGCTTGTTTGCAGGGCAAAGCTGTGTGACACGGCCCATCTGCAACCCCCGCCTAGCGCGTCGTGAGTGTTGAGCTCTGTTTTCGTGTGCGAGTGTGTGTGTTTGTGCACGTAAAGCCTCTGATCAGAGTCAGTCAAACATAAAAAAAAAATGAAAGGCGATGTTTAGTAGTCTGTCGGCACCCCGTTCCAGCCTGTTTTTATCCTACCTTGTACAATAGCAGCCTTTGTCTGTTATGAGGCATTCCTTTACACTTTTTAATACAAAAGTCATACTTGCCATTTAACAACAATATGACAAAGAAAATGTCTAATGTTTTCAAAAAACAGTATTATTGGTTGGTGTTGATGCTCACATCTTACCAAGTGAATTGCTGGTTCTTCCACATGCCTCTGGGGACCAGGAAAGGCAGTGGCTCTCAGGTTTTTATTAAGTAAGGTTTTCTTTTTCTACTCCCGCTAACCAGCAACAGGCATTTTCTGTTTAGGCTTAGAGTTTGTACGGGTTCTTGGAATCCTTGAATATGACTGAATTTTAATGAGGTTTTCAAGAATTGAAAAGTGTTTAAATTTTGGGTGAATTGTTTGGTAATGATTGAAATTGTTGCCATCTTCCTCAAAAAGTCTGCGTAAAAATGGTGGAGATACTGCTCCCTGGTGGCTTTGCTTTGCCATTGCATTACTTCTTCCCTTGTGATTAATTGCAGATGGCATTAGTTTGTACGGCCTTGTCCTATGAATGGTTATCGCCCCCTAATGGTTGCGCCTAGGAGGACAGGTGCATGCTAAACTTAAACAGGGCCCTATGAAATGTGTATTAGTGCAAGGATTACGTATTGATTATGGACATTTATTATGGGGGATGCAAAAATCTAAGATGGCATTTCCCAGTGGTAAATTGTATTTCAAAGAACTCCCTGAATTTTAAAATGTAAGCTACATATTACCGACATTTTCACCCACAAATGGGGAGGGATTTGTTTCAATTACAAATATTTTCATGATTTACTTGATCATCATTTGTAAATCGCAGATATATTTGTGGCTCTGAAAAATCCATGATTCACCCAGAATATTTTATTTTCGTGGTACTGGAGAAATAGGAAAAATTGCTTGAAAGTCCTTTAAAAGTGCTTGAATTTGGCCATGAAAAAGGTGTACCAACCATCGTCTTAAAGACATGTTTATATGACCTTTTAAGCATTAACAGTGTCCTGTATGTACTGTATTTGGTATTTCTGTAAAACAATAATAATAAATGAACAATGATTTAATCCATAGAATTATTATGACTTAAATGTCCTCCTTTGACTGTAAAAAATAGTGATGGCAAAATGAAGCCCCATTAAGCAGTGAAGAGTGAAGAGAAATGCTTCACGCACACGTAGGGGCTTCAAGACTGTTCATTACCTCAGGTACGCCATTATGTGAATGGAAAAAACTATAACATGCTTCTGTAAAATACGCTCCGAATACAGATTCAAGTCAAGTCAAGTCATTTTTATTTGTATAGCCCTAAATCACGAAGAGTCTCAAAGGGCTTCACAGATTGTTACACTATATTACACAAACTATTTTCAACCGACAAGAGGAGTAGGTTATTCATATGCAATGGAGTAGAAGTGAGTTTTAAGTTTAGATTTAAACATTTCCACTGAGGTTGCAGATCGAATCTCAGGGGGAAGAGCATTCCACAGCACCGGTGCCCGGATGGAGAACGCTCTCGAACCAGCAGAAGACTTTTTTGCTCTCGGGATCATCAGAAGACCAGCACTCTCAGATCGTAGGCTTCGGACCGGGACATAGTGGCAGATCAGATCTGAAAGATAAGAGGGAGCAAGTCCATGTATGATTTTGTACAATACTAAGAGAACTTTGAAGTCACATCTTTGGCTAACTGGGAGCCAATGCAGGTTAGCCAAAATCGGTGTTATGTGATCGTACTTTTTTGTCCTGGTTAAGAGCCTCGCTGCGGCATTTTGTACTAGCTGAAGAGACTTGATTCTGGACTTCGGGAGACCGGAGAGTAGTGCATTGCAGTAATCGAGACGGGAGGTAACAAATGCATGAATTATTGTTTCCGCATCAGACTGAGACAGTATTGAACGGATTTTAGCAATGTTGCGAAGCTGGAAGAAGGCAGTTCTAGTAATTTGCTTTACATGCATCTCAAAGGATAGATCAGGGTCAAATATGACACCTAAATTTTTAACTGAGTCACTCTGTGTGATGTGACATTTGTCAATGTTCACAGCAGTTTTTGAGAATAAGTCCCGGCATTTAGAAGGACCAATGACTAACATTTCAGTCTTTTCAGAGTTAAGACGCAAGAAATTGAGTGACATCCACTCTTTTATCTCAGTGAGACAGGCCTCCAAATTTCCACAGTTTAGTGTGGAAGATTCCTCCAACGGAAGATATAGTTGAGTGTCGTCTGCATAGCAATGGAAGCTGATATTGTACTTGCGAATAATATCACCTAATGGAAGCATGTAAATGTTGAAAAGTAGGGGGCCGAGCACTGAACCCTGCGGAACACCGCAGGTAACATTAAAGGGCTCAGATGTCGTTTCACCATATTTAACACAGTGCGTCCTATCTGAGAGGTAGGATTTGAACCACGAGAGGACAGCTCCTGAGAGACCAATCCATTTTTCCAACCGTTCTAGTAGGATATTGTGGCGCACTGTGTCAAAAGCAGCACTAAGATCCAGCAGCAGCAAAAGTGATGAAGCGCCAGAATCCATTGACATTAGGAGATCATTTGTTACCTTGATCAGAGCTGTCTCAGTAGAGTGGTTAGCCCTGAATCCTGATTGCATGGATTCAAAAAGGTTATTCTCGGATATGAAAGCATTCAGCTGCTGTGCCACTACTCTTTCGAGTACTTTAGAGAGGAAAGGTAGGTTTGACACAGGTCTGTAATTACTTAATATTTCTGGATCAAGGTTGGGTCGTTTCAGTGTGGGTTTAATAACGGCGGACTTAAAAGCTGCTGGAACTACACCTGAGGAGAGTGATGTATTTATAATATTTAGAACTGAAGGCCCAAGGACGCTAAAAAGACTTTTAATAAGTGAACCTGGGAGCGGGTCGAACTGGCAAGTTGTCGGTTTGGCCGCATTCACCACTTGTTTGAGATCATCAAGTGACAGTTCACTAAAACCGGCCATTTTCCCAGGGCAGCCACCCTGTCGTGCATCTGTAAATTTCAGTCCTTTAATACGTGTGGTACTAACAATATCTTTTGCAATTTCTTCCTGTATGCATTGAATCTTCTTAGTGAAGAAGACCATTAACTCCTGAGCAGAGTGTGTCGAACTGTCTGCGATAGGCTGTTGCCTTGTAAGCGATGCTACAGTGTCAAAAAGGGCTTTGGGGTTGTTCTTTTGAGACGCAATCACCTTCGAAAGGTAGGCCGATTTTGCAGAGGCAAGGGCCGCTTTATACTTTAACAAGCTGTCACACCAGGTTTGATGGAAAACCTCAAGCTTGGTAGCGCGCCATTTTCTCTCCCATTTCCTGCATTCTTTTTTAAGGGTTCTAGTTTCATCAGTAAACCAAGGTGTGCGTCTTTTAGGACGTGATTTTAGTTTTATGGGCGCTATTGAATCCAGCACACTAGTCAGGGTGGTATTGAACTCATTCATGAGTGAGTCAATCGAGCCATTGTATTTAGGAAAGGACGCAACTGCTCCAGGAAGGAGTTCAAAGAGCTCAGAAACTGTGCCAGTGCTTATATTGCGTCCGCTAAATCCCTCATCTTTATTAACTCTACATTTAGTTAGCACCTCAAATGTCACTAAATAATGATCAGAGATAACAGTAGTACACGGTAGCACCATAATGTTTGAGGTTAAAACTCCTCGAGTCAGAATCAAGTCTAGCGTGTTCCCATTTTTATGGGTTGGCGAGTCAACCAGTTGAGTAAAACCAAATGCATCAATTAGAGAACTAAACGCAATAGTAAGTGAACTGTGTGGGGAGTTCATATGAATGTTAAAGTCTCCCATAATTATAATTTTGTCTGCATAGGTTACTAGTTCAGACAAAAGTTCAGCAAATTCGTCTAAGAAAGTTGTGTATGGCCCAGGTGCACGATAGATAGTTATTACATCAATTGACAATTGAGGGGACCGCATCACAAGAGCCTCAAACGTTTTGTAATTATTAGAGGTACGTGTATTAAATTTGAGCGATTTTTCAGAGATTAGCGCAACACCACCACCTCTTTTCAGCGTGCGTGCTATATGACTACTCTCGTAGTCTGGGGGAGAGGCATAATTTAGAGCTAAGTGCTCATCCGGGCGTAACCACGTTTCACAAAGACCCATACAGTTAAGTTTATAATCACGAATAATGTTATCAACAAGTAAAGCTTTTGGAGCAAGCGATCTAATATTTAACAGACCAAATTTCAGTTTTGCTGAATCATTTGACTTAGCTGAACTCTTTGTAGTCTTTGTCGAGATCTTCAAAAGCTCCCGGCGTTGTGGCCGTTCGTGAGCGCTGAGTTTAAAGCGTCGGTTGTCCGGCGAGGAATGAATGGTGGAATTAGTTACATCCTCGCGTCCATCCTCGCGTCCATCTTGCTGCTTGGACTTCACACGCTTCACACATCTACCTGCACGGCAACCACGTTTCTGTTTTCTTTCTTTACGGGGCCGCCGCCGTCGTTTATTAAGAGGAATAGCTGTCCACAAGGATGCCGGGTCTCTTTGAAGTTCGCTCGGTATATCATAGGCGTTATAAAAAGTGCCCGAAAAGTCGAAATTTAGACGCCCACCCAACCGAATAAGTTCGTCCCTACTGTAAGTGTTTTTGGCCACACATGTGTCCAAAAGTGAAAGCAAAAAAGACAAGAGAACGGCAATAAATAGAAGATTAGCTGGACGAGCCGCAAGCATGTATCCATGCGCCGCCATGTTGGATTCTCAATAAATTATATATCTGAATAATGCATTAAAAGAGTAACACAGTGAGTGTATCATGAATCTTTTGTGTTTGTGCTTATGCAACAAGTGAAAAAAGGAGGTAAAATAAGGTGCTTATTCATTTTTATTTAAAAACAATATTTTTTCCTAAGTTCTCGGATCCAGGCGTTTTTTTTCCCCAGAGCTTTTCACCTGCTTTTGGAAAAATGAAACTATTTGACTTGAAGCAGAGGGGCATAGATGTGTAATATCAAGTTTGTATACAATTGGAAGTGCATATTTCTGTAATTCCCAGTACTGTACTGAAGGGGACTTTCAACTCTGGGGGGCGTTTCTTTGCAGCTTTTATTGCAAACCACACTCAAAGTTAGCGAATCATTTCCTGTATCAGTCACATTGTACACCGGCTTACCTCACCCAACACACACCTGGACCCGTGGTACATAAACCACTCATCTAAAATACCCGGCACACGCTTCAGGGATTCGACCTGAGGAGCACATCACTCGTAAAAAATAAAATGTCCCGGTCAGCAGATCATTTTTCTCTATTTAACATTTTTTCTTCCCTATTTTTTAGCCTGTTTTTTTTTGTGATAACGTGCTAATTTGCCCGATTTTAAGTATTGTATTTTGGTTTAAAAATTGTATGAAATCTAGTTATCTCACACATTTTATTAAAAAAACAAAGAAAAAGTATCTACCATCTGCTGTATTAGATGCTTTTGATTATTTACAGGATTACTTCTGTTTATTTAACAGGAACAAGTTAATGCTTAATTTACTAGAAAAAAAAGTTTAATCAAATGAAAAATGAATCTCGCAAAAAAAGTTTTAAATCAAAAACAATTGTATCCAATGAGGCATTTTTTTTCTTTTTTTCGGTCAAGTGTTCATTGTGAAAATATGTGGTAAAATCTAAATTTGTATTTCAAAATAAATTGATGTCAAAATTTAAAGTTCACTTACATATTTATATATACATGTTAACATATTTCTTTGAATAGCATTGTTTATTTATACATTAATTAAGATTATGTTTTCTACCATTTTTAACCACTCCTATACACCCCCTGGAGTGCTTTTACATACCCTTGGTTGAAAGAATACATTAGGTTCCTGTTATGAATAGCACACCTTTTATATAAATCATAAATAATCAGACATGCTATAAATGTCAGGATTGTAGTCGTTCTGTCTTCATTAGAGCTATTCTGGTTATTCTGAGAAGACGCGGACACCAACGTCAAACAAAGCTGCTTAAAAGTCATCAGTCATGATGACAGGAAACACAATGACTCACACATAACTAGACAATTAGTCATACTTGTTTGTCACCATTAAAAAGAAACTCAGAAAAATTGGCCACATATGGCCAGTTTAATGACACCTGTGAAAAACGGTGCCCCTAGGAAAGACTACATTCTTCAAGACCAATACTTCTCAGGCTCCTACCTCTTCATTTTGTTTGCTTTGACAATTTTTCAGTTCTGCTGATTTCATCTAACTATGCCTGAGGTCCCTGCTAGCCAGAACTGAGTGTTTCCCCCACATCAAACTCACTACTTACTAGGACAGTTTTTGAGTAGTTTCCTACATTTTATGATACCTTAGCCCTCACTTTGGCAGATTTTAGTATAAAATAGGAATCAATTTTGTGTAAATTTCTTTCTAAGACATCATTTCTTGCATACTCAAAGCTCTTGGCAAATTGTAACTAATAATAGATTTTGTTAGATTATTAAAATGTGTCACTGAATATGTATTAGTTTTCCAGCGATATTAGTTTTATTTTGTAATCATCACATGATTACTTTGATAATCACATTCATTTAGTAGCTACAAATGGACATTGTGATTAGCCATATATTCAAAAGTATTTTACTTGCTGTATTCATTTAATATTTCAATGTATCCATTCAAGCAATGTTTCTAAGTGGTGTTCTGATAAGTCTTCCACAATCTCATTATACCACCTGCAAAATGTACTCGCTTACTTCGACTGGAAGTTAGGTTTAATTTTTCAGTGAGATATATTTTTGTCAATACACACCCCTTTCCTTTAAAAACAGAGGTCAGCCTTCTTTTGATGCTTGTCCTGTTCACAAGCTCAGAATATTAATTTTTTGTTTCTTTGTAATATAAGTCCACTACAAAACTGTTCTCTTTAGTTTTGTTCCTTGTTCGAAATACTCTTGTTGAATCTTGGAATAGGAATTGAACACGGGCCGCGACACGGATTGTCCTAGCCAACAATTTTCATCCAGATCAGGGGTCTCACACCAAATTTTCCTAGGAGCTGCCAGAGAGAAGGTCTGGTTAAGGATGGGCCAAATTGGGTTTTCCACAAAAAAAAAATATCATAAAAATATCCCACTGTTCTCATATTTATACAATTTTCCCACACAAAATGTGATATAAAAATAAAAAAAGATTAAGATTTGATAACTAATAGTAAACCAATCAGTTATTAATTAATCCACATTTTGCGAAGGCTTACATCAAAAGGACAGTATGTATTATTTAACCACTCGATGTTGCCATATTTTGTCAGGCAAACGAAAAATTGTGCTACAAAGAATAACACAAACTACTAGGGCTGCAACTCACGATTATTTTCATCGTCCTAAACTCTTTTTTTTCAATTTATCGATGAATTGGATTTCTTAAAGAAATTTCTAATTTTCTCCTCTTTATTCAAATATTGCAAGTTTGGAAGGATAAAAACATGGTGCACAAAACAATATTATTTAATATTAAACAGTAAAAAAAAAGTGACAATAAACAAATACATACAAATATACTATACACCTGCAAATATGTAAGACACTTTTCCTACGGCCTTATCCAAAGATCATATTATATTTAGACTTATACTACAAAACAAAAGACCAATGCATTTAATTTTATGTGTAGAAATTTTCTATCCACCAAAAATATATCAACATTTTTGGGGGGGGGTTCAATCTTCGAATATGATGAACAACCTAATTATGAAAATAATATACAATCTTTTTAAAAATCTGCCACTTATGTAGAGTTAAATATGTCGTTGTTATTATGTTTCTTTTTACTTTATTTTATTTACTTATTTTCCAGTCCCCCCTTCTGTATTCTGCTCTTCTCTTCAAAACTGTTAACTTTGTTTCATGATGAAACTGTCACACTACAGAGTTGAAACTTTCATGCTAATTTTGTTTGTATTGATGCACTGTTCATTAAAAAAGACTTGAACAAATGAAGCACTACAACTCTCTGTTTTGTACAAAAAAAATAAACATTTCATAAAATAATATGCTCTATAAAGATAAAAAGAGTTGAGTTTAACTTGCTTTTGGAAGATGCGCTTCAAGAGGTCCTCTTCCGTGGTAAAAACTGGCAGAAAAAAAGTTTCTGACCATTTTCTCAACCGCATTTAGCTTACTTATTCCACTTTCATTTCAAAAGAAACGGCTCGTAGCGGCAGAAAGAAGCACTACAGTATGTCTTGTATTCGGAAAAAAGTGTACATAATACAAAATCTCACTTGCAGCAATGTCCGGACATTTTTCGACATCCTAAAAAAAGTGTTCATATCTACCATTTTATGTAAGTCGAATGGTCGTAAATAGGAGAGCGTCTGTATTTGCATTGATTTAATGTACTTAATGGCTAACGTGATACAACGAATCGCTGATGTAATTATTTACCAATGCTTTTAATTGATTTTATTGATTAGTTGTTGCAGCCCTACAAACTACAAAGACTCAAAGCAAACAAACCTCACCATTGTTCTAGTTATTTCGTGCAACCTTTCGCGAGGTTTTTTCTTTTTTCTGTGAACACGTCGCAGCAAGATGTTCAATTTTTTTCCCGCTTTGTAAAATAAGTTCACATTTTTTGTCCTAAGTGTGCATGTTTATATCATCGTCAATTCATTTTTGTTTATTTTTTTTTTTTCAATGTTTTTTTTTTAATGAATAGATGTTTTTTACCATTAGGAGGCGCCAACTTATGCATACTGTCTTCTTAAACATTCATAGTAAATTGGGGGCCTCAGATTATCATCCTGTCAGCCAGGAGTTTGAGATCCCTGACCTAGATGAAACCAGGTTGTAGTTAAAATTTGATTTTTGTGGGTTCGATTCAAGTACAGGCTGTCAGTATGTGCACTATGCATACATTTTGTAGAATAAATGACATTACATAGAATTTCCTATTGCAGCAGCCGATTTGAAATTTTTACAGGTTCTTATGCACTATGTGGTGCACGGCATTGTAACTCGCAAGTCCGTTGTGCTTCCGACATGAGGACTTCACACTTCTCTTCTGAATTTTAAAGGGAATCAGAAGAGACTCTTCATTCAGGAGGAAATTAGACTTTACTCACTTTTAAAAATGCCCTATGAAAATTCCCAAAATACCCAAAACTTGACCCAGAATATTTAGTCGGCCAATTGAAAGGGAACATTTTATTTTTGCTTAATAAACAAAGTGAAAATCAGATCGCTTTTTTGTACCTTGGTTTCCTCCAATCCTCCAGTTGGATTGTTCTTTGCACTTTGGGTATTCAAAATACAATGCCTGAATTCATTATTTCAAATCTCTAATGAAAGACGGGAGTCTCTGTGTTTGACTCTTGCTTTGTCTGTGAAGTCTGCCTTTCGTCACCTAATATAACTCCCAGTGTTCCCTTGACTCTGAACAGAGATATGAAAGTTATATGGGAAAATAATGACGAGTATACGGTTCTAAGGAAGAACAGAATTAATTTCAAGATTTTGTACTTCTTACATTTCATCTTATGTAGATATTTCATTATACATTTCATCATTTTTCTTTGTCTTTGGTTGAAAGAAATCATGCCTTAAAGCAATGATCTGTCTTTGATTTTGAAAGTTGCCCGTATGGCTTCTCACAGAGTGAAGGGAAAATACAGAAAACCTTCCCTCTTCCCCTACTCTCGTTTCCAATTGAAAATATAAGAATGTAATTTTGGACGTTGTAAGTACTATAACAATACGCACCAGGCCTGTGTGGTAATCGAATACATGTAACGACATTACGTAATTAGGATATAAAAAATGTAATTGTATTCCATTGGTTACAGAAACAAATACTTAATCAAATTAAAGTCGCATTTAGTTAAAATAATGATGACAATTGTGTTTAAAAGTCTACGTACATGTACAAAATACAGTGAGAGACGAATTGTGAAACATAACTTAAATCACTGATTCTCAAGAGACAGAGAAAGGGATCGGGAACCTATTCCTTTACATATGGCTCGGAGATTAAATGAAACTTGTGCAATTTTTCAATAAATTGTTGCATGCAGAGTAAGTCAAAACTCATGCGCAAAGGGTTCAGTCCAGTATACAGTATGTAGGATTTTTTTTTCACTACAGTTTACAGTCAAGGCATTACATCAACAAACCCTATTGTGGCTGTAAATTGCCAACTATTACTTTTATATGGAACGTCATTAAACAATCATTGTTGTTTACTGTTGAGACACTTTATAATGAAAAGCCACAGAACAAACTTAAACCCGAAACAAACGTTTTACCCAGAAGCTCTAGCAAAGCAATTTGATTGGGTGAATGGTAGGAATGGGCAGAGCTATACAGCGCGCACACTCTTTCTGCTTTGCCCAGCACCGTCTGAAATGAAAGTAAATACGCTGGTATCGTTGTTTGCAAAATTTTGTGATATTTTTACAAAATAACTTTGCTCGCACCTTGATTTTAAACCATTTTTGAGGACAAAAATGACAGTCAAAATGAGCCTTGACACTCTTAAGTAACTGTTGGAGGTAGACACATTTTAAGTGGTGTATTTATTAGGGCTGCAACTAACGATTAATTTCATAATCAATGAATCTGTCGTTTATTTTTTTTTTTTTTTTTTTGATCTTTTTTTTTTTTTTTTTTTTGAAAGACATTTCTAATTTTCTCCTTTATTCAAATATTGATGATTTGGACAGATAGAAACATGCTCAGTGCACAAAACACAAACTGGGGCGGCAGTAGCTCAGGAGGTAGAGCGATCGTTTTAGGATTAAGGGATCCCAGTTCGAATCCCGGCTTGTCCGTGTTACATGTCGAAGTGTCCTTGGGTAAGACATTGAACCCCCAATTACCCCCAATAAGCAGGTTAGCAGCCTTACATGGCTGCACAGATCACGGCCGCTATTGGGAAATGTGAAGCACAATGTAAAGCGCTTTGGGAAGTCATTGACTTGAAAAGCGCTATATAAATGCAGATCATTTCACATTCATTTCATTTCATTTCACAACAAAATATTCCGTAATATAAAACAATAAAAAAGTGTTTGTCAATTAAATTAACAATAAACACAATTTTTTTTTTGCTACACACCTGCAAATATCATATTATATTTGGACTTATCCTACAAAACAATAAAGAAAGAGCAATACATTTCAATATGTGTACATTTTTTTTAATCAACCACAAATATAAACAAACACACACTTCAAAATTTCTTTTTGACAAATTTGTTTTTGGGGGTTAAATTTGGGAATATGATAAACATTCCCAGTATGTAAATGATGACTCCCCTTGGGCAAAGTTAAACATGTCATTAATATTATCTTCTTTTTGTATTTTGCAGATGATAGTTGTTCAAAATCCACCATACGGTCACTTTGTTAATGCTCTCCTAATGTGAACTTAAACAGAGTATATTTTGTCCGCCATGTGAAAGAGAACATTTTATTTTTGCTGTACTACGAGGTTAAAATTTGATATTTTTTGTACCACTACAAGCCACTTCCTGACATTGGTTTGCTCCAATTCTTTTTCAGAGATACATTGTTCATGTATCTTCAACAAAATGTAATGTATTTTTATGTTTAGTCTTTTATTTGCATATTTGGTATTGGAGTAATTAAAAAGTAATTGAAAGTAATCAACTTATGTTACTGCAATATTATGGTATTAAGATTACAATACTGATTACATTTTTTAACTGTAAACTGTATTTGATAACATTTCTAAAATAACATCCCCAACCCTTATAGATGTTAAACCAACATGGTCAATGATGGGAATGATAAATTGTGGTGGACGATAACAGGTTTAAGTATAGCCACACACATATAAGAACTTCAACTTTGCAGAACAATAATAATTTAAATCAGTTATTTATCTTTATTTCTGAATTCCTAATTTTCCTTACTGTGTTCCAGTTTCACCTTAAGCATACTGTAACTACAAAGGCGAGAGACATTCCTCAGGCGTTTACACTTTACAGTCAGTAAGAATTTTATTTCCTCACCTTAAACCTTTCCATAGAAGCAGACAACACAGAGTTATAGTCCTTCACAGCAGACATTGACGAATACGACTTGCACTAAATGTAGGTCAGCATAATATAATAGTTCTGCTCAAGGCAAAAGTGGGCATTCTAGAACAAAAACCCTACTGGCCGCTGACAGAATAAAAAGGGATGTCGAGGGGATATCAGTACTTTACATCATGTAGTGTCATGTAGTCACTGTAAACAGCAGCGAGCCCATTCCATTATAAGAAGCTTCACATGTTGACACATGAGGTGGCGCGAAGTGGATCACACGCTTTGGGGCATTATAGCCGTGAAATGAAGTTTAAGTCCAGCAAATGGCCTTCAAAACGCACACAAGGGGTTGAGTGGTATCATCTCTAGTTTCTTTTGTATCATTTTTTTTTTTTTTCCAGAAATACCTCATAAGCATCATTTTGTGGCCAAGTTTCTTTCTGGGCAAACAAATAGATTGTGATAGTTAGATTCCTTTCTGAATACACATACTGTACTGCCGGGGACACAAATATTCAACTGACCTCTCTTATTCCTTATTTCCTTCTTTCCCTCTTTCATAACTTCCTTCCCTTTTTTCTTCCTTCATTCCATCCATCTTACCTTTCTTCTATCTTCCCTTCCTTTATTAGTACCCTTTTTCCTTTCTTCCCTCTTTTCTTTCTTGCTTTCATTGCTTATTTCCTTTCTTCCGCCCTCCCCTTTTCCTTTATTTCTTGCTTTGTTCTTTCCTTTCTTCTTTTCCTACTTCCCTCTTTCCTTCCTTACTTAATTCATTCTTTTCCTTCCTTCCCTTCACCTTCCAACCTTTCATCCCTTGCTGGCTGGAGGTTACATTGGAGCCCCCTCCTTTCTTCTGCTGGCTGGAGGTTACATCGAAGCTCCTTCCTTCCTTCCTGCCTTACTCCTTTCTTCCTTGGCTTCTTCCTTCCTTCTTTGCCTCCATCCTTTCCTCTTTGCCTCCATACTTTCTTCCTTCCTTCTTTGCCTCCATCATTTCTTTCTTCCTTCCTTCCTTCCTTCCTTCCTCCCTTCCTTCCTTCCTTCCTTCCTTCTTTGCCTCCATCCTTCCTTCCTTCTTTGCCTCCATCCATCTTGCTAGATTTTTGTGTCGGTTACTTACTTGATTCATTTGTAACTAACCAGCAGGATTTGTTTGTAGCTAGCTGTTGGATTGATTTGTATCTGGCTAGCCTAATTTTTATGGCTGTAAATAAGATGGTTATTTTGTTGCTCTATAGGTCTAGCTATTTATTTCCTAAGTATAGCTACATTGTTTTGATGTAAGACAGCTATATCATTTTTATTATAGCTGAAAAGATACAGTACCTATTTCTCAATAGCTAGTTGGCTGGATTTCTCTGTAATCATGATTGTCACCTTCAAAAGTGTGCAAAACTGTGAAAATGTATACCTGGCAATGGTTCACCATGTTGTTATCAATGACAATGAAGACAATTCAATTCCATGACACCTAAGGATATCTAGGTAAGTACGGATTAGTAGTTATCTAGTGATCTACAAATTTAGATTGGCTAACCTAAAGATGAATAACTATAACTCAACACTCAAAAATCCATCCTGGGGTTTACTCCAACTTGAGAGCAGTTTCAAAAACGATTAACGCAACAATGTGGCTCATCATTAGTTTATCTAGTGATCAAATCCGATTCATCAAACAGTTAAAGGAATGTCTGGCGGAGCGAAATGTTAGAGAAAGCTATGCTACGTACCTCCTAAATCAATTTCAGTGACCACAGCTCACTGTGAATTTGATTAGCTATAATCACACAATCAGTATTGTAGTTGGACGCAATAACTACTACAGAGGAACACTCAAAAGGGAAAGCCTAATGAGATTTGCATGACTTTGTCGGCTTCGCTGCGAGCTTCATTTATAACTCATACATTGATTTGGAAAATATTATTAAAGCTACTGAACCGTCCTGCCTCTAATTATTATGGAGCAATCCCAACATTTATATTATTAAATATCTGTATAACTAATAGTGAATCGGCTACCGTTCTTCAAGCCTAACAAAACCTTCCCAGCCCTTCTCTTCCCTGTGCGGAAGCATGATCCGAATGTTAAACCGAGGAAGAATAGAGCCCATTATTAAGACATTCGACCTTACTCTTTCCTTTTGTTTGAAATGAAAAAATACAATACTTTCACCATTGATGCATTTTAAGTGTGGAACCAAGCTACTTAAACATTCAAAGTTGTAACTGAAGTTCCATACAAGTACTTTACTTTAATCGGAATAAATGCCAAAATTCATGTAGGGATTCTCTTATACTGCACACAGTACTTTGATGGGAACTGATTAATAAATTTGATTTTCACACCATGAAACACAAATCTGGAGACAAAATCATTTTTTAATTCTGAAATCAATTTTCAAAAAAGTTCTTGCTTTTTTATGAAATTGTAAATCAGAATTATGCTAATTGGTGAACTGCAATGATGTATTTTAAATGCAAAACTGAAGGGAGCTTATGGATGCATGGCACCAGGCGTGGTTCATTTATACTCGGGGGCTTGTTTTTTGATTATTCGTGGACCCTGGCCATCTTACGGATGTGAACATAGCCACATTGATTTACCACCAGTTCAAGTTGCTTGTGACCTTTATCAAGTACTTTGGTATAAGACATCCTCATGACACTTACGGATAAGGCAAATCCAAGTTTTGTACGGGTGCTTGAAATCCTTGAAAATGCTTGAATTTTAATGTTGTACTTATAAGGTTTGACAGTAGCTTTTTTCTTCTTGTTCTTGCCATGTTTCTCGGCAGCCTGATTTGATAGACCAGGCATCAAACGAAGAAAAATAGAACAATTTTGATTAAAAATGACGCCAACACTGCCCTTTGGTGGCTTTGTTTTGCCATTGCTTTGCTTCCGCATTTAAGTGGGTCCCAACCAGATCGCCACGATAACTTACAAGATATTAAATGGGCATCGCAACCGCGGACAATCCTAATGATGTGGTCGGTCTAGTCAGTTATTTTAATGGCTTGCAACCACAGACTCCTATGGTGCCTTTGAAAAAGCCTGTTTCCTCTGGGAGTTGCAAAAAAAGGTGTTTCTTCCGATCATAAATTAATGTACCCCTACACACGACAGCTTGGGAATGTTGTTTCTATCATATTTTGACTCTAAAGATTCAACTCACCGTACAAATCTTCCATGGCTCTATTCAAACTCGTGCTCCTACTTCTGCTGTTGTGTCTCAACATTGCGCACACATCCTGTTGTGGTCTGATAAAGATGTAGGCTGGAAAGGGATCCAAATCGGGAGAGATTTGTCTCTATTTACGCACGTATGGTTCAGATCCACAAATATATGCGCAATTTACTCAGGATCTAAAAACCTCATGTCTTGATAAATGCACACACAGGATTAAAACTAATAGCAGATATATTGGTGTACCTGAAAAACACATGTGAAGATTGCAGACATATTTGAGGAGCACTCAGTGACCTCAAACAATAAGGATATGGATTGATTCTCATGGGATTTCTCCTCTTAATGACACAGAAAAAATTGGACAATTAGCTTTGAAAGTCCTTGAAAAGTTCTCGAAGTTGTACGTATCCCGCAACTTTGAGGCTGTAGCATAACTTTGCTGTCAACAAGTATGTTGTTTGTTTACTTAATGTGCACACTGATTTAAAGCTCAGCCCAACCCTGAAGATTCCTAAAGATATGTTTTATCAGCCCTAAATATCTGAACATCTAATTTTGATTTTAGTTGGATCTGTCAAATATTAGTGAAAGAGCAGTCACGTTTCACTGGGTTTTTGAAGCAGAACCATTGATTGAGGGCTGGACTCTTGTGATGTAATCTTCATTTGACAAAAATTATAGAATCCGTCCTCCAAGAATTGGATGAAAACGCTTATACTTTGCTTCCTAATTGGTACCTAACAAACATAAAATGAAATAGACTAGTAGAGGCCCATACAATCTAACAATTTGAAAAAAATGATTTGGGTTGACTTCCACTTTAAGTAGGAAAATGTAAAAAAGGGACAAAATACTGTAGAAAAAGGATGAGTTAAACGTATCATAATTATAGGTGTAAAAATGTCCGAAGATAGCTAATCTTGTCTACATGACCGTGGCTGCAGTGATGATGATCCTTTGAGTGACTGATAATCTGCTTATTGGATTCCGCTCCAATCCCATGACAGGCCCATTACATTGTGCTGTTTGCAAGAGCCTGTGGTCACAGTGTTTTGATAATTGCAGATAAGGCACCGGTCGGCTGTGTAATTCAAGAGGATGGACACTAATTCACGGCAAAAGACACGAGCTGGGATTTTATGGATGGCCGTCTGAATGGCGAGCACTATATCCGGTGCTGCTGCCATTTTTACTGCTGCTATGGCGACAGGAGGGCAGACAGGGTCTCATCTAGATACACAAGCCTAGCTGAGTTATACGCTCGGCTCCTGGACAGGCTGTAGTATTGACCTGAACAAGGAAAGGAAAATAGGTTGCAAAATAATTCTGCAATAAAGTAATTAATGTGTGTATATGTAATATATATATATATATATATATATATAAAGGTGCATCAAATTTGAATACGACATTTTAATCTTATAATATCAATTTGGCTGGCATTTTTTTTGTTCCTATTAACATAGAAATGATTTTAGCTATAGTTTGAGAAAATCCACTGTGATTCCGGGATGAGACCTAACACACAAACTTGAAATTTCGAAAAAATGTGCGATATTTTGTCTATTGCCGAAAACAAATGACGACATTTTGATTACAGTGAACTTGTATATGATACTGCTGTTCGATAGGGATCTCAAAGTAACATTAGTTGGGCTATTTGAGCATTTCTAAGGATTCCACTTCCAAGATTCTTAATTTCTTTGCCCTACAGACATATGAATGGCGGTTGATCTTGTAGCCTTACACTGATTTTTTTTTGCAGGAGTGATAGATTTTGGATAGAGACACCTAAAGTTTAAACATTACTATAGGAACAAACTCTCTATAGTGCCTATCTCACGAGCAACTCACCAGAATGAAGAATAAGAGCTAACATTAACTAAATTTTAATCGCTCAGCATGTGCCAGAGTCTAAGAGAAAGAGAGATACTTAAACTCTGAAAATCACTCGTGCGTTTTCACCTAGTTAAGTTTTTAAAATTTTAGAATATTGCAGTTAAGTCATTTTAATGCCAATTATGGCCTTATTTCCTGTTCTCTCTCAGACATGGGAGCAAGGTAACTTTTGGTGAGCGTGATGGCTCAACGTCCAAGTCTGCAAAAACCTTTGTTCAGGAGGACTCCACCAATGTGGCATTGATACCCAGACTAAAGCATTGTTTGGCCCAGTGAGAGCTGTCTGGAAATGCAGGCTGCTGTGAGATGGCCAGTGTTTGATGCAGTGGTGCCAAACGCCATGTTTACAATCTGCTCAGGACAGCACTAGTCCTGCAGCAACTTGTATGTCAACCCTTTAAAAATAGGTGCAATGACTTCCAAATACTAATAACTGGCTACATTTTTTTCAAATTATGTAAATATACAAAGACACAACTACAACTATGGTAGTAATATCTACCGTAAATTGCGGACTATCGAGCGCACCTGATTATAAGCCGCACCCACCACATTTTAAGAGGAAAACCGATTTTGTACATACACAAGCCGCACCTGTATATAAGCTGCATGCACCCACATTTAAACATGTAACACAAACACAAAATTAACCCAAACCCGATATCGAGTCCCGCAATTGAAACTAAATGTCCTTCATCAAAGTCCACAGTTAAAAAATCACAGCTGGCAAAATGACTGGAAAATGATACCGTACTTAAGGTTTGATGCAGACCTGCAGAGTCCGGGTCCCGTTGAAATTAATCCAAGGAAAAAAGTGTATATTTCCAAAGGTAAGGGTGGGAAAAATGTATCAGATGAAGACATTTACTCACGCAACTCCTTTTTCTTTAACCAAGTTTTTACCCCCTCTTCTCTCCTTGTCTGTCCCTCACCTTTAGCGGTCCCCACTTAAACCCGGGACCCCGCGTTTGTTCCGCCCCTCATTTTTCGTTCACACGTGCAAAACATATCAGAATAAGTGTCTAAAATAAATACAAATAAATACATTACAAAAATATACAGTTGAAAATACATATTATACATGGGTTACACATATTTACGAAGAAAGACGGTACACCGAAAGAGTTTTCAAAGCTTTAATAATAATATAGCTTTGACAGGGCAGTTAATTGTAGCAACACTCGAGCGGCGCTAGCGGCCGTTAGAAAAAATACAAAAATTGGCCGCATCACTGAATAAGCCGCAGGGTTGAAAGTTAGGGAAAACAGTAGCGGCTTATAGTCTGGAATTTACGGTAATAAGAGTATACAGTAACTCAAAAACAAAACCTCTAGTGTGTTTAAGGTGCAGTATTTGCTAACATCAGATCTCTATGGCTACCATAGAGCATTGTTGTCCACTTTCTGCAACACTGAATCCCTAATGCCCCCAATAAGCAGGTTGGCGCCTTGCATGGCTGCACGGCTGCTATTGGTGTGTGAGTGTGTGTGTGAATGGGTAAGTGTGAAGCTCATTGTAAAGCGCTTTGGGAAGTGTGTATTGATTTGAAAAGCGCTATATAAATGCAGATCATGTGCCGTGGCACACATTGTAAATAATGTATTGGAATAATATTTGGAATGAGTTGTATTACCATATATTAAAGCACTTTAAGCACCTGGCCATATCCAAATTGAATAATTGTGTTTTTGATGCACCCTGATGCGTATATGTGTATATATATATATATATATATATATATATATATATATATATATAAGCAGTAAGAATGAGTTATAACGTAGCTGTCACTGCTTCAGCAGAGGGTTGTATACAGATAAATGGTACACACAGTGATCACACAGAGCCGGACGCGTGTGGAATCGCATGTTTAATAAAGCATACTCTCTGGAGTAGCACCTCCCCGAGTGGGGTTGCTTGGAGTCGAGTATAAACAGCCATTTTGCTGCCACCAGAAAAAAAGCAATTCATCCCCCTCTTGTGTGCATGCTTTTACATCTTTTGACAGACGTGATCGAGGCTTATGCTATGCAAATCACAGTGTTGGGTGAATTGTGGTTGTGCAAGCATAACTCGTGCATGTCATAGTCAAAAACTTGACCAAAAAAATGTAATACCAAATTTGTATCTTTTATGTATACATTTTTGAGCACTCTGGAAAACTTGGTGTTGCAGTACCAGGTAAGTAATTTCTGTGTATAATTTGGGTCCCATCAAATAATAAGCAGGGGAAGTCATTGTTTGTCATAACAGGACGTTGCTTTACATAGTCCTAATTTAGGCTGCTTTGCTGATGTTGCCCCCTTTTTTTTTCCACGACCCCCTCTGGCCCATTGCATAACTGCAGCTTCTGTGACAAGCTCAAACTGTATATGGCGCCAAGGCGCACCTCTTTAAATCAATTCAAGTCACTAGACACTGGAGTGTTTAGGCCCCAGAAAAATAAATAAATAAATAAATGTATATATACCCCATGACCCTCCTGAGGATAAGCAGTGGATATAATGTATGTGTGTGTGTATATATATATATGTATGTATGTATGCATGTATGTATACACACACACACAGGCTGGTTAAAAAACAGCAACTTTTTTTTCATTAATCACGAACTATTCTCATATTACAAAAGTATCAGATCTTTAATTTTTGTTAGCTGCAATTGCCCTAATATATCACTGTAACTCTCGATATTACATTAGTCAGACTTGTATAAATGAGCATTTAGTCCAAAACTGGGCAAGGATTCTTCATTCCACCACGCAAAGTTGAACACAACAAATGAGAGCAAAGCGAATAAAGTGAGCAATATATCAACTGCTACAAATCTGCATACGTTTTGACGCTAAGGTACATCATGGTACAAATGGGTGAATTTTTGGTACCTTCATTGAAAAAAAAATGCTTGGGAGCATTTCTCAGTGACTCCAAACGTTTGAACATATGTGATACATATTTACATCTAAGCCTCATATGAGTGACCTAACGCTTGAGTGCTTTTCCTCGATTTGACTCCAGAAATTCAGAAATATATATATATATAACAGATACCATCTAAAATAGAATGCATTACAACGCTTCTTTCCCACTGAGAACAAAAAAGTGAGTCAGTCTCTTGTCCTACCCGCGTCAAAATATAGCACTCATCATGAAAGGCTGCACAACTTCCATCAGCCCACATCAGTTCTCACTGTTCTCTCCTCCCTCCAGTTTCCTTTTTTCCCACTTCTTCCCTGCACGTACCTGTTTGCCTCAACATGTTTTGCGCTTCCCTTCCATCACTTGTCAGCCCACACACCGGTGAGCACTGCCGTTGTCGTTATAACTTTGGCCACTTCCGCCACTCAGAATGTACTGTTGTTCATTTTCATGCTTGTGGGTACAGGGCAACAGTTTTGCAGTACGGGTGTTTGAAATCCCTAACAATGCTTCAATTTCAATGTCTTGTTTTCAAGGATTGAAAAGTGTTTGAATTTTGGGTTAAGTGCTTGTAAATGCTTAAAGCGCTTTGGGAAGTAATTGACTTGAAAAGCGCTATATAAATGCAGATCATTTCATTTTAAATTGTTGCCATGGTTATCATTAAGTCTGCTTAAAAATGACGGCGACATTGCTTGCTGGTGGCTTTGTTTTGCCATTCCATTTCTTCCCTCATGATTAAGGGTAGCTTATTTAGTTTAAATGGCATTGTCTAATGAAGCATCACCGCTCTCTATGCGTAGCGCCCAGGAAAGCAGGTGTATGCTACACCTATACAAGGCACTATGAAATGTGCACCCCATTTTCTCTTCCACAGGGCGCAACGTGTGAAATGGCGCAGTCTCCGTAGCCTGTTCTATTTCTGTATTTAACACATACACAGGGTGCACCCCGCGTTATGGCGCGGGTGCCCTCTGCTTGCAACCGCGTTAAAACAGGACAGACAAGCATACACGTGTGCATATTTAAAAATACAACAGAAGCAAAACTGGGTTTCATTGTGGTTTATTTTAGTATTGATTCCAAAGTGAAACAACACACAGATAGAAAAAAAAAAAGCTGGTGAATTTTTTTAGCGGTACCCCATAACGTAACCGTCAAAATCCTCGTCCTCTGTTTCTGACTAGACCAGCTTCGCTAAAACTCCATTAAAGGGTCCGCTTTCAGAGTCACCTTCCGAAAGCTCAAACAACAATCCCACCCAAGCGTCGACATGCCTGGTCTAAAGTGTTTACATTGTTCAGATCCACAAATATATTTGCGATTGACTCAAGATTTAAAAAGCATATGTCTTGGTACATGTAAACGCAAGATTATAAAATTGCATATGCAAATCACAGATATATATGCGTCTGCAAAATACATTATTCACAACAGATTTATTCTTTAATAAGTTCTTGAATTTGGCCATGAAAAAGGTGTATGAACGCTTGTTTCAGGTGGCGTATCTCTATCGGGTTGGTTGGCTGCAATTTTTTCTTCCAATCTAGAGTAAAGAGTTAACAGTCATACCTCGTTTTTCAGATTTTTCTCTCAAAATATATGGTATGGCTCTTTCCCCCACAAAAATCTAAATATCTTTTGAGTCAAAAGGGTTTCCGACCCCTGCTTTGGCCGATCACAAAACACGATAAAAACCCGCAAGTAATGAAACCGCCGTAAGTTAACTGGTATATAGCAAGGAATTACTGTATTCCTTAGTAACATTTTGACAAGTTTATCCTGATTTGACCACGCATTACAAGTTGTGGATTTGTTTTTTGGAGTTTAATTGGAAACATGCAAAATTCGGGGGAAAGTCCTAAAATTCCTGAAAAGCTTTTCTTTACAATAAAAAATAAGTAAAAAGCTAGCCAAAAACAGAAAAAGAGGTAACAAATAAAAGTAAAAAATGAAACTATAGAACAGAAGTAGCAAGAAAAAAGGTTAAAAAAAAAACTAGTAAAAAAGGGAAAGTAACAGTCAATCTTTTTGCAAACATTGTCCTTTTACTAAAAAGCTTGATCAAATGCAGTTCTGTATTATGCAACCAACTAGATCTATTTATCTACCTTGGTCATATCCCTCAAGAGGAGTGACTGACAGCAAGACAAACACATACAATAACAAAGAAAATAAAAGGGAAAAAATAGCAAAAAAACACACACAAAATGTTTTGGACCATGGCCAACCCAAATGCCTAAACACCCAAACAAGTTAGGCACCTAAGTTGGTCATGCTTTCGCCCCTTCAAAAGTGAACTAAACCAACTAAATGAATCCACAAAATGTTAGTATTACGTAACAAAATCCACTTTTTTACAAACGGATATCTCATGTAAAAGTTGTTGTGAAAACAACTGACGTCTGGGACGTGCAACCTTTCCAATATTTTATCAGCCAATTTATTAAAATTGGAAAAACTAACTAGTGTTGCTGGAAATCCAGCAGAACATAACGTGATTTGATCTCAGGTTTTGGACATGTTTGATAATGATTTGATTGCCACACGCAAGGATTGATGTTGCTCACCATTATTCCAAGCGTCACTCAGACTTTGTGTGATTGCTCAGACCCATGGAAGCGTAGCGGGAACATTGTTCCTGACCATGTTTCCCCTTTCACTAGTTTGACATGATTTAATGTGCTATCCTCTGAAACCTACTGTAAGTTAACTTCCCCTTTTTCTCTGATAAAAAAGTAAACAAAATTAAAAGAAAATCGCAGCAGTTTAAAACGGATTCATGGTTAGGAAGACATTATGTAAAAGAAAACTCTAAAAAAAAAAAATTAAAAAAAGAAACTAGAATGTTTGTTTTCTTTGAACAAACAGACTTTAAAAAAATATTTGAAATTATAAAAGAGAACTTTAAATCACCTGACACAGAAGGAAGATGGAAATATTGATGGCAGAGCTATTGTTTTAAGTCAAAAAAGAAACTTTCCCGATTCATTGAGTGGGTTGTTCAAAGCGCACAACTCCTGTGCTGTATAGCAGTTCGCTGTCAGCGTGGCAGCGTTACTTAAAGGTGGACACATGCTGAGATCTAACACTGGCGCTGATCAGGAAGATGCAACTTCTTTCGCTGTCGTATTCAACTCAGTCAAATGCTCTATGCGACTTCCTATTTAGGAGGATTCGCCCCGTGAGTGACAACCGGCAAAGTGTCAACTTTTCCATCTGCCTGTTTTGAGGAGAATTGTCTGAAGTTCTCATATTACCATTCTCATGTCTCGGTTACAGCGATTGTGATGGTCTACATGGTCTTAATTACGATGCCAGGGTCCATTTCTTGGGCTCATTTCAGTCTTGAATGTATCTGTGAAACCTGACATTTAACACTTGTCATTAGAAAAACAAAATGGGCTGTGTGTGATTGCCGGTTTTTATATCATGTAAAGTAATCTCAATTGCCATTTTTGAATGTCATATCTGCTGACTTAATTAAAAAAAAAAAAAAAAAAAAAGCACATATACGGTAGAAAAGCTAAAATGCCAGATGTTTCCCTCAAGTCTGAAGTACGGGTAGCTTTTTGAGCCAAAACAGCAAAAATATTTTGATTTTATTTTCTTCTTTTGTTTAGAGAGAGAGAGTGCCATACCATATGTTTTTTTTTTAAACAAAATTCAACAAAACCGCAAAGCCAGCTCTCTAAACAAAGACTAATAATTCAAGCACAGTTTATTTCATTTGGTGTCGTTGCCACACAGTCTCAATCGCTGGATATAGGAAAGAAGGCAAAACAAAGAGTTGTGGGCTCCTCGATGTGTGTCCTAAGCTCTAATCAAAGTCATTCCTACCATCTAGTGGCTATTTATTATACTAAAATCATCTGATTCATGCGTAATGAATCTGGCATTTGTAACTAGCAATGCTTGACGCGGTTGGTTTTGTAGAGTTGTTCGCCTAATCGTGGCAGTAGGCCGGACCTGCAGCCTCGCTATTATTTTCTCTCCTGACGCCGCCTCAGTTGATTCTCGCACGCAATAACAATCCACAAAGCACCCGCTCTTGATCACCATTTATTTGCACTTTCCCCAGAGTCCAATTTTATTGTTGAACATCTTTTCAATGTAAGTAGCCGCTGGCTGTTAGGCTGGTGTATGCTGTTAGTCAATCAGTCATGCACACAGTCCTGCCGACCCAACACACAAAACCTTCACTAACCTGTCCTGTGATAACATTTGCTGTGTGCGTTCTGCGGCAGAAAACACTGCACAAAACCTTGATATCGATGACAAAAAAAGACGATTCAATTCACAATCCGCGAAGCAGTGAACTTGCTATAAGCGAAGCGCGAAGTAGCAAGGCATCTCTGGATCAGCAACATTCTGAGAAACATGCCAGATTTTAACCAAACCAGGGATCATTTGTGATTATCGTTGTCTTGTTTTTCTCCTTTCACTTGACTTCCTACTCTTTCAAGGAAGTTTTGGGCAACCTTGATGGAACTGTCTGACTTCTATTGACGAACAAGAAACCTCTAATAGCTGCATGGCCCAGTCCTTCCCGTGTGAGCACAGGGAATGAGGAATAGTAATTTGCCACTGATTAACATGATGAAAACAGAAGTGAGAGGAGTGGGATTTCCCCTGCAAAGTGTTCGACCTGTGCGTTGTCGGTGGACTTGCCAACACTAATACGAAGAGTACCACAGTGGCTGTCACACACGCTTTGCTAACTCTACCGCAACTGTGATGGAGGGCGTCTAAACAGACATCTGAGGAGAATCTTAGCCAAGCGTGGCTGGAAATTTTCACGTGTCACGCAAAGTGATGAATCCCGCAACTTAACCAAGGACAGCACTCAACCTAAAACGTGAGAAGACCTGTGTTCCGCAGCACTCAACCTTTTCAATTCGGTTAGTTGTTAGAAATCGGCCGTGAGCCACTTTTGTCTCGTGTGCCTTTTGTCTCAAGGCGTAAAATTAGAGGTGTTGACGCAAAAATCAAAATGGCCAGCAGACAGGAAGTGAGATGGATTTGTAAGCGCAGTTAAACGTAAACCACTGGTAGCTAACTCTAAAAACAACCATTACCCTGCCAAGGAGAGCTCTAATACTGATTTATATCCAAGTAAATAATGGTAGCATTAACGACTAACATTACTGACCTGGCTGCAAAGTGCCTGGGGGGTGAATCTTTACAAACCTGGTTGACTCCTGTGCTGATTTTTTTGAAAACGGTGATCATCTAAAAATGAAACCCAGTTGGTTGTTCATTATGAAGTAAAATGTAATTTTTGTCTCCTCTGATTCTGACAAATTGTAACATTCATATTTATGTATCATTACGTTAGGGAAAAATAAAGATATGTTGGCTAATCTTGAATACATGTTTCAATTAAAATTTTCCGAGTTTATTTAGGAACAAATCCTTCAATTGAAATTTTAACATTTTTGTTTTGCGGCCTCCATCTCCTGGTTTGTGTAAACTTTGCAGTCTGTCGGCTCGTTCATGATGCTCATGCAAGTACTGTACGTGCTTTTGTTAGACACACTGAATAAACTTCTCTCATCTTTGTTGGGGTTTGGGTTGGCGTTTGGACTTTCAGTATTTTCACGCTATAGTAATACATTTAAAAAACACAAAGGGAGGAACATTACGTCACTCTCCAGTACTTCTTTCCTCCCTCATTCCTCCTACCTATACAGTTCCGCCCTCAACAGCTTTGCTAAAAGATGAAAGCAGATAGGGATGGGGAAAAATAAAGTAGAAGGGCGCTTTGAACTCAATTGGGCATTGTTGTTGTTATTTTTTTGTTTTTGTTTTTTTTAATCAGTTGTATTGTGTCTTCAACAGCTGTCCATATAACAATAAAATCCCAACCCCACACAAAACACTGATGATGGACGCTATAGCTTGTGAAAAAATGTTGGGCAGAGTAAACAGGGTGAATGAGACTAATGAGCGACTTATAACTAACTTTTTATCTCAACTTGAATCTGTACCGCCTCTGTATTCGTAGAGCATTGCACCACACTCTTATATAAGTATACTGCTTTTACTTTTTCCACATATAGTATGAGCATTATTAGGACTAAATTAGAGAAAACATTTAATTTTTAAAGGTTTTTAAGTAGACCTCAAATGATGCATCCACCTTTAAGTTAAAATGACAGAATGCAAAAATTTAACTTATGGTTCCCCCATTCATAGTCTATGCTAGGGCTGCACTGCTGAAATGGAATCTGAGATGTTGTGCGATTGTTTCATCGCTCAACACTGCATCCCCCCCAGAAACCCTAACAAAGATCCCCAAATGAGGGCGCTGTTTACTTGAATTCAACATTTTAAAAACCCTGTAAAACTCATTTAAAATCTGAATCCCAATACGTACCAAAAGTGAACTGAATACTGTTTTTGAACCGTTCAGATAATCTAGAAGGTTTTGGTCTCTTCTGAGGTTTTGTCCCCAACTGAAATAATCACTGTTAGTGCTACTAACTTTGAACAATCCAAGTTGTAAGACAGCCTTTTATTCTTGCCTGATTTTTTTCACATGCAAGATGAGTGTAGCATGGGCATCTTCGCTGGAAAATAGTGGGGATAAATGCATGAAGCGTTACCTGGTTCCAGGGCAAATTTGAGCAAAATCTGAAAAACTAAACATTAGTATTTTGCACATTTCTGTAAGGTTGTGCTTAGGAGATTCCAAAAGTGGCCATTTGAAGACTCCAAAAGGAACAGTGACGGGTGACATCATACAGAGAAGTCTTTGCTTCTCAACAGGCTGACTGCTCGGAGGTGGGTTAAAGCATGTCAATAGTATTACCCCTGGATGAATAAGAGGGATAAAAAATTACCCCATGGGGGTTTGTTCTTCAAAATCTTTGAGAATAAAAAAAGGTTTAATATTGTCATATTCCAGGGCAGCACAGCGGCTCAGTGGTTAGCACGTGTGCGTTATAGGTCTGAGGTCATGAGATCGAACCTCCTGTGTGGAGTTTGCATGTTCTCCCCGTGCTTACATGGGTTTCCTCCGGGCACTCCGGTTTCCCCCCACATTCCAAAATTATGCAGGTTATGTCAGGTTGATTGGCCGGTCCAAATTGTCCCTAAGTGTGAATGAGCGAGCGAATTGTCTGTCTGGCTGGCAACCAGTTCAGGGTGTCCCCTGCCCACTGCCCGAGGATAGCTGGGATGGGCTCCGGCACCCCCGCTAACCTACTGAGGATAAGCAGTGCAGATAATGGATGGATGGATGGATATTCCATGTATTCCTCATAAAACATGTGTATGACATGATGCCATTAATAGTTTTATTTTTTCCCCACTAATTATCAACCCCACTCATGGGAGAGTGTAAGTACTGGTAGGTCATGCATCCAAGGGTATTCACCAAAAAACAAAGGTAGCACAAACCATGCACTTTCCTTTTGAAAATGGCTTAGAAATTGCAATACCGGTCTGAAAAATCATAATCAGGTTTTTTTTCCCCAAATCGTGCAACCCTAGTCCATGCCTAAGCCACCTTATAAATGATAAATTCCCTTATTTGATAGCTTTGACAATTTTGCCATGCTCTCACTTTTACTGTACATAATCCCTTACCCTGTCCTTTTTTTTTTACACTTTGTTTTATAGCAATTTTTGATTTCCCCTTTTCATTTATTTCCCCTCAACTTACATATGTATTTTTGCTGTAAAACCATCAGGTTGACATTTTGCCAAAACATTGACACAAAATACAGCCGCCTTATAGCAAGGCATACAAAATGTTACACATCATTTCTATCTTGCCACTTTTAATGGGGATGGCAGTCATGGCTATCATGCACGATGATGCCGGTCCCCACACTGAACCGACCCTTCATGTCTGATCGACTCATGTTTACACATGCCGAGTAGGTGGTGGACTACGTCAACATGTCTCCCATGATCACAACCGTGTTCATCTCTCACTCACTGCCCCTGATGGATAGCATGCATCCCATTAACGCCACAACCTCCTAACATCTTCGACCGCCGCGCTTCCTCGTTTGCATGGAATTAAAAATCCGGATGAAAGCAATCGCGGCCAAGCCAGCACCCTTACCCTCGTATCGCCACTGCAGCCCTGATATTGTTTATTGCCCGCAGGAGAGAAAGTGTAAAGATGCAAGTCAGAAAACGGAGGGAGGTGAAAAAGGTAATAAGAAATGGGTGCTGGCATGATGTGAGTGATTTATTAGTGTAGCTGGACACTTAATAATTACTTAACACACACACACACACATAGATCACCTTTACAGTATTTCTGTCAGGCGAGGGTGCAAGAATGGAAATGATACGTGATTGATACCAGGAAGCGAAGGCACAGCCCAGGGGGAACACAGGGCAAGGTCTTAGTTATAAAAACATCAATCAGGGAGCGTGCACTGTGAAACGCCGCGGCCCCCGTGTTCCACCAACATGCGCAATGAGCACAGACCTCGCCTCGGAGGCAAGGAGGGTTTCTCCTCTCGCTTAATTGAAGACACTGTGCATGGCTGCCACCTCGAGAAGAAATATATGGCCGTGCTGGGAAAACATGAACACAACCTTGAATGCTTACCGGAGCAGCAAACAAGAATAAAAAACGTCAATCGGGTTAGGTCATTTTTAAACTGAACTATCAATGCGCAACAGTGCTAATTGGAATTGGGTGCCATAAGTTCTGGTTCTTCTTAAAGTGGTGTGAATGCAACATGTTTTATTGGAAGAGGTGGCAGCTCATTAGGGTTTATTTCATATGGGATTGGATGAGAATCAATAAAACCTGACGTTTCTAGTGGCTAAACAACATGAAAATTTAACACCTTTTTTGGATCATGCTTTTCAAATGCAGTTTTAAACTCGAGATGAAAAGCAATGGCATACGTAGACATTACAGGAGGCAAATATTCACAGGGAACACAGGGCCCTTTTAAGTGTATGCACGTTTCCCTTTAAGAATGTACAAAGAAATCATTTTAACATGCACACAGGTCAAATGCCATTTTAACGTACACACATTAATTATTTTACTACACTCATAAAGTTTACAAAAGAGCAAAAATCATGAATTTCAGTTGAAAGGTATACTAAAACATGCAGGTTGTCAGTTAACTTTGTTATTTCACTTAGAAAGGAGCCATTTTGAACACCGGCACCTTATACACAATCCAGAAAATTTCTGCTCCCTTATGTTTTTTCTCCTTTTGTTTTTGTTTTTTTATATAAACTGAACATTGTATAAAAACGTAGCTGCCTTTTGATAGAGGTACAAAGAGCGTATGCTGTACCACTACTAATAAGCCATTGCATTACATCTGACAGTGAAAAAAGACCTCTTTGTACCAATAATGTAATTGTAAAGAAATATCTAACTGACAATCATTGACAGAGGCCGTTATCTGTTCGTTATCGCTTTTTAAGGCAATATAGTGCCCCCTTTCAACTTGATGAATCTCATTTCCTTCTCTTTCAAAAGAAAGAGTAATGATATTCGCTAATCAGAGCCGTTCATCGTAAATATCGATCGAACTTAACTGCTGATTGTTATTCTCAATGCATATCTTTGAGGCGTTTGAGACAAATCAGCATTTTCAACTGCCGTACAGTGCACGTTCGCTCAATATTGTCTCCTGCTTTTTGTGCCTTCAACGGGACTGATTATAATGCACTATTCTGCTTATTATTCCGATGCCCCCCTGAGCGGCCATTTGTCAAAGCTTTTTTAATTGGGTTATTTTTCATGGGACAAACGCTGCCCCGGCGATGTGCATTTCATTTGAAATGTTGATAAGCAACTGGTTGCCTGTGCCTGTCAGGCGCGCGACGTTATTATATGAGGGCTGCTGCTCAGCATTTTTATGGTCCATTGCAGACGGACATGTTTTTTCAGTTAGAAGAAACTCGCATTACTCACAACACTAAATGACACTAAACTAAAATGGTTACCCGAATAAGCGTTCAATTACGACAAAAACGGTATTTCCGAATACTGCAGCTGTTTTTTAATTATTCATTCATCTTATATTTTATTTGACTGTTTTTAGGACACTCAAAGAAAAGTTTCAGTCCCCTGTTTTTCTCCTGCTGTATTTGCATCCTATTATCTGTGCAGGTGCTGCGAGTAGGCAAGGGTGTGGAACGATGCTAATGGCCAACCTTGTTTTAATTAACTTCAAGTTAAAATGGCGTGAAATTGAAAATGATCATTGCCAACGTAAACGCGGCTAATTAGGATATAAGAGGTGTGTGAGTGAATTATTTGATTACCATTGTTTATTTGGAGCTGTGCACTTCCTGGCGTGGGTGATAAATGAGTCTCCGTACCACAAACGCACCCCTCCCCCCCTTTTTTTTTCCTCCACCACGTTTATCTCAAAGCACTTTCCTATTTGCATGTCATTTCACACCTTGTAGTTACATTCAAGGTTTATATTCAGGCTCGTCGCGGAGGTATTCCACTGGGATAGGCTTACCTTTTATGACCCTGTAAAGAGTTATGAAAATTGCATGTCTATTTTTTAGTTTATTTTGTTTAACTATTGCACTTTACTGGGGACTTCAGTTACGAAGTGACCATATTTTCCACACTATAGGAGCACCCCCAAAAATATTTTGTCTTTTATGATATATTTTTCATGCATAAAGGGTAGCGGACTAGAAAGCGCATGGGATTAAAACTACACTAAGAGCTAAGTTTGCATAAAAAAATAAATTAAAATAGCTAAGTTCATAGAACATAAATTACCAATATGAGATCTGGTTTCACCACTAAGATAAACTAAGTCATAAATGGTTACTGTGCTCTCTTTACGATGAAGTATTCCCTTTTTTATGATATCCCTACTAACCAGCCATATTTTTTTCAATTTGCTTTTAGTTGGACAATTGCCTCAACTTTTATAAGTTTGCTGTAAAACTAAAAACAATTGTAATTGGCCGTTAATTGAGTTGGGCACTTGTAATGACGATTTAACGCTGGTTGAAATAGTAGTTAGCTCTAGTATATAAAGAGCACAGTTTTCACTACAGTTTACAGTCAGTGTCACAGTAACGACCCCGTTTTGTTTACATCGCGAAGGAATACTTGAAATGGAAGCTCATTAAATAATCTACGGTCACTTTTTAATTAAAAAAACACAGAAAAACTGTAAAATCCCAAAAGCACCTTTTGCAGGTACACAGAGCAATTTGATTGGGCGAGCGGTAAGGTTGGGCGGATCCTTGCACACACAGCACACTTTCTTCTCTCTCGCCTTAAGCCCACTGGCTGAAGGGAAATACTTCACAGCGAAACTTATTGTTTGCAATATTTTGTGACATTATTACAAAAGAACTCCTTGCACCTTGTTTTAAAGCACTGATTTACAGAAAAAAATGAAGGTCAAACTAAGCCTTGACGATCTTAAGTAACCACGGGAGTTTAAAGTGGTCTATTTGTCAATATGGGACACAGGTTCTGGCATTATTTATTTTTCATAAGTTTCATCACATCATGTAACATTGTACAATGAAATAAAATGTGCTAAAGATTTTGCTTTTTTTCTGGGGAGTGGGTTTGACCGTTTTTTCTATTTAATTCTGTTTTAAAATATATGGTATTGCACTCTCCAAAAAATGTTTGTGTGTGATTTTTTTTATTTTTTTGTTACTTTTTCCCCTTTTATTTTCATTGTTTTTTGTATGTGCTTGTCTTGCTGTCGGTCACCCCTCTCGAGGGATATGACCAGGGTAGATAGATAGTTGGCGCTCTCAAAAAAAAAATGCTATTCTGCTCTTTGGTAAATTCGATCGGGTTGGTACTTAAATGTAAATTATTAACTCAGGTTATGGCTGGGCCGGGCTTCCCTCTCGGTGTTTCTTTTTTTTAAACGTGTGTTGTTTTTCAAATTAGTGTCGACCCGCGATAAAAACAACTTGTCTCGCAATTGAAAGTCTGTCTTGGATCAGCTCGTCTTCCTAACTTGCAGAGGGTAAGCCCCGTAGGTCGGCGACAAAACGGTGGACCGACTCACCGGGACGCTGTCGATGCTGCTGAAAAATAATCTGCCGCACAATGACGTTTTGTGGATCGGCAAAGTGTCTGCAGAGGTATGGAATACAGTCCACAAATTTCATGGCGAGTCCGAGGCTTTTCAATATGCGTTGGCCCTCACTGCACAGACTATGGATGACCATTGCTTACCTTTGCGTGTTGCTAATGTCAAATAAAACAGGGAACAGGCTGAATGTTGGGCTGGAGAGGGATGGGTGCCTTCGATAAGTTTCAAAAGATTCTAACCAGCGGGGCCACGGGACTGGCTGATCGCCAGGCAGGGCGGATTACGGAGGAAGGAGCGTGAGTGGAAGCTCCATCCTTGTCAACGATGTTATGTTCAATAAGGCACTTGGAAACAGGCTCTGTGCTCACTGTCATTTATTTACAGTAGGCATTCTTATCACCACACTTTTAGGCAAGCGCGCAATTTACGCTGGTGACGTCACGCTGTCATGACATTACCCTGTGGTTGTTTTTACACACACAACATGTGTTTTCTGGTTCCTTTGCTTTGTCTGACAGTGCCAGCGTGATTATCAGTGCTGACGTGTGTGTGCGCGTAGTGTGTGCACTCGGCAGGCTAAGATAGATTTTTCTCCTCCGTCTTTTCCCTTATTCTCACAAATAAAATATGCAAATTCTGGGTTTTTGGGCCTGGTCCCTTAAATCAACTCGCCCTGATCTTACCGCTTTTGGGGCAAAAAGATTTCCCCGACCTCTGCTAAACAAATAGATTCCAAGCTAAGACATGCTAACAAAAAAAATCAACCAAGAGTTTTTAATTTTGTCTAAAACATTTCCATTAACAAAAATCTTTCAGTTTATTTCAGACTTCTGGACCATTATTGTCCAGGGCAACAACTAAAGAGGATTTGGGTAAGCGCTTGAATGTGGAATGCGTCCGAGCTGCCGTTGAAGTTCCGCGCTTTTTTTTGTTTCCTTTTAGTAACAGACAAGTAACATGTTAACCACAAGAGGGCACTCAAAGACCACTGTATATGTTTGTCAAAGGCAAAACACCTACTGTGTGCAGTACTATTTAACGTATTTTCGGGACTATAAGTCGCTCCTGAGTATGCGTAATTAAAAGGGAAAAATGTGTATTTATTAGTGCCTCCGAGGGGTACAAAAAAAATTAAATAGAGTTAAAAAACATTAATTTGAATACTAAGCAAAAATAAGTGAACTATTGTACCAACGTTAATTTTTATATATTTTTTTTTAAACACAGTGTCATCTAGTGGTCAAATATAACCCATTGGGGCTTTAAGAAAGAAATATATAAGTCACACCTGGTGCATAAATCACATTTCTGGGGATACAATTCACTACCTAAACATACATGTTATCTTTTAAGGCATTTTAAAATAAAAATAAAATGGGGAACAGGCTGAATGTTGGGCTGGAGAGGTATGGGTGCCACCAGGTTGTACTTGCCACACTACAGGAAAGGGTGCACCTACGACCTTAGTGGTTAAGTGATACAACCAGAAATGCCAACCATTCCTTAGTTTCTATTTTCTTTTTCGCTCGCAACTTTACTGTACATATGACAATAAACACTTGGAATTGAGTTGAATTTAAAAATAGACACTCCATTCCATCCATTATCTGCACCGCTTATCACAGAAACATCGAGTTCAGTCTGAAACAAGATACAGGGAAAATATATAGCCGGAGTAGCTCACCGAAGTCGTTGAGTTCAATATTAATGTGCAACCATGATCCTCTTATATCCATGAGTGTAGTAAATCCAGGAGAGTAAAATATTTACAAATACAGTACAGAATAGTAAAATACTGTTTTCTCTATGCCGTCAACCCAACATGCTATTCACATTCATCTTTTTCGGCCAATTGCAGGCTTTGTTTTGCCCCTTTAGCCTATGCCAGCCTGTAAATGATAAAATGGATCCTCCCCCTTTACCTCCGAATAACTTTAGCCAATAGTGATCGATTCAACTGATGATTGACACATTGGTTAGCCAATGAAACGCCGGTAAATACTGTAAATCCCAGCATACACCGTGGACCACTTGGCGTTCAGGGGAAAATCTAGTCGGCGGCTGCTGCATTAGTTGCAAGACCTTGCGACTTAATATTGATCCATATATAAGGCGCACTGTATTATAGGGCGCATTGTCAGCTTTTGAAAAAAATAAAGGCTTTTAGGTGCGCCTTATAGTGCGGAAAATACGGTAGTTGTTTTGTGCACTATTTTTATTTCTGTCCAAAACCTAACTTTTTTTAATTTAGAGGAGGAAATTAGAAATGTATTTTAAGAACATGCTTACCAAACTATCATCTTCTTAACTTGGTAGGAAGACGATAAACAGCTTCCTCTTTCCGCCTCGAAATTTCTGGCCAATTTCGGGTTTTCTCTGAGCCCTACAGTTCCGAAAAAAAAAAAAAAAAACGGTACCGCGATCGTTACATTTCAACCCTAAAATTCTGTCGTAACAAACTCAAAATGGTAGCAATGTCGTGGCCATCTTGAAATTGAATATTTCCTTGTTCTATTATGATGAACATAAACTTGTTGTTTTTAATATGATTATGTCATCTCGTCGAGCAAATGTAAATGCAATGTACACCCTACGTTTACTTTGCTTCCATATTTCATACAGGGTAAATAGAGTATAGTGTATGTCTAGGCGAAAAAGGCCCCAAAATGATTTATATTTTATCAAGCCTCAGTAATTCGCTGAGAGACGGGCACTGAAAAAGCTGCGGTCAATCAGGGACAATTCATCACATCCACTACACGGCATCATCTCCAAACGGAAGAGCACCTTCAGCGACAGACTGCTGTCACAGTCTTGTTCCACGGACAGACTGAGGAGATCATTTCTTCCACATGCCATGAAGCTCTTTAACTCCACCCGGGGGAGTAAAAGCTCGCATTAAACCCCACCCTCACATTTGCATCATACCCTATTTTTATTACAGTGTGTATTTTATGTAGCTCTATTTAAATACTCTATGAACACGTTACATTGGATATTTATGTATTCTATTTCTTTTACGTCATTGTTATTTTATTTTCAACACAAGGATACTGCTGGAAGTGTGAATTTCCCGACGGGGATGAATAAAGTATCTATCTGTATATCTAATTCCAATTTAAAATCACTTTTTAACAAAACAATTTCTTCAACACAACAAATGTTCATTTAAGAAAAGTTTATTTAAAAATGTTTCTCGTGCAAAATGTTTAGACAACAATAATTGATTTAAGTTTTTATGTAAAGTTAATAGAATAGATTTTTAAAAAAAAAATTGATATCAATTTGGTGAAACATTGTATGCAACAAGATAAGACATGACACACCAGGGTAAACATGCAGTATAACATGTAATATTATAATAACATATATTATAGTAATAACATGCTTTAAAGGGAAACGTTGGTCGCCCGTACAAAAAATAACTCAACGAGCAGCCACTCATGATAATGACAACCTGTACATTTCTGAAATGTCACTTAAAAATAATTAACAGTTAAGTATGCTATATTTTTACAAGTAGGGTTATGTTGTTTTCTTTAAAAGATGTCAGAATCCCCCCTTGCACGAAATAAGATGTTTGTATTCCAATCATCAGAGCTCCGCAGAGCAGATTAAGCACTTTCCTTGACAGGAAGGAATCTGCCACTCGGTGATGGATGAGTCTGTCAGATCGGAAACAATTTGCTCATGTCAGTCGACTCCAACTTAAATTTCACTGATCACGTCATGATCGACTGTGCGTGTTCTGACATTGTCATTAGCACTTGCTCTAATTGTGTTATATGTTTAATGGCCCAAAACTAGATCTACTTGTTTTGGTCCTTCTCCGGGGGCAGCCATTTTAAAAACGCCTTTGAGTTGAGACTTCAAACACGCTCAGGCTTCAGTAAATTCAGCTAATGACTTATCACAGTTCACCTGCTTTCTGAAGAAGAGACATAATTGGTTATTTAAGCTTCTTTTGAGAAAACGTGAGATTTGTTTTGTGTCAAATTTGTAGAAATACTGCTAGTATTTTGTGAAAAACAACCGAATAGAGTTGTTCAGCTTACCTTTATCTCTAATGTTGGTTTTGGTTCAGGGGATGGTGTAATTGTGGCCTGTACAGTCCTTTATGAGGGCTATGCCAATAAATGTGACTTGTGATAATTTGGTAACTTCAATTGGAAATGTATTGACATTGTCTGGCTGGTTCTGTCCATTATAACTGATAATTGTTGTTAATAGTAATGAGTGGAAAGGTGTTGTGAAAGGATAGTGGGATGTTCGGACGCGTTCTAAGGGATGGGCCGTATGATGCGGCAGGGGTAAACCAGTGAACGCTGTCAGGCCCTGCTGTTTTTTTTGTTTTTTTTGCTACCTTTTCCTTTTTTCTTTTGTTTTTGCGTATGTGTTTGTCTTGCTGTCGGTCACCCCTCTCGAGGGATATGACCAGGTCAGGTTGATGGATAGATAGATAAACGGCTACATCAGAAGCGCATATTATTATGTATGAAAAAAATGCATCTCTATTCCGTGCGTCCGCCTGCACTCAAACGTTACATTTGAATTTGTTAGCATCAGTATTTTTATGTGCAACCTTAGAACCAATTTGAGAAATAAAAGCTTCCATCATCACGGGAAGTACTTTTAAATTACGTAGCTCCTAAGAGAAAACAATGAACGAAAAACTGCTGTCGTATAAAGCCATCTCATTTTTGTACAAGATATGCCAAACTTGTCTGTGTCCTTTGACCTGACAGTGCACCAGGATCACATATAAATCATTTTCCATTTGTTTTCTTATTCCAAAAAGGGCCAAGCTTTGTTGACTCCATGTCACTGTTATCAACAGACGCTAGCCGTATTTTGGGAAAAAATTGTATGACCCCTGTTTCTAAGGACTGCATAAGTAAAGTAAAAAAACACTCATTCCCTGAAAAAGAACGGAAAAAAAGTGTGTGCTTTCAGCAAGTTCAGCCAACGGGCTATCCGATTTGATCAGCATCATGCAAAGACGTACTATCCGCTAGGCTCAGGGCTCTTATGAGGCGGGCTGTGATGAAACCGTCACAGTGGCGTATTTACTACTAAACTTTAGCGGACTCCCCACAGCTGTCTAAATCTGTATCAGATCAACCCATTAAAACTTATTCCGACTCCTTATGTATTACCTGTCTCCTCACACTCCTATTGCTTTGACCCTGAGAGGACGGTATGACAACGATGGTTATCTTCTCACTGTTCCAGAGAGGGCCAATAGCCAAAACAAACATAAAAAATAAAAGGTCATATCACAGAAATCAACAGCTTTGTTTCATTGAGCTTCTGAACTTTTTGGCTTTCGTAAGGAATCAGTACTATGTTCTACATCAGTGTCTCTCATTTTGTAAGATCCTGTTGGGTGGACAGGCTCGGGGGTTCCGGTGGGCATGCCCTTTTGGAAGAAAATTATGTACATTTTAAATTCAAACTCATCGATCTGGTGCATTTTTAGCTCAAAATCAAGAAGTTAGATCTATGATGAATGTATGCCCTTGTAAACTATACATTATCTGCACTGCTTATCGCCACTAATTTCATGGGGGTGCTAGAGTTGGTTGCTAGCCACTCACAGGGCACACACAGACCGATAACAATTCCTACGCTCATTTGCACTTAGGGACAATTTGGACCCGGCAATTAACCTGACATGCATGTTTTTAGAAACCCACGCTGGGAGAACACGGAGAGGCCAGTAGCTGGACTGAACCCCGGACATTTTTTTCTTAAAATAATATCATTACTGGTGATTTTGATAAGAATTAACATCCAAATTAGTGATTTTCAGAGGGCATTGTGTAGCACTAAGACAGCTCTATCTAAATGTCGAAGGGTTTCAAATATTTGTCACTTGCTTAATGTGGCTTGTTGTGAGTGTGTTACTGAGCTAGATTGGCTAACGTTATGACTGTTACTTGGACTGGTTTGCATAAAGTCCATTTCCGAGTCATACAAAAACCGCAATTGAGCCAAATGCTTGATTCCTTCGTCATTCTTTTTAAAATGTGCATTAACATTACAAAACTGCTGAAACAGTGAAGTCAGAATCGGACTGATTATTCTGTGTGATTATTTTTTTTCCTTTGCTGAAATAGGTGAATATCGAGTCAAAAAAGATACTATGAGTGTTGCCATAGAGATGTCTGACAGACATTGTAGTTTTGTCATAGACTGAGCACTGACAGAGTTGTGTTTTTTACCCTTAAAATTCAAGTTAGTTAACCATTCTCTCCCAGATATAATCTGTATTGTTTTGGCCGACAGACTCTCCCCTACTTACAATCGGGATAGGCTCCGCACAATCGTTCGTAGGTTGAATTTGTTCGTACGTTGCTTCAGTGCTATATTTTGTATGTTTAATGTTTGTATAAGTATGTTGAAGGCTTGTATAAGTAACCTGTATTGTTTTGTACTCAAAAATAAACATTTCATCAAATAATATGCTCTATAAAGATGAATACAGTTAAGTTTACTTTTGGAAGATAAGCTTCAACAGTTAGGCAACTTCCTCCTCCATGGTAAAAAGTGGCTGAAAAAAAGCGATCCAACCATTTTCTCAACCGCATCAAGCTTTCTTACTCCTCTATCGGTTCAAAAGAAATGGTTCGCCTCTTCTTTACACTTTACACAAAACCATATTGAATGGATGCATGAGATATTAAACAATAAAAATGTCAAGTTTCTTAGCGCGCTGGGGATACAGTACACGTAGTACTGTTTGTTTACACACGAACTAGGAAGTAGAAGCCAGATTTCCTCTTCGGGGTGGATGCTGGGTGACCTCTCGCAGCGCCACACGCTGGTTGCAGCGGAAAGAAACACTACAGTTATGTCCTGTACTCTAAAAAAAGTGCACACAATGCAAAATCGAACTAAATTTAAATATACAAACATTTTTTGGGGAATGTTGAAAAATGTCTGGGCATTACGAAAAAATATTTGTATCTACCATTTATCGTAAGTCGAATGGTCGTAAGTAGGAGAGCATCTGTGTGTGTGTGTGTGTGTGTGTGTGTATATATATACATACATATATATATATATATATATATATATATATATAAGTATTTTT
Organism: Urocampus carinirostris; assembly: GCF_059441175.1. Lineage (NCBI taxonomy): Eukaryota > Metazoa > Chordata > Actinopteri > Syngnathiformes > Syngnathidae > Urocampus > Urocampus carinirostris. Next base: position 9,306,436 of record NC_142362.1, read on the forward strand.
ATTATTGAAATTAGTAATTAGTCGGCCTTGCAAATGAACACATAGTTGTTCTTTATGTTTGTCCAGACAAAGTCAGTACAGGTACAGAAATCTTGCTTAATTTAGAGCCCAATGATGCCATTACTAAAATACCCTTTTTTTTTTTAAAATCTTTCATTTCTGCATCAGAGTTTTTCTCCAAGATTATTAGAAATTTAAAAAAATGTTGCAAGTGATTTTCTGTATCTGCGCCTTACAGGGTTAATTGAAGCTATCATAAGTCTGAGGTATTTTTTTACCTAATGCGGCAAACCGACTACACTGTGTTGATTTAAAGGGTTTTTAGCCTGCGAATTCCCGCCTTAGTGATAATTTGACAGTTTTAGAGTTGGGCTGCACTAATAGCTCAGTGTCTCGTTAATCAAGCAAAAACAAGAAAGAAAATATTTCACAGTTTGCTGTGAAATGTGACAGAATGAGCGTTATAGCATGGTACTTTCTACGACACACAAACAGGGTTGGGTAGGGTTACTTTAACTTTATTACTTTCAATGACTTTTGGATTACTCCAATACCAAATATGCTAATAAAAGACAAAAGAAACTAAATATGAATAAAATTACTAAATTTTGTGCAGGCTTGGGGAGTAACGGAATACATGCAACGGCAACAATGATGTTGGCAAGCTGTTTGGATTTATTTTCATTTTGTTTCTGTCGCATTTTATGTTAGTTTTGCCGGAGATCAAAGCCAGGAGAGTAAGCTTACCACGTGTTGTGAGAAAGATTGATTCTAGCTGAAAGGGTTTTTATAACCTATAACAAATACATTTAACATGTGGCACAACCATGGTTATTCCAAGTCGTCTCATACCTCAATGATGCATTTTGGATAGAAAATATAAAGCAATGGACTGATTTTCTGGCAAGTTTTAAAAACTTGGTTACACATATTCAATTCAGTTATTAAATGTCAACACCCACCAGGTAGCTGGCCTCTTTATCCCGACAGCCCCATTAAAACTCATCCAGTAATCTACTTAATGACTTCCATTTGTCATAAAGAATTGCAAGCGTCCCAGGGGTCCATATTTGATTAATTGCACAAGAAAAGAAGAACTGCGTGCCTACAGTTCAAGTTAATTCTTAGTTTTTTCTTTGCGTCTGGAGCGATAAGCCGCAAGAGCCTGCGAGTCCCGACGCTGAGATCCAAGCGGCGCAGCAGGTAATGCCGTTGATGCCTGGAAACTCAGTTGAATCATGCAATATAGCCACTTTCCCCCCAGCAATTAGACATATGAAGCCATGAATCACAACTAAATAGCAGAGGGGACTGACTGAAGACATGCTTTTGCTCATTGAAATGTCATTTCAGATACATGCACACACACACACTCAAGTGCAAAGTTACTAATTTTGGTCTGTTTTTCCTTTTTTACTTGTGATATGTTGGAATTATACTTTACGTGAAGATTTTATAAATCATGAAAGATTGCCTTTAAAATGATTACAAATCTGGTTTGAAAAAGACTGATCCATCCTGCAGGTTTATTCACAGGACCGTTGAACAATGCGTATTTTGGGAGTTTTGTCCAATGAACAGCCAAAATTTCAAGTTATATATTTCAAATTGATTACGCTGTTTAACAATTATCATACTGAAATGCATATTTTTTTTAAAAACTGATCTTGCCTTTCCCATTTTGGCTCTAATTCTGATTGTCTCTGTCACTGGTAGCAGACAATATTGGTATTGTATTCTTGCTGTAAATAAATAGATCCCGCATTGTTTTTTAAAGTTTTAATATCACTTTTTAAGGATAATTTTCAATCAATTAAGTAAGAGGCAATTGGCGGAGGTCGGAAGGTATGATAAGAGACTGTTGATGATATGTAAGCACTTACTGTATACAAATGGTAAATGGTCTGCATTTATATAGCACTTTTCAAGTCAATGAAGACTTCCCAAAGTGCTTTACAATGTGCTTCACACCTACCCATTCACACACACACTCACACTCCAATAGGGAGTCAGCTATGCAAGGCGCCTACCTGCTTATTGGGGGCATTAGGGATTCAGTGTCTTGCCCAGAGACACGGAGGAGCCGGGAATCGAACCTGCGACCTCTTGATCCCAAGACACCAAAACAAATAACTGCACGTTTTAAAAATGTTTCAACCTGTAGTTTGCATGTGCAATCTGGAACAAGCTGATGCTTGCTATGAGCAGTTACAAGCGGTGAGCGGTCTCTAGTGGAAGCCTCTGGGAATGCTGGTGACCTAAATTTTCCACGGAGCATGATTTTTCTTCAAAATAAATCTCGTATATTGAAATTCTCGAGTTGCTCGTATAAAATGGTACCACTATTCTTGTAATTTTATGTTTATTGTAGCTTCCCCCCCATTCAAAAAAGATGATGAATACATTTCAAATGATTATTTGTTAACTGTCGAGCTCGATAAGCAGTCACGTGCAGACCAAGCGTTGTACATATATTTTTCTTTGACCTTATATCACAGCGGTGCAGAAATCTAACCTTTTACAACAGTTTGTAACGTGTTGATCGCCAGGCACGCAGAAGAGGACGAAAGGTTGCCGGTTGGCTGCGGAGGGCACACTCTTGCTCGGAGCCTTGCGCTCGGCTGGCTGTAGAAGCTTTAGGTGGAGGTTCAGATAAACAAAGGTTAATCCGCTCAGACAGGTAGAGGAGAACAGCTCTGGTGTGACACGCCTCCTGTTCACTCATCATTGCTTCTGCCACCTGAAGGCAAAAGCCTCTCCGTCTCCCCAAGAAGGCGATTTATTTGCTGTCTCCTGAATTGAAAGCCTTTTTTTTTGTTCAGGCTTATGTATTAAAGCTTGACATTTGGTTCGTGTATTGAAATCTTTTGCTTCTCGACAAAGATATGACAAACAAATGCAGCTCACTGATACCGGCACAAGTTGCACGAAGAGTCTAAGCGGAATGACCAAAGTCTTCCTTTCAGCATGGTTTGGCCTGGTTGTGTTGTTAGGGCATGGATGGTTGCCTGGAATTGCAGTGAGTGGACTGCTGTGCTTTATGATAAATCTTTGAGCACAATTTGTTTCTGCTTTAGTAAAATAAGTTTTGTGTTTAGTGAGCTATTTTTTTTTAGTGTGGGACACTATGGATTTCAATTTTGGTGTGATGGAGGTGCAGTATATATGATAAAACTTGCATGAATACATAAAAAATAGCCACATGTTTGAATGAATGATGGTGTGTGGTTGCATCCCTTACTCCAACAGGTTGTAGGGGCACCATTTCCTGTGGTGTTTCTTGGGCAGGATGTTGCAATTACAAATAATACAGAGATATTGTCCACAAAAAGTAGATGTTATTCATATGCTATAGAGTAGACGTGTGTTTTAAGCTTAGATTTAAACATTTCCACTGAGGTTGCGGATCGTACCTCAGAGGGAAGAGCATTCCACAGCACCGGTGCCCGGATGAAGAACGCTCTCGGACCTGCGGAACACTTCTTGGCTCTTGGGATCACCAGAACGAAGGCTTCGGACCAGAACATAGGGGGAAATCAGATCCTTGTGGCACCCATCCCTCTACATAAACTAACACCTACAGTAAAGAAAATAACTATTTGAACACCCAGCTATTTTGCATTTCTCCCTCTTAAAAATCATGAAGGGTTCTGAAATTTTCATCAAAGGTACATGTTCACTGTGAGAGAGATACTAAAAAGAAAAATGCAGAAATCGCAATCCATGATTTTTTAACAATGTATTTGTGTGATAAAGCTGCAAATAAGTGTATTAACACCTGAGAAAATAAATTTTAATATTTGATACAGTAGCCTTTGTTTGCTATTACAGAGGTCAAACATTACCTGTCGTCTTTCACAAAGTTTGGACACACTGCAGGAGGGATCTCTGCCCACTCCTCCACATAGATCTTCTCTAGATCAGTCAGGTTTCCGGGCTGTTGCTGAGAAACACAAAATTTGAGCTCCCTCCAAAGATTATCCTTGATAATTCATTGTTATAATTTCATTTTTGTTTGAATTCTATTTATTATGAATTTATTATTGATGCTTGTATTTACATACATATACTCACCAACATTCCAGCTTTTTGTGTTTGACTCCTGCTTTTCTCCCTTTAAAATCGCCTACCAATTAAGAAAATAAATTAAATAATAACAGTCTGCTTTTTCAAATTTCAACAAACAAAAATCCAGACTCAAGACTAGTATTTTTGTCTAAAGCTTTATTTTGAAGCAAAACTCAGTTTTTCTATGTGAATACACAGTATTAGATTTCCGTTTTGGTCAAAGTTTGCCACTTCTGGTTTTAAACAAGCACATGTTGTTTGGATCTCAAAATATATTTTTAATATATGCATGTTGCACGTGTAAAACTAATGTGCGACAAAATGTCAAATGTTTGACTTGTATGCATGCAGACTATTTATTTTGGTAATATTTTTAAGCTAGATTTTGTCTCATTGACTGTTTAAGTGCAATCGACTGTCTCGGAAACATTTGAAGCATCCAAATCTTAGTTACTGTTTATGGATGGGGTGGTTTGGATCACGACAATTTGTAATTTTATAATCCATAATCAAATTAAGTCTGTGATGGTAGTTGTTTCTCTATTATACGTGTAGTCAAGTATGTAATCCAAGTATGCACTGAAACCCTTTGGTAGTGTTAAGAAAAACGTTCTGTATACTCCAGAACAGCTGCTTCCTCCCACCAAGACAAGATTGTAAACAAACAGCGCTTGAATGAACAACTGGCTAATTTCTCTATTGAAGCTCTGTCTCCCACCTCACCTTAAAGTGAGCAGATTGTCCTTCCTTAGGCTGGATGTAATGACCACCTTTCTGAATTACACGCGTCAATTAGCATAGCATTGCACTGCATGACATCGACAAACGGTCACGCTCCCCATCCGGACATCTTAGCTGAACAAGCACAGTGATGACCACTGTTCATAAGTGACAGCGGCCTGACGTCAGCTCATTCTTTTCCATTTATTGCTGTAAATTCCCAAAATAATCTGCAACGATAATAGTATTTAATAGTATATTATATATATGGCTTGTAGTATATTATATATATATTATATATATATATTATATGGCTTCCCCACCTTATGGCATTTTCGCTTTACGGTTTGGAATTCGATGCTTTGGGCACCCTCTTTACCGTACCCAATCAAAAAATATGTCAAGTACCCAAACACTTGTAAATTTCAAACATGGCTATGTCTCAAAGTGGTTGCCTGCTATTGGTCAATGTCATATGACCTCCTGGTCTGCTATTGGTTTGTGTCACTGCATCATGAAGATGCAGATACCTCCTACAATGCATATTTCTTCTTCCAGTTCAGAATCTCGTGTAGGAAACTAGATTTTGTTCAGCTATGGGTCTCAAGACTTGCAGTGAAGCTAAAGGGAGAAGCAAAAGTATGATAACTATGGAATTGAAGCTTGCGATGATAGCCGTACAAAGAAAGCACACGAATGGCTACCCTCGCTAGACAGATGCATTGACAGTAGGGACAATTATTAAAAAATTAGGTGATTGAAGCAACAAAGTGTTTGAGAGCATGGTATTCCTCGAACGTGTCTATTTTTAATCCACATTGCGGTCTCCTCCCACTTCTGCATCCACACGCTACTCCAATAGACCAGCTCCAGTCACGTCAAAGTTAAATCAAATGTAAATTTTCCTTTATATTTATGTTCATTTAAACCGATTACACATAATTATTATTATATACTTTTAGTTTTATCTGGGGTACTGAGATTATAAGGTAATTAGCATAGGTTTCACCTTTTTTGTGGACAATTGCTGTCTCGGTCCAGAAGAAGGAAAGAATTGTTCCCTATGTATATATACACACACACACACACACACTAATAACCAGTTCAGGGTGTCCCCTGCTGACTGCTCAAGAATAGCTGGGATGGGCTCCAGCACCCCCGCGACCATAGTGAGAATAAGCGGTACAGATAATGGATGGATACCCTAATATATAAAATATAATATATATACTGTATATATATATATATATATATATATATATATATCAAGTCAATTTCTAGGTGGGTGGCATTATCTCAGGAGGTAGAGCGCTTGTCTTGGGATCAAGAGGTCGCAGGTTTCATTGCCGGCTCCTCCGTGTTATATGTCGAAGTGTCCTTGGGCAAGACACTGAATCCCTAATGCCCCCAATAAGCACGTAGGCGCCTTGCATGGCTGACTCCCTTTTGTTGTGTGAGTGTGTGTGTGTGAATGGGTAAGTGTGAAGCGCTTTGGGAGGTCTTGATTGACTTGAAATGCGCTATATAAATGCACACCATTTACCATTTCTAGGTGAATGTTTCATATGGCTTTGAATTTGTCAAATTGGTGTCCAATTATTTTCTTCAATACGTGCCAATAGCAGTTTTCTCAAATGTTTTCCCACAAACCACTATTATTTGGGCTTTGTCACAAAGTTAGTACATCCCTCACTTTTCTGCAAAGGTTTTATTACTATACAGAAACGTTGCTCTGACAGAAAAAAGGTAGTCTGTGAAAGTGTTCTGCTTGAGGATGTCCCAAAGATATTCTATTGGGTTTAGATATGGAGACATGCTTGGCTAGTACTTTACTTTTCCCCTCACCCCGTTAAGAAAGGCCGTGGTCATCTTAGAGGTGTGTTTTGAGTCATTGTCAGTCGGGAATACTGCCATGCGCCTCAGTTTCTGGAGGGAGAGGATCATTCTCTGTTCCAGTATTGCATAGTACATGCTTGAACGTTTCCCATAATGAAATGCAACTACCCAACTCCAGTTACACTCATGCTGCCCAATACCATGTCATTTCCACCACCATGCTTGACTTTAGGCAAGAAACAGACATATATGTGCTCACCTGTTTTCCGCCACACATGCTTCGTACCATCTGAGCCAAAAAGATCAATCTTTGTCTCATTAGATGAGAGGATATTGTTCCAGTAAGCTATGGCCTTTGTTGACAAATCCTCAGCAACCTTTTGGCGGGCTTTCTTGTGTACACCGTTCAGGAGTGGCTCCTTTCTGGGGCGACAGCCATGCAGACCAATTTAATGAAGTGTGCCGCGTATGGTCCGAGTACTTACAGGCTAACCCACCACCTCTTTAATTTCTGCAGCAATGCTGAAAGAACTCCTGTGCCTACCATCCTTAGATAGTATATGGTTATGACCGTGTGCAAGTTCACTCAGCTTCTTTGGATGTCCAACACGAGCCCTGTTGTATGCGCATTCTGACTTTTTAAAACTCCAGAGGCTCTTGACCACTGTACTTCAGCTCAACTTCAGGGTGTTGGCAATCTTCTTGTAGCCTTGGCCTGCCTTATGAAGTGCCACAATTCGCTTTTAAGGGTCCCAGAGAGTTCCTTGCCATTGTGTGCCATATTGGGAGTTTCTGTGACCAGTATGACAGAGTGTGAGAGCTGTACTACAAATTGAACACTCCTGCTCCCCATTCACACCTGAGACCAAGTAAGAGTAACAAGTCATATGGTAAATCGGAGGGAAAATGACAAGCAGCGCTTTGTTTGGACATTTAAGCGTTTGGTGTCTTTGGGGTGTACTCACTTTTGTTGCCAGAGGTTTAGCTTTTGATGGCTATATTCTAAGGGGAAAAACCCGTTTACACTGCTATGTAAGCTTTACAACTACTTATTTTCATTGTGTCGAAGTGATGTTTCTCCTGTGTTTTTCTAATAAAGAGTATAAAATCTCTGCATAAATGTGAGAGTTGTACTCACACTTGTTACATGCTGTTTACATTGGAGACTTGATTTGTGGGAGAAAGGGTTGAAATATCGTGAGAACGTTCTAAATATCGAATAAAGTACAGCTAATCCTCCCGTTTTGCTCCTGTTATGTATTGTATGCATGATATTGGCACATATAGACTAATTTGTGGACTAATGAGTTGAAAACAAAGCAAATAAGTGGCAGCTTGTAGTCTGGAATTTGTTATCATGATTTTGGATAACTGTTTTCTTCTATGCACTTTTTATTGCTACTAGTTAAAAAAATATCTATCTGAATCTAACTCTAATCCATTTAACTAATCCAATACAAATGACTTCATGGATTGTGATTTGTCCGTTAGTGTCTGTGTTTGAATGTGACTCATAGGCTCTGAAACTGCAGAGACATTTTTTAGTGTCTTTAACTAGGATTCCTGACAAGGCACCCCTGATTAATACCAACAAAATCAATAAACATCTGCCTTTGTGTAGTCTGCTTTCATTGGGGCAGCTCTCGACCACCGACCACTCCAAGCAGCCAAATTGAATCCTCTATCGGCCCGGCCATGCCTGGCCATTTTGCTTGTACCAACTAAATTAATTCACTGCTTGCGAAGCCCCTTCTCAAGGTTTATTATTTTCTTCATGTTGATGTTTGAGTTTTTCCCTAGCTGCAGGTTTGTTTAAGATCAGGGGATGGTGCAGTTGTAACCTGTGCAGTCTTTTGAGCCATTTTGTGGGCGATACAAATAAATGTGACTTGACTGTATCGGGTTTAATTTGGTTTTTGGCCCGTTGCAATAATAATAAAAAAACATTTCATAACGTGAGCAATTTGACGTTCAATTCTATCACCGTGGGGAAGCATTATTTATGGCTGATTGATTCCTCTCTATGCATGCACAATAAATATTTTAGAGCGTTGTATAGGAATAAATTTCAGTCTTCCGGCCCTTTCATTAAAATGTAAACGCTTTGCAAAGTCCCCCACCCTCTTCTGGTAAACTGGGTGTTTAGGCGGACAGGGGAAATATCGCACGCTTTGCTATGTCGCCCCTTCCGGGTGGCAGGGGCAGGTCAAGGGCTGCGATTGTCGGTGTTTATTAATGGGCCCGGCCGAGGGGAGTGACAGCACGCTGATCTCTGTGATGATGATGTCTTATTGCTTTCCTCAGGTGCATACATATTTATGACGCGCCGCCACCTTGACGCCAGCTCGAAATATCCGCTTAACATTCGGCCCGGCGCCATGCTTTCCGCGGCAGGGGTAGGCTGAAAAAAAGTTTCATTAGCATCGATAATGGCTGTGCTACATTACAGTTAAGGAAAAAAAACAAACAACAAAACCCCCAATGAATTTCCACTTTAATTTGCATTTCAAGGGGCAAAAAAGCTGTACTGTGGTACCTCGATACAAGCACCTCCATACCCTAGAATTTCGATATATAAGTCTTCCTTTGGGGGTAAATCCAAGCTACGAGCAGTCCCAGAGATGACCACTAGAGACAGCTCGAACCCATTCACCGCTAGCATTAGCATTATTTGCTATTATCACCTTTTTTATCTTATTACTGTATTTCTTATTACATTTAATTACACTTCAAATATGTTTTTAGTGATCATGCAGATGTGTTTTATAGCTATTAGGGTTCACTTGGATGCTTTCGGGGGAATGGGAATGGACCATATTGTTTTGAATGATTTTATATGGGAAAAATTCATTTGTTACACGAGAAATTCGGGCGACAAGCACGATCCTGGAACAAATTAAGCTCGTATGAAGAGGTACAAACATACTAAGACTGCAGCGACATCAGCACTTTTCTTTAATCGGGTTTCTTTTGGAGCGTCAATTGAATTAATTCAAACTCATTTGTATGACAGACTGATTGGTGGCCCGACACATGTATGCATTAAATATTAACAGCCTGCAAGTTCCTCGGGGACAGCTGGGATTTTTAAAGGGCAGCTCTATCGCAGTCGTTTAGTTGATTAATACGGGCTCCTCGTTTCAAGCCGACAGATTTGTTTTACTTTCATATTCACGTCTTTGCATCAAACTGCCTTCCGTCATCCTTTTCGTGTTTTTTTTTCATGGCGTGACTCTTAAAGGATAATAACGTGCTGATTATTAGTGGAAGATTTCTTTGAACTGACAATGTATTACCATATTTTAACAACCACAGGGCGCACCGTTTAAAACAATCTGAAGAAAATCGGAGACTTTTATGTGCGCCTTATGGTCGTGAAAATATGGTACTTGGAATTTCCTGAATTATAAGTATACAATTATAAGTAAAATCTCCCACCATTATGTTATTAAATTTGTATGTTATTACCATTTGTGAAAAAATTGAGCTACCTTGTAACTGGAATGACAACAAATTAAGCACTTTGTTGTGCAAGGATTATTTGGGTTTGGGGAACATTAAAGGGACAATGTGTTGTGGTGAGTGCCTCCTAGTGGTAAACAAAAACTTAATTAATTGAAAAAAAATCAACTGATTTGAATAACGAGAAAAAATTCATAAACCGTGAAATGAACTACTTCTAGGTCAATAAACACATTTAATTTACATAACAAAAGCCTCACCTAATTTCTGGACATTTTGCTGCTTCAGGTAACCAAAAACCTTAAAAAGGCTGAGGGGAAAATGAGTAGTGAAATAGTGTGTTTTTGTCACTTGGAGTCTCAGTGGTTTCTATTCTTCCTTGTTCTTTTCAGAACTCGTTTTCAGTTGCACTACACCAAGGGTGGCCAACCCAGCCTTCGAGAGCCGCATGTTTTGCAGTTTTCTCTTCTCCTACTCAGTGGGAAATGTGTTAGGTTGTTAGCATGTTGTGTGGGACCTTGATAATGATCCAAGTTGGAATCACCTGTATCCGAGCAGAGGCATAACAAAAACATGAAGGACATGCGGCTCTCGAGAACTGGGTGGACCACCCCGTGCACTACAAAATACAGTGACTGCAATTATTCATTCAAGTCATCTCCCTTTTCTCGATCAACTCGTAGGTCAAATAAACAACTACATATATAAATATAACCTAACTATATTTTGCACGCCAATGTTACTCACCTTGAATTTCATTAAATACTCATTAATCATAGACAATCATTGAATGCATGTGTGAACATTTTCTTGACCTAATTTTCGACCAATATACCGTCACATTTAAAAATACAGCAGTGCAATGTGACTAACCATAATATCTCAGGTTTTGGTATATTCTTTATTGTCACATGCCAAACAATTTACCGGTAAGTGCAGTAGATTCCCAGAAAACAAAGAAGACCCAGCATTCATCATAGGCACTTTCCGAAGGCTGCGCAATTGGGCAAATAGTCCAAAGGAGTGTGTTCAAAGAAATAGAAGTGTCTGCTGTTCACTGTACAAGCTCGAAACTATTTTGTATTTCCAAAAAAGGTAGGATCTAGAAATTCTTATATTTTAGTTGCATGACCACAACTTGTGGCACCTGTCTGTTGTTATTTCCCTCCACGATTGCTTAACAACATTCCACAATTACCAACTATAGAGCGCACCTGATTATAAGCCGCACCCACCACATTTCGGGAGGGAAACCGATTTTGTACATGCACAAGCCGCACCGTATATTAGCCGCATGCACCCACATTGAAAAAACGCAATACAAACACAAAATTAACCCATACCCGATACAGTCCAAATCACACAGCCGGCAAAATGAACGGAAAATGATACCGGTACTTAAGATTTAATGCAGACCTGCAGAGTCCGGGTGCCCGTTGAAAGTAATCCAGGGAAAAGTGTATATTTACAAAGATAAGGGTGGGAAAAATATATATCCACTATTGTGGGCCGCGTCCACAAACACGTCTCACCTTTACTCCACTTCCTGTCAGCCCGCGTTTGCCCTGCCCCTATTTTCTCATTTGCTCGTACAAAACATATCAGAATAAGTTTCTAAAATAAATACATTGCAAAAATATACAGTTGCAAATACATATTATACATGGTTACACATATTTACAAAGAATGACGGTACACCGAGAGAGTTTTCAAAGCTTTAACAATGATATTATAACTTTCATCCCAAACCGTGCCTGTGAAGGGTAGCAAAACGCTACTAGCAACTCGCTCGCAACACAGTTAACAGCTCTGTTAAAAAAACATACCGTATTTCTAGTAAGCACGGTAAACCGTCCTCATCTTCCTCCTTATAACTGACATCATCAAAGTCGTCTTCCTTCAGTACGGGAAAGAGACTTTATCATATAGACGTCGTCCCACGCTCCCTTATTCAAAAACCCGCTAGCATCATGCTCGCTAAGAAAAGTTTGCGTGCGGTTGCTGTTTCCTTCTATATTGAACTGCACGATTGCGATCAGCTTGAAAGTTGCGTCATGTGCCTTCCTTTTTGCAATTTGCATAATGAGGATATGTCTACGCTAAATTTATTTGTGCACAAGCTTAGAAAGTTCCAGTCTAAATCTTACCTTTTGTACTCAAGCGCCGCTGGCGGCCGTTAGAAAAATTACATAAATTGGCCGCATCACTGAATGAGCCGCAGGGTTGAACGTTTGGGAAAAAAGTAGCGGCTTATAGTCCGGAATTTACTTTAATTTACATTTCTTGGTCTTGCTTCCCAAGCAGCATTTTTGATATCACCCACAAGTTGTCAATTGGATTGAGACCTGGAGATTGGGCTGGCCGCTCCATAACATATTTCATTAGTTTGGAATCAGGACTTTTCTCGTCTACTGGTGTGTTTGGTGTCATTGTCTTGTTGAAACATCCATTTCAAAGGCATGTCCTCTTCAGCCTAAGGCAACATAACCTCTTCAAGTATTTTGACAACAACAAACTGATCCATGATCCCTGGTATATAATACATAGGCCCAACACAAAAGTAGGTGAAACATGACCAGGCCATGACAATTGCACCACTTTACTTTCTTCACTGTCTTCAACGTGTACTGAGGTTTAAATTCAGAGTTTTGTGGTCGTCCTACACACGGTCTGGACCCTAACAGGACAATTTTACTTTCATCAGTCCACAAAATGTTCCTCTATTTTTCTTTAGGCCAGTTGATGTGTCCTTTGGCGAATTGTAACCTCTTCTGCACATGCATTTTTTAACAAAGGGACTGTGATTCTCGAAAATACATATGCTTCACACAGACGACTTCTGTCACAGCACTTAAAAGGTAACTGCAGACTCTGTTTGATCGTCCAGGTGCTGATCATTGGCTGAGCCTTTGCCATTCTGGTTATTCTCCAGTCCATTTTAAAAGTATCTTCCGTTTTCTTCCACATTTTTGTTTTTCTACCCATTTTAAGGCTTTGAGATTATTTTAGCTGAACAGCAAACCATTTTTTGCACCTCTATAGGTTCTCCCATCTCAAATAAACTTTTTAATTAAAGAACGCCGTTCTTCTGAGCAGTGTCTTGAACGACCCATTTTCCTCACATGCTTGTTTAAACTGTGCTGGCTTCATCTTCCATAAATAGGTGCCACCTTATTCACACCTGATTGTTTTTGTTCTTATTTCTTCCCCAAAATTGATGAACTCAGAGATTGTTTGCCACACCGCTGTTTTCTTTCACACACCCCTTTTGAACTTTTTGCCCAATTGCACAGCCTTCGGAGCGTGACTATTATGAATCCTGGGTTTTGTTTGTTTTCTGAGAATCTACTGTACCGACTGGTAACTTGTCTGGCATGTGAAAATAAAAAATATACAAAAACCAGGGACATTCTGGTTAGCCACATTGCACTGCTATTATTTTGAACAGCACTGTAGGTGAAATGTTCAAGGCAAGAAGCAGATGAAGGTAACCCCGATCAGCAAATCTTTAGCCATTGATCCGTCGGATTAATGTTTGCAGCTCATTATATGATCTGGACTGTTGTGTCAAATAATATTGATCTCCATTCCCCCCGTCTTCCACTCCACCGTTACACAAACAAAAAATATCAGTCCTTTGCAAATAAGTTGTAAGAGTGCTGTGATTTGCGGTGACAGGAGCTTTAATATAACGCTGATTCTGGATGGCAGTGAAGATACACCGCCTCATTCCTGCTCCTGCTGTCAAAGGGATTGTATTTTAGCCATGTCCCCTCAGCACTGAATGGAGAAATAATGAGTGCTGTCTAGAGACAATGTCACTATTATTTTAGATCTCCTATATCCATCTCTCTATACCGCTCTACTCTGTTTTCCTGGATGTCTTGCTCTTTTTGTGTCTCGCTCACATTTCTTGCTGCTTACGCTGTCGTCACACAACGGTTCCAGCTTCATCTTGTTATCAGCTGCTCAGCCCACATGACTTCCAGGTTCACGGAGTTGATCGTCAAAAGGCACTTTAGAGGAGTTACGTGACTAAACAGCATCTCAGACTGAAAATTGTTTTATATTTCAGAAGATTTATATCGTATACCAGTAGTCTGCAATCGTTTCTAATGGATAGTACAGGTACTTGAAATCCTTAAATTCTTGAATTTTAATGTTGCGTTTTCAAGGTTTGAACTGTGCTTGAATTTGGGGTCGAAGTGCTTGTAAATGCTTGAGATTGTCACATATTTCTCGGCAGTCTGACCACGCATTAAATATGAAAAATAAACTAAGTCTGCTTAAAAATGACGCCAACCTACCTGCTCTTCACCTGGCTTATCTTTGCCATTAAAGGTCTTCTTCCCTCGTGATGGATGGCAGATAACTTTGGTTTGTGTTTGGCGTTGTCATGTGACGCGTCATTGCCCGCTACGAGTTGTGTCCAAGAGGTGCAAAATGCTGTTTTAATGAACGATGGCTAAAATATGGAAAATACAAACTATGGAACAAATCCACGCACAGCATGCTGAAAAAGTATCCAATAAATAGTTTTAACACTTCAAAGTGGGATAGTGTGCTGGCTCCTGTCATATGAAATGTAATTTACTGAGATGACAAGCTTAACTATGAATTATTTTCAAACTGTTTGCTACATACTACACCTTAACAGGGTACTATGAAATTATTTAATGTGTGTTAGGGCAAGGATTATCAATTATGGACATTTATTATGGGCCAGGTAAAAAAAATTAAGATAGCGGGACCGTGGTAAATTGTAATGCGAAGGACTTCCTGCAACTGAAAATGTAAGCTACATATTTCGTTTTTCATTTTTACCCAACATTCATATAGCAATTGATTTGTCTCAAATACAAATATCGTGTCGATTTATTAAAGATCTAATAATCATATGTCTTGATAAATGTCCACGCAAGATGAAAAATTGCATATGTGCATCGCAGATATATTGTGACTCTGCAAAATAAATGACATTCGGATTTTTTTTTTTAATGGTACTGAAGAAATTGGAAAATTGGCTTTGAAAGTCCTTAAAAAGTGCTTGAATTTTTCCATTAAAAAGGTGTACGAAATAGTAGACTGGTTAAATGTCAATATTATTATATTCTTGCGGCCCGGCCCAATAATATTAGTAATGACAGTAACAATAGTCATAGTTATAATGAAAATAAGCCTAAATCCACTTTGTAATCACTGTACCGCTATTCCATCCATCCATTATCTGCACCGCTTATCCACAGTCGGGTCGCGAGTGGACCACTAATGTTTTAGCTTAACTATTTCCCATAATCCTCCATTACAAAGCACAATGTGAGTTATAATAATGCGATGATATCAACTCTTATGCCTTTTCCTTTGTCATCCACAATCATTGTGGTCTATTGGCCAGGACTTTGCACTTTTAGTCGTGATCCAGGTTTGATTACCGATGCATTCAATGTTGCGCAATTGTTAGCAGAAAACCTCGTCTATAGTGAACATCCAAATGCATGGATACACAAAAATGTGTGTATTAATTGAAATTTAGATTTATTTATGTTTTGTATTCAAGTTGCATACATCTATACTGTAAACAAAATGAGAAAAAGATCTGCCAGTGGAACAATAAACTTTTTAAGTATGATCATTTTATTTCATCATACAAGTATTGTCAACTTTCCTGTAAAATAATTACACATAGCTATTTTACTCATTTGTTACCATTATTTTATGAGAAAACTTTTTGAAATCTCTTAAAACTTTAGAAATTATTAGTTTACAAAAGGAAATTTGTTTTGTATTTTACTAGAAAACGAGTTGAAAATATAGTGAGATGTGAAACGTATGTAAAATAAGAACATTGTCTGATAATGATAGATACCAGATAATTGTGTTGTTTTTTCAAAACAATAATAACTTCTAAAGGAAATCGTAAAATGAAAATAATAAAATGAGTCAAAGGAAAGTATTTTTCTTTCAAAACAGATTTTTCTTGATTAGATATATTTAATTTTGTGATGAGCTGGGGACCAGTCCAAATGTCCCCTGCACTTTCCCCAAAGTTAGCACCCCAACCCACATGAGGATAAGTGGTAGGAGAATAAATGAATGAATAAATGTCATAAGGATTTGAATAACTTCAAATAAAAGATGAAT
Organism: Urocampus carinirostris; assembly: GCF_059441175.1. Taxonomy (NCBI): domain Eukaryota; kingdom Metazoa; phylum Chordata; class Actinopteri; order Syngnathiformes; family Syngnathidae; genus Urocampus; species Urocampus carinirostris. The sequence goes on from NC_142362.1 coordinate 9,322,663, forward strand.
TTAAAATAAAGCTTACCCTTGTTATTGTTTTCTTTTATTAAAAAAAAGCTGCTATGGCCTTCCATCAAATAAAACACATTTTTAAAAACAAATAATCATAGTAGGTCCTATGCACAGGTTACAGCATGAGTACCATTTCTGTGCCACACGACAGAAAACAGACCAGTTAAGTTTGTTTACAATTGGCAAACCCCAGATACTCTAATCTGGTTACCATGGTTAATGTGGACCCGAACCACCTCACAGTATCCGAAAGTCCACCAATTAGCAGAGTAACCATATCTTTTTGATTTGGGTCACATCTTGTCATGAGGGTGTGATGGTCGGTCCCTAAGTCAGACCAGTTGTGGACCACTACTCTGAACTGTGCGTGTGTGTAATTGCTTACTGCTCAGACGTTCTCAGCACACAAAAAAAATCTATCAAGCGCATGAAAATCGGGGCTCAAAATTGCCAAATTAATTCACTCGCTAAATCGGCCAGAATTACAACGCATGTGGGTAAATACAATGCTGTGTGTTTTATATGTGGTATTTCTTAAGTCAATGTCACGAGATTGAGTGAGTGAAAATAAGCGTGTATGTAAGCTGGAGCTCACGTTTAGGAGAAAGGGTGGGACAGGAGAGGCGGCAATGGGCAATGGGGGAAGTCATCTCTGCTATTAAACTGGTGGATGCACCTTGTACGTAACTTTCGGTAAATTTCTGCTTTTGCACAGTGTGTTAAAGATGTTTATTTCTGCTCGACCTTGGTTATAAAACAACTTGACATATTTTGCTTCTGTAGTGTTGTAAAACGGCACTGGAGTCTGGCTGTTCGTATTTAGAAAAATATGATTTTTCTTAGTTGTGTAGGTTGCTGAAAAATCTCTTGTTACATTCAAATCATTTGAATAGTTTGGCCAACACTGCCCTTCCACTAAAATGTCTGCTTGAATACACTTTGCAAAGTGCAACCAAATAAATAAATCCACATGTTAGTATTATTTAACAAGATACTAAAAAAAAAAACATTGAAATTTCATGTAAATGTTGTTGTATAACTACTGACGTTTTTTGGCTGTGCAACATTTTCAATAATACATTAGCCAATTCATCAAAATGTAAAAAAATAATTTGGCATTGCGGAAAAACAGAATAATGTAACGTGATTTGATCTCAGGTTTTGGACATGTTTGATAATTATTTGGTTGCCTCACTCTGGATTCATGTTGCTCACCATCGTTCCAAACGATGCTCACAGACTTTTTGTGATTGCTCAGAACCGTGGAAGGTTTGAGGGAACTTTTCAGCTGTCGTGGAATGGAACACAGGAAATGGAAGATATGGATGATCCCTTAAACAGGAAAGATAAACAGGTGACGAAACAGTGAGTGAAGTTTGTCCATCTGGCAAGGTCTGCACAAACCCGTGTGGTCTGAAGATCCACCAGATCAAAATGAGATGTGTGACGAGAACGCAAGTGGTGCAAAACACTGTTCTAGTAATTGGTAAGACGCAGGAGGAGTCCGACCAAGAGTCAACCCACAGTGCCCAGTGAACTTCTACGCCCTGCAAGCCCCAACTAACTTCAGGCATTCTGAACACTGCCAGGTCTTGTGGCATGCTGCTATCAAAGGAAGAAAGTTGCTCCAGTTTGCTGAGGATCTGGACCAAATTCTGGATGCTACAGCAAGAGGAGAAGTAGACCAGAAATTATTGTCGATGTCCACTTCGATCGTCAAAGAGCAACAGTCAACCACAAGTCCAGGAGTGCCAAACCGGCGAGTGGTGAAAGTCAGCAAGGTGAAAGTTAGCCAGCTGTGGCAAGAGCTTAGACTGCCTGGGTAGCAGTCCAAGGTGGCAAGAGAGGATGAGAAGGCTGGGCTGCCTGAAACGTAGCCTGGTAAGGAAAAAACTCACCACCAAGCAGACCGGCCTTAGAAGGGAGGTCAGAAGAGAGCCAGGAGACAGGCAGCCTTCATTTCAAATTCTTTCAGTTTTACTAAGAAGATCCTCCAGGTGGAAAAGAAGCTGCCTTCTCTCCTGCACGGAAGGCAGGGTTAACAACTACCTCAATGCCTCCTACAGTGACAGCGCAAAAGAGGAAGCTTGAGGACCATGCAGAACCTTGATAACCCTGCCAAAACCCTTTGTGGTATTTAACACCAAAGACCCAACTTTGAGGAGGTTGTCAAGGCAGCCGGATCCAATTCATCACCAGGCTCTAGCGGAGTGCCATATTTTGTGTACACAAGGTGCCCCAGACTTTTGAAGCAGCTATGGAGGATCCTCAGAGTCATGTTGAGAAGAGGGAAGGTGGTCCAGCTGTGGAAAGATGTAGTAGGTGTATGGTTTCCAAAGAAGGAGAGCTCAATAACTATCAAAAATTCAGAATCCTCTCCCACCTCAGCGTAGAGAGCAACACATTTTCCAGCATGGTTGCATGCCGGAGTTCCTCCTTAGGAATGCATACGTTGACACGCCAATGAAGAACGGAGAGGTCCAATAGGTCCCAGGATGCATCAAGCATACAGGAGTGGCCAAAACTTTAGTACACGACTGAACCACAACATAGGTGATCTTTCTGCTTTAGCCAACTTTTAGAACTCCACTGATTTTGTCACGTCAATTAGCACTAATCTAAGATTTGATTTGAAAAATGTTTTCTTTTTCCAAGGGATGAGCAGTTTACTCGTCATCCCATTGTTTTTTGTCTGGTAATAAGTTGCAACGTCAGTGGGAAAAATGATCAATTTTCTGCGTTTTCTTCCTCGAGATTAGATTTTGTTCCGAGACAAAGACGGCAAATGCCTCGATTCGGAATGTTGTCTGTTCAGTGACGCTTTTTTGTGTGTCAATTGAGCTGAATGTTGCAGACTAAGCTTGTGTCGCTCACTTGGCAGTGATACACTGCAGCATTGTCACAGCCACTTAAGTGCTAAATGATGCCTTTAAACAGCTCCAGTGGCAGCCAAAGAATGAAGATGTTAAAAGAGAAGAGGGGATTGTTTGATAAAACACATGCACAAAGATAGAAATCTTGGATAATGCTTGTTAATTTAAGACTATAAAGAGGTTCATCTGAATAGCAGATTAATATACAGGTATGTTGCATTTTGCTGCTTTTCTTTCATCTATAGCAGTAGTTATCAACTGATCTAACTTGAAGGCCAAACAAGAGGCCTAGTCCCAAATCAGGGGGAAAAAAAATGCTTCTCAAATTTATTGAATAATCTTGCAGTGAAAACGATAGATAGGAGAACAAGAAAATGACCTGCAACACAAAAGCATTTATATTCCCTCAATAGGCTTCATTTTTAAGGAAACAAATGTGTATTATTTAGTGCCTCCTAATAGTTATGAAACATATTAATAAAAAAAACAACCAATATTGATTTGAATAATAGGCAAATACAAACATGCATTATTTCTAAATACTTGCAGGTCAAAGAATTAGCGTCTATTTTACATTGCATGAACCTCACCTAAAGGGAGCTGACATAATTGTCCGTCATATTGCTGCTTCGGGTGTTTAAAAACCTCAAAAAAGCCAAGTAGGAAAATGAGAACTAAAATGATGTGGTTTGGTCCCTTTGAGACACTAATTTGGATTCTTCATCACAATTTTTAGCACTTGTTTTAAGTTGCAGTACATCATCTGTGACATTTAATGGTCAAGTATTACACATTGTCCCTTTAAGGAATCCAAAACGTTTCACTATAGTACCATTAGCCATTTTTAACATACTCAACATGCACAAACATGTAATCAAAATGTGAAACGACATATATATATATATATATATATATATATATAATATAATATTGGCGGCTCGGTGGTTAGCGCGTGTGCGGCACAGTTCTGAGGTCATGGGTTCAAATCCAGCTAGCAACCTTCCTGTGCGGAGTTTGCATGTTCTCCCTGTGCTTGAGTAGGGTTCCTCCGGTTTCTTCCCACATTCCAAAAACATGCATTTCAGGTTAATTGGCCGGTCGAAATTGTCCCTATGCGTGAATGAGCGAGCAAATTGTCTGTCCCTGTGTGCCCTGCGACTGGCTGGCAACCAGTTCAGAGTGTCCCCTGCCCACTGCCCGGAGATGGCTGGGATGGGGTCCAGCACCCCCGCGACCCTACTGGGGATAAGTGGTGCAGATAATGGATGGATGGATATATATATATATATATATATATATATATATAGTGCACCAAACAGACTTAGGTTTTTGTCCTCCCTTCAAGATAATAAAATACACTTTTCATAAAGGGTGACACAACACACTCTTCTGTTCAAAATCCGGGCCCGACAGCTTTCACTGGTTTACCCCTGCCGGATCATACAGGTGCCCTTGGAATGAGTGTAGAGGGGTTGTAAACGGATAGTGGGAGGTTTAAACGTGTTCTAAGGGATGGGCAGGGCACCTGTATGCCGTTACACATGTAATAAAAAAAAAACTATTGTCCTTTTTCTTTGGTGTGGAATCACGAGTCTTAACTTACAATTGCAGGACATTATTGCCATCAACTGTTAAGGAATTTAATTGACTCTCAGTTATTCCTTTTCTTAGCATTATCTTGCCAAGGCACAGGCCCGCGATCCACTTAAAACGGGTCCGCGACCCATAAGTTGAAAAGCACTGATCCATTGCACATGTACAACTGAAGCACATCATACATATCACACATGTAAAATAATTCATGAATATATTTGATCAAAACTCAAATGTCAAGCAACGCGGTGTATTTCCCCCGAAGTAATTGTACGAATGTGACTGTGAGTAATATTGTTTTCACCGGCAAACAATGCCAATTTCGTTCCTGCCGTTCCGTTAGTGTAACCTAAGGCTACCCGGAATTGATCTACCCAACTCTGCTAACTTAATCAACCATTTATAGGTTGGCGGGAGGCGGAGTTTAAGGCTGAGTCTACGCATCGTAACCAAGGAAACCAAAGCTCTTTCAACCTTCCCAATTGGTCAAAACTCGTTTATCTTTTAACGAGACTTGCAGCACCGGCGAGGTTAATAAGATCATTCAGGGTGGGCAGATCCTTCCAAATAGCGCTATTATCGATACTGAGCGAGTACTTGAATTGGATCAACACTATTGTCTTGGGATCGATACCGTCTTCCTATTTTACTTATCACCGTGATATTGTTAGCGGGTTGTTAGATTATACACACATTAGGCATATAACTTTAAAATTTGATCCAATTGTGTCTACACTTTATTTGCACTACTAACTTTATTTTCAAAATATTATACGATACAGTGCATTTTAGTTGTCTTGTTTAACACTATAGAGAAGGGGTCAGCAACCTTTTTGGTGTGGAGTGCCACTTTCAAATGTCCTTGTAAATCAGTGTGCCACAGCACGATTAATGACTCGCAAAAAAATGTTTAATATCCAACAGAGCTGTAATTTTACACCAGTCCAAATATACAACATGACATACATCTTAATCATATAACTGACCAATTTATCTTCCACTATTCTTGTTCATCAATCAACTAAAATATGAATGTGAATAACAAGTGGAAAGGCCTGTAGCCATCCATGACTTCAACTTTTTGCCACAAGAATTAACCAGAATAAACCATTCTTCATGAACAATGAACTACAATCAAAAAACAAGTGCTATGGACAGCTACCATACAATTAATCAATGATATCTTGTTGCAGAAAATATCAAAACTTGAAATTACAGCAGCAAAGCAGTAGGCGCGCGCGTGCACACACGCACCCACGCACACAAACATACACGCACACACATGCTTCTTTAAAATATCTGCCTTCAGTGAATGGTTTTCCGTGCTTTGCTATGCAGTGAGCAATGTGATAACTTGCTTCAGTGGTGGTGTTTTCAAGCGGTGGCAAAGGCTTTCAGGGTCTGTGTTTGTTGGCCCTACCTGGACACTGCGCGTTATAATGTCTCCGCCAGTAGCCTAGATGGTAGGGCGCCCGCTTTGAGACTGGGAGGTCGCTGGTTCGCGCCTCGGCCGAGTCATACCTAAGACTTATAACATTGGTAAAATGGCGGCGCCCTCTGTTGGCTGCGGCTGCATCGGCTCGCTACAACGGGTCAGGTGTATCGACATTTTGTTCTGTGTACATTGTTACAAAGAATGACAATACAAAGGAAATTATTATTATTATTATTATGTCAGACTAATCCTTGAATTCATGTTCATGTTTCGTCTCGTAATGACGTTTAACACTTGCTGTGTGAGGTACAACGCTCTCGAGGCATAATGCACAAAACAGCACGGCCATTTTTTGCACAAAGCCTCATTCGTCTGTTCACGCTGGCTGGAAAGAACGAGATGTTTTCGCCCGAGAAGCTGTAATGATTCGTTTATTTATCGCGCGCGTGTGTTTCGTTGGCTGGGTTAAAACACGGATTTCTCCTCTGCGAAGTGCCGCACACTGACACACGAAGCAGAGGTGGAGGGGCGCTAACGTAAACCCTCTAAATAATACGGCACACAACTGAAAATGTCTATATTTCAGGTAAAAATGCGCATTTTTTAAATATATAATCATTATTATTTTGCCGTGCACAGGGTTGGGTAGGGTTACTTTAACTGGATTACTTTCAATTATTTTTGGATTACTCCAATACCAAATATGCTAATAAAAGACAAAAGAAACTAAATGTGAATAAAATGATGACTCACAACACGTGGTAAGCTTTCTCTCCTGGCTTTGATCTCTTTGATCTCAGGCAAAACTAACATAAAATGCGCCAGAAACAAAATGAAAATAATTCCAAACAGCTTGCCAACATCATTTTTGCCGTTCCATGCATTCCGTTACTCCCCGAGCCGGCACAAAATTTGGTCATTTTATTCATATTTAGTTTCTTTTGTCTTTTATTAGCATATTTGGTATTTGACTAATCCAAAAGTAATTGAAAGTAATCCAGTTAAAGTAACCCTACCCAACCCTGGCCGTGCGCTTGCGCGCTACTGGTTAACCCCTCCTGGCACGAGAGTCATAGGTTGCCGACCCCTGGTATAGAGTATTTGTATTTTGACACATTGCTGCTTCTTCGAATTTGACTGTCTTGAATATGGATCTGAACCAGTTGTCGTCTGCATTGTGTTTTTTTAATAAGAAAATAGAGGGTTTTAGTACCTAAAGTATTTGTGCTGTCTGGATTGTATATTTGAACTCATGAGCGGATGGATTCCATTGCTCAATGATCATGATATATTTCAAGCAAAATGATCAGTTGTGCAGTGGTTGGCACATTTGCCGAGCATGCGAAAGGTCCCGGGTTCAAGACCGGGTGGAAACGTATGTTGGCCTGGAGAGGGATCGGCACCACCAGGCTGTACTTGGCCAAGACACACCTCAGGAAACGGTGCCCCTACAACCCAAGTGGTTAAGGGATCCAATCAACCCATTGATCAATACTACCTTGTATTTACTTGGATCAGATTGATACCAGAATTCCCAGTATCGCCCACTTCTACTTTGAAACACATGTTGCAAGGTGTATCATGTGCACACAGTTAGTTTTCCTTAGAAATTGGGAACGCAATTAAGGAACAGATTTCAAAAGGTAGCCTCATAAATAATGTAAACTGGGTGTTAAATGTCCCTGACAGCGAATGCTGGCGCTGCAGAACGTGAACGTCCAGAAAGGCTGAGTTGGTCTATCTGGTCATCAGGTGCCTCCCTTGGAGTGCTATAAATTGGCAGGATTGAGAAGTGGCGGAGAATAAATGAGACAGGTGGAATAAATAACACTTTGTGGTTTCCCCGCAAGCACTTGTGTTTTGCGTCTGCAGTATTAGCATGTTGAGTTGACATGATGCTCATGTAAACTATATGTGATGCGTCGCAGGGCCATTCAGGGCTGGATTCAAACAGACCCCCTTTTAACTACGGTATGAATATATGATCGGAAAGGGGTATCACAAACTTTTTTAAGTTGTCTGTATCCGCTTGAATACATCCATCCATCCATCATCTGCACCACTTATCTTAGAGCCCATCCCAGCTATCTTCGGGCAGTGGGCAGGGGACACCCAGAATTGGTTGCCAGCCAGTCGCAGGGCACACAGGGACAGACAACTCACTCACCTATTCCCACCTAGGGACAATATGGACTGGCCAATTAACCTGAAATGCATTTTTGGGGAATTTGGGAGGAAACTCACGCAAGCACGGGGAGAACATGTAAACTCCACAAAGAAAGGTTTGATCCCATGACCTCATAACTGTGCCACACGCGCGCTAGCCACCGAGCTGCTGTGCTGCCCCTGTTTGAATACATAATTTTAATAAGGATACAAAAATATACAAAATGCAAAGTCCGTTCCGGGACAAACAGCCTATAATATGTCACAAAAGCAAAGGATGTAATGTCACCACCACAAAGTTTGTTTTTCAAAAAAGATATAAGGGGCACAAACGATGCAATGCATATTGTACTTTCTGAAAGTCATCATATCGGGGAAAAAAATAGCTATGCCCTTGCACAATAGTATTGCCCTCTACACATTGGTTAACTGCTGTTAAAAGTGTCGATATTGTTCAAATCTGATATAATGAAATTGTGAATGTTTTTAATTGCTGTTAAAAGTGTCGATAAAAACTCATATTGTTGGGATATGATATAATGAAATTGTGTGTTTAATTGCCATTAAAGATGTCGGAAAAAAATGTTAAAACGTCACAAAATTGTGAATATGCTTATTTGCTGTTGAGATTGTCGAGAAAAATTGTTCAAACCTCACATTGTTTATTTGCTAAAACAACAAACCAAGAAGTATTTAATTGCTGTTAAAAGTGTCGATAAAAACTCATATTGTTGGGATATGATATAATGAAATTGTGTGTTTAATTGCCATTAAAGATGTCGGAAAAAAATGTTAAAACGTCACAAAATTGTGAATATGCTTATTTGCTGTTGAGATTGTCGAGAAAAATTGTTCAAACCTCACATTGTTTATTTGCTAAAACAACAAACCAAGAAGTATTTAATTGCTGTTAAAAGTGTCGATAAAAACTCATATTGTTGGGATATGATATAATGAAATTGTGTGTTTAATTGCCATTAAAGATGTCGGAAAAAAATGTTAAAACGTCACAAAATTGTGAATATGCTTATTTGCTGTTGAGATTGTCGAGAAAAATTGTTCAAACCTCACATTGTTTATTTGCTAAAACAACAAACCAAGAAGTATTTAATTGCTGTTAAAAGTGTCGATAAAAACTCATATTGTTGGGATATGATATAATGAAATTGTGTGTTTAATTGCTGTTAAAAATGTCGGAAAAATTGTTAAAACGTCATATTGTCAGATATAACGAAATTGTGAATATGCTTAATTGCTGTTAAGATTGTCGAGAAAAATTGTTCAAACCTCAGATTGTTTTTTTTTCACCAGTACCAGTATCGTTATTCAGACGCCGTTGCCCATCAATTCTGATGTCACGCTCATCTCTGACGAGAGGTATGACTCTTTACACTGAAAAATTACAGCGAATAGATGATGTATCAGATGTATCAGATCAGGAGGCTCCTCCTTCTACTGAAAATTTTCTGTTTCATGTGGGCAAGCAAACCCCTACTTAAAAGAACCAGCCTGTAGAGGGATGGGCACTGCCAGGCTGCACTTGCCCAAAACACACCACAGCAAACGGTGCCCCTATATCCCTACTGGTTAAGGCAGGGGTTGGGAACGTTTTTAACCCAAAGAGCTGTAGTAGCAAAGTTGTTTGTTCTGTCTTCAATTCAACAAAGCAAAACCCGCTCTGCAGACAAAAGCGATTTTTTTTTTCCCATTGCATTTTATTTCTTTGTGTGACGTTAGATGTTTCGATAACATTTATAAAATAATACAAATAATATGTACCACTTTGAATATGTCTCCGTCCCACAGTTACTTAAGATCATTAAAGCTCATCTTGAACCTTAATTTCTCTACATAAATATTGGTTTAAAAAATGATGTAAGCAGTTTTTTTGTAAATATGTCAGAAAAACATGCAAACGACAAGTTCATGGCGTACTGTGTTGCATAGCTACGGCCATTCCTACCGCTCTCCAGATTAAGTTGCTCTGTGTGCTTGGCTAGTGTTTGTGGGTAATTAGAAAATAGAATTTACTTTTATTTTGATTTAGTGTAACCATGCACACAGAACGAAATGTCGATACCCGCACAGTTAAACTGTGGCGCGCCGATGCAGCCGCAGCCAAACAGGGCGCCGCCGTTTTAGACCCAACTGCTGTGTTGGGAGTCATTAGGTGACCAAATTCTAACCCTTAATGCCGAGCGCCGAGCAGGGAGGCAATGAGTACCAATGTTGTAAGTTAGGTATGACTCGGCCGAGGCTTGAAACAGCGACCTCCCAGTCTCGGAGCGGGCGCCCTACCATCTAGGCTGCTGAGCTGGTTAAAAAAAATGAAATGATCTGCATTTATATAGAGCTTTTCAAGTCAAGACTTCCCAAAGCGCTCTACAGTGTGCTTCACATTTCCCAATAGCGGCCGTGCAGCCATGTAAGGCGCTAATCTGCTTATTGGGGGCACATGTAACACAGAGGAGCTGGGATTCGAACTGCGATCTCTTGATCCCAAGACGTGTGCTCTACCTCCTGAGCCACTGCCGCCCCCAATTATTGTGTTGTGTTAATATACATTTTTATTGAGCTTCGATTTAGAGGATTCTTTAGCAAGGTACGGAAAAAAGGGGGTCCGTTGGTGACAGCTTAACTGTTAACTGTAGATAAAACTGTGCCCATGATATACGAATAGTCAGCATGATTAGAAAAACTTTGGCTATACATGCACCAAACCCCACATTGAGGTAACCAGAATGGTAACTTTACTGTCGAATTTGTACAAGTAGCATTTTATCATCGAGCCAAATGTATTCATGAAATAAGCCATTTTACAGATTGATAGTAATATGTGTCACCCTTGTTTGGCCATTTTTGAATTATGATAGAAATACTGTAAAAATCTAACCTGGGAGGATTTTCGGATGTCAAACTCAGTTTGGCTCTTGGGGCCCAGACTTTCTGTTCCCAGGAGGTCGGGATTATTAAAAGACTGTCAACTTGACATTTTCAGTGAACCGTAGTTTTTCCAGCATTATGCTGTATCATTTAGCCTACATTCGAAACCTACTCTACAGATTATAATCACTGATCATGACAATGGATTGTTTTTAAACACAACACATTTATTCGCAAACAATGGGGAAAAATATTTTCATGTTTGGCATGGAATGCAGTAACTGTTTTATTTTAACAGTTGAACGAATGCAGGTTTACACCTCAACCAACTCGCCACACTATACAAACTCAAGTAGGAGCTATGAAAAATCACTGTTCTGGTTGGAAATGAATAAAATAAGAAATCAAAATAAAAGTTTTAGCAGTGCATGGGAAAAAGATTTGAAAAAAATCAAACTACTTGGCTGGGCGGACTGGAGCATAGAGTATATCCTTTACTGCCCTCTAGCGGCTAGAGGGAGCCCTCGCTTTGCATTTATTAAAAAAATCATAACTTCTGATACAAATTACCAAGGGACTTGCTTCGTCTTTTGACATACTCAGACATTTTTGGCAGGCTGGCAAAAAATCCGCCAGCAGCCCTTCGGACGTATGTTTGACATGCCTCGCCTAAAATTATTTTTCATTGTTCGGAATGAAATATTGTCATACTACCAGTGGGGGACTTGGTGTTTGTATCGGTGACTACTCAATGAGTACTTTATATAGCAAATGGGAGATTATTTTGTTTATTTCATTATCAAAACTACCTCCCAAAATAAACTGTAAAATCAGGTAATTCATATTCAAAATGATCACAAGTAAATAAGAGGTAAAGTTGCTAATCTCAAGTGTTATTGTGTATTTCTATTTTTTTTAAATAAATTAATTTATTTTAAAATAGTAATGTGGAAAAATGGTTATTAGTATTATTATTATGTAATAAAAAAGTATTATTTTAAATGAAATGTAATAATACATTGTTTCGTATTGAATATAAGTATTACCATTATTTTCCTTTTATATTTCTATTTACACCAATAATAAATAACCGAATAGGAAAAATAATCATCAAATTAAATATAAGATTTTTTTTAAAATGTGCCAGAAAACCGTAGAAAGATAATGACTTATTTTGCTACAATTTACCCTCAATTTTCTAACGGAGCTGAAAAAGTTGTATTTGAGATCTACAGTATTAGGATTTGACATTGTTGTCCTCCATTCATTAATCGTGCAAATATACAAAACAGGCTAACTGTTATAAATCACCGCTGATACTGCCTTCAAGCTGTTCTCTAGATTAAAAGAAATCTGCAAAAATCTTGACAGGATTTTATCAGCTTCTTGGTAATTACGCACTGCAGATAGACGCACCTCCCGATTACATAAATTAGTGGTTTGTTAAAAAATTGATTTCTCTCATTATTTTATTTTTTTAGCAAGACTCTCACAGAAAGGATACTGAATGCATCCTCAGTGTTGGGCACGTTACTTTAAAAGAATTCCCCAAAAATTCATAATTAGCATAATAAAGGGAACCAGCTGTTGATTGGTGGGGAGCCGGTTCCCTTCGTTCACTCCCAAGAGCCGGCTCATTGAGACGTTTTGTTTCTGAACGATTCGAGTCTGTAGCAACTCAGCCCTCATTCGCCTTTTCTTTCGTCGCTTAATCAATACTGCATTCGAAATCGTTAAAATCTAACTAGATGGTAGTCGCTATTTCAAACGGTGACATGATACGAAAAGATGTGACGTAAACAACTCTGGGAAGAGCGGAAAACTGTGCCCGCCGTCTGGTTTGTGGGGCTAGGCTGCCATTAACGGTCTGCAACCAAAATAGAGAGCCACTTTTGATTGTCAGAAACGGCAACGGCGACAAAAATAATTAGCTGGACTATCCTGTTGTCTGGTCTGGTTTAAACTGCTTAAATCCTTTTTATTATTTTTTTTCTTGATTTGGGTCTTGGTTTGTAACTAAGGTGGAATGGTGGGTCTTTAAGTTTGAACAGTCCACTAAGAAGCAAAATGGGCTTATTGAAGGTATGTGGCTTTACTGTTAATGCTTTGGACTCAGAGATCTTAAAAGTCTTAATATTTCAGTTAGCGATTCCGTTACAGTCTTGGCAAGTGTTGCTTTGGCCCAAAGCTCTGTCACGGATGTGGGCGATGTTTCGGTGCCGCATCTTCAAGACTGCGTCCCCCCTTTGATTTTCTTTGACTCCGGGGTTTGCGTGCGCGCTTTGAGAGGAGTCAAGGTCACTCCCCCCTTTCTCTCTCTCGCTTTTCTGACTGGAACCTCATGAATATTATAATTAATCACAGTTTTTTGGCTCCAAATAATAACAAACCCATCATTGTCATGCAAGGTCCATAAATTCAAGGCTCGCTTTGCTGGGGCTGTTTGAGTTGCCATCCCAGACATCTCTCGGGATACTTTTTCCCCTCGAAACATAGCACGCAAACAAGGAAAGTTGCCCTGGCCTTAGGCAAACTACACGGTTGAAACAAGAAAGCTTGAGTTATGATCTTTTAAAGGTGTTTCAAACATAGCCTTGCTTGCAAATGGATGATTATGCTTATTTCTCTTTCTATTTGTGTTTACTTGTTCTGCCAATACAGAGGCAATTTAAAACCATGTAAAAACAATTAAAATGATTGATACAGTGCCCTCCAAGAATTCTTTCTCATATTGCCACATATCAGGCTCCACACTTAAAGCTAAAAATTGAGAATATTTATTTCTTAAAGAATTAACATGACACACAGAATCATGAAGTGGAACATGATTTCAACGTTTAAAAATATTCACAATATAAACATTGAAAATGTGGTCTTGCAAAACTATTGGACCTCTGTTCTCTCAGCTTAGCCAGCTGACTCCAGAAATTCCCTGATGACTTCTGAGTGATCTAATATCGACTTAAATGACCTACAATGACAAAGTGCACCTTTATGCACCTGGAGACACGAGATATGAGAAGATTTTGCAACATTTACATATCTCCCAGAGCACTGTGCGAGCAATACTATCAAAATGGAGAGATCATACAAGCATTCCAAATCTACCAAGATGGTCGCCTCTCTAAAAGTTCGGCCCAAACGAGGAGAAAACTAATCAGGCAAGCCACCAAGAGGCATGTGATCAGATTAGATAATCTGTAATAAGGCAACTCCTATTTGTATTCTGCATAAGTCTGCCCTTTATTGAAGAGTGGCAAGAAGAATGTCCTTTCTGAAACAATACTGTAAAAAGACCCATTTTACATTTGCAAGAAGCCTCATGGGAGACACAAATACCATGTGGACAGAGGTACTCCTGTCAGATAAAACCAAAATTAAACTTTGCGTAAAAGTAACACTGCCATCACTCTGAAAACAGCACCCCTACTGTCAAACATGGTGATCAAAGCATTATTCCCTGGGGTTGCTTTTCTTCAGCAGGGACTGTGAAAATCGTTGGAGCTTTTGGCAAGCTGGATGGAGCATAATACAGGGCAATTCTGGCAGAAAATCTGTTGGTCCTTGCAAGACACCTGAGAATAGGATGCAGGTTAATCTTTCAGAAGGACAAACCTAAACATAAAGCAAAATGTGCAATGCAATGGTTAAAACTAACGATATGAAGGTGTTAGAATAGCTACGTCAAAAGTCCAGACCTCAATCCTAAAGAGCATTTGTGGAAATATCTGAAAAAATGCTGTGCACTGGCAATTGCCGTCAAACCTTAAGTAACTTGAGCTGTTTTTTTTTTCAGAAATAATCTGCAAATGTTTCTGTTTCAAGAAATGCAAAACTTGAATGAATGAATGAATGAAAACTTTTATTTCAAACATTAAAATAAAAATAGGACAAAAACAATGAGTCAACAACAAAATAATGTCACATAACATGTTCGAAAAGGGGTAGTCAGAAGCAGATGCTTATTTTCCCTACCCCTTTATCTTCCCTGTTAAATAATTTTACAAATCTTCCTTTCCTCTTGTGTCTAATATAACAAAATCTCATGGCTATACTTATTACATAGGTCAGATATCAATAATTATTATAATTACAATAATCACATATTTTATACACTAATCTTCGTAATACCCTTCCCTCAACGACATAATGCTCCTAGTTACCAAATGTCACTGCGGCACCAATGATAATAACAACAACAAAAATAACATAATATTTATAATAACAGTTCTGATATAATAATAGCAACAATAACAACAAGTTAACCATAGTTTTAAACGCATTATTTCCAATCTCCCTCATATCCCATTTTCTTCATCCCTGTGTTTTGTCAGTAATGCTTTTTTGTATTTAAATTTGAACACAGGGATAGTTAGACATTGTTTGATCTCATATTGTAAATTATTCCAAAGTTTGACTCCACACACAGACACACACATACTTTTCCTGGTTGTTCTCACCTTTGGGATTTTGAATTTACTACAGCCCCTCAAGTTATAATTTCCCTCTTTCTGAGTGAATAATTTTTGTATGTTTAAAAAAGACATACCCAAAAAGAATCGTAGCTGTGATCACAGAAAAAGGGGATTTTGCAAAGTATTACGCAAGGGGACTCATATTTTTGAAATGTCTTCCTTCCAATTTGTATTCCAACTGTGATTCCTTACATAGCCTTGTGTCAGTAGGGTTATATAAGCAGCGTCATGCCAAAGACTTGCATGTTTTCCAGCATAACATTACTGTTAAAATGAATTGAAAAGCATTCAGGGTCATAAAAAATTCAATACTGGGTTTGTTTTTAACAGGCAAGCAAAACAATTCTGTATGCTCACCATCTAATGACGTAGATTCAGTAAAATACCTTCTTCATTCAGACATTTGGAATGATGTGACACAAACACGAACTGAAAACAAATATTGATGATATTGTGTTGAATTGTTTGCACAGACAGCGGTCGGCCATTAAGCTGTTTCATCAAATCAATACTATATTTGCTTGTTGTGTTTAAAAAAACAAGCAAAAAAATAAAGCAACACAAAAGATCAGATCGATTGACACAAAGTAAAATAAAAACTGCAGGAAATGGGATGACGTCACAAAAGAAACTTCGATAATGTTAAGCCAACAAAGGTTTATTGATATGAATCGATGCCACAGGGTGGCACGGCGGCTGGGAACCTCTGCACCGTGGGGCTCACAGCCCCACGGTGCAGAGGTTCCAGTGTTCTAGTCCAGCTATAATGTAAGAGTTCGATATAGACGCCGCTTCTAGGGAGAATATAGTCACCGCTGTTTCAGATTCAGATATACTTTATTGTCATTCTTGTACACGTGTATACAGAACGAAATGTCGATACATCTGACCCGCACAGTTTCCTTGAATGTACAGATATAAATAAAATGCTGTATTGAGTTGGAGTATTGAAGTACTAATAATATACTAAATAATTGTAGCTATGTATGTATCTATTATACAGTAGTGCAAAGAGTGCAAGAGGAGCAGCTAACCAGATGTGCAAAATGGGGAGTCAGGTAAACAAGTCACTATACAATAACAATAACACTGGAGTACGATAGTGCAGAGGAGAACAGATGTGCAAAGGAGTGGCTAGGTGTAAGTTAAAGTTTAAAGGCAACTGGATACACCTTGCACATAACATTCAGTGAGTTCCTGCCTCTGAGCCAAGTGTGTTTAACTTGTATTATCCACTTGAGCATGGTTATAAAATACAACTCGGCCGTAATTGCTTCTGTCGTCTCATGTAAGAGGAGTTAAACGTTACATGAAATTATTTTGCAAGAATGCAAATTCAGAGCAGTTTGTGTTCAGATAATTAAAGGTTACAGACACACATTAAAATCTGAATTATAATTTTATTTTCATACCTTATACAGTGGAACCTCGGTTTTCGAACGCCTCTGTTCGAACAAATCGGTTCTTGACCAAAAATCTCGAGAAATTCTTGCTTCGCTTTTCGTTCAAAAAATCGGAGTTCGAACGCCGGTACGCTAGGGGCAATGCTGAGCGCCGCACGGGTGTAGATTGCCTCCACCCCTTGTGAAAAACGGTTGTCACGTGACCGCGCACTTCTTTTTGCTTTCGTTTTTTATATCGGTGAACAGAGTGTTTTAACCCCTAATTATGCCTCGGAAGAAGGCCGGTGCAAGCAGCAAAGTTGCTACAGGTGAAAAAAGAGGAGTAGTGCGTACAACTATTGCATTTAAGAAAGAAATAATAGCAAAATGAAGAAGGTGTGCGAGTTTCCCTTCTTTCGAGGGAATAGAGCATGGCTTCTGCAGACCACCACAAAGGTAAGAAATCCTATTTATAAATCTTTTCTTTATCCTTTAACTGCTCACCACTTGTTGTGGAGACCCCGGTGCTAAATGACGTGTAAACGACCTGATTTTTTTATTTTTACACGTTCATGTTAGAGTAATCTTTCGTACAGAAGATTAAGCTAACGCGAACGTACGATTAGCCTGGGTTAGCTTCATGTTTACGGTCATGGTAAACATTTAGGGTGTTGGAACAGATTAAAAGGATTTTACATTACTTTTAATGGGAAAAACGATTTTCGGTGATCGACCAAATCGTTTTTCGAACAGGGTTCTGAAACGGATTATGGTCGAGAACCGAGGTTCCACTGTATGTCGTTTAAATTGTTTTTATATGTTGTTGTGTTTTAGTTACGACAAGCATAAGCCTTCTACTTAGGCGTGGTTGTTGTGGCCAGGGTTACTTGAAATGTGTGCATAAGAAACACTTGCATCAATCAAGGTGTCGGTTCCGAGCGAAGATTGGATTTGGCTGCTTTGAGTGGTCCGTAGTCGGGAGCTGCAATACCCAATTTGGCAATCAAAGGCCCCCACAAAAGCAGATGTTTATCCATTCTGTTGGTAATATTGTTTTTGGATCGATCCAGGGATCTGCTGAGCAAGAAAACGCGTGCTGCTTCTCAAAAGTGCTCATTTCCTAAACAACATAGCAAGGCATCGTTGCCAAGTTAGCTTCGAAGCCTCAGCTGACCACTGAGGGCTAACTCTCCCCACCTTTGTTCGTGGTGGTGTGCTCACACCTATCTCATGTTTTCTCTTCATTGACTTGCTTGGTATTTGTGAGCATGAACACATGCCTCCATACATTTTCTGGAGATACCCACCCTCATGGAAACCAGGATTTGGGTGTAACGGAATACATAGAAAGGTGTTATGTTATAACGATACCGAAAAATGTAATTGTTTTCCGTTATGATTACAAAAAAAAGGCGGAATCAAATAAGGTATATTTAATTCAAATAAGAATTACTTTGCAAGGTTACGGTTTTATTTGAAAATATATTCACTTATATGTAATACAAATGTCTATCATAATTTCAATCACCAAGAGAGCTTGGGGTTTAGAGACAACGTGCGCACACATTTTAGGAACGCCTGCATCTTTGTATAGCATGTTTGTCACTCTATGTCGCAGGTAAAAGCGTGAGGGCAGTGCAGATGTGCACTATTGATGCATTCAGGGACATTGAGTAAATGTGATTTGATTCTCATTTTGTATTTTGCAGTGAATTGGTTTTCAAAATCATTATACAATCACTGTATTGTTATAGTGTGAGAATGTTTTACTTAGCTTAATAAATTGGAATATTGAATTGTAATTTAGAAATTGAACACTTCATTTGTCTTAACATTTTCAATTTGTCTATTTTGTCTTTTAGTATAACATTTGGTATTGGAGTTATTCAAAAGTAATTGAGAGGAATCAAGTTACACTACTGCAATAACCCTCCTAAGCCCGACGGCACCACCTAAAATTAGCTAAAACCGTGCGATACTGTCATGCTGAGATTAAAACAATTTGTTGGCCCCGTGTGTTCGATTGTTTGGGTTGCTCACCTAAGCGGGCGAGAAAGAAAATGGAATCATTAGAAAGGAACAAGTACTTTATCACAAATACTGACCTTTAATTACAAAGCCTCGGCAGTGGTCGGACGATGCTTTTACTTAAGCTGACATTTATAAATACCACAACGTCAACCTGAATCTTTCAATGAAGCCGATGTTTTATAGTTAAGCGAGATAGCATCAATTCATTTATCAAATACTGTAACTAGTAGAAAGTCCACAATCCGGCATTGCCCGTCGGAGCCACGCATGCGAGGACAAACCTATTAGCCGAGGAACTTTTCTATCAGTCATGCAGGTGATGAAAATGTCCAGATAAAGATGGTACTTCACCCCGCCATCCTGTTTGCGTAACCGGGACAAGAAATCGATGCGAGTGGTTGAGCATGCTGCTCTACAGTCAGAGCAGCTCCACTTTTATTCAATGACACTCAACAATCACCTGCACAGAGCTGTGAGCAGACATAAAACAAACAGGAGACAGGTTGTGCGACAAGATGTGGATTTGCACATCGGCAAATCCAAAGTTAGGCGCCGTTTTATTACAGTCTTGGAAGAAGATATCGTATCTGTAATCGGCTCATTTTTATGTCCGAGCGGAGACGAGATATTTCCTCCGCTTTATCATTTCATATGCAATGAGCCCAGAGCAGGGGTGTCAAACTCTGTTTAACTCGGGGGGCCACACGATAGAACAAACATTCTCTCTGGAGCCGGACATATCAGATTAGAGAGAAAAAGAAAGAAATAAGAGAAAGAGAGGGAGGCAAAAAGAAAGAGGGTGGGGCAGAGAAAGAGAGAGAAATGAGAGAGGGAGAGAGAGAGTGAAAAGAAAGTGAAAAGCGAGAGAGAGCGAAAAGAAAGCAAAAAGCGAGGGAGAGAGCGAAAGGAAAGCGAAAAGCGAGGGAGAGAGCGAAAAGAAAGCAAAAAGCGAGGAGACCGAAAAGAAAGTGAGAGAGAGAGAGAGCAAAAAGAGAGTGAAAAGAAAGTGAAAAGCGAGAGAGAAAAAGCGAAAAGAGAGAGAGAGAGAGAGAAAAGAGAGTGAAAAGCGAGAGAAAAAGCAAAAATAGAAAGAGAGAGAGCGAAAAGAGAGTGAAAAGCGAGAGAGAAAAAGCAAAAATAGAAAGAGAGAGAGCGAAAAAGTGAAAAGCGAGAGAGAGAGCGAAAAGAAAGCGAAAAGTGAGAGAGAGCGAAAAGAAAGCGAAAAGCAAGAGAGGGAGAGAGCAAAAAGCGAGAGAGCGTTAAGAAAACGAAAAGCGAGAGAGCGTTAAGAAAACGAAAAGCGAGAGAGCGAAAAGAAAGCGAAAAGCGAGAGAGCGAAAAGAAAGCGAAAAGCGAGAGAGAGCATGAGAAAAGAAAGCGAAAAGCGAGAGAGAGAGAGCGAAAAGAAAGTGAAAAGCGAGAGAGAGAGACAGAGAGAGAGAAAAGAAAGCAAAACGTGAGTGAGCGAAAAGAAAGCAAAAATCAAGCGAGTGAGAGAGAGAGCAAAAAGAAAGTGAAAAGCGAGAGAGCGAAAAGAAAGCAAAAAGCGAGAGAGCATGAGAAATAAAGCAAAAAGCGAGAGAGAGCATGAGAAACGAAAGCGAAAAGCGAGAGAGAGAAAGAGAGAGAGGGAGAGCATGGGGAACAAAAAAGTAAATATTTGTGATAACGAACTACTTAACCATTAGCGCAGCACGGCGGGAAAGTGGTTAACGCATCTGCGGTACAGTTCTGAGGTCATGGGATCAAACCTTCCTGTGTGGAGTTTGCATGTTCTCTACGTGCTTGCGTGGGTTTTCTCCGAGCACTCCCTTTTCCTCCCACATTCCAAAAACATACATTTCAGGTTAATTGGATGGTCCAAATTGTGTGAATAAGCGAGTGAGTTGTCTGTCTCTTTGTGCCCCGCAACCAGTTCACTGCCTGAAGATAGCTGGGATGGGCTCCAGAACCCCCGCGACCCTACTGAGGATAAGCGGTGCAGATAATGGATGGATGGATAAACCATTAGCACCATGTTTTTTAAAAGCATTTGAGGGAAAGGGAATGATAACTCTTCAACTGCATCAAAATTCACCCTCGCAATCTCATAACACTTAGCAATTTTTGAAGGACTTTTTCCCATTTTGGGAAAAAAAATGGTCACTGCGATTTCAAAAGAAAAATCCCTTTTTTTTTTTTTTGCTTTAGACAGAAGGCCCCTATTCAGAAGCCAGTGCTTAAAAAAAAGGAAGGTAGAAAATAGGGCCTGAGGCTGAGTCGAGTAGACAAGCACCAGCTTCACATCACTCACCTGGATTCACAAAGGACAGAAATAGCACTAAAAGCACCCACTCTCACTTTGTTACTGTTCCTTCCTGTTCCTTACAGCCGCACATACACTTTTTTGGGGAAAATGCGCCGTTTCCCAAAGGGCCGACCTTCATCACATAACAGCCAGAGGTCATTACAAACCGCGAGATGCCGATGTTCACATCCTCCGTCGCCTTTCACACCGTGCATTGGTAATGATTTAAAATAATACTCCGCTAATAGAAAATGCCATTTGGAGCAGGCCATCATCCATTATCCTTAAAACCTCCGGCAAAAAGGTGCACCCCTGAAACCTTAGCAAAATGAGTATAATAGCTGACAAAAATCCCAAATTTAAAGGAGCAATTTGGCATAATTTCCCCTTAACAACTTGAGCAGCCTCAGAATACCCATGATGGCTTGTAATTAGGGCTATGGTGTCAGTATGATCACTATGGCGACCCCTGCATTATCTACTTTAGTCGTCTATTATGTTGATGGACCAGCCAGGACCTCATTAAATAAATGCTCTATCGCCATTACTGTTTGATAGTTGCAACCATTTTATTTTTATGAACTCCAAATATCTGCTTCTAGTTTATAAAATCACAGGAGAAACGATGTCTTGAAGAAATGTGCAAGTAGAGGAGTGGGCAATGTTCCTTGTAATTTTCCTTACGGGTCTGAGCGTTCGCACAAAGTCGGTGAGCAGCGCTTGAAACAACAGTGAGCAACCATAATCCCAAGTGTGGCAAGATAATTCATTATCAAACATGTCCAAAACTTGACATCAAGTTACATTTTGCTGAGTTTCCGGCAATGCAAAATTATTTTTCTCTTTTGAATGAATTGACTCGTGTACTATTGCAAAGGTTGTACGGCCTTCTTACAATTCTTTCACAAGATATCCATTTCTTTTTATTTCCTGATATGTTTTGTCGCATAATATTAACAGTTAGTCGGTTGTAAGATACAGAACTGTACTTAATCACATTTTTAGTGTAAGTACAATGTTGGCAACAAGATTCACTTGATATAATTGGAAATTATTTGAATGCAACACAAACTTTTTTCTTTTTTCCGTGTTTTTTTCTACTTTTTTTTAAATACCTTTAAAAAAATCTCTGTGTTTATTTTTTCCGAGCTGTTACTTTTTTCTTTTTGTTCTCTATTTACTTTTTTTCCTACATTTCTTTCTTTTCTTTTTTTCTGGCTTTTTCTAAAATGTTTCCTTCTTTTTTTCTCAGCTTTTCACTACTTTTTCATTTTGGTATTTTTTTCTTTTTTGTTCCCCCCTTCCTTTAAGTCATTTTGTGCATATTTTTCCATAATATTTGTTCATGTTGGGATTAAAGAAGCAAAAACAACCTGAAGAGCCGTTTAGGACCCGAAAGAGCCGGTTCCTTTTAGTGAGCCGAGCCGAAGAAGCCGGTTCTCGAAAAACTTTACTCAACTTTGTTTTACTTCGACTCGACTTCAAAATACCGCATTTAGGACACAACGTCAGGGGAACCCGTGTATTTTTACCTTCATGCACTGTAACTTTGACTTGAGTCGCTTCTTAATTAGTAATTTTGAGCCTTCATTTTTGTGCGCTGGCTAGATTTTCTTGTGCGCTGAGATTGTGCGAGCAGTGTGCAATTGCGCACGCGTGCAGCTTAGAGGGAACAGTGGGTGTGGTGGTCAATAAACTCTGGTGTGGTTCAAAGCTAGAATTCGGAGTCCATGGTTAGCTATTATGCTTCAAAACATGGTAGTTTGTAAGTATGCATACGGAAGACAAAATTTGGAAACATTTTGTATTGAGGTGCAAACGCTCCCCTATTTACGACCATTCGACTTACGAAAAACGGTACATACGAAGCGAGGCTATGTCAATGTACGAGAATACACTGCGATCGCGTTAGAGTTCCGTTTTGGATTGTGTTCCATAAATCCATAAACTGTGAAAAAATCGAAATAGTCATTTTTCAAGATTTCATTAGAGAATTAAGTGAAACGTTTCATCAATTTCATTTCATTTTTTCACTGATGGGACCAATCTATGAAAAGTCATAACATTTAAAGTCAAATAAAATATCAATTAGGAGATTTTTACTGTTTTTTTAACAACACAGTAGTGGGTCATTTTGACCAAAGGACAACAGGAGGGATATACACGCCCAAGTTGTTTTTTTAATATTTGGGAGGAGAATTGCATTCTATAAATCCATAAAATATAAAAAAAAAACTAACGATTAATTGGGGGAATTAGTTGGAAATATATATAAAAAAAAAAAAAAAAAAACTTAAAATATGCTGGTATAGGAGTACTGTTGTAGACGATTTAAATATGTTAAAAAAACAGTACAATAAGAAAAAAATAATCCTTAAAAATAATGGGGGTAGTGCAAGTAGAGTACATCTCATTGACTTATACAGACGCTCCCCGTCTTAAGACCATTCGAAATACGCAAAACGGTAGATGCGAACATTTTCTGTGGATGACGAAAAATATCCGGACATGGACAGGAATTACTATAGTACTTCTTTTCGCCACTACCAGCATGTGGCGCTGTAAGAGGTCACCCAGCATCCACCTGGAAGTAAAATATTCTGCTTCCTCCTCCTAGTTCGTGTGTTAACATACTATACTGTATCTCCAGTGCGCTAAGAACTTTTAAATTTGTAATGTTTAATATCTCGTGCATCCATTCAATATTGTTCGTGTAAAGAAGAGGCGAGCCATATCTTTTTAAATGAAAGTGGAGTAAGGAAACTTGATGCGGTTGAGAAAATGGTTGGATCGCTTTTTTTCGGCCATTTTCTACCACGGAGGAGGAAGCAGCCTAACACTTGAAGCGCATCTTCCAAAAGGAAGTTAAACTTAACTTTATATGCTTTTATAGAAGATATTATTTTATGAAATGTTTATTTTTTTTAGTACAAAACAATACAGGTCACGTACACAAGCCTTAAACATTTGTATATAAACCATAAATGTGCAAAATATAGCACTGAAGCAACTTACGAACAAATTAAACCTGCGAACAATCTCCCCGTTCGTAAGTAGGGCAGCGTCTGTACCTCAAAAGTTGTAAGAAAATAAATCCATGATAATTTCAGCCCAACATTATATAAATTGAAACAATTGTTAATATAGTTAATACCTCACAGTAAGAGTTCTTGAGATGGCAATGCATTCCGGGAAGTCTCTTTTGCAGGCATAGCCGCGTTTTTGATCCCTTTTTTGTCAGGAAGATCTTGACAGTCTGTTAGGCCGGCAGCCGGAGCAATCTGGCGTTGTGACAGGGACAAGGAGGCTCCCCTCACCCGGCAGGGGCCTGATTGATTGGCTCGTCTGCAAGAGCAAATGCCCTTGACAAAGCAAGGACAGGGAGGCCTCCAATCTTTTTCGCCCTCTTCCGAGAACTTTGCGTTTTGCTGAAGTAATCCTCCCCGTTGACATCAAAGAGCCACGGCTGACGTGGGAACCGGCTCGCCTGGAAATGCTTCTGTCTAAGTAGACAGATGCGAGTGGTCCGGATTTACAAAGTAGGGCCTCCCGCTTTGACAGAGACTTTAGAAAATATCTCATAGGAAAGTATCCACTCGTTGTACTTTTCTATCCTTGGAAAATTCAACTTGTGCTTGTTTATTTTTTAATAATCTGCCATTAAGTTTGGGTTTACAGTGGTACATCTTCAGACGAGCTATATTTGTTTGTGCTCGTAGCTCGAATTGCTTATGCACCAGGCGAATTTTCACGATATTAAATATTTGAAAAATCATTGGTTTATTCCTCATTCCCCAAAAGCATCCAACATCTGCGTTAGTGTTATCGGGGCGTGTCAAACATAATCTGGCCCATTGGATGATTTAATATGGCCCGCCATAAATATCCAAGTACAGACGCTGCCCTACTTACGAACAAGATGGTCGTTCGTAAGTTGCTTCAATGCTGTATTTTGTATGTTTAATGTTTATATGCATCTGTTTAAGACTTTTGTAATTAACCTTTATTGTTTTATAATGAAAAACAAACATTTGATAAAGACATCTCATCTCAGCTCATTAGCTGCACCGCTTATCCTCGGTAGGGTTGCGGGGGTGCTGGAGCCCATCCCAGCAATCATCGGGCAGTGGGCAGGGGACACCTTGAACTGGTTGCACACAGGGACAGACAACTCGCTCGCTCATTCACACCTACGGACAATTTGGATCGGCCAATCTACCTGAAATGCATGTCTTTGGAATGTGGGAGGGAACCGGAGTGCCCGGAAAAAACCCACGCAAGCACGGGGAGAACATACAAACTCCGCACAGGAGGTTCCCAAGACCTTAGAACTGTGCCGCACATGCGCTAACCACTGCGCCACCGTGCTGCTGATAAACAATATTCTCTATAAAGATAAATGAAATGAAATGATCTGCATTTATATAGCGCTTTTCAAGTCAATGACTTCCCAAAGTGCTTTACAATGTGCTCCACATTTCCCAATAGCGGCCTTGCAGCGATGTAAGGTGCTAACCTGCTTATTGGGGGTATTAGGGGGTCAGTGTCTTACCCAAGGACACTTCGACATGTAACACAGACGAGCCGGGATTCGAACTGGGATCCCTTGATCGAGCACTCTACCTCCTGAGCTACTGCCGCCCCATAAGTAAAGTTGAGTTTAACTTACTGTTGGAAGATGTGCTTCAAGAGGTCCTCCTCTATGGTAAAAAGTGCCCAAAAAAAAGCAATCCAACCATTCTATCAACCGCTTCATGCTTCCTTATTCCACTTTCATTTCAAATGAAACAGCTCACCTTTTCTTTACACTTTACACCAACCGTATTGAATGGATGCATGAGATATTAAACAATAAAAATGTCAAAATATAGTATGTTTACACACGAACTAGGATCAGGGAGGCAAAATTATTTTTCAGGATGGATGCTGGGTGAGCTCGAACAGCGCCACCACATGCCGGTAGCGGCAGAATGAAGCACTACAGTACTGTCCTGTACTCGGAAAAAGGTGCACAATACAAAATCTACTTTATAGAAATGTCTAAGTATTTTTTGACATCTCGAAAAAATGTTCGTATCTACCGTTTTTCGAATCGTCGAATAGTCGTAAGTAGGGGAGCGTAGGAAAGTCTCTAGGCCATTTTTATCAAAAGCTTTGATTTTTTTAAAAATTATAAATATAAACTAAATGCTCTCTCCGGCAGTGTGGAGTTTGTTTATCGTGGCAAGTTGATTCAGGTGTAAAACTCTATTCACTCAAATGTTAAAACCACTTAACACATTCAATGCCAACATGAAAAAGTTTCCCCCTAATGTTTGTGAATAAATGTGATTAGAAAAGATCCATTTGCCATCCGCTATTATAATATGTAAGGTAGTTAATTAATGTTGTCTGAATGATGAAGCATAGGTTTTTACTTGGCTTTGCCGTAGCAGTAGGCCAGACCAGAAGCCTCGCTATTGCCTCCTTTTCGACGTTGCCACAGTTAATGATCCACACAGTATTTGCTAGTAATCACCTCTTTTTTATGCCTACTGACTTTCCCTTAGAGTCCAAATTAATTGTTGAATTTCTCCTCAATGTAACGAGTCGCTAAAAGATAGCTATCGCCGTTTGTTTTGGGTGAACCCATTGGCTAATACGCCTACCCTGCTCTTTCACTGACAGCGTACACCAGCCAATCACTGTCCCACACACACAATCATACCCACCCAACATCCAAAGCCTTACCTAACCTGTCCCGGTGATAGCATTTGCTGTCTGTTGTCTGCTGCAGAACACAGTACATTCATATCAGTGACCATAAAGACGATTCAATTCAAAATCCACGAAGCAGTGAACCAAAGATAACCAAGCGCGAAGTAGCGAGGGATTACTGTACCACTGTATCACATAGGAAAGTATCCAGACATTGGGCCTTTCAATCGCTGGTAAATCCTTGGTGTGCTTGTTTATCTTTTGATAAACTGCCATTGAGTTTGCGTTTATTCCTCTTTAAAAATGTTCTGTGATGTCGCATACGCAAAGCGCTTAAAACATTTGCGCCCGTACTTGTTAGCGCAGCTGCGTGGCCGCCTTCATTATGAAGACATAACCGGCGAGCAAATTCAGATGCGGCTGGCGCTCCCTTCCCAATATAAAATTCTATCAGCCACTTTGCATTCATCCATTGAGAATCTTGTTAAATATTTGCAATGTGCCAAGCCACACAGAGGCGAGGCATCACAGCCATTACCAGTGAGGTGCGCTCCTCTTTTAAATGTTAATTGCCATTCATCACACATTCTCATTACATTCCCCGGGAAGAAAAAGATGTGCTGTGGGCTCTGGTGAGCGCATCTCATTTATTTTCAGATTGGTATTAAATATCCAAACCCATTGAATTTATTCGCCGCGTCCGGGTGGACGAAATGGAGAGATCCTGCACAATTTGGGAGTAATCACCTGTGATAAAATTGATTTCCCTAAAATACAGATAGTTTTTTGAGTTGTTTGCTTCCCCTCGTTATTCACGTATATTTTGAGTCCTTGCAACATGTCCTGTTGTTTAATCGTTCCAAGTTTTCGGCCAATCAATTCACAGTTTTACACATACAACATTCTTGACAATAATGGTTTGAATTCCAAACCCAATTGTATAAATTGATTAAAAAAAAAACATTTAAGTTTCGAACCTCACACTAAATTGTCAGCATTCAAATAAATGCCACATTACCCAAATGGAAAAAAATAATTGGGGGGAGGATGACAAAAAAATATCCTGACATTGCTGTATGATAGATTTTGTATTGTGTGCACCTTTTTCCGAGTAGAAGACATTACTGTAGTGCTTCTTTCCACCACTACCGGTGTGTGGCGCTGTGAGAGGTCACCCAGCATCCACCCTGAAGAAGAAATCTGCTTCCTCTTCCTTGTTCGTGAGTAAACATTCTATATTGTATCTCAAGCGTTCAAAGAACTTTGACATTTTCAATGTTTAATATCATGCACATCCATTCAATATGGTTGGTATAAAGTGTAAAGAAGAGGCGAGCCCTTTCATTTGAAACAAAAGTGGAATAAGGAAGCTTGATGCGGTTGAGAAAATGGTTGGATCCTTTTTTTCGGCCACTTTTTACCACGGAGGAGGAAGTCGCCTAATTCTTGAAGCTCATGTTCCAAAAGTAAGTTAAACTTAACTTTATTTATCTTCAGAGCATAATATTTTATGAAATGTTTATTTTTTTAGTACAAAAAAATACAGGTTACATACACAAACCTTAAATATACTTATATGAACCATAAACATACAAAATATTGCACTGAAGCAACTTACGAGCAAATTCAACCTGTGAACGATGGTCTCGTTCTTAAGCAGGGCAGCGTCTGTAAAAAACAGAAAGGTAGAAGAGAAAAGTAACACTTAAGTTTCAAACCTCACAGTAAATTGTCAGCATTCAAATAAATGCCACATTACCCAAAAGGGAGAAAAAAAATCGTATTTTGTGTCATTAAAGATATATTTTAAAATACCCGCTTACCTTATCTACCCTAAGACCACCTGAGTAGCTTGCGGACTGGTTCTGAAAATATATCAAGAGCCAGTGTCATATTATAGAAGATTTGATTACTAACTGGCATAATTTGAATTGAATGGTCTTTGTTGTCACTGATTACAACGTAGAGACCATTATATGTGACTAGATTAGACATAGCATATGAATAACCTATATTTTATGTTGATAATATCCGTGTATTATTTGCCCTCATATAGGTTTTAGATCAGGGGATAGTGTCATAATTGTCTGTGGTTTGCAAAAATCTGTGGTCTGTGCAGCCCTTTGAGACTTTTTGTGATTAAGGGCGTCACAAATCAACATGACTTGACTTGACATGGCGTAATAAAGACTTTTAAAGACAAACATTTTGATAAAACTTTCAGGTTAAACAATAATATATTCTAAACATGGTGATTAAAGACTGCTCTACTAATTCTCATCAAACTGGTACTAGAAGTAAGATCAGGACTGAAGAAATCTAGCCCGACCCGCCCTGCAATTATTAAGGCCAGAGCCAGGGAAAATAACTTGATCTATGACTGAGCCCAGAAAAATCCAAATTTACATATTTTATTCATGAGGACAAGGGAGAGGACATAGGAGGAGGAAAGTGTGACTTTGGTGTTTGCATGCACCTCGCACATGTATGCGTACGTCAACGCCTATTAGCACGCCGGAAAATCCTCGATGAAAAGGAAACAGAATACATGACGTGTGTAAACACAGCCACTTTGTAATGTCACGATGGCGTGCGGTTGCGGAAAAGTGTGGTGATGAGAATAGATGCTGCAAATAAATGACATTGAGCACAGAGCCTGTTTCAAATTGACTTCTTGAACATAACATTGCTAAAAAAGATGGAGCTTTCACTCTCTCCTCTTCCTCTGTTCCTCGCCCTGGACCGCCAGTCCCGTAGCCCTGCTGGTTAGAATATTTTGAAACCTTTATTGTAGCCATCAGGCTATTCGACACTAGCGATCACTAAGGCAGGCAATGCTAATCCATAGCCCGGGCAGTGATGGCCAACGCATCCTTCGGACCCTCGGACACGCAGATTGTCTTTTAGCAGCGTCAACAGCAGCCCGGTGAGACGTGCAGTTACGTCGCCGACCTCCGGGGCTTAGCCACCCTCTGTACGTTTGTATATTTGGAGGACAAGATGATTAGAGAACAGCTATCTGAGCACACAACAGACCTTAAATTGCGGGAGAAGCCGTTTTTGTCACTGAAAAACATGTTACTTATTTAGAAACTTAACAGCGAGAGAGACGCCCGGCCCAGCCCGAACCCAAATTAATGACTGACATTTAAGGCCCGACCCGACACGAATTTCAGGATCGGGTTGGGGCCAGGTTATTACCCTTACTTCGCGCTAATCTGTAACAAGAAAGTAGGTCTCAGGCGAACCTTGATCATCTTGGATTTTTTTTAATGTATAGTAGCCCTCTACTACTTTAACAATTAAAACCATTTTGGTTAAGAAAGTTTATTTGAATTTTTTTCATATGTTTACATATATAGATATAAATTAGAATAGAACATTAATACAATTATTTAGTGCTAATAGTGAAGTGATGCAACCTTTTCAGCCTTTTCTTCAGCGTTAGCCTTTAGGTACCATTCGGTAATATCACTAAAGAGCAAAGTGTCACCTTAAAGTCTGCAGAACATAAACAAGTGTACCTCATATCGTGTGTGATCTTTACAAAATTAAAGAAAAAAAAAAAGAAAAGCAGCTTTGATGAGACGTAACTCCGAAAGTGTATTGCAGTCCAAACTTTGACTCATGCATAATTACAAGGCTCACTCTCATTTCCTTTGAAAGCAGGTGAGAAGAGCTAGGTAGGGCTAATGAGGTTCATTACGGCAATCCACCCACGTAGCGTCTGCCCCTGTCTTGACCAAGTCAGAATGTGCTTGCTTTAAATTTCAATATAACAAGATTGGGGGTTACTTTAAAAATGTAGCCCGATACAGTTACTAGTTACCTGTTGAAAAATGTGATCAATAACGTAATCCGAGTCCCATCATAATGCAGTAATGCGTAACTTAAATAATAACGGCAATACCAAATATGCTAATAAATAATAATGGTCATATAAATAAAGGACCTTGAAAAAGAATTGGAGGAAACAATGGTCAGGTCGTTTTTTTATAGTCCTACAAAAAATTGCTAGAATTTCAACCATGTTACTATAGTTTCCATCCATCCATTATCTGCTCCACTTATCCTCAGTAGGGTCGCGGGGGGCTGGAGCCCATCCCAGCTATCTTCAGGCAGTGGGCAGGGGCCACCCTGAACTGGTTGCCAGCCAGTCGCAGGGCACACAGGGACAGACAATTCGCCCCCTCATTCACACCTAGGGACAATTTGAATTTTGGAAATGCATGTTTTTGGAATGTGGGAGGAAACCGGAGTGCCCGGAGGAAACCCATGCAAGCAAGGGGAGAACATGCAAACTCCGCACAGGAGGTTCAATCTCATGACCTCAGAGCTGTGCTGTACACGGGCTTACCACTGTGCCGCCGTGCTGCCCGTTACTATAGTTTATTAAGCAAAAATAAAACTTTCTCTCTGTCCATTTATCTCCGATGGACTGGTGTTGTTGTAGTGCATGGTCGTCTGTGGAGTAAGTACTCATGCAGTTCTGCTTATTTACAACAGTTTTCAAAATAAAGTAAAGCGTTCTCACAACAGATGAAAATGATATGAAAAAAAGACAATCAATCAAGTTTACTAAATTTCCATTATCGCATTACTATCGTGCAACTACACTGCACATTCGTAAACGGCCTCACAAAACAAAACTGCAGGCTTGCGCCAATTCAACAAAATTAAAGCTTCATTGAATACGATTATAGGACTAATTAAGCTGCCTGATAAACTGACCGAGGCCTGCAGTGGACAGAACTACACCCTTTACCAATGCCACCTACTGACTGACCGTCTCGACACCCCTCTCGCCACGCCAGCCTCCCCACACACGCGATGAACTGAACCATCAACGGCATCTCTACGCCAGCTTCCACACGCCAGCCTCCCGAAACTGGCATCGGACTAAACCACCAATGCCGTTTCTATGTCAGTATCCCCACACCAAGTGTCTACAATCTTGCCCCAGGACAACATTTCCAGCTCCAGAAGATGACCTTTTTCCACAGATTAATAGTAAAGATTCAAATCACTAAAGTGTTAGCTTGTAATCAAAAGATTATTGGCTTGTCTCTGTGTGTTAAGTCATGAGTCATGCCTGAGTATTTTATGTACAGTGGAACCTCGGTTCTCGACCATAATCGGTTCCAGAACCCTGTTCGAAAACCGATTTGTTCGATCACGGAAATCATTTTTCCCATTAAAAATAATGTAAATCGTTTTAATCCGTTCCAACACCCTGAATGTTTACCATGAATCTTTAACGTAAACATAAAGCTAACCCAGGATAATCGTACGTTCGCGTTATCGTAATCTTCCGTACAAAAGATTACGCTAACATGAACGTGTAAAAATAAAAAAATCAGGTCGTTTACAAGTCATTCAGCACCCGGGTCTACACAACAAGTGGTGAGCGGTTCATTGGAAAGGGGGCTCGGTTCCAACACCCTCAATGTTGGGCTCCGTTCCAACACCCTGAATGTTTAACGTAAACTTAAAGCTAACCCAGGCTAATCGTACGTTCGCGTTATCGTAATCTTATGAATAGGATTTCTTACCTTTGTGGTGGTCAGCAGAAGGCGCTCGCACACCTCCTTCATATTTGGCTATTATTTATTTCTTAAATGTAATAGTTGTACGCACTACTTTTCTTTTTTCACCTGTAGCAACTTTGCTGCTTGCACTGACGTTCTTCTGAGGCATAATAAAGGGCTAAAACACCCGTACGCCGCTCAGCATCGCACCCTAGCGTACGCACCCACGCATTACCGGCGTTCGAACTCCGATTTTTTGACCGAACAGTGAAGCGAGAATTTCTCGAAATTTTTGGTCGGACTCCGATTTGTTTGAACTGAGAGGCGTTCGAAAACCGAGGTTCCACTGTAAATGTAAATGGTCTTTATATAGCGCTTTTGAAGTCAGTGAAGACCTCCCAATGCACTTTACAATGTGCTTCACACTTTTCCCTTTTACACACTAACTAACCGATAGCAGCGTCAGCCATGCAAGGCAACTACCTGCTATTGGGGGCATTAGGGATTCAGTGTCTTGCCCAAGTACACTTCGACACATAAGCCGGGAATCATACCTACGAGCGCTCTACCTCAGGCTTGTTTGATGAAATTGACCCCATTAGGTGTCTAGAGAACTTTCTTCTGTCAAAGCTCCAGTACCTTAGGAGGAACTCACGCTTCAGGTTCCAATGACAAGCTTCCTGTGGTCGATGACATCACGAGGCATTTAAAAGCAGGCGGCAAAGTTCGCCTCAATTTCTTTTTTTCCTGGGTTCAGAAGAGATGAGCGGTATGCTACCCAAAAGTAATAATGTACCAGGTTTTGCCATTTATATTACCAGACTGACATAACATAGCTTTTTGGACTTTGGATTTCCTCTGAAAAATAAATTCTTGAGGTGAACCTCTTGCGTCTTCTGTTGGTTAAGTCATTAACCTCAAAGCAGACTTTGCCTGCCCAAAACTTTATAACACAAAATGTATTACTATTAGCAAAAACCTCTACAGGGCACACGTTGGGAGTCAACCTAATCTCTGTCTCTCAAATGTCAGTGATTGAGATACTTTTAAATAATATTGCAATCCTGCAAAGTAATCCTTATTTTACTAAATGTAATGAACTGAAATGTGAAATGATCTGCATTTATGTAGCGCTTTTCAAGTCAATGACTTCCCAAAGCGCTTTACAATGTCCTCCACATTTCCCAATAGCGTCCTTGCAGCCATGTAAGGCGCTAACCTGCTTATTGGGGGTACTAGGGGTTCAGTGTCTTACCCAAGGACACTTCCGCATGTAACACAGACGAGCCGGGATTCGAACTGGGATCCCTTGATCCCAAGACGAGCGCTCTACCTCCTGAGCTACTGCCGCCCCATAATGAAATGATCTGCGTTTATACAGCGCTTTTCAAGTCAATGACTTCCCAAAGCGCTTTACAATGTGCTCCACATTTCCCAATAGCGGCCTTGCAGCCATGTAAGGCGCTAACCTGCTTATTGGGGGTATCAGGGGTTCAGTGTCTTACCCAAGGACACTCCGACATGTAACACTACGAGCCGGGATTCGAACTGGGATCCCTTGATCCCAAGACGTGCGCTCTATCTCCTGAATGTAAGTGTAATTTGATTACTTATTTTTTTCTGTAACTGTTACGGAATACAATTACATTTTTGGTACCCTAATTTCCTAACGACGTTCCAAGTAAACCCGCAAATCACCCATGTACAAAAATAGAATACTTGAAACACCGTTTCTTATTCTCATTGCTTGTTGTCCTGGAAACAACACATTTAACTTTAAAGTTCAAGATCCAGAAATGATTAAGAGGTACAGGTTTATTGGTTTAGAGATAATACCAGCGTGGTCGACATTCAATATCACAAATATAGGGATGGAGAAAGACTGATGGAGGGCTGGAGATTCTAAATAAGGATAGGGAATGGTCCCTACTGTGTTTAAGATTATGCTGGTTGGACTTGGGAGGCTGTTCTAAGTTAAAGCTTAAGCTTGACACAATGGACCTATACAATTCGGGTGGATCTGAGGTCTTAAGGAAATGCACTCGTATAAGGAAATCCCGGCACAAAGAGAGGAGGTGAACGGTGGTTATTTTACAAGGTGTCCCAGTCAGCAGAATGGGGATTAAAATGCATGAGTGCTTATCTAGTACAGAGACTTTAAAATGGCGGCTACCGACAAAAACTAGGTCGAAAAAGGTCATCTGGTAGGAGTTCAATGTTTTCTTATCTTTGCAGGAGTGGTCCTGTTTGTATTTTTTTGCATTTCCAAAGTCAATAATACTTTTCTTATAATGTAAAAAACTGAAAAATGTGGGGCAGTGCTCAAGATTTTTGACTTATGGTCTTCTAAAAGGGAAGTGAAAAGGGGAATTGCTGACACATCATGGTCTTTGTTGGACCGTTTTCTCTTGCTACTTCGCAGCAGAGTTCACAGATTTAGTTTCTGACCAATAATTGATCGGTTTCATAGGCTAATCGAAAAAAATGAATGATCGGTAATTGCTGCCCTCATCAAGTGTGAAATATTTCATTACAGACGCTGCCATACTTACAAATCATTCGTAAGTTGAATTTGTTGGTAAGTTACTTCAGTGCGATATTTAATATGTATGGTATGTTTAAGGTTTATATAAGTATGTTTAAGGTTTGTGTAAGTACCCAGTATTGTTTCGTACTAAAAAAATAAATATTTCATAAAATAACATGCTCTATGAAGATAAAAAAAGTTAAGTTTAACTTACTTTTGGAAAATGAGCTTCAAGAGTTGGACGACTTTCTCCTTCGTGGTAGAAAGTGGGCAAAAAAGGCTATCCAACCATTTTCTTAACCACATCAAGCTTTCTTATTGCACTTTCCTTTCAAATGAAACTGCTCGCCTCTTTACACTTTACACCAACCATATTGAATGGATGCATGAGATATTAAACAATGAAAATGTCAAAGTTCTTCGCGCGCTAGAGATACAGTACACGTAGTACAGTATGTATGTTTACACACGAACTAGGATGTAGAAGCTGGATTTCTTCTTCGGGGTGGATGCTGGGCAATGTTCCCTGTAATTCTCCACGGGTCTGAGCGTTCACACAAATTCGGTGAGCAACGCTTGAAACAACAGTGAGCAACCATAATCCCAAGTGTGGCAAGATAATTCACTATCAAACATGTCCAAAACTTGACATTTTGCTGAGTTTCCGGCAATGCAAAATTATTTTTCTCTTTTGAATGAATTGACTCATGTACTATTGCAAAGGGGGCTTATTTAGTCGGTTGTAAGATACAGAACTGTATTTAATCACATTTTTTAGTGGAAGTACAATGTTGGCAACGAGATTCACTTGATATAATTGGTAATTATTTTAATGCAACACATACTTTTTCTTTTTTTCAGTGGTTTTTTTCCCCTTTTTAAAATTCCTTTAAAAAAAATCTCATTGTGTTTATTTTTTCCGAGCTGTTACTTTTTTCTTTTTGTTCTCTATTGACTTTTTTCCTACATTTATTTTTCTTTTTTTCTGGGTTTTTTTCTAAATTTTTCCTTCTTTTTTTTCTCTTCCTTTTGTTTCTTTTTTTCCTCAGCTTTTCACTACTTTTTCATTTTGGTATTTTTTTTTTGTTCTATTCCCCCTTGCTTTAAGTCATTTTGTGCATAATTTTACATAATATTTGGTCATGTTGGGATTAAAGAAGCAAAAACAACCTGAAGAGCCGTTTAGGACCCAAAAGAGCCGATTCCTTTTAGTGAGCCGAGCCGAAGAAGCCGGTTCTTGACAAACTACTAACTTTACTCAACTTCGTTTTACTTCGACTCGACTTCAAAACACCGCATTTATGACACAACGTCAGGGGAACCCGTGTATTTTTACCTTCATGCACTGTAACTATGACTTAAGTCGCTTCTTAATTAGTAATTTTGAGCCCTCATTTTTGTGCGCTGGCTAGATTTTCTTGTGCGCTGAGAATGTGCGAGCAGTGCGCAGCTTAGAGGGGACACTGATGCTGGGTGACCTTTTACAGCGCCACACCCCGCTAGCGGCGGAAAGAAGTAATACAGTACTGTCCTGTACTCGGAAAAAGGTGCACACGGTACAAAACCTAACTTACAGCAATGTACGGATATTTTGGACATCCCGAAACAAATGTTCGAATGCACCATTTTTCGTAAGTTGAATGGTCATAAGTAGGGGAGCCTATGTATATTCTTTTTTTTTTTTTTTTCCAACTAAAACTTTGTTCCCAAAACAAACCGCCGAGCCGGAACTCACTCTTCAAAATCCGCCAAATGGTTTCTCTACTGCTTAACGTTTCGCACTGACACATAAGGACGGCTCAAGCAGAAAGGATTTGGCCCATCCCGGGATTGTACCTGTTGTAAATGATAGATTCAGAGGGAGGCAAGAAAACTGGAATAATAATCTCTTTGACGAAGGACATGACAAGTGACTAGACGTGGAAAAGAAACCCAGCGCACAGAAAATTGGATTTTCAAGGGGGGCTTGTCTTGGGAAAAGATATAAGCCGTCAGGTAGTATCAGAGGGCCAGACTGGCTTTCATTAGCTCTGTCATTTGGCACCACCGAACCATAAAGATGGTTAAGTGATATTATGTTAACCTCCCTGTTTTACTGCTGAAATAGAAATTCAAAGTAATTAGGTAGCGATTGTACTTCTTACGCAATTTTCCACATAAATGCAGATGGACTCAAGTCATTTACTGAATGTCTGTGCCATTGTTCTAATGTAAGGGCCTCCACTCCTGCCATTTTAACAATAATTGATAGACTACGAACACCAACCGCACGGAACTAAATGGTCAATTTAAACGTGGACCCATTAAAGGGGAAAGAGTGTGTCTCAAGTCCAATTATTGGCTTGACGCAAATGATAACGATAATGTTCCCCTTAGTTTCCCTTTGGCTGCGATCCATTATCCCCAGTCGACAGTCGCTGCGAGCGAGGGCCGATAGCAATTTGTGTCATGCAGTTGTTTTTTTCCATTCTTTCTGCCTAAAACATCACCCGTGCTGCAGCAATCCATTATCGTGGTCCACTGTAAGGGAAATTATAGTTTGATTGTAGTTTGAATGTGCCTTTTTATGATTTTACCCTCAAAAACACCTTAATGAAGCCAGAGATCATAGCCAGGTGCTATTTGTATTCTTGCAACAATTGTATCATCTCGCTAATTATTAATAAAGATGTCCTTCCCTTTAGTGCCAGGAAGTCTGGTCACAAGCTGACCTCCCTTGATATACCGCATTTTCCGCACTATAAGGCGCACCGGGTTATAGGGCGCACCCCCCAAAAATAGTTTTTGGTCCTATATTTTCCATACATAAGGCGCAACGGATTATAAGGCGCTACAATAGGAACATCGACAAAACAGTCAGATAGTTCAGTCCAACTTATTACCCCCTTAATATTCCCAAAGCTTGCAAAGAAGCAAATACGTGTCTCAGACATGTACGGAAACAGTGTCTGTACGATGTCACCAATCACTCAAATGCATCGTTCCAAATATCATTCGGAAGGTTAAAGTCTTGGGATTCAAGAAATGCCAAACATTTCTTAGTTTCCATTTTATGTTTTGCTGGCAACTGTGTGGACAGAAAGAATTTTATTGTGCAGGGAAACGGGGTTCTTTACTGTGCATATGACAATCAACACTTTCAATTGAATTTAGTTTAAAAATAGACTCATCACAGAAACATCAAGATCGTTCTAAAACAAGATACCGGGAAAATATAAAGCCGCATAGCTCGCCTAAGTTCTTTTGCAGCCATCACGTTCAATAATGATACGTAACCATGGTCTTCTTACAACCGTGAGTGTTGTAAATCCAGGAGAGTAAAATATTTACTAATGCAGAATAGGAAAAAATGTTTCCTCTATGCCGTAGTGCAACCCAACGTGTGATTCACATTCACCTTTTTCGGCCAATTGCAGGCTTTGTTTTGCCCCTTTAGCCTATGCGAGCCTGTAAATGATAAAAAGGATCTGCCCCCTTTACCTCCGAATAACTTTAGCCAATAGTGACTGATTCAAATGATGATTGACACATTGGTTAGGAAATGAAACGCCGGTATATAAATCCCAGCATACACCGCGGATTACTTCGCCTTCGGGGGAAAATCTAGTCGGCGGCTGCTTGCCTTAGTTGCAAGACTTTACGATTTAATATTGATCCATATATAAGGCGCACTGTATTATAAGGTGCATGGTCAGCTTTTGAAAAAAATAAAGGCTTTTAGGTGCGCCTTATAGTGCGGAAAATACGGTACTTGATTTTGCAGTAAATTATTGTTCTTTTATGTTACAAAAGTTTCACTTTTCTCACTGTTCATTAATTGTGCTCGCACTCCATCTAGCGACCAGCATTGTATCGCTCCATTTAATCATGTGATTTTGTTTACGCCAATCATTTACGTTTAATGTATTCATTTAATCTTGTTTAAGCTAATCAGATTTGTTTTTTTACGCCTGTTTTTTGAATAAAAGGGCTATTAGTTATCGGATGGGGGGTCTTTTCTCTCTTAGCCGATCTTGGAACCAGACCTATTGGAAAGCTCAGGTTGCGCCTCCGATGAAAGTGCTACACTAGCTCCGACTCAGACTGTTTCATTCTTTTAAATCACTAGTTTTAACCTTGACACCACCTAAAATAAACTGTTATATTTTGGCTCTGATCTATTATTCCCAGTCAAATATTTCCATGAGCGGGGTCTGAGAGAGCAAATTTTAGTCATGTGTGGTGGCTTTTTAAAAATTATTTTTGCCTAAAGAGAACACCACCTGTGTGGCAGTGATCCAATATCTCCAGTCGACAATCACTGTGAGGGCCAAGAGAAATTTGTGTCATCCGTGGCAGCATTTTTTTTCTTTCTTCTGCCGAAAATGAACATCACCCATGCTGCGGCGATCCATTATTGTCGTCCACCTTAAATGAACTGTGCTATTTTGGCTGTGATCCATTATTCCCAGTCAAATTTCCGTGAGCAGGGTCTGAGAGAGCAAATTTTAGTCAGGCATGGTGGCTTTTTAAAAATTATTTTTACCTGAAAAGATTTTGGTGGATACTGTTTTGTGTACTGTTACCCAATGCTAAATCTTTTACACCCTGGTCGTCCTGGAAGGGGGATTACCACTTATGAGGCTCCTTCTCAAAGTTTCTTATTTTCCTCGTGCTGAGGTTTTTGAGTTTTTCCTGCCCCGCATGTTGGTTTCAGATCAGGGGATGGTGTCATTGTAACCTGTGCAGTCCTTTGAGACATTTTGTGATTAAGGGCGTCACAAATAATGGTGACTTGACTTGAATTATTAATTCTTAAAATTAAAAAAAAATCCCGGGTTACGATGTCTTTCTATTAGTAAAGTTGAAAAATTGATGGACTTTCTTTGTTATTATTAAACAGGGTACCATTCGCACAGTTGCCAAACGCTCGGCCAAAATCTCATAAATGTACATATACAGAGAAGTACTGCGTACCCAATGATTCTGCTTCTCTGGCCACTCTTTCTTTTGAAATTGGATGACGCTCTTAAACGTGTCTTCTCAGCCTTTTGGACGGCAGGTACATAGCAAAGCACCATTTTCAGAGCTGCAGGCACTTCTCTCCCCTCAAATTTCTGTCCCTCTGATGACTGCAATGATGAGAGAGGTCTGGAGAGGCAGATGGGCCGACATGACGGCTATTCAGCACGCTGCAGGGAGATCTTAAGTACGAGCCTCACCCGGCCCGATTTTCAGCCCGGTTCGGGACAAAATTGTCAATCATTATGTTCGGGTCAGGCCAGGCTTCTCTCTCGATGACTTTTTAAACTCATTAAATGTTTTTCTCAAATTGGAAAATGGTGCCAGCCAGTTTGACGCATTTTTGAAGATCTACGTAAAATGTAGTTCTGTACTTTATAGACATATGACATATCAAAAAAGATTCAACCCTTTTCTATCATTACAAAAAAAGCTTTTACCCTTTTTTAGTAAACATCAGTTGAACATTGCTAAGTAAAGTCAAGTCATGTTTATTTGTCTTGACAAGAAAACCTAAAATGAATTTTCTTTGGTCCTTTTTTGTTGTTGTTGCATTTGTGATGCCTCCGATATCTAAGCAATGTTGTCCATAAACAGAAAGGCACTTTCAAAATAACATTTTAGTGCAAGAATACTGAACTCATGCATGAATGATGCATGAACTTTTCAGTGTCTGATGTTTCCGATGATATGATTACACGGTTTTCTCCACCTTGGTGCTTGTGTTCCTGCAGACTTGCTCAAAATGTCATCCCTTGCTGACTAGATGATGACGATGGGACCTTGTTGCCTTATTTAGAAAGAAAAAAATCTCTGTTGAAGTGGTAACTTTTGGTACTTGTTCATATTTGCGCTACTCTCGCCACAATGCTTCACAACGCCTACTCGCCACATGGGGCTTCCCACACACTCAATCGCTAGATACAGAAAGCAACACTAGGAAGTGCTTGATGTGTTGACAAAGATGTGTGGACATATATCTGATCAAAGCCACTCTCGCCATCTAATGGTGATTTCTGATACTAAAATTATTCCCAGAGGCTTGATCCCTACCGATGAGCTGCGCAAAATAAATTATTTTTTACGTTTTGACTCTCCGACACTAAATGAGTTACAATTGTATACTAAAACAGTGATTAAATCAGCATTTTGTCACAACTCACTGTGATATTTCTACGCTACCCTAACAGCGTAATGCGCAATGTTGGTTCAAAAACTCCTCCTGCCTCTGTCTATTATCCACCCGTCATTGTTCTTCTTTGTATCTCTGCCTCTCTCTCTTAAAGTGCCACGCTAAATATTCAAAGACATTCTGATCGTGTGGTGTATGGCCCAATTTCAACCCTTTAAAATGACGGTTGCCCTTTCAGTTTTCGCCATCAATTATTTAAAATTGTCAGCTAATGTAACCTCTGCAGTCGTGATGGGTCATTCGTGGACAAAGCGGCTCTATGAGCCGGCTCATTGAATGAATGATAACAGCCGGCTCCCAATCAATAGGGAGCCGTTTGTCTTCGAATCTCGTTCTCTCTGGCTCTCTTTCTCTTGCTCTGTTTCCCTCTTTCTTTATCCCCTTTCTCTCTCCTTCCCCGTTCTTCTCTTTCCCATTTTTTCTCTCTTCCTTGCTCCCTCTTTTTCTCTTTCCATCAATTTTTCTCTCCTTTTCTCCCTCTAGCTTTGTTTCTCTAGCTTTTTCTCCCTTTTCTCTTGCCTCCTCTTCCTCATTCTTTCTTTTTTATATTTTTCTCTGGTTCTCTTTCTCTTATTTTCTCCCTCTCACTGTCTCTCTATTACTTTTTTGAAGTTGCCCGTGATTTGCCAATGTGACTGGGGTCATCTCTGTATTTGCTCGGTATTTACAATTTGAAAGTTTACATGAAGAAAAATGTAACTGTATATTAAAACAATAGGCTATTTTAAGAAGGTAGCATAATGCATATTCAAAATGAATTAATTTGGTGTGTAATGATTAATTACTACAGTGGAACCTCGGTTTCCGAATGACTCACAGTTCGAACAAATCGGAGTCCGAACAAAACATTCGAGAAATTCTTTTCGTAGTTCGAACAAAAATCAGAGTTTGAACGCCGGTACAACGCGTGAGTGCGTACGCGAGGGCGGGATGCTGAGCGGCGTACGGGTGATAAGAATACGTGTCGCAA
This sequence comes from Urocampus carinirostris, assembly GCF_059441175.1. Lineage (NCBI taxonomy): Eukaryota > Metazoa > Chordata > Actinopteri > Syngnathiformes > Syngnathidae > Urocampus > Urocampus carinirostris. The sequence goes on from NC_142362.1 coordinate 9,364,706, forward strand.
AACCACGTTAAGTATTCCGCGATACAGCTATGGCTAACTGTAGTGTAGTGGTACCGTCTAGGGGTGGATGTTTCACATCTCCTTTTAATTTTCTCAGGTGCAATTGCACCTCCACTACACTAGGGGACGTCCGAGATTAAACAAATGTGTAGCAAATGGGCCGAGTTACAGAATTTCGTCGAACTCCACCACCCCGATGAAGCTGCAGCCACCAGAGTCATCAATGACTTTAACGACACTGTCATGAACCACTTCCGAAAAGTGCTAAAAATAAGGCAGAAGCAAGTGTCATTGGATAGATATTTTAAGAGAAAAGAACATCCTGTAGCCGAGTCATCCTTAGCAAAGAGATTCGAACGTGTGAGCAGAAGAGCTTTTTATGGAAGGGGACTCTCCTTCCAAACAATAATTTTCCTTCCTTCCTCCATCCTTCTCCACCGTCCACCTGTGCCTTCTGCTGACCACCACAAAGGTAAAAAGTCCTATTCATAATTATTTTCTTTATCCTTTATTTTTTTATTTTTACACGTTTATTTTAGCGTAATCTTTCGTACGGAAGATTACGATAACGCGAACGTACGATTAGCCTGGGTTACATTTATGTTTACGTTATTTGTGTCTTACCTTTGTTTCTTAAAGGTAAACATTCAGGGTGTTGGAACGGATTAAAACGATTTACATTATTTGTAATGGGAAAAAGTATTTCGGTGTTCGAACAAATCGCTTTTCGAACAGGGTTCTGGAACGGATTTTGGTCGAGAACCGAGGTTCCACTGTATTAGTAATATAGCATTATAAAACAGAAGAAATCTGAAGAATTCCAATTTGTGTTTATATTATTTCAATTTTTTTATGCTCTATCTTACCTCTTGTATGATGCGGGCAAGTCCGGTTGACACTGTGCCCCCAAGGTCAGTCTTGTGTGGACTTGATGGTCTCACAGCAGGAACACAGCAGGGGGGCAATGTTAAAGCGAGCAGACACTGAGAAACAGGGGCCAATCTGCAACACAATCCACTCTCAATTCTCCGGCTAATTAATTGTTATTATCCTGCACAACAGGAAGTAGCTGAGTAATAAATGGGCACAGAGACAGCTAGATGGGGGTGAAGCTCAAATCTTTCATAAAAGGTTATACTCTATTGGTGCTTATTAGTGCTTCAGTCTGTCGAGAAATGACCTTTACGGGATAAAATACAAGCAGATACTGGATATCTGGAGATCAAAAATAATGCAACAGATATTTCTCTTTATCCCCTTATTCTCTAAGGTTATTGCTGCACATAGAAATAACCCAGAATACTTGTTTGACACAGTAGCGACAGCAAGTTAATTCATACGGCGTTCAGCTCATGACATTATGGTCTTCATTAATAGTAAGATTCAGTTCATCTGGGAAGAGATTAGGATTACTATATAATGTGGATTAGTGTGAGGATAAACCATCAATGATAGACATTTATTATTGCTTGAGAAAGAGCTGTTGCCAATTAATGGAAATAATAGAAAAAATGTGTTTTTTCAATTATAGTGACATTACTAGACAAAAGATGACAACACGGATCATTTTATTTCGAATCACAGTTGTGTTTTGATCAGTCAATCAAACCCTCCAGACGCTGCCCTACTTACGAATGAGATTGTTCGTAAGTTGAATTTGTTTGTAAGTTGCTTCAGTGCTATATTTTGGACGTTTATGGCTTGTATAAGTAACCTGTATTTTTTTGTACTAAAAAAATAATCATTTAATAAGATAATATGCAATATAAAGATAAATAAAGTGACGTTTAACTTACTTTTGGGAGATGCGCTTCAAGAGGGCCTACTCCGTGGTAAGAAGTGGCCAAATAAAAGCGTTCCGACCATTTTAGATATAGATATTCAAAACAACATTGGTGTTGAGAGAATATTTTTTGTTTCGTCTCTTGGCTTGGTTCAATTACTGCAACTCTGCATTACATTCAGAGCCAAGCAGAAGATTTCCACTCCAATGTGATAACACATTGCCGTTTTTTCCCACACATTTCAAGTCCGATAAAACAATTGAAAGACACCCTCTTTTTGGAAAAGTTGACATCCTCCACAAGATAGATAGATAGATACTTTATTCATCCTCGCAGGGAAATTCACATTTCCAGCAGCATCCCTGCGCTGAGAACAATACAATGATAAAGCAAAAAGAGTACAATATACAAATACCCAATGTGAAGTTAAAGAGCCTCATGGCATGAGGAAGAAAAGATCTCTTCAGTCTGTCCGTGGTACAAGACAGTGACAGCAGTCTGTCGCTGAAGCTGCTCTTCTGTCTGGATATAATGCTGTGTAGTGGATGTAATGAATTGTCCACGATTGACAGCAGCTTTTTCAGTGCCCGTCTCTCAGCTACTGTTGTCAGGCTGTCCAGCTCTGTGCCCACAACAGAGCTCGCTTTCCTCGCCAGTTTATTGAGACGATAAACACAACGGCTATTTTGCATAATGTAACGCAGCTCTTCGAACATGAAAAACGTTTGAATCTAAGCCGAACCCCACCACCCCCCCGCCATTTTTCGACTTGGGCATTAATAGAATTATTATACAAAAGATACATTATTTGATGGAAACGGTCAGGTCTATAAGCTCAGTTCCTTGAATAAAATACACCATGATATACGTCAGTTTTTACTCATAAGGTGATGTGATCAGCTCAGGTCTTCAAGTTCAGCCCTTTCGACGCCTCTCCTTTATTGTAGGAAGCGTTCGAAACAGATTCATTGGAGAGGTATCTAACACTTCAAGGGAGCACGGTCGTGAATGAGGGGTGTCAACAGGGACATTCCTGAATGCGAGTGCGGGGGTAGAAGATCACATCAAGCAAACTCTAGCTTGTATCCATAAAATACAATCACTTCCTTTAGGCCGGGGGAGTCAGCAAGAACGGCTCTGGTGGCTCTTTGGTGCTCCCTAGAACCGTAAAATTTGGACAATAAGGCGCACCTCAATACAAGCCGCACCCAGCAGATTTTGAAAGGAAAAAAACTGCACCTGACCGCAAGAGCCCACATTGAAATATGAGATATTTACAAAGAAAGAGGGTAACAGAAAGGCTGTCTCCGACTTCTTTGAATGTCCGCGAAAATGTCTTCTTACATCAAGGACCATGCATAGAATCCAAATGTGTAAAATATTTATTCCAAAACACACCATAATGCTGACAGAAAAATGGAAATCCGCCTTAAACATTTCGGCTTCATCGGACGTTGTTTCTTGCAATCCGTTCGTTTTTTCCACATGATTTCCGTTTACATATAAACAGACTCGTAAAATTATCCTCAATATGATAGTTAGCCCTCCCCTTTCGATTGATAAGGGTCTGTTCATGCTAGTTTTATCAATGCACAAAGCCATAAGTTACATTCAACCTGTATCTTTTCTTGACACATTTATTCAACCTGTCACACTCTTATCCCTACAACTCAGGCACCCCTGGCGGCCGTTAGTAAAAATGCATCAATTAGCCGCATCACTGCATAAAATCAGGGTTGAAAGCTTGGGGAAGGAGTCACGGCCTATTTAAAAGTAAGTCCCCTGCGGTGTTCTTGTTGCCCGCGTCCCTGCGTCCGAGACGCATCATTTTTGCTGGGGACGCATTGTGTCAAATCAACGTGCGTCCCCGGAACGCAACTTTTTTGACACCAAATTGTCATTATTACCTGATTACTTTTTTTTTTTTTAACAAAGATTTACCGCACTCCAAACTTTTTGTCAGGCAGATCCGCCATTGTTGTTTTGGTCTCGCGCCGATCTCGGCAAACAATATCTCGTTGCTTCGAGATGACGTCATTGTTTTGGTGGTTGTCGAGTGAAAGAGAAGTATGCCTCCGTAAAAACAGTTGGTATAAGGTGCAAATCAACAAAAAATTGGTAATTTCTTCAGTGTTGGTAATAACTCAAAACATAATACAGAAAGTGGTAACAACGGCAATAATTCCGGCACGAAAAAACGGCGGAGAAATTCTTCAGAAGACCGTGAAGGCAAGGATAACGCGTGTTTTGAAGCGAACAATTCGACGAAAGATAAACAAAAGAATACTCCTAGCAAGAAGAGGACTTTTCTGCCAAAATGGACTCAATTATATTCCTGGTTACGCTATGAGGAGGATGATAATGGAAGCTACATGTTCTGTGATGCATGCACCCAGCGTGACAAAAAAACTGGATTGCATAAATCATTTCGTAATACGAACTTTCAGAAAAGCACATTGGATCGGCACAACGACAATGAAAACCACAAATTAGCTATGGAAATTCCGTTGCTGCAATTGAACCTTGAGAAGGCATTACAACTGTGGCGGGACAGCAAACCACGAAGAATATATGAACTGAAAAATCTGAAGTGATTAAAACTGCATGAATATATAGACTAATATTTCAGCAATATTATTTTGTATAATGTACAATATTTTTGTGAACTGAAAAATTTGAAGTGATAACTGCTTTGTATTACCAATGAAGTGTGATGATTAAAACTGAATGAATATATAGATTTATATTATATATTTGTCGCCGATTTACAATTTCAACCTCGATAACACAAAATTTTGGGGACCCATAGATCTCTGTTGGGACCCAGAGGTTTTTGAGCTTGCCAGTCCCCGGGACCCATCACTTTTCAGAGGTAAAATGAACACTGCCCCTGCAGTTTTAAAAAAAAAGGTGACAGGTGGCAAACATGACACAAACATTATTAACGCTTTCCAATGATATCTCTATCTCTATCTCTCTCTTACAATAAAAATGTCAACTGGAGATACAGTATTGTATGTTTACATATAAACTAGGAAGAGGAAGCCGGATTTCCTCTTCAGGGTGGATGCTTGGTGTGGTCTCACTGTGCCACACGACGGTGGCGGCAGAAAGAAGCACTACAGTCATGTCCTGTACTCGAAAAAAGGTGCACAATACAAAATCTAACTTACAGCAATGTCCGGATATTTTTCGACATCCCGAAAAAATGTTCGTATCTACCGTTTTTCGTAAGTCGAAAGGTCGTAGGTAGGGGAGCAGGTGTAATCAAAATATTCATTTACAGTGGAACCTCGGTTTTCGAATGCCTCTCAGTTCGAAAGAATCTCTGTCTGACCAAAAATTTCGAGAAATTCTTGCTTCGCTGTTCGGTCAAAAAATCGGAGTTCGAACGCCGGTACGCTAGGGTGCGATGCTGAGCGGCGTACGGGTGTTTTAGCCCCTTATTATGCCTCCAAAGAAAGTCAGTGCAAGCAGCAAAGTTGCTACAGGTGAAAAAAGAAAAGTAGTGCGTACAACTATTGCATTTAAAGAAATAATAGCCAAATATGAAGGAGGTGTGCGAGCGCCTTCTGCTGACCACCACAAAGGTAAAAAATCCTATTCATAATATTACGATAACGCGAACGTACGATTAGCCTGGGTTAGCTTTAAGTTTACGTTAAACATTCAGAGTGTTGGAACGGAGCCCAACATTGAGGGTGTTGGAACGGAGCCCCCTTTCCAATGAACCGCTCACCACTCTTTGTGGAGACCCGGGTGATAAATGACTTGCAAACGACCTGATTTTTTTTATTTTTACACGTTCATGTTAGGGGAATCTTTCATACGTAAGATTACGATAACGTGAACGTACGATTAGCCTGGGTTAGCTTTATGTTTACGTTAAACATTCAAGGTAAACATTCAGGGTGTTGGAACGGATTAAAACAATTTACATTATTTTTAATGGGAAAAAGGATTTCGGTGATCGAACAAATCGGTTTTCGGACAGGGTTCTGGAACGGATTATGGTCGAGAACCGAGGTTCCACTGAACCTCTTTGCCTCGCATATTTGAACTGTGACGGCAACTTGAAAAGCATGCCAGGAGCACACATGCGCACTGGGTTGCCAGGCAGACTTTAAGCGATAGCCAGTTGGTCTACGTTCGTGAAACTCTGGGAGCGGCTAATTGCAGCTTATACTGTACTGTATTTTTGACTTCGTATCCTGGAACTCCTTAGTAACGGAGGCAATGACTTCACGGTCAGGTACTTTGTGACCTAAACCTTTAGAGACATTTCTAAGTAGATGCACTCCTGACTGTACATCACAAAGAGAAGGACACCTTCATATTGAAAGATTAAATATTCTAAATGGAATAACTTTAACTACATTGCATTCCCTATGTTGCACAAAGAGTAAACCTTCCTCGATACTGGGTTCATTTCACACAACGTTGATTTGTCAAAGAAAACTGAGTCAGGCTCAGATTAGAAATGAATCAATCAACAATCATGCCTCACCCGGTTACAAAAGGCCGGTGCGTCATTTATATCTGCAATCATGAAAGAAGTTGCCAAGAGACAACTTTTGAGAAGAAGAGCTCATGACAGATAATTCAGAATGTGTTGACAAATATATATAAAAACACATCCTGGAAAACCATGAAGCCTTAGGGGATGAGGTCAACCTCAATAGTCTGTTTTCAGCTCCGTGTATATATACCATTGTTTTGTTGTAGAGACACGTGGCTCAGGAGGTAGAGCTGCTCGTCTTGGGATCAAGAGATCGCAGTTCGAATCCCGGCTCCTCCGTGTTACGTGTCGAAGTGTCCTTGGGTAAGACACTGAACCCCTAATTCCCCCAAATAGCAGGTTAGCGCCTTACATGGCTGCACGGCCGCTATTGGGAAATGTGAAGCACACTGTAAAGTGCTTTGGGATGTCTTGACTTGAAAAGCGCTATATAAATGCAGATCATTTCATTTCATAAACGATGCTAGCTGAGGAGGATAAAGTACTATTAGAGTCTTTATGCTGTCGACAAAGAGTTATCTGATGCTAAGGAAAAGACCAGATAAAGATAACATTCAGAATCGGAGCATGATACATGAGAAAGTCCCAACAGGTTGTACACTGCAAAAAGTCCAGTTTAAAGAGTAAAAATGAAACTTGTCTTGACCATCAAAACTTTATAATTCTTAGTGCAGACGTAAATATGTGTTATCCCATGTTTTCTTTGTTTTCCTCAACGTGTGCAGCTCCACACTGTTCGTAGGTTATATTAGGAAAAATAAAACTGAAAATGATTTTCAGTATATACCAACAGAGCAAGAATTTTATCACAGTGTGCCAAATAGAGCTGCACCTCAAGCAGAAACTTATTGATTTGGCTTTTATGAAACATTTTGCCCAGAAGTCGCCAGCTGTTTTGTATTTTCAACAAGACCCTTGCGTAAAGTAAGGAATGTGAGGTCTGTAATCATGTACACATTTAAAAAGATGCAAGCATTGTAAATACAAAATGGTTTGACTCTATCGTGTAAAATTACCTGTAAGGTGAAGTTTAAACTTTTGTCTAGTGTACCGGAAAATACGGTGCGTAAAATTGGAAATGCATACAGTATTTATTCATGTGCGATACTACACAATGTTTTTCAGTATACTGCTGTATTTGTGCGATGATTAATCAACTCAAAATCAGCGCTGACCAAAATCACAAAACATTGCATACCTAATATTAGATTACCTCAAGTGCGGCGCCTTCTCAAGGTTTCTTCATTTTCCTCATGCTGAGGTTTTTGAGTTTTTCCTTGCCCTCGTGTAGGTTTTAGATCAGGGGATGATGTCATAATAGTCTGTAGTTCTCCCACCCTAACACTGAGTACTGGCATCTCTGAAGGGGACGAGGCGGCGTACAGGGATGAGGCGGAATCACTGTCAACGTGGTGTTCGGAAAACCACCTCATAATAAACACCACAAAAACAAAAGAACTGATACCGGACTTCAGAAGGAATGGCAGGAATCCAGCACCACTCATCATAAAAGAGACTGTGTAGAGAGAGTCCACTCTTTCAAATTTCTGGGTTTGCACCAGATTTTTTTTCTTTTAATGGTACTGGACACATTGGCAAATCGGTTTTGAAAGTCTTTAATAGGTGCTTGAAAAATGGAGTGCGAACCCTGTTCATAGAGGTAGAGCGCTTGTCTTGGGATCAAGAGATCGTAGGTTCGATTCCCGGCTCCTCCGTGTTATACGTCGAAGTGTCCTTGGGCAAGACACTGAATCCCTAATGCCCCCAATAAGCAGGTCGGCGCCTTGGATGGCTGCATGGCTGCTATTGGTGTGGGAGTGTGTGTGTGTGAATGGGTAAGTGTGAAGCACATTGTAAAGCGCTTTGGGAGGTCTTCATCGACTTGAAAAGCGCTATAGAAATGCAGACCATTTACCATTTACATCATGTTAAACAAAACAGGCCGCAACACATTCATCGAAAAATCTGCACTCGTGATTCTTCAAGGGTAGTCCCCACACAGCAGACGCCTGATGCCAACTTCCCGAAAAGCAATTAGGAATGACTAAAATTCAATTATCGAGTGGTCATTTTGAAATATTTATGCTCTTCGCCCCCAACAGCGCGAGTAAAATCGCCCCCAGCGAACATTTTTGTCAGCCAATCATTCACCTGATGCTAATGACCGGGTGCTAGCTTCACTGTCCTCCTGATATCTTGCCCCAAGACTGATGCATTGATCAGGCCAGATTGATCAAGGCAGGGATGATACAGCAACATTATAGGATGTATTCAGGCGCTAATGTCTTACGTCGGGGACGACCTTTGGGATTTGCCGCCCGAGTGTGCTTTCATCATCCATCTGAGACCCCTCTTGCGTCCAATAGAAAGCAAGAAGGAAAGAAAATAGTCATTCCGTGGCAAAAATCTTTTAGCCCATGACAAACTGAAACTCCTGGCTAAAAAGCTGAAAAAAAAAACCTAGAAATTCCCCACAAACGTTGGGCTTCCAGATTTCCCACACTATAAGGCGCACTGGACTATAGGGCACATGAAATTAAAACTAAACTAAGAGCTAATATACATACAAAAATAAATGAATACATTTCGATTAAACTACAGTGGAACCTCGGTTTTCGAACGCCTCTCAGTGCGAACAAATCGGAGTCCGACCAAAAATTTCGAGAAATTCTTGCTTCGCTGTTCGGTCAAAAAATCGGAGTTCGAACGCCGGTTATGCGTGAGTGCGTACGCTAGGGTGCGATGCTGAGCGGCGTACGGGTGTTTTAGCCCCTTATTATGCCTCCGAAGAAAGTCAGTGCAAGCAGCAAAGTTGCTATAAGTGAAAAAAGAAAAGTAGTGCGTACAACTATTGCATTTAAGAAAGAAATAATAGCACCACCGTCCACCTGCGCCTTCTGCTGACCACCACAAAGGTAAGAAATCCTATTCATATTTCTTTTCTTTATGCTTTTTTTTTAAATTTTTACACGTTCATGTCAGCGTAATCTTTCGTACGGAAGATTACGACAACGCGAACATACGATTAGCCTGGGTTAGCTTTGTTCACGTTGAATATTCGAGGGTGTTGGAACGAAGCCCAACTTTCAGGGTGTTGGAACGGAGCCCCCTTTTCAACGAATCGCTCACCACTTGTTGTGGAGACCCGGGTGCTAAATGACTCGTAAACGACCTGTTTTTTTTTAGTTTTACACGTTCATGTTAGCGTAATCTTTCATACGGAAGATTACGATAACGCGAACGTATGATTAGCCTGGGTTAGCTTTAAGTTTACGTAAACATTCAAGTTAAACATTCAAGTTAAACATTCAGGGTGTTGGAACGGATTAAAACGATTTACATTATTTTTAATGGGAAAAATGATTTCGGTGATCGAACAAATCGGTTTTCGAACAGGGTTCTGGAACGGATTATGGTCCAGAACCGAGGTTCCACTGTACTTCATTTAGGCAATAGAGCATAAATTAATATTATGAAATCTCGTTTCACCACTAAAATTAATTCATTCATTCAGAACCTGTTACTGTCATTTCTCACTCCGAAGCGAGTGCTAGTGGGCAAAGTCCCGAATAAGAATACTTCTTTTCCTTTAGTTGCTGTTTAGTTGGACTAGGGCTGCAACAACAAATCATTAAAATAGATTATTACAAGTGATGCCAACTTATTTAATCATTCATTTATTGTGTCACGTGATTCATGAGCCTCTTAAAATGTCAAATCAATGCAAAACAGTGCATTGCATATTGTTGTGAAGGGGGCGCCTCGAAAAGGTTTTTTATTAAAAAAAGTATCCTGTTTTATTGAATATTGCATCAAGCAAAATTGGCATGAAACAATCCAACACTACTAAGTCAACAATTTTCAAGGGAACAAAAAGTGATGTGGGAATACAGAGAATTAAAACTGAATATACATTAATTAAATTAATGAAGTAAAAGGGAAAATAATTATAATGACATGTTTAGCTCAACACAAGGGAGATATTCTTAAGCATATGGAGAGCAAATAAGCCCAGCAACATCTCGGGTAGTTTCATGAAGAGCTCAGTGTATCTGAACTGTGATCATTTATTAAAGCCATTGTAGGGATTTTTCAAGGTTTAATTTTGAAAATCGTTAGGATTGAAACAAATTGGTCTTTACTGCAATCAGTACACTAATTTACCTGTAGGTGTTGCTTGTACTCCACTATAAATATTTTTTTTTCCTACACTGATGAAAACAATTCAATTACGTTATTACTTTGAGTTCTTTGAGTTCTGATATGAATTACTAATCCCAAGAAAATGGGTTCAGTGAACCAGGCCGATTGAAATAGCACATACAATTCATTAACACAGATTAATTGATTAATGATAGAAGAAAAAAATCAAAAGGGAGGCGCCAGAGATTAAGCAGGGATCAGAATTTTCCGCGGATCCGCGGATTTCCGCTGTTTTTGAACCCCAAAGGCATTCCGACTTTTTCACTTTTTCTCTTGCGTAGCAAACAAATTCAAAATCCGACTGTCTCACTCTTTCCTTTATTGCTCTGGCGCACCCTGGCGGCCGTTAGAAAAATTGGCCGCATTGTCGCACAAGCTGCAGGGACTGAACTGCATTTGAACTTATCTTGCAGTATTAACAAAAAAATCAGTTATGTGGGCAAATTATTTTAATCTTCTAAAAATGTTACTTAAATGATAAATATAAGCATGGTTTTGGACAAGTAAATTGCCTAAAACCCAGGTTTTTTTGGGGGGGGGCTCCGCCCTGGTTTATTCCTGGACGCTGGCTATTTCAGCTGAAAATGAAAATCTCCATTCTGATCCCTGATTAAGGGAGTTGTTGACCGCCGAAAATCTGGAAGTTACTTGCACCAAAAGAACGTTTCCCGCTGTAATGCTAGTCGATTTGGGGAGATTCCCTGGTACAGAAAAAAAACGCTCATTGCAAGAACCAGCAAACCGTCCTCTTACTTGTTGTTGCGGACAGATTTGGTCTCATGTTCTGGATGGTCGGAACGTATGGCCTATGTGCTGAACTCAAGGCCGCATTGCAAGCCCGCCCGGCCGTTTGCTGCGGCCGTCGTTCGAGACGCACCAGCCAGGCATTAGGAAATAAGACGAGCTATCAAAAGCTACTCTTTTTATATGGACAAGGGACGCTTGACCAGATCATGCCTCTTTGGGCGTGGCCTCAGATATCTGATACCACCAGGATGGGATGACGGTGTTTGAAGTTGCTAAAGTTGTTGGAAAGCCAAAGAAGTGAGAAATTTGCCTAATGTTCTGTACTTGAGAATGTCCCTCTGATCGATATAATTACGTACAGTGGGAATATCATTTTATCAATAAATTGACTTGGATGTTTTAATTACATTCGTAACTTCATGTTCACAGATTTCATTATGGTACAATGTGAATTGGTACGTTTGGGAACTGTCCAAAAGAGGATGCCGTCATTCCATCCAATCCAAAGTGAATTATTTGAAACAAAGAAAGTCAAAGTCATTTTTTGTTCCGGGCTTATTTGTTCTACACCACGCTGCTCTTTTTTGGGTGAGAGTGTGCGTATATTCGTGCTCTTCAGTATAAATCTTCACAGAAATTAAGCCATTCTTGCTTATTCTCATCCCCAGCTGACTCATGGAGTCAGGAAACCAGCAAAGGTGAAAGGCAGACAAATTATTTCAACAGACAAAATTACAGCACGTGTGGATACTACAGATGTTCCACATTGTCTGACATGTTTAGATGATGCTATGTTATCCATAGGTTCTTTTCTTTGGGTGAAGTTAGTCGATTCCTTAAAATCTCTAAAAGAAAAAATGTCAATATATAGCCCGGTTAGTCTGTGTCTCTTAAGCCGTTATGTAAGACTCCTGACGTACTGTAATTTCTGATGCAATGTTTGTTTTTTTTGGTCTGGAACCGAGATGTAATTTTTTTTTCTCAAGGACATGAATTAACCGTTGCCTGGTTATACTCAACAGTCCTCAATGGCGCGGTTCTTTAAATATGTGTTAATTTCCATCACAAAATGGCTTTGAAAAAAGAAACAAAAAATGAAGAAATTGAAGAAATTCTCGTTTTAAAGGGACTGTAATACGTCCAGCTGGGAATTAATGCTAAAACGCTTATGTCAGTGGTTGGCAACCCAAAATGTTGAAAGAGCCATATTGGATGAAAAAAAACAAGAACATATGATTGAAGCCACCAAAAAATAAAAGCTTTTTGTAAGCCTTATGAAGATGATAACACATAGCGCGTGTATACACTATTACCGTAAATTCCGGACTATAGAATGCACCTGATTATAAGCCGCACCCACCACATTTTAAGAGGATAACCGCTTTTGTACTTACACAAGCCGCACCTGTATATAAGCCGCATGCGCCCACATTAAAACATGTAACACAATCACAAAAGTAAGCCAAATCTGACTTTAAGTCCCGCGATTGTAACTGAATATAAAGTACACAGTCCGAAAACCACAGCCGGCAAAATGAACGGAAAATGATACCGGTGCTTAAGGTTTGATGCAGACCTGCAGAGTCCGGGTCCTGTTGAAAGTAATCCAAGGAAAAAAAGTCTATATTTCCAAAGGTAAGGGTGGGAAAAATATATATCCACTATTGTCCGCTGCGTCCAAAAACACGTCTCACCTTTACTCCACTTTCCGTCAGCCCCCTTTGTTTTCGCCCCTTCTTTTTGATTCCCCCGTGGAAAACATGTCAGAATAAGTCTCTAAAATAAATACATTACAAAAATATACAGTTGCAAATACATATTATACATGGTTACAAATATTTACAAAGAAAGACGGTACACCGAGAGAGTTTTCAAAGCTTTAACAATAATGATATAACTTTCATCCCAAACCGTGACTGTGACAGGTAGCAACACGCTACTAGCAACACGCTCGCAAATCAGTAAACGGGTCTGTTAAAGAAATATACCGTACTTGTAAAAATCACGGTTAACCATCCTCATCTTCCTCCCTATAACTGACGCCATCAAAGTCACCTTCCTCAGTATCGGAAAGAAACTTTGTCATATAGACGTCGTCCCACGCTTCCTTATTCCAAAACACACTAGCAACACGCTCGCAAAGTAAAGCTTACGTGCAATAGCTCTGTTTCTTTCTTTATCAGATTGCTCGATTGCTTTTAGCTTGAAAGCTGCGTCATGTGCCTTCCTTTTAGCAATTTGCATGATGAGGGAGTTTACGCTAATTTAATTTGTGCACAAGCTAAGAAGTTGCAGTCTTCCTCGGCGCATATATTCCAGCGGTCTAAATCTTACCATTGATACTCGAGCGCCGCTGGCGGCCGTTAGAAAAATTACATAAATTGGCCGCATCACTGAATAAGCCGCAGGGTTGAAGGTTTGGGAAAAAAGTAGCGGATTATAGTCCGGAATTTACGGTACTCATCGGAAAATGTTAAAGATGTTTGTCATGTTTTTCCTCCTGCAGAAATCATATCATTTTCCATTATCAAACATTTTTGAAAACACGCCAGCAAGCCACTAGGGAGCGCCAAAGAACTGCATGCGGCTCCAGAGGTGTTTGTTGCTGACCCCCGATTTTTATAGATCTGAGATAATACAGATTGATCAACAGCTTACTAATTACACAACGATTCAGGCTGACGCAGACTGAAATGTCTGTTATCACCTTTCCCCTGGTGTCTTATTAGTGCTTAAGCAATACCATCTGCATGTTTTGTGTACTGTATCAAATACCAAGAGACATTTGTTGTGACGTAATTACCAGGAGGAATTCCATACATGCTTTACTTATTTAATGAGAAGAGGCAGTGCTAGCCAATTTTTGAGATTTTGACTCAAGTTTGAAGGCCTACAGAAAATGTTGTTTTGTAGTTTTATGGGCGTAATACAGGCATGTCCAAAATCTGGCTCTGGGGCCAGTTACGGCCCGTGATCACATTTTTTTAGTGCCTCTGTCATCAAATTAATGATATGGGGCTCGCCCTTAATGTTGACAGCAGTATAAAATAAATTGTACAGAAAAAACAAAACAACTATTTCACCAGATGATGGCAATAATCTTTTGACCTTGGCTTTCTGTGAGAATTTTAGCCCACCCCATTCCCGTCATGGCTACTGGGAATAAAAAACGGAAAGTTGACTGCGAGGGCTGCCACCTTTATTTTTTCACCAAAAATTCGAAACATCTGCGTTTGCCTATTTTGCCAAGAGGCTGTGGCTGTTTTCAATGAATATAATATCATGAGGCACTGCCAGACGAAACATGCAGACTACAAAAAGCTAACTGGAATTGGGCACTGTGAAAAGGTGAAGCAACTGGAAGTAGCACAGCAGCGCTTTTTCCCGACCCTGCGAGTCAAAAGAAGATACTACAAAGGCGAGCTACAAATGCTGATGGCAAGCACTGCAAAACTTTTAGAAAACGTAAATGTATTAAAGACTGGTCAAAGAACGCTAGGCTGAATAGTCGGCTTGCATACATTTTCAGCTTACCAAATTTCCTCCGCTTTATAAAATTTTGGGATAACACTGGCATAGGACATATCAAAAGGAAGGTTTAACCCTCATTTTTCAATAGAATATGTAAAGTAAAGAAAACGGCTTTTTGTGAAAGGATGTATTTCAAGTAGAACTTTCACTTTGGTGTTTTTTTCCCATTTGTGATTCTACCTTTATGCAAACAATGGTTTACCTAATCACAAGGTGTTTTGCTTGCGAAAGACATTTTATTGCAAAAACACTGAACTTATGCATGAACTTTGCAAAAACTTTTCAGTACCGAAGTTTCCGACGATGTAATCACACGACCTTTTTCGGTCCCCATGAAAATCGTGGATGTGCACAAAACGTCATCCCTCTATGTTCCGAAGATGATGAAGGGACTCTTCGTTTTAAAAAGAAAAAAGCTTCAGGCGTTAACTGTCGGTATTTATCCATATCTTGGCTACTCTGACAACATTGCGTCACTATGCCTATACTCTACATGCTTACACACTTCAATCGCTGGATAGAGGAAGCAACACTACTTGTGGGGGGCTCCCTTGAAGTATGGCCGACAATCTGATCAAAGCCACTCCTGCCATCTAATGGTGAATTATCTTGGAAAAATTATTCCTTGAGGTTTTTGAAAACGTATATATCTGTTATGGCACCCAATGAGTAAATAACTTAGTTGGCAATGTTCACGCATGTTTCATTTCATCCTTTAGAACAGGGGTGTCAAACTCATTTTAACTCGGGGGCTACACGATAGAAAAAACATTTTGTCGGGGGCTGGACTAGTAGATTAAAGAGAAAAAAAAGAGAGATAAAAAAATAGGAGAAAGAGGGAGGGAAAAGGAGAGAGGGCGGGACAAAGAGAGGGAGAGAGAGTGAGAAACATAAGAGATAAAAAGAAGTTGTGAGAGAGGGGGAAAGAAAGGGAGCGGAATAAAGAAATCAAAGAGAAATAGAAAGAAGGAGAGAAAAGAAAGTGCGAAGGGTAGGAAGAGAGAAAGAGAAAAGGTAAAAAGGAAGTTAGAGCAAAATAAGTTAAAAAGACACAGAGAGGGAAAGAGACAAAGAACAACAAAGGAGAGAGAGAGAGAGAGAGAGAGAGAGAGAGAGAGAGAGAGAGAGAGAGAGAGAGAGAGAGAGAGAGAGAGAGAGAGAGAGAGAGAGAGAGAGAGAGAGAGAGAGAGAGAGAGAGAGAGAGAGAGAGAGAGAGAGAGAGAGAGAGAGAGAGAGAGAGAGAGAGAGAGAGAGAGAGAGGAGAGAGAGAGAGAGAGAGAGAGAGAGAGAGAGAGAGAGAGAGAGAGAGAGAGAGAGTGAGAGAGAGCAGAGAGAGACGATGAGAGAGAGAGAGAGAGGAATACAAGTACCGTGTAGGCCCTGTTGGCAACAACAAGTTGACATATTTCAACCTGCAGCTTATTTTTCTCTTGCGCTTCTCTGAGTGTTGTTTGACACCTGTGCTTTAGAAGATTCCATTTCATTGTTAATGGATTACTTTTTTGTCTTGCTCATTATTAATTGTAATTTGTGTTTTATTCAATAATCAGCAGCAATGCCTTTTGTTTGTGGGTGAAAATGATACAACAGGAATTTTTCATTTCACAGAAAAAAGATGGTTTTGATCGACCACCTTAAACAACAAAATAAAGTGTTGCCGCTCATCAGTCAGCAAATCAATTTACGATGTATTATATATTCAGACTGTGTGTGCAAATCATCCGTCATTTGCACAACTCGCCTCACCCAAACACCAAAACCACGGCGTAACGCTGACGAGCGGAGATTTAGATGCGGTGACAGAAAAGCAGTGAAGCAGTCTGACGGTAAGGAGTTTTCCACTCTTGCACCATGCCAACGACCCTCCTGCAATTGAATGAGGAGCTGTCATCGGCCGGTGACCTTGATCAGTTTATCGGGATGAGGTGTCTTCCTGTAGCGTTTCTAAATCACAGCCGCAAGAACCTTACAGCAGCCTGTGGTTGTTACACTTGTTTATTACATTTGCATTTTCCGTTTAAGTGAGAATAACAAGATGCATCCGCTCTGACACCCCGAAACCTTGTAGCTCTCTAAAGCCTCGCTAGAACTTGACTAGCAGCTAACCAACTGTTGGCCTGTATTAGCAACACAGATTTTTTTTTACAAAAAACAGAATAATAAGACATTCAAAACCGACCAGAACAACAAATCAACTAACCGACCAACCAACCAGATATCCAGCCAGCTAATACAAAAAAATAGAATAAGCAGACATGCAGAACCAACCAGCCAACCAGAACAACGAATCGACCAACCAACCGACGAACCAACCAGATATCCAGCCAGCTAATACAAAAAACAGAATAATAAGACCTTCAAAACCAAACAACCGACCACCCAACCAGAACAACAAATTCACCAACCAAACGACCAACCGACCAACCAACCAGATATCCAGCCAGCTAATACCAAAAAAGAATAAGACATGCAAAACCAACCAACCGACCACCCAACCAGAATAACAAATTCACCAACCAATCGACCAACCAACCAATCGACCAACCAACCAGATATCCAGCCAGCTAATGCCAAAAAAAGAATAAGACATGCAAAACCAACCAACCGACCAGCCAACCAGAACAACAAATTGACCAACCAACCATCCAACCAGATATCCAGCCAGCTAATATAAAAAACAGAATAATAAGACATTCAAAACCATACAACCGACCACCCAACCAGAACAACAAATTGACCAACCAAACGACCAACCAACCAACCAACCAACCAGATATCCAGCCAGCTAATACAAAAAACAGAATAATAAGACATGCAAAACCAACCAACCGACCAGCCAACCACAACAACAAATCGACCAGCCGACCAACCAACCAACCAGATATCCAGCCAGCTAATACAAAAACAGAATAGTAAGGCATTCAAAACCAACCAACCGACCAGCCAACCAGAACAACAAATTGACCAACCAACCAACCAACCAACCAACCAACCAACCAACCAGATATTGAGCCAGCTAATACAAAAAACAGAATAATAAGACATGCAAAACCAACCAGCCAACCAGAACAACAAATCGACCAACTGACCAACCAACACAATATCCAGCCAGCTAAGACAAAAAAACAGAATAATAAGACATTCAAAACCAGCCAACCAGAACAACAAATTGACCAACCAAACGACAAACTGACAAACCAACCAGATATCCAGCCAGCTAATACAAAAACAGAATAGTAAGGCATTCAAAACCAACCAACCGACCAGCCAACCAGAACAACAAATTGACCAACCAAACGACCAACCGACCAACCAACCAGATATCCAGCCAGCTAATACCAAAAAAGAATAAGACATGCAAAACCAACCAACCGACCACCCAACCAGAATAACAAATTCACCAACCAATCGACCAACCAACCAATCGACCAACCAACCAGATATCCAGCCAGCTAATGCCAAAAAAAGAATAAGACATGCAAAACCAACCAACCGACCAGCCAACCAGAACAACAAATTGACCAACCAACCATCCAACCAGATATCCAGCCAGCTAATATAAAAAACAGAATAATAAGACATTCAAAACCATACAACCGACCACCCAACCAGAACAACAAATTCACCAACCAAACGACCAACCAATCAGATATCCAGCCAGCTAATACCAAAAAAAAGAATAAGAAATGCAAAACCAACCAACCGACCAGCCAACCAGAACAACAAATTGACCAACCAAACGACCAACCAACCAACCAACCAGATATCCAGCCAGCTAATACAAAAAACAGAATAATAAGACATGCAAAACCAACCAACCAACCAACCAACCAACCAACCAGATATCGAGCCAGCTAATACAAAAAACAGAATAATAAGACATGCAAAACCAACCAGCCAACCAGAACAACAAATCGACCAACTGACCAACCAACACAATATCCAGCCAGCTAAGACAAAAAAACCAGAATAATAAGACATTCAAAACCAGCCAACCAGAACAACAAATTGACCAACCAAACGACAAACTGACAAACCAACCAGATATCCAGCCAGCTAATACAAAAACAGAATAGTAAGGCATTCAAAACCAACCAACCGACCAGCCAACCAGAACAACAAATTGACCAACCAAACGACCAACCGACCAACCAACCAGATATCCAGCCAGCTAATACCAAAAAAGAATAAGACATGCAAAACCAACCAACCGACCACCCAACCAGAATAACAAATTCACCAACCAATCGACCAACCAACCAATCGACCAACCAACCAGATATCCAGCCAGCTAATGCCAAAAAAAGAATAAGACATGCAAAACCAACCAACCGACCAGCCAACCAGTACAACAAATTGACCAACCAACCATCCAACCAGATATCCAGCCAGCTAATATAAAAAACAGAATAATAAGACATTCAAAACCATACAACCGACCACCCAACCAGAACAACAAATTCACCAACCAAACGACCAACCAATCAGATATCCAGCCAGCTAATACCAAAAAAAAGAATAAGAAATGCAAAACCAACCAACCGACCAGCCAACCAGAACAACAAATTGACCAACCAAACGACCAACCAACCAACCAACCAGATATCCAGCCAGCTAATACAAAAAACAGAATAATAAGACATGCAAAACCAACCAACCAACCAACCAACCAACCAACCAACCAACCAGATATCGAGCCAGCTAATACAAAAAACAGAATAATAAGACATGCAAAACCAACCAGCCAACCAAAACAACAAATCGACCAACTGACCAACCAACACAATATCCAGCCAGCTAAGACAAAAAAAACAGAATAATAAGACATTCAAAACCAGCCAACCAGAACAACAAATTGACCAACCAAACGACAAACTGACAAACCAACCAGATATCCAGCCAGCTAATACAAAAACAGAATAGTAAGGCATTCAAAACCAACCAACCGACCAGCCAACCAGAACAACAAATTGACCAACCAAACGACCAACCGACCAACCAACCAGATATCCAGCCAGCTAATACCAAAAAAGAATAAGACATGCAAAACCAACCAACCGACCACCCAACCAGAATAACAAATTCACCAACCAATCGACCAACCAACCAATCGACCAACCAACCAGATATCCAGCCAGCTAATGCCAAAAAAAGAATAAGACATGCAAAACCAACCAACCGACCAGCCAACCAGTACAACAAATTGACCAACCAACCATCCAACCAGATATCCAGCCAGCTAATATAAAAAACAGAATAATAAGACATTCAAAACCATACAACCGACCACCCAACCAGAACAACAAATTCACCAACCAAACGACCAACCAATCAGATATCCAGCCAGCTAATACAAAAAAAAAGAATACGAAATGCAAAACCAACCAACCGACCAGCCAACCAGAACAACAAATAGACCAACCAAACGACCAACCAATCAACCAACCAGATATCCAGCCAGCTAATACAAAAAACAGAATAATAAGACATGCAAAACCAACCAACCGACTAGCCAACCAGAACAACAAATTGACCAGCCGACCAACCAACCAGATATCCAGCCAGCTAATACAAAAAACAGAATACTAAGACATGCAAAACCAACCAACCAACCAGCCAACCTGAACGACAAACCGACCAACCAACCAACCAACCAGATATCCAGCCAGCTAATACAAAAAACAGAATACTAAGACATGCAAAACCAACCAACCAACCAGCCAACCTGAACGACAAACCGACCAACCAACCAACCAACCAGATATCCAGCCAGCTAATACAAAAAACAGAATAATAAGACATGCAAAACCAACCAACCAACCAGCCAACCTGAACGACAAACCGACCAACCAACCAGATATCCAGCCAGCTAATGCCAAAAAAAGAATAAGGCATTCAAAACCAACCAACCGACCAGCCAACCAGGACAACAAATTGACCAACCAAACGACCAACCAACCAACCAACCAACCAGATATCGAGCCAGCTAATACAAAAAACAGAATAATAAGACATGCAAAACCAACCAGCCAACCAGAACAACAAATCGACCAACCGACCAACCAACACAATATCCAGCCAGCTAAGACAAAAAAAAACAGAATAATAAGACATTCAAAACCAGCCAACCAGAACAACAAATTGACCAACCAAACGACAAACTGACAAACCAACCAGATATCCAGCCAGCTAATACAAAACAGAATAATAAGACATTCAAAACCAACCAATCAACAAGCTAGCCAGAACAACAAATCGACCGACCAACCGACCAACCAACCAGCCAATACAAAAAACGAATAGTAAGAAATATAAAACCAACCAACGAAGCAACCAACCAACCTCTTGAATATATACAAATATGGAAACAGGCTCAAACTACCAAACGCCAAATTTGTTCGAATTCCTTACCCAAAATTTGTTATTATATGTCCGTCTCCAGATTATACATATATCTACCTATTTCAAAGCGTCAAAGATGAAATTCTGTCTTTGAAAACGCCACATGATTATCTCATTTTTTACTATGTTTTCCTGAAAAGTGACCTTTATGGAGATGCAAGGTTTTCCTGTTCAACGCCAGCGACATGTAGTGGTGTATTTGTTCAGAACGGTTACCCGCAAGGGATTTACAGTGCAGGCTGTTCTCCAGCTGGCACAGGAGCAAAGTCTGTCATTGTGGAAGCTGCAGGGCAGGTGAGCTTCTGTCAGAGTCGAGGATGGCTCGGGCCCGTGACGCGAGTGGCATGTTGTTGGTGCAAATGATGGGGATGGGGGAAAGGGGGTCGGTCTTACCTCCGAGGCTTCCCACCCCGTCCACATTATACCATCTGTCCAACACTGGCATGCAGGGAGTACAATAACAATTAAATTCATTTGCTAAGTATTAAACATTAATTTCCATGTAGGGAGAAACCAAAAGTTCTTAAGGTGATTTCCGAGCGATAAGGCGTACCTGAAATCCACGGTTTGGCCAGAAATTCGAATAAACGCCTTACAACGCATACGATTGCATGTTAATTACAGTAACTATTGGTTACCAACAATGTTACCTGTAATTTTGCAGGGGTCTGAGCGTTCACACAAAGTCGGTGAGCAATGCTTGAAACAACCGTGAGCAACGGCAATCCCAAGTGTGGCAACTAAATCATTATCAAACATGTCCAAAACTTGACATCAAGTTACATTTTGCTGAGTTTCCAGCAATGCAAAACATTTTTTCACTTTTGAATGAATTGGCTCATGTATTATTGCAAAGGTTCTACTGCCTACAAACGTCATTTGTTTTTACAACAATTCTTTCACAAGATTTTCATTTTTTTTTCCTGGTATCTTTTGACGCATGTTGGTTTCAGATCAGGGGATGGTGTAATAATAGTCTGAAATAATAGTCTGTGCAATAACCTGTGCAGCCCTTTGACACTCTTTTTGATTAAGAGCTATACAAATAAAAATGACTTGACTAAATATTTTGGGGGCTTATTTAGATGGTTGCAAGATACAAAACTGTATTTAATCACATTTTTTTAGTGGAGGTACAATGTTGGCAACAAGATTGACTTGGTATAATTGGAAATTATTTGAATGCTACACAAACCTTTTCTTCTTTTTCCGTTTTTTTTTCTATTTTTATTTAATTCCTTTTAAAAAATCTCATTGTTTTTTTTTCCTAGCTGTTCCTTTTTTTCTTTTTCTTCTCCATTTCCTTTTTTTCCTTTGTTTCTTTCTTTTCTTTTTTTCTGGCTTTTTTCTAAATTTTTCCTTCTTTGTTTCTCTTCCTTTTGTTTCTTTTTTCTCAGCTTTTCACTACTTTTTCATTTTGGTATTTTTTTCTTTTTTGTTCTATTTCCCCCTCTTCTTTTAAGTAATTTTTCGCACAATTTTACATAATATTTGGTCGTGTAGGGATTAAAGGAGCAAAAACAACCTGAAGAGCCGTTTGAGATCCGAAAGAGCCGGTTCTCTTTAGTGAGCCGAGCCGAAGAAGCCGGTTCTCAAAAAACTCTACTGACTTTACTTTTCAACTTCGTTCGACCTTGACTTCAAAATACCGCATTTAGAAAACAGCGTCAGGGGAACCCGTGTGTTTTTACCTTCATGCACTGTAACTTTGCCTTAATTCGCTTCTTAATTAGCAATTTCCTGATTTTTGTGCGCTGGTTAGATTTTATTGTGCGCTGAGAATGTGCAGGCATTGCGCACGTGCGCAGCTTAGAGGGAACATTGGTTACCAATACTAAGTTTTTACAGTAATACTGTACTGTACTTGAGCAATGATTGAGCAAATGGACAAACATCGCTGACCTTAATTGTAAAACACTGTATGCAACGGGAATCGAACCCGAGAAGTGGCGGTGAGAGTGCTATCACGTGACTCCTAGACTACAACTAGTATAAATTACTTATGACATGGCATTAGACTTTGTCATTATCACTCTATTTTTACTACCAATGCTACAGCACCGATGTGCATAGTGCATTTTGATAGGTTAAACTAGGGGTGTCAAACTCATTTTAACTTAGGGGCCACACGATAGAACAAACATTCTCTCAGGGGCCGGACTAGTAGATTAAAGAGAAAGAAAGAGAGAGATAAAGAAAAAAGAGAAGGACGGAGGGAAAAGGAGAGGGCGGGACAAAGAAAGAAAAAGAGAGAGTGGGAGAGAGCGTGAGAAACAAAAGAAAAAAAGTCCTGAGAGAGGTGGAAAAGAAAGGGAGAGGAAGAAAGAAATCCAAAGAGAAATAGAAAGACAGAAGGAGAGGAAAGAAAGCCCAAAGGGTGTGAAGAGAAAAAGAGAAAAGGAAAAAAGGAAGTTAGAGCAAAAGACGTTAAAAGACACAGAGAGAGAAAGACACAGAGCAACAAAGGAAGAGAAAAAGAGAGACACAGAGTGAAAGAGACAGAGTGGGAGACAAGGGTGTGAGAGAGAGAGATAGTAAGAGAAAGAGAGGGAAATAAATACAAGAAATATAAGTACAGCATTTGTGAGAGGTGGGAAAAGAAAGGGATAGGAAGAAAGAAATCCAAAGAGAAATAGAAAGACGGAAGGAGAGAAAAGAGAAAAAGTGCAAAGGGTATGAAGAGAGAGAAAGAGAGAAAAGGAAAAAAGGAAGTTGGAGCAAAAGAGGTTAAAAGACAGAGAGAGAAAGAGACAAAGAGCAACAAAGGAAGAGAAACAGAGACACAGAGAGTGAAAGAGACAGAGTGGGAGAAAAGGGGTGAGAGTGAGGGGGAGAAAGATAGAGGGAAAGAGAAAGAGAGAGAGAGAAAAGTGAAAAGCAAGCGAGAGAGAGAGAGAGAAGAGAGAGAGAGAGAGAGAGAGAGAGAGAGAGAGAGAGAGAGAGAGAGAGAGAATCAATTAGCATTTAAACATATACAGTGTTTTCTTTTTGAGGGGCACGCCTTTATTAAAGCCTTACTGGCAGAGAGGGAGAGAGAGAGAGAGAGAGGGAGAGAGAGGGAGAATTTGTGAGAGGCACCTGGCTTTGGCAACATCAAGTGGACATATTTCAACCTGCAGCTCTTTTTTCTCTTGCGCTTCTCTGAGTGTTGTCTCGCGGGCCGGATTCAATCCCTTAGCGGGCCTGATCTGGCCCGCAGGCCGCCTGTTTGACACCTGTGGGTTAAACAGTCTCTCCACTTCTTCACCCGTGCGTCAGTTACCTTCTCAGTTTTATATTTATACGTACGTAAAATAGCGTGTATGGTATTTTGTTGAAATACTTTGTTTTCTCCATTCTCTAACATTCATTCGGGAATATTTGCATAGTGCACTCTGGTAGTTTACACAGTAGAGAAAACCAAAAGTATTTCAACAAAATATTATACAAGCTCTTTTATGGGCGCATACCATTTCACTACAATGTTATTGTAGCACAGGTGAAATTGTTTAAGAAGAGTATACTATGCAAATCCCAGTTTTGACGAAATAGTGTCATCATAATCTCTAAAGTCTTTACATTTGCCATTTGTACCACTGGTGGTTTAGTGGCAATGCATTGGCGTTTCACTGTCACTACTCAGGTTCAATTCCCATTGCATACAATGAATGTTATGCGATTGTAATTCGGTTCGCCTTATACTGTGGAAAATAGGGAACGGATGATTTGTCATACAATGTTTTACGGTAATACTGTATTTTAGCAATGATTGAGCAAATTGACAAACATCGCTGATTTTAATTGTAAAACACTATGCAACGGGAATCAAACACGAGAAGTGGGGTTAAGAGTTCCATCACGTAAATACGAGACGTCAACTGGTACAAATAACATATGACAAGGCATTCGACTGTCATTATCACTCTATTTTTACTCACGATGCTACAGCACCGATTTGCATAGTGCATTTTGATAGGTTAACCCGTGCGTCGATTACCTCAGTTTAATATTCATACGTACGTAAAATAGCGTGTATATCATTTTGTTGAAATGCTTTGTTTTCTCCATTGTCTAACATTCATTAGGGAATATTTGCATAGTGCACTCTATCTCAACAAAATGTTATACAAGCTCTCATATGTACGCATACCATTACACTACAATGTTATTGAAGCATAGGTGAAGGTGTTTAAACAATTAGAATGTACTATGCAAATCCCAGTTGTGACAAAATAGTGTGATTATAATCTCCAAAACATTTACATTTGTCATCTGTACCACTGGTGGTCTAGTGGTAATGTGTCGGCGCTCTCACTGTCACTACCCGTGTTCAATTCCCATTGCATACAATGTTATGCGATTGTAAACCAGTTCGCCTTATAGTGTGGAAAATACCGAACGCATGATTTGTTTTTCTTGAATATCAGAATGATCCTTTTCCCAAAAAAATGACCCAAATGTCATCCATAAGATTACATGTGCACTACAGTAACTTTTGGTTTCTCCATTCTATAACATTCATTAGGGAATATTTGCATAGTGCACTCTGGTAGTTTACATACCAATGAATGATAAAGAAAGGCGAAAACCAAAAGTATGTCAACAAAACCAAAAGTATGTCAACAACATATAATACAAGCTCTTTATGTACGCTTACCATTACAATAAATATTATTGAAGCACAGGTGAAGGTCTTTAACCAATTAAAATGCACTATGCAAATCCCAGTTGTGACGAAATAGTGTGATTATAATCTCTAAAACATTTACATTTGTCATCTGTACCACTGGTGGTCTAGTGGTAATGTGTCGGCGCTCTCACTGTCACTACCCGGGTTCAATTCCCATTGCATACGATGTTATGCAATTGTAATCCGGTCCGCCTTATAGTGTGGAAAATATGGTACGTATGATTTGTTTTTCTTTAATATCAGAATTGTCCTTTCCAAAAAAAAAACATTATGACCTCAAAAACTAAGACTACAACAAAGCATGCACTTACTATCTTAAATTGCGACGCGACAGGTGCACAGCCCATTAAATACAAATCCAGATTGCCAAAGGCGGCCGGGCGAGCAAAGCCAAGAAAGAGAAAACAAAAAAATGTTTTCTCACCTTTGTACAGCTCCTTACTACTTTGAGGTAATGATGAAATCTTGCTGGAATAAAACGACGGCAGAGCGCCATTAGAACACAATTTCCATTCTTACAACCAATAACGGGTGACTCAAACACCTTTCAGTTTCTCACCATTCTACTTGGGGAAGTACCAATCTTTTTGTAATCCTCTCTAAAAGCATACAGGCAGATTCTAGAATTGTTCTCAAAAGAGAAAAGTAAACAAAACAAACTCCATTAAGCACCACTCTTTAAAGGTTTTTACTTTGTATTGTTCTCTCAGGAACCGTCCTCTTATGGTTTAGATCCTACCTCTCAGATAGGACGCACTGTGTTAAATATGGTGAAATGACATCTGAGCCCTTTGGGGTTACCTGTGGTGTTCCTCAGGGTTCAGTACTTGGCCCCCTTCTTTTCAGCATTTACATGCTTCCATTAGGTGATATTATTAGCAAGTACAATATCAGTTTCCATTGCTACGCAGATGACACTCGACTCTATCTTTCGATGGAAAGATAGAAGATAGAGATGCTAGTTATTGGTCCATCTAAATGCTGTGACTTGTTCTCAAAAACGGCTCTGAACATTGACAAATGTAATACCATCCCAAGTGAAAAATGTAGGTGTCATATTTGACCCCGATCCGTCCCTTCAAAAACACGTGAAGAATATTACTAGAACAGCTTTCTTCCATCTTCGCAACATTCCTAAAATTTGTCCTATGCTGTCTGTCAGATGCGGAGATTAGAATTCACGCGTTTGCAACTTCCCGTCTCGATTACTGTAATGCACTACTCTCCGGTCTCCCGAAGTCCAAAGTCAAGAGCCTTCAGCTGGTACAAAATGCTGCAGCGAGGCTTTTAATTAAGACCAGAGAGTTTGATCACATGACCCCGATTTTAGCTAACATGCATTCGCTCCCTGTTATCTTAAGATGAAATTTTAAGGTTCTGTTGGTATTATACAAAATCATGCATGGACTTGCTCCCTCATATCTGGTCCACTAGTGATCCCAAGAGCCAAAAAGAGATCCGCAGGTTCGAGAGTGATCTCCATTCGGACCCCGGTGCTGTGGAATGCTCTTCTTCCTGAGATTTGATCTGCAACCTCAGTGGAAATGTTTAAATCTAAGCTTAAAACACACTTCTACCCTATACCATATGAATAACCTATATTTTATGTTGATAATATGTGAATTATTTGCCCTCATGTAGGTTTTAGATGAGGGGATGGTGTCATAATAGTCTGTAGTTTGCAATAGTCTTCGATCTGTGCAAGCCTTTGAGACTCTTTGTGATTAAGGGCTATACAAATAAACATGACTTGACTTGACTTTTATATTATATTAGCATTATGATTAGCATGGGTTGATGGGTTGACTGTATCTAAGAAAAAATACATGTCAAGGCTTCCGGTTCCTTGTCTACCCGTTGTTCTTATTCTGTGTCTCATTGAGTTTTAAGCAGGTCGTTGCCTTGCATGGCTGACGCCGCTATCGGTATGTGAGTGTGTGTGAATGGGTTAGTGTGAAGCACATTGTAAAGCGCTTTGGGAGGTCTTCATTTACTTGAAAAGCGCTATATGAATGCCGTTTACATTTTAGCATTTCCATTGTGCTAGTAACCCTTTGTATTAGGAAACCAGCTTCCTCAGGCTGGTGTGTCTTTGACAGGTATTTCCCCCTGTCATGTTAGCTTGTAATCGATTATCCGTTTTCTTTTAACCATTCGTAAAAAAGTGTTCCAATGACTATGAGCTTACGAGCCAATTCACAACTTTTTCAGGGTTCGTACGGGTGTTTGAAATGCTTGGACATGTTTGAACTTCAATGTTGTGTTTATAAGGCTAGAGATGGGCTTCAATTTTGGATGAAGTACTTGGAAAAGCTTGAAATTGTTGCAGTGTTTCTCAATAAGTCTGCTTAGAAACGACAGACACTGCTCACTGGTGGCTTCGCTTTGCTATTGCGTTTCTTCTTCCTTCGTGATTAACGGCAGTTGGTATTAGTGTGTGTCGCAGTATCCTATGGGTAACACTCAAAAGGACAGGTGCATGTTACACCTAAACAGAGTACAGTGGAACCTCGGTTCTCGACCATAAACCGTTCCAGAACCCTGTTCGAAAACCGATTTGGTCGATCACCGAAAATCGTTTTTGCCATTAAAAGTAATGTTAAATCATTTTAATCCGTTCCAAATCCTTGAAGGCTTACCATGAACGTAAACATGAAGCTAACCCAGGCTAATCGTACGTTCGCATTAGCATAATCTTCCGTACGAAAGATTACGCTAACAAGAACGTGTAGAAATAAAAAAATCAGGTCGTTTACACGTCATTTAGCACCGGGGTCTCCACAATAAGTGGTGAGCGGTTAAAGGAAAAAGAAAAGATTTATGAATAGGATTTCTTACCTTTGTGGTGGTCTGCAGAAGCCATGCTCTATTCCCTCGAAAGAAGGGAAACTCGCACACCTTCTTCATATTTTGCTATTATTTCTTTCTTAAATGCAATAGTTGTACGCACTACTCTTCTTTTTTCACCTGTAGCAGCTTTGCTGCTTGCACCGACCTTCTTCCGAGGCATAAATAGGGGTTAAAACACTCCGTTCACCGATATTAAAAACGAAAGCAAAAAGAAGTGCGCGGTCACGTGACAACAGTTCTTCACAAGGGGTGGGGGCAAGCTACACCCGTACGCCGCTCAGCATCGCCCCGAGCGTACCGGCGTTCGAACTCCGATTTTTTTGAACGAAAAGCGAAGCAAGAATTTCTCGAAATTTTTGGTCGAGAACCGATTTGTTCGAACTGAGAGGCATTCGAAAACCGAGGTTCCACTGTACCATGAACTGAGTATTAGTGCAAAGATTTTCTTTCGATTTTGGACATTTGTTATGGGACATGCAAAAGATTAAGGTTCCATTTACCAGTGGTAAATCGAAATAGGAAGACATTCCCGCAACTGAAAATGTAAGCTACACATTACTGTCATTTTTACCCAAAAGCTATAATTGGGAGAGATTTGTCTCTAAAACAAATATATCCGCGATAAACTAAAAAACAAAAAATAATGTCTTGATAGATGCAAACGCAAGATTTAAAAACACATATTTAAATCAAAGATATATATGTGGCTTTGCAAAAGATGATTCACTGCGATTTTTTTTTTTCCTTTTAACAATATTGGAAACTTTGAAAAGGGTGTTAAACCCTGCTTTTTGTTCTTAGTTTTACCCCCAGAAAAAAATGTAGAAAGGAGAACAAATGCATTCATGGAGATCATGATCACTGATTTGGATTACCTGTACCCGCTTATTTGCCGCCAGCCACTGCGGGCTACCTGATTGGTTCCCTGTCCCTTTTCAAGCCCCGTCCTGACACTCTCTGGTTGTCAGTCCGTCAGCGAACCTCTGTTGTTACAAGGCAAGCATTTTGACCCCGTTTTTTCCACCTGTCCATTCCTGATCTCCCCGTTTGTCTCCGGCTACGACCTGTTTTGATTCCGACCACATTTGCTCTCCCGTCCCGGCTTACGACCCGTTTTTGATCCCGACCACGTCTGCTCTCCCGTCCCGGCTTATGACCCGTTTTCGATCCCGACCACGTATTTGCTCTCCTGTCCTGGCTATCGACCTGTTTTTCCGTCCCTGACTCCGCCATCTCCCGTTAGGGAAGACCCACTTCCTTATTCGGAGCAGGATCCGATTGTGAGAGCCACTTGCGGGCGCTGCCATTTCTCTTTCTATTCAATAAAAGTGTGGTTAACGCTACGCATTTGGGTCCTTATTCCATTCTGGTCGTGACACATTGTCATCACTAGGGCAGTTGCCCATCCTGCTTTGTCATTGGGTTTTTATGTTTGCCTTCCATCTGCTTCTATTTTGTGAACCTCACTATAAAAGCCGATTAATTTTTATTTTCGCCCACGTTGATTATTGGATGCCCTTTGACAGCAGCCAATTTGTAAAAATCCCGCATTCGACAATATTCGGCAACCCCCTGATGTTTTGACTCAGCAAAAGGAAACAACACAAATTGAATTCATAGAATTCAGGACGGCTATATTCACACCAAGACAAATATTGCTTCATACCTGAGATCTTAACACTCCTTACAAATCTTACAGAAATAAAACAAGTAATTTGAGTTGAGGAAACCATTTTTGTGAAAGAACCTAGTTTTTGTTGTTTATTTTTGTCCTCGAAATCAGACTCATAGAAACAAACACATAAAACAAGTCGATTAGCAGGGTTGGGTAGGGTTACTTTAACTGGATTACTTTCAATTACTTTTGAATTACTCCAATACCAAATATGCTAATTCAAGACAAAAGAAACTAAATATGAATAAAATTACTAAATTTTGTGCAGGCTTGGGGAGTAACGGAACACATGGAACGGCAAAAATGATGTTGGCAAGCTGTTTGGATTTATTTTCATTTTGTTTGTCGCATTTTATTTTCGTTTTGCCGGAGATCAAAGAGATCAAAGCCAGGAGAGAAAGCTTACCACGTGTTGTGAGTCATCATTTCATTCCTATTTAGTTTCTTTTGTCTTTTATTAGCATATTTGGTATTGGAGTCATCCAAAAGACATTAAAAGTAATCCAGTTAAAGTAACCCTACCCAACCCTGTCGATTAGTAGGTTACATCTCCTTAGTCATAGAATAACACTAATCTTATATTTAAATGAGTTTGGCCGAAATCTGTTTTGCAACCAATAGTCTGGTCCAGAATCCAAAACGTTGTCTTTTAGCTTTTAGCTTTCCCAGCTTGTTCTAAAAGAATAATATAAACCTGTCTGTTTAGGTAAATTAAACAATAAACAAGTTGACCCATGATTAGATTAAGATAAGAGCCAGTATTAATCATTGTAATAGCTAATTTGCTAGCTCTATGTTTGTAGATGTTGCTAGCCCTAGAACAGGATGTCAAACTCAATTGCACAAGGGGCCAAAATTCAAAACCAGGATAAACATTTATTGAACACACTTAAACTGAATGTTTTTGGGAACAGAAATATGAATAAAAACAGACAAGAATATTACATTTAAACCTTAAATCACTCATACAGTATTTATTATTTTGCAGTAAATAAAAATATCTTGTGAAATTATACAACTTAAAACTTAACTTAAACAACTTAACATTAAAATAACATTCAAATTCCTTTTCTCCTATGTCAATGTATATATTAAAAAAACGTAAATATCCCAAAAGATTTTGCTCTCCTTAATATATCTCCTGTCAAAAGTAGAAATATGAAAATGCTACACAATTTATTTTGTAAAAACGTCACAACATTCTGAGAACAGGGAGCCTGATGTGCTTACCTTTGGCGCAGACGGAGTAGGGCGAGAGATGGGAGGGAGTGCTTGCACTTTTTGCATAGCTCCACCCATCCCTCCCACTCACCCAATCAAATAACTTTAAGTTCTCTTCCGGTGTTTTGGCGTATTTACAATTTGTTCCGTGGATTCATCTAAAAGTATCTGAACACTGAACACAGATTATTGGGGGGCGGCAGTAGCTCCGGAGGTAGAGCGCTCGTCTTGGGATCAAGGGATCCCAGTTCAAATCCCGGCTCGTCCGTGTTACATGTCGAAGTGTCTTTGGGTAAGACACTGAACCCCTAATACCCCCAATAAGCAGGTTAGCGTCTTACATGGCTGCAATACAAGGCCGTTATTGGGAAATGTGAAGCACACTGTAAAGCGCTTTGGGAAGTCATTGACTTGAAAAGCGCTATATAAATGCAGATCATTTCATATAGTGAGCTTTCATATAAAGTATTCTTTAGCGTTGTACAGCCAAAACGAGTTTTTTTTGTGTGACACCTTGACTGTAAATTGTTTTGAAAACGTGCCCTATATATTTGGAAAAGTACTGGCTTTGCGTGTATCTGAACAGGATTAACGGCGCAAGTTTTGAACGAGATGGAACATTTGCATGCAATTTAATTTGTCTCTGAGCCATAGGTACGCATAGAAAGAGCCATATATGGCTCGGGAGCCATAGGTTCCCGACCCCTGGTATATAGTATACAGTAGTATACGTCATATATGAAGGAATAGGTACAGAGTCTAAAACGTCAGAACAGCACGGCGGCGCAGTGGTTAGCGCTTGTGTGGCACAGTTCATGTCATGGGAACCTGTCGTGGGTTCAAATCCAGCTCCAGACTTCCTGTGCGGAGTTTGTATGTTCTCCCCGTGCTTGCGTGGGTTTCCTCCGGGCACTCCGGTTTCCTCCCACGTTCCAAAAACATGCATTTCAGGTGAATTGGCCGGTCCAAATTGTCCCTAGGTGTGAATGAGCGAGCGAGTTGTCTGTCCCTGTGTGCCCTGCGATTGGCTGGCAACCAGTTCAGGGTGTCCCCTGCCCACTGCCCGGAGATGGCTGGGATGGGCTCCAGCCCCCCCGTGACCCTAATGAGGATAAGCGGTACGGCTGATGAGATGAGATGATGTCCAGGGATGAGACGGCGTTGTTTATATTAACAAGCTATTAATAACAATAATGTAAAATGGTCTTGCGGGCTGGATATGATTACAGGGCGGGCCGGACGTGGCCCGCGGGCCGGAGTTTGACACATGTGCCCTAGAATTATTATACGTTCACAATTGACAAAAACAAGTTACCCTGTAGACTGTAGCTAAAGATAGGTACATATTGTGAACAGCAAAAAACAGAAACACTACAGCTAATGAAAACAATTTCTCGTTTTCTATATATATAGAGGATACATGTTGGAGGAAAGAAAGCAATATTTTTCCAAAGTTTGATAATGTACTCCTCACCTGTGTATTGATGTCTCCAATTAGCTATGATCTTATGTTTTATTCCATAATAGGTTGTTTTCAATTCCCCAAAATCGACGTTTTTACCAATTACTTACAGGAAAACTTTGATTATGTCAAGAACCAGAACAGGATCAGGACCCAATCGCGTGACGTTTTCACACAAGCCTTTATTTTACGGGAAATGGGGAGTCATGCGCGTTAGGCAGCAGTCTGGCGTGGAAGGACAGGAAGCCAGAGACCGACGAGAGCGATTCCAATTGCCCGAGTTAATATGGGACAGATGGGGTCGATACAGGGCGGGATAGACTGGATAGATAATGATCAGGATATTGAAAATAAACAGGACAAACTAGACAGGAATGAAAACTGGAGAAAATAATAAACAGGACCAAACTAGACGGAAACAAAACTGGAAACTGAAATTAAACGGGAACAATACCAGGCGGGAAAATACGAACAGTAACAGGACCGAGTCGAAACCCACGTATTGCGGGGTAAAAGTTCTTTGACGGGCCGACAAAGGAAAAATGAGAGCATTGAGCTTAAATAGACGGAAAGCCAATCTCTCAACGTGCTGCAACTGACGCCACATGGGCGGGGCCAGTTGGGCACCATGGCAACCGTGACACACACGGGCGGGGGCCTATTAGGCGCCATGGCAAACATGACAGATTAATTAACTACAAAGCTTCATTGAGTGTGTAACTGTTTTGTCAGTTTGGGTTTCTTTCCAGGTATTTTTCTGTTTTTAATGGTATCCACATTCATACTATGAGATTCTCATGGGTCCATTTGAGCCCAACTGATGTGTTGGGAGTCATTAAGTGAGCAAACCCTCCAATTCCAACCCCTAATGCTGAGCGCCAAGCAGCGAGGCAATGGGTACTGTAAGGTTTTAGCATTTATTAGACTTAAATCTGACTCCGAAGACACTTCATGTGTCTGAACCCTTACAGTTGGAGCATATTCAAAAGCCGGGAAAATTCAATCAGCCGAACGACGAGTAAAGTCCACTTTTCAATTTATTTAGCCTATATTCCGATTGTGTGCAGGAGAGATGCCTGGGGCTTCCAGGTTTCCCACTTTTATGCCACATGGGATGAACTGTCCACGCCCCAAGATCAAGCCTCTGGCTGATTTGTCCGCGCCGTGTTGATGCTATTTTCCCAATCGTCCTTTGAAGCATTGGGAGAAGGGTGATAGGTCATTGCCCTTGCCTCCAGGCGAGGTGATTAAGTCATTGGTACCTACACAAACAGAAACTAAAGACCCATTCCAAAGGAAATGTGGTTTCGACACCCTTCTAAAGAAATGTACTCAAGGCTGAGGTGACACAAATGACAAGTATTTTTGAGTATAAGTGGAATAAAACAGCGTATAAAATTGTATATTTCTTCAGTACCAATGTTATAAGTCTTAGGAATGACCTGGCCGAGGCTTGAACCAGCAACCTCCCAGTCTCGGGGCAGGCGGCCTACCTGCAAGGTCACCGAGCTAGTATCGGTGATGTTTTTCATTGAAAATATGCGGCATGTGGTTTTGGTTTTATCGGACTTGCTATGTTTTTGGAATGCCATTGTTGATCTATGATGTTCAGAGTCTCCTCTAAGCAGAGGGAGGCGAAAATGTAATCTATCAGTAGTAGCAGTTGTCATATGATGTGTTGTGCGGTTTTTATGATCCTCTGCAGGGTCCGTTTGTTTGCCATTGAGCTGCTATCAAACCACCCCAGGATGGACACTCTTGACGGAGCAGCTCCATCCAGGTTATCTTGTGCATTGCCCAAATGAGCCTTTTTTGACCACTGCTGTAATTTTGTACAGTGTATCAAGGATGAATTAGATATTACCTCTCCCATCTCCAAATCAATGTGTTGTGAGGAATTTCCTGAAGTTCACTATACGTTTTTTGAGAGAAACAGAGAGAGAAAGAGAAAGAGCAAAAGAGAAACACAGAGAGTGAGAAAGAGAGAGAGAAACAGAGAGAGAAAGAGCAAAAGAGAAACACAGAGAGTGAGAGAGTGAGAGAGTGAGAGAGTGAGAGAGAGAGAGAGAGAGAGAGAGAGAGAGAGAGAGAGAGAGAGAGAGAGAGAGAGAGAGAGAGAGAGAGAGAGAGAGAGAGAGAGAGAGAGAGAGAGAGAGAGAGAGAGAGAGAGAGAGAGAGAGAGAGAGAGAGAGAGAGAGAGAGAGAGCGAGCATCCATGTGACCGGCAACCTGTCAGATCTGTTTTAAATATAAACATTACTGTGATGGTACCTACATTTTTTGTTGAGTATATCTGTGTATTATTTGTTATTGCAGCAGGCTTTAAAGTCAGGACCTTAACTTGGCCTTGATGCTATGTCAGTCCTTAGCTTGGCCTTTGCCATGATCTTTGATTTTTGCATTTCGGAGATGGAAAAAGAGCTTGCTCTGTCCACTCCACTTATCGGCCCGGTATTGCAGTACCTCCGGGAACGGTGCATTCGCAATGATCGCAGCAAGGCTTTAGGGCTAGGACCTTAGCTTGGCCTTTTGGCTGAGAGTAAGTGTCCCGGCTCCTAGGCTTTGTAGCGTATTATGAACTGACCGATAACGGATAATGGATAATGAATAACGAAGATAGAACAATAACCCTTAAAAACCCCCATCCATTGCAGCAACGCTTTATTGCTAGGACCTTAATTTGGCCTTCTTTCGGTGCATTGCGACCAGAAACCCTAGTGGTCTAGTGGATAATCTCTGGTAGCAAGGCTTTGATGCTAGGTGCTTAGCTTGGCCTTTTAGCTTGGCCTTTTGGCCTGCTTTGATGCTAAGTCCTTAGCTTGGCCATTTGCCATGATCTTTGATTTTTGCAATCCGGAGATGGAATAAGAGCTTGCTCTGTCCACTCCACGCATCGGCCCGGTATTGCAGTACCTCCGGGAACGGTGCATTCGCAATGATCGCAGCAAGGCTTTAGGGCTAGGACCTTAGCTTGGCCTTTTGGCTGAGAGTAAGTGTCCCGGCTCCTAGGCTTTGTAGCGTATAATGAACTGACCGATAACGGATAATGGATAATGAATAACGAAGATAGAACAATAACCCTTAAAAACCCCCATCCATTGCAGCCTGGTCATCTTGGAAGGGGTGACTACCTCATGTGTGGTCACTTCTCAAAGTTTCTTCATTTTCCTTATGTTGAGGTTTTTGAGTATTTCCTTGCCCTTATGTAGGTTTTAGATCAGTGTATGGTGTAATAACATTCTGTAATCTGTAATAGTCTGTAATCTGTTCAACTCTTTGAGACTGATTAAGGGCGTCACAAATATGACATGACTTGAAGTTTTTAGGTTTTTCCTTGCCCTCATGTAGGTTTTAGATCAGCGGAGAGTGTCATAATATTTGTAGTTTGCAATAGTCTGTGGCCTGTGCAGCCCTTTGAAAATCTTTGTGAGTAAGGGCTATACAAATAAACATGACTTGACTACTTGACTAAATCATTTAATACAAAGTTTATAGCACCAAACAAACCAAAGGGAAAGACTCCCTGCATTCCAACTGGGATATTGACGTAAAAAAACAAAGAGAGAGAGTATATGAATAAATAAGCAACCATAGTTCCATGAACTGATCCGAGAGTTTTCTTTTTTGAAATAATGTTGAGCTTGTCGATCCCACCGAAAATTGGACCAATATTGTCTATCATAGACAACCACTAACACTTAAATTCAAATTTTGATTGGTCAACTGGCTTTTCATTTATAAATTCAATTGCGTCAAATTTCTGAATCATTCAATGTAGCTCGACCAGACACGTTAGCGGCAGCATGTAAAAAAGAATCTGAAAACGTATCTACTGTTAAAGGCATCCACTTTTTTGAGCTCATTAAAAATAGTTCAAGAAGGTTTATTGGATAGAAGTTTAACCCTGTGCATGTTTTGAGGGTGGTATCGATATACTTTATTCTCACTTAACATGTCAAAGTTGTCTTGTGCGTATCCTGTTGTTTTGAATCTGTCAGCAGTTCTAGTTGTTTATTTACAGCATCAAACACCGTAGACATCTTGGAAATCTAGTGATTCAGTTTCCCTCTGCATCTTTGGAATTCTAATCAATTGAAGTATGGCTGAAATAACTTTATTTTGACTTGATCAGTACCAGGGTTGGGTAGGGTTACTTTAACGACAAAAGAAACTAAATATGAATAAAATGATGACTCACAACACGTGGTAAGCTTTCTCTCCTGGCTTTGATCTCATTGATCTCTGCAGAACTAACTTAAAATGCGATAGAAACAAAATGAAAATAAATCCAAACAGCTTGCCAACATCATTTTTGCCGTTACTCCCCAAGCCTGCACAAAATTGTATTAATATTGAGTTTCTTTTGTCTTTTATTAGCATATTTAGTATTGGAGTAATCCAAAAGTAATTGAAAGTAATCCAGTTAAAGTAACCCTACCCAACCCTGATCAGTACTCCCTGGCCGATGATTATATTTTGGAGTTTGTTATTGTTTATTTTTATAACCGAAAGCCTGGTAGTGGCATGACAAACCCTGTTGTCCCACCTGACCCATGAACTGAACTGTCGGAAAGCCTGACTATAAAATGTAAATAAATGATCATACAGTAATCCCTCGCTACTTCGGTTGTCGCTGGTTGAATTGAATTGAATTTTCTGGATTGTTATTGGTATCAACGTATCGTGCATTGTGTGTTCTGAGCAGACAGCAAGCGAGGGAGGGATGGAGGGAGGGTGTTGTGTGTTGGGTCGCCGTGACCAATGTTCCCTCTAAACTGCGTGTGCGCGCAATTGCGCACTACCCAGAGCTTTTCCGCGCACAAGAAAATCTAGCCAGCTCACAAAAATCAGGGCTCGAAATTGCTAATTAAGAAGCAAATTAAGTCAAAATTACAGTGCATGAAGGTAAAAATACACAGGTTCCCCTGACGCTGTGTTCTAAATGCGGTATTTGGAAGTCAATGTCGAAGTAGACCGAAGTTGAGTAAAGCTAGTAGAGTTTTTCGAGAACCAGCTTCTTCGGCTCGGCTCACTAAAAAGAACCGACTCTTTCGGGTCCCAAACGGCTCTTCGGGTTGTTTTTGCTTTTTTAATCCCTACACGACCAAATGTCATCCAAAATTATGCACAAAATGACTTAAAGGAAGGGGGAATAGAACAAAAAAAGAAAAAATTACAAAATGAAAAGGAGTGAAAAGCTGAGGAAAAAAAGAAACAAAATGAAGAGAAAAAAGGACAAATTCAGAAAAAAGCCAGAAAAAAGAAAAGAAAGAAACAAAGGAAAAAAAGGAACACGTAGAAAAAAATAAACACAATAAGATTTTTTCGAAGGAATTTAAAAAAATAGAAAAAAAGGGAAAAAGAAGAGAAAGTTTGTGTTCCATTCAAATAATTTCCAATTATACCAAGTCAATCTTGTTGCCAACGTTGTACTTCCACTAAAAAATGTGATAAAATTCAGTTGTGTATTGTGCAACCGACTAAATAAGCCCCCAAAAATGTTAGTATTGTGCAACAAAAGATACCAGGAAAAAAAACTAAAATCTTGTGAAAGAATTGTTGTAAAAACAAATGACGTTTGTAGGCCGTCCAACCTTTCCAATAATACATCAGACAATTCATTCAAAAGTGAAAAATAATTTTGCATTGCCGGAAACTCAGCAAAATGAAACTTGATGTCAAGTTTTGGACATGTTTGATAATTATTTAGTTGCCACACTTGGGATTGCTGTTGCTCACTGTTGTTTCAAGCGTTGCTCACAGACTTTGTGTGAACGCTCAGACCCGTGGAAAATTAGAGGGAACATTGGCCGTGACTGTGCTTGTGTCTTGTGTCTGTCAGTCAAACAGCGTGGCGGGCGCACAAGTCAATGTAGCCACCAAAACAAGCTATGAAGCACGGAAACAGCTGACTTTTTGGCTCATTACATTGAGAAGCAATTCATTAATAAATCGGATTGAGAAAAGTTACAAGGGCGCTACGGAATGGTGATCAACTGCGGGTGCTCCGTGGATTGTTATAGAGTCCGGGAAGGGACAGAGGCTTCTCTGCGTCGAGAGAGAAGGCAATAGCGGGGCTGCAAGTCCGGCCTTCTGCTATGGTTAAGCTAAGTAACAACTCTCACAGGCTATCCCTGCTGAGCCAACGCCAGATCCATTACCCATGAAACGGAGCTACAACTGGTATCGTGGAGACCTTGCCATCTGAGGATAACCGCTCTTTAAATCGCTTCCTCACACTGACGGAAGATGCCTTCCAGTTTGGTTGTACTCTTGTGTAATGCAAATAAAGAACTTTCATTTAACTGCAATTCTGTGTTCTTTGTTTTTATTTGCAGATCCTTCTGTTATTTTGTGACAGTCATATACTCTTCGTCGGTAAGGACGTCCTCTCGAGGTAAGTTTAACCCTTGGGGGCTTTTATGAATTTTTTTGTGGGTTCTGGTCCCGATTTACCATGGTAACTTAGGGTCTACTGTATTTTGAAACTGGATGATACAATAGTTGGCTCCAACCAATGTTCCCTGTAATTTTCCTTACGGGTCTGAGCGTTCACACAAAGTCGGTGAGAAGCGCTTGAAACAACAGTGAGCAACGGCAATCCCAAGTGTGGCAAGATAATTAATTATCAAACATGTCCAAAACTTGACATCAAGTTACATTTAGCTGAGTTTCCGGCAATGCAAAATAATTTTTCTCTTTTGAATGAATTGACTCGTGTACTATTGCAAAGGTTGTACGGCCTACAAACGTCGTTTGTTTTTACAACAATTCTTTCACAAGATTTTCATTTCTTTTTATTTTCTGATATATACAAAAATGTTAATATACTAATATTAACATTTTTGGGGGCTTATTTAGTCGGTTGTAAGATACAGAACTGTACTTAATCACATTTTTAGTGGAAGTACAATGATTCACTTGATATAATTGGAAATTATTTG
Organism: Urocampus carinirostris; assembly: GCF_059441175.1. Lineage (NCBI taxonomy): Eukaryota > Metazoa > Chordata > Actinopteri > Syngnathiformes > Syngnathidae > Urocampus > Urocampus carinirostris. Next base: position 9,404,713 of record NC_142362.1, read on the forward strand.
AATGCAACACAAACTTTTTCTTCCTTTTTCCGTGGTTATTTTTTCTACTTTTTTTTTTATTCCTTTAAAAAAAATCTCATTGTGTTTATTTTTTCCGAGCTGTTACTTTTTTTCTTTTTGTTCTTTATTTACTTTTTTTCCTACATTTCTTTCTTTTCTTTTTTTCTGGCTTTTTTCTAAATTTTTCCTTCTTTTTTCCTCTTCCTTTTGTGTCTTTTTTTTTCTCAGCTTTTCACTACTTTTCCATTTTGGTATTTTTTTCTTTTTTGTTCTATTCCCCCTTTCCTTTAAGTCATTTTGTGCATAATTTTACATAATATCTGGTCATGTTGGGATTAAAGAAGCAAAAACAACTGAAGAGCCGTTTAGGACCCGAAAGAGCCGAGCCAAGCCGAAGAAGCCGGTTCCGCGACAAACTCTACTAACTTTACTCAACTTCGTTCTCCTTCGACTCGACTTCAAAATACCGCATTTAGGACACAACGTCAGGGGAACCCGTGTATTTTTCCCTTCATGCACTGTAACTTTGACTTAAGTCGCTTCTTAATTAGTAATTTTGAGCCCCAATTTTTGTGCGCTGGCTAGATTTTCTTGTGCGCCGAGAATGTGCGAGCAGTGCGCAATTGCGCACGCGCGCAGCTTAGAAGGAACACTGCCTCCAACCCATCTTTGGTTTTGTCACCTATAGCAAATGTTGATCAATTACGATCATTCCCCTTCCCTTAATAATTAAATAAGAACCGTTAACGGGGTGTACGAGTTGCAAAAAATGCGACTCTTTTGCACACAGCAGCTTGCTGACTTGAAGAGACACGACGCTGGAGGCCATCTAAAATCATTGAACCCTGCTCTTTGCACTCATGTGCAAAGCATGGCAATTCCTCAGTCCACTTCACAAGCTTGGGTTGCTTTCTCTTCCCTCGGGGCTGTGTTCTCTTACATCTAAAGCGAATGAATACACATAACAAGCTACAGGAATTACAAGAGCTGTAATGAAAGCTCTCATTAGGAAGTGGATCCTTCTGACTTTCATCTGCTATTAGAGCGTCGTAGCAAAAATCTCTGCTCTCAAAAGCCGCGCTATGGAACCACAGCGAGTCCAATCTCGTGTTACCTCCCTAGTCATTTCAGCACCACCATTGAGATGAGAGAGTCGGTCAAACTCAAACGTTCTACAGTTGAAATGAAGTGGTTGACTGGGTTTTTGCAAAAATGACTAAATTTTGTGCAGGCTTGGGGAGTAACGGAATACATGGAACGGCAAAAATGATGTTGGCAAGCTGTTTGGATTTCTTTTCATTTTGTTTCTGTTGCATTTTATGTTCGTTTTGCCGGAGATCAAAGAGATCAAAGCCAGGAGAAACAGCTTACCACGTCTTGTGAGTCATCATTTTATTCATATTGAGTTTATTTTGCCTTTTATTAGCATATTTGGTATTGGAGTAATCCAAAAGTCATTGAAAGTAATCCAGTTAAAGTGACACTACCCAATCCTGTGTATAGCCCTCAATCACAAAGAGTCTCAAAGGGCTGCACAGATCAAAGACTATTGCAAACTATTATTACAGACTATTAACCTACATGAGGGCAAATGACACACATATTAACAACATAAAGTATAGGTTATTCATATGCTATAGAGTAGAAGTGTGTTTTCTAACCTATACTTTTAATGGACAATATCTCTGTATTGTTTGTGATTGCAAGATCCTTTGCTGTCTGGTAATCCTGAAAGGGGGATGCTACATGTGCGGTCCATTCTCAAGGTTTCTTCATTTTCCTCATGTTGAGGTTTTTGAGTTTTTCCTTGCCCTCATGTTGGTTCCAGATCAGGGTATGATGCAAAAATAGTTTGTGTAAAAACATGTGCAGCCCTTTGAGACTCTTTGTGATTAAGGGCTATACAAATAAAAAATGACTTGACTTGACTTGAGCCTAGATTTAAACAGTTCCACTGAGGTTGCCGATCAAATCTCAGAGGGCAGAGGCTTCCACAACACAGGGGTCCAAATAGTGAACGCTCTCGGCCTGTGGATTTCTTCTTGGCTCTTGGGATCACGAGTAGACCAGGGTTTTCATAGCAAAGGCTACAGACCGGAACATAGGGGGAAATTAAATCTGAAAGATATGAGGGAGCAAGTCCTTGCATGATTTTATAAACTACCAACAGAACCTTAAAATCACATCTTAAGCTAACAGGGAGCCAATGCAGGTTAGCTAAAATCGGGATCATGTGATCAAACTTTCTTGTCTTAGTTAAAAGCCTCGGTGCATAATTTTGCACCAGCTGAAGGCTCTTGATTTCGGACTTCGGGAGACCGGAGAGTAGTGCATTACAGTCATTGAGACGGGAAGTGACAAACGCGTGAATAATAATCCCCGCATCTGACTGAGACAGCATAGGACGAATTTTAGCAATGTTGCGAAGATGGAAGAAAGCTGTTCCAGTAATATTCTTCATGTGTGTTTGAAGGGACAGATCGGGGTCGAATAGGACACCTACATTTTTGACTGAGTCACTCTGGATGATATTACATTTGTCAATGTTTAGAACAGTTTTTGAGAACTAGTCACAGCATTTCGAGTTAAGGCGCAAGAAGTTGAGTGACATCCATTCTTTTATCTCAGTGAGGCAGGCTTCCAAATTTCCACAGTTTAGAGTGGCAGATTCCTCCAACGGAAGATAGAGTTGAGTGTCGTCTTCGTAGCAATGGAAACTAATATTGTACTTGCTAATAATATCACCTAATGGAAGCATGTAAATGCTGAAAAGAAGGGGGCCAAGTACTGAACCTTGCGGAACACCACAGGTAACACTAAAGGGCTCAGATGTCATTTCACCATATATAACACAGTAAGGCGCAAGAAGTTGAGTGACATCCTCTCTTTTATCTCAGTGAGGCAGGCCTCCACATTTCCACAGTTTAGTGTGGAAGATTCCTCCATCGGAAGATATAGTTGAGTGTCATCTCATCTTCTCACCAAAAATTCATATTATTACTTGAATAATCGGATAAATAGTATTTTTTTCTTTTATTTAGCATGAAGTTGATATAAATATGTGGCAAATGAAAACAAACGCACGAAAATTGGGTACTATAAATATGTAATCTTTTATTCGTCATACTCCGGATTTGTAAAATAATCTGAAACTAAATAGGTACATTGGTCGGTCAGTAGAGACATAACTACATATACCAACCTTTTTAGTCACAGGCAAAAATAATAATAATAGATTAAAATTGAGTAAACATTTTTCTTCTGCGTAAACCAGTGCTTCTCAATTATTTCTGCACTTCTCTCCCGCTTCGGAAGAAGAAATCCTCTTGTTCCCCCCAAGATGGATCTTTTTTTCTTGTTTACATATTATTAGTGAAGACAAAGGATGCTCAATATTGAAGGTAACACGTCCCCTCTGTCCATTTCTAATCTACGCTTTACAGCACATTTCCGAAAGAAAAAAAAAAGCGTTTTATCAGCGTAAATGAGTTGTAATGTCTTAAAATTAAAGCTCAATGCATTTGGCTTTGTGCTGTTCGCTGCCAACATTTCAACATAGAGGGCATACCACTCCTTGCTCGTCTCCTTCTGTGGTCGCAGTGAAGCGCTACCCGCCCTTTTTTTTAATCTTGTCTTAGCTTTTGGGGGGAGACTTTTCTTTATCTCTTAACCCCGTTTCTCATTTTCTGTCCCTGCATCCGTGTTAAATATTTGATTTAATGTGGTCACTTGAGGGCCTGCTACACATAGTGTCCACACTTCATACTCAATGCCCATACTCTGCTATATGAACAGTGTAGAGGTTAAATGTAAACAAAAACTCTGCCAAAGAAAACACCTCTGGGCTCTAGTGTAGTGGATGTGCAATTGCACTTTATTCTGGGAAAGTTAAAAAAAAAAAAAAGGTCCCCAAAGTCAAACGCAACCACACCCAACCCTGTGCCACCTTGACAGAGCATTGCGCCCCCCTACAAATAATAATAGTAAAACAAATATGATGTGCATTTTGTGATGTGGTCAACGGCAAAGTCACAAAAGTACTTAAATGCTTGAATTTCAATATTGTATTTCAAAGGTTTGAAACGTGCTTGAATTTTGGGTGAAGTGCTTGTAAATCAGACATGGGACCAAGTCACACATGTGCAAGTCTCAAGTAAGTCTCAAGTCTTCACCTTCAAGTCCCAAGTAAGTCCCAAGTATTTTTTTCTTGGGCAAGTCAAGTCACAAGTCAAGTCCCGAGTCTTAGATTGCCAAGTCCAAGTCAAGTCACAAGTCATAAAAACAGCGACTCGAGTCGACTCGAGTCCAAGTCACTAAGTCTCAAGTCCCCATGTCTGTTGTAAATGCTTAAAATTGGTGCCATGTTCTCAACAAGTCTGGTTGAAACTGACACTGCTCTCTGGTGGCTTTGTTTGCCATTGCATTATTTCCTTGTGATTACCGGCAGCTGGCATTTGTTTGTATGGCATTGTTTTATTAAGCGTCATCGCCCCCAACATAGCTAAAAACACTTGTGGCAAAATTAAGTTGTACAAAATATGAAGTCTAAAGGTGGCAAACATCTTTGCAACACCTTCTTTCCATTTTTTTGTTAGCACAATCTAAAAATGTTTCTATTCACAAATGTGCCTTACATGTTGTTGATTCTTGGAAAATATTTTGAGTTTTTATTAATCTAAAAACTTGAAATATGTCAATATTTTTTCCCAATTTCGTTGTCACAATATGTTAACCCATTCTGTAACAATGACAATAAAGGTATATTCTATACTATTCTATTCTATATGTTCTTGGGGGCCAGTACTTTTGCAAGACACTGTGTTACTGTGTACATTTTGTTACATCAACACCGAATTTCAAAGGAATAAGTTCCATAATTTGCTCCGGCTTGCCACATCATTAATATTCCACAAGGGACGTGTTTACACATGTTTTGTGTGTAATTAGTCAAAGCTTTGCTGTGCATAAGGACTAACAAACAGCGATATGCTACACAAAATTCATTTTTCGAAATTGAATTCAGTACGTTTTAGCTGATTATTTGTTGATTGAACGATTGTAAAAGTTGGATTTAAGATACATTTCTTAACAGAAGTATTTTCAATAAAAGTTAAAAAATATTACAGGTTCCATAAAAATGCTAGCACTAACACAATTGGGTAAGCTCTGTGAGTGATCTCTAAAATAGCAATGTCACGGTTGCCATGGCGCCCAATTGGCCCCCGCTGTGTGGCACCAGGTTCTGTCACAGCTGCCATGGCACCCAATTGGCCCCGCCCATGGACACCAGCTGAAGCTCGTTGACAGATTGGCTCCCTGTCGATGTTTAAACGCTGTCCTGTCATTAGACTTTTGTTGGTGCGTCTGAGAATCTCCGTTTTTCCTGTGTTTTTGCTCCCGCCACGATCTCTTTGATTTAGACGTTTTCCGTTCCCGACACCATCATCGCTAGCTACGGAAGTCCTACTTCCGCGGCTGAGCTACCTACTCCCCGCGACCAACGATCTCCGGATCGAGTGTGAGCTCCTTTCTCCTTTCCCCAATAAAACTGTGAGTAACGTTACGCGAGTGGGTCCTGTGTCCTGTTCTGGTCCCGACAAGCAAATTGACTGTGGGACTTTTCGAACATGAAGGGAAACAGCAACTTTGGACCCTGGTCTGAAGACACGAAAACTAGTCTCGTTAGCTTAGCTAACCGATCTTGTTAGCTCTTAGCAACAATATGACACAGACATATTTAAGTGTTTGTGAAATAATTCAATATCACAGCGTACAAAAATGTATTCAGAAGCATTGTCCTTGCGTGCCGAAATGTGAAAATACGTTTGTCCTGTTGCTGTTCTTCTTTCTTTCTTACTCTCGTTCTTTCTATTTTCCTCTTTTTGTCTCTTTTTTCTCATCTTTTTTCCTCTTCATTCCTTCTTTATTTCTTTTTCTCTTCCTCCTTTCTGTATTTTTCTCTCCCTTTGATCTTTCTCACTTCCTTTCTTACTTCTCTCTTCCTTACTTCCTTCTTTCTTTCTCTCTTCATTTTCTCCTTTCTTTTCATTCTCTCTTCCTCCTGTCCTGTCTTTATGTAGTTCTCTCTTGGCTATACAAATAAACATGACTTGAAACATAAAGGGTTTGTATCCAGCCTTTAGGAATGATTTTAGTAAATCACCATGAGATTGCAGGAATGGCTTTGATCAGATATTTGTCCACACATCGAGGATACCCAACTTCCTGGTGTTGCTTCCTGTATTTGGTGAATGAGTGTGTGTTGGCAGCCTCATATGGCTATCCATAAACACAATGGCACTTTGTAAAACAACATTTTACTGCAAGAACACTGAACTGATGCATGAAAGATGCATTTACTTCGCAAGAACTTTTCAGCACCCAATTTTTCCGGTGACGTGATCACACGATTTGGGTCACCATGGCGATCACGTTCTCTCGGGTGACCAGCGTTACCGATGACGATGGGAGTTAGTCCTCTGTTTTTGAAAGGAATAGGCTCTTATGAGGAGTTCACTGCCCATTACTTGTCCATATCCTGTGACTCTCAACACGCAGTTTTACTACACTTACACACTCATTTGCAGGAAAAGGAGGCAACGCTAGGAAATGGGGCTTCTTCGATGTGTGGATAAAGATCTGATCCAAGCCGTTCCTGCCATTTAGTGGTGATTTATCATACTGAAACCATTCCCAGAGGCTTAATACATATTAATGAGCATCACCAAATTCGTAATAATAGTTTATTTTGAATAAGAAAAATATATTTTCACGTTTGGCACTCAAGGACAATACTTCTGAAGACGTATTCATATGTTATGACGTGAGTTAAGGTCTTTTGTGCATTTTGTCTCCACAATATCACACGTCACAATTATTAGCTTTGATTGCTACATCCGTTGCAGCCTGTTCATCCTGGAAGGGGGATTACCTCATGTGCGGTCCCTTCTCAAGGTATTCTCATTTGCCTCTTGCTGAGGTTTTTGAGTTTTTCCTTGCCGTCATGTTGGTTCCAGATCAGGGGATGTGTCATTGTAACCTGTGCAGTCATTTGAGACATTTTGTGATGAAGGGCTATAAGAATAAATGTTATTTGACTTGACTTGGATTACCTTATGCACGATCCGTTCTCAAGGTTTCATCATTTTCCTCATGCTGAGGTTTTGAGTTTGTTCTTGCCCTCATGTAGGTTTTAGATCAGGGGATGGTGTACTAATAGTCTGTAGTTTGCAATAATCTGTGGTCTGTGCAGCTCTTTGAGACTCCTTGTGATTAAGGGCATCAGAAATACACGTGGCTTGACTTGACTTGAGGTTTTTGAGTTTTTCCTTGCCCTCGTGTAGTTTTTAGATCAGGGGATGGTGTAATTATAGTCTGTAGTTTGCAATAATCTGTGTTCTGTGCAGCCCTTTGAGACTCCTTGTGATCAAGGGCATCAGAAATACACGTGGCTTGACTTGACTTGAGGTTTTTGAGTTTTTCCTTGCCATCGTGTAGTTTTTAGATCAGGGGATGGTGTAATAATAGTCTGCAGTTTGCAATAATCCGTGGTCTTTGCAGCCCTTTGAGACTCCTTGTGATTAAGAGTGTCAAAAATAAACATAACTTGACTTGGCTGAGGTTTTGAGTTTTCCTTGCCCTGATGTTGGTTTTAGATCAGGGGATGGTGTAATAATAGTCTTTGGTTTGCAATAATCTGTGGTCTTTGCAGCCATTTGAGACTGACTTGACTTGACTATTTGAATTTCAAATCTCTGCAACGATGGAGACTACGCCCCACACACTGCGCAGCCTTTCCGCCGCATTCTCTCACATTGCCTTGAGAAACATTCCAAGAATTTCATTATTAAACGCTTTGATTCGATTTAAACTCTCCTTTTACTTAGCTGTGACCTGTTTGCTTGAAGAAAATAAAAAAGGAGCGCAAATATCAGCCGGTGCTCTGCAGTCGAGACGATCGCATCCCTTCAAACACGGGGAGCAGAAAACAACAAGAAATACAATATTTTGTGGTTTTTATGCAAATCTGACATTTCCTCTGGACGGGCTTTTTGTTGACCACTGATCCCGGCTGGTGTTACTGCTGAGGTAGCAGGGTCCTCCGTCACGTTGCATCGTCATTATTTGTTTCCGGCACATTAATACCTGTCAAATAGAAGCCACGCGCCGGCAGGTCCAAAATGTTGATGCTGATTGTGTACCAAATGGATCATATTTGTGTGCCAAGTACATCAGGGTGAAGGCCTATCTTGTGGCTGCACCTTCTAGACGGAATTGCAATGAGCGGGAAAGCAATTTTTTTTCCCTGTGTAGCTCACCTCCATCAAAAAATGAGGCCCGCGTGTACACGTTCCGAAAGTACAAGCCCCAAAAAAACAGCATGGCTTCATCTTAGTGCAGTCGTTTCAAATAAAATTGGGATTTAGACAGAGACGTTTGCTTTTTTGACACAGACTTTTTATATCCACACTATTAACTGGCAGTTTATTGTTTGTTTACAGACTCTTAGAGTTTATTTTTGGGCGGACATCTGGATGATGAATGTAAAACTTCCATCCATCCATTATCTGCACCGCTTATCCTCAGTAGGGGGGTGCTGGAGCCCATCCCAGCCATCTTCAGGCAGTGGGCAGGGGACACCCTGAACTGGTTGCCAGCCAATCGCAGGGCACACAGGGACAGACAACTCACTCTTTCATTCACACCTAGGGACAATTTGGACCGGCCAATTCACCTGAAATGCATGTTTTTGGAATGTGGGAGGAAACCGGAGTGCCCGGAGGAAACCCACGCGAGCACAGGGAGAACATGCAAACTATGCACAGGAAGGTCGGTAGTTGGATTTGAACCCATGACCTAAGAACTGTGCCGCACACGCAAATATAAAACTTGTTTATGTTAAATGCAAAAAATGTACTCCGTTACATTTACTTGATGTTTTGGGAAATGTTGTACTTCTAGGAGTATTTTGACATCCCTATACTGTCATGGTTGCCATGGCGCCCAATTGGCCGCGCCGGTGTGTGCCGGGGTTGCCATGGTGCACAATTGGCCCCGCCCGTATGGCGCCAGCTGCGGCTCATTGAGGAATGGGTTTTCTGTCTATATAAAGCTCAGCGCGCCCTTGCTTCGGTTGTCATCCCGTCAAACGAACTTCTGCCCCACAAGACATAGGTTCTTACTCTGTCCTGTTTTCCTGTTGATATCTTCAGTCTGGTATTGTTCCAGTTAATTATTGTCCTTGTTTCATTTCGATTCCAGTTTTGTTTCCGTTTATTTTGGTCCTGTTTATTATTTTCTCCAGTTTTTGTACCCATCTAGTTTTTCCTGTTGGTTATCGATTTCCTGATTTGTTGTCAATCCTGTCTGTCCCTTCCTGTCCGGTATTGACCCCATCTGTCCGATATCAACTCGGGCAGTTGGAATCGGTCTCGTTGGTCTCTGGCTTCCTGTCCTTCCACACCAGACCGGCTTTCTAACGTGCATGACTCCCCATTTTCCGTAAAATAAAAGGCTTGTGTGAGAACGTCACGCGATTGGGTCCTGTTTCTGTTCTGGTTCATGTCATTTACTTTTACTTGTGTAAATTTTTGATGAAAAAAAAAAGGTACTTTTACTCCGCTACATTAGGCAACATTGAAGTCGTTACTTAAATCCCCTCCATGTAAGTACGCCTCTGTCTGTCTCCGCCAAGGGACATTTATTTTGACGCAGACCTCCGGCAGGCTTTAGCATGTTTAACCAATCATACGTAGCAGCCTCGTCACGTGACGATATTTGACTTCAGCGTGGGAAACGTTGTTTACGGACGTTGAAAATGTCGCTTAGCAATACTGACTATAAAAACACAGAAGAAGAGGCGCACCCCTGGCCTCACATGAAAAAAACATCTTAAAAAGGGAGCGAAACACCAGCTACAATATGCAAGATCTCCTTTATTGGAGTTCATGGGCTAGCTTGTTGTTCTGCAGAGCCTGTTAAGATACTTAAATGTTAAATGTGCTTCATTTATTGATTTCATACTATTTTTGTTTTATTGTTTATTAAAGCCCTTGAATTTACAATGACTATTTTAATCTACTTTTAAAATAAATGTATTTTTTTGTGGATTGGACAGACTTGTCAGGACCAGAACGGAGACAGGACCAGCTTGCATTTCGTTTCTCTCAGTTTTATTGGGAAGAAGGGAAAGGATTGCACATACGATCCGGTGATCGCTGGTCACGGGAAGCAGGTCGCTTTGAACGCGGAATTGAAACTTCCGTGGCGAGCGATGGCGGTGTCGGGAACAGAAAAAAACGGGTCAGTACCAGAGACAGGAGAGCAAAAAAAGGGGGCGGATCGGAAACTGGTCGAAAGCTAGGAGTGGAGAGTAAGCATGGTCGGGATCTAAAAATGGGTCGTAGCCAGGAGAACAGACGGGAGCAAAAACAGGTGGGAGTCCATTTGGTTTCTGTCTTGGATCAGACAACCCTGATCAGATTGGCCCATCCCTAGTATGGATGAAATAAATATTATTTATGCAATACATCGAGTTAGTCCTTCAGGCTTCAGCCAAAGAGCTGCACTGCCGTGATTTTAATCACACGTTTCAATATATAGAGCTTTTTGAACATGATGGTAATCAGCTGCTTCTGGCGGGAGCATATAATCCATCCATATCTTGTGGTTCTACGCTCTCTTTTATTTTATTCCCAGATAAATGGACCAAAGTGAGCAGTTTTAAAGTCCCTCTGCTTTTACTCGGTCCATTCAAAGCTGTACGTGTGCATCAAAAGAATACAGAAATCTTACTCAACCACGGGATTGATAAATGGCTCGGCATTGAACTTAAAGATGCATTAAGAAAGACCCGTGTCCTTACAAAAAATAAGAGTGCTAAATGACAGACAAAAACAACCTGAAGGTCACATTTCATCCTTTCAGTCTCATTTTTGGCCAAGTAAAACCCTTTGCGTTTGAGGAAGATGGGCTCTGACACATGAAGAATGCCATCCACTCTGTCAGTCCTTCTGGTTTTTGCGTCGCCAGATGTGGTTCTATGCTTTTATTCTCATTTGATATTCTGTGCTTTTAGTTCCTTTTGTTTGAGTGTAAAAAAAGGCCAGCAGCCTCCGGGAATAGGCGCATGATACACTGTGTTGTAGCAAGACCTCCAGGACCAAAGGCGAAGCTGGAACGTAGTCACCTCGCGTGATACAATATCTATAACACGCTGGAGTAACACGGCCTATCTTATCAGATAAAGTTAGCGGGGTGGCAATTGCTGGGGGGGGGGAAACGGGAACAAGATAACAAAAATAACAGCCTACCGATTTACAGACTCTGCGATTCGGAAATCATCGGCGTGCCCTCTCGAGATACTTAAAAGTACAACATGTATGGTCCTCGCACGGACACATTTTCAGGCAAATGAAGACATTTGAATTTTCACTGGGTCGTTCAATTTCGCGCCTCGACTATTTGTACGCCGGAGAAGCCATTTAAAAAGTCAATATTTTCATAACGTATCTCCTCAAAGGACATAAAGATGCGGCTATAACACTGTGGAAATATTCTCATTGACTTCAATCGTTCCAAATTTATGATCACGTCCGTCTATATTTCAGTTGAATAGCCATTTTTGTTATCGCTCCTATTTTATCCGAGGACATTAATTGGCTACTTAACAGCAATGTTCCCTGTAATTTTGCAGGGGTCTGAGCGTTCACACAAAGTCGGTGAGCAACGCTTGAAACAACAGTGAGCAACGGCAATCCCAAGTGTGGCAACTAAATCATTATCAAACATGTCCAAAACTTGACATCAAGTAACATTTTGCTGAGTTTCCGACAATGTGAAATTATTTTTCTCTTTTGAATGAATTGACTCATGTACTATTGCAAAGGTTGTACGGCCTACAAACGTCGTTTGTTCTTACAATTCTTTCACAAGATATCCATTTCTTTTTATTTCCCGATATATTTTGTCGCAGAATATTAACATTTTTGGGGGCTTATTGAGTCGGTTGCAAGATACAGAACTGTACTTAATCACATTTTTTAGTGGAAGTACAATGTTGGCACCAAGATTCACTTGATATCATTGGAAATTATTTGAATGCAACAAAAAAAAATTCTTCTTTTTTCCGTGTTTTTTTCTACTTTTTTTAAATTCCTTTAAAAAAAATCTCATTGTGTTTATTTTTTCCGAGCTGTTACTTTTTTCTTTTTGTTCTCTGATTACTTTTTTCCTACATTTCTTTCTTTTCTTTTTTCTGGCTTTTCTTCTTAATTTTTCCTTCTTTTTTTCTCTTCCTTTTGTTTTGTTTTTTTCTCAGCTTTTCACTACTTTTTCATTTTGGTATTTTTTTCTTTTCTGTTCTATTCCCCCCTTCTTTGAAGTCATTTTGTGCATAGTTTTACATAATATTTGGTCATGTTGGGATTAAAGGAGCAAAAACAACCTGAAGAGCCGTTTAGGACCCGAAAGAGCCGGTTCCTTTTAGTGAGCCGAGCCGAAGAAGCCGGTTCTCGACCAACTCTACTAACTTTACTCAACTTCTTTCTACTTCGACTCGACTTCAAAATACCGCATTTAGGACACAACGTCAGGGGAACCCGTGTATTTTTACCTTTATTTATTGTAACTTTGACTTGAGTCGTTTCTTAATTAGTAATTTTGAGCCCTGATTTTTGTGCGCCGGCTAGATTCTCTTGTGCGCAAAGAATGTGCGAGCAGTGCGCAATTGCGCACGCGCGCAGCTTCGAGGGAACGCTGCTTAACAGACTAAAATTGCCACCTCTGAGTCTGGTGAGACGGGTTTAATAATATACCTGTTTAAATCCAGCAGTCGCAAAGGGTCACGACCACCACTTATCTAAATCATGTAATGGCACTCGGCACGAGTTTCTTCTGCGACTCTTATAGATCGGTGCCTCCCTATAGCTTCGGAATCAGCGGCAGTGTTCGGAATGCTTTAATTCACATTTAAAAAGGACTTCTCTCCGGTGGTCACAGCCCCCCCGTGATGTGACTTGCATGACTAATACCATGGCAAATGAAAGAACATGCATTAGGGCTCTCGCCTCTGTGCCTGGTATTTGCATAACTCGCTCTGCCATTTTGGAAAACGTAGCATCAACAGAGCTGTGACATGCAGTGAAGCATGCAAAAAATGGGGTTATTGGCAGGATCGTACTTTTCGCACAATTCGGAATATTCACTGCTACGTGTCGACTCTTAGGAAACGGCGTTGTCGGAATATGCCGTGCCGCAAGTTTCATTTACATTGTTCCTTTGTGTGTTTGTCTGGATCCAGAGTCAAGTGAGAGTCATGACTTTTTCTACAGAAAGTAGTATGAATGCATGACATCTATCAGGGAAACTGATACACATTAGAAAGGAGATGACAAAACAAATGATGTTACTGATATAGAATAGAATAGATCATCAGTCTAATTCAAAGAAAATTGGACGGATAATTGGTGACCTGGAGCCACGTGGCTGTATAAGACAGTGGAACCTCGGTTTTCGAAACGCCTCTCAGTTCAAACGAATCGGAGTCCGACCAAAAATTTCTAGAAATTCTTGCTTCGCTGTTTGGTCAAAAAAATCGGAGTTCGAACGCCGGTAATGCGTGAGTGCGTACGCTAGGGTGCGATGCGGAGCGGCGTACGGGTGTTTTAGCCCCTAATTATGCCTCAGAAAGAAGAAAAGTAGTGCGTACAACTATTGCATTTAAGAAAGAAATAATAGCAAAATATGAAGGAGGTGTGCGAGCGCTTTCTGCTGACCACCACAAAGGTAAGAAATCCTATTCATAATTATTTTCTTTATCCTTTTTTTTTTAATTTTTACACGTTCATGTTAGCGTAATCTTTCGTGCGGAAGATTACGATAATGCGAACGTACGATTAGCCTGGGTTAGCTTCATGTTTACGTTAAACATTCAAAACATTCAGCGCGGCGGCGCAGTGGTTAGCGCATGTGCGGCACAGTTCGTGTCATGGGAACTTCCTGCGTGGGTTCAAATCCAGCTCCAGACTTCCTGTGCGGTGTTTGTATGTTCTCCCCGTGCTTGCGTGGGTTTCCTCCGGGCACTCCGGTTTTCTCCCACATTCCAAAAACATGCATTTCAGGTGAATTGGCCGGTCCAAATTGTCCCTAGGTTTGAATGGGCGAGTGAGTTGTCTCTCCCCTTGTGCCCTGCGATTGGCTGGCAACCAGTTCAGGGTGTCCCCTGCCCACTGCCCGATGATTGCTGGGATGGGCTCCAGTACCCCCGCGACCCTACTGAGGATAAGCGGTGCAGCTAATGAGATGAGATGAGACATTCAGGGTGTTGGAACGGAGCCCAACTTTCAGGGTGTTGGGACGCAGCCCCCTTTCCAATGAGGCGCTCACCACTTGTTGTGGTGACCCGGGTGCTAAATGACTTGTAAACGACCTGATTTTTTAATTTTTACACGTTCATGTCAGCGTAATCTTTCGTACGGAAGATTACGCTAACGCGAAACGTATGATTAGCCTGGGTTAGCTTTATGTTTACTTTAAACATTCATGGTAAACATTCAGGGTGTTGGAACGGATTAAAACGATTTACATTATTTTTAATGGGAAAAATGATTTCGGTGATTGAACAAATCAGATTTCGAACAGGGTTCTGGGACGGATTATGGTCGAGAACCATAAACTAACGCTATTTGTGTTTACCTGAGGTTTTTTTGTTAAATAGCAAAACAAAATAAAAGATCAATTTCATTTTTCAATGCATTGCAAAATTTAATCATACTGTATTGGGGAAAACATAGCATGATCTTATTGTACTAAATTTGACCTAATTTCTCTATCAAAATAAAATTAAAATAAAAAAATCCTAAAGTAAGCAAAACTATTGGATACAGGAGATGTTTTTTCTTGATTCAAGAACATTCTTTTCTGTAATCAAAAAAAAAACAGGAAAAAGGAATCTACTATCTGCATTGTCAGTCGATTGTAATTATGATTTGAGCAAATATTGTAAAATTTTTCTACTTCCCGTCTCGATTACTGTAATGCACTACTCTCCAGTCTCCCGAAGTCCAAAATCAAAAGCCTTCAGCTGGTACAAAATGCCGCAGTGAGGCTTTTAACTAAGACCAGAAAGTTTGATCACATTACCCGGATTTTAGCTAACCTGCATTGGCTCCCTGTTAGCTTAAGATGTGATTCCAAGGTGCTGTTGGTATTATACAAAATCATGCATGGACTTGCTCCCTCATATTTTTCAGATTTAATTTCCCCCTATGTTCCGGTCCGGAGCCTTCACTCTGAAAACGCTGGTCTACTCGTGATCCCAAGAGCCAAGAAGAGATCCACAGGGTCAAGAGCATTCTCCATGCTCTTCCCCCTGAGATTTGATCTGGAACCTCAGTGGAACTGTTTAAATCTAGGCTTAAAACACATTTCCATTCTATAGCATATGAATAACCTATATTTTATGTTGATAATATGTGTATTATTTGCCCTCATGTAGGTTTTAGATGAGGGGATATTGTCATAATAGTCTGTAATCATAGTTTGCAATAGTCTTTAATCTGTGCAGCCCTTTGAGACTCTTTGTGATTAAGGGCTATACAGACAAACATGACTTGACTTAAAATAAGGTAGAATATGGTTCACGGTTTCCTTAACCGCATGGGCCGTCTGGGCACCAATTAGGACGCAACTCTGGACAGCTTTCTCCACTGTTGAAGGTTTCTGGCCTGTTTTTGGGCTGTGGCAAAGTTAGCACCAGTCCATTTTCTAATGTTCCCTGCCCAGTTATTTTTGTGTCTGCCTCTCCTCCTGCCCCCATGGACTGTGTCCTGGAGAATTAGCTTGGTCAGTCCTGATCATCTTGTGACGAGATCATACCACTGAAGTTTTCATCCGCGCACAATTGACTACAGTTCTTGGTAGGGTCCAATGTGCCCTCTGATGGTGTTTCGCACCATTTTTGTCACATGAGCTCTGCAGCTGATTCCTAGAAGTTTCCTGTAGAATGACATCTCCGTGTCCTGGATTTTTTTTCCAGTTTTGCTGTGAGAATCCCTGTCTTGCAAGCGTAGAGGAAGATGGAAGTAGCCAGCGCTCACATGAGTCTAAACTTTGATTTCATTGCTACGTTTTTTTTCTTCCAGATGACTTCAATTAAGGTGTAGCTGTGGCTTTAGCTATTCTGGCCATGATTTCTGGTTCTGACCCCTCCTCTTATAAGAGCTCCAAGATATTTAAATGTGGTGATACGTTCAAGCTCTTGTTGGTTGAGGTTGATGTTTGTGGTTATACCTTGGGGTTGTTGGTCGTTACTTTATTTTTTTCTGTTCTTATTCTATACTAGGTTGACACTATATCCAAGCAATTGACCAGATCTCGGAGTTCCTGCCCTTCTCTGCCACTCCGGCAATATTATTTGAAAAACTAAAGTTGGTATTGTTGTGTCCCCTAATGCTCACTATACTTCATGTTTGTCAGGAGCTTCAGTCATGATCCTCTCTAGGATGATGTTGAATAAAGTTGGAGGGAGAATGCAGCCTTGTCTAACAATTTTTTTAAGCAGTAACAAAATGCATTTCCACTCTGTTGGCTAAAAATTGAATAATTCAAAGTATTTATCTGGTCGGTGGCCTTGGGGTAGGGCGCCCGCCGCGAGACTAGGAGGTTGCTGGTTTGACCCTCGGCCGGGTCATACCTAAGACTTACAACATTGGTACCCATTGCCTCCCTGCTTGGCGCTCGGCATTAGGGGTTGGAATTGGGGGGTTTGGTCACCTAATGACTCCCAATGAGATGGTGCAACACATCAGTTGGGTTGAGCGTGGGGGCTGGGAATCCCCCTCTTTGTATGAATGTCCCCGAAAGAGTCAAGAATTTGAATGTGTTCTTGACTCGAGTCACCTCCCACTCGGGGATATGGCTCCCGTGTGTATATATGTATATATTTACCTGATTTCAGTCCATTTTTTGTCAAGACCAGAACAGCAAACAGGACCCACTCGCGTAAAGTTACTCACAGTTTTATTGGGGAGAAGGGAAAGGAGTGCACACACACGATCCTGAGATTGCTGGTCATGGGGCGTAGGTTGGTCAGACGCGGAAGTGGGACTTATGTGGCGAGCGATGGCGGTGTCGGGAACGGAAAACAAGTCGAAAACCAGGAGAGGGGAGTAGACGTGGTCGAGATCAAAAACGGATCGTTATTCGGGGCGGGAGAACAGACGTGATTGAGATCAAAACAGGTCGTAATTCGGGACGGGAGAGCAGGTTGCTCGTTCTCCGTGGCGAGCAACGGCAGTGTCGAGAGCGGGAAAAAACAGATCTGTGGCCAGGACGGGGGAGCAAAAATTGTAGTCAAGTTCAGAAAATGGGTCAGAGCTGGGAAACAGACGGGAATCAGAACAGGAAAGAATCAGGGTCGCAAGGCTTGCCTAGCGTAAGCTGAGGTTCGCAGACGGACTGACAACCGGTGACAGGCGGAGGTTTAAAAAGTGACAGGGACCCCATCAGTGTCCGAGGCAGGTGGTGCCAAAGGAACGGGCACAGGTGCCTCGCATCAGTTATCATGACATTTTTACATAATTTTTAAGTTTAAAAAAATGCATTAGAATTGGCAGGCTTGTTCGAGTTGATGGATGGCACAAATATTTGCTCATTTTTTATTTTATATTTCCTCTCTTGGTCTTGAAAATTTTGAAGCATTACTTATTTACATTTTTTTTTCATATAACACAAGATAGAAACTGGTTAAAATCGTTTAAAATAAGGTTTATAATGTGGGTTTTCATTTCAAGCTGTAATCTTCCTTTTGCAGTGTGGTATCGTTTATCTGCGAAGAGACACATGACTATCTTTTATCGCGGTAGAAAAAAATAGTGGGATTGTCGACGCGTTCTTAAGGATGGGCTGGGCACCTGTATGATGCGGCAGGGGTAAACCAGTGAAAACTGTCGGGAACTGCTGTTGAACAAAAGAGTGTGTTGTGTCACCCTGACGCGAGTGACATGGCCGCTTTCTGGTGTCCCGTTTCATCTGGAGGGACGAAAGCATGACCAACTTGGGTGCCGAGGTGCCTAACTTGTTTGGGTGTTTGGGCAATTGGGTTGGCCATGGTCCAAAAAATTGTATGTGTTTTTTTTTTTTGCTGTTTATATCCCTTTTATTTTCTTTGTTATTGTATGTGTGTGTGTCTTGCTGTCGGTCACCCCTCTTGAGGGATATGACCAAGGTAGATAGATAGAAAAACGAAATTGTGATCGAGCATCCCCGGAGAGTAGCGCTAGATATAAGGTGCACTTATCAAACACTCGGAGGATCATTCAGCAGTGCTTTAGCTGTTGGAACAAGGTAAGTCGAGTCGGTCCGCGCGCGAAGCATGACTTGTCTGTCGGAATCACACGGATGACCACAGCAAGTTGCAACTCGCGCCACTGAGGGGGAAATAATCACCACGCTACATCCTTATAAATTATTAAGCACTCTGTTCTTATTTTAGCTTTGTGCGTTTACGCGTGTCTGTTCCAAGTGATTAGTTATTCATGTTTTTGTTTAGCCTTTGTTGACAGCTGTATTACGGCTGATGAGCGAGAGCGCGCAAGACGAGCGTGGAGAGCGAAGCAGCGCTCTGGTCACAAGGAAGCCGCGCTAGAAGCAGAAGCAGTCACAGCGCAGACGGCAGCAGCAGCAGCAGCAGCAGCAGCAGCAACTCTTCTTTATTTCTCTCTTCTTCCCGGAGTTGCTTCTTCCTCGGAGCATCGACGCCAAAGAAGTCAGAGGAGTAGGCGATCCGGGGCTCGGTAGCCGCTATTTACAGAAAACAAACAAACAAACCATCGCAGACCTGGCTGCCCCGATGCCTATCGAATTTGTTTGCAAAATCAAGTTTGCAGAGGAGGACGAGAAGCAGAAAAGCAAGCAGGATGGGGACAAGGAGAGCCTGATCGAGGAGAGCTGCGCACCCCCGGCCAAAGACTTAGCCGGGTTCGCAAACTCCTGCTCCCTCCACGGGATTAATCACATCTTTGTCTCCGGACGGCTGGGGATCCGGCAGACTCTGTGGGCGCTCGCTTTCCTCACCTCGCTGGCGCTCTTCGTCTACCAGGCGGCCAAATGCGCTATCTCCTACCTGGAGCACCCGCACGTGACGGCGCTGAACGAGGAGGCCAGCCCGGAGATGGTCTTCCCCGCCGTCACCATCTGCAACATCAACCGCTTTCGCTTTTCGGCGCTGACCGACGCAGACATCTACCACTTGGCCAACTTGACCGGGCTGCCCCCTAAAAACAGGGACGGGCACAAGCCCACCGACCTCATGTACCCCGCGCCCGACATGCAGGACATATTCAACAGGACGGGACACCAGCTGGAGGAAATGCTCATGAGCTGCAACTTCAGTGGGCAGAACTGCACGGCGGAAGACTTCACTGTCGTGAGTGCCCAAACATTTAGTAAAGTTACATCGGCGCTTTTGGGGAAACTCTTCTTATCTATTTTTAACAGGGTTGGGAAGGGTTACTTTAACTGGATTACTTTCAATTACTTTTGGATTACTCCAATACCAAATCTGCTGATAAAAGACAAAAGAAAATAAATATGAAAAAAATGATGACTCACAACACGTGGTAAGCTTTCTCTCCTGGCTTTGATCTCCGGCAAAACTAACATAAAATGCGACAGAAACAAAATGAAAATAAATCGAAACAGCTTGTCAACATGGGCAGCACGGCGGCGCAGTGGTTAGCGCATGTGCGGCACAGTTCATGTCATGGGAACCTCCTGCGTGGGTTCAAATCCAGCTCCAGACTTCCTGTGCGGAGTTTGAATGTTCTCCCCGTGCTTGCGTGGGTTTCTTCCGGGCACTCCGGCTTCCTCCCACATTCCAAAAACATGCATTTCAGGTGAATTGGCCGGTCCAAATTGTCCCTAGGTGTGAATGAGCGAGTGAGTTGTCTGTCCCCGTGTGCCCTGCGATTGGCTGGCAACCAGTTCAGGGTGTCCCCTGCCCACTGCCCGGAGATGGCTGGGATGGGCTCCAGCCACCCCGCGACCCTAATGAGGATAAGCGGTATGGCTGATGAGATGAGATGAGCTTGTCAACATCATTTTTGCCGTTCCATGTATTCCGTTACTCCCCTTGCCTGCACAAAATTGAGTCATTTTATTCATATTGAGTTTCTTTTGTCTTTTATTAGCATATTTGGTATTGGAGTAATCCAAAAGTAATTGAAAGTAATCAAGTTAAAGTAACCCTACCCAACCCTGATTTTCCATTCACTCAATTCTTTATTCATCATACACTAGATTCTGCTGTATGATGCATTTTGAGGACATCCTCTTCCTCAAGCACAGTAGTCCGCATTTCGTTCTGTACTACAGACCGTTTTAATGTCCGACAGTATTCTCTCAGCCCAGCCCATTAATACCATTAGTAATAACAAGGATGATTTTTTTTCCCACTGGTCATCAGATACAAAGGTAAAATAATTTTGAAATCAACGGCTTTGATTATCAATTGCCAAACCAGAAGAAAAAAAAAGCTGAGAGGAAAATGGTGTGCTCATCTTGGTCCTGTCCCTTTATCAGTCGAAACATCATTCCCATTAATCAAATTATGTCATCACATTTTTATAACAAGGTATATTAAATGTAACATGAATCACGTTTCAGCATCAAACAGTGTATAATGTGTCCTTCTCATTAGAGATACGGGCAATAATAAGCCTTAATCCATGGTTTAATCACTAGAGATCTAGATGACATGGGAAAGACATTACATTTATTTATCTATATTTGGATTAGATGCAACAGGGAATCGAACCCGGTTCGCGTCAATGAGAGCGCGAATCACAAGACTAATAGGGAAATCGATGACTTAGGAGATGGCATTCCTTTTTATCTTATCATCAAACTATTTTTTACTGACAGTATCACATTGCAAAGCATTGTTTTGGCTGAATTGTTTCCCATATTCCCATATTGCTCCAGTCAAAAAACAGTATTTTACCTCTCTCCTACATACAGTAGTCTGAATGTGTTATTACCCCAACTCACTTAATTTTAACTATAAACTATTATTTAAATAAGGATCATTACATAAGTGCCAGCTCGGTGGCCTTGGGGGTATGGTGCCCGCTCCGAGACTGGGAGGTTGTGGTTCAAGCCTCGGCCGAGTCATACCTAAGACTTAAACATTGGTACTCGTTGCCTCCCTGCTTGGCGTTCAGCATTAGGGGGTTGGAATTGGGGGGTTTGGTCACCTAATGACCCCCAACACCTCAGTTGGGTTGAGCGAGGGGGCTGGGAATCCCCTCCTCTGAATCAATCTCCCAAAAAGAGTCAGAAATGACTCTAGCCACCTCCCACTAGGGGGATATGGCTGTGGTATATATATATAAATAAGTGCACTGAGGAAGAAAGCCATCATGGTGAGCTTGTCATCGGAATCAAGTGTGTCAGGAGACGGGTTCACATCATGCACTTGTTTTCGAACAATCATCTTCTCACCAAGCCTGACCATTTGAATTAGGTGCATGGCAGAAAAATCATCAATTTATTAGAAGTCCTCATCCTTTTGATCAGATGTGTTGGTGATTCCAAATGTTTAGGATCACGGATAAGCTGTTCATTTGCAACAGGTGTGACAGAGGGAGAACACATTTAAAGAAGGCATACATGTGTACCATCATTCACCTGGTTCAAATGATCATCACATGACAAGCCTGACCATTTGCATCGGGTGAGAAGCAGAGGAAAATAATCCATTCTTTAACAGTCCCCATCATTTCAATCAGATTTGTTAGCGGGATAAAAAGATCAGGATCTTGAATGAGCCGATCATTTGAAACGGGTATGATGGAGGAGACACATCTAAAACTGAACCACTTCAAAACCAGGAGTGTTAGCGATGTCATCATTTGGATAGGGTTTTTGTTTGAGGAGGGAAAGCACATCTGAAGCATGTTCAGTATGGCTAAAGAGCTGATCATCTGAAGCAGGCGTGTCAGATGACAAACAACACCAGGTTCATGTTTGATAGATGGATAGATAGATAGATGGATAGATACTTTATTCATCCCCGTAGGGAAATTCACACTTCCAGCAGTCTACCCCGTTGTTTATCAACAGATTAACATGATGCCCTAGGGGTGCTTGTAGCGGAGTGGATGACGTCACACGCCAGTCCAAAAGTTCGACATCCCTGCGGCAGATGGAAATCTCTTTCTTTGTGTCCAGGGATACACCACCTCGTGTTAGTGAGTCCGTCTCCTCTCCCGATTCCCGTAGGCTTTCGTGTCTCTGTATAGCGGCGCTGAAGCCGGAATAGCTCCGGGTGGCTACACGTTAGCGTCCGGGGTGCTAAACGTGAGCCACATTTCCGCAAAACACAGCAACTGCGCTCCCTGTGCACTTCGATGTTTTCCACCAGCACTCGTTGGTCTTAGCTTAGCTTAGCTTAGCTTTTTAGTCTTCTCATCAAAGATCCTCATCGCTTGAATCAGGTGCGTTAGGGGATAAACATCAAGAACATGATGACATCAAAATGTCCATTCTTATCATTTGCATCAGCTTTGTCGGAGGAAGAGAACCTATGGTATATTTCAAGTGCAGTTTTTTAAGTCTTATACAAAACACTTTCACGTGGATGGAAAGGGGAAGCATCCCTTATATGCAGTGTTGGGAGTAATGCGTTACAAAGGAACATGCTCCTGAAACTGAATATTTTTCTTCAATTTTTTAACTCAACTGTTGCTATAACATGGTTCATTACTCTGCTAACGTCTCTTGTTTTTTTGATGGTTCCATCCGCCAGTAACCAATGCTGAAAACAATATTTGGGAGAGTTGGGGATGTTTATATCTGGTTACAAAACACAATTGAATACAGTTGGAGTGGCGCCATCTCAAGCACAGAGTATGAGGGCATGTGATTTCTCCCTACTGATATTCTGATATTCTCCCTAACGTATGTACTTACATCCAAGCTGTATTTAAAACCATATATTAAAACACTAAAACCTGGGAATCAGTTTCCATGTTCATAGTGGGTTGTGTGTCACCAGTAGCCAATGGTAGGCAGCACGGGGGGAGGTGCATGTCTTATAGAGGAACAACAAAATAAATGAGGAAAATGTGAGTACAGAATTTACGGTAAAAGAGTGTTGATTATTGGTCGTTTGATTTGTAAAATCATGTTTGCAATTCACCAAGCCTGGAGCAAAAAACCAAAACATCTTGGACAGTCCCCAGAAATAGGGAAGGAGATCTTTGAATGGACAAAATGGATATGGAGTGTCTCGGTTAAATGTTTGTTTACAATCTTTCAAGAAATATGAAGAGTTCACCGCTTCCACTGGTTGGTGTAGACGTTTTCTTCTATTTCTTTTATTGCGTGGCTATTTTTAAGCAGGTTTTGGGAGGCGGCTTCAATATGAGTATACTGTATACGGTAATTTGTAACTAGAATTTTACTTTCAGAGTAACACGCTACTTTTGGGTGGGAATAATCTGCAATTACTTCTTAAATGAAGTAACTAGTAACAAATTACTCTCTTTTTTCAGTTACCCACTCATTTTGGGGGTTTTGCTTTAATATATTTAGTTTTATAATAAATCGTAGGAATGGATCATCTACCTTGGAGTTATTAAAATTAACCAGCTTGGGACACCAGAGGTGTACCACCAAAAACGGTTTTAAATCAGTCTATTTATTTGTTTCAAGTTCTCAACTTGTTCTGAAAGGAAAAACCCTGTTCGTTTATCTTTTTTATTTTAAGTTTTATAAATTTTACAGTTGATTATTTTTGACCACAATTACCAATCCGAAGATAAATGAAAAACAGACGTACGGAATGGTTGATCTACAATACTACGGCATTTATTTACACATGTCAGGAGGCAAACATTTCGACAAGAGTAAATCAGCATGTTTCTCAATAAATTTGGGAGCGTTGAAGAGGTGTTTAAAGAGGTAATGGTGTAGAAGGAGTTGAATCTGATGTCAAAGTTAAAACAGCCAACAAAGATAATGACCGGAGATTTGCTACGGTGTGTTCAAAGCATGGGATCCAAGCAACTAAAACTGTAAATATTCGTGGTTGACACAAAGTAGCTTGAGAAGACACCGAGGTGTTGGTTTTTGCAAGCTGGAATTCTCCCTTTTCGGGCGAGCAAGGATGCTGGCTTCATCAGGGCTGGTCGAGCGAGGGAGAGAGGCGATGGGCGAGCTCATTTTTTTTCTCACTGTCGCCGAGTTAAGGCACACGTGGCATGGACGTCGCACCGACTTTGCCGCCTCCTTTTGAATGCCTCGTAACGTCATCCACCATCGGAAATGCGTCATGGGAACCTACTTCGTGGGTCCTTCCTAAGGTCCTGAAAGCTCTATTAAAATCAAAGTTCTCGAGACACCAAACCGGCTTGATTTTATCAAACACGCCATAAAACACTCAAGCGCGATTTGATTCAGCGAACAAAGACAATCTTTTGGTTACTTTGCTTACTTGCATCTTTATCATCAATCTGTTGAAACACGTCACCTTCCTGGAACTGGAGACGCCTGGTGTGCAGGTTTGAATACCTCCATCACAGTCCCGTTCTGCCTATCACAGTCGTAGAGATGGCCACGGTAGGCTGTGTGGTTCAGTTCATCAGGGCAGGGAGAGACAGGCGTAGAATAGGCCATCTGGCGTCTTAGGTAGTCCAATAATCCAAGGAAAGGGGTGTCTTGGAGACCTAATGGTGAGTCTTTCGAAGTTCCTTCTATTAAAATCAAAGTTCTCTAGACACAAAATGGGGCCGCCATATAACACTCAACCGCAATTTGACTTAGCAAACAAAGACAATCTTTTGGTTTCCTTGCTTCTTTAAATCTTTATTAAAAATCTGTCAAGACATGTTGGATTCCTGGAACCAGAGACGCCTGGTCTTCAGGTTTAAAGATCTCCATCACAGTCGTGGAGACGACATCGGTAGGCGGTGTGTTGCAGTTCATCCAGGGCAATGGGAGACAGGTGTAGGATAGGCCTTCAGGCATCTTAGGTAGTCCAAAAATTGGAGGAAAGGGGTGTCTCGGAGACCTAATGGTGAGTCTTTCGGAGTTCCTTCTATTAGACAGATTACTTTTCGTTTCTTTGCTTATTTTAAATCTTTATTTAAAAAGTGTCGACATGTCGGCTTCCTGGAACCAGAGTCGCCTGGTGTTCAGGTTCAAAGATCTCCATCACAGTCGTGGAGACTCAGTCGGTAGGCGGTGTGTTTCAGTTGATCCAAGGCTATGGGAGACAGGCGTAGGATAGGCTTTCAGGCGTCTTAGGTAGTCTAAACATTGGTGGAAAGGGGTGTCTTGGAGACTTAATGGTGAGTCTTTCGAAGTTCCTTCTATTGGACAGAGTACTTTTGGTTTTTATGCTTATTTAAATCTTTATTAAAAATCTGTCGACATGTCGGTTTCCTGGAACCGGAGACGCCTGGTGTTCAGGTTCAAAGATCTCCATCACAGTCGTGGAGACGGCGTCGGCAGGCTGTGTGGTTCAGTCCATCCAGGGCAATGGGAGACAGGCGTAGGATAGGCCTTCAGGCATCTTAGGTATTTCAAAAATTGGAGGAAAAGGATGTCTGGAGACCTAATGGGAAGTCTTTCGATGTTCCTTCTATTGAACAGAGTACTTTTGGTTTCTATGCTTATTTAAAACTTAATTAAAAATCTGTCGAGACTTCTTGGCTTCCTGGAACCGGAGACGCCTGGTGTTCAGGTTCAAAGATCTCCATCACAGTCGTGGAGACTGCGTCGGTAGGCGGTGTGTTTTAGTTGGCAATGGGAGACAGGCGTATGATAGGCCTTCAGGCATCTTAGGTAGTCCAAAAATTAGTGGAAAGGGGTGTCTTGGAGACTTAATGGTGAGTCTTTCGAAGTTCCTTCTATTGGAAAGAGTCTGGGGGCGGTGTATTCGTAGCAAAGGGCATCCCCCTACACCCAACACTGCCTATATGTGTGCATGCGTGTTTTGGACACATCTATAGGGGGACAAGCGGCCGCTTTAAAGTTCCATGACTCAGGCTCTGTCAGCAAACTCGACATTGCTGGAGCGTTTTACGTCAACCGCAACAAATATCGGCGACTGCATCAAAAGACCTTGAAACACAAAGCCACCGTTTGCGACGGGCGCACTTTTCTCCCAGCAAGGCCTCCTCCGACGCTGCCTCAAACTCCGTCCTCAAAAATAGCCTTGCACCCCCCCAGCTCTCTCCATTCCTCTCTCTCTTCCTAATGCTTCCACGTTGTGTTTCAATCGCTCTGCTGTCGAGTTTAAATATTTAAAGGCAGATATACATGATTTTTGCATTAGCCAGATTGACTAAAAAGGGAGGCAACAATCTTCGTGCGAATGGACGCCGATGTTTGTATGTGGTAGAGCGGTGTTTCTCAACGGGTGGGTTGGGACCCAAAATTGGATTGCGGAACCGTTTTCAGTGAGTCGTGGGCCTTTGCCTTGGCAAATTAATACAGTGGAACCTCGGTTCTCGACCATAATCCGTTCCAGAACCCTGTTCGAAAACCGATTTGGTCGATCACGGAAAATCTTTTTTCCCATTAAAAGTAATGTAAAATCGTTTTAATCCGTTCCAACACCCTGAATGTTTACCAAGAACGTAAACATGAAGCTAACCCAGGCTAATCGTACGTTCGCGTTAGCGTAATGTTCCTTACGAAAGATTACGCTAACATGAACGTGTAAAAATTTAAAAAAAGGATTATGAATAGGATTTCTTACCTTTGTGGTGGACGTGGGGAGAGAAAAATCATCAAAAGTTTTTCAACCTCTTTCAAAACTTGCGGCAGTTGCTTGCTTATAGCGCTAACTTCCTTAGCCGCATCACTCGATTTCACAGCCTTCTTATTCTTTACTATCGTACTTATAGTAGATTTAGCCATGCTGTATTCACTAGCAAGATCGGAAATTCGTACACCTCTTTCATATTTAGCTATTATGTCTTTCTTAAAGGCAATAGTTGGACAAACAACTTGTCTTTTTTCACCTGTCCTGCTTGCACCGACCTTCTTCGGAGGCATAATTAGGGGCTAAAACACCCGTACGCCGCTCAGCATCGCACCCTAGCGTACCGGCGTTCGAACTCCGATTTTTTGACCGAACAGCGAAGCAAGAATTTCTCGAAATTTTTGGTCGAACACCGATTTGTTCGAACTGAGAGGCGTTCGAAAACCGCCACTGTACTAAGAAAGGAAAGAAAATAACTTGCTGTTATTTAACCCCTTTAACGCGAAGACGTTGGTAAACAAAGTCAAGTCGTCACAATGTCACCAGTCACTGAAATATGTTACGTCACATATCATTGGGAAACTTAAACTCTTGGAATTCAAAATATAGTCATCACAGAAACAAAACAAGCATTCTAAAATAAGATACCCGAAAACAATAAACTTGGCATAGCTCTCCCATAACGTCTCCTGGTAGTCAGCTAATGATACGATTCCCCGCAAACATGGTGAGGTTACCTTTACCAAAGTCCAGTTAATCCAACCTAGTAAAATCTCATCTCATCTCATCAGCCGTACCGCTTATCCTCATTAGGGTCGCGGGGGGGCTGGAGCCCATCCCAGCCATCTCTGGGCAGTGGGCAGGGGACACCTTGAACTGGTTGCCAGCCAATCGCAGGGCACACGGGACAGACAACTCACTCGCTCATTCACACCTAGGGACAATTTGGATGCTTGTTTTTGGAATGTGGGAGGAAACCGGAGTGCCCGGAGGAAACCCACGCAAGCACGGGGAGAACATACAAACTCCGCACAGGAAGTCTGGAGCTGGATTTGAACCCACGCAGGAGGTTCCCATGACATGAACTGTGCCGCACAAGCGCTAACCACTGCGCCGCCGTGCTGCCCACCTAGTAAAATATTTACTCCAAAATAAAACGCCCAGAGATAAATAAAAAAAATCTGCCTAAAAGCATTCCTGCATTGTTTGACAATCTTCGTTGTATCTATGTTATGTTTCATTACTCCCCTTAAAAATGAACAGACATTATTTTCAATACTTCTGTTAGCCTGTGAACTTTGAATTGACACCGGTCTTGCACAATTACAAGACTTTTCTATGGTCCTCAGCTGGTGACAACCTATGAGTCAAAGTCAATGTCAGCTTTGTTGTCAATTCTGCAGCAAAACAGAGAATTTAAATTGCATTTCTCTCGGCTCTCGGTGTCTAGAAAGTAAAAAACTCGTAGACAATAACGACAGATAAATAGACAGTGCACACAAAAAAGAGGGCCTGTTTTGAGAAAAAAAATTATCATGAGCAATTCTGCTTCATAAATCTTTAGCCAATAATGACCAATTCAAATGTGGATTGACACATTGGTTAGCCAATGTATTTGTAAAAAGCCATTTGTGGTTACATTTTACGCTCCTTTATTACACGCAAATGTGCAAATGTACAATCATGGATTCACTTCTAGAAAGAGAAGTCAAACCTTTACTACTCTTTCACAATGTCTACAAACTGGCCAAAATAAAATACATGGATGCAAAGTTTTAAGGGCTGTGAACTGGTTGTCTTTAGATGGCCAGTTTTGGGTACACCTACATCTACCATTAGAAAAATAAGACAAGGTTCTAGGTTAGGCTTCAAACTATTGTCTCACCTGTTTTCTAGCTAAGATGCCCATGTTACACTCATCTGCAGGCATGTCATTGCAAAAAAAAGATCAGGCGTGAATAAAGCCCTTTACATTTATGTGTTCCATCTTAGATGACTCAATTTCAGTAGCACTTGCAGTTATTTTTTTTCAGTTTGGAGACATTTTTACCTTTTAAAAGAGACCATTCAATTGACTTTGGGTACATCTTGGATTGGGATTTTAGGTACATTTTACAGGAACGGTTAGGTTTTTTAAATTTATTTTTAATGTGTATACTATCTACGATTTCTGGACAAAACTGCACAATTCTTTTCATTCAATGAATTTGAAGAGTGGATTTTTTTCCCGTTTTTGGTCGTGGTTTGCAATTAACAATCCACACGTCTCCCCAGTTGAGAACCACTTTGGTAGAAGGTGAGAAATATAGATGGAAACATAGAATTTGTCTTGTTCTAACATTGTTATGAAATCCACCACCCTCTCCAGAGATCTTTTCAGAGTATGTAATTGATTAATAATGTGTTCAATATCGATACGACAAAAGCGTCAGGTTGGCCATAAATCCTCTTTCGACGAAACACGCATTATTCATTGTTTTTTGTTTTTCTTACCGTTGCAGCTACATGGGGGATTACTTCGCGTCGCAGGTAATTTCCATGTTGTGACAGAAAACCGTACAAGCGATTCCTCGCTAGGGAGGGAAAGCAGTTTGTAGTGACAATATTGTTTGAAAATTTGAACCGACGCCACAAGTGGTACCCTTCCCGCTTGGATTTGCGGGGATTTTTTGTCACGTGGGAAAATGTCAGTCACTTTTCATTTAACGGGTGCTTGAAATCTTTGAAAATGCTTACATTTTATTGTTATATTTCCAAGGTTTGGAAAGGGCTTGCATTTTAGGTGAAGTGCTTGTAAATGCTTGATATTGTTGCCATGTTTCTCTGCTCATGCATTGGATATAAAGCAAAACAAGTATGCTTAAAAATGAAGCGCTTGCTCTGGTGGTTTAAATTTCCCATTGGATTTCTTTTTCCCTTGTGATTAACAGCAGCTGGCATTAGTTTGTATTTGGCCTTCTCATATGAGGCGTTACTGTCCCCCTACCGGTCGTGCCCAAGATGTGCAAGATGCTGGCGTTGCTATAAAATGTAAATTACAATCAAAAATTCACGCACAAGCAAATAACTGATATCCAACTCTTCGTTATGGGAGAGTCAACTCTCTAGTTATTTAAAAGGTAATTATGTCATGATTACCGATGTGATGCACCTTTGCCCGCTCCTTTGGTGCCAACTGCCTTGGACTCTGATTGGCCCTATTCAAACCCACTCCTATATGTCCCCTTTTGTCAGTCCGTCTACGAACCTCAGTTTACACTAGGCAAGCCTTTTTCGACTCTGACTACCAACTGATTTTTGCTCCCGTCTGTTCCCCAGCTTCGACAGTTTTTTTTATCCTGACCACTACTCTCCTCTCCTGGCTTTCGACTCGTTTCCGACCACGTTTTTGCTCTCCTGTCCTGGCTACTGACCCGTTTCCCATTCCCAACAGCGCCATCGCTCGCCACGGAAGTCCCACTTCCGCGTTCAGAGCGACCTGCTTTCTGTGCCCAGCGATCACCGGATCGTGGGTGCAACCCTTTCTTTTTTTTCAATAAAACTGAGAGGAACGTAACGCAAGTCGGTTCTGTCTCCGTTCTGGTCTTGACAGATTCACAGAGATGATTAGGTTAACTCAGGTTTTTTTTTTGCTTACTATTTGCTGCATGCTACACCTAAACAGGTCTCTATATTATATATTATTATGTGTTTAGTGCAAGGATTGCATATTTATTATGGACATTTATCATGGGCCACTAAAAAAACGGTTAGCATTTCGCAATGGTAAATTGCAATGGGAAGAACTTCCTGTAACTGAAAGTATAAGCTACATATTACTGTCATTTGTACCCGAAACCAATATGGGACATATATACCTGCCATTTACTCGAAATCTAGTTAATCTCTATATCAACACGTTACATTGGGAATTTATGTATAATAATCCTTTTACTTATTATTTTATTTTCAACAGAAGGATACTGCTGGAATTGTCAATTTCCCTACGGGGATGAAAAAAGTATCTACAGTATCTATCTATCCATCTATCTATCTATCTCTCTATCCCTCTATCTCTCTCTATCTCTATCTCTCTCTCTCTCTCTCTCTCTCTCTCTCTCTCCCCTCTCTCTCTCTATCCCCTCTCTCTCTCTCTCTATCCCCTCTCTCTCTCTCTCTTTCTCTATCCATCCCCTCTCTCTCTCTCTCTCTATCTATCCCCCCTCTCTCTCTCTCTCTATCCCCCCTCTCTCTCTCTCTATCTATCATCTCTCTCTCTCTCTCTATCCACCCTTTCTCTCTCTCTCTCTATATATATATATCCACCCTCTCTCTCTCTCTCTCTCTGTCTCTCTATCCCCTCTCTCTCTCTCTCTATCTATCCACCCTCTCTCTCTCTCTCTCTCTCTCTCTCTATCCCCTCTCTCTCTCTCTCTCTATCTCTCTCTCTCTATCCCCCCCTCTCTCTCTCTCTATCCTATCTCTCTCTCTCTCACTCTCTCTCTCTCTCTCTCTCTATGTATCTATCCCCTCTATCTCTCTCTATCTATCTATCCCCCCCCTCTCTCTCTCTCTCTCTGTATCTATCTACCCTCTCTCTCTCTCTCTCTATCTATCCCCCCTCTCTCTATCTATCTATCTATCTATACATCTATCGAGACATCTATCTAGACATCTATCTATCTATCTATCTATCTATCCACCCTCTCTCTCTCTCTCTCTCTCTCTCTCTCTCTCTCTCTCTCTCTCTGTCTCTCTATCCTCTCTCTGTCTCTCTATCCTCTCTCTCTCTCTATCTATCCACCCTCTCTCTCTCTCTCTCTCTCTCTCTCTCTCTCTCTCTCTCTCTATCCCCTCTCTCTCTCTATCCCCTCCCTCTCTCTCTCTCTCTATCCCCTCTCTCTCCCTATCTCTCTCTCTCTCTCTCTCTCTATCTATGTATCTATCCCCTCTCTCTCTCTCTCTCTCTCTCTCTCTCTATCTATCTATCTATCCCCCCCCCCTCTCTCTCTCTCTCTGTATCTATCTACCCTCTCTCTATCTCTCTCTCTGTATCTATCTACCCTCTCTCTCTCTCTCTCTCTCTCTCTCTCTCTATCTATCTATCTATCTATCTATCTATCTATCTATCTAGACATCTATCTATCTATCTAGACATCTAGACATCTATCTATCTATCTATCTAGACATCTAGACATCTATCTATCTAGACATCTATCTATCTAGACATCTATCTATCTAGACATCTATCGAGACATCTATCTAGACATCTATCTATCTATCTATACCGGTAATCATGTCTCGATAAACGCAGACGCAAGATCATAAATTTCTCATGTAAGGTGCAGATATTTTTGTGACTCACACTGGATTTTTTTCGATTCATGGTACTGGAGAAATTGTAAAATTGCCTTTGAACCTCCTTAAAAACTGCTTGAAATTGGCCATGAAAAATATGTACAAACCCTGAGCTGCCCGTTCCTCTCTGTCCGTCGCAAATTTGAATTTAGGGAATGTGGTCATGGCAGGAAAACAGAAATGGAAAAAGAAGAGTTTGTCATTCGCTATGATCCTGGAAAAAGAAGGAAACCATTATTAGCGGCGACGCGCTATTAATCACAGGGAAACTTGTACAGAGCCGGCGCGCATCAGCCATTACTTGTGGCCACATGGGGAAGCGCCTCATGGATTGGCCTAATGCTTTTTCTCGCTATTGATCATCATGGCCGCGCCAGATGTTTCTTTTCGGCAGCTGGACTCCAGGGACGTTTGATGACCAAATGTCATTGTAATGTTTTTTGACATCTTCACTTGTTACGATTAGATTTGTTGTTTATTTCCGCGGTGCGAAGCGTTTGTGCGGAAAATCACCGACTTTGTTCCCATGCGGGAGAGTCGGAAGTCAAATTTTTGTGCAATTTATTGTACATCCCTAGAGACGAACTAACAACCACGGCATACCCCTTGCTACTTCGAGTATTGCTGGTTCATTCCTTTGCCAATCTTGAATTGAGTTGAATTGTCTTTATTGTCATTGATATCAACGTACCGTGCATTGTGTTCTGCAACAGACAGTAGACAGCAAATCTACATACCTGTCAAGCTCCAGGGCTCCATGCCCTTACAAACTGTCGTATTTAATAATCTTACACCATATTTATTTTTTCAAACGTGTTTATTTATGTAGTTTAACATGTTATATTGTACATGTGTTTCGTTATATCATATATATTGTTCATTAACATTTTGTTGTGAGATCCCGAGTTGCTCGACATGAATGAGGTTTATTATTAAAAAAAGTTCAAAAATAAAGTAACTCTAACGTTCACTGTAGAAGGAAAAAATACATGCAAATAGAATTAAGTAGAATAATACATTTTCTTATTCAAATTATGAATTCATTTTCTGCATTAAATTATTGGTGGTAATATAATGATTAAAGGGATAACCACAAACCTGTCTTTTTTCATTTTCTCCTTTTATACTTCCTTTTCTTCTTAACTTCTTTATACAACATCATAATTCGTAATATAATGCATCAAAGCAAGTGAGCCGTTTGAGAGGCCGGCTCTCTTTAATGAGTTGAGCCGAAAAAGCCGGTTCTCTAAAAACAGACGGACTTCCTTTCACTACATCAAACAGCTCGCTTCGTTTGCAACGAAAAAAAAACAATACCGAGATAGAGGCTACCGCGGCAAACTGGTTTGACTTGATTGATTTGCCGTTTCGAGATAGTCGGTGTATACTGCCTGTGTGTAAAACCGTGTTAGGCTGGTGCATGCTGTCAGTCAAACAGCTGGGTGGCCACCAAGGCAATGTGGTCACCAAAAGAAACTGTAAGGCATGGCGGCAGCTAGCGTTTAGCGGCCTGTTACATTGAAAAAAAAAACAATTAAATCAGACCCGAGAGAAGTCAAAAAGCGCAAAGGAAAGGAAGCGCCAGGAAAGCCCCCTAGCGTTTATCAAAACAATGCCTGACGTCCTTCGTCAGAGCCCTGTTCTCAAAATTCCCCGGCAGAAACATTCCGAATTTGGATCAGCGTGACCTGTCATTGAACTTTCAGCCCACTCAGTGAAAATCTTCAATGCACTCGATAAATGTAACTTGTATTTAATCGTATAAAATCCTTTATAGTAAAATCTATAAAATCCTTCAGTGTGAAGCACATTGTGAAGAACTTTGGGAGGTCTTCATTGACTTGAAAAGCCCAAAATAACGCAAAATGCAGCCTTGAATTCGGCCAAAAAAGGGGGTATAAACCCTCTGATACCCGAGTGTCAGTTTACCGTGAATTCCGGACTATAGAGCACACCTGATTATAAGCCGCACCCACCACATTTTAAGAGGAGAACCGATTTTGTACTTACACAAGCCGCACCTGTATATAAGCCGCATGCGCCCACATTAAAACATGTAACACAATCACAAAATTAGCCCAAACCAGGCTTTGAGTCCCGCGATTGTAAGCGAATATAAATTACACAGTCCAAAAACCACAGCCGGCAAAATGAACAGAAAATGATACCGGTACTTTAAGTCCGATGCAGACCTGCAGAGTTCGGATACCGGTTGAAACTAATCCAAGGAAAAAAAGTCTATTTTTCCAAAGGTAAGGGTGGGAAAAATATATATCCACTAGTGTCCGCCGCGACAACAGGTCTCACTCAACTTTACCCGACTTCCCATCATCCCGCGTTTGCTCCGCTCCTCTTTTTGAATTCGCAAAACATATCAGAATAAGTGTCTCAAATAAATACATTACAAAAATATACAGGTGCAAATACATATTATACATCGGTTACACATATTTACAAAGAAAGACGGTACACCGAGAGAGTTTTCAAAGCTTTAATAATAATATTATAACTTTCATCCCAAACGGTGCCTGTGAAGGGTAGCAAAACGCTACTAGCAACACGCTCGCTACACAGTAAACAGGTCTGTCAAAAAAAACATATCGCACTTGTAGAAACCACGGTAACCCGTCCTCATCTTCCTCCTTATAATTGACGTCATCAAAGTCGTCTTCCCCAGCATGGGAAAGAGACTTTGTCATATAGACGTCGTCCCACGCTCTCTTATTCAAAAACACGCTAGCAACATGCTCGCAAAGTGAAGTTTACGTGCAGTAGCTCTGTTTCCTTATTTATCGGACTGCTCGTTTGCTTTTAGCTTGAAAGCTACGTCAAGTGCCTTTCTTTTTGCAGTTTGCATGATGAGGATATGTCTACGCTAATTTAATTTGTACACAAGCTAAGAAGTTGCAGTCTTCCTCGGCGCATATATTCCACCGGTCTAAATCTTACCTTTTGTACTAAAGCGCCGCTGGCCGCATCACTGAATAAGCCGCAGGGTTGAAGGTTTGGGAAAAAAGTAGCGGCTTATAGTCCGGAATTTACGGTAGTATTTAAAGGCCTTCTTTTTTGTAAAGTATAAATATTGTCGGGATTGAAATATCAGAATGTTTACATACAGATATATATCGATAAACAGCTCACAGCTTGCAAACATTTACCATCCCGCCTCTATAGAGCGAGAATATATTAGCAATGGATGCGTTTTACCCGTTCTCTTCATTATTGAATACGGCTAATAACTTCTTTTTAATTACAGATTACATTGTTGACTCCGTCTCATCACGCCAGATAAGGCCCATGCAACCAGCCGCGAATAAATAGAATACTTCTCTTCCCGTCTAATTGCAAATCTATTGTGCCGAGCTGTCAGAAAGATGAGCCGGAAGCCCTTTGGCTTTTTTTTTTTCTTTTTATTTATTTTTATATTCCTGGACAGCGCACCTGATAGGTTTGCTCTGAGTCATAGTTGTGTTTGCTGATGCGTTATTAGATTTTGCTCTCAGCAAGGACGGATCTCTTCTGCATATATTCGAACCAAACAGCTAAGAGGTAGTTTGTGAGATCGTCTATTCGAATCTGCTCTCCTTGCATGTGAAAGAACAGGCGTAGTGGGATGAAAATTGTCTTGTCGTCATGGTCGTATTTATTGGTATGGTCCTTTAATCGCAAAGGACTCAAAGGTTACAATGACACTGTCCCCTGATCTGAAACCAACATGCGGGCAAGGAAAAACTCAAAACCTCAGCATGAGGAAAACAAGAAACCTTCAGAAGGGGCCTCAGATGCGGGGTGGACGATTTGTGAGGTACCATTTTTACCCCCAAAAGATTTTTTTTACATACATAAGCCGCACCTGATTATAAGCCGCACGTGCCCACATTGAAAGGTGAGATCTCATCTCATTAGCTGCACCGCTTATCCTCAGTAGGGTCGCGGGGGTGCTGGAGCCTATCCCAGCAATCATCGGGCAGTGGGCAGGGGACACCCTGAACTGGTTGCACACAGGGACAGACAACTCGCTCGCTCATTCACACCTGGGGACAATTTGGACCGACCAATCCACCTGAAATGCATGTCTTTGGAATGTGGGAGGAAACCGGAGTGCCCGGAGGAAACCCACGCAAGCACGGGGAGAACATACAAACTCCGCACAGGAAGTCCGGTAGCTGGATTTGAACCCACACAGGAGGTTCCCAAGACCTTGGAACTGTGCCGCACACGCGCTAACCACTGCGCCGCCGTGTTGCCCCTGAAAGGTGAAATATTAATTAAAAAAATTACAGACGCTGCCCTACTTACGAACGAGATTCCGCAAGTTGAATGTGTTCGTATGTTGCTTCAGTGCTATATTTGGTATGTTTAAGGCTTGTATAAGTACCCTGTTTTGTACTAAAAAAATAAACATTTCATAAAATAATATGCTCTATAAAGATAAATAAAGTTGAGTTGATCTTACTTGTGGAAGATGAGCTTCAAGAGTTTGGCGACTTCATCCTCTGTGGTAAAAAGTGGCCGAAAAAAAGCGTTCCGACCATTTTCTCAACCGCATCAAGCTTTCTTATTCCACTTTCATTTCAAACGGCTCGCCTCTTCTTTACACTTTACAGCAACCCTATCGAATGGATGCACGAGATATTAAACTATAAAGATGTCAAAGTTCTTAGCGTGCTGGAGATCCAGTATAGAATGTTTACAAACGAAGCGCATTTCCTCTTCGGGGTGGATGCTGGGTGACCTCTCACAGCGCCACACGCCGGTAGTGGCGGAAAGAAGAACTACAGTAATGTCCTCTACTTGGAAAAAGGTGCGCACAATACAAAATCTAACTTACAGCAATGTCAGGATATTTTTCGACGTCCCCCCAAAAAATGTTCGGACCTACCGTTTTCGTAGATCGAATAGTCGTAGGTAGGGGAGCGTCTTGGTTGCTTCCCTGATTATTTTTCTCCTTGTTAGCGCCAGGCCTCACTAGGTTCGCAGCGGTTTTATGCTCTCTTCGTTTTGATATTATTGCTCTTGCAGTTCTCCGGGTAATGTACAAATGTCGCAAGGTCTTCTTGTATCCCATTCCTGCCCTTAACTCTCTCACAACTTTCCAAACCTGCCTGGTGTGTTCTTTGCTGTCTGTTTTCCAGGGTCTCCTTTCACAGAGCAAGTAATTTTTACTAGGCACTGTATGCAAAGTGGATTGTGGTGCATAAAATAACGTGAGCTCACTGAGATGAGAGATCATGTTTTTTTCTTTTTTTGTTTGTTTGAAAGTGCATGTAAATGGCCGCGTCTTCGCTCAGGGCCAATTTGGTCGCTGGGTAGAAAGTAACAAGCTGTTATTATCTTGAGAAACACATTCTGCACTTGTCTCTATGTTTAGCCGGTGTGAGTCTGCTTATGTGTGTGTGTGTGTGAGGAAATGAGCCGTGCACATGAGCTGAAAAGTAGAAGAGTGACAAGCACTTCCTCGCTGGGTTCGATGCATGCGCGGCACACTGCTTCGCATGACAGGAGTGATGGGTGGTTTGCGAACGAAAAGGCTCCGTGAGCCGGCTTTCCTGAAGTGAATGAGCAGAACAATAGGGATCCGGCTCCCTTTAAGAGCCTCCTCTCTCTCTCTCTATCTCTCTCTCTCTCTCTCGGTCTCTCTTTCTCTCTCTCTCTCTCTCTCTCTCGGTTTCTCTCTCTCTCTCTCTCTCTCTCTCTCTTTCTCTCTCTCTCGGTCTCTCTTTCTCTCTCTCTCTCTCTCTCTCTCTGTCTCGGTCTCTCTCTCTCTCTCTCTCCCTCTCTCTCTGTGTCTCTCTCTGTGTCTCTCTCTCTCTTTCTCTTTCGGTGTCTCTCTCTTTTTCCAATCATTTTTCTCTCTCTCTATCTCTCTCGCTCCCTTTTTCTATCATTTTTCTCTCCTCTCCCTCTCAGTGTCTGTCTCTGTCTTGTTTTAACTCTCTCTCTTTTTAATCACTTTTCTTTCTCTCTTCCTTTCTCTTTCTCTCTTTCTCTCTCTGACTCACTCACTTGCTCACCTACTCACTCACTGACTCTTTCTATCAACTTACCTTCTCTCTCTCTCTCTCTCTCAATCTCTTTCACTCTCTCTTTTTCTATTCTTTTTCTCTCTTTCTCTCCCTCTTTTGGTGTCTGTCTCTGTCTCATTATCTCTCCTTTTTATCATTTTTCTTTCTCTCTCTCTTTCTGACTCACTCACTCGCTCACCCACTCACTCACTGACTTTCTATCAATTTTCCTTCTCTCTCCCTCTCTCTCTCTGTTGCTCTCTCTCTCTGTTGCTCTCGCTTTCTCTCTTACTCTTGTTTTCTTTCTTTTTCTTTCTACCTTTGCTCTTCTAGTTTTTGCTCTCAGCTTCTTTCTCTCTCATTTGCTGTTCTCTCGCTCTATTTCCTCTTTCTATCCATCTTTCTATTTTTCTCTCATTTCTTTCTCTATTTTCCCTTACTGTCTCTTTCTTACCTTCTCTCGCTTTTACTCTGTCTCTCTGTTTCTCTTTTTGTCTCTCTCTCACATTTCTCTTGATCTCTGTTTCTTTCCTTTTCTCTGTTTCTTTTTCTTTTCTCTCTTTTCTCCCTCTCCTTTTTCATCTTACACTCTCATTCTCTCTCATTTTCTTGCTCTTTTCATTTCTTTCTCACTATCCTTCTTCTTTCTCTCTCCCTATTTTTCTCTCTCTCTTTCTTTCTCACTCTCTATTTCACTCTTTCCCTTTCCTTGTCCCCCCTTTTGCTCTCGTTCTCATTTTTTCTCCCTCTGCTTTACTTTTTCTCATACTCACTTCACTCTCTTTTTCTCCATTTTACTCTTTTGGTCTTGTCTGCTCGATTTCTGTATCTCCCTCTCTTTCTCCCTCTCTCTCTCTGACCCATCACTTTTCGCAGGTAAAATGAACACAGTAGATAGATAATAGATTATTAAATACAATTTAATAAAGGGTGAATAACCGTTCGGGTTCCAAAAGAGCCGTTTCTTTGCATTGAGCCAAGCCGAAAGAACCGCTTCTCTTAAAGGAGCCAGAATTGCCAACACAACAAGACACCCACACGGCAGGTAACGAATATGGGTGGCGGCGTGAAAGTGTGACTGGCTATCCGGCTCGGTCCCCAACATCCTGTCAATTAGGAGTCTGCAACGCGGAAGTGTATGCATGTTCTTGCTGTGTATCCTGGCATGTTATTATGTAACACGGTGTGAGGTGCACGTCAACCCCGGAGGCAACAACGATATATCCTAGACACGAACAAACACAACACCTCCAGATTTCTCGGTCACAGCTCCTCCTTCCGCTTTTTATTATGCACGAAAAGGAAATTCCCAAAACGGGAATTCTGAGGACCGAATTTCAGCCGAGGCGGGACAATACTGGAAGTACACATTTTACATTTTACGGTTAAATTAGTGTGGTACACTGAATCGGAAATCGGCCCTAATAAATCCAGCCGGACCCATCCGGGCCTGCGGGTATTGGGACCGACCTGGCCTGCACCCGACCAATTAACTTGATTTGCGGGCCGGAGTCTGAAGCAGACCCAAAATATATATGCAGGGTTGGGTAAGGTTACTTTAACTGGATTACTTTCAATGACTTTTGGATTACTCTAATACCAAATATGCTAATAAAAAACAAAAGAAACTCAATATGAATACAATGATGACTCACAACACGTGGTAAACCTTCTCTCCTGGCTTTGATCTCTTTTACTCCCCAAGCCTGCACAAAATTTTATCATTTTATTAATATTTAGTTTGTTTTGTCTTTTATTAGCATATTTGGTATTTATGCTACTTCTAGTTTTTTTGGTGTGCACTCACGGTTTAGATAGATCAGGGGTGTCAAACTCATTTTAACTCTGGGGCCACACGATAGAACAAACATTCTGTCGAGGGCCGGACTAGTAAATCAAAGAGAAAGAAAAAGAGATAAGGAAATAAGAGAAAGAGGGAGGGAAAAGGAGACAGGGCGGGACAAAGAAAGAAAAAGAGAGAGAGGGAGAGAGCGTGAGAAACAAGAGATAAAAAGTCCTGAGAGAGGGGGAAAAGAAAGGGAGAGGAAGAAAGAAATCCAAAGAGAAATAGAAAGACAGCAGGAGAGAAAAGAGAAAAGAAAGCGCAAAGGGTAGGAAGAGAGAAAGAGAAAAGAGAGAAAAGGAAAAAAGGAAGTTGGAGCAAAAGAAATTAAAAAGACACACAGAGAAAGAGACAAAGAGGAACAAAGGAAGAGAAAAAGAGAGACACAGAGAGTGAAAGAGACAGAGACAGAGTGTGAGAAAAGGGGTGGAAAATAAAGAGAGAGAGAGAGAGAAATAAATACAAGTAGTGTCTTAGTGAGATGCACCTGGCTTTGGCAACATCAAGTTGACATATTTCAACCTGCACGTCTGCTCGCCTGTCCCGGCTTACGACCCATTTTTGTTCCCGACTATGTCTATTCTCCCGTACTGGCTCACGACTCATTTCCGAGCCCGACCACGCTTTGCTCTCTCAGTCCTGGCCAGTTTTCCCGTCCCTGACACCGCCATCGCTCGCTACAGAATATCCACTTCCTGTCATGGTTGCCATGGCGCCCAATTGGCCGCGCCCGTGTGTGTCACAGTTGCCGTGGTGCCCAATTGGCCCCGCCCATGTGTGTCACGGTTGCCACGGTGCCCAATTGGCCCCGCCCATGTGGTGCCACCGGCGATCGATGAGAGCTTGACTTTCTGTTTATATAAAGCTCAGCGATCTCTTGTTCAGGGTCAGCCCGTCAAACAAACTTCTGCCCAACAAGACGTGGTCCTGTTTTCCTGTGATATCTCCAGTCCTGTATTGTTCCCGTTTATTGTTATCCTGCTTAATTTCATGTTCCAGTTTAGTTTCCGTCTGTTTTTGTCCCGTTATTTTCTCCAGTTTTCGTTCCCGTCTATTTTCTCCTGTTAATTTTCAATATCCTGATCCGTTATCTATCCTGTCTATCACTTCCGGTCCGGTATCGATCCCCAACTCGGGCAATTGGAGTCGGTCTCGTCGGTCTCTGGCTTCCAGTCTTTCCACGCCAGACCGGCTACCTAAAGTGCATGACTCCCCATTTCCCGTAAAATAAAGGCTTGTGTGAGAACGTTACGCGATTGGGTCCTGTATCTGTTCTGGTTCTGACACTTCCGTGTTCGGATCAGACCAACTTTAAACCCAGTTTTCTCCGCAATAAAGTTCAATCTTTTTAAATAATTGAATTAAAGCTACCATATTACTCTCAAAGCATATGTTCTGAC
Organism: Urocampus carinirostris; assembly: GCF_059441175.1. NCBI lineage: Eukaryota > Metazoa > Chordata > Actinopteri > Syngnathiformes > Syngnathidae > Urocampus > Urocampus carinirostris. The sequence continues at coordinate 9,446,071 of NC_142362.1, forward strand.
ACATCACCTTTTGTTTTGTCATTGCAAAAAGTTAATATTCCAATTCTAAGTTTGTCTAGTGCACGGACACAGATGAGTTGTTGCAACCCTATGGAATCCAGCTTTGGGGGGTTGAGGGGCGGTTTGAGTCTGCGTACCCCTCCCCTATTACAAAACCGAATCCTGTCCAAAGTTGATACTGAAAGACAGTAGAATCTTTGCTACCTAGCTTTGAAAAACAATGAATTGGTTTACTTGCATCCCATTCGTAGAGGCAAGAGGTAGATTCGGATTCAGGTTTATATGTCCTAAATTTAGAATGGATATTAACTAATTGGTTGCGTGGGTTTACTTGTTTTAGCTCTAAAGGGAAAACCAGGTAAATTGCACTGAACCAAGGGGACCAACAGTCACACAAAGAGACTGATGGCCAAACAAAGGGACTCTAGAGTGAAATAGAAATCCCTGTTTTTAACTCATTATGATGTCATATTACCTCCCTACTCTCTAATTATTGTAATCCTTAGCTGTTTGTGCTTTGACTCCGTATGTTACCGGTTGAAAAACCCTTTTTTTCTTTCCGTCCACCAAAAAGTGAACTGCACTCATGCGGCAGCATTCCATTATCCCCGATCACAAATAGTGTTGCAAGCTGGGATAAGCAGAGGACACCTATGTCAGGTTTACAATTTTTAAGGGGGTTCAGGCTACTGAAGAGTGCCATTGTGGTTCGCCTAAAAGGAACTGCACTCTTTTGTCCACAATGTCTTATCCCCAGTAGATGATCGCTTTTCCATTGCTTAGCAACAGCTGTGATGGTCATTTGAAAGTGTTGAAGTTCAGTAACATTTGTCCAAGTAGTTGTTGAATCGTGTAGCAAAAGGAAAACAAGGGAAAAAGAAACTGTTTTAGTTCTTCTACCATGTTATAAACGGTCCTTTCTTTTGCTCCACCAAAAAGTGAACTGCACTCATGTGGCAGCATTCCATTATCCCCAATCCTATATACTGCTGCGAGCTGGGACCAAAGGAGCACACTTTTGTCGGGTTTACCGTTTTTGAGGGGGTTCGGGCCATTGAAGAGCGCCATTGTGGTCCGCCTAAAAGGAACTGCACTCTTTTGTCCACAATGTTTTATCCCCCCAGTTGACGATTGCTGTTCCGTCGCTTAGCAACAGCTGTGATGGTCATTTGCAAGTGTTGAAGTTCAGCCACATTTGTCCAAGTAGTTGTTGAGTCGTGAAGCAAAAGGAAAAAAGGGGAAAATAAACTTTTATTTCCTCTACAATGTTATAAACTGTCCTTCCTTTCGCTCCACCAAAAAGTGACCTGCACTCGTGTGGCAGCATTCCATTATCCCGAATCCCAAATTCTGCTGCGAGCTGGGACCAGGAGAGCACAGTTTTGTCGCTTTTACCGTTTTTGAGGGGTTCGGGCCACTGAAGAGTGCCATTGTGGTTCGCCTAAAAGGAACTGCACTCTTTTGTCCACAATGTCTTATCCCCAGTAGATGATCGCTTTTCCATTGCTTAGCAACAGCTGTGATGGTCATTTGAAAGTGTTGAAGTTCAGTAACATTTGTCCAAGTAGTTGTTGAATCGTGTAGCAAAAGGAAAACAAGGGAAAAAGAAACTGTTTTATTTCTTCTACCATGTTATAAACGGTCCTTTCTTTTGCTCCACCAAAAAGTGAACTGCACTCATGTGGCAGCATTCCATTATCCCCAATCCTATATACTGCTGCGAGCTGGGACCAAAGGAGCACACTTTTGTCGGGTTTACCGTTTTTGAGGGGGTTCGGGCCATTGAAGAGCGCCATTGTGGTCCGCCTAAAAGGAACTGCACTCTTTTGTCCACAATGTTTTATCCCCCCAGTTGACGATTGCTGTTCCGTCGCTTAGCAACAGCTGTGATGGTCATTTGCAAGTGTTGAAGTTCAGCCACATTTGTCCAAGTAGTTGTTGAGTCGTGAAGCAAAAGGAAAAAAGGGGAAAATAAACTTTTATTTCCTCTACAATGTTATAAACTGTCCTTCCTTTCGCTCCACCAAAAAGTGACCTGCACTCGTGTGGCAGCATTCCATTATCCCGAATCCCAAATTCTGCTGCGAGCTGGGACCAGGAGAGCACAGTTTTGTCGCTTTTACCGTTTTTGAGGGGTTCGGGCCACTGAAGAGTGCCATTGTGGTTCGCCTAAAAGGAACTGCACTCTTTTGTCCACAATGTCTTATCCCCAGTAGATGATCGCTTTTCCGTTGCTTAGCAACAGCTGTGATGGTCATTTGCAAGTGTTGAAGTTCAGCCACATTTGTCCAAGTAGTTGTTGAGTCGTGAAGCAAAAGGAAAAAAGGGGAAAATAAACCGTTTTATTTCTTCTACAATGTTATAAACTGTCCTTCCTTGATCCATGGGTCAATCATACAAATATTCTCTGTTGATAAGACACAAAAGATTTTCAAATGGCCCCAAGTGGACCACAGAAAGCTACCAAGGTTAAATATTGGAATCCAGAAAAAGAGAAATTTCTTAGCAATTCTTCCTAAAAGAACTATATTTGGTTATATTGTAATCTGGTAGCTGAGTGGTTAGCCCATCTGCATCTTCTTCCCGCATAATGGCGTGCTGACTCCTCCCATGGGCGTGCCGAGAAAGCCCCCACCCTGGGCTTCATCATCTCATTGAAGAGCGGTGCGATGTCTGGAATACTCAAAACAACACCGAGCGTTTCTACGTTATCAGGGCTTTTCCGCGTCTGGATATGCTTATTATCTTATCAGCCTTACGTCCCGTTCCCACCGTTCCTGTAAACAACATTTTCTACCAGGGTGCCCTAACCTCGCACCACAGCCCAGCCAATGAATATATTTTGCATTAAATACTAATTGTATTCGATCGTATAAAATCCTTTATAGTCAAATGTATAAAATCCTTCAGATCATGGGATCAATTCCAGCTACCAGCCTTCCTGTATGGGGTTTGCATGTTCTCCCCACATTCCAAAATTGCCCGGTCCAAATTGTCCCTAGGTGTGAATGAGCCAGTGAGTTAGTGAGGATTACCTGTGCAGATAATGGATAGATGCGGACAGTGTTCCCTCTAAGCTGCGCGCGTGCGCAATTGCGCACTGCTCGCACATTCTCAGCGCACAAGAAAATCTAGCCAGCGCACAAAAATGAGGGCTCAAAATTACTAGTTAAGAAGCGACTGAAGTCAAAGTTACAGTGCATGAAGGTAAAAATACACGGCTTCCCCTGACGTTGTGTCCTAAATGCGGTATTTTGAAGTCGTAGAACAAAGTTGAGTAAAGTTAGTAGAGTCGGTCGAGAACCGGCTTCTTCGGCTCGGCTCACTAAAAGGAATCGGCTCTTTTGGGTTCTAAACGGCTCTTCAGGTGGTTTTTGCTTCTTTATTTCCAACATGATCAAATATTATTTAAAATTATGCACAAAATGACTTAAAAGAAGGGGGGAATAGAACAAAAAAGAAAAAAATACCAAAATAAAAAAGTAGTGAAAAGCTGAAAAGGAAGAGAAAAAAGAAGGGAAAAAAAGCCAGAAAAAAAGAAAAGAAATAAATGTAGGAAAAAAGTAAATAGAGAACAAAAAGAAAAAAGTAACAGCTCGAAAAAAATAATCACAATGAGATTTTTTAAAGGAATTTAAAAAAACACGGAAAAAAGAAGAAAAAGTTTGTGTTGCATTCAAATAATTTCTAATGATATCAAGTGAATCTTGTTGCCAACATTGTATTTCTACTAAAAAATGTGATGAAGTACAGTTCTGTACTAAATAAGCCTCCCAAAATGTTAATATTATGCGACAAAAGATATAAGGAAATAAAAAGAAATGTATATCTTGTGAAAGAATTGTAAGAACAAACGACCTTTGTAGGCCGTACAACCTTTGCAATCGTACACGAGTCAATTCATTCAAAAGAGAAAAATAATTTTGCATTGCCGGAAACTCAGCAAAATGTAACTTGAAGTTTTGGAGATGTTTGATAATGAATTATCTTGCCACACTTGGGATTATGGTTGCTCACTGTTGTTTCAAGCGTTGCTCACCGACTTTGTGTGAACACTCAGACCCGTGGAAAATTACAGGGAACATTGGATGCGGGGTTATATTGCAACCTCTACCCTAGGTTGTATATACAGTATTAAGTCCGCAGATAGACAAACATTACCCGGGGTAGAACCTGCTTCCTTTGTTCAATAAGTGAAGCACACGAAGTCATTGGAGGACTGCTGCCTCTGCAACTTCCACCAAAGCTCCAACACAACTCAAGAAAGATGGATTACCACTCCCGCTGATATGCATCTCCACCTTCTCTTATCGGATGAAGACCACCTGTGATAGGATCACACCGATATGCAAACAATTTACCGTTTTCGGAGACTCTGTGTTTTCAGTCCCACCTTGAAGTGATTCTTAAAGCATTTCGGTAAAGCCTTCCGAAGCTGTGGTAGCTCCAACCTCGCCTCAATATACCCCCCCACCCCCAGTCCTATACAACCCCAGGGAGTCTTTAAGTCACACATCCATTTGTCTCTTTGTGACAAGTCATAGAGCAGGCTGTTGGGAGCGTTAATGCGCAGGGCGAGTTTCTCCGGTGCACAGGACGGCGAGAAGGTTTCCCTATATAACACAGCCAGGTTTCCTCACGGATTGAGAGTCGCTCCGCAAGATTGATCATGACTCCTGACGGCGCGCCGCTCCCTTTTCCCGGGCGATCGATACATCCTTCAGTCACATCGCTTCCCGGTCCGAGCCAAGAGTGACTAATTATCCCCTGCTCGGGTTTTGGGGCTGCGGTGGTAAATACGAGCAGTGGTGACAAATTCGCTTCCCTGGGAGGAACGTCTGTTTCGCCGAGTCCATACGTGGGATCGATTAGTATACACTGAAATATGTAATATGAAATCATTGATGTCTGCGCTTGAACTTGGAATATACTGTATGTGAGGAGTTTTTCCCTAAAGCACAGGCGTCAAACAGGCAGCCCGCGGGGCCCGTTAAGGGATTGAATCCGGCCCGCGAGACGACTTTCAGAGAAGCGCAAGAGAAAAACAAGCTGCTGGTTGAAATATGTCAACTTCATCTCATCTCATCTCATTAGCTGCACCGCTGATCCTCAGTAGGGTCGCGGGGGTGCTGGAGCCCATCCCAGCAATCATCGGGCAGTGGGCAGGGGACACCCTGAACTGGTTGCCAGCCAATCGCAGGGCACACAGGGACAGACAACTCACTCGCTCATTCACACCTAGGGACAATTTGGACCGGCCAATTCACCTGAAATGCATGTTTTTGGAATGTGGGAGGAAACCGGAGTGCCCGGAGGAAACCCACGCAAGCACGGGGTGAACATACAAACTCCACACAGGAAGTCTGGAGCTGGATTTGAACCCACGCAGGAGGTTCCCATGACTTGAACTGTGCCGCCCATGCGCTAACCACTGCGCCGCCGTGCTGCCCATATGTCAACTTGACCAGCTCAGTAGCCTAGATGGTAGTGTGCCCGCTTTGAGACTGGGAGGTCGCTGGTTCGCGCCTCGGCCGAGACATACCTAATTGGTATAATGGCGGCGCCCTCTGTTGGCTGCGGCTGCATCGACTCGCTACAACGGGTCAGGTGTATCGACATTTCCTTCTGTGTACATTGTTACAAAGAATGACAATACAAAGGAAATTATTATTATTATTATTATTATTATGTTGCCAAAGAAAGGTGCCTCTCACAAAGACACTGTATTTATTTTTTTCTCCCTCTCTCACTCTCTCGCTCTCTCTCTCTCTCTCTCTCTCTCTCTCTCTCTCTCTCTCTCTCTCTCTCTCTCCCCCTCTGTTCCAGCCCTTTTCTCCCACTCTCTGTGTCTTTTTCTCTTGCTTTGTTGTTCTTTGTCTCTTTCTCTCTGTGTCTTTTTAACTTCTTTTGCTCTAACTTCCTTTTTTCCTTTTCTCTCTTTTCTTTCTCTCTTCCTACCCTTCACGCTTTCTTTTCTCCTTTCTCTCCTTCTGTCTTTTTCTCTTTGGATTTCTTTCTTCCGCTCCCTTTCTTATCACCTCTCTCACGACTTCTCTTTTTATCTCTTTTGTTTCTCCCGCTCTCTCCCTCACTCTTTCTTTGTCCAGCCCTCTCTCTTTTTCCCTCCCTCTTTCTTTTATTTCCTTATATCTTTTTTTCTTTCTCTTTAATCTACTAGTCCGGCCCCCGACAGAATGTTTGTTCTATCGTGTGGCCCCCGAGTTAAAATGAGTTTGACACCCCTGCCCTAAAGCATTGGTTCTCCAATGGTATTTCTCAGAACCTACAAGCTGCAACCTAAACAAGAAAACATTTCCATCTCTCTAGTGTAACAGAGGAAATCATTGTGCAGTTTAAAGCAAAATAATCATATTTACCTTAAAAAAAACAAAAAAAAACTGGCAAAACCAAAAGGACTTCAAGAACCGTATATTCCTGCATATAAGACCACATTGCATAGCATGAGCAACCCTGTAAAACAGATTTGAAGTAGCCTCATACTAAAAGAAATCCAAAATATTAATAAACCTTGTACATAAACATGGTTCTTTTTTTTACATTTTGTTGTTAATAAAGAATACCAGCAAAATCCTAAAAATATATCATTTTTAAACCAGCACTTTAAAGGCAAACACTCATGCCCCATTTTTGTATTTCCCAATGGTTTCCTTCTTCAACTCAATCGATGGTGTCACCTTAATACAACTGTCCCGAATGTAGCGGTTTAACACGAGTTGTAGCTCCTGGTCATCCAATTCATGGGTAAGGGACCTGGCGTTGGCGAGATACAGGCTCGTTACGTAGTCTAGCTGCAGTGATTTCTGTCATGGTTGCCATGGCGCCCACTTGGCCGCGCCCGTTTGTGTCATGGATGCCATGGTGCCCCATTGGCCCCGCCCGTGTTGTGCCAGCTGCGGCTCGTTTCGAGATTGACTTTCTTTGTATATAAAGCTCAGAGCTCTTTTGCTTGAGTGTCAGCCCGTCAACGAACTTCTGCCCCACAAGACGTGGATTATGTCCTGTTTTCCTGTGATATCTGCAGTCAGCTATTGTTCCCGTTTTTTTTTGTACTGTTTAATTTCCAGTTTTCTTTTCCGTCTATTCTTGACCTGTTGGTTAGTTTATCCAGTTTTGGTTCCCATCTAGTTTCTCCTGTTTATTTTTGTTACCCTGATTCGTTATCGGTCTCGTCGGTCTCTGGCGTCCTGACCTTCCTTGCCAGACAGGCTTCCTAATGTGCATGACTCCCCATTTCCCATAAAACAAAAGGCTTGTGTGATAATGTCACGCGATTGTGACAGTATCTGTTCTGGTTCTGACAATTTCTCTTCTGACGCCGCCTCTGTCCCTTCCCGGTTCCGACAACAATCCATGGAGCACCTATTGGTGCCCTAAGCCTTTGGCCGAACATACTTCCTCTCTTGCGTTCTCCCGACTTTCCGATTCAATGTGGCGAGACGCTAAAAGCTAGCTGTCGCCGTGTTTCGCAGTTTGCTTTGGTGGCCACATTGACTTGTGGGCCTGCCCTACAGTTTTACTGAAAGCATACACCATGCTATCACAGTCCTGCACAGTCTCCCTTACACAATATACACACGTACAACTTCCTCCAATGATAACATTTTCTGCGTGTTGTCTGGTGCAGAACACAATGCACGATATATTGATATCAATGACAATAAAGACAAATGAATTCAAAATGTGCGAAGCAGTGAATCAACCAAGTAGCATTCTGTAGATTACTGTTTTGCCTTTCAGTTCCAAACAAACGCACCCGCTTTCCACAAAGCTCGACGTTAGTAAGCGTATTTCCTTTGAAAAATTACAGCGCTTTCAGTCGGGCTCACAAAACACAATCTATGATTTTTACTGCTGTCATCATTCGCTCAGGTATTGTGCACGTGAACTTTTAGTGCCTTATAAATATCCTCCGGAATTGTAGAATGACTGACTTATTGTTCTGATGGGTTATATGGTAGATTGTGTATCAGAGCCATCAGAATGGAAAAGCTCCAGTGGGGAATTTTTCAATAGACAGCTCTGGACATCCATCCATCCATTATCTGCACCTCTGATCCTCAATAGGGTCACGGGGGTGCTGGAGCCCATCCCAGCTGTGCTCGAGCAGTGGGCAGGGGACACCCTGAACTGGTTGCCAGCCAGTCGGGGCACACAGGGACACCTAGGGACAATGTGTAATGGCCAATTCACCTGACATGCATATTTTTGGAATGTGGGAGGAAACCCACACAGACACGGGGAGAACATGCAAACTCCACACGGGGAGGCTGCGGTAACCTTTTTGACCCAAAGAGCCATAATAGCAAAAAATATTTCAAAAAGAAATTGAGAGTGCCACATCATATATTTTCAGACAAAATTGAAAAAAAACTGCCAAACACGCTCTCTAGACAAAAGCTAATTCTTCAGCACAATTTCTTTCACTGTGTGTCATTTGATGATTTCATCAAATGTATTTAATGATAATAATGCCAAATCCTGTGTCCCAAATTAATGTCAATGTGCCATTTAAAATTTGTCTTCCACCTTTAGTTAAGAGCACAGGTGTCAAACAGGCGGCCCGCGGGCCAGATCAGGCCCGCTAAGGGATTGAATCCGGCCCGCGAGACAACACTCAGAGAAGCGCAAGAGAAAAACAAGCTGCAGGTTGAAATATGTCAACTTGATGTTGCCAAAGAAAGGTGCCTCGAACAAAGACACTGTACTTGTATTTCTTTTTCTCTCTCCATCTCTCTCTCTCTCTCTCTCTCTCTCTCTCTCTCTCTCTCTCTCTCTCTCTCTCTCTCTCTCTCTCTCTCTCTCTCTCTCTCTCTCTCTCTCTCTCACCCCTTCTCTCCCACTCTGTCTCTGTCTCAGTCACTCTCTGTGTCTCTCTTTTTCTCTTCCTTTGTTTCTCTTTGTGTCTTTCTCTGTGTCTATTTAACTTCTTTTACTCTAACTTCCTTTTTTCCTTTTCTCTCTTTTTTCTTTCTCTCTTTCTACCATTCGCGCATTCTTTTCTCTTTTCTCTCCTTCTCATTTTCTATTTCTCTTTGGCTTTCTTTCTTCCTCTCCCTTTCTTTCCCCCCTCTCTCATGACTTTTTATCTTTTGTTTCTCACGCTCTCTCCCTCTCTCTCTTTCTCTGTCCCGTCCTTTCTCTTCTTTTCCCTCCCTCTTTCTCTTATTTCTTTATCTCACTTTTTCTTTCTCTACTAGTCAGAATGTTTGTTCTATCGTGTGGCCCCCGAGTTAAAATTAGTTTGACACCCCTGGTTAAGAGTGTCGAGGCAAATTTTTTTCCATGAAATTTGTTCTTAATAACGGGTTCAAAACAATGTGCACGCAAAGTTCTTTTGTAAAAATGTCACAAATGACTGCAAACGATAAGCATATCGTCATATTCACTTTAGGTGTAGACTGCACTGAGCGAGAGAGAGAGAAGGAAGTGCCTTGCGCTGTGTGCAGGGATCCGCCCACTTGTACTGCTCACCCAATCAAAGTCGTTTGCTAGCATTTTTATTTATCAGTTTAAATGGTTTCTTATCGAACTTCTGCACTAAGTTGCTTCGGCTTTATATGGACCAAAATCGGGATGAAATCACTTGACTTTGGAACGCCACAGAGAGATGTGCAACAGTTACATTTTATTTCGGAGCCATATGTACTCATGAAAAGAGCCATATATGGCTCCTGAGCCATAAGTTCCCTACCCCTGTTTTAATGTGTTGTTTTGGGGAGAAATGCACAATCGTTTAATGAAGAACTCAAATTCTTTTGTTTGCAGTAAGAATGATTAGCAGCTGTCACCGAGGAGATAATTGTCACCCTCTCTAAGCCTTTTAGCTAAGTAGACTTTCCCTCTTAGCTGCCAGCTTAACTGTGCTTTTTTTCCGCAAATGGGACGGGGTGTCATGTTTCCTAGTCTCCAAAGCATTGGCGGAAATTCCCCTAAAAAATTCATCATGTTTCCTTTTAGGGCACGAGCGCCACTTAATGAGGTTGTGTCTCCTCATTTCCTTTGCTTGTATGCTTTAATTACTTTGCAGGAGATAAAGGTAGTTGCGCACGAAAATCACAAAAAGTTAGCCAACTCAAAATAATGTTTTGTTTTCATTCTAGGTTTTTTTTTAAGTCAAGCAGAGTTGGGTAGGGTTACTTTAACTGGATTACTTTCAATGACTTTTGGATGACTCCAATACCAAATATGATAATAAAAGACAAAAGAAACTAAATATGAATAAAATGATGACTCACAACACGTGGTAAGCTTTCTCTCCTGGCTTTGATCTCTTTGATCTCCGGCAAAACGAACATCAAATGCGACAGAAACAAAATGAAAATAAATCCAAACAGCTTGCCGACATAATTTTTGCCCTTTCATGTATTCCGTTACTCCTCAAGCCTGCACAAAATTGAGTCATTTTATTCATATTTAGTTTCTTTTGTCTTTTATTAGCATATTTGGTATTGGAGTCATCCAAAAGTAATTAAGGTAATCCAGTTAAAGTAACCCAACCCAACCCTGAAGTCAAGACACATTTATGTGTATAGCCCTTAATCACAAAATGTCTCAAAGGACAGCACAGGTTGCAATGACACCATCCTCTGATCTGAAACCAACATGCGGGCAAGGAAAAACTCAAAAACCTCAGCACGCGGAAAACAAGAAACCTTGAGAAGGGGTCTCACAAGTGGTAATCCCCCTTCCAGGATGACCAGGGTGCAATAGAGTTAGGATTGGGTAACAGTACAAAAACATAGTGAACATGTCAAGAACCAGAACAGGATCAGGACCCAATCGCGTAACGTTCTCACACAAGCCTTTATTTTACGGGAAATGGGGAGTCATACACGTTAGGAAGCCAGAGTCCGACAAGATCGATTCCAATTGCCCGAGTTGATACCAGACAGATGTGCTCGATACTGGACAGGGACAGACAAGATAATGAATCAGGATATCAAAAATAAACAGGAGAAACTAGACGGGAACAAAAACAGGAGAAAATAACAAACGGGACGAGAACAGACGGTAACAAAACTGGAACCAGAAATTAACAGGACAAAACTTAATGGGAATAATACCGGACTGGAAATCCCAACAGGAAAACGGGACAGAGTCAGAACCTACGTCTTGTGAGGCAGAGGTTCGTTGACGGGCTGACAAAGGAAGAGTCAGAACGCTGAGCTTAAATAGACGGAAAGCCGATCTGTCAACGAGCCGCAGCTGACGCCACGCGGGCGGGGCCAATTGGGCGCCATGGCAACCATGACAGAACAACAATAAAAGAAAGTAAAATCGTTACTGTTAAGGGAGATTGTGTGGACTCGCCGGAGAACGTGTTGAATTCTATGTCTTTAAAAAAAAGCATAGATGAAATATTACAAAAGAAATGATCAACAACACCCGAGGACGATGACTAACAAAACTATTGAGGATTCGACGGACGACAACGGGGGAGAAATTGCGCTTTGATGTCACTCCGTTCGAAATATAAATGAAACAATAACAATGTTTGAAACTGCCTTTTTCGTCTTTCAACAAATGGTGAAGTTTGTTCAGGCATGAAACTCTCTCACCTTCAGGAGAAATTCACCGTTTAGAAGTGGAGAAGGGTGACCTATGTGAATTGTATAGATCCCAGGAGAAAATGGAGGTGGTTATCTGAAATTTTTCGGGGTGAATCGGAGGTTTGAGTTGGTGCATTTCAATTAAAATCAGTGTAGTTTGCATAGGAGTACTGTGGATTTGATCTTATTATCATTCTACTTTTACTCACAGTACCCGAGGCGGACGTGAGAGAATAGAGAAAACAGAAAGTGGTCCTGAAGGATGTCAACAAATGCAAAAAAGTACGAAGAGGGGGATAACTCTTGTGCGTATCTGATAGTGAATCCGATTTTGCCTGGGAAGGAGTACTGTATTTATTGGATTTGATCTTATTATTCCTCTATTTTTATTCACAGTACGCGAGGCAAACGTGAGAGAGTAGGGAAAACAGAAAGTGGTAAAATGTGTAAGAAAAAAATCAATTTTTAAACAATATGCTGAAGTCAAAAATGACTGAAAAGGTCTTTAGGTTGCAGAATGTGTACATTTTTTGTACCGTATTTTCCGCACTATAAGGCGCACCTAAAAGTCTTAATTTTTTTCAAAAGCTGACCATGCGCCTTATAATACAGTGCGCCTTATATATGGCTCAATGGTGTGTCGCAAAGTCTTGCAACTAATGCAACAGCCGTCGACTAGATTTTCCCCCGAACGTGAAGTAGTCCGCGGTGTATGCTGGGATACATATGCCGGCCTTTCATTTCCCAGCCAATGTGTCAATCATCATTTGAATCGATCACTATTGGCTAAAGTTATTCGGAGGTAAAGGGGGCGGATCCTTTTTATCATTTACAGGCTCGCATAGGCTAAAGGGGCAAAACAAACCCTGCAATTGGCTGAAAAAGATGTGTCAATCATCAGTTGAATCAAAATCACTATCGGCTAAAGTTATTCGGAGGTAAAGGGGGCGGATCCTTTTTATCATTTACGGGCTTGCATAGGCTAAAGGGACAAAACAAAGCCTGCAATTGGCCGGAAAAGATGAATTTGAATAGCAAGTTTAGTTGGTTGTCTACGGCATAGAGAAAGCATGTTTTACTATTCTGTATTTGTAAATATTTTATTCTCCTGGATTTACTACACTCACGGATATAAGAGGACCATGGTTGCACATTATTATTGAACACAACGACTTCGGTGAGCTACTCCGGCTATATATTTTCCCAGTATCTTGTTTCAGAGTGATATCAATGTCTCTGTGATGGGTCTTATGCACAGTAAAGTTGCGAGAGAAAAAGAAAATAGAAACTAAGGAATGGTTGGCATTTCTTGAATCCCAAGACTTTAACCTTCCGAATGATATTTGGAACGATGCATTTGAGTGACATCGTACGGACACCGCATCCGCACGTGTCTACGACACGTATTTGCTTCTTTGCAAGCTTTCGGAATGTTAAGGGGGTAATCAGTTGGACTGAATCATCTGACTGTTTTGTCGACCTTTCCATTGTAGCGCCTTATAATCTGGTGCGCCTTATCTATGGAAGATATAGGACCAAAAACTATTTTTTGGGGGTGCGTCCTATAACCCGGTGCGTCCTATGGTGTGGAAAATACGGTAAATAATTTGTTCACATCAAAGAAACATTAGGAACATTCCAAACAGTTGCATACAAAGTCTTGATATTCACAAAAGCACCATGCTAGATTTGTTAACTATGTAGAAATAGAAGCAAAGTGGTAGCTTACAATTTTTGTGCCATGGATTTCCATTCAAATTCATAGTTTTTAATTCAATTAAAAATTGCTCGGTGCAGATAGTTATTTCCCTATTCGGACATACTCAAATACTGAAAATATTAATATAAGACATACCTAAACAACAATAACAGTTTAAGTATCTACATAATGAATGTTAAAATCCAAAACAACCATTTGCTTTACATTTGAGCAGCGGTTTAATGGCAGACATGTTTAAACCTTTCTTGTATTTTGCATATTTTTGCATCATTCTTCAACCCACTCGTTGTTGCTCCTGTTTTCTTTTTTCTTCGCGTTTTCACTAACTTTCTTGGGACTTGTTATTATCGGCAAAAAAGGAAATAATACACACTAAAACAAACCAAATTGGCTATCGCTTCAAATCTGCTTGGCAACCAGAGCGCATACGTAGTCCCAGCATGCTCTTTGTGTCACCGTCACTGTTCAGAATTCACAGACAAGACTAAGACAAGGCCTTGACCCTGATTTTAGCTGACCTGTATTTGTTCCCTGTTAGCTTAAGATGTGATTTTAAGGTTCTGTTGGTATTATACAAAATCATGCATGGACTTGCTACCCTCATATGTTTTAGATATAATTTCCCCCTATGTTCCAGGCTTTGCTCTGAAAATGCTGGTCAACTAGGGATCCTAAGAGCCAAGAAGAAAACCGCAGGTTCAAAACCAGTCTCCTTTGGGGCCACGGTGTTGTAGAATACTCTGTCCTCTGAGATTCTATCTGAAACCTCAGCGGAACAGTTTAAATCCAGGCTTAAAACACACTTCTATTCTATAGCTTATGAATGACCTATGTTTCATGTCTGTGTACTGCAGCATCCATAGCAGCCTGGTCATATGCGGTTCCTTCATTTTCCTCATGTTGAGGTTTTGGGTTTTTCCTTGCCCTCATGTAGGTTTTAGATCAGGGGATAGCATAATAATAGTCTGTAGTTTGCAATAATCCGTGGTCTGTGCAGCCCCTTGAAACTCCTTGTGATTAACCGCGTCACAAATAAACATGACTTCACTTGACTGGACTTTTGTGGGACTTGGAACGGAATAGCGCATTTACATACAAAATGCGTCTCTAATTACAAAGTTTCAGGTTACGAAGCTGCTCCCAAAAGGAATTAAATTCGTAAGCAGAGGTACCACTGTATATTTTTGGCTTTGCATAATGCATGATCCCAACAGATTTTTTCTGTTAATGGTTATAGTTCACACGTTTGGTACCTCCCGTCTCGATGACTGTAATGCACTACTCTCCGGTCTCCCGAAGTCCAAAATCATAAGCCTTCAGCTGGTACAAAATACTGCAGCGAGGCTTTTCACTAAGACAAGAAAGTTTCATAAAATGACCCCAATTTTAGCTAACCTGCATTTACTCCCTGTTAGCTTAAGATGAGATTTTAAGGTTCTGTTGGTAGTATTCAAAATCATTGTGCGGTGCGGTGGTTAGCGCGTGTGCGGCACAGTTCTGAAGTCATGGGTTCAAAACTAGCTACCAACCTTCCTGTGTGGAGTTTCTATGTTCTCCCCGTGCTTGCCTGGGTTTCCTCCGGGCACTCCGGTTACCTCCAACATTCCAAAAACATGCATGTTGGGTTGATTGGCCGGTCCAAATTGTCCCTAGGTTTGAATGGTCGAGCGAACTGTATGTCTCTGTGTGCGACTGGCTGGCATCCAGTTCAGGGTGTCCCCTGCCCACTGCCCAGAGATGGCTGGGATGGGCTCCAGCACCCCCGCGACCCTACTGAGGATAAGCGGTGCAGCTAATGGATGGATGACTTGATCCCTCATATCTTTCAGATTTAATTTCCCCCCTATGTCCCGGTCCGGAGCCTTTCCTGAAAACGCTGGTTTACTAGTGATCCCAAGAGCCAAGAAGAGATCCGCAGATTCGAGAGCATTCTCCATTCGGGTCCCGGTGCTGTGGAATGCTTTTCCCCCTGAGAATCAATCTGCAACCTCATTGGAACTGTTTAAATCTAAGCTTAAAACACTCTTCTATTCTATAGCATATGAATAATCTATATTTTATGTTGATAATATGTGTGTTTTTTGCCCTCATGTAGGTTTTAGATGAGGGGATGGTGTCATAATAGTCAGTGGTTTGCAATAGTCTTTGATCTGTGCAGCCCTTTAAGACTCTTTGTCATTCAGGGCTATACAAATAAACATGACTTGACTTTAATTGACTTGGTACTGGAGGAATTGGAAAATTGGCTTTAAAAATTCTTTAAAAAGTGCTTGAATTTGCCCATGAAGAAGCCGCACGAACCTTGAATCCTGGTGCCGCCCAAGCGGCACGCTCTTGTCAGTCCGCTTGACTGGACGCTTGGCCTTTAGTCTGACTTGTGTTTGTTGTCACGATGCCGTCGGACACGACGCTCGCCTTCTCGCTAATTATTCCCAACATCCGTCTCTGTCTCCCCGAATCCTTCTCCCGACATTAGTGGCAGCTACAGATGACGCCGATGAGGTTTGAACTCCACGTGGGCCAAATATTAAAGCGTGGTGACAGGTGTGATATTTTGTCAGATTCCAAACGCGCAACGGATGACTTTGAAGCGTATAGTACCCGAAGCAACATTCCGGTGTGATGATGGCGGCAGGCGTCGCTTGGCTTTCAATGTAGGTCAGCGGAAAATGCATTTAAGGTGAAATCGTCGGGTTAGGAAGAGCCAGCTTATGGAAGAATGCACTGGGACAGAAATTTCCAGTTCATTTGAGATAAAACCATCTCCAGGTCTGGCGGAGCTTTGAAGGTCACAGAGATGAATTTGATTTCGTTTTTTTTATTGAATTTCCTGTGGGCACCACCAGAGATCACCCAGCTCATCTTGTACTACTACATAGATGTTGATCAAGAGGAGTGTCGGGCACATTATGAAAAATGTTATTTAGTTACAAAAGTAATTGTGTTAACCCCCAGTTTACTGACACCAAACAGTAGTGCTTACGTACCGGACAATTGTTTGTAAGTTGAATTTGTTTGTAAGTTGATTCAGTGCAATATTTTGTATGTTTAAGGTTTGTATAAGTATTTTTAAGGCTCGTTTAAGTAACCTGTATTGTTTTGTACTAAAAAATAAACATACATAAAATAAAATAATATGCTCTGTCGAGATAAGGAAAGTGAAGTTTAACTTACTTTTGGAAGATAAGCTTCAAAGGGTCCTCTTGCATTACGATCCCGGATACAAGTGGCCAAAATGAGTTTCTTCCGCAGGGTGTCCGGGTTTTCCCTTAGAGATAAGGTGAGAAGCATAGTCATCCGGGAGGGACTCTGTGTAGAGCCACTGCTCCTCCGCGTTGAGAGGAGCCAGTCGAGGTGGCTATGGCATCTGATAAAGACTCCTGGACGCCTCCCTCGGGAGGTGTTCTGGGCATGTCCCACCGGCAGGAGGCCCCGGGGGCGACCCAGGACACGCTGGAGAGACATGTCTCTCGGCTGGCTTGGGAACGCCTCGGGATCCCGTCGGATGAACTGGAGGAGTTGGCTGGGGATAGGGACGTCTGGGCTTCCCTTTTAAGGCTGCTGCCCCCGCGACCCGACCCCGGATAAGCGGAAGCTAATGGATGGATGGATGGATGGGTCTTCCTGCGTGTTAGAGAGTGGCGGAAAAAATCAATCTGACCATTTCTCAACCGCATCATGCTTTCTTATTCCACTTTCATTTCAAATGAAACGGCTCGCCTTTTCTTTACACTTTACACCAACCATATTCAATAGATGCATGAGATATTAAACAATAAAAAATGTCAAAGTTCTTAGCTTGCTGGAGATTCCGTACAGTATATTTAGACATGAACTAGGAAGAGGAAGCGGATTTCTTCTTCGGGGTGGATGCTGGGTGACCTATCACAGCGGCAGAAAGAAGCACTACCGTAATGTCCTGTACTCGGAAAAAGGTACACACAATACAAAATCTTACTTACAGCCATGTCCGGATATTTTTCGATATCCTGAAAAAATGTTCGGATGTACCATTGTTCGTAACTAACATGCAGGAGGACCCCTTGAAGCTTATCTTCCAAAAGTAAGATGAACCTCACTTTATTTATCTTTATAGAGTATATAATTTAATGAATGTTTTTAGTACAAAACAATACAGGTTACTTATACAAGCTTTAAACATACTTATATAAACCATAAACATACAAAATATAGCAACTTACGAAGAAATTTAACTTACGATCGTCCGGAACCTATCTCGTTCGTAAGTCGGTCAGCATCACTAGTTCACCAAACCTTTGTGACAACGTGTTAGACTCTTCATTAGCCACCAAATTTCACATACAGTCAATTAAATCAACACAAATGGCGTCTATGGAGAACTTAAACACGCGGAACAGTATGAATCACATTGCGATCTGATTCCAAAGCTCAGATGTTAGATTCTCCCTGTAGCACAGTGCAACACTCCCTTGTCAGCGTCACGGTAGTGCTGCCGGTCACACTGCTGGCGATAACCAATCTAATCTGAATGAACGGCTGAGAAGATTTCCCACAACAAACAACGGCGGAAGCGCAAGATCCAAAGTGTAACATTAGTTATCACGAACATCATTAATAACGGCCGTAACCAATTTAAGCCTGCCGATTCCACGTGTACGATCCCAGGATGGAGCGATCTTTAAGGCCAGTGTTTACACTATTCGTTGTCCCGCTTTCAGTCGAATTCTGCAAAGCAGTCGGTTATTGAGTTTCCATCGTTTCTAATTGTTATCGGTCTTTTTCCTTCCCTGCTGCTTCTACTGGCATACAAATTAAAGACATGTATTTGACTTGGTTTAACCGGCTTCCCTTTTTTCACTTAAAGTAGGAATTCACTCGAAAGATTTCTTTACATTATAGTTAGAAAAACTGCTTTTTGTATTTGTAAAAAAAGAGTTAAGAAACAGTATCTACCTGATTTTACCCATCTTTAAATGTTCTTGAGTGGAGCTGACTTCACAAAGCTCAGGCTTCAGCTAATGGCCCATCATAGCTTTGCTTCAGAAAACTGGTAAACAGTGATTGTTTGTGTTAGATTATTAAAATAGGTCCCTGCGTATTGAAGGATTTTATACATTTGACTATAAAGGATTTTGTACGATCGAATTCAAATTACATTTTATGCTAAAGATATTTGCTGGGCTGGGCTGTGGTGCGAGGTCAGTGCAACCTAGAGGAGGATGATGTTTACAGGAACGGCAGGAACGGGACGAAGGGCTGATAAGATAATCAGCACATCCAGACGGAGAGGGGCCCCGAGGACGTAGAAATGCTCGGTGTTGTTTTGAACATTCCAGATATCGCGATGAGGTGGTGGGGCCCACGTGGGGCTTCATTGGCACGGCCATGGGAGGAGCCGGCACACCATCTTGCGGGGAGACGTGGGCCAATAAGGAGAGAGCTAAAGGACTTCAGAAAAAGGCTTCCCAGAGACTCAAACGACACTAATTCGGCCATTTGGGCACAACACCGGTAAATGGTCCAAGATGGCGGTGCGCGCAAGTGCAGCGGCTTCTCGGGCTCCAGTTCGTCTTTTGTTTTTCAGTGTTCTTTATCTTCTTTGTTCCTTTATCGCTTTGTTTTCCTTATATCCTCACTGTAAAATGTGGAACTGTAGTGCCACGTCCAATTTCGTTGTCACTATATATCCCTTGTTGTAACGATGACAATAAAGGTATAGTCTATTCTATTCTATTTTCGATGGAGTACCGTTAAGTTAAATTGCTGATGAAAATAAATCTGCCCCCGTGTGTAAATGTCGGGTTTCTTGTTCATCTTTTCCAAAACGAGCGCGCATAAATTGTTGGGTTGAATGTAGGTTGTATTGGTTAATGGAGTCAGATAACTCATTCGAACAATTTGGTAAACGGTACCTTTTAATATTTAATTCCCAACAGTATGTTGTCAACATAATGGAGTTTTCCAGCTATAGTACGTTTATTGTTCAACTATCACATATTGCTTTGATGATCACATTGTTCATTTTGGTTGTTGTAAATGCACATCAGGTTAGTGAAGTATTTACTAGTTTTATCCTTTCTTATCAGTACTTTCCCAGGAATAGTCTTCCGCCCTTATCTTATCATACAACCTTGGACGTCTCATGAATGTGCAGTACTAAATCTTGTAGTGGGAGTTATCCTTTATTTTTGCCTCATCATCCGAGATCTTACAGGTGCCTGTTAGAGTTTCATGCTCCATTTTGCAAATCCACACCCCTTTCCTATTTAAACTGTGGTTAACAAATTTCGATGCCTTTTAGTGGGAGATGTGCTTCCCATAGACTCTGATTTTTATTACTTTATTTTAAAATGTTGTAATAGGTTCTCTCCAGTTCTACTTTTTCAATTGCTGTTGATCAATTGTTAAGAGACTTGGATGTGTAGGTAAACTCAAAAAGATTTATATAGCGCTTTTCTAGTCAATGACTTCCCAAAGCACTTTAAAATGTGCTTCACATTTCCCAATAGCGGCCTTGTATTGCACCCATGTAAGACGCTAACCTGCTTATTGGTGGCTATTAGGGGTTCAGTGTCTTACCCAAGGACACTTCGACATGTAACACGGACGAGCCGGGATTCGAACTGGGATCCCTTGATCCTAAGACGAGCGCTCTACCTCCTGAGCTACTGCCGCCCCTCATCTCATTAGCTGCACCGCTTATCCTCAGTAGGGTCGCGGTGGTGCTGGAGCCCATCCCAGCAATCATCGGGCAGTGGGTAGGGGACACCCTGAACTGGTTGCCAGCCAATCGCAGGGCACACAGGGACAGACAACTCGCTCACTCATTCACACCTAGGGACAATTTGGACCGGCCAATTCACCTGAAATGCATGTTTTTGGAATGTGGGAGGAAACCGGAGTGCCTGGAGGAAACCCACGCAAGCAAGGGGAGAACATACAAACTCCGCACAGGAAGTCCGGTAGCTGGATTTGAACCCACACAGCAGGTTCCCGAGACCTTAGAACTGTGCCGCACACGCGCTAACCACTGCGCCGCCGTGCTGCACCTTTATTTATGTATTCATGTATTCTTTCATTCATTGTACTCATATAGATTAAAACCAAAGAACAAACCCAATTTCCAAGCTCAAGATTTTTTGTTTAACAAAGAAAAGTATATCAAGTCAAGTCATGTTTGTGACGCCCTTAATCACGAGGAGTCTCACAGGAGACCGCAGATTGTTGCAAACTAAAGACTATTATTACATCATCCTCTGATCTAAAACCTGCATGAGGGCAAGGAAAAACTCAAAAATCTCTGCCCCGGATCATGTTATTTTTTTTGTATTAATGTAACTGTCTATTGCAGTTAGTCGGGAAGAATCTGGGATAATGGATCACAGAATACTAATTAACCTGCAAAGCACTGAGGCTGCGGTCTATGATGCGCTAAGTAGAGAGAAATTAGAGTACCAAAATTCCGACTCAAAATGAAATCGCAGTTTTTTGTTCACACGTGAATTACGAGTATTTTATCACATGCTAAGCTCAACAGCCGCTCACTATTCGGATCATCCCTCCTCAACGTGGTTTTTCCAAATCTTGTTTGAATTACTTTGGAAGGTAAACTACTCTCGAGATATGGGCACTGGGCAGCTTGACTTTCGAATTGCATTCGTGTTTACAAAATGGTTGACCTTCAGTCGCTGTGAAACGGAACAAGATTTAGAACTGACACTTCCATCTTGTCCCTGCTGGCTTGATCTCTGAACCTTTGGGATTTAGCTTATAACAAGTTTCAACTGCAAATCAATTGAGATTACTCATAGGTTAAGGTTTAGCTGTGCTATATTGTTTACTTACTTTATTATGAACTTTATTTCGGGTGAACTGAATCATTTCATTCAAAATAAAAGCCAATAGAAAGATTTGTTTACTGAATTGTTCTTCAATACAAGTGGTTCTTCCGTACCACCATTCCACCCTATATACAAGCCAAGACCCAAATTTAGAAAAATCATTCCACTTCTCAAATGTATGAATTGAAAAGCGGTTTAAACAAGAGATAGTAGAAAACTAAATAGGCCGGCACAGTGGATGAGCGGTTAGCGCGTCCGCGGCACAGTTCTGAGGTCATGGGATCGAATCCAGCAACCCTACTTCCTGTGTGGAATTTGCAGGTTCTTCCTGTGCCGGTTTCGTCCCACATTCCAAAAACATGCATGTCAGGTGAATTGCCCGGTCCAAATTGTCCCTAGGTGTGAATGGGCGAGAGAGTTGTCTGTCCATTGCCCTGTTATTGGCTGGCGACCAGTTCAGGGTGTCCCCTGCCTACTGCCCGAAGATAGGTGGGGTGGGATTCCAGCACCCCGTGACCCTACTGAGGATAAGCGGTGCAGATAATGGGTGAAAAACTAAATAACCAGGTAAACCAAATCAATTTCAAGTAATTTTATTCCCTCAAATGATCAATTAGATAAAATCCAAAATGCTTCCACTTTAGAAACTTCAACCCTTTTAACAAACTCAACATGTACAAACATGAAATGAAAAAGTGCAACATTTTTGCTGGTCCTGGCGGCTCTTCTACTTTTCTGTCCCCCCATAAATGAACTGCACTCATGCGGCCGCGATCCGTTATCCCCTATCCGTATTGCTGCGAGCACAGACTGGCTGACGCGGACGTCTGCCAAGTCTATTAGACTTTTTTTTCATAATCATTGATTTTCATCTAAAATTAATTGCACTCATGCAGCCACAATCCATTATCACTAATCCCATATTGCTCCAAATGGAGCAGAACAAGGACCTTTTGTGAAGAGGCGTACCGTTTCAGCCCTGCCAAAAAGTAAATACACGGATATGGCCGTGGTCCATTATCCCTAACTGACTATTGCTGAGAGCGGGGGCCAAAAGAGAAAATGTCAATCATGCGTGGCTTTGTTTTCTGTTGTTTCCGCCTGAAGTAAATAGCAGCTCTGTGGCCGCGATCCATTATTTGCAGGTTAAAATGCGTGTGTGAGTTTTGAAATATTGCAGCGGGGTTCAGCTGCCCAATCAAATATTGCTTTGACGATCACATTGTTCATTTTGGTTGTTGTAAATGCACATCAGGTTTGTGAAGTATTTACTAGCTTAATCCTTTCTTATCAGTGCTTTCCCAGCAATGATCTTCCTCCCTTATAATATCATACAACCTAGGATGTCTCATGAATGTGCAGTACTAAATCTTGTAGTGGGAGTTATCCTTTATTTTCCAGCGGGGGCCAAGAGAGAAAATGTCAGTCATGCGTGGCTCTTTGTTTTTTGTTCTTTCCGCCTGGAGTAAACAGCACCTCTGCAGCCGCGATCCATTATTTGCACGTTAAAATGTGTGTATGGGTTTTGGAATATAACTGTGATAAACAGATTACAGTATCTGTGTAGAGAAACGTTAGCCGACTTTTTCTGTGGTGAGAAATGTCAGGTGTCACTTTGCCTTCCCAGGGCATTATCGCCATCTTCTGTTTAAAAGTTGAATTGACCCTCGGTTATTTTTGTTGTATTAGCAATATTTTGGCAAGGCAAAGGCTAGCAACCCAAAAATGGATCACTATCCATGAGTTAAGAATTATTGTTCTATACTACCTCCACTCACCTGTTATTTTCAATGTTGCGGACAAAGTTGATAGGGGGAAAACCTGTGTTAATAAAAAGTAGTTACCGTATTTTCCGCACTATAAGGCGCACCGGGTTATAGGGCGCTACAATGGGAACGTGGACAAAACAGTCAGATAGTTCAGTCAAACTGATTACCCCCTTATCATTCCCAAAGCTCGCAAAGAAGCAAATGCGTGTCGTAGACACGTGCGGATGCGGTGTCCGTACGATGTCACTCAAATGCATCGTTCCGAATATCATTCGGAAGGTTAAAGTCTTGGGATTCAAGAAATGCCAACCATTCCTTAGTATCTATTTTCTTTTTCGCTCGCATTTTACTGTGCATATGACAATAAACACTTGGAATTGAGTTTAATTTGAAAATAGACACTCCATTCCATCCATTATCTGCACCGCTTATCACAGAAACATCGAGTTCAGTCTGAAACAAGATACAGGGACAATATAAAACCCGGAGTAGCTCACCGAAGTCGTTGTGTTCATAATAATGTGCAGCCAATGTCCTCTTATATCCGTGAGAGTAGTAAATCCAGGAGAATAAAATATTTACAAATACAGAATAGAAAAAAATGCCTTCTGTATGCTGTCAGCCATGTGCTATACGCATTCATCTTTTTCGGCCAATTGCAGGCTTTGTTTTGCCGTTTAAGCCAATGCCAGCCTGTAAATGATAAAAAGGATCCGCCCCTTGACCTCCGAATAACTTTAGCCAATAGTGATCGATTCAACTGATGATTGACATGTCTTTTTTGGCCAATTGCAGGCTTTGTTTTGCCGTTCAAGCCAATGCCAGCCTGTAAATGATAAAAAGGATCCTCCCCTTGACCTCCGAATAACTTTAGCCAATAGTGACCCATTCAAATGATGATTGACATATTGGTTAGCCAATGAAACGCCGGTAAATAAATCCCAGCATACACCGCGGACTACTTGGCGTTCGGGGGAAAATCTAGTCGGCGGCGGCAAGTTAGTTGCAAGACTTTGCGAATTAATTTTGTTCCATAAATAAGGCGCACTGTATTATAAGGCGCATGGTCAGCTTTTGAAAAAAATAAAGGCTTTTAGGTGCGCCTTATAGTGCGGAAAATACGGTAGTTTTTTGCAATTAGCTGTTAAGGATACACGGTTTTTAGCGAAAGCATGACATATGTTTTATTTTGGTTGAATCTCCAGTTTCTTTCTTTCTTTCACAAGACCAAATGAATGGATATTTTATTATTTCCTTTTCCTTTTCAAGCCTTTCCGAAAGAAGGGTCTCAAAATGACCGATTAAACAAGCTTGCAACCCTTACTTGATTCTTCCTGTTGATGGAAGAATCTTCCTGTTCTTCCTAATGCATGCTAATGACAAACTAGTGAACATTTCACTGTCAATATTGTGAAATATGGCCACGCACCCTTAATGCTGGCTCCGTTCAATAAGCTATTAAAGCTGAATCACAGATAACCTGGCGAGCATCAGGAAAGTAATCTGAAATTTGTGCTGACATTGATCCAGTAGGAAGGAGACCTATTGCTCCGATCAACACCGTGGACCCGAGAGAGGACTTCCTCGGACATTAATAGTTCGCTGTCCTACATTTTACCGACGCCGTATATCGTATAATATACACAGTGCCGGACTGTTTTTACGGAGCCGTGTTTTCCGTTTCCTACGACGGTGCCTAGCAAAAGTATTGCCCCCAAGAACGTTTCGTCAAATTTCGACACGTTTGAGTATATTTAAAATGAAAAAAAAACGGAAAAGTAGGTGATGCAAACTATTGCCCCCCTGTTTTCTCACCTCAGCCACCTGACTCGAAAAGTTCCCCAATGACTTCTGAATCCAATGTTGACCTAAATGACTAACAATAACAAACAGAGTGGACCTGTCATTAAGTCTTAGTTTAAAGACACCTAATCTGTGATGGGCTCTGAGGTTTGTGGAAGCAGACACTAGAGAACAGACAACATTAGGAAGACCAAAGAACACTCCAGGCAGGTGCTGCATAAAGTTTTGAAGAAAAGTTCAAAGCAAGAATGGGTGGCAAGATTTGCACATCACCGGGAGTACTTTGCAAGCAATAATATTGAAATGGAGAGAGCATAAAACCACTGCGAATCTACCAAGGCCTGACCGTCCCTCTAAACCTTTGACCCAAAACAAGGAACAAACTAATCAGAGAAGCAAGTGTCCCATTATCACATCATATGACCTGAAGGCATACAGAGCTGAGGTGGGACAATCTGTTGTAAAATCTGCCCTTTATTGGAAGAGTGGAAAGATGGAAGCCCTTTCTGAAAGAACACCATAAAAAGGCTCGTTTAGCGTTTGCAAGAGACCACATGGGAGAAACAAATAACATGTGGACCAAGGTACTCTGGTCAGATAAGAGTAAAATGGAACTTTTTGAGCTGAATGCAAAGCGTTACATTTGGCTTAAGAGTACCACTGCACATCACTCTGAAAACACTATCCCCACTGTCAAACAAGGTGGTGGCAGTATCATGCACTGTGGTTGCTTTTCTAAAGCAGAGACTGGGAAGATTGTTGAGAGTTGATAAGAAGATAAATGAAATCTGCTGGAGTCTGCAAGACACCAGAGAATGGGTCGCAGGTTCACCTCCCAACATGACAACATCCCTAAATATAAGGCAACATTAATAATGGAATGGTTTTAAGCTTATAATATAAAGGTGTTAGAACGGCTAAGCCAAAGTCCAGACCTCAATCGTATAGAGCTTTTCTTGAAATATCTGAAAAATGCTTTGCACAAACAATCATCAGACCGTACCAAATTTGAGCTGTTTTGTCAAGAAGAATGGGCAAATATTTCTGTTTCCAGTTTTGCAAATTTTATAGATGTCATGATTACTGATGCAAGGCACCTGAGCCTGCTCCTTTGGCGCCAACTGCCTCGGACACTGATTGGCTACCTGTCACTTTTTATACCCCTGTCTTCCTGTCACCGGTTGTCAGTTCGTCTGCAAACCTCAGCTTACGCTAGCAAGCTTTTCGACCCTGACTCTCTCCTGTTCTGATTCCTATCTGTTTCCCGGCTCCGACCCCTTTTCTGATCTCGACCACGATTTTTGCTCCCCCGTCCCGGCTACTGATCTGTTTTTTCCGCTCTCGACACCGCCATCGCTCCCCGCGACCAGCGTTCTACGGATCGTGTGTACTGTCCTTTCCCTTCTACCCAATAAAACTAAGAGAAACGCACGCAAGTGGGTCCTATCTCCCTTCTGGTCCTGACAATAGAGACATACTCAAAAAGACTGGGATTGCAGCAAAAGCAGTTGATACAAAGTATTAACTCAAAACAATACAAAACGTGGGCAGCACGGCGGCGCAGTGGTTGGCGCATGTGCGGCACAGTTCTAAGGTCTTGGGAACCTCCCGTGTGGGTTCAAATCCAGCTACCGGACTTTCTGTGCGGAGTTTGTATGTTCTCCCCGTGCTTGCGTGGGTTTCCTCCGGGCACTCCGGTTTCCTCCCACATTCCAAAGACATGCATTTCAGGTGAATTGGCCGGTCCAAATTGTCCCTATGTGAGAATGAATGAGCGAGTTGTCCGTCCCTGTGTGCCCTGCGATCGGCTGGCAACCTGTTCAGGGTGTCCCCTGCCCACAGCCCGATGATTGCTGGGATGGGCTCCAGCACTCCTGCGACCCTACTGAGAATAAGCGGTGCAGCTAATGAGATGAGATGAGGATAAAAAACGTTGCATACTTTGGTTTTTCTTCACCATTGTGTCTCACATTTTGATTCTTCAAAAACATTTTTTACATTTTATTTATCTTTGAAATATGGCAATATGGCTAAAGGTTCTCGGGGGCCATGTGTACCTTTTCTGTGGTAGTGATGCAGTGGCATTGTACTCTCTGGCCTGACTTTAGTGAAGGCAACACGAGGTAATATCCCCCTCACTGATGGTGAGAACGTCCGTCTGTCTGGATGTGAGCTTCGGGAATGGCTGAAGTCCGCGTTGTAATACATCTTTCGCCCGAGGTCGGAGGGAAAAGGCTCCACCGTCAATGGACAGTACACAAAATGAATGGGCCAACGGAAGGATGGTAAAATGCACCTTAGGGCTGAAGCTCAAGAGAGAAGAGATGGTCTGTTTTCTTCTTTTTCCAAGTAGGAACAACATAATACTCATCTCATCTCATCAGCTACCCCGCTTATCCTCATTAGGGTCGCGGTGGGGCTGGAGCCCATCCCAGCCATCTCCGCGCAGTGGGCAGGGGACACCCTGAACTGGTTGCCAGCCAATCGTAGGGCACACAGGGACAGACAACTCATTCGCTCATTCACACCTAGGGACAATTTGGACCGGCCAATTCACCTGAAATGCATGTTTTTGGAACGTGGGAGGAAACCGGAGTGCCCGGAGGAAACCCACGCAAGCACGGGGAGAACATACAAACTCCGCACAGGAAGTCTGGAGCTGGATTTGAACCCACGACAGGTTCCCATGACATGAACTGTGCCGCACAAGCGCTAACCACTGCGCCGCCGTGCCAACATAATACTGTATTGTAAAAATAATATCACAACCAAACTCAGTTAAAAATACTACCATAGAATCATTTGAGGAACACTCTTGTTTATATACAGTGGAACCTCGGTTCTCGACCATAATCCGTTCCAGAACCCTGTTCGAAAACTGATTCGTTCGATCACCAAAATCATTTTTCCCATTAAAAATAATGTAAATCGTTTTAATCCGTTCCAACACCCTGAATGTTTATCATGAATGTTTAACGGAAACATAAAGCCAACCCAGGCTAATCGTATGTTCGCGTTATCGTAATCGTCTGTACGAAAGATTACGCTAACATGAACGTGTAAAAATAAAAAAATCAGGACGTTTACAAGTCATTTAGCACCCGGGTCTCCACGAAAAGTGGTGAGCGGTTCATTGGAAATGGGGCTCCGTTCCAACACCCTCAATGTTGGGCTCCGTTCCAACACCCTGAATATTTACCTTGAATGTTTAATGTAAACATAAAGCTAACCCAGGCTAATCGTACGTCCGCGTAATCGTAATCTTCCGTACGAAAGATTACCCACGTCTTGTGGGGCAGATGTTCGTTTTAACAGGCTGACACTGATGCAAGAGAGCGGTGAGCTTTATATAAACAGAAAGTCAATCTCTCAACAAGCCGCAGCTGGCACCGCACGGGCGGGGCCAATATGGCACCACGGCAACCGTGACACACAGGGGCGGGGCAAATTGGGCACCACGGCAACCGTGACACACACGAGCGCCATGGCAACCATGACATTTGGTACCATCTTTCTTTGTAAAAAATCTCTTGTTTGAATGTGGGCACATAGGGGCTTATAGTCAAGTGCGGCTTATAGTCAGGTGCGGCTTATCTATGCACAAAATTATTATTATTATTTTTTTCTTTAAAAACGAACTGGATGCGGCTTATCAGATGCGCTCTTTAGTCCGGACGTCACGGTGGTTCAAACCGAGTGAAACACGAAGCGATTCCTCCCCGTTTACCTGAGGAAACGGTCGTTAGATTCCCACGTGTCATCGTGCGGGGGGTTTTCGTTTGAGTATGCCTGATTACACATTTCAATGTGCACTTACAAGACTGCTCCTGAGAAGAACATTAATGAGCTTTGCACGCTCGTCTTAACTTATATATGATAAGACGGCGGATAAGCTCATGTTAAGCGTCCGTTTACACTTTGCTTGTCATGTGAGAAAAAGAGAGCGAGGGTCCTAATAAATTTCAGAACATGTGTAAAGTGCCACGTTTCCTCATTAAAAGCCTCGCGTGCTTCTGTGGTGTAATGCCAACTCATGGGAGGCTGCTATAATTAGCCCCCTCCCCAAATATTGCATTGTAAGAACTTACAAGCAAAGCATGGAACAGACGTCACGGCTGGGGAAGACAAACGGGTCTTCCATTAAAAGAAGCCCTGCGGGATGTTGGCAATTAAAAAAGACAAATATTTTCCCAATTATGGTCTAGTAACACAGGGGTGTCAAACAGGCGGGCCGCGGGCCGCATCAGGCTCGATAAAGAATTGAATCCGGTCTGTGAGACAAGGCTGAGGGAAGCGCAAGAGAAAAACGAACTGCAGGTTGAAATATGTCCACTTGATGTTGCCAAATCCAGGTGCCTCTCACAAATGCTGTACTTGTATTTCTCTCTCTCTCTCTCTCTCTCTCTCTTCCTCCCTTTTTCTCTCACTCTATCTCTCACCTTCACTCTCTGTCTCTCTTTTCTCTCTTTGTTCCTCTTTGTCTCTCGCTCTCTGTCTTTTTACCTTCTTTTGCCCTTTCTTCCTTTTCCTCTCTTCTCTCTCTCTCTCTCTTGCTTTCCCCTTTTCTCTTTCTCTACTTCTCTTTTCTCTCCCTCTCTCTTTTTCTCTTTCTATTTCTTTCCTTCTCTCTCTCGTTTTCCCCCGCTCTCACTATTTCTCTTTGTATCTCTTTTGTTTCTCACATTCTGTCTCTCTCCCATATTTTCTCTTTTCTCTCTCTCTTTTTCTTCCTTCCTTTCTCTCTCTCTTTGTCCCACCGTCTCTCTCTTTCTCTCCCTCTTATTTCTTTCCCTCTCTTTTTCTGTCTCTCTAATCTAGTAGAGAGAATGTTTGTTCTATCGTGTGGCCCCCAAGTTAAAATGAGTTTGACACCGCTGGTGGAACACATTTAATGCCATAACGGTGTGAATCCCTAATGCGCCTTGCATGGCTGCACGGCCGCTATTGGTGTGTGAGTGTGTGTGTGAAGTGTGAAGCACATTGTAAAGCGCTTTGGGAAGTCGTCATTGACTTGAAAAGCGCTATATAAATACAGACCGTTTACCTAGATAGCTCAGAACTGACTTTTCTGTTGGCCTGAGACAAAATGGCAAAAATGGCAGGCACCGATTCTTCAAATCCGAGCAAAGCGTCTGACATTAAATGAGTTAAACACCCCGTGTGGGATGTTGGCAATAAAAAAAAAACGACAAATCTTTTCCAAATCACAGTCTTGTCCGTTTAATTACAAACTCTTGTGATAAGGGCATCGTCTTGGGATAAATAGGAGCAGTAATGAAGTATGGCATTGCTGTTTATGTGCGTCCTTGACATTCGCTTTGAGAATAAGGAAGGGGTAGTGGCCATCGGGAGGGGGGTGTCTGCATCTTTCTAAACAGAATTTGAAAGTCCGTGTGAAAAGATAAATGTCAGCAGGCTTCACTCACAAATCTGTGTGAGAGGTTTTTTTGGGGGATGTGTGACCTTCAGAATATCTCTTTCTCAAGATAATTAGAAGGACATTTTGGAATAAATACTGCTTACGATGATCAAAGTGGTCCCAAAAGCTGGATTTAAAATACATGCCAATAGAGCATGCCCTTAAAGGGATTGTGTGTATTATTTAGTGCCTCAAAATTAATATATATATATAAAATGTGTAATTGTCATGGTAAAGATTGAAGTAGAATGAAGAAAATACTGTAATGTCCGGACTATAGAGCGCACCTGATTATAAGCCGCACCCACCACATTTTAAGAGGAAAACCGATTTTGTACATACACAAGCCGCACCTGTATATAAGCCGCATGTGCCCACATTTAAACATGTAACACAAACACAAAATTAACCCAAACCCGACTTCAAGTCCCGCGATTGAAACTAAATGTCCTTCATTAAAGTCCACAGTCCAAAAATCACAGCCGGCAAAATGAACGGAAAATGATACCGGTACTTAAGGTTTAATGCAGACCTGCAGAGTCCGGGTCCCGTTGAAAGTAATCTAAGGAAAAAAGTGTATATTTCCAAAAGGTAAGGGTGGGAAAACTATATCAGATGAACACATTTACTCACGCAACTCCTTTTTCTTTAACCAACTTTTTACCCCCTCTTCTTTCCTTGTCTGTCCCTCACCTTTAGCGGTCCCCACTTAAACTCGGTACCCCGCGTTTGTGCCGCCCCTCATTTTTCGTTCACCCGTGCAAAACATATCAGAATAAGTGTCTAAAATAAATACAAATAAATTGCACATATTTACAAAGAAAGATGGTACACCGAGAGAATTTTCAAAGCTTTAATAATAATAATATAGCTTTGACCGGGCAGTTAATGGTAGCAACACTCGAGCGCCGCTAGCGGCCGTTAGAAAAATTACATAAATTGGCCGCATCACTGAATACGCCGCAGGGTTGAACGTTAGGGAAAAAAGTAGCGGCTTATAGTCCGAAATTTACGGTAGTTTAAGTTTTTGATAGCCCCATCCAACGATGGTGCGTGTTTCCAGGATCGGATCAGGTAAGAATCTTCCTCTAGCTGAAGGCTCATTTATTGGAAAAACAAGAATAAAACTACGCATCTGATTGTTTTTTATGAACACAGGAAACCAATCTAATGGGTTTAGACAGGAATCACATTTTTGAATGTAGTGTATAATGTTGCTCGCTAGATGGTGTGCGGGCATAATAAGTGAGCAATAAGGCAAACTCTTGAGCGCGCTTCCGGGCACCAAAAACAAAACTTTGTAAACACAATGCGTCTCTGAAAGACAAAAGGAATATGGGAGGCAAGGTCATCTTTTGACCTTGAAGGCGCTTGCCTCTGAACACCAAGTGAAAACGTTAAAACACACACATACTGAGTATGCTATAAAAATATGAACGTATTATGGTATACGAGTACAAAATTATAAGAGTATATAACATAAAAACACAAGAGTATGAAAGTCACATGTAAACCATATTTTCCCTTCCATATAATATGTGTGTGTGTGTGTGTGTGTACACGAACTTTCAAAAAACATGCTTTTTTTTAATACTCTAAGGTTGAAATATTTGCAAAAGTTTTACTTAACATGTGCCTCGCTGATAAGTTTATTCTGTTTTTAATATTTAACACCTGCGAAGGAGATTTCATAGGATGCCAGTTTGTTATTTGCTCTTTGATTGCCACACCCTTTTTTGTAACCTAGGAGATGTGCGAAAAAGAAAGGGCTCAGGGGAGGGTCTTTAGGACAGGTTTGACTCTCTTATCTGATTTCTTCTCTCCCTTCCCTCCTTGCAAGTTAAAAATCCATCAATGTCTTTTTTTTGTTATTTGGGTTTTCTACTTAAATTTAAACTTCTCACTCATTTACTAAGCTGACATAATTATCCTCCATTTAGCTGTCACGGATACCCGAAACTGGGTGAAAATAAGAGGGAAAATGGTGACGTTTGTTTACAACAGTCGCCATAGTTAGTCTTCCTTCTGCCTTGTAGCACTCATTTACATAACAGTGACAAATAATAAACACTGTCTTTTTAATTCATGTGTTTTGGTGCTCTCAAATATTGAATCAAGATGTCTTTGAAAGAGGTTCTACTGGACTTAATGTAAAGTATTGTTGTTACTGAGTTATTTTAAAAGGACACACGACACAAAAACAAACTAGATTTGGCTCGACCGATGTGTCACAGGAAAACATAAAATTTCTTGAAATATCTTGATGCAACATTGCTCTTGTAGTGTGACACGCTCAGCAATTTGTCGCCTGGCGTATGTGGCATATCACAATCTCTACAACGAAGGTCTGGAATGTCAGAATCGTTGGTCGTATGATTGTCTAACACGGCTACGACAACCTTCCATGTTTTTGTCACTGTTGACCAATTGGAAGACAGTACACTCGCGGTAACGATGGAATCACAAAAATAGATGAAGGGATATCGAAAATCAATGTGAAGTAACGCAGACAGACGTCACAGCTGCTGTCTGGTGGATATTGGACCTGGAGGAAAAGGTTGTGGAGCTGTGGCAGAACTATCCTTACCTCTTTGGTACCATTTGTTCTTTAACTCAGGACCGTTCATTCATGCAGCTATTTGATAAAACCTCTCAGAAATTAGGTAGCTTACTTGAGCTAACCTACTACCGTAAATTCCGGACTATAAGCCGCTACTTTTTCCCCAAACTTTCAACCCTGCGGCTTATTCAGTGATGCGGCCAATTGATGTCATTTTTCTAACAGCCGCCAGCGGCGCTCGAATTCAAGGCACATGACGCAGCTTACAAGCTAAACGCAATCGAGCAGTCCGATAAAGAAGGTAACAGAGCTACTGCACGCAAACTGCACCTTGCGAGCGTGTTGCTAGCGTGTTTTTGATTAAGGGAGCATGGGACGTAGTCTGTAAGACAAAGTCTCTTAGCATACTGGGGAAGACGACTTTGATGACGTCAATAATAAGGAGGGAAATGAGGATGGTTTACTGTGGTTTCTGCAAGAATGGAGTGTTTTTTTTAACAAATCGGTTAACTGCGTTGCGAGCATGTTGCTAGTAGCGTTTTGCTACCCTTCACAGGCATCGTTTGGGATGAAAGTTATATTATTATTATTAAAGCTTTGAAAACTCTCTCGGTGTACCGTCTTTCTTTGTAAATATGTGTAACCCATGTATAATATGTATTTGCAACTGCATATTTTTGTAACGTATTTATTTGTATTTATTTTGGACACTTATTCTGATAAGTCTTGCACTGACCAATTAAAAAGAAGGGGCGTAACAGACGCGAGGGATGACGGGAAGCGGGGACCGGTAAAGGTGAGTGTTTGTGGACACAGCAGACAATAGTGGATATATATTTTTCCCACCCTTACCTTTGGAAATATACACTTTTTTTCCTTGGATTACTTTTACCGGGACCCGGACTCTGCAGGTTTGCAACCGTTTTCGGTCATTTTGCCGGCTGTGGTTTTTGAACTGTGAAGTTTGTGTTCAAAAACCAAAAAAAACCCCAAAAAATCGCGGAACTCAAAGTTGGGTTTGGGTTAATTTTATGATTACGTTACATATTTTGATTAGGGCGCATGCGGCTTATATACAGGTGCGGCTTGTGTAAGTACAAAAGCGGCTATCCTCTTAAAATGTGGTGGGTGTGGGTTATAATCAGGTGCGCTCTATAGTCCGGAATTTACGGTAGGTTCTGTGACTTGTCCTTGCTGGGTGCCCTCCTATCCAAAAGCACTCTAGCACACATTATCCAGTTGTAACTAGTTAAGACCATTGCATTTCACATCGGCACATTGGTGGCTTAGTGACCCCCTTCCTGTTTGGGTGGGCGGCCAAGACAATAGAGGACTAGGGATTATTTCAGATAAGACAAACTTCTGTGTCATGCTGAAAAAGGATATTCAATCTTTCTGTCATCCAGAAAATAGTTCGATAGTTGAGAATGTGCCGTCTCCTGGTCCTTATTTTTTAGTAAAACCAGTATTAAGGTGGTTTGAAGTTAAGGCCGAACCTTTCACAACGGGGGCGGCATTAGCTCAGGAGGTAGAGCGCTTGTCTTGGGATCAAGAGATTACAGGTTCAATTCCCAGCTCATCCGTGTTATATGTCGAAGTGTCCTTGGGGAAGACACTGAATCCCTAATGCCCCCAATAAGCAGGTAGGCGCCTTGCATGGCTGCATGGCCGCTATTGGTGTATGAGTGTGTGTGTGTGAATGGGTAAGTGTGAAGCACATTGTAAAGCGCTTTGGGAGGTCTTCATTGACTTGAAAAGCGCTACATAAATGCAGACCATTTACCATTTACAACGATGGCTGTATTAAAAAAATAATGATGAATGTTTGTTTTAATAAAGTACTCAATAAGATTCAACTGCTCAGCAGGACTTCTGACACCCTTGCGTCTTATTTTTGCCTTTCTGAGCAGAGAATCACATCTCATGTCGAACTTCATTCGCTGCCTGTGCTGCTACGTTAACTGAGAGTTGTCCTTGATTAACTGCTGCTTGTCACTGAAAACCTATACCAAAGCAGTGCTCCTGACAAGGATTGGGTAGAGTCCTGTCGGTTTCAGGAGGCAGGGGATCATTCTCTGCTCCAGTTTTTCACAGTACTCGAGTTTGTGTTTCCCTTAATGAAACTTTCCAACTCCAGTTGCACTCATACAGCCCCAAACCATGACATTCCCAACACCATGCTTGACATTAGGCATGACACAATCATGTTTGTACTCCTCACCTGGTTGCTCACCTAAACCAAATAATTTATCTTTAACTCATCAGAACAGAACATATCTTTCCAGTAAGCCATGACCTATGTTATGTATATGTATATATAGACTTAGAATCTGACTAGTCAGTGGCAAAGATGGGTAATCATGTTGTGAAAGACCCTGAAAACCCCTAGTGTGTTCCAGATATTAGCGTTGCTAAAGTGGTGGTTTGTGCACCTGATTTCAATACCAGCTGGCGTTTGCCTCAAATGACAGCTTCCATTTTTGCTTCCACCTGTTGTTTATGTGCGCAAGTCATCCAAAAGCAGCCATCATGTGCTTCATTTCCTCACCATCTTCCTCACCTTGCGAGTCAGTCAAGGGCACTCCCCTATGGCTCAACACGGACTTAATCAATACTTGCAGTTTTTGGGATCCAACGGCTACTTCCTGCATTATCTATCTACCGAGAGAGCTAACTGTGGTCATTGTGGTTGCTGTTTACGTTCCACCGGATGCTAACGTTAGCATAGCGCTAAATCTCCTGCCCGCTGCTATCAATAAACGGCAGCTTTCACACCCCGACAGAGCTTTTATCGTCGCCGGCGACTTTAATCGGGCATGCTTAAAGACTGTACTTCCCAAATCCATTCAATACGTGGACTGAGAAATTAGGGAAAAAAACACTGGACCGTGTGTACAGTAAGATCAAACATCTAGTTGGATCCGGCCATCTCTATCTGTCCCTCACCCCCTCATACACCGCCCTCCGGAGGAAAACAAAGCCTATGCAACAAGGACAGTACAAACATCGTCTTTGTTCTTTTATTTCTTTGTTTTCTTTATCCTCACTGTAAAATGTGGAACTGGAGTGCCACGTCCAATTGTGTTTTGTCACAATATATTCAACCCATGTTGTAACAATGACAATAAAGCTATATTCTATTCTATTCTTCTATTAGAATAAGAGCAGTGAATTGACAAGAATCAGTGTTTGTAAGCACCTACTTTTGAACTGGCGCTTTAAGAACGTGAACGGTGAAAAACAGTCCAGAGTTGATTCTTCAAAGTTTGGCGATGATGCCTGGAAGAGGTCACCTTTAAGAAAGCCTCTTTCAAATGCAGGTTCTGCAACTCCGGGGCCTGATCTCGCCAGACATCGGCTGTATACAGAGTAGATGCCACTGAATAAATAAAAATCTCGCGACCAGCTAAGCAGCAGGGTAAGATGTTTGGATCAAGATGAGAGCCTTCTGAGCTCTGTGGATATAGAACCATGCAAGTGAAATTATGTCTGCTTCAGTTTGTATTCATGGTTTTGGTGGCCCTGCTGTAAGGTAAACACATAGAAAAACCGAGCAGGATTTGTATGGGTGCTTGAAATCCTTAAAAATAATTACATTAAAATGTTTCTGTTGTTGTGTTTTCAAGGTTTGAAAGGTGCTTGCAAATGCTTGAAATTGTTTCAGTGTTCATCAACATATCTGCTTAAAAATTACACTAGTACTGCGCTTCACTTTACCATTGCATTTCTTCTTCTCTCGTTATTGAAAGTAGCTGGTATATGTTTGTACAGCATTTCCCGATATAGCGTCATCGCCCCCTACTGATCGCATCCAAGAGGAGACGTAAATAGCGTGCCATGATGACAGATTTGGATCACCTGTGCCCGCTCGTTTGCTACCTGATTGGTTCCCTGTCATTTTTAAGCCCAGTCCTTTCACTCCCCTATGGACAGTCCGTCAGCGAACCTCTGTTGTTTCTACAAGGCAAGCATTTTGACTCTGCCTCCCGTCGGTCCCTCTTTTTGCATCCGTTTTTCCACCCGTCCGTTCCTGATTTCTCCGTTTGTCTCCGGCTACGACCTGTTTTTGACCCCGACCACGTTTGCTCTCCCGTCCCGGCTTACGACCCGTTCTTGATCCCGACCACGTTTTTGCTCTCCTGTCCGGGCTATCAACCTGTTTTTTTCCGTCCTTGACACCACCATCTCCCGCTACGGAAGATCCACTTCTGTATTCGGATCACGATCCGATTGTGTGAGTGGCTTGCTTCCCGCGTCCAGCGAGCACCAGATCGCAGGCACGTCTTTCCTCTTTCTATCAATAAACTTGTGGTTAACGCTACGCATTTGGGTCCTGATTCCGTTCTGGTCGTGACATAACGCGCTATGAAAAGTGTATGAAGGTGTGAGAATTACGTATAAATTATGGACATTTATTTTTGCCCATGCAAAAACTAAGGTAATGTTTCCCAATGGTAAATTGTAATAGGGAGAACTTCATGCAACTGAAAATGTAAGCTACATTTTACATTATTATTTATTTTTATTATTATTATTATCATAAAATGATTATTAGTCATTTTTACCTAACACCTAAATGATCTGCCCCTAAAATAATGTAAATTTCAGATATAGTAAGTCACAAGAGTAACAACAACCCTCATCTTTCTGCTTCTATTTCATTATAATGTTTACTTGAAAAACACTGGAGAAACAGTGCTTTTACACAATAAAGGGTAGTCTGTGCAAAAATTCTATATCAATGTCAATGTATTTTCCCCCCAAATAACTCAAAATATAGCCGTTAGTTGCGAAACCCCTGGTAACAAAAGTGAGTGAACCCTGAAGTCAAAGTTCCTGAAGTTCAATACTTTGTGTGGCCACCATAATTTTGCAGAAACACGTGTTCATGGATTTCACCAGGGCCTCACAAATTGCCACTAGAATGTTTTTCCACTGCCATGACAACATGACTGAGCTGGGGGATATTCAAGATCTTGTGCTTCTGCTTCAGGATGCCCTAATGGTTTTCTATTGGATTAGAATCTGGAGAAACCGTTGGCCAGTTCATCCTCTTTACCCTTAGTCCCTTTAAAAAGGTCTTGGTCATCTTAGAAGTGTATTTGGGGTCATTGTCAGGCTGGGACCCAGTTTCTGGAAGGATCATTGTCTGTTCCAGTTTTCCACAGTACTTGAGTTTGTGTTTCCCTTAATGAAACTCGCCAACTCCAGTTGCACTCATACAGCCTCAAACCGTGATATTCCCAACACCATGCTTGACAATAGAGATGACGCAATCATGTTTGTACTCCTCACCTGGTTGCTCATCTGAGCCAAATAAATTCATCTTTGTCTCATCAGAACAGAGAATATCTTTCCAGTAAGCCATGACCTTTGTTGACACACTTCTTTTAATGGTTTTAAAGCAATAAATCTTGAGTAATGTTCTATTAAACTTTGTAAAGTAAACAGCTACTGTATATAGTGACCTTAAAAAGCAGTGCAAATATGGTAAATTCCTTTTTGAGGGGGTTGATTTTTAGATTTCAAATGAAATCGACGTTTAGAATCAGGCTAAAAAATTAGAGGCCTTGAAACCCATTTTAGACAGCAAAAGTCAAATATAATTGTATTTATTTGTAAAGGTCTATGCCATTACATTTGCTTACTTGCAACCAAGGACTTATTTCGATGTAAATACCTTATTTTCCTGACAATAAGTCGGTCCGGAGTATAAATTGTTTAAAATTCGTAAATTAAACAT
The DNA here is from genome assembly GCF_059441175.1 of Urocampus carinirostris. Taxonomy (NCBI): domain Eukaryota; kingdom Metazoa; phylum Chordata; class Actinopteri; order Syngnathiformes; family Syngnathidae; genus Urocampus; species Urocampus carinirostris. The sequence goes on from NC_142362.1 coordinate 9,484,478, forward strand.
GCCTGTGTCTCATGGGAGTATAAGTCACATTTTTGTAGCTCTCGTAAATAATTTAAAAAACACTATGCTATCAGAAGGAGCTAGCTTTTTGCAGAAGATAGGACACAGCTTGTTTTTATCGTGGAAGAATCTTAGCTGGAGATGACTCTAATTTTAGCAAAAGATAACGTTAGCTTTCAAAATAGACTATGGCACAGGTGTCGAACAGGTGGCCCGCGGGCCAGATCAGGCCCGCTAAGGGATTGAATCCGGCCCGCAAGACAACACTCAGAGAAGCGCAAGAGAAAAACAAGCTGCAGGTTGAAATATGTGAACTTGATGTGGCCAAAGCCAGGTGCCTCGAACAAAGACACTGTACTTGTATTTATTTCTCTTTTTTCTCCCACTCTGTCTCTGTTTCGTTCACTCTCTGTGTCTTTAAACCTCTTTTGCTCTAACTTCCTTTTTTCCTTTTCTCTTTCTCTCTTCATACCCTTCACGCTTTATTTTCTCTTTTCTCTCCTTTTGTCTTTCTATTTCTCTTTGGATTGATTTCTTCCTCTCCCTTTCTTTTCCCCCTCTCTCACGACTTTTTATCTTTTGTTTCTCACGCTCTCTCCCTCTCTCGCTTTTTCTTTCTTTGTCCCTCCCTTTCTCCTTTTCCCTCCCTCTTTCTCTTATTTCTTTATCTATTTTTCGTTCTCTTTAATCTTTAAACGTAGCATTGCGAAAAACGCGTGTCAGTGAGACAGAAAAGAAAAAAGAACGTTATAGACCGAAAAATACTGTATCATAAAATGAATGATTGGATTCTGAAAATTGAGCTTGTGACATTCATTAAAACTAAAAAAAACTAACATTTATAATTGCTTCATATTTGTTCTTCTATTACATGTTTTTTAATGTTAATAAACCACAAAAAGGTCCCTGTTTGTTTTTTTTAATTATAAATATTTAACATTTTTCCTTATTTAGCTGTTCCACCTAATGAATTTAATAGTCTTAACATTTGCAAAATTACCTTTAAGTGTCAGTTTTTCTCAAATAAGTATTGTTAGATGAACTAAGTAAAGGAATTTTAAACTTTGTGACTCTATGCTACCAACTCCTGACTTATTCTACTTGCTGACGCCATCTTCTGGCTGGAATCATCATTGCAGTCTCCGTCAAGCTGCTTGTATGTCACGTTTGTATCCGTCTTATACGACCTTGAATGAGCTATTTTTTGAAATATTACATTTTTTTAATCTTTTGTTGGTCTGGGTCGGCATTTGGACTGTAATTCAAACAGTCCTTCTCTTACTTTCACTATTTTCATCCTGGATTAAATGAAAACTACGGTGAAATAACTCTCCAACCTCCCCTCCCCCTGTCTTCTTTCGTCCAGCCTAATGGGCTCTGTAGCCAGAACACAGATGAAAGTAAGATAAAAGCAGATAGGAATGGTGAAACAAATATATAAAGGCTCTTTGATCTCTGTCAGGCATTGTTAACACATAGTTAATGGTGAAAAGATACCTCAAACTACGCGCCGCACCTTTAAAGTCATAATTGCAGCCTCTGTCAGCTCACTCATGATGCCCGTGCAAGGATATGCATTTCTTAGACGCGCTAGAATGAACTCTTCTTTTTTTGGGGGGGGTTGGTGTTTTTATTCCACTACAGCAGACCTGGGCACTCCGGTCCTGGAGGGCCATACGTCCTGCCAGATTTTGAAGTTTGCTCTTCTTTAACTCAGGTGATACAAATTATAACCTCGTTAGCAAGCTAGCAAGTGCTCTTTAACGATACTGGTGATTGGAATCACCTGTATTGGATCAGAGAAACCTCAAAAATCATGCAGAACATACGGCCCTCCAGGACCGGAGTGCCCAGGTCTGCACTACAGATTGGTCTTTTCTTACTTTTACCATTTCTCCGCCACACTAAATACACCGGGAGTGCACGATTAACCGAAATCTAATCGATGTTACAGTGGAACCTCGGTTCTCGACCATAATCCGTTCCAGAACCCTGTTCGAAAACCGTTTTGTTTGATCACCGAAATCATTTTTCCCAATAAAAATAATGTAAATCGTTTTAATCCGTTCCAACACCCCGAATGTTTACCTTGAATGTTTAACGTAAGCTAACCCAGGCTAATCGTACGTTCGTACGAAAAGATTACGCTAACATGAACGTCTAAAAATAAAAAAAAAGGATAAAGAAAATAATTATGAATAGGATTTCTTAACTTTGTGGTGGTCAGCAGAAGGCGCAGGTGGACGGTGGGGAGAGGAAAATCATCAAAAGTTTTTCAACCTTTTCCAAAACTTGCGGCCGTTGCTTGCTTATAGCACTCACTCCCTTAGCCACATCACTAGATTTCACAGCCTCCTTATTCTTTAGTATCGTACTGATCGTAGATTTAGCCATACTGTATTCCCTAACAAGATCAGACACTCGCACACCTCCTTCATATTTGGCTATTATTTCTTTCTTAAATGCAATAGTTGTACGCACTACTTTTCTTTTTTCACCTTTAGCAACTTTGCTGCTTGCACTGACTTTCTTCGGAGGCATAATTAGGGGCTAAAACACCCGTACGCCGCTCAGCATCGCACCCTAGCGTACGCACTCACGCATTACCGGCGTTCGAAGTCCGATTTTTTGACCGAACAGCGAAGCAAGAATTTCTCAAAATTTTTGGTCGGACTCCGATTTGTTCGAACTGAGAGGCGTTCGAAAACCGAGGTTCCACTGTACTTAGTGCAGTTCTTTTTTAAAGATTTACAGTTTGTTTTTCGATTGATGGAGTGTTTGGCAAACTGTTTGGTGCTATTCAATTGGGCAAACACGCGGGCGTTTTCGTCCTCTTGTCCCTTGCAATTTTGGTTAATTGGTTTTTCGGTTAATTAACATGTTGATGTATCGTTGATTGGATGATAAACATGGCTTTGTCTCGCCGCTGCGCTCCTGCATTCCCTGGAGGGGTCAGGGGGAGTAGTTGACTGATGCGATCCTTGTGTCGCTCTCTTTCCATCTACAGTGAACTTTCAACCATGGGCGTAACCAGCCTGTATTTCGAGGTCCTCAAGCTAGGGCTTGAGGTGAAACTGGGCCAAATCAGGTTTTCTAAGAAAACTGATTAAAATGTTCCACTGTTTAAAATCTATATATTTTTAAATGCAGGATTGGGTACGGGGCAGCACGGCGGCGCAGTGGTTAGCGCATGTGCGGCACAGTTTATGTCATGGGAACCTCCTGCGTGGGTTCAATTCCAGCTCCAGACTTCTTGTGCGGAGTTTGTATGTTCTCCCCGTGCTTGCGTGGGTTTCCTCCGGGCACTCCGATTTCCTCCCACATTCCAAAAACATGCATTTCAGGTGAATTGGCCGGTCCAAATTGTCCCTAAGTGTGAATAAGCGAATGAGTTGTCTGCCCCCGTGTGCCCTGCGATCGGCTGGCAACCAGTTCAGGGTGTCCCCTGCCCACTGCCCGATGATTGCTGGGATGGGCTCCAGCATGCCCGCGACCCTACTGAGAATAAGCGGTGCAGCTGATGAGATGAGATTGGGTCCGGTTACTTTAACTGGATTACTTTCAATTACTTTCGGATTACTCCAATACCAATATGCTAATAAATGACAAAATAGACTAAATATAAATAAAATGACTAAATTTTGTGCAAGTTTGGGGAGTAACGGCAAAAAAGATGTAGGCAAGCTGTTTGGATTTATTTTCATTTTGTTTCTGTCGCATTTTATGTTAGTTTTGCCGGAGATCAAAGAGATCAAAGCCAGGAGAGAAAGCTTACCACATGTTGTGAGTCATCATTTTATTCATATTTAGTTTATTTTGTCTTTTATTAGCATATTTGGTATTGGAGTCATCCAAAAGTAATTGAAAGTAATCCAGTTAAAGTAACCCTACCCAACCCTGTTTGAATGGCTTCACAAAATACGATCTAAAAAAAACTTTAGGAATTAATGTCCATCCATCCATTATCTGCACCGCTTATCCTCAGTAGGGTCACGGGGGTGCTGGATTCCATCCCAGCTATCTTCGGGCATTGGGCAGGGGACACCCTCAACTGGTTGCCAGCCAGTCGCAGGGCACACTCAGTGGAGCAAAATTGCTGTTCTGGTTGTTGCAGTGAATAGCCCAAAAAAGTGAAACAATTTAAGTTGGTTCAACGTCTCGATCTACTCTGAGTCTGGTTGCCAAGTGATTATAGAAAATTGACTCGCATACGAATAGTCTGGTCTCCTGAATCCCAGCTTGAACACAAAAAGAAAAACAGACCACTTTTCCAAAACATGTTTGCCAGTAATTTCACGAGAAATGTTGCTCAATAGTAGTGATAGTGACTTAAAGTCTTAAACTCAGAGGAAGCGTACAATTACACCATATAAAAGTCAATGAATCACTACTTGTTGTATCTCTAAGCTTTAGTACGTACTAATAGCATAAAGGCAAGGTGAGAAAAAACAAGATAGTACTTTTGATAAGTTCATCCATCCATTATCTGCACCTCTTATCCTCAATAGGGTCGCGGGGGTGCTAGAGCCCAACCCAGTTATCTTCTGGCAGTGGGCAGGGGACACCCTGAACTGGCTGCCAGTCAGTCGCAGGGCACACAGAAACCCACAACCATTCATACGCTCACTCATACCTCGGGACGATTTAGAGCAGGGGTGGGCAATTAATTTTTATCAGGGGCCGCATGAGAAACCTGAATTGTGTCAGAGGGCCACCAACTTTCTTTCATTGTAAAATGCTCAAATTAAATATTTTGAATAGCTGATGCTGATAATCAGAAGAATATAGCACTCTGTAAATATTTATATTAGGCTATGTGAAATTGTGGTGTATTGGTTAAATAAGAAAAACAATCATTGAACCAGTGCAATTTATTTTTAACTTGTTAATTTCCACAAACAATAACTTGTAACGTTCTCCACCTCATGTTACCTCTTCAGTGAGAATAATCCAGTCTGTTCTGGGCTTGAACAAGGGCATTGGAATCTGGCGGAATGTCTGAAGTGGCTATGCGAAGGACAGCTGAGAGGTGGTCAACAGTCATAGAGGATCTATGTTTGGATTTATTAAACTTCATAACTGAGAATGTCTGTTCACAATGATAGGTAGATCCAAAGAGGACTAGGATCCTCTGAGCATGCTTCCTCAGGTGTGGAAAGTTCTCCTCTTTGAGGGAGTAAAAATCCAGCAGTGAGACTGACTTGAAGTGATCTGCCAAAAGTGTGTCAGACTGCAGATCTATGAGTTCCATCTGAACTTCACTTGGGGCATCATCCACACTGCAGTTGAAGGGAGAAGAGACCATGTGCATTTCACTCTCAAGAGTTTTGAAATCGCCTTGAAAACTCTGCATGCAATGTTTCTAACATGGTTGAGTACTTTTGGAGGTGATCGCCTGATCTTTTGGCTTCCTTAAGTGTTGGCAAGTGGGTCAGAATGTTGTCCTTCACTTGGCTTGAGAGAAGCTACAGTTTTCTCATAAAAGCCTTCACTGCACTGTACATCTCATGCACAAAAAGGCCCTTGCTCTGCAGTTTGACATTAAGTTCGTTCATTAGTGCGGTCACATCCACAGTGAATCCGAGGTCTGCCAACCAGTCTTCATCTGAAAGTTCTGAGACGTCATGACCTTTCTGAACACAGAACTCCTGAATCTGGTTTCTCAGGTCCCAGACACTTTTCAGAATTTTGCCAAGGCTGAGCCACCTAACAGTGCAGTGATAGCTTATGTCACCATATTCAGCCTCATTTTCCTCCAACAAAGCAACAAACTGTCTGTGATTTAAAGCTCTCGCTCTGATGAAGTTAACTATTTTAGTGACAGAATCAACAACATGTTTCATTTTTAACACTGTCTTACACAACACTTCCTGATGTATGATACAATGCAAAAATGTCAATTTCTGATCAGGGTTCATTTCTGTCACTTTATCCTGCATTCTCTTTAAAAGTCCAACATTTTTCCCGGCCAGATTTGGACAACCATCTGTTGTCACACCTGCAAGCTTGTTCCATTTCAGTTCTAACATGTCCATACATCCATACATGCATTTACCTCTCTGAACAAGTCATTACCTGTGGTTGTCCCTTTTATTGACTGCAAGGATGCCAACTCCTCCGTGATTTGAAAGTCTGCGGTTATCCCACGTAAGAAGATGAGCAGCTGGGCGGTGTCACGTACATCGCAGCTCTCATTCAAAGCCAGAGAAAAAAAGTCAAAGTCCGCCGCTCTTTTCCTCAGCTGAAGCTCTAAATTTCCCGTGATTTCCTCAATCCGCCTCGTTACAGTGCGTCGGGAGAGTGAAACGTTCTCAAACGCGCCCTTTTTTTCTGGGCACATCAGCTCAGCAGAGTCCAATAAACACTCCTTAATAAACTCTTCGTCGGAAAATGCCCTACTTTTTCTGGCGATTTTATGAGAAATTACATAACTTGTCCTGACGGCTGCATCTCTGGAAGTGTGAAGTTTAGTGAAAAATCCTTGTTGGGTTTGTAGTTTTGCTAGCAATGCATCAGACTCCCTTGCACGCTCTTCACCAGACAGGTTTCTGTATTCATCTTCATGCTTGGTCGTGTAGTGGCGATTCAAATTATATTCTTTAAACACAGCAACCTGTGTACCACAGACTAAGCACACTGCTTTACCTTTAATTTCTGTAAAGAAATATTTGGCAGCCCATGTCTTGTTGAAAATACGGCATTCGTTATCAACTTTTCTTTTCTTGGGGTGTGCCGACATCTTGAGGGTACCCTGGCGAACAGTATCACCTTCACTCACTCAAGTGAATACGCGCGTGAAGGCGCTACGTCTATGACGTGTATATGTAGTCAAAATAAAATTTCAAAATAAAAGTTTAATTTTTTTTTTTTATTCATGGTGTTTATGATTGGTCTTACGCGGGCCGGACAGGGACGTACAAAGGGCCGGATGTGGCCCGCGGGCCGTAATTTGCCCAGGTCTGATTTAGAGTCACCAATTAACCTGCCATGCATGTTTTTTGGAACATGGGAGGAAATCGAAGTTCCTGGAGAAACGCACGCAGGCACAGGAAGAACATGCAAACTCCACACGGGGCGGCTGCGGTAGCTTGACCTCTGCACCGTGGGCGCCATGCTCCTGTGTTCAAAACAATATTTTTTTACTGAATGAAAGTTATTTGTACAGCTACAAGGAACTAAAGAATACACACAGTTGCCTTAAGGACTTTAACAGACATTTTTTCCAATTCTTCCACTAGAATAGAATAGAATAGAATATAATATACCTTTATTGTCATTGTTACAAATGGGCTAACATATTGTGACAACGAAATTGGGCATGACACTCCAGTTTTACACATTCATAGTGAGGTATGAGCAAGAAGATAAAGGAACAGAGAAGATAATGTTATAAGACAAGGGGGATAAGGCTATAGTTATAATTTACATGGTATTTACACAAGAAATGTCGGCATGTGGGATGTTACATACAGGGTTGTCGTGATAACGTTGGTATCGTAAAACGGTTTTAACTACGGTTAAAACAAGAAATCCAGTGAGAATCATCCATTTTGCAGAGCCACAAACATACTGGAATCATTCAAGTATGAAAAACAACAACGTATTTTTATGTTTTGGAACTCAGAAAACATATTCATACATAACGGTATTTAACGAGTTCATAAATAAATAAACAAATTAAGGTTTCTTTTTCGCGGATTTTGACTGTTACAGCTTCTTTTTGGAACGCTTCCCCCACAGAAAACGAGGGATTACTGTATATTGCACATCAAATACCAGTCTGTCACTATCAGCAATAAGGAGGTGGCGAGAGCACTCCGGTTTAAAATGATGACTCTCAACACGTGGTAAGCTTTCTCTCCTGGCTTTGATCTCTTTGATCTCCGGCTAAACTAACCCAAAAAATGTGACAGAAACAAAATGAAAAGAAATCCAAACAGCTTGCCAACATCATTTTTGCCGTTCCATGTATTCCGTTACTCCCCAAGCCTGCACACAATTTAGTCATTTTATTCATATTTAGTTTCTTTTGTCTTTTATTAGCATATTTGCTATTGGAGTAATCCAAAAGTAATTGAAAGTAATCCAGTTAAAGTAACCCTACCCAACCTTTACAATGAGCACAATTATCTGCAGTGTGTTGGTTTTTTTTACTCAGTTGTCAAAAAGAAATCCTGAAAATGAAAAAGTTATCCCCCACCTCCCAGATGTCCTTCAAGACTGGCAGACACAACTTGTAGAGTTTTACCGGGAAAAAGACAGGCTGCTGTGATTGAGTGAAACCCAGACTGTAAAAACCTGGTGACAGTTTGCTCAGGAGATAAATTGGCTCCAGCAAAAGTGTCTACTGCTGCTGTCCGGGTCTGAGCGTGTAATTTCAGCCTGACTTCTGCCTCACAAAAAATAATTTATCTGCCTGGTTGGTAAGGATCAAGCCTAACATCGATATTATCGATACTGAGCGAGTACTGTACATTCCGGATTATAGAGCAGTCTTGATTATAAGCCGCACCCAGTTCATTTTTAAAGGAAAAAACATTTTGTTAATGCATAAGCCACACCTGACTATAAGCCGCATGTACCCTCATTGTAACATGAGATATTTACCATGAAAGATGGTACACGGAGTTTTAATAATATACGGTACCTTAACCCCTTAATGTTCCAGCGGCCCGCTGGTGGGACTTTAGATAAACAAATCTTAAATCTCAAAAATAAAGTTTCTTTTGTCTTTTATTAAATAAACATGACTTGACTTGTATTACCTTATGTGCAGTCCGTTCTCAAGGTTTCTTCATTTTCCTCATGCTGAGGTTTTGAGTTCTTCTGTGCCCTCATGTAGGTTTTAGATCAGGGGATGGTGACATAATAGGCTGTAGTCTGCAATAATCTGGTCTGTGCAGCCCTTTGAGACTCCTTGTGATTAAGGGCGTCACAAATAAACAGGACTTTACTTGATTTGAGGTTTTTGAGTATTTCCTTGCCCTCAAGTTGGTTTTAGATCAGGGGATGGTTTCATAATAGTCTGTAGTCTGCAATAATCTGTGGTCTGTGCAGCCCTTTGAGACCCCTTGTGATTAAGGGCGTCACAAATAAACAGGACTTGACTTGAGGTTTATGAGTTTTCCTTTGCCCCATGTAGGTTTTAGATCAAGGGATGGTGTTATAATAGTCTGTAGTCTGCAATAATCTGTGGTCTGTGCAGCCCTTTGAGACTCCTTGTGATTAAGGCATCACAAATAAACATGACCTGACTTGACTTGAGGTTTTTGAGTTTTTCCTTACCCTCATGTATGTTTTAGATCAGGGGATGGTGTCATAATAGGCTGTAGTCTGCAATAATCTGTGGTCTGTGCAGCCCTTTGAGACCCCTTGTGATTAAGGGCGTCACAAATAAACAGGACTTTACTTGACTTGAGGTTTTTGAGTATTTCCTTGCCCTCGTGTTGGTTTTAGATCAGGGGATGGTTTCATAATAGTCTGTAGTCTGCAATAATCTGTGGTCTGTGCAGCCCTTTGAGACCCCTTGTGATTAAGGCATCACAAAGAAACATGACTTCTCAAGGATTCTTCATTTTCCTAGTGCTGAGATTTAACTACTTATCTGTATTTGAATTGATACCAAAAATCCCAGTAACGCCCACTATTACTGGTTGAGAGATTATTCCCATTTCTTATCTCCATGTTGTCTGCCTGCAACGAATATTTCCACTGGTTTGCTGATTTATATTTTTAATCAGAATCAAACACCCAACGCCCGCATACGAGGAATGATTTAAATTCGCGCGGAGAACTTCCAGACAGACTTTCAAGATATCCGCGTGAAGAGCGCTATAAACGACAGATATGAATGAAATATGAAACGCCCGCAAAGGCCACGTTCTCCCGCATCGCTTCCTCGATTCAGCCTTTTAACGGCGCGACGCCGAATTGGACGGCTCGGTCGACGCCGCGGCCAAGTTTTTCGCAAAAGGTTAATGTTGGTGTTTCAATTCAGATCTCGCCGGCCCCGCGCGGCAGGTAGAATATTTTGTATTCCCGGAGATGCGAAATGCATCTAAATGGAACCCGCGTTGGGATTTTTTTGATTAAAATGTCAGTGGTGTGTTTACTGCCGCCGGCTGATAATCGCTTTCAAACTCGGAGGTTGTTACTGTTTGTCGTCACAGTGGATCACTATCATAAAGATCCCTGTGTCGCTATAAGCGGCGCAGGAAATCAGGCCGTGAATTTGACTGCGCCGTCTCGCCCGGCCTGTCATCATGATCTGCGGCCCCCGTCTTATATTAACTTTCTAGCTCACTGCCGAAGAGCCGTAAACTACAACTTATCCGCCCAAAAATACCGCTTATCGCGTCTAATAAGAGCTTTTTCAGAGATCTGTCCCCTCACTCAATGCGAGTCTTTTTTGTTATTACAATCAGGCACTCTATTTTTTTCGGGGGTTTTGACTCTTTGCGTACTACCACAGTCCAAACCCGTCAAGTTGAAACCTTTATTTATCTTATCTCATTAGCTACACCGCATATCCTCAGTAGGGTCGCGGGGTGCTGGAGCCCATCCCAGCAATCATCGGGCAGTGGACAGGGGACACCCTTAACTGGTTGCCAGCCAATCGCAGGGCACACGGGGACAGACAACTCACTCAATCACACCTAGGGACAATTTGGACCGGCCAATTCACCTTACATGCATGTTTTTCGAATGTGGGAGGAAACCGGAGTGCCCGGAGGAAACCCACGCAAGCACGGGGAGAACATACAAACTCCGCACAGGAAGTCTGGAGCTGGATTTGAACCCACGCAGGAGGTTCCCAAGACATGAACTGTACTGCACATGCGCTAACCACTGCGCCGCCGTGCTGCACCTTTATTTATGTATTCATGTATTCTTTCATTCATTAAGTACTCATATAGATTAAAACCAAAGAACAAACCCAATTTCCAAGCTCAAGATTTTTTGTTTAACAAAGAAAAGTATATCAAGTCAAGTCATGTTTGTGACGCCCTTAATCACGAGGAGTCTCACAGGAGACCGCAGATTGTTGCAAACTAAAGACTATTATTACATCATCCTCTGATCTAAAACCTGCATGAGGGCAAGGAAAAACTCAAAAATCTCAGCATGAGGAAAATGAAGAACCCTTGAGACGTACTTTACTTATACAACAGCAACCAGATGATAAAGGCCTGAGATCAGGAGGCTTCTTCTGCTAGTGGTAACCATGGAACCAGACCTGTTTCATCGGAGGAGCAAACCCCAATCTAAAAAAACGACCTGGAGATGGATGGATGCTGCCAGGCTGTACTTGCCCAAGACGCACCAAAGGAAATGGTACCCCTACAACCCTGTCGATTAAGGGATCCGTGAACTGTGAAATGTATAATTGTATTGTTTTTTTGTTAACTAAATCCTGCTATTTCAAATTATAATTAAAAAAAAAATCTTTTGATTTCAGGAAACTACTTTTGTACCTCATGTGATAGTTTGACGCCATTATGTGGGCGTTATCGAAACTGCATTTACTTTTCTGAGGCCAACAACCCAAAACGATGATGAAAAAAACAAGAAATATGTGTGTTATATGATTATATAGTATTCATTCGAAAACTATAAGAACATGTCCATTCTGTGTTCCTACAGAAACCATATATTTTTCAATTATAATTAAGTATTCAGAAGAAAAAAAGCGCCAGTACGCCGCTAGGGAGCCACTAGGGAGCGCCAAACCACAGTATGCGGCTCCAGAGCAAGTTTAGCAGGTTGGAAGTCCAGGTATGTTGGCAATAGAAAGCATCTTCCTCTAGTGTTTTTTTTTAATTCCAGTGTGGTTTGTTGACATGATCGCTTGTTTGAACAATAATTCCGCATACGTAATGTTAGTTCGTAAAGCTTTTTTACTCCGTGAACAACTCATACCGCCATGTCATTGACACACGAGGAGACACAGTCAGAAACAGGCGATGTGACCGATTAACCAATCAGAATGCAGAACACAATGCATGATGAAAATCCAAGTAGCGATCCAGCGATGAATAAACCGTGATACAGCAAGGGATTCCTTTACTTGCAAATTCACCGACATAGCCACTCATTTGTCATTATCTGTTAACGTTCAGCCGTGCTATATAGAGCATAACTGCAACGAAATAAGGCTAAGCTTGCGGAGAAATTAATTTGATTAAAAATTAACCATCCATATTGGAGCACTTAGTTCCCCGCGTTTGGCGATTAGGTCTGTTTGGTTTCGCCGGAATTCACCGAAATTCTTCCTGCTCATTTCAGAGTGAACAAAACCAGAAACGTGTTATCGTCAAATTTTCTATATGCTCGACATACAGCACAGATGAAATTACTTCCTCCTGCCTGTGTGTGAACATGCAAGAAATGAGACACAAATACAAATAACAAAAATTAAAGTAAAAAGGAAAAAGTTTGCATGACAAAATGTACAAATAAATAAAGTTTTGAATAAAAAAATGTGCAAAGTCTTAGCTGCAATCTAAATGGAACAGTTCTTTATTGATTTGCTCAGGAGGTAGAGCGCTCGTCTCGGGATCAAGAGATCGCAGGTTCGGATACCTGGCTCCTCCCGTGTTACATGTTGAAGTGTCCTTGGGTAATACACTGAACCCCTAATGCCCCCAATAAGCAGGTTAGCGCCTTACATGGCTGCACGGCCGCTATTGGGAAATGTGAAGCACATTGTAAAGCGCTTTGAGAAGTCATTGACTTAAAAAAACGCTATATAAATACAGATCATTTCATTTCATAAAGTCGAATACAGTGGAACCTCGGTTCTCGACCATAATCCATTCCAGAACCCTGTTCGAAAACCGATCTGTTCGATCACCCAAATCATTTTTCCCATTAAAAATAATGTAAATCGTTTTAATCCGTTCCAACACCCTAAATGTTTACCTTGAATGTTTAACGTAAAGCTAACCCAGGCTAATCGTACGTTCGCGTTATCGTAATCTTCCGTAGAATTATGAATAGGATTTCTTACCTTTGTGGTGGTCAGCAGAAGGCGCAGGTGGACGGTGAGGAGAGGAAAATCATCAAAAGTTTTTCAACCTCTTCCAAAACTTGCGGCCGTTGCTTGCTTGTAGCACTCACTCCCTTAGCCACATCACTAGATATCACAGCCTCCTTATTCTTTAGTATCGTACTGATCGTAGATTTAGCCATGCTATATTCCCAAGCAAGATCAGACACTCGCACACCTCCTTCATATTTTGCTATTATTTCTTTCTTAAATGCAATAGTTGTACGCACTACTTTTCTTTTTTCACCTGTAGCAACTTTGCTGCTTGCACTGACTTTCTTCAGAGGCATAATTAGGGGCTAAAACACCCGTACGCCGCTCAGCATGGCACCCTAGCGTACGCACTCACGCATTACCGGCGTTCGAACTCCGATTTTTTGACCGAACAGCGGAGCAAGAATTTCTCTAAATTTTTGGTCGGACTCCGATTTGTTCGAACTGAGAGGCGTTCGAAAACCGTTTTGCTGTGGCTCAAAGCCCATAAGGTATTGTGTTGCAGTTTTGATGGACTCCTGAGCTGCGGGGAAAAAAACTGTCGTTTAGTCTGTTAGTGGTGGTGTTCCTCTACCGCTTTCCTGATGGTAGCGGTACAGTATGTCGCCCACGTAGCTGGGATCTGTGGCAATGTCCTTTGCATTCCTCTTGACTATGGATTCCAACGCAGGGAGGTGGCAGCCCACGATACCCTGTGCAGTCCTAACCACCCGCACCAGTTGTTCCTCTCCTGTGCCTTGCAGCTGCCATACCACACGGTCACGGTGAGACTGAGGATGCTCTCAATTGTTGCTCTGTAAAAGCCTAAGGGAGAGACCAGGCCGTGTAGGTTTCCTGATGGAGAAGATTGTGTTGCTTTCTTCACCAGGCGAAAAATGTTGACAAGGGAGGCCTGATGTGATGTGGATGGCCTAAGAACTTGATGTTGTCCACCTGCTTCACCACATCTCCCTCCAGGAGGAGGGTGGCGTGGTCAGTCTTCCTTGACCTGCTGAAATCCAAGATGACCTTCTTGGTCTGTTTAGTGTTCGACACCAGGTTGTTCGATGGACACCACCGCGAAAGGTGTTGTATATCTTCTCTATATTGGATGTCATTGTTGCCTGAGATGAAACCCACGACTGTTGTGTCGTCCGCGATTTTCACGACAGTATTCGTGGGATGTGAGTAAAAAGGATGAAAAGGGCGGGGCTGGACTTTTTTGACAGAAGGCAGAGGAGTCGGAGGGGGTAGGTCAGGGAGACAGTTTATAGTCCTGACAGCCTGATGGAAGAAGCTGTCCTTGAGCCTGCTGGTTTTGGCTCTAAGACTCTGCAGTCTGTTTCCTGATGGTAGCTAGAGGTAAGATCGGGCCCAAAAAAAGCACCCGAGCCCGACGCAGGCCCGAGGGGTATTAAACCCGACCCGGACCGAGCCCGACTAATTAACTGGATTTGCTGGCCCGGCCCGAGGGGGCCCGAAATTACATATTTTATTTATAAGGAGGGGTGATTTATGATAACAAATTAAACTCTGCCTTTTGTTACAACATCTAGGCCTAAGTTAAATAAAACTGTATAAACATTTACATCTTTTATATTTCTGTGTCTGCACTGCAGATGTTACATTAAGCGACAATCTGTCATTGACGGGGTTTTTTTTTTGAGGTAGCGAAAACATTTAAGGGCGTCCGTCATTTTGACGACTTGATCATTGGGCCATAATCCACAGCAGCAGTAGTAGTACGTCCTTAAGATTTTAGCGCGGCACTATCATTGAGGGGGTGTTGACGTGTTGTGCCCTTTTCCGACTCCTATGCAAAACCCCCCGCCCCTGATCGTATTCTATATAAAACGCTTATTAAAACAATAAAGCGAGCTAATTATAATAATTGGGAGATCCTAGTCTATATAACGCGTTTATTTAAACAATAAAGCGTGATTTTATTCTGCAAATTGCGTTTTTTAACGCGGATGAAAATGTCACCAACGTCAATGTACACTTCCGACAAAAGCGATCGTATTCTATATAAAACGCTTATTAAAACTCTTACCAGAGTGCGTTTTCCTCGTCAGTTCTCCTCTCTTGAGTTTATCCTTAACTTCTTGTTGGTCCGACTCCATATCGGGGATACCAGGCCAAAATCACGCGAATTTGCGGAGGGGAAGATTATTAAGAGGACAGCATTCACGTCACGTCACGTGCACAGAGCATGCTCTGGCTCCGTTAAAAGCAATTACAGCTCCTTCTCCGTTTTATCCAAATTATTTATTTTATAACAAGTATTCCTTGGTCTAGTATCCATACATAGTTTAAGTATATATTTTTAATGAACATATATTTATAATTATTAATTAATTTAAAAAAAAAAAAAAAAAAAAAAAAAGCAGGACCGAACCCGACCCGACCCGACCGTATGACTGACATTTCAGGCCCGACCCGGCCCGAAATTGCCTCGGGTTCGGGTTCGGGTTCGGGCTCGGGCCATGAATCTTAGCTCTAATGGTAGCAAGTTAAAGAGGCTGTGATTGGTGGTTGGGGTCACCTGTAAGCTTGGTGGCTCTGCGGGTGAGGCGCGAGTTGCAGATAGAATGTGTCTTGGTTGTTGTAGGAGGCAAAATGTATGCGTGTCATTGATTGTTGTCCTTCTTTTATCCACGGGGTGCTACTCGTTCATCCGTAGGTGTAAAAAGGTAGGAATTGTCTGTCAGGTGTCCTACCAGAATGAGCAAAGGAGTCCTGCCAGTCAGGCTTTGTATTGGCACAGGCTTTGTTTCGTTCTCTGATAACCAAGATGCCATGCGCAAAGGGCTGCATTACACACAATTAATTATACCTCTTATCTGTTTGTATTCAGCATCCATTATTCTGAACCACTGCTGTTCTACAATGTGTTTCTGATACGTTTATTCTTTTTTTTAATATTGGACGACTGCAAAGGAGATTTCATAGTATGCCAGTTCATTATTTGACTATTGTTGGTTTTTTTGAGTGATACATAAACTTATCCGTGTGCCATTCAGCTGACTGAAGTATGTGGTTGGACTTAATTGCAAGGAACTGCAGTTTCAAAAATTAAGAGAGCAAAGGCGCTCAGTGATTTTTTATTTATTCACTTCGAGCAGCCATTTTCTGGAAGAATTCCTGTGCTTGTACTTTGAACTTCTATTCAGGAATTCAGCCAAGTGAGTCTTCTTCGGAATGTGGGCGATGCCACATTGGTGTAAACACAGCGTAATCGTCTGATTTACCATTTTGAGGATTGGCCATAAAAAAAGAGTGCGAGGGCAGATTCATCAGCACTTGAAGCTGTAATTTTGATTGGCACTGCTGAGAGTGAACTAAAATGTGATTCATACTGCTAGACCAATCAGTATGCCAGCCATTTCCAGACTATGCGGCACTTAATTTGCCGATTTGTATCACCGGGCATCAGTTGCAGTTGTGTAAAACCGTAAATATCATGAGCGAATAAACACTGGGGCAATTAGTGTGGAAACAATATACACAATGTTAAAATATTAAAAAAATCGTCAAAAGACGACATGATTGATTTTTAAAAGGCTTTAGCTAATGAGTAGCATCTGACTTCTACTGCGAGTGCCGATACCTTAAATACTACGCTAGCATTTGTTAAATGGGTATTGGTATTGTTTTAACAGTTACGCAAGGTGATGTGTTACCAGTATTTTGTCTCCTTGCAGATCTTATCAACCTCCAGTAGGGGGAAATCAATACTTCAATATCTAAACAATGCTTTCCATAAACACAAAGCCACTTTGCTTGCAAAAAAACATTTTATCGCCGGAACACTGAACTATGCATGAATTTGCAAGTACTTCTCAATGCCATATTTTACCTGGGAAGTGATCACATGATTTCAGTCACCATGGCGATTGCGGATGTGTACAAAACGTCATTCTTTCTGCCCTGACGATGACAAAGGGAAAATTTGTGTTAACTGTCTGTACTTATATTTTCTTTTTACTCACCACACTTTTTCACTTTGCTTACTTGCCATATTGGCCGCCTGCACACTCTTATTTGCTGGATAAAGGGAGCAACACAAGGGCGTGGGGGCTTCTTCGATGTGTGTACAAAGACATGATCAAAGCCACTCCTGACATCTAATGGTGATTTTTTACCCCAATGCCTTTATAATAGTTATTTAAAATAAAACAAAAAAATATATTTTTACGTTTTTGCCTTTCGGGGACAATGCTTCTGAAAACATTTGTATGCGTTATGGCACTGAATGAGTTAATATTAGACAAGAAAACGGCCCAGTGTTGCCAGGTAAATAGGTGTTTTATGATTCAGCTGCTTGGAGTGGGTGGTTATTGAGAGCTGCACCACCCAATTTGGCCACTGGAGGGAGTTAGAGAGGACCACACGAAAAATATGTTTAGAGACTTTTTTCTGTTTGTATTGGGAATTTTTTGCCTTAACATTCCCGGAGGCCTTAAGTACAACTGTCCAAATATTCATCAACTAAATTCGAGTTTTAGAGTCTATTAGTCACATACATGATGGATTGGATTAAATATACGCCTTGATCAGGGGTTTTCAGAGTGGGCACCAGGTATTTTCCTAAAAAAACCTGAGTAGCCAACGGAGAGGTTTTGAAAATAGCTCACCGGTGATGTGTCATTGTGATTTCCCAAGAAATTTAATTTTGGCGTGATGTTTAAGTGGTTGACCTGGGTTATTTTCGCTTGACTACTAATCATTACAACCTGGTAATAACATAGTAACAACAAAGTAATAGTACCGTATTTTCCGCACTATAAGGCGCACCTAAAAGTCTTAATTTTTTTCAAAAGCTGACCATGCGCCTTATAACACAGTGCGCCTTATATATGGCTCAATATTAAATTCGCAAGGTCTCGCAACTTACTCAACAGCCGCCGACTCGATTTTACCCCGAACGTGGAGTAGTCCGCGGTGTATGCTGGGATTTATATACTGGCGTTTCATTGGCTAACCAATGTGTCAATCATCATTTGAATCGATCACTATTGGCTGAAGTTATTCGGAGCCTCGGATTGGCTAGATGGCCAAAACAAACCCTGCAATCGGCCGAGTTTAGCAACGGCGTAGCAAGTCCGCGGTGTATGCTGGGATTTATATACCGGCGTTTCATTGGCTAACCAATGTGTCAATCATCATTTGAATCGATCACTATTGGCTGAAGTTATTCGGAGCCTCGGATTGGCTAGATGGCCAAAACAAACCCTGCAATCGGCCGAGTTTAGCAATGGCGTAGCAAGCTTGCTAAAGTACGCCATAAAGAAACATGTTTCATTAGTCTGTATTTGTAAATATTCTACTCTCCTGGATTTACTTCACTCACGGTTGTAAGAAGACCATGATTGCGTATCATTATTGAACGTGAGATTTTAGGTGAGCTATGCGGCTTTATATTTTCCCGGTATCTTGTTTTAGAACGATCTTGATGTTGCTGTGATGAGTTGAGTGAATTAAACTCAATTCCAAGTGTTTATTGTCATATGCACAGTAAAGTTGCGAGCAAAAAAGAAAATAGAAACATAGAAATGTTTGGCATTTCTTGAATCCCAAGACTTCAACCTTCCGAATGATATTTGAAATGACGCATTTAAGTGACATCGTACGGACACCGCATCCGCACGTGTCTACGACACGTATTTGCTTCTTTGCAAGTTTTGGGAATGTTAAGGGGGTAATCAGTTTGACTGAATCATCTGACTGTTTTGTCGACATTCCCATTGTAGCGCCTTATAATCCGGTGCGCCTTATCTATGGAAGAAATAGGACCAAAATCTATTTTTTGGGGGTGCGCCCTATAACCCGGTGCGCCCTATAGTGCGGGAAATACGGTATTCAAAGTTGTCATTTCATACCTGTCAACCTCCGCTGCTCCATGCCCTTACAAACTTTCGTATTTTCCTTTACAAAATACAAAATAATCTTACACCATATTTTTTTTTCAAACGTGTTTATTTATGTAGTTAAACATGTTATATTGTACATGTGTTTCGTTATATCATATATATTGTTAATTAATATTTTGTTGTGAGATACTGAGTTGCTCGACATGAATGAAGTTTATTATAAAAAAAGAAGTAGCTTGGACGTTCACTGTAGAAGGAAAAAATACATGCAAATATAATTAAGTAGAATAATACATTTTCTTATTCAAATTATTAATTCACTTTCTGCATTAAATTTATTGTTCGTAATATACCGATTAAAGGGATAACCACAAACGTGTCTTTGTTCATTTTCTAATTTTATGCTTCCTTTTTTCTTAACTTCTTTATACAACATCATAATTCGTAATATAAACCATCAAAGCAAGTGAGCCGTTTAATGAGTTGAGCCAAAAAAGCCGGTTCTCTAAAAAGAGACGGACTTCCTTTCACTACACAAACTACCACATGAAATCCGAGGCGGCAGACGCATGCGCATAGTAGCATCAAACCGCTCGCTCCGTTTGCAACGAAAAAAAAAAACAATACAGAGATAGAGGCTACCGCGGCCATACTTATCAGATGCCCAAGCCACCTCAATGAGGACGAGCAGTTGCTCTACACAGAGTCCCTCCCGGACGACTGAGCTTCTCACCTTCTCTCTAAAGGGAAAACGTAGTTCATTGCAAAACAAAAATTCTTTCCAGGGCTATTGAGATCTATTTTGTGTGATTTCGTGTGACAGACCCCCTGAGAAGATTTTTGTTCTTGAAGCCTTCCGACTCGGAGTAGATGTCCTCAGGGTCCGTGTCAAATCTACCTCTATACGACATCTGAAATAAGTTTGCTACTAAAATGGGATACGATGTCTTATTCGGTGTACGTGTCGTTCGACACAGTGACATCGCCTTGACTGTGCAACACGAGCGCATGTCACTTAGACTCTTTTGCAAACGTGTGAGTGGATATCTCTCAAAACTCTGAAGTTTCCTCAAGCTGCAAACTTAAGATATTTTGATCTGGCGTCTCACACGCATCTGTTGGTTGTACCATATTTCAGACGATAACGCACACCTAAAAACCTATGAATGAAAATCTCGGAATTTTCTACAGAATGCTTGTTGAACAACAGTCCGTGATTACGTTTTTGCAAATTCGAGCACACAAAGCGCATTTACCTGTTGAGTGATGACCATTGATGAAATAAATAGAATTACAAAAAAATACCGTATTTTCCGCACTATAAGGCGCACCTAAAAGCCTTTATTTTTTTTTTAAAAGCTGACAATGCGCCTTATAATACAGTGCGCCTTATTTATGGAACAAAATTAATTCGCAAAGTCTTGCAACTAAGGCAAGCAGCCGCCGACTAGATTTTCCCCCAAACGCCAAGTAGTCCGCGGTGTATGCTGGGATTTATTTACCGGCGTTTCATTGGCTAACCAATGTGTCAATCATCATTTGAATGGATCACTATTGGCTAAAGTTATTCGGAGGTCAAGGGGAGGATCCTTTTTATCATTTACAGGCTGGCATTGGCTTGAACGGCAAAACAAAGCCTGCAATTGGCCAAAAAAAACACGTCAATCATCAGTTGAATCGATCACTATTGGCTAAAGTTATTCGGAGGTCAAGGGGCGGATCCTTTTTATCATTTACAGGCTGGCATTGGCTTAAACGGCAAAATAAAACCTGCAACTGGCCGAAAAAGATGAATGCGTATAGCACGTGGCTGACGGCATACAGAAAGCATTTTTTTTACTATTTTGTATTTGTAAATATTTTATTCTCCTGGATTTACTAAACTCACGGATATAAGAGGACCACGGCTGCACATTATTATGAACACAACGACTTCGGTGAGCTACTCTGGCTATATATATTATCCCTGTATCTTGTTTCAGACTGAACTCGATGTTTCTGTGATAAGCGGTGCAGATAATGGATGGAATGGAGTGTCTATTTTTAAATTAAACTCAATTCCAAGTGTTTATTGTCATATATACAGTAAAGTTGCGTGCGAAAAAGAAAATTGAAACTAAGGAATGGTTGGCATTTCTTGAATCCCAAGACTTTAACCTTCCGAATGATGGAACGATGCATTTGAGTGACATCGTACGGACACCGCATCAGCACGTGTTCTCGACACGTCTTTGCGTCTTTGCAAGCTTTCGAAATGTTAAGGGGGTAATAAGTTTGACTGAACTATCTGACTGTTTTGTCCACATTCCCATTGTACCGCCTTATAATCCGGTGCGTCTTATGTATGTCAAAAATAGGACCCAAAACTATTTTTTCGGGGTGCGCCCTATAACCCGGTGCGCCTTATAGTGCGAAAAATACGGTAATGTAATTCGCTTTAGAATGGCATTCATTTTATCTTAATATACATTATAATCAGGCTTTGGTAGTAACGGAATACATATAATGGTGCTACGTAATCAGGATACCAAAAAAAGGTAATTGTGTTAAACTCAGTTACATAAAAATAGAAACAATGAAATTACAGGTATATTTTGTAAAAAGAAGGATCACTTTGCAGGATTACAATATTGAAGTCAGGTGTGCGTTACAGACGCTCCCCTACATACGAACATTCGAGTTACGAAAAACGGTAGATACGAACATTTTTCTCAGGATGTCGAAAATTATCCGGACATTGCTTTAAGTTAAATTTTGTATTGTGTGCACTTTTTTCATAGTGTCAGGACAGTGTTTTTTTCAGCTGCTACCAGCGTGTGGCGCTGTGAGAGGTCAGCCAGCATTCACCCCGAAGAAGAAATCCGCTTCCTCTTCCTGGTGTGAAAAGATTCTATACTGTATCTCCAGCACGCTAAGAACTTTGACATTTTGATTGTTTAATATCTGGTGCTTCCATACAATATAGTTGGTGTTAAGTGTAAAGAAGAGGCGAGACGTTTCTTTTGAAATGAAAGTAGAATAAGAAAGGTTGATGCGGTTGAGAATTTCTTTTTTTTTTTTCTCGGTCACTTTCTACCACGGAGGAGGAAGTCGCCCAACTTTTAAAGCTCATCTTTCAAAAGTGAGTTAAACTTAAGTTTATTTATCTTTATACAGCTTATTATTCTATGAGATGTTTATTTTTCAAGTCAATGAAGACCTCCCAAAGCGCTTTACAATGTGCTTCACACTTATCCATTCACCCACACAATCACACACCAATAGCAGCCATGCAGCCCTGCAAGGCGCCGACCTGCTTGTTGGGGGCATTAGGGATTCAGTGTCTTGCCCAAGGACACTTCGACATATAACACGGAAGAGCCGGGAATCAAACCTGTGAACTCTTCATTCCAAGACGAGCGCTCTACCTCCTGAGCTAATGCTGCCGTTAAGTTTCATTTTTTACTCATCAATCCACAGAACCTTCCTCCGAAAATCTCGAGGGTAATCAAGATGCTTTTTGACAAATACAATAGAATAAAATATACCTTTTCTTATTTTTTGTATTGGATGTGGCACTCCAGGTTCACATTTAACTGTAAGGATAAAAAAACAATCAAAAAAGATAAAAAAGTAATAATTTACACAATATTTACACAAGAAATGCGGGACTACTCTTTGTGTTCTTTTGTGACATTAGTGGTTTTTGCTTGGAAACTCCCACAAATGCGATTTTTGGCCAGTGTCTTTCTTAGAGTGAAGTCATGAACAATGACCTTAACTGGGGCTGCTTTGCTGCCTCAGGACCATAGGACATAGTGCCAGACAGGGTTGTGTAGGGTTAACTTAACTTATGATTTTTTTATAATATTGGACTCCTTCAAAGGGGATTTCAATGGACCTTGACTATCACTGCGCACTATGGTTCGTAGTTTTGACTGTTACATCGTCGGCCAATCACGTTGCTGTTCTTTGATACCCACACCCTTCAAGGGAGATATCTCCTTTCGTAACTTGATTTTCTAGATAAAGGGTGCGGCTTTCTTTTTCTGAAGGCCTCCCCCTCTGTCCTTGCATGTTCAAAATCCATTTATGTCTTCTCTCCTTATTTTGAGTGTCTAATAAAGTTAAAACGTATCAACTTGAATTGGGAATGACCATCCCTCTCCAGGCGATTTTTTTGGGTAGGTGTTTGTCCCTCCCCAGGAATCAGTTAGTACTGAATTCCATTGATACCATTGGCAGGAGAAGCCTCCTGATCTGACTAAGATACAGCATCTTCATTAACTGGTCGCTGTTGTATTTCAGTGTAGAACATCATTCAGCTCTTCAGAGAGGAGCCGGACCAGAGCATTGATGGGCAGTGCCGTGAGACGATACTGATTTTGGGAAAAACTATATTTTGTTCCAAAATAATATCAAATGACCAGGGTTGGGTAGGGTTACTTTGACTTGATTACTTTCAATTACTTTTGGATTACTCCAATACCAAATATGCTAATAAAAGACAAAAGAAACTCAATATGAATAAAATGATGACTCACAACACGTGGTAAGCTTTCTCTGTCAGGCAGGACGGAAGGAAAACTGAGATCACTTGCACTCGTTTCTTGGTTTTTATTGGAAGGGAGGAATGACAAGGCGTGATTCTTCGATCCGTTGTTTGACGGATTGACGAAGCTTGACAGGCGGGCGAAGGCTTGGCGGGAATGGTCGCGGACATGCGGAATCGTCGTGTTGTTGGTCGGGGCTGAAGAAGAAGGGCGTCGTCGTGTTCGGAAATGTGATCAGGAATCAGATGGGCAGGGCAGGTCGTAGGCAAATTCGGAAACGGGTCGGCAACGGAGATCAAGTAGAAAAACAGGAGGCAGGCAAAGAGTCGGAGGTACGGGCTTTCTGAGCAGATGGCAACAGGTAGCATAGTACAATCAGACAGCCTGTTTCCGGAAGCTGAGGATTTAAATGGACAGGGTGCGCCAATCAGCTGTCCTGGCTGTTGGCGCCAAATCCTGAGCACAGGTGTTCCAGATCCAGATCAAACAGCTTGCCAATAACATTTTTGCCGTTCCATGTATTCCGTTACTCCCCAAGCCTGCACAAAATCTTGTCATTTTATTCATATTTAGTTACTTTTGTCTTTTATTAGCATATTTGGTATTGGAGTCATCCAAAAGTAATTGAAAGTAATCAGGTTAAAGTAACCCTACCCAACCCTGGTGCCAGATAGGTTTTAAAAATTTGAATCAGCATTTCAAAACCAAATTTTGTCTCTGTGTCATATTAAATTTGGTTTGATGATGTGAAACCCTTGTGAGTGATATGCAAGAGACATGCGTATGCGCGATCCTGCTACGAGAGACATTTCACGCGGGGGGGACATTTTTCGGTCATAACACCGGTCTCGGAGGTGGGTTTCGGCCCCAGTAGTCGGTCTTCCACATTACAAGAGGGTTAGCTGCCTGCCCACCACCCAGCAGTCTTCACAAGCCTCGGCAAGACCTGTGGGATCAGAGTGCGGATGATCCTGGGATGCTGCCGAGGCTTTAATCCCAGCTCTGTGAGAAATGTGCTTCCACCCTTCTCCCTTTTGCTCTTGCAACTTTGATCAGGCACTAATGTGATTAGTCAGTGACCCTGATATGACTTGCCCGGTAACATGTAAACGAATACGGGGGGGGGGGGTTGTATCTGCCGTATGATGTGACCGGTAAACTGCCAGAAGAAAAGGAATTATTCTGAAGGTGTCTTTACCCCGGTTGCCTGCCTTGTGGGTAATCAAGATTTCATGTATTCATTTTGCCCTCGTAAAAAAAAAAAATACGATCTATAATGACCTGACATTTTTTAAACTAGGCGAGAGGCTCGTGTTTTGAATTTTAACCACCTCTCGGCATGGCTTGAGGTGCAGCGTGTTGAGGGAAACGCCTTCGTTTCGCTCTCAAAGTTCTCCCGTTTTGCCTTCTCACTTAAAGTATCCACCGCCAAGAACAAGAATAGAAGAATAGAATAGAATATACCTTTATTGTCATTGTTACAACATGGATTGAACATATTGTGACAACGAAATTGGACCTGGCACTCCAGGGTCACATTTTACAGTGTGGATAAAAGAAAACCAAGAAGATAACAAACAAACAACTAAAGATATTGAAAATCAGTTCGGAATTGAGTGCCATTGACTGATGATTTTGACGTCAACCCTCCATTTAAGTAGGCAGGCTAAGAAAGAACTGTGCATGTAGTTCACGAGTTCAAGTTTTTTTGAAAATTCATCAAACATTTTTTTACTTTAACTCTTTCGATACTATAGATGACTAAACACGTTAAAGATCTGTTCTAAATGTGGTGCCGTTGACAGCTTTATATGTTAACCCTTCATTTTCAATTTAAATAGGTTGAATAAATGCTTTAATGCAGGTGTCCAGGGTACCCCTAAAGACAGCTAAGTTTCCCTCAGACCTGTTCTGAAATGAGCTCACCAGTGCTGGGTCATTGTGATTTTCTAGTGAAATGAGTTTTCAGTAGTTTTTTGAGTCTATCTAACCATTTGTCTGATAAATAAACTGGTAATAACATAGTAGCAGCATACATGACGTTATTTTAGACAAGCATTTCGCTGATTCATAAGAAAAAGTAGCTCTTTGCTTGAAAAAGATTGAAGACTGCTTTAATGGCACCAACCCAACATTTTTCCTCTCATTAAAGACGATATGTGATGAACATATTAGATATCGTTATTCACATGTACTACATACAAAAGACAACTACTCAAAGACTGCAGACGCGCCCTATAGTCATTAAAGTGACGACTAAGGATTTCAAATATCAGTTCTGAATTAAGTGCCATTGACTGTTCTAGACATCAATTCAAAAGCCTTTATTCAATTCATTAAAATGGAAAATTGAGAATTGACATCTAAAACTGTCATTAATTAGGAAAGAAATGGGATAAACATAAAGGATGTTGCTACTAAAGCCTTTATTCAACCCATTTAAATAGAAAAGGAAGGAATGACATCTAAAGCTGTCAATGGCATCTAAGATACATTTATGAGTAATTCAATTTTTTTCCCTATTTCCAATTTTGCTACTAAAGCCTTTATTCAACCCGTTTGAATGGGAAGTGGAGGGTTAACAGTCAATGGCACCATAGTCAAAACAGAAATTGGAGGTCATCACTTGAATGACAATATCAACAAGGGTGTGTCGTCAGCCTCAGCGTTGTATGCAGCGCATGTGGAAAAAGTCAGGTTAGGGTTTGAGTTATTCACAGGGTTGAAGAGAGGCAGAGTGAATGTTTAATGATGTGGTTTTCTTTGAGGATTATTGCATCAGCGGCGGCAGTGAACATCCACATCGGAGCCGCCCCAAATATTGAATTTATTTACCTCATCTTCTGCAGAATAAGATAGCCGAGTCATCTTTTTGCTAGGAATTTGGTGAGTTGGTGAATCCCTGAACCACTAGCGTCGTAGGGTTACTATTTCCTGTGGTGTGTCTTGGGCAAGTACAGCCTGGCAGGGCTCATCAAATATTTCCGCTCAGTTTCAAACTGTGTCGGGCGAAGGTGCTAACCACTGCACTACGGATTTACCGTAAATTCCGGGATATAGAGCGCACCTGATTATAAGCCGCACCCACCACATTTTAAGAGGAAAACCGTTTTTGTACTTACGCAAGCCGCACCTGTATATAAGCCGCATGCGCCCTAATCAAAATATGTAACGTAATCATAAAATTAACCCAAACCCGACTTTAAGTCCTGCGATTGAAACTGAATGTCCTTATAAAAGTACACAATCCAAAAATCACAGCCTGCAAAATGAACGGAAAATGATACCGGTTTGATGCAGACCTGCAAAGTCTGGGTCCCGTTGAAAGTAATCCAAGGGAAAAAGTGTATATTTCCAAAGGTAAGGGTGGGAAAAATGTATATCCACTATTGTCCGCCGCGTCCACAAATACTCACCTTTACCGGTCCCCTCTTCCCGTCACCCCGCGTTTGTTTCGCCCCTTCTTTTTTATTCGCCTGTGCAAAACATATCAGAATAAGTGTCTGAAATAAATACATTACAAAAATATACAATTGCAAATACATATTATACATGATTACACATATTTACAAAGAAAGACGGTACACCGAGAGAGTTTTCAAAGCTTTAATAATAATGATATATCTTTCATCCGGGCAGTTAATGGTAGCAACAGGCTAGCAACACGCTCGCAACGCAGTAAACGGGTCCGAACATACCGTACTTGTACGAATCACGGTAAATCGTCCTCATCTTCCTCCTTAGAACTGAAGCCATCAAAGTCCTCTTCCTCAGTGTCGGAAAGAAACAGTGTCATATAGACGTCGTCCAACGCTCCCATCCACTCCTGATTCTGTGCCCTCCTCTCCGTCACGCAGCAGACCGGCTTTTCGGAAACCGTTGGTGATGGTGGTTTTTTTGATGTTGCCCCACGCTGTCAGGATCCACTCGCAGACTTGCGAAAAAGTTGCCTTTCGCATGCGGCCAGTTTTAGTTTAGATTTCTCGCCGCTAGTCAAGCCAAGAAGTTGCAGTCTTCCTCGGCGCATATATTCCACCGGTCTAAATTTTACCTTTTGTACTCGAGCGCCGCTGGCGGCCGTTAGAAAAATTACATTAATTGGTCGCATCACTGAATAAGCCGCAGGGTTAAAAGTTTGGGGAAAAAGTAGCGGCTTATGGTCCGGAATTTACAGTATGTTTGGTGTGAACCCTTATTTGCAAAATCTCTTTTAGTGTAGCTTAGAACAACTATTCTCCTTAAGTATGAAATTGTAAGTAAGTGTTTTTTTGTGAAAGCCTATCTTTGACTGTACGTTTAATTTCATGTACACCTTTCAATTAAAAAATGTCTGCTGTATTTTTTTAGTTCTATATTTGAAGTATTTCCACAGTAGAACTTCTGTAGTAAGTTATAGTATTACTGTAATAGTACTTTTGTAGTATAACCATACTTGTATTTTTGTTGTATTTCTGTAGTTGTGTTTTTGTACTTTTACTGAAGAAGTGTTTTTTTTAGTAATACTATAAATAGTATTTTGTATTAGTATTACTGTACTAGTATTTTCCTTGGTATTTCTTTTTTGTTTTCAGAATTTAAAGAAAATACAAATTTCGGCTCCTTTATTTAGGCAAACATTGTTAATTTGTGTTTTATGAATTAAATAATTTTAATTAAAATATGACTGCTATATTTTTTAGTACTATACTTGTAGTATTTCTGCAGTAGAGCTTCTGTAGTATTTTATAGTATTACTGTAACAATAGTTTTTTAAGTATTTCTGCAGTAGAGTTTTTGTAGTTTTACTAATTCCATGCGCCTTATACTCCAGTACGCCTTTTAATTAAAACAATGTCTGCTGTACTTTTTAGGACTATAGTTGTAGTATTTTGGCAGTAAAACTTCTGTAATACTTTTATAGTATTACTGTAACAGTAGTTTTTTTAGTATTACCATTGTTGCATTTTGTAGTATTTCTGTAGTAGTGTTTTTGTAGTTCTACTAATAACATGCACCTTATACTCCAGTACGCCTTTTAAATAAAAAAGGTCTGCTGTATTTTTTAGTACTATAGTTATAGAATTTCGGCAGTAGAACTTAGTAGTACTTTATGGTATTACTGTAACAGTTCTTTGTTAGTATGACCATAGTTGATTTTTTGTTGTCTGTCTATATCATGCACATTATACTCCAGTGTTTCCTGAAAAATATATCGCAAAAGACACATTTTTGGTGGTGTGCCTTATAATCAGGCGCGGCTTATAGTCCGTAAATACGGTAGATAGTGATTTAATTAAATGATTCCAACAACTGGTCCATCTCTCACAACAACATCCCACCATTTTTGATCATGTCCGCCGAGGATGTGAGTGACAAACATCACTTGCTTTTTATTTTCCGTCCCCCTCCTGCTCTGTCCTTTTCTGTCTCGTCACAGCGCTCAGGCTTTTCTTCCCATTTGCGGTCAGAATCAGGCTTGCCCTTGGCGCTAATGGCCGAGTGAGTGACGGCTTGGTGACGGGAATCAAATGCAAGCCTTCATCGTGATGGCCGTCTGCGAAACTACTCAGCGCTTCTCATAGTCGGGGTGTTAGTTAGGGGTGAGCTAGGGGGGGGGGAGTGTTGACGGATTGTCAAAAGCTGGCTAAAGCAGACGTCTTTGGATCAGTTTTTCCAAAAATGTGAGGCAAAAAGGTCAACTAATATATAGTCTTTGTTTTTTTACATTATGTGCTTCTCGTTTTGTGTTTATTGTGTGGTAATATAATTCTGACATGTATTTGTTCTGAAGCTATTATGATTTTTAAAAAAATATATAATACTTTGCAGGTCTTAGAACAGATTATCACATTTATATTCAAAAGGCTTCTCTACTTACAAAGTTTTCAGGTTACGAAGCTACTCGTAAGTAGAGGTACCACTGTAATTTGTATTTTTGTGGTATTACTGTCATTGTATTTTTGTAGTAGACACAAAAAGAGATAATGGGTTTAGCTGGCACCCAAACACTTGTTTTTATCAGTTGTACTTTATTTACTATAATTTATATCTTCATATTTTCATGTTTTTGTTTAGCGGGCTGGATTAATCCTGGCATGTGGCCCATGGGCTGTAGTTCGCCCACCCCTAAATTGAGCAGTTGTTTTTTTTTTTGCTTCTCACTCACAGAAGAGAAATAAAGACATCTTTCTTTTTTCCGACAGTGATCGACTTTCTAGCTTTAGACTGGATATTAAAGTGGGAAGAACGACTGAGTCTTTGGGGGGTCTTTGATGCGTTAAGGGTGAGGGGACGGTCGACTCTGTGGAAGGTGTATGTGATATCTCTCAGGCCAAGAAAATGTTAAGAAGCTAAAGCCAAATTATGCAGTGTAAGCGCATGGGAATTGTATAGTGTGCCGGGGACACTTTTCCAGGATGTGGGATTGTGAATTACATTGCCACTGCCTGCACTTTTTTTCTCTTGGTTATTTGGAACTCGGTAAAGGTCAGAATAGCAAAACTTCAGCCAACCTGTTTTCCGGTTTTCGGGGTTTTTTTTGCATCAAGTTGGCTTGAACGATGATTCTGTTTCTTCAAAAAAAAATTGTAGTTCTTTGAGAAAGGCTAGGTAAAAATTGGAAGAAATGAAAGAAGTTATAACTTGAGATTGTAGTAGAAAGAAGACAAGAACACACTCTGAGTCGGAAATTTTGTTTTTTGATAGCCCCTTCCATCGGAGGTACGTGCTTCCGGGATCGGGTCAAGGAGGAACACGCTCCTTCTCTTTCAGAAGGCTCATTTATTGGAAAACACAAAAAGGAAAGTACACATCTGATTGATTTATATATTTCAACACAGTAAATTAATCTATTGGTTTAGACAGGAATCACATATTTAAATGCAGTGTAAAATGTTGGTCGCTAGATGGCAAGCGAGTATAATAAATAAGCAATAAGGATGACTTGGAATGTAGGAGGCAAGCTCTCCCAAAAGTGAAACTTTGTAAACACAATGTGTCTCTGTAAGAAGAAACGGATGTGGGAGGCAAGGCCATCTTTTGACCTTGAAGGCGTTTGCCTCTGAATACGTAAGTGGAACCGTGGAATTGAGTATACTATAAAGATAAAGATATAGAGAGTATAAGAGTATATAAGAATACAATAGTATAAAAGGAACATTCAAACCATGATTTCCCTTACAGAAACAGGGTGCTTTTTGCTCACTTAGAGTCATCGTGGTTTCTTTTTTGGTTGGACTACACATAACAGCGACATCTAGTGCACAAATACGAAACACTGTCCATTTAAGAACAGTGGAATGTTTTTATTAGCACTGTTATGTGGCTTCAGCGGCCCCCAACTCAAGTAAGTTTGAGACCACTGCTCTAAGCTCTATATTGTAAATATATTTGCCTATTTATCCTAATATTTTTTGTCATCATATTTGTGGTTTTTAATTCTTTTGACGAGTTTATTCTCGACTGCCACGCCTAATCTTATAAACAAGGTTGACTATGTTGTTATTGATGACATTAAAGGCCATTCTATCCTAAATAGAATAGAATAAAATAGAATAGAATAGAATAGAATATACCTTTATTGTCATTGTTACAAAATGGGTTAACATATTGTGACAACGAAATTGGGCATGACACTCCAGTTTTACACATTCACAGTGAGGTATGAGCCAAGAGGATAAAGGAACAGAGAAGATAAAGTAAGGTCTTTGTTTTTTAGGAATTCAAACATTGAATCCAAGGTATATGTTTCCATGCCATTTAAAAATAGCTGACATTTTGCAACAATTTAACGCTTCATGTTTTTTTTAACAAAAAAACGTAATAAAGATGAGTATATTTCTGCATTTTCAGTCCATACGGTGATTCTGAGAAGGGAGAAAAACGTCCAGCTGTTCCCCTCTGAGGTCCATGATTGTATTTTTGAACACATCACATCTTTCTTCAGCTTCAATTCACTCTCTGTATCTGACACCACAACGCGAGAGATGTAAGACTTTTATTTTTTTTACTTTTGATTGAACGCGCCATTGTTGCTGTAAATCAGCCCATTTTCATTCTACACCAGCGCTCTCATCGGAGACTAATGGACAAACGATCCCTTGTCGGCACCATCCCTTTCCATCTCAATGCCAATCACACGGGAGTCTTCCAACGCCCTTTCTGCTATTGTCCCTTTTGGGTTAACTATGAACGCACGGCTCTTAATTTGTATTCAGTATAAACCGAAATGCGGTAAAATTATCATCTTGGATGCTGTTATGCGCTTTTTGGGATCACGAGATGGATGGAGAAGAAAAACCGTTCGTTTTCGAGAGGAATCCATAACAAGGTGGCTGTGTAAAGGTATTGTTGAGTCTACAGTACAGCAGAGTTGATTTTGATAGGGCCTGGGGAAGTTGGAAGGGGGGGAGGTTTGTCTGCAATTTTTCTCATTATATGGAAACCAATACTATCTGTTTCATGTGGGGGAGTAAACCCGTACCGGTAAACTGGCCTGTATGAGCGCCGCCAGGCTGTACTGTCCAAGACACAGTGGTGCCTCTGCAACCCTAGTTGTTAAGGGATCCATTAACTTTATATGTGATGTATTCACTTGTTATTGTTAAAAGTAGTGTTTCTAAACTAGTGGGTCGGGAGACAAAACTGGTTCAAAGACCTGTTTTCAAGTGTGTTGCCGGCCTTTGCTTTGACTAAACAAAAAAAAATAACTGAATATCATTTAAACTCATTGACAAAGAATCAGTGTTCTCGTTTGCCCGCGTCCCAGCGTCCTAAACGCATCATTTTTGCTGGGAACACATCGTGTCAAATCAACGTTTACCACACTTTTTATGTAATAACTTGTGAAGCCCTTAGAGTCTAATTGTTCACCTAATTGTGATTAAGGGCTATACAAATAAAAATGACTTGACTTGACTTGACACACTCCAAACTTTTCGTCAGCCAGCTCCGCCATTGTTGTTTTGGTCTCACGGTTCGAGTTTTCGTCTGCACGCCGGTCTCGGCAAACGAGATTTCGTTGCTTCGAGGTTACGTCATTGTTATGGTGCTTGCCGTCGAGCGAAGGTTAAGCATGCCTCCGAAAAAAGAGTTAGTATTAGGTGAAAATCAACACAAAATTGGTCATTTCTTCAGTGTCAGTAATAAGTCGAAACATAATGCAGAAAGTGATAACAATGGCAATAATTCCGGCACGAAAAAACGGCGGAGAAATTCTTCGGAAGATCGCCGAGGCAAGGAAAACGACGAAAGAAAATAAACAAAAGAAATTAGCAAAAAATAAGGACTTTTCTGCCAAAATGGATTAAATTATATTCCTGGTTACTCTATGAGGAGGATGATAATGGATTGGACCTTGAGAAGGCATTACAACTGTGGCAGGACAGCAAACCACGAAGAATATATGAACTGAAAAATCTTAAATGATAACTGCTTTGTATTAACAATTAACTGTGATGATGAAAACTGCATTAATATATAGATTCATATTTCAGCAATATTATTTTGTATTATATACAATATTGTGAACTGAAGTGATAACTGCTTTGTATTACCAATTAAGTGTGATGATTCAAACTGAAACTTTTCAGATGTAAAATGAACACTGGGTTGGTCAGAGCTTGTGTAAGCCAATTTTTTTCCCTGAATAATTCCCCGGGAAAGAAGTTGACAATAGCACCACAGAAAAACGGGTAAGGTTGGTTAACACATATTGAGTCTGGCCAAATGCACATATAGCATAGAATTCATAATAAATGGATTTTATTAGCTCCTCGTAAGGAAAGCAACACACGTTATTCGTATCTATATTGGCTATATCAGGTTTCATAATTGGGCTTTCAAAATGGTTGAGAAATAAGGGGCAGAACACAAGTAACACAATGCCCTTGCAAGATCCATTGCAGCTTGTTCTTCCTGGAAGGGGGATTACTTCAGGTTTTGAGTTTTTCCTTGCCGTCATGTAGGTTTTAGATGAAGGGATGCTGTAATAATGATCTATAGTCTGTGGTCTGTGCAGCGATTTGAGACTCTTTGTAATAAAGGGCTATACAAATAATCATGACTTAACTTGAAGACAAAGCCACTGTAGTAACGTGCTAGTTGAGCATTAAAGGGATTATTATTACTTGAAGACGTGTTGGTGTTGTTGCTCGTTTTGTTTCTAAAAATGTCAATATATTCTCTGGTTTAAACTGCAAATTCCTTTCATTCAATACATCTGAGAATCTGTAATACTAGTCAATTTGGGGAGATTCCCTTGTACAGAAAAAAACGCTTATTCCCAAGAACCAGCAAAATCAGTTAAATCTGAAACCGTCCTCTTACTTGTTGTTACGGAGAGACTTGGTCTCTTGCTCTGAATGGTCGCAACATATGGCCCACGCGCTGAACTCAAGGCCACAGTGCAGGCACACACGGCCGTGCCTCACGGCCGACACGCAACGAGTCAGCAACCCAGACAAGAGAAAAGAGAGGACGAGCTATCAATCAGCTCCTCTTTTTATATGGACCAGGGACGCTTGAGATCATGCCTCTTAGGTCGTGGTCTTAGATATTTGATACACACAGTATCGGGTGACGGTGTTTGAAATTGCTAAACTTGTTAGAAAGCCAAGTGAGAAATTTGTGTAATGTTCTGTACTTGAGAATGTCCCTTTAATAGACATAATTACGTATGGTGAGAACATTATTTTACCAATACATTGCCTTGGATGTTTTAATTACATTCAAAACTTCATGTTATCAGATTTCAATATGGTAGATGGTGAATTGGTACGTTTGGGAACTGTCCAAAAGAGGATGCCATCGTTCCGTACACTCCAAAGTGAATTATTTGAAACAAAAAAGGTGAAGTGATTTTTGTGCTGGGCTTATTTGCTCGACATAACCCTATTATCCAATTATTCGACTAATCGTCTGTGACTAGTTGACGATTATTAAAGTTGATAGTTGCAGCCCTAGAGTGGAGTAATGGAATCTCACTTCTCATTTACAATTTTTTCTGACTGGTACTCTTCCTACTCTAAGCTCCTGTCTTTAATATGATGGTATTGTAAAGTGTATGAAATAATGGAATGTAGAGGAACAGCGGAGTGTAAATTGATTTCAAGCATGCCACTGATTAGAGATGCCAACAAATGAGATGCAGCGTGAGGAAGCTGGTGGCTTGATGAGCACCCGGTCCATGCGAAGGTTTCCTCACTGCCGGCGTGATTCATTTAGGGCATTAACAATTTGGATGTAGAACGAAAGCATTTGAAGCTCCCCATGCTGTTTGACACACCAGGCCAGCACTGCAAAAAATAAAAAATAAAATGTTCAGATTTGTTAGAATGCAAATGGTGCAATAATAACATATTCCCAGAATAAATTGAATAATAAAACACGAGTACTTATTTTACAATATTCAGGCAAGATATATATTGTTTGAGTGTCGTGCACTTGTTTAGGGTGGTGATGGCCCTGGGGAAGAATTGTCTGTCAGTTCTTATTCAAGGGACTTAAAGAGGAGGTGGCTAAGGTTCTAATTTTGTTGGCTCTGCGGTGCTATTGCAAGCCGGCAAAATCCTTCAGACTTGGCAGAGAGCAGTCAATGATTTTCTGGGTTTTTTGATGACTCAGTAAGGTTCGTTGTGCATCCCTGCTGATTTTGATGTTGTTGTTTTTTATTTTTTTTAAATCAAATTAGAAGTGCATTAACTCATTTAAAAAAAAATTCTTTTTCATAATTGTTTTAAGAAAATAACATGTTTTTTAAGGAAAATATATTACTTAAAATGAGCAAAACCTTCTGCCAGATCAGATTATTTATATTTGTACCTATTGTATCATTACACCACATTTTTTTCCATTGCGATCAGACAAATATTACCGTATTTTTACGGCTATAAGGCGCAACTAAAAGACTTAATTTTTTTCCAAATCTGACCATGCGGCTTATAATACAGTGCGCCTTATATATGGATCAATATTGAGCCACAAGGTCTCGCAAGCAGCCGCCGACTAGATTTTCCCCCGTAGGCGAAGTAGTCCGCGGTGTATGTTGGGATATACAGTATATCATTCCTAAGACTTAAAAAGTGGTCGGCGGCGCCCTCTCTTGGCTGCGGCTGCATCGGGTCAGATGCAATCGACATTTCGTTCTGTGTACATTGTTACACAGAATGACAATACAAGGAAATTATTATTATTATTATTATTATATACCAGTGTTTCATTTCCTAACCAATGTGTCAATCATCATTTGAATCAGTCATTATTGGCTAAAGTTTTTCGGAGGTAAAGGAGGCGGGTCCTTTTTAGCATTTACAGGCTTGCATTGGCTAAAGTGGGGCAAACCAAAGCCTGCAACTGGCACATGTTTGGTTACTCTATGGCCTGGAGAAAACATTTTACTACTGTAGTCTGTATTTGTGAACAGCTAGCAACAAGCAACGTCCATCTTTGTCGGCGTTATTGCGTGTTTTGGAGTGTGTAAATATTTTACATGGTTTACTAAACTCGCAGATGTCAGAGGACCATGGTTGCGTATTATTATTGAACGTGATGGCTGCAAGATGACTTTGGTGAGCTACCCCGGCTTTATATTTTCCCAGTATCTTGTTTCAGCCTGATCTTGATTTTTCTGTGAGGAATCTATTTCTACATTTAATTCAATTGTTGTTTATTGTCATATGCACACTAAAGAACCATGTTTCCCTGCACAATGAAATTCTTACTTTGCTGCCCACACAGTTGAAGAAAATAGAAACTAAGAAGTGGTTGGCTTATCATGAAAACACGGTACTTAAAATTAGCAAAATGGGACAAGGGTTTTGTAGGTTTTGTGCAGTGTATGTTTGTTTTGATAGTTTAAACGAATCCAACATTTGCTTATTGCATCATTTATTTCTAAATATAGATCGTTTTTTTGAGTTAAATTAAGAACAGACTTTTTTTGTGATTTTTAATTCAAATGTTTGACACAAATTAAACATTACATTTTGTAAACATTTTGTAAAGCCCCTTAACATTGAAATATTCATGTCAGAAGTATTGGATATCTCTTTGTGCACGATTTCTGAATGATTGAACTTGCATTTTGTGTTATATAGATTTTGATACTAACCATCTAAGATCGTTTTTTCCAATTCTAAAAGGTTTTCAAATACAGTGGAACCTCGGTTTTCGAACGCCTCTCAGTTCGGACAAACCGGTGCTCGACCAAAAATTTCGAGAAATTCTTGCTTCGCTGTTCGGTCAAAAAAATTCGGAGTTCGAACGCCGATACGCTAGGGTGCGATGCTGAGCGGCGTACGGGTGTAGATGGCTCTTTTCGTGACCGACTGTTATCGTGTGCGGACGTGCTTCGTTTTGCTTTCGCTTTTAATATAGGTGTACCAAGTGTTTTAGCCCCTATTTATGCCTCAGAAAAAAGTCAGTGCAAGCAGCAAAGTTGCTACAGGTGAAAAAAGAAAAGTAGTGCGCACAACTATTGCATTTAAGAAAGAAATAATAGCGCCTTCTGCTGACAACCACAAAGGTAAAAAATCCTATTCATAATTCTTTTCTTTATCCTTTTTTTTTAAATTTTTACACGTTCATGTTAGCGTAATCTTTCATACTGAAGATTACGATAACGCGAACGTACGATTAGCCTGGGTTAGGTAAGGTAAAGATTCAGGGTGTTGGAACGGATTAAAACGATTTACATTATTTTTAACGGGAAAAATGATTTCGGTGATCGAACAAATCGGTTTTCGAACAGGGTTCTGGAACGGATTATGGTCCAGAACTGAGGTTCCACTGCATGTACAAGTTGGTCTTATATTAAGAGAAAAACATGGGGGGAAAAAAACAGTTGTAGTAAATCAAACAGGGATCACGTCAGAGCCGCCATTGGCCACCTGCCATTTGTCCACCGCCAACCCGAGTCATTCAAACTTCCACGTAATCCTCGCCAGCTCGGGAATCGTAAACCCGAACGAGGGTCAACCTGAGGTTAATGAGAGTAGAATTAGCCGGTTGCGTCCGAGAGAGTCGAATAAAAAGCGCATTTAATTAAGACCGCTGTTTAATAACCAAAGCGGGGCCGATGGGCTCTCCGGCCCGTCGAAATACCACTGGAATGTTGTGCGGGGGGGGGGCCACGGTCAATTATCCCTCTAATTTTCCTTAGGGGTCTGAGCGTTCACACAAAGTCGGTGAGCAGCGCTTGAAACAACAGTGAGCAACCATAATCCCAAGGGTGGCAAGATAATTCATTATCAAACATGTCCAAAACTTGACATCAAGTTACATTTTGCTGAGTTTCCGGCAATGCAAAATGATTTTTCTCTTTTGAATGAATTGACTCACGTACTATTGCAAAGGTTGTACGGCCTAAAAACGTCGTTTGTTCTTACAATTCATTCACAAGATATCCATTTCTTTTTATTTCCTGATATATTTTGTTGCATAATATTAACATTTTCGGGGGCTTATTGTAAGATACAGAACTGTACTTAATCACATGTTTTAGTGGAAGTACAATGTTGGCAACAAGATTCACTTGATATAATTGGAAATTATTTGAATGCAACATAAACTTTTTCGTCTTTTTTCCGTGTTTTTTTTCTACCTTTTTTTAAATTCCTTTTAAAAAAAATCTCATTATGTTTATCTTGTACGATTTTGTTGTCATAATGTTGTGGTGGGGTCGGCAGTAGCTCAGGAGGTAGAGCGCTCGTCTTGGGTTCAAGGGATCCCAGTTCGAATCCCGGCTCGTCCGTGTTACATGTTGAAGTGTCCTTGGGTAAGACACTGAGCCCCTAACACCCCCAATAAGCAGGTTAGCGCCTTACATGGGTGCAAGGCCGCTATTGGGAAATGTGGAGCACATTGTAAAACGCTTTGGGAAGTCATTGACTTGAAAAGCGCTATATAAATGCAGATCATTTCATTTCATATTTACTTTTTTCCTACATTTTTTCTTTTCTTTTTTCTGTCTTTTTTCTAAATTTTTCATTCTTTTTTTCTCTTCCTTTTGTTTCTTTTTTTCTCAGCTTTTCACCACTTTTTCATTTTGGTATTTTTTTTTTCATTTTTGTTCTATTCCCCCCTTCCTTTAAGTCATTTTGTGCATAATATTACATAATATTTGGCCATGTTGGGATTAAAGAAGCAAAAAACAACCCGAAGAGCCGTTTAGGACCCGAAAGAGACAGTTCCTTTTAGTGAGCCGAGCCGAAGAAGCCGGTTCTCGACAAACTCTACTAACTTTACTCAACTTCGTTCTCCTTTGACTCGACTTCAAAATACCGCATTTATGACGCAACATCAGGGGACCCGTGTATTTTTACCTTCGTGCACTGTAACTTGAGTCGCTTCTTAATTAGTCATTTTGAGCCCTGATTTTTGTGCGCCGGCTAGATTTTCTTGTGCGCTGGCCACGGTCCTTTTGACTTTTGGTTGGTATTTGTCAAACGTTCCCAGCGCTACATGCAGCATTTTAATAATTCACATCTCGGTGGGTCGGGCGCCCGGAGGTGAGATTGCTTTTAAAATGTGCCGAGGGAGTGTGAATAGCTGATCTTTCGCCGCGCTTTGGCCTGATCAATAACGGCTCGGGTGGCCACTTACATGTTCTGCATGAGAGCATTCGCTCCATTTCCTCGCCGGGGAAATAAAACCGACGGGCGTCTATGTATGTATGTTAGCAAACATGGCCGGAATACTTTGCAATTATTTTTTTCCCTCGATGTGACAGATGACGTTTATTTTCCTTGAGGGTTCGCTACATCTACACAAACTGAGCGTTACTGCAAAGTTGAATTCCTGAAAGGGAAGAGCTCGATACGCTTCCATTTTTTGTCCTTCTGATCTAACGCTCGTCGCGTTGATGGTTTCTCGCTGAGGAATGTAAGGTTTTAACATTTCCTAAACTGAAATCTGACTCCTAATTCCTTACAGTTGAAGCATCTCATCTCATCTCATCAGCTACACCACTTATCCTGAGTAGGGTCGCGGGGGTGCTGGAGCCCATTCCAGCAATCATCGGGCAGTGGGCAGGGGACACCCTGAACTGGTTGCCAGCCAATCGCAGGCACACGGGGACAGACAACTCACTCGCTCATTCACACCTAGGGACAATTTGGACCGGCCAATTCACCTGAAATGCATGTTTTTTGGAATGTGGGAGGAAACCGGAGTGCCCGGAGGAAACCCACGCAAGCACGGGGAGAACATACAAACTCCGCACAGAAAGTCTGGAGCTGGATTTGAACCCACGCAGGAGGTTCCCAAGACATGAACTGTGCCACACATGCGCTAACCACTGCGCCGCCGTTGAAGCATATTTTATGTAAAAGCAATTGACATCAAATACATTTTAGAATATCACAATACATTTTTACATCCATTTTAACATGATACTTTTAACAAGAGATCGTATGGTGTTTTTTTAACGTTTACAATTAATTCAACATATTTTTCTTTAGTCTGAATTTTAACCAACATCATCCTTTTTATATATATGAGAAAATAGAAATAATAACAATAATGAGTATAAAAAACGGATACAATTTACCTGCAGATGAAATGAGTCACAACATCAGCTTCTCTGCTGGCTTTGATCTCTGATCCCTACAAGCGGAATTAACATTTTAGCACAACGGAAACAAAACGAAAATAAATCCAAACACCTTGACAACATCAATCACATTACTGTGCATGTTGAGAGATTTTTCAGCTGTGGTTATAATGTTTAAAATTAACTTTTTTATCCATCTATCTATCTATCTATCTTGTTTT
The DNA here is from genome assembly GCF_059441175.1 of Urocampus carinirostris. Classification (NCBI taxonomy): domain Eukaryota; kingdom Metazoa; phylum Chordata; class Actinopteri; order Syngnathiformes; family Syngnathidae; genus Urocampus; species Urocampus carinirostris. The sequence goes on from NC_142362.1 coordinate 9,524,653, forward strand.
AACCGTCATGGAAGAATCGGAAAAATGTCTGTTAAAGTCCTTAAAGCAACAGTGTGTAATTTTTAATTCCTCGTACTTCTACAAATAACTCTCATTCATTAAAACAATATTGTTTTGAACACAGGAGCATGGCGGCTGGTTGGTTAGTACACAGCCCAACAGTGCAGAGGTCCAGCTACTGCAGCCGCCCCATGTGGAGTTGGCATGTTCTCCCTGTGCCAGCGTGGGTTTCCTCCAGGAACTCTGATTTCCTCACATGTTCCAAAAACATGCATGACAGGTTAATTGGTGACTCTAAATTGTCCCGAGGTATGAATGAGCGAATGAATGGTTGTCGGTTTCTGTGTGCTCTGCAACTGGCTGTCAACCAGTTCAGGGTGTCCCCTGCCCACTGCCCGAAGATTCCTGGGATGGGCTCCAGCACCCCCGCGACCCTACTGAGGATAAGCGGTGCAGAAAATGGATGGATGGATGATTTGAACACTAGGCAAAACTACATCATACCAATGCTAATTTGTCTATAAAATAATAGGCTGAGAAATTTGTATTTCTTTTACATAGTGGAATCCATAGTGGCGCCAAATATTACCCGGGTTGGGTAGGGTTACTTTAACTTGATTACTTTCAATTACTTTTGGATTACTCCAATACCAAATATGCTAATAAAAGACAAAAGAAACTAAATATGAATAAAATGACTAAATTTTGTGCAGGGTTGGGGAGTAACGGAATACATGAAACGGCAAAAATGATGTTGGCAAGCTGTTTGGATTTATTTTCATTTTGTTTCTGTCGCATTTGATGTTCGTTTTGCCGGAGATCAAAGAGATCAAAGCCAGGAGAGAAAGCTTACCACGTGTTGTGAGTCATCATTTTATTCATATTTAGTTTATTTTGTCTTTTATTAGCATATTTCGTATTGGAGTAATCCAAAAGTCATTGAAAGTAATCCAGTTAAAATAACCCTACCCAACCCTGAATATTACACAGTGGAACTATAAAAAAAAATGCTTGGATTTGTCAATGAAAAAGGTGTACAAACCCTGAATTACAATGGAACAGATTCCCCTCGCAACAGTTTTTGTGGCCTGAACTACTGTTCTTGAAAAAAAGCACATTCCACTCAGTGGAGCAAAATTTCTGTTCTGGTTGTTGCAGTGAATAGCCCAAAAAAGAGAAAGAATTTAAGTTGGTTCAACGTCTCGATCATAACCTATTCTGAGTCTGGTTGCCGAGTGATTATAGAAAATTGACTCGCATACAAATAGTCTGGTCTTCCTGAATCCCAGCTTGAACACAAAAAGAAAAACAGACCACTTTTCCAAAACATGTTTGCCAGTAATTTCACAAGAAATGTTGCTCAATAGTAGTGATAGTGACTTAAAGTCTAAAACTCAGAGGAAGCGTACTATTACACCATATGAAAGTCAATGAATCACTACTTGTTGTATCTCTAAGCTTTAAAACGTACTAATAGCATAAAGGCAAGGTGAGAAAAAACAAGATAATACTTGTGATTTTTTTATAATATTGGACTCTTCAAAGGGGATTTCAATGGACCTTGACTATCACTGCGCACTACGGTTCGTAGTTTTGACTGTTACATCGTCGGCCAATCACGTTGCTGTTCTTTGATCCCCACACCCTTCAAGGGAGATATCTCCTTTTGTAACTTGGTTTTGTAATTAAAGGGTGTAGCTCTCTTTTCTGAAGGCCTCCTCCTCTTTCCTCCTTGCAAGTTCAAAATCCATTTATGTCTTCTCTCCCTATTTTGAGTGTCTACTCAAGTTAAAATGTATCAACTTGAATTGGGAATCCCTCTCCAGGCGATTTTTTTGGGTAGGTGTTTGTCCCTCCCCAGGAATCAGTTAGTACTGGATTCCGTTCATACCAATGATGTTGGCAAACTGTTTGGATTTATTTTCATTTTGTTTCTGTCGCATTTTATGTTAGTTTTGCCGGAGATCAAAGCCAGGAGAGAAAGCTTACCACGTGTTGTGAGTTAGTACTGAATTCCATTCATACGATTGGCAGGAGAAGCCTCCTGATCTGAGATACAGCATCTTCATTAACTGGTCACCGTTGTATTTCAGTGTAGAACATCATCCAGCTCTTCAGAGAGGAGCCGGACCTTAGCATTGATGGGCAGTGCCGTGAGACGATACTGATTCTGGGGAAAAAATATATTTTGTTCCAAAATAATGAGTATCAAATGACATTGAACAATAAGCATTGCATCACTTGTGGCTTTCATATTTTGGTTGATGGCGTCTTTTGCTTTTGTGACATTAAAGGCTCATTGTCGTGTAAATTTCACATATTTTTGTATTTATATTCAGGCATGAAAATGTCTCCCCTTTAGAGAGAGATCCGCCGATTTTAACTGAAAAAGACCTACATGAATAGTGTAGATCCGAGGAAAAAATGTTTAAGGCAGGGGAGGGGGTATTCTGAGATTTTAGCTGGTCTGTTTGAATTGAAATCATTAGTTCACCCACGCAGGAGTATTGTATTTATTTCATGTGTACACGCATTACATTTATTGTCATTATGACACTAAATTCATTAATGGTACCAGAGACCTGTATTAGAGAATGGAGAAAACAGAAAGTCATCCTCATATACCAGTATATATAAATATATATTTATATTTATATAAATAAGCACAAAAAAGTACAAGGGAAACAACGCTTTGGTATCTCTAATGATAAATCGGACTTTGAAGGACATGACATAAATAAAAATGTAAATGTATTTTATTCCTACAGCCCTTTACAACAATCCTATCGGTGTACCAAAGTGCTTTAGAGTAATAACAAATAAACAATAGGTAAAAATTAAGAAAAACAATAAAAATATAATACGGAGATTATGGGAGTTTTTGACTGCTGAAAGTTACGGGCACAAAACTGAGGTTTCCCGCTATAATGCTAGTCGATTTCTTGTTCATTCACAAGAAACAGCAAACATGGGGTTAAATCTGAAGCTGTCACCTTACTTGCGTGGTGGATGGTCGCAATGTATGGACCACATGCTGAATTCAAGGCCACAGTGCAGGCCCACACAGCCGCGCCAAGAGGCTAGCGTGCGATGAGTCAGGCAGGTAAAAAAAAAGAGCCAATTATTTTACATGGACCAGTGACGCTTGACCAGATCATGCCTCTATAGGCGTGGTCTCAGATATCTGATACTCTCAGTATCCGGTGACGGTGTTTGCAATTGCTAAACTTGTTAGAAAGCCAAAAAGGTGAGAAATTTGTCTAATGTTCTGTCCTTGAGAACATTCTTCCAATCGACATAATTGCGTACGTCGAGAACATTATTTTATCAATACACAGCCTTGAATGTTTTAATTACCTTCAAAACTCCATGTTATCAGGTTTTATTATGGTACATGGTGAATTGGTACGACCGGGAACTGTCAAAAATTCCGAGTTACTTGAAACAAAGAATGTAGCAGTCATTTTTGTGCTGGGATTATTTGCCCTACATCATCTTTTATCTTTTTTTTCCCTCTTTAATTCTTTATTACAATGTTTTACCTAATCTCGTTGCATACAAGACCATTCGACTAACATTACAAAGAGGTACAAAGGAAAAACCACCAAGTTGGGCTGCTACCTCTATTAGAAAATTAAAATCAATTCTAATAAAGAACGTAAATGCTTTAGTTACATTATAGCAAACACAGTACATAAGAAAATGGCGCTGTAGAAGTCTTCCAATTGACATTCGGTCTAAGAAAAAACATTGTCAACACGCTCACGTATTCAAAAAAAGATGATGAAGGAAACAGGCAGAGATTATTGTTTTTAAGTCTGTCAAAACAAAATAATAGGGAACGCTGACAAAACAAACAAATTGCCGGGCAGTATTCTTTCAAAGTTTCTCCTGATTAAATGCCTGCCGCTGAGCCCCTGGTAATCATACTTATAAACAAAGTAAAATGTCATCATTATGAGAAAAATGTCATCTAAAAGAACTGCATTGAGATTTTTGTACACGTTTTCAAGTCAAAATATACAGTTTTTTTTTTATTGTAGAAACCAAGTAGTCCATTCTGACCACCACCCCCCAAATACCAGTATTATTAAGTATTAATGGTGAAATAAAGTACTTTTAAAGTGTACTTTAAGTAGTAAAACAAGGAGGCATGCTTAGGCTTAACAAAATCACTTAATTAAACCGTTAAACTAACTTGGAATTTGATTTTATTCCATCATTAGTCCTTCATTATTACAGGAACAGTTTGTATTAGTTGATTACTAGATTTTAATGATAGTGTAGTGCAACTAAAAGCTAGTGCTAAATAGTACAAGAACAAATCCAAACTACAGACTGTCATGGTTGCCATGGCGCCCAATTGGCCCCGTCCGTGTGGCACCAGCTGCAGCTTGTTGACAGATTGGCTCCCTTTCAGTATTTAAACTCTGTCCTGTCAGTCCCCTTTTGTCGGTCCGTCTGGGAATCTCTGTTTTTACACGGCAAGCCCTTTTTCGACCCTGATTCACGCCTGTCACGCTATTTTTTGCTCCTGTTTGTCTCCCGCTACGACCTTTTTTTATCTCAACCACGTCTGCTCTCCCGTCTCGAATAACGATCTGTTTTTGATCTCGACCAAGACTTGCTCTCCCAGTCCCGGCTACCGGACAGTTTTCCGCCCCTGACACCGCCATCGCTCGCCATCGCTCGCCACGGAAGTCCCACTTCCGCGTTCAGAGCGACCTGCTTCCTGCGTCCAGCGATCACCGGATCCTGGGTGCAACCCTTTCCCTTTCTTCTGATAAAACTTGTGAGAAACGTTACGCGAGTGGGTCCTGTTTCCATTTTAGTCTTGACAGAGACTAAAAGTGACCAAATCGCACAATTTTTTGCATATTTTTTGACTAGCGCTAGCAGTAAGATGGCAAATATATCAGCACCCTTTAGGTTAGGTTCATGATGTGTAAAATGAATGTTGGCTTAAAGTCATGATTGCAGCCTCAGTCAGCTCATTCCCCATTGTGGGGCGAATAAAGGATCTTATCTTATCTTATCTTAATAAACTCTATTTTTCATCTTTTAGGGGTGTTGGATTAGTGTTTTGACTATATTGGATACAGGCCTTTTCTTACTTTTACCGTTTGAGGCTAATCTAACAAAAACCCAGGAACATCTTTTAGGGGTGTTGGATTAGTGTTTTGACTATATTGGATACAGGCCTTTTCTTAGTTTTATCGTTTTAAGCTAAACTAACAAAAAAACCCAGGAACAAGCATACCACCCTCCCAGCCCACCTTTCCCCGATCTTTTGCTTCCTAATGTTTTCTGAGTTCTTGAACAGTTATGCTACAAGTTAGATGAAAGCAGATAGGCGTAGTAGAAAAAAATAAAGGCTCTTCGAACTCAGTTGGTCATTGTTAACACATAACTAGTAGAGAAAGTATTTTACTTTGAATGTTTTAAAGACGCATCAAATGACACACCCCACCTAGGTATTGCTCATATTTCTACACGGAAAAATATTAGAGGTGAGGGTTTTTTTCTGGTATGCACCAGTTCTAAGCCAGGTGCTAGGCACGAGCAGAGGATGCGAAAAAAAAAAAAAAAAAAAGCCACTCTATATTTAAAGCCACAGTGTTTAAGATGTAGCGCCTTGTAGTTGGGAATTTAGAGCGTGTCACCTTTCCAGAAATTTACAAACAAAGGCTGACTTCTTTTTCTCTCTCTACGCTGCCTCAGTCGCTTCCCTAATCCGATAACAATCCACGAAGCACCACCTGGTGATCACCATTTCCTTGCGCTCCTCTCTTGAGAAAAAGCATGTAAAAGCAAAACTTTTGTCTCACAGAGAGGCTACGGAGGATGCCGCCGCCAGTGTTTGTGGTCCCAAGGAGGAGCTCAGACGTTCTGACGTGAGAGGCTTTAAGTTAATTATGAACATGTCATGGCCTGGCAGGCATCCACCCTGCAACTCCCTCCGCCCCTCTGACGCTGGTAGGCCGTGACCGGGCATAAGCGCCCGTCTCAGGAGGAGTGCGGCAAGCCCAGGGGTGCGCTTGATTCGCTCATCAACATAATGAGGTCATTTCAAACAGATTGCCGCTTAGACAGATAATAGGCACATCATCAATGCGCCGGCCTGACCTTTACTAACAAAGCATAAAACTGTCGGGATGTCTCAAGGCACTTCTGCGTCAAGCCTTCCCATCAAGAACACGTTTTTTTCCCCTGCTAACTGTTTATGCTGTGTGGAAATGATTTGTTTAAGCATTGATAATTGATGTGCTTTTTTTTCCCCTGTGATTCCCATTTTGCTGTTGAAGACGCGCTCCGTGATTGTAGATCCATTATGTGAAGAGCTAATGCGAGGTAAACAATAAGAAAAAGCATTATTATGCTGTATAAAAGGCACTGGGTTGCTTTTATTTTATTTATTTGTACTTTTGATTGGTTTTTAAAACAATGTGATACACTCGTGAAAAGTGGAATACAGTGCCTAGCGAAAGTATTGGCCTCCCAAGAACATGTGAGACGCAATCTTTAAGTGGAACCCAAATTATTCTAATTATTTCAACATATCATGGTATATTTACAACGAATAAACTTGGCTCAGTTCAGCCAACTGACTTCAGAAATTACCTGATAACATCTGAATGATCGACTGCGACCAAAATGACTAACAATGACAGAGTGCCATTGTTTCTCGGTTTAAATGCCCCTGCTTTGTGATGGACTCATGTCTGTGAAAGGAGTCACTGGAGAACAGACAGCATTATGAAGAGCAAAGAAGACACCAGGCAGGTCCAGGATAGAGTTGTGGAAAAATTTAAAGTAGGTAAGGGATACAAGAAGATTCTCAGAGGATATAGAGGGAGCATACAACCACTGCAAACCTGCCAAGGCCTGGCCGTCCCTCTATACCAGGGGTGGCGAACACGCGGCTCTAGAGCCGCATGCGGCTTTTGGTCAATGCCTCATCATATTTCCTATATACTGTGGCTCTTTGCCTCGTTTCATGTTTAGTTTTTTTCCCCTCTTAAAACACACTTGAACCCATCAGAGTTTATCTCATCTCGTCTCATTAGCTGCACCGCTTATCCTCAGTAGGGTCGCGGAGGTGCTGGAGCCTATCCCAGCAATCATCGGGCAGTGGGCAGGGGACACCCTGAACTGGTTGCCAGCCAATCGCAGGGCACACGGGGACAGACAACTCACTCGCTCAGTCACACCTAGGGACAATTTGGACCGGCCAATCCACCTAAAATGCATGATTTTGGAATGTGGGAGGAAACCGGAGTGCCCGGAGGAAACCCACGCAAGCACGGGGAGAACATACAAACTCCGCACAGTAAGGCCGGTAGCTGGATATGAACCCAAACAGGAGGTTCCCACGACCTCAGAACTGTGCCGCACACGCGCTAACCACTGCGCCGCCGTGCTGCCCCCATCAGAGTTGATAAGAAATAATAAATAATATTTTGAAATTAATTTTGTAGGTTTGTTGTTTTTATGCTGCTCCGGACACATGACTGACTTCCAATCATCTGCATGGGTTACATCTAATGCCGGTCAGTGAGTGGTGTGGCTCTTTGACTCTAACAGTTAAAAATTTCGTCTCTTTGTGTCAAACGTATTTGCCACCCCTGCTCTATACCTTTGGCCCAAACATGGAAAAAACTAATCAGAGAGACAACCAAGAGGTTATTGTCAAATTGCATTGCCTGCAGGTATACACAGCTGAGGTAGGACAATCTGTGCACAAGACACCTATTAGTTATACTCTGCATAAATCTACCCTTACTTAGGGGATGAATAAAGTATCTATCTATCTATCTATCTATCTATCTATCTATCTTGTGAAAGAGTGGCAAGAGGAAATCCCTTTCTGAAAGAATAACATAAAATGCCTGTTCGATGTTTGCAAGAAGTCACATGAGAGACACAAACAACATGTAGAACATTTGGGCTAAATGCAAAGCATTACATTTAGCATAAGAGTAACACTGCACATCACCCTGAATACACCATCCCCACTCTCACAACATGGTGGTGGCAGCATCATGCTCTGAAGTTGCGTTTCTCCAGCAGGAACTGAGAAGATGGTTGGAGGTGATGGTAAGATGGATGGAGCGAAATACAGGGGGATTCTGGCAGAGTCTGCAAGAGACTTTAGAATGGGGCGCAGGTTCCAGCAGGAGAACGATCCTAAACATAATGCAACATCTAAAAATGAAAGGTTTAAAACTAACAAAGGTGTTAGGCAAAGTCTAGGCCTCAATCCTATCGAGCATTTGTGGAAATATCTGAAAAATTCTGTTCACAAATGATCACCATCAACGTTAAGAACTTGAGCTGTTTTGCAAGGAAGAATGGGCCAATACCTATGTTACAAAATGAGCAAAACTACTGGTGTCTGTGATCGCAACCAAAAAACGTTGTACAAAGTATTAACTCAAAGGGGGCCGATATTATTGCAACGTCTACCTTTCCATTTTTTACTGATAAACATCTTGAATAATTGCGGTTTCTTCTCGCAGTTTCTCGCATCATTTTTCAGAAAATAGTTTGTGTTTTTATCCATAAATTTAAAGCCTGAAATACAGCATTATTTCGAAGTTCTTGGGTGGGGCAATACTTTTGGAAGGCGCTGTAAAAATGACTTGAATACTAATTCGAGTTTGAAAATCTCTACCGGTTTGCAAAGCTCTGATGTAGTCATAAAGCGCTGAATAAGTTATTATTAGTGATATTATCCATGTAATGCGCCACTATGGGTACTCTGTAGTACGAATGAGCCGTCAAGGTCTAAAAAATCCTTTTGGCCTCAGATCTGTTTGGATTTACAAACCTTCTCAGGAGATATGGGATATTGAATTAATACCTGCTCACTGTTAATTATTTTCTGTATTCCATCACAAATACAGTAATACTACAAAAGTACCACCACAGTAATATATCAGATATATCACACATCTACTGCGAAAACAATACTACAGAAATATCTAAAACCATACTACAAAAATACAACCACAGTAATACAGTACAACAAAACACTACAAGAATGCTAAAAAATGCCAAAATAATACTAAATAAATACTAGTACAGTAAGCGGTTAATGGTAGGCTCTACTGTACTGTATTCTTGACTGTGTATCCTGAAACACCTTTGTAACTAGAGGCGATATTTTCCCGTTTGGATACTGTGTAACCTAAGGCTTTTGTATGTAGAGACCTTTGTAAGTAGAGGTACTACAGTACTCAAAGCTAAATATCAAAACAGAACCCTAATATGGTATTTTGTTATAATTCTAAAAATAGAAATACCAAAGAAATGAAATGTAAATACAGGTACAATAATTCTTTGTTACAAAAATTCTACTAAAAAATACTTCGGAAGTACTACTACAGTAAAACGACAAAAATAGTACTTAAAAATATTGCAGAAATCCTACTGCAGAAAATTTACAAATATACAAATACAGTAATACTACAAAAGTACTCCTACAGTAACACTAACAGAATAACACTACAGTAATATTACAGATATTTAACAAATATACTGCTGAAACAATACTACAGAAATATTTTAAAAGTACAACAAAAATACAACTACAGTAATACTACAAAATACTTCTAAAATGCTAAAAGAATGTTAAAAAATGCCGAAAAAAAACAACCAAAGAATGCTTGAAAAACACTTGTACAATAAGGCCGTATTGTACTGTAATTGTACTGTGTATCCTGAAGCACCTTTGTAACTTGAGGCGTTTCTTTCCTCTTTGGGTACTTCGTGAACTAAAACTTTCGTTTGTAGAGATATTCAAAAGAGGTACCTCTGCATGAGATTTTCAGTAAATAGCTGTCAAAATCTGACGACAAAGCAATAAAGTGTATTTTTCTTGTTTGCGCTCTGAATGGAGCGGCTAAGCACTCAGCTGCAATAAGTTGTTTTTATCACGGTTCTTTTGTTTCTGTTTTCATCGTCAAAAAAAAAAACGGAAAAAGTAAACAGCACTTTTTCGGTGGTTGTCAAGCTTTGGGTGCGGTGCCCGGAGTTATTTCAAACCATAGCAAAAAAACGTTCATTTATGACGCCCTTAATCTCAAGGAGTCTATAAGGGCTGCACAGACCACAGACTAGTGCAAACTACAGACCATTATTACACCATCCCCTGATCTAAAACCTACATGAGGGCAAGGGAAAACTCAAAAACTTCAACATGAGGAAAATAAGGAAACCTTGAGTAGGGACTGCACATGAGGTAATACCCCTTCCAGGATGAACGATGTTGCAATAACAAATAATAAACAGACATTGTCAACATTAAATACAGTCCGGACTATCGTTTGTAAGTTGAATTTATTCGTAAGTTGCTTCAGTGCTATATTTTGGATGTTTAAGGTCTACATAAGTAGGTTTAAGGCTTGTATAAGTAACCTGCATTGTTTTCTACTAAAAAAATAAACAGAAGAATTAGGTGACTTCCTCCTCTGTTGTAAAACGTGGCTGAAAAAAAGCATTCCTACCATTTTCTCAACCGCATCAAGCTTTCTTATTCCACTTTCATTTCAAATGAAAAAGCTCGCCTCTTCTTTACCTTTTACACCAACCACATTGAATGGATGCACAGGATAGTAAACAATAAAAATATCACAGTTCTTAGCACACTGGAGATACAGGATAGTATGTTTACACACAAACTAGGAAGAGGAAGCCGGATTTCTTCTTCAGGGTGGAGGCTGGCTGACCTCTCACAGCGCCACACGCTGGTAGTGGCGGAAAGAAGCACTACAGTACTGTCCTCTACTCAGAAAAAACTTACTGCAATGTCCGGATATTTTTCGACATAAGCTATAGTATAGAAGTGTGTTTTAAACACAGTCGTTGTACTAGAGTGTGAGAAAACAAAATACTTTTTGGTTCCCTTGAAATGTGAGGACACTTTTCGGCCGTTTTTCTGTTGATAGAAATAAAGAGCGCAGCTCCGCTGTCCTAATGAACGTCCCCCTCGAGTAATCAAGAACAACTTGAGCACCATTTTAAAATCGAGGGGAGCGCGTGACAAAATAGGGAAATCAGCGTGAGGCCTCATCGGCTTCATATCGTCTCGGGAAATGATTTGCAGCATTAGAATATTGTAATAATGAGCAGCATAATAGTGTCTGATTTACGCATTGTTTTGGTTTTTGTTATCAACTTGGCAGCAGAAAGCTCACTGTTGCTGGCAACAAACATGAGGAAAAGGATTTTGTGGGTTCATTATTAATTGTTTCTTAATGTGTTTTGTCTGATTTTTTTTTAAATTACAAGATATAATTGTTTCTGGCCATTTTTTGCTATTCTACCCTACTGGCAAGGTTAAAACTTGAGATTGTAGTAGAAAAAGGAAAAGAACACATTTTGAGTCGGAAACTCAACGAAGAACACGCTCTTCCTACTTTAGCATAAGGCTCATTTTTTGGAAAACACAAGAAAGGAAACTACATATCTGATTGGTTTATAAGAACACAGGAAAGGAATCTGATTGGTTTAGACAGGAATCACATATCTAAATGCAGTTTATAATTTTGGTCGCTAGATGGCGTGCAAGTATAATAAATGATACATCACAGAAGTTCATTACAGTGGAACCTTGCTAGTTCGCGGTTCCACTTTTGCGGGTTCAGAGCTTCGCGGTTCTAAAAATACACCTTACCTTCTCAATAAAAGCATTTATTGACTTGAGCAAGCGCGAGCTTATGTCAACTGAGGACACGGTGTGGACACTCTTATTGTGAAGGGGAGGGGGAGGCCCTGACATAATGCCTAGTCATGGTGAATTACCGCTTCGCTCACCACCCCTCCTTCAACTCCTCCCACCTCACCCACTTCTTATGTGGTGCTCAGTTTATCATGTAGGAATTTGACGACGAGACGTAAGTATATTCTCTTCTGTCACATTTCATCTCAAGTTTGATTTTATTATACCAAAAGCGAGCGGTTGTTTGTACTACCTAAACACGGCTAATTGTGCGTGGTTTCGTGTATTTGTTGTAAAAGCCGTTCGATGCCGCTAGCTAAAGTATGTTGTTATTGTCAGAAGGTAGCTCTTTCACTTTCATTAAAATGAACACAGACCATTTTTTTAACTGTTGTTTCCCAAAACGCTTCACAAACACTCATCAAATATCACATTTTCACTATTTTTATTTTCAATATGTAACCGGTAGTGTTAACAAGCAAAATAAGCTGCGATGGCTGCATGTGGTTGAGCATGGCTTCACTTGTGGTTCATGTTTTGGTACATTCAGTTCCAGTGTGAAGAGTTCTGGATGAGTCACCCAATGACTCTTTGCCATCATGCCAGCGATCACTTCGGTTTAATGGCGGGGGGTATACTGTATACCTGTATACGTTTTTTATGCATTTTTGAAGGGGCGTCGCTACTTCGCGGATTTTCAGTTTTTGCGTGTGGTCTCGGTCCCCATTAACCGCGATAATCGAGGGATTACTGTACTGCACAAGTGTCAAAGATTATCGTGCATTGCTAATCAAAATGAATAAAATGGAAAATGGTCTGCATTTGTATAGCGCTTTTTAAGTCAATGAAGACCTCCCAAAGCGCTTTACAATGTGCTTCACACTTACCCATATGGTTCAATCTTGCTTGCCACGCAATTCACATAGAACCGATCCTGACAGTAAAGCACCATTTCGGAAAAAGAATTCCAAGTGCTGTTTTCAGACGAACGTCTTCTTCGCCGCTTCAGTCCGACGCCGAGAAGATGCCGAGAAGTCGTGCAGATTAAAAGCATCCATTTCAAACATCACACCGCGCCGTGATGAACAGACTGCCGTCGGAAATGCACACGAAAGGCGTACGGGAATACAAAACCGGGACAAAGAAAGCACACCTGCTGGAGCCTACGCACACACCACTGCACCTCCACTCCTAGTTACAACACCGCATCCTGTCTAATCTCTGATAAGGTTGAGGCAGCTTGCTCCACGCTTCCCCGTGTATAATGTTCTTCCATCTGTCACCTTCTGAGAGCGCGCCTGGCCTTTGACTTGTTTACACAGATTAAAGACGTAATGCGAAATCGCAAGCGGATCAACATCGAGTTCCGGGCCTCCGATGCCGTATTATCTCTGCAACAACGCCACGGGGGAAATGGAAGCCGGCCTGGCAAAGGTCCGGTCGCGGAATTGTACTTGTTCTTTTCCCAAAGGGTTGTTAGCTTTGGGGTTCTTCTGCGTTGTTTTCAAGGTCAATGGGGTAAAAGTAGAGGGTGGACAAGGTGCCGCCTGGCCCTGGGAGAATTTAGTGGGACACGTGTCTTGAGGACAACCGAAGGAGGAGGCCATCACTAAGAACAGGGTTCGCAGACCTTTTTAATGGCCGAATTCAAGCACTTTATAAGCGCTTACAAACCCTAGTCTCTTCACCTGCGATACACGTAGGGAGTGATGATGCTTCACATGACAATGCCTCACAAAATAATGCCACCTGCCGTTAGTCACAAGAGGGAAAGTAAATGCAGTTGCAAAGCTTTGCCATCAGAGCAGGCGTGTCAGTGTCAACAAATGCCAGGGCAGCAGAAACAGGAAGCCCACGAGATCGGAGCGTGGTCGTAGGACGGAAACAAGTCGGGCAGCCGGGACGGGAGATCGGAGTGTGGTCAGAGGGCAGATGTATCTCAGGTTAGGGGGTTCTGCATCATGTTGTCAACAGCATGACATGACCACTAATGGAGCTATCTAGAGTATGGCCATTGGTGGGAATTAATATCAAAGTGTACCGTTTACCAAATTGTTCGAATTAGTTATCTGACTCCATTAACTAAACACAACCTACATTCACCCAACAATTTATGCGCGCTTGTTTCTTGACAAAAAAGATGAACAGGAAAGCCGACATTTCCACACAAGGGCAGATTAAAGGTATATTTTATTCTATTCTATTCTATTTAATTTCACTAACAATTTAAGTGTACTCCATCGAAAACGACCAAATTAGTGTCGTTGGAGTTCCTGGGAAGCCCTCTTCTGAAGTCCTTTAGCTCTCTTCTCATTGGCCATCTTCTCCCCGCACAATGGCGCGCCAGCTCCTCCCATGGGCGTGCCAGGGAAGCCTCCCCTTGGCTCCACCACCTCGCCGCGATGTATGGAATGTTCAAAACAACACCGAGCGTTTCTACGTCATCAGGGCCCCTCTGCGTCTGGATGTGCTGATTATCTTATCAGCCCTTTGTCCCGTTTCCACCATTACTGTAAACAACATTTTCTACTAGGGTGCCCTGACCTTGCACCACAGCACAGCCAGTGAATATCTTGCATTGAACTCAATAAATGTTACTTGTATTCAATCGTATGAAATCCTTTATAGTCAAATGTATAAAATCCTTCACCGTGTAGATTTAAACCTTGGGACAGTCTTTACTACTTTTTCATTCTATAATGCAATGTCTATAGTATAAGTCGCATATTTTTTCATAGTTTGGCCGGGGGTGCGAACTAAGAAATGTCACTCTTTGACCAGACGATGACGATGGGACTTCGTCACCTTTTTCGAAAGGAAAAACTCTGTTGAAGCTTTGTTGCCCATTTGTCTATGCCTTGTCTCACCACACTGCTTCAGTACACCCACGTGGGGTTGCGTACACATTCGTTATTTGGAAAAAAGGAAGTGGGGGCTGCCTCGATGTGTGAAGAAAGATCTGATCTAATCCAGTACTGGCATCGAGTCATACTGAAATAATTCCCAGAGGCTGGATACTTGCTCATGAGCAGCGCCAGATCCTTTACAATAGTTTTATTTTTCTTTAAATAAAACAACATACCGGTCAACCTGTACGTTGTTGCCGTAAAAAGTACATTTATTATGCATTTTAAGACGTGTACGACGTACTAGAAAATCTGTACGGAAAAACGCAAATTTGTCAATGATGGGTACCATCCGGTATACACCGACTATGACCAAACGTCAAATCAATCAAGTCAAACGAGTTTGCCGCGGTAGCCTCTATCTCTGTATCGTTTTTTTTTTTTTTTTTTGTTGCAAACGAAGCGAGCGGTTTGATGCTACTCTGCGCATGCATCTTGCCGCCTCGGATTTCATGTAGTGGTTATGTAGGGAAAGGAAGTCCGTCTCTTTTTAGGGAACCGGCTTTTTCGGCTCAACTCATTAAAGAGAGCCGGCTCTCAAACGGCTCACTTGCTTTGATGCATTATATTACGAATCATTATTGTTGTAAAAAGAAGTTAAGAAAAAAAGGAAGTATAAAAGGAGAAAATGAAAAAGACAGGTTTGTGGTTATCCCTTTAATCAATAAATTACGAACAGTAATTTAATGCAGAAAATAAGAAAATGTATTATTCTACTTAATTATATTTGCATGTATTTTTTCCTTCTACAGTGAACGTCCAAGCGACTTCATTTTTGAACTTGTTTTCATAATAAACCTCATTCATGTCGAGCAACTCAGTTTCTCACAACAAAATGTTAATTAACAATATATATGATATAACGAAACACATGTTGTCACAGAACCGGACCCGAACGGAGGCAGGAGGCAGGAAGGGTGAACTCATTCGCGTTAACGATCAGTTACTTTTATTAAGGAAATAAAAGTCGTCCAACTCTCAGGGACAAAAACAAAAACAGACTTACAGGCAAACAGGAACTCAGACTAGGAATACTCACAAAACAGGCTTTTACTCAGAACGGGCAAGTACAGATTTCCTCAAGTCAAACAGAACAGAATAATGCAAAGTAATGCAATGAACCCGCAACCGGCAATCCCCAAAACCCACCCTTAAGAAGCACACATGCAAATTAGAAAATCTGCTACAGCCGGTGCCAAGGGGGCGGGGCCAGCCGGTCGCCACGGCGACCATGCTGGACATGACACATGTACAATATACATGTTAAACTACATAAATAAACACGTTTGGGGGAAAAAATTGGTGTAAGATTATTTTGTATATTGTAAGGGAAAATACATTTTCTCCACCTTTAAAGTCATCTTGAATTCAAAGATGGTTGACACAAAGCTGATTAATGATGGGGCGGCATTAGCTCAGGAGATCTTTCGTCTTGGAATCAAGAGGTCGTAGGTTCGATTCCCAGTTTCCCCGTGTTATATGTCGAAGTGTCCTTGGGCAAGACACTGAATCCCTAATGCCCCCAATAAGCAGGTAGGCGCCTTGCATGGCTGACTCCCTATTGGTGTGTGAATGTGTGTGTGAATGGCTAAGTGTGAAGCACATTGTAAAGAGCTTTGGGAAGTCTTCATTGACTTGAAAAAGTGGTATAGAAATGCAGACCGTTTACCATTGATAAACAGCAGTCACGTTTGTCATCATCGTCTCATTTTCTGTAGTATTTCCCGGAAACGAGTCAAAAAAACCCTACCGTCGGTTTAAATGTGTAAAAATACTACAAATTTAGCACAATGACCTTTTCACGGCCACCTTATGAAGACCGCGCTGCAGACGGGCTCTAATTAAGGTTAGTCTCTAGCAGACGACTGCTGTCCCCTGGGAAACAGAAACAATGCAGTCCTGTAAAACATGGCAAAAGGCCATGGGTTCATCTGTTCCACGCCCCCGCTAGCGTCTCCCGCCACCCACTCGCGTCTCATTTCCCCACACCAGCAAAGACAACGTTCAAAGAACCATTCTCTCTCGTTTGCTTTCGATCGTGTCCTAGAGCCGGAACCTTTGTAAACAAACAACAGTGGCGCGTTTCTAATCGTTCGCGTCATTAGCTAACAGTCCCGCGTTTTGTCTTCCCGGTTGGTCGCGTCGCTAAGATGAATTGTCAAATGGGCATGGTTGGGTAGGGTTACTTTAACTGGATTACTTTCAATGACTTTTGGATTACTCCAATACCAAATATGCTAATAAAAGACAAAAGAAACTAAATATGAATAAAATGATGACTCACAACACGTGGTAAGCTTTCTCTCCTGGCTTTGATCTCTTTGATCTCCGGCAAAACGAACATAAAATGCGACAGAAACAAAATGAAAATAAATCCAGCTTGTCAACATCATTTTTGCCGTTCCATGTATTCCGTTACTCCCCAAGCCTGCACAAAATTGAGTCATTTTATTCATATTTAGTTTCTAGGGCACGCTATGAGTGACGGGTGGTTCGCGAACGAAACGGCTCTATGAGCCGGCTCTTTGAAGTGGTCAACAAGGGCCACCCCCTTTCGATAACGATCCGGCTCGCTTTGAAACGCTCTCTCTCGCTCTTTCTTTCTCCTTTTTTCTTTCTGTCTTTCTTTTACTTTCTCACTCATTCTTTTCTATGGCTTTTGGTCTATCTTTCTCTATTTTCATCTCTTTCTCTCATGTTCTCTTTTTCCCTCTCATTCTCTCTTTTTCTGTCTCTTGCTTTATTTATCTCCCTCTTTCCTTCTCTCTCTTTCTTTTCATTTCTCTCTTGATCTCTTTCTTTCCCTTTCTCTCTTTTTTTTCTCTGTCTCTCTCTTTCTCTCCATCTCTCTCTGTCTCTCTCCCTCTGTCTCTCCCTCTCTCTCTAGTTATTGTTCTCTCTCGCTCTCTCTCTCTCTCATTCTCTTTCTCTGTTGATCTCTTTCACTGTCTCTCCATCTCCCTGTTTCTCTCTAGTTCCCTTTCTCTCGCTTTCTCCTTCTCCCTTGTTCCCATCTCTCCTTTTATTTTTCTGTCTCCATCCCTTTTTCCCGTTCTTTCTCTCATTCTCTGTTTCTTTCTCCTTCTCTGCCACTCTCTCACTTTCTTTCTCCCCTTTATCTTTCACTTTTTCACTCCCTCAAGGCCGCTCGTGGCTGGTGTATATGGATGGTGTTATTTTTTTTTATTTTTTTCTCCCAATGGCGTTCTCTCTCTATCTTTCGCTCTAATTTTCTCTCTTAGCATGTTTTTCTCTTTTACTCTTTCTGTTGTTCTCTTTTTCTGATGTTCTTTCTTTCCATCTCTTTCCCTCTTTTTCTGTCTTTCTCTCCATGATGTTCTCTCCATCTTTCGCTCTGATTTTCTCTCTTAACATTTTTTTTTCTTCTCACTCTCTAATGTTCTCTCTTTTTTTTCACGTTCTCTCTTCTCTCTCTCGCTCTCTCTCTCTCTCTCTCTCTCTCTCTCTCTCTCTCTCTCTCTCTCTCTCTCTCTCTCTCTCTCTCTCTCTCTCAAATGTGCTTGTGACCAGCCAATATAAGTGGCATCCTCCATGTATTTTTTTCTTGAGTATCAACTATTTAAAGGTTTAAATTAAGTAAAGGTTCACTAGTTATAGAAACAATGAAATATATTATAGCAGGGGTGGCGAACACGTGGCTCTAGAGCCAAGATCTCTTGGCTCTTTTCCCCCTTTTTATTTTCTATATACTGTGGCTCTGTGCCTTGTCTCATGTTTAGTTTTTTTGTGTGTGTATTGAGGGTGGACACTTTCCTTGAAATCAACACAAGAACAATACTTATTGTATGGAGGGGAGTGCATTATGGGAAATAATATGTTTCGTGGTGTGGCTCTTTGACTCTCACAGTTCAAAAATTCGGCCCTTTGTGTCAAACTTGTTCGCCACCCCTGTATTATAGCATAGTAGCATAATCCATAGAAACAATGAAATATATTATAGTATAGTATAGTAGCATAATACATACAATTCATTATTTTGGTGCATAATGGTTTATAATTATTAAACACATATCTTTAAAAACAACACAATCGGAAGAACCGTTTGGGAGCCTTGAGCTGGCCGTCTTCACTGAGCCAATTGAGCCGGAATCCCCATCACTAGACGACAGGTCGCTTCAAAGTGTTTGCGTGATAGAAGGCGGAGAATATGTGGGCCGGTTTTTCTATTTTTTGTTCTTTCGAGTAGAAAGCGGTCTTCGCAGTCATGCAAAATTTAGGACTTTCAACTCCCTCGAGATCAAAGTCAGCATAGGCCCGATTGTCGGATGTCTCCACAAAAGATGCTGAGCAATATTTTTGTTCCTCCAAGCTCGGCGAGAGGCCAGGGTCATCCATTTTGAATGATGAACCCGGTTTAATATTTCTCATCTCATCAGCCGTACCGCTTATCCTCATTAGGGTCGCGGGGGGGCTGGAGCCCATCCCAGCCATCTCCGGGCAGTGGGCAGGGGACACCCTGAACTGGTTGCCAGCCAATCGCAGGGCACACAGGGACAGACAACTCATTCGCTCATTCACACCTAGGGACAATTTGGACCGGCCAATTCACCTGAAATGCATGTTTTTGGAATGTGGGAGGAAACCGGAGTGCCCGGAGGAAACCCACGCAAGCACTGGGAGAACATACAAACTCCGCACAGAAAGTCTGGAGCTGGATTTGAACCCACGACAGGTTCCCATGACATGAACTGTGCCGCACAAGCGCTAACCACTGAGCCGCCGTGCTGCCCCTGGTTTAATATTTATTCTTGAAAATCTTTGTGATTTCCTAATCACAGTCACAGTATCCGTGAGAAAAAATATTTAAGAAGTCACTTTGATTTTGGAAGAAAGATTTGAGACTGCCTACAAAAACATGAATGTACAATTTGATAGGATGATCATCTTGGGAACACCAGTTTTTGGGTGAACTCGGATTTGACTTCCAGGTTGAAATCCTTAAACATGCTTTTGTTTTCAAGGTTCCTGGATTTTGGGTGAAGTGTTTGTAAATGCTTGAAATTGTTGCATTGTTTCTCAACAGGTCTGCATACCTGTTAACCTGTACGTTTTTGCTGTACAAAGTACGTTTATTATGCATTTTAAGACTTACAAGAAAATCTGTACGGAAAACGCAAATTTGTCAATGATGGGTACCATCCGGTATACACCGACTTTCACGAAACGGCAAATCAATCAAGTCAAACGAGTTCGCCGCGGTAGCCTCTACCTCGGTATCGTTTTTTCTCGTTGCAAACGAAGCGAGCCGTTTGATGCTACTGTGCGCATGCGCCTCGGATTTCATGTTGTAGTTATGTAGTGAATGGAAGTCCGTCTCTTTTTAGAGAACCGGCTTTTTTGGCTCAACTCATAAAAGATAGCCGGCTCTCAAACGGCTCACTTGCTTTGATGCATTATATTACGAATTATGATGTTGTATAGGGGCAGCACGGCGGCGCAGTGGTTAGTGCTTGTGCGGCACAGTTCATGTCATGGGAACCTGTCGTGGGTTCAAACCCAGCTCCAGACTTCCTGTGCGGAGTTTGTATGTTCTCCCCGTGCTTGCGTGGGTTTCCTCCGGGCACTCCGGTTTCCTCCCACGTTCCAAAAACATGCATTTCAGGTGAATTGCCCGGTCCAAATTGTCCCTAGGTGTGAATGAGCGAATGAGTTGTCTGTCCCTGTGTGCCCTGCGATTGGCTGGCAACCAGTTCAGGGTGTCCCCTGCCCACTGCCCGGAGATGGCTGGGATGGGCTCCAGCCCCCCCCGCGACCCTAATGAGGATAAGCGGTACGGCTGATGAGATGAGATGAGATGTTGTATAAAGAAGTTAAGAAAAAAAGAAAGTATAAAAACAGAAAACGAAAAAAGACAGGTTTGTCATTATCCCTTTAATCAGTACATTACCAACAATAATTTAATGCAGAAAAAGAATCGATAATCTGAATAAGAAAATTCTACTTCATTATATTTGCATGTATTTTTGCCTTCTACAATGAACGTCAAGTTTAAGACGATTTTAGTCTCTGTTGACCTCCGATTCAAGGAATAATTACGGACCCGCTGTCTAAATATTTGGATGCCGGCTGAGGCGGAGCAATCTGGCAGCATTCCATCTGCTCTGTTTTGAGGGAAAGAAAACCAAACGACAAATAAATAACACGCGCGACTCACTAATCGCTTGGCATATTTCATTCAAGGTCAAACACTCCAGCAGCTAGTCGAATGAAGGCATTAAGTGTCCCCTCACTCATGAGAAAACCCCGATGAAAACGATTCTCCGTGTCCCGCGAGATGTGTGTAGCGCTCTAAAGTAGTCCCTGGGTTGCTGCCATTTTTCACAGGGAAAAAATCAATCAGCTGTACAAGAGGGGCTCATTTTCATCATCACTTCATTGACTTTCTCCTCTGCCAAATTTGCTTTACAACCACCTCGTGATACAGCCACGGGCTAAGAAGATCATAGCGCGTTTTAAAAAGCTTTTTTTTGCACACGCGCTTCAGTTTTCCTTTTAGCTTTATGACCTGACATTTAACTTGTAGCGTTCGTATGTTGCTGACAAAAGCGTAATTTTCTCTCGCTGGATAGAGGAGATCCTGAGCTTCCATGTGTAATCGAACACTTGGTCGGACTGAAAAATGTCTCTTCCAAATTATATCCAATCATCAGTATTCTCGTTTGCCTGCGTCTTGAACGCATCATTTTTCCTGGGGACGTATAGTCTCAAATCAACTTTTTTGACACAAAGTTGTCATTATTACCCGATTACATTTTTTTTTAACAAAGATTTACCCCACTCGAAACTTTTCGTCAGCCAGATCCGCCATTGTTGTTTTGGTCTCGCGGTTCGAGTTTTCGTCTGCACGCCGATCTCGGCAAACCAGATCTCGTTGCTTCGAGACGACGTCGTTGTTGTGGTGGTTGACGAGTGAAGGTGAAGGTTAAGTATGCCTCCGAAAAAACAGTTAGTATTAGGTGAAAATCAACACAAAATTGGTAATTTCTTCAGCGTCAGTAATAAGTCGAAACTTAATGCAGAAAGTGATACCAACGGCAATAATTCCGGCACGAAAAAACGGCTGAGAAATTCTTCAGAAAATCGCGGAGGCAAGGAAAACACGCGTGTTGAAGCGAACGATTCGACGAATTAAAATAGACAAAAGA
Organism: Urocampus carinirostris; assembly: GCF_059441175.1. Lineage (NCBI taxonomy): Eukaryota > Metazoa > Chordata > Actinopteri > Syngnathiformes > Syngnathidae > Urocampus > Urocampus carinirostris. The sequence continues at coordinate 9,546,447 of NC_142362.1, forward strand.
ATACTCCTAGCAAGAAAAGGACTTTTCTGCCAAAATGGACTCAATTATGTTGCAGGTGACACTATGAGGAGGATGATAATGGAGGCTACATGTTCTGTGATGCGTTTGCCCAGCAACACAACACCAGCTTATAAAGGTTAATCGCACCAAACAATTGGACCTTGAGAAAACATTACAACTGTGGCGGGACAGCAAACCACGAAGAATATATGAACTGAAAAATCTGAAGTGATAACTGCTTTGTATTACCAATTAACTGTGATGATTAAAACTGTATTAATATATAGATCTATATTATATATTTGTCGCCGATTGACAATTTCAACCTCGATAACACTGAATTTTGGGGACCCACAGATCTCTGTTTCGACCCATGGATTTTTGAGCATGCGAGTCCGCGGCACCCATCACTTTTCACAGGTAAAATGAACACTGCATCATGACTCGACCAGACTACTTATATTTCATTATGGGTTGGTTGAATTATAATATGTTTTAAGGATTAAAAGGGCTTGAATTTTGGTTGAATTTTGTGATTAACGGCAGCTGTTATTTGTTTGAAGCGTCATCGCCCCCTACGGGTTTTGGTATTGATCCCATCCAAGCAAATGCAGGGTAGTATCGATCAATACCGATCCTTTTTGCTTGGAAATGTCATGATCATGAACAATTGAAAGCTTTCTTCCCGGAGTTCATAATTTCAACAAAAGCACAGAGATTTAAGGAACTAAAAAAATGGTTCTATTTTAATGAAATATTTACATTTTAACAAAAATAAATTGAAATATTTTTATAGTGACTTTATAGCGACTTTATAGTGTTTCAGAACAAAAGTTGAGAAGTTCGAACCAATAAAGCTATGTAACGAAAATATGAAAAGGGTATTCTTATGTAATGCACAATTTCTTAAAAATAAAGTCAGTAATGCAAAAACAGCAAAAAGTCATAATTTCATTAACAGCACAAAGATTTTAGGAAATACAAATTGTCATGATTTGTCCATTGCCCTCACCTGTGCCCGCTCGTTTGGCTCCAGCTGCTGCTCGTTACCTGATTGGTTCCTTCTATTTAAACTCAGTACTCTCATTCACTCCTTGTCAGTCCGTCAGCGAACCTCCGCACTTGCGAGGCAAGCACTTTTCGACTCTGGCTCCCGTCTGTCCCGTCTTGTCCGGTATCTGCTCGCCTGCCACTGGCTTCCCGATCGTCTCTGTCTACCCGACTTGATTCCTCCCTCCGACCACGGTCCGATCTCGCGTCCGGACTGCCCGGCTTGTCACTGCCCTCTGACCACACTCCGATCTCCCGTCCCCGCTGCCCGACTTGTTTCCATCCTCCGACCAAGCTCGTGGGCTTCCTGCTTTTGCTGCCCAGCGATCACCGGATCGCTGCCATTTGTTTTCCCGTGACTGACTTCTCTGCTTCCTCAATAAAGCTCGGTGTGAAACGTTACGCGTTTGGGTCTACCGTCTGCTCTGGTTCTGACACAAATCTTTCTATTTTCATAAGATATCTATATTGTAAACAAGTGTGAAAAAAACGACAAATGAGCAGCTTCAGCGACAGACTGCTGTCTCAGTCTTGTACCACGGACAGACTGAGGAGATCTTTTCTTCCTCATGCCATGAGGCTCTTTAACTCCACCCGGCGGAGTAAAGGCCCACATTAAACCACACCCCCACAGTGCATATCTAACTATCTATCTATCTCCTGGATGAATAAAGTATCTGTCTATCTATCCATCTATCCATCTATCCATCTATCTATCCGTCTATCTGTCTATCTATCTATCTATCTATCTATCTATCTATCTGTCTATCCGTCTGTCTATCCGTCTGTCTGTCTGTCTGTCTGTCTGTCTGTCTGTCTGTCTGTCTGTCTGTCTGTCTGTCTGTCTGTCTATCTATCTATCACCTGGATGAATAACGTATCTATCTATCTATCTATCTATCTATCTATCTATCTATCTATCTATTTATCTAAATGTTTCTACTACAACTGAAATGCTTGAATTTTGATGTTGTGGTTTTTTGGGTAAAGTGCTTGTAAATGCTTGAAATTGTTGGTATGTTCCCCAGGAGTCTGACTTACAAGACCATGCGTTAAGTGAAAAAAAAAAAAAAAAAATAAGTTAGCTTAAAAATGACGCTGACACGCCTGCTCTGATCGTAAAGCTTTGCAACTGCATTTTCAGATTCCGATTCAGATATATTTTATTGTCATTCTTGTACACGTGTATACAGAACGAAATGTCGATACATCTGACCCGCACAGTTTTCTTGAATGTACAGATATCAATAAATGTTGTACTGAGTTATAGTATTGAAGTACTGATAATATGCTAAATAATTTATAGCTATGTATAGTATTATACAATAGTGCAAAGAGTGCAAGAGGAGCAGCTAACCAGATGTGCAAAATGGGCAGTCAGGTAAACAAGTCATTATACAATAATTCGCTCTCGTGACTAACGGCAGGTGGCATTATTTTGTGTGGCGTTGTCATGTGAAGCATCATCGCTCCCTACGTGCAGGTGAAGAGACTCAGAAAAATAGGCTTTGAAAGTGCTTAAAAAGTGCTTGAATTCAGCCATTTCAAAAGGTCTGCGAACTCTGTTCTTCGTGAATTCGATGGGCGCACTCCAGTTAAAGCATCTGTGCTTGTTCTACACCCTCACTTAGATTTTTTTTCTTGAGATCCACCGACACGTTCCTTGTTTTCCATTCCTGACCTTGTTTCCAGCGTGTGTCACATAATCCAACTTGACATTCAAGGACGTCCCTCGAGCACAAAATAGCTGCCCACGGGAGGGTCCCTGGTGGCCCCGGCGATCCTAGAGGGACTCTTCATATCTTGTTTCCCCCAATTGTACTGGTGTGACAGCAGCAAGAGAGATGTTTATTACAGTCAAGCGGTGTCACCACGCAGTCAGTCAGAAAACAAATAAACGCGTGCTTTTTGCATGAAAGTCAGCCGTCAGTGACTCAATCGTGGAATCGAAACCGTGTAGATCGGGGGTGTCAAACTCATTTTAACTCGGGGGCCACACAATAGAACAAATATTCTGTCGGGGGCCGGACTAGTCGATTAAAGAGAAAGAAAAAGAGAGATTAAGAAATGAGAGAAAGAGGGAAGGAAAGGGAGAGAGGGCGGGACAAAGAAAGAAAAAGAGAGAGAGGGAGAGAGCGTGAGAAACAAAAGAGGTAAAAAGTCTTGAGAGGGGAAAAGAAAGGGAGAGGAAGAAAGAAATCCAAAGAGAAATAGAAAGACAGAAGGAGAGAAAAGAGAAAAGAAAGCGCGAAGGGTAGGAAGAGAGAAAGAGAAAAGAGAGAAAAAGAAAAAAGGGAAGTTAAAGCAAAAGAAGTTAAAAAGACACAGAGAGAGAAAGAGAAAAAGAGCAACAAAGGAAGAGAAAAAGAGAGACACAGAGAGTGAAAGAGACAGAGACAGAGTGGGAGGAAAGGGGTGGAAGAGAGAGAGAGAAATAAATACAACTACAGTGTCTTTGTTCGAGGCACCTGGCTTTGGCAACATCAAGTTGACATATTTCAACATGCAGCTTGTTTTTCTCTTGCGCTTCTCTGAGTGTTGTCTCGCGGGCCGGATTCAATCCCTTAGCAGGCCTGATCTGGCCCGCGGGCCGCCTGTTTGACACCTGTGGTGTAGATGTTGGATATAAGTTAAATATACAAAAAGCAGGGTTAGGGTTAGTGCAGGGATAGGTAACCTATGGCTCGGGAACCATATATGGCTCTTTTCATGGGTACATATGGCTCTGAAATAAAATGTAACTACAGTAATCCCTCGGTTATCGCGGTTAATGGGGACCGGGACCACCTGCAAAGACTGAAAATCCGCTGAGTAGCGGCGCCCCTTCAAAAATGCTTAAAAACGTATACAGGTATACAGTATACCCCCCGCCATTAAACCGAAGTGATTACTGGCATGATGGCAAGGAGTTATTGGGTGACTCATCCAGAACTCTTCACACTGGAACTGAATGTACCAAAACCTGACCCACAAGTGTAGCCATGTCTTACATAATCAATTTACACGGAATAGGACTGCGGCGAAACCACTACGAACAATTCAGTATGATCGTATTAACCGCTCTCAACCACATGCCGCCATCACAGTTGATTTCGCTTGTTAACACTACCGGTTACATATTGAAAATAAAAACAGTGAAAATGTGATATTTGATGAGTGTTTGTGAAGCGTTTTGGGAAACAACAGTTCAAAAAATGGTCTGTGTTCATTTTAATGAAAGTGAAAGAGCTACCTTTTGACAATAACAATATACTTTAGCTTGCGGCTTTTACAACAAATACACGAAACCACACACAATTAGCCGTGTTTAGGTAGTACAAACAACCGCTCGCTTTTGGTATAATAAAGTCAAACTTGAGATGAAATGTGACAGAAGAGAATATACTTACGTCGCGTCGCCGAATTCCTACATGATAAACCGAGCGCCACATAAGAAGGGGGTGAGGTGGGAGGAGTTGAAGGGGGGGGGGGGGGGGGTGAGCGAAGCGGTAACTCACCATGACTAAGCATTGTGTCCGGGCCTCCCCCTTCCCTTCATAATAGGAGTGTCCACACCGTGTCCTCAGTTGACATAAGCTGGCGCTCAATGGCGTCAAGTCAAAAAATGCTTTTATTGAGAAGGTAAGGTATATTTTTTAGACCCGCGAAGCTCTGAACCCGCAAAAGTGGAACCGCAAACTAGGTTCCAAAGTCAAGTGACTTCATCCCGATTTTGGTCCATATAAAGCCGAAGCAACTTAATGCAGAAGTTCGATAAGAAACCATTTAAACTGATGAATAAAAACGCTGGCAAACGACTTTGATTGGGTGAGCAGTGCAGGTGGGCGGATCCCTGCACACAGCGCAAGGCACTTCCTTCTCTCTCTCTCTCTCGCTCAGTGCAGTCTACACCCAAAGTGAATATGACGATATGCTTATCGTTTGCAGTCATTTGTGACATTTTTACAAAAGAACTTTGCATGCACATTGTTTTGAAACCGTTATTAAGGACACATTTCATGGAAAAAAATGGCCTCAACACTCTTAACTGAAGGTGAAAGACACATTGTAAATGGCATATTTACATTGATTTGGGACACAGGATTTGAAATTATTATCATTTCATACATTTGATGAAATCATCAAATGACACACAGTGAAATAAAATGTGCTGAAGAATTAGCTTTTGTCTCGAGAGCGTGTTTGGCAGTTTTTTCAATTTTGTCAGAAAATATATGATGTGGCTCTCTCGTTCTTTTTAAAACATTTTTTGCTTTTATGGCTCTCTAAGTCAAAAAGGTTCCTGACCCCTGGGTTAGGGGATCAACAAACATGAGTGACAAGCTCAAAGTTGCAATAACAGCTCTCTGTCTTGCAGCCAGACGGGTTTTCAGAAACAATTTAACCTATGCGGCCGAGCTCAAAGACAGCTCAAAGACACAGTTGTTAAGATCAGGAATACGGTTGCATCAGAACAAAGAAACACCAGAACACACCAGGAACCCAACAACGCGAGGAGAGCCCGTGGGTGTTGAGTGTTTTAGAGGGTTTCCCGTGAGAATAACTCTGAATAATGTGCCGTATTTTCCGCACTATAAGGCGCACCTAAAAGTCTTAATTTTTTTCAAAAGCTGACCATGTGCCTTATAATACAGTGCGCCTTATATATGGCTCAATATTAAGTCGCAAGGTTTCGCAACTTACGCAACAGCCGCCGACTCGATTTCCCCCCGAACGTGGAGTAGTCCGCGGTGTATGCTGGGATTTATATACCGGCGTTTCATTGGCTAACCAATGTGTCAATCATCAGTTGAATCGATCGCTATTAGCTGAAGTTATTCGGAGCCTCGGATAGGCTAGAGGGCCATAACAAACCCTGCAATTGGCCGAAAAAGATGACTCTGAATAGCAAGCTTGCTAAAGTACGCCATAAAGAAACATGTTTCATTAGTCTGTATTTGTAAATATTTTACTCTCCTGGATTCACTTTACTCACGGTTGTAAGAAGACCATGGTTGCGTATCATTATTGAACGTGAGAACTTAGGTGAGCTATGCAGCTTTATATTTTCCCGGTATCTCGTTTTAGAACGATCTTGATGTTGCTGTGATGAGTTGAGTGAATTAAACTCAATTCCAAGTGTTTATTGTCATATGCACAGTAAAGTTGCGAGCGAAAAAGAAAATAGAAACTAAGGAATGGTTGGCATTTCTTGAATCCCAAGACTTTAACCTTCCGAATGATATTTGGAACGATGCATTTGAGTGATTGGTGACATCGTATAGACACTGTTTCCGTACATGTCTGAGACACGTATTTGCTTCTTTGCGAGCTTTGGGAATGTTAAGGGGGTAATAAGTTTGACTGAACTATCTGACTGTTCTGTCCACGTTCCCATTGTAGCGCCTTATAATCCGGTGCGCCTTATGTATGGAAAATATAGGACAAAAAACTATTTTTTGGGGGTGCGCCCTATAACCCGGTGCGCCCTATAGTGTGGAAAATACGGTACTTTACTTTAAGGATTTTTTTAGGGTTAAGAATTCACATTAAAATATAAGCTACTTTCATTTTGATTTTAGGGTCTGCACCGATGCTTGTAATCCTTAAAAATGTTCTAATTTTAGATAGATAGATTAGTAAAATGTATTATAGTTTAAAATGAATTTGGCTTTATTAATTATTGAAATGCTTTTAGATACTTTAGTTTGTATGTGTCTTGTTAGGAGAAAACTATATTACAAATGTAGCGTTTACCAAATTGTTCAAATTAGTTATCTGACTCCATTAACCAAACACAAACTTGATTCTCCTAACAATGCATGCTCTTTTCTTCATGGGAACATGAACAAAGATAGCCGGCATTTTCACACGGGGGCAGATTTATTTTCTTAAAGTATTTAACTAAATCAAATTAGCCGAACTATTGTCGCTCCAGGCATCCTTGAGCCTCCTTTTTCGATTGTCCCTCATTCTCCGATCTGATCTCTCATCTCTCGTCTCTTCTTCCGTCTTCCGTCTACGTCTTTTCACAAGCTGGGGTGTTGGCTCCTCCCCCATGGGCGTGCCAGGAATTCCCCACGTGGCCCCCACCTAGTCGCCACCTCGTCTGACCGGTGCGTCACGAAGGCCCATCCCATGGGGCGGGTCAGGTGCCAGCTTCACCACCTCCTCACCGAAAGGCGCCGCCACGTCTAAAATACTCACACCAGAACATTTCTCCAAACAATGTCTGCTTTCCCGCGTCACAGATGCTCCTCCGGCGTCCGCCCTTGTCCCAGCTCTTGCTGTTTTCTGTAAACATCATTCTTGTCTAGGCCGCACTGACTGCATTCAACAAATGTAATTTGTATAAAATTATATTAAATCCCTTTTAGTCAAATAAATAAAACATAAAATCTTTCAGTCTGATGTGTGTTTTCCAGCTTAATTTTTTGTCTATTATGACCCCTAAAAAATTTCTGATACAGTGTCCGATACTCTTGAACACACATTTACACGAACCTCCTTAATACAGTAATCCCTCGGTTATCGCGGTTAATTGGGACCGAGACCACCCGCGAAAACTGAAAATCCGCGAAGTAGCGGTGCCCCTTAAGAAATGCTTAAAAAAGCATATACAGGTATACAGTATACCCCCCCGCCATTAAACCAAAGTGATCGCTGGCATGATGGCAAGGAGTTATTGGGTGACTCATCCAGAACTCTTCACACTGGAACTGAATGTACCAAAACCCTACCCACAAGTGTAGCCATGTCTTACATAATCAATTTACACGGAATAGGACTGGGGCGAAACCACTACAAACCATTCAGTATGATGGTATTAACCGCTCTCAACCACATCGCAGTTGATTTCGCTTGTTAACACTACCGGTTACATATTGAAAATAAAAACAGTGAAAATGTGATATTTGATGAGTGTTTGTGAAGCGTTTTGGGAAACAACAGTTAAAAAAAGGTCTGTGTTCATTTTAATGAAAGTGAAAGAACTACCTTCTGACAATAACAACATACTTCAGCTAGCGGCATCGAACGGCTTTTGCAACAAATACACGAAACCACACACAATTAGCCGTGTTTAGGTAGTACAAACAACCGCTCGCTTTTGGTATAATCAAGTCAAGAAGAGAATATACTTACGTCGCGTCGTCAAATTCCTACATGATAAACTGAGCGCCACATAAGAAGGGGGTGAGGTGGGAGGAGTTGAAGGAGTGGGGGGGGGGGTGAGCGAAGCCATGACTAAGCATTGTGTCAGGGCCTCCTCCTCCCCTTCACAATAAGAGTGTCCACACCGTGTCCTCAGTTGACATAAGCTCGCGCTTGCTCAAGTCAATAAATGCTTTTATTGAGAAGGTATATTTTTTAGACCCGCGAAGCTCTGAACCCGCAAAAGTGGAACCGCGAACTAGCGAAGTGTCGCTTCCTTTTAAGATAAGACGGATAAAAGTGGAGTTCCAAACGAATAGCTTTTACTTTTTAATGCCGTGCAGTCACCGCGTGGTATATTGTATGCATCGGATACATATATGAGCTATTTGTCTGTCGTGACATGATGCAAAACACGGCAGCTAAAGTGATTTAAGGCCCGTTTGCACTCAAGGTCAGGGAAGCAACTCGATGCAAAGACAATCAGCAATTCCTTCCCGGCGTCCGCCTGCCAAATCCTTCGCACCAAAATCAATCAAAAGGGACCGTGTTTAATTGTAATTGATGGCAGGAAACTGCGGGAGATTTTCATTATGCTGCGCTTTAGTAACCAGGTTAAATTTGTCATTTTTGTTCCCTCTCATTTTCATTTTCAGCCCAAGGCTTCATGGGGCCCTAAGCAAAATGAGATTTGGGACCCCCTATTACTTGTTCGTTTGCATACCTACGAGAACTCATTTCATGTTCTACTCCAGGGGTGGGCAACCATTTGGGGCGGCATGTGACATGTTATACTTCTTTTGAAACTGATTACTTTCATTAAATTGGTTTTGAAACGACCACAAGTACAGCAAAATAGTACATTAGGTCCCTGTTTTAAGCACTTCATTTGTTATTTACTTTTGAAATATTACTGTAGGTTTTTTTAGTATTTTAGAAGTCTGATTTTTATTCAAGTTCTGCAGTTTTTTGTTGGTTGTTTAGTTTTATTTTTGTACTATTTTTGTAGTATTTCTGAAGTAATGTTTTGTCTTATTTCCATAGTAGTATTTTTTAGTATTTCTGTAGTATTTTTGTAAGTAGATTCTTTTGTTCGATATCTGTAGTATTTTCACATTATTTTTGTATATTACAGTAGTTGTATGATTATCGTATTTTTGCAGTATTATTGTAGTATTATTGATTTCTTTAATTTGTATTTCTGTCGTATTTCGTAGTATTTCCATGTAAGAATGTGTGTTGTGTATCTGTTGTATTTCTGTAGTATTTTTGTAGTACAGTGATACTGTAGTTATTTCTATTTTGTAGTATTTTTGTGATATTTAAGTAGGATAATTTTTGTAGTATCACTACAGGTGCATTTTGCAATATTTCGGTTGCATACTTCTTGTAGTAGTGTTTTTGTAGTAATATTTCTCTGGAGATTGTTTATATTATTGTATTATGTATTGATATTTTTTAGTATTTCAGTAGATGTACACTTTATGTATTTCCAAAGCAGTATTTTTGTAGAATTGTTGTAGTACTCCATAGTAGTATTTTTGTATTTGCGCAACAGGTACTGTCCATCCATCCATCCGTTATCTGTCCTGCTTATCCTCAGTAGGGTCGCGGGGCTGCTGGAGCCCATCTCAGCTATCTTCGGGCAGTGGGCAGGGGTCACCCTGAACTGGTTGCCAGGGCACACTCTCCGATGGTCAGTCCGTCAGCAAACCTCTGTTGTTATAAGGCAAGCATTTTGACCCTGACTCCTGCCTGTCCCGTTTTTGCACCTGTTTTTCCACCCGTCCATTCCTTATCTCCCCGTTTGTCTCCGGCTCCGACCTGTTATTGATTCCGACCACGTCTGCCGTCCCGGCTTACGACACGCTTTTTGATCCTGACCACATTTTTCCTCTCCTGTCCCGGCTATCGACCTGTTTTTTCCGTCCTTAACACCGCCATCTCCCGCTACGGAAGATCCACTTCCGTATTCGGATCACGATCCGACTGCATGTGCAAGCGCCGGATTGTGGGCGCTGCCCTTCCTCTTTCTATCAATTAACTTGTGGTAAACGCTACGCATTTGGGTCCTGATTCTGTTCTGGTCGTGACAATTTATAGTTAACACTGTGAGATGAGAAGATAGGATTGAGCCTCTAAAAGATTAAAAAAAAAACAGCAAAAGTTTAAGCTAGCAAAATAAAACTAAGACCCCTCAAATTCAACATTTTATTTTTCAAAAGCCTGTGCTACAGGTAGATATTGCACTACTAGGTAATAAAATCTGTGCTAAAACTGTGGTATACGGGTCTGCGTTACAGTTTGCCGACTGTTTTGGTCGTGTCTAGCACCGTCCTACAGGGAGCCGTATAAAAATAAATGTATCCACACTATATATTTCGAATTTATTAGCACCTTAGTTTTCATTCTCCATTTCTGTTTGCCTTCCCACATCTTTAGCAACCGAATGTAACATCCCAAAAATCAATTCTGGGAGAAACTTTGATTTAAAATAGCATAAAATAAAATCTTGATTTTTGCATACATCAATTTTTTCCCCACCCTTGGTAAATATAGTTTTAGATGAAATTGTAATCCTGCAAAGTAATTTTTTTTTTTTTTTTTTTTTTAACTGTGCTAAAACTGTGGTATACGGATCTGCAACAGTTTTTGCCGACTCTTTTGGTCATGTCTAGCACCGTCATACAGGTAACCGTATAAAAATAAATGTATCCAAACTCTATATTTAGAATTTATTGGCACCTCAGTTTTCGTTCTCCATTTCTGTTTGCTTCCCCACATTTTAGGTACCGAATGTGACACCCCAAAAATCGATTCTGGGAGAAACGTAGATTTAGAAATAGCTTAGAATAATATATGGTAAATATATTTTTAGATGAAATTGTAATCCTGCAAAGTAATCTTTATTTTAACTTATTTTTATTTTGTAATTGTAACGAAATACAACTATTTTTGTATACTAATTTCAAGGGTTGGGTAGGGTTACTTCAACTTGATTACTTTCAATTACTTTTGGATTACTCCAATACCAAATATGCTAATAAAAGACAAAAGAAACTAAATATGAATAAAATGACTAAATTTTGTGCAGGCTTGGGAAGTAACGGAACACATGGAACGGCGAAAATGATGTTGGCAAGCTGTTTGGATTTATTTTCATTTTGTTTCTGTGGCATTTTATGTTAGTTTTGCCGGAGATCAAAGAGATCAAAGCCAGGAGAGAAAGCTTACTACGTGTTGTGAGTCATCATTTACATATATTACCGGTTACATATATTTCGTAACTCCCGAGCCCTGCTTGTGGACATGTTTGTGTCCACATGGAATTTGTGTTGTTTCTTTGTTGGCCCGGGGTCCTTGACAGCCGTTCGGGTTGCCAGTTCTCGTCAGGGCGAACCAGTTTCAGAGTTATCCGCCCCCACTCCAACCCCCTGCGCTGCCCTGACACATGGAAATTGATGTTGTCAGTGCACGGTCTCGGCGGACGTACAGAATCGGCGCCATCCAACTTCCTGCAGCCGTCACTAAGCCAGATGACGAAGGGTGAAGGGCAGTGTTCCCTCTAAGCTGCGCGCGTGCGCACATTCTCAGCGCACAAGAAAATCTAGCCAGCGCACAAAAATCAGGGCTCAAAATTACTACTTAAGAAGTGACTTAAGTCAAAGTTACAGTGCATGAAGGTAAAAACACACGGGTTACCCCGACGTTGTGTCCTAAATGCGGTATTTTGAAGTCGAGTCGAAGTAGAACGAAGCTGAGTAAAGTTAGTAGAGTCGGTCGAGAACCGGCTTCTTCGGCTCGGCTCACTAAAAGGAACCGGCTCTTTCGGGTCCTAAACAGTTCTTCGGGTTGTTTTTGCTTCTTTCATCCCAACATGACCAAATATAATGTAAAAAAAATTATGCACAAAATGACTTAAAGGAAGGGGTGGAATAGAACAAAAAAGAAAAAAAAATACCAAAATGAAAAAGTAGTGAAAAGCTGAGAAAAAAAGAAACAAAAGGAAGAGAAAAAAAGAAGGAAAAATTTAGAAAAAAGCCAGAAAAAAAGAAAAGAAAGAAATGTAGAAAAAAAGTAAATAGAGAACAAAAAGAAAAAAGTAACAGCTCGGAATTTTTAAAAAAGTAGAAAAAAACATTGAAAAAGGAAGAAAAAGTTTGTGTTGCATTCAAATAATTTCCAATTATACCAAGTCAATCTTGTTGCCAACATTGTACTTCCACTAAAAATGTGATTAAATGCAGTTGTGTATCGTGCAACCGACTAAATAGGCCCCCAAATATGTTAATATTATGCGACAAAATATATCAGGAAATAAAAAGAAATGGATATCTTGTGAAAGAATTGTAGGAGACGTTTGTAGTCCGTACAACCGTTGCAACAGTACGTGAGTCAATTCATTCAAAAGAGAAAAATAATTTTGCATTGCCGGAAACTCTGCAAAATTTAACTTGATGTCAAGTTTTGGACATGTTTGATAATGATTTAGTTGCCACACTTGGGATTATGGTTGCTCACTGTTGTTTCAAGCGCTGCTCACCGACTTTGTGTGAACGCTCAGACCCCTGGAAAATGACAGGGAACATTGTTGAAGGGGGATGCAGGGGCCTTCTCGTTGGCCCCGGCCAGCCCGGTACTGAATGATGTGACACTGTCAGGGATGCTAGATGCCGAAGAAGAGCGCAACGGCAGCAGGCGGCAGAGATAAGACCCCCTCGCGCTCACCGACCGCAGATTAAACAGCAGGATTAACCCGGCTACTCCGCCAGTACCACCACGGTGTCTTTCACCCCCTTATCTGCCCCTACCTCCTCTACATTTGCCACCATATATTTGTACAGCTGTCATGTTGCTGGGGAAATTGCTTCCACTGCCTTACCCCTGCTACGTTCAGTTGAGAAATAAGAAAATGGAAATAGTCATTGCAGAGGAAGATACCCCACCCTGTCCACTCCTGAAAATATGTCAAGTCAAATCACAAGGAGTCTGCACAGATTACAGACTATTGCAAAGAACAGACTATTATTACGCCATCTGATCTAAAACCTACATGAGGGAAAGGAAAAACTCAAAAACCTCAGCATGAGAAAATTGTAGAAGGGACTGCACATTAGGTTATCCCCCTTCCAGGATGGCCAGGCTGGAACGGATGTTGCATTAACAATATAATTAAAAATACCGTAAATTCCGGACTATAAGCCGCTACTTTTTTCCCAAATGTTCAGCCCTGCGGCTTATTCAGTGAAGCGGCCAATTTCTGTAATTTTTCTAACGGCCGCAGCGTTGGAGTATAAAAGGTAAGATTAAGACCAGTAGAATATGTGCGTCAAGAAAGACTACAACCTCTAAGTTAATGCATACATTGTCTGTTAAGTAAAGATACGTTCCGATAATGAGGAAGACGCCCTTGATGGTGATAGTTATGAAGATTAAGTTAAGTACGATCTACCGCGAATTTCACAATTACGAGAGGCTTTTTTTTTTGACAGGCACGTTTGATGCATTGCGAGCGTGATCCTACTAGCGTGTTGGTACCTTTCAAAGGAACAGTTTGGGATGAAAGTTATATTATTATTATTAAAGCTTCGAAAACTCTCTCGGTGTTCCGTCTTTCTTCGTAAATATGTGTAACCATGTATAATATGTATTTGCAACTGTATATTTTTGTAACGTATTTATTTTAGAGATTTATTCCGTTATTTGTTCTACGAGCGAATCAAAAAGAAGGGGCGGAGCAAACACGGGCTGATGGGAAGTGGGGTAAAGCTGAGTTACCGGTAGATCTGTCTGTTGTCACAGCGGACAATAGTGGATATATATTTTTCCCACCCTTAACTTTGGAAATATACATTTTGTTTCCTTGGATTACATACAATCTGCGAGCGGCGGGCCTAGGACGCAGCCATAAAGAAGACTCGTCTGCACCCACCCGGAGTTGGGAGCCGGAGCTACACTGTGGGAGTCCCGGCAGCAACGGCCTGGGTTGTGGAACCCAGAAGAGAGAGGACCCACGCAGAAGGGAGAGGCCCCACACAGAGGACTGGAGGAATGCTGCTTGGGAGGGTGGGATGGCAGAGCTATGCCCTTGCACAATAGTTTTGCCTTTTACACGCTGGTTAACTACTGTTAAAAGAAAATAACTCTGAAATTGTTTAATTGATGTTGAAAATGTCAGGAAAAAATGTTAAAACGTCATATCGTCACGTCATATTGTCAGATATAAAAAAAAAATTGTGAATATGCTTGATGGCTGTGTTTTGCTGCTGTTGGTGTCGGTGGATTTGTTCAGACCGAGGACAATCGACTTTGGCCTGGACGGATCTATTGACACTAACAAAGATGTTATATAATGAAATTGTGAATATGTTTGATTTTCGAGAAGGTTTGTTCAAACCTCACTTTGTGTTTGCTGTTAAAAACGTAATATTGGAATATAATATTGTGAATGTGCTTGATTGTTGTTGAGATTGTCATGATTGTTTTCTGTTTTTAGTGTCAATAAATTTGTTCAAACCAAAAAAAAAACTTCCAACGGGACCTGGACTTTACAAGTCTGCATCATACGTTAATTACGGGTATAATTTTCTATTCATGATGCCGATTGTGGTTTTAAGATTGTCTACTATTTATTTAGTTACAATCGTGGAATTTACAGCCTGGTCTGGGTTAAACTTGTGATTGTGTCACAAGATTTAATGCGTGCGCACGCGGCTTGTACAGAGGTGCGGCTTGTGAAAGTACAAAAGTGGCAATTCCCTTAAAAAGTGGTGGGTTCGGCTTATAATCAAGTGCGCTCTATAGTCCGTATTTTACGGTACAATATAAATAATTAAAGTATAATCTAAAATAAAATATAAAATAAAAAGGCAGAGCATTCCACAACACCGGGGCCAGAATGGAGAACACTCTCAAACTTCCAAAATTTCTTCTTGGCTCTTGGGATCTTTAGTGAACCAGCATTTAGAGAGCGAAGACACACAAAGACACCTAAAATATGTGAACTATCATATAAATGTCCATTTTTTAAAAAAAACCTGTAGTTCGATAAATTTATATTTATTTGACATAAAATGAGCCTCACCTAGAGCAGGGTTCCTTTGGCTTAAGTTAAATTAAATTCAAGACTTTTTAAAACTTTTAGTGGAATTTGAAATCAAATTTAAGACCAAATCAACAAAAGAAATGGAAACAAATAAATACAAATAATAGTCTTTAATTTAAAAAGAAAATGTTCATTCAAATATAAATTAAATCAGATTTTGGTCCAGTTAAAAACCTTCCACCTGAAAAACAAAATTTTATATATGGAAAACAATAAATAAAAAGGATGTTTACAGTACATCCTGAACATGAAGCCTCAGTCAAAAATGACTTTTTTACAAAATATTTTTGGTTAAAGAAATGTAAATCTTATTCATGTTTTCACTTTTTAAGACACATTTTTAGAATAATGAATTAAAGGGAGGGATTCAACATCATTGTCCACCATCTTGCCGCTATGGGTAGCCAAAAAAAAAAAAAAAAAAACTGGCAAAAAAATAGAAGAAAAACAGAGCTTTATGTTCACATTGCATCTCTGTAGTTTATATTCTTACTTGTAATTTTTAGCACAAAAAATACAGCAACATCTAGCGATTAAATAAAACACATTTGTAAACTTCAAAACCTCCACTTACCGTAAATTCCGGACTATAAGCCGCTACTTTTTTCCCAAACGTTCAACCCTGCGGCTTATTTAGTGACGCGGCCAATTTATGTAATTTTTCTAACGCCCGCCAGCGGCGCTCGAGTACAAAGGGTAAGATTTAGACCGCTGGAATATATGCGCCGAAGAAGACTGCAACTTCTTAGCTTGTGCACAAATTAAATTAGCGTAAACTCACCCTCATCATGCAAATTGCAAAAAGAAAGGCACATGACGCAGCTTTCAAGCTAAAAGCAATCGAGCAATCCGATAAGAAGGAAACAGAGCTATTGCACGTAAACTTTACTATGCGACCGTGTTGCTAGTGTGTTTTTTTTTAAATAAGGGAGCGTGGGACGACGTCTACATGACAAAGCTTCTTTCCGATTCTGAGGAAGACGACTTTGACGGCGTCAGCTATAAGGAGGAAGACGAGGACGGTTTACCACGATTTATATAAGTATGGTATATTTTTTTTAACAGACTCGTCTACTGCTTTGCGAGCGTGTTCCTAGTAGCGTGTTGCTACCTGTCACAGTCACGGTTTGGGATGAAAGTTATATTATTATTATTAAAGCTTTGAAAGTTCTCTCGGTGTACCGTCTTTCTTTGTAAATATGTGTAGCCATGTATAATATGTATTTGCAACTGTATATTTTTGTAATGTATTTATTTTAGAAACTTATTCTGATATGTTTTGCACGAGCAAATGGGAAAGAAGGGGCGGGGCAAACGCGGACTGACGGGAAGTGGAGTAAAGGTGAGATGTGTTTGTGGACGCGGCTGACAATAGTGGATATATATTTTTCCCACCCTCACCTTTGGAAATATACACTTTTTTCCTTGGATTACTCTTAACGGGCACCTGGACTCTGTAGGTCTGCATCAAACGTTAAGTACCGATATCATTTTCCGTTCATTTTGCCGGCTGTGATTGTTGGACTGTGTCGGGTGTGGGTTAAATTTGTGTTTGTGTTGCATTTTTTCAACGTGGGCGCATGCGGCCAATATACAGGTGCGGCTTGTGTATGCACAAAATCGGTTTTCCTCCCGAAATGTGGTGGGTGCGGCTTATAATCAGGTGCGCTCTATAGTCAGGAATTTACGGTAGTTTAATTGATGACAACCATGTCTTACAATGGAATTCTTCAGTTCCGGCACATTTTTTTATCCGTGCGCTTACGAATCATACTTTGTCTC
This sequence comes from Urocampus carinirostris, assembly GCF_059441175.1. Taxonomy (NCBI): domain Eukaryota; kingdom Metazoa; phylum Chordata; class Actinopteri; order Syngnathiformes; family Syngnathidae; genus Urocampus; species Urocampus carinirostris. Next base: position 9,563,515 of record NC_142362.1, read on the forward strand.
CAGGTAATAACTGTAAGAATGACATCAGAGGTGGAGGGACCGCAGCCCCTCCAAGCCCTTCAAAGCGATAAATTAGCATGGCATCCTTATGTGTTCTCTCGCCGCGATAAGAGCGAGTGACCGAGAGTGCTATGACATTCCATTGATCCGGAAAATTGCAGCAGAGCCAGCCTTGAAATTAGTCGAAATTGCTGAATCACAAATGTTATCCTGGATCCGGGCGAGGCCAGTGTAAACCTAACGCCTCTAATCCCTCCGCTGATGTGAAATGTCGGGGATCGTGTCACCCACAGCTAGCGTCTCTGGGGAGTTTGGACTCGCCGTGACGCCAAAAGACGCACGGCTCGACTCCCGATCGTGTCTAACATACGATGCCCGAAAAAAGAACTTTTTGTTGCCACATTGCAGGCATCAGACTTAAAGCTAAAAAACTGAATACCATAAATTCCAGACTATAGAGCACACCTGAATATAAGCCGCACCCACCCCTTTTTAGATAATTTGCCACCTATGTACTTACACAAGCCGCACCCATGTATAAACCGCGTGCACCTGCATTACTACTTATGACATGATCACAAATTTAACCCAGATTAGGCTGTAAGTTCCACGATCGTAACTACATAGATAGTACACAATTCTAGAACCACAGGTGGCATCATAAATGGAAAGTGATACCCATAATTAACGTATGATGCAGACTTGTAAAGTCCCGGTCCTGTTGAAAGTAATCCAAGGAAACAAAATGTATATTTCCAAAATTAAGGGTGGGAAAAATATATATCCACTATTGTCCGCTGCGACAACAGACAGATCTACCGATAACTCAGCTTCACCCCACTTCCCATCAGCCCGCGTTTGCTCCGCCCCTTCTTTTTGATTCGCCCGTAGAACACATAACAGAATAAATCTCTAAAATAAATACATTACAAAAATACACAGTTGCAAGTACATATTATACATAGTTACACATATTTACGAAGAAAGACTTCTACTGGTCTTAATCTTACCTTTTATACTCCAGCGCCGCTGGTGGCCATTAGAAAAATGCCATAAATTGGCCGCTTCACTGAATAAGCCGCAAGGCTGGTCATTTGGGAAAAAAGTAGCGGCTTATAGTCCGGAATTTACGGTATATTTTTTAGGAATCAACAGCATGTGAGATACGATCATGAATTAAAACAAAAATATTTGAACATTTTATATTATGAAATGAAAAAAACTGAAATTTAGGTGTTGCAAAAATAATGGCTGAAAGTCATGACAAAAAGTTACCGGACACTAGGAAACTTTTCAGTTGTCTGCCCAGACATAAAGTTGCCTGCCCCATTTTTCACAACTTGAAACACAATAAGACGAATAATTGTAAAAAAAAAAACATTGTTGCAAAGTTTTAAAGATTAATAATCAGAATATATAACAGAACAACACTTTAAAATTAAGTTTATTATAAATCTGATTATGGGCAGCACGGCGGGGCAGTGGTTAGCGCGTGTGCGGCACAGTTCTAAGGTCTTGGGAACCTCCTGTGTGGGTTCAAATCCAGCTACCGAACTTCCTGTGCGGAGTTTGTATGTCCTCCCCGTGCTTGCGTCGTTTTCCTCCGGGCACTCCGGTTTCCTCCCACATTCCAAAGACATTCATTTCAGGTGGATTGGCTGGTCCAAATTGTCCCTAGGTGTGAATGTGCGAACGAGTTGTCTGTCCCCTGTGTGCCCTGCGATTGGTTCAAGGTGTCCCCTGCCCACTGCCTGATGATTGCTGGGATGGGCTCCAGCACCCCCGCGACCATACTGAGGATAAGCGGTGGAGCTAATGAGATGAGATGAGATAAATCTAATTATAACATCTGCCATCAGTATCTACCTGTATTTACTCATCTTCATTCATGCAATGTTTGCGTTGCGTCGTCTGCTCCAAGCCACGTGAACTCCTCTTTCCACGATGCTTTTAATGTACGTTTACATTTTGTAGCGTCAGAAATATTGTTAGCTTCTTTTGAATTTTCTTCTGGGGCTGAGGTTTTGGCTTGATTCCAAACCACTTCTCCATTTGACTTGTGTTGTCTGTGGGTATACTTTGGAAAATGAAATGCACGACTTTATAACGCACGGGAAAGTCCGGAAGGAGGAAGTTATTCAATGCAGGCTTCTGATTGGCTGCCGAATATGCAAATTGCCAAAAGAAACGAAATTCCTGAATTTCCAAACCGAAAGAAGATTTTGAAATCAGAATAAAGCAAACGTTTGATCTTTTAAAATAAACTTTCGTTTTTTTTTTCTTTTTCTTTATTTTCTTGAATACGTTGTCGGCCACCCGGGCGGAGACGTTTTCTAAGGTGTACGCCCGACGTAAATGATGCACGCCCCGTTGTTTCAGACACTGCTCCCTGTTCTCTCAGACAACTGACTTCAGACGTTCCCTGATGACTTCTGAATGATCCAATGACAGATTGTATTAAGATTTACTTGGTCTGTGATGGGCTCTGAGGTCTGTGAAAAAAAAACAACTTTAGATCAGACATCATTATGAAGACCAAAGAACACACCAGGCAGGTCCGGAATAAAGTTATAGAAAAGTTCAAAGCAGGAATTGGATCCAAAATTTTGTAACAGGTAAAAAAAACTGCAAACCTACCAAGACCTGGCCATCCCTCGTTCAGCTGGACAAAAGTAAAAGGGCTAGCAACCAAGAGACCTTTGTTGTTTGACTTGCAGGCATACACAGCTGAGGTGGGATAAGCTGTGCACAAGACAACTATTAGTCGTACTCTGCATAAATATGCCCTTTATGGAAGAGTGGAAAGAAACAAAAAAGAATACCCTAAAAAGGCCCGTAGGAGACAAATAATATGTGGAACAAGGTGCTCTGATCAGATGAGACCCAAAGGGAACTTTTTGGGCTAAAGTTTACATTTGCCCTAAGAATAACACAGCATATCACCCTGAAAATACCATTAACACTGTCAAACATGGTGTTGGCAGCATCGTGCTATGAGTTGCTTTTCTTCAGAAAAGTACTGGGAACATCGTTTGAGTTAATGGGAAAATGGATGGAGCCAAATACTGGGAGATTCTGGGGGTTGTTTCCTTGCATTCTAAGTGTGACTTTATGCTCCCTTGTTTGTTCACAAGCCAACTCTTGACTATAACAAATCACAAGCTCCTTTAGATGCGACTTGAGTTATCAAACAAAGCTTTGATGCGCGGTTCAAGGTTTGAGAGAAATGCTGTCATATTCTTTTCGGGATGTTTCTAAAATCAGGATCGTTTGATGGGGGAGCGGAAACTGAGAACTCCCGATGTACAATAAGCTCTGTTAAGAGTGTCACAGAAGTAAACACAGGATTCAGGTCAAATGTGTTTAACCAGATATAATCGCTTTCTCTAATAGGATTGAGAACATGGTGGAGTTCTCTCTACCGGAATTCCGACACTACCACTAATTTCTAAGGTTGAGCATGCTGAAGTTTATTTGAGGAAACTACTCAGGAAACATTATTTGTTGACTTGAATTTAACCTTTGTGAAAGGAGATTAGACATGGCTCTCCAGGGAAAACATGGAGAAAAATAGAGAACAAAATGTAGTGCTTAGAGCACAGGAGTCAAACAGGCGGTCCGTAGGCCAGATCAGGCCCACCAATGTTTTAAATCCGGCCCGCAAGACAACAGTGAGAGAGGCGCAAGAGGAAAATGAGCTGTAGTTTTAAATATTTACACCGGATGTCACCAAAGCCAGGTAACACTTGCAAAACAATTGTGTTAGTAGTTCTCCATTTCTCTCTGACTCACTTCTTTTTGATTTATTTCTCCCTCTTTTTCTTTCTCCTGTTCACTCTCTCTTTCTCTCTCTTTTTCTCTTTTCTCTATTTCTCTCTCACTCTCTAACTCTTTCTTCTTCTCTGTCTTGCTCTATTTCTATTTTCTCTCTCTAATTTACACTTTAATTCTCTTTCTTTCTATTTTTCCTTCTTTCTCACCCTCTTTCTTTCCCTTTTTCGACCTCTCTCTCTATCTCTCTCTCTCTCACCTCACTCTCTCTTTTTCTCCTGCTGACTCTTTCTTTCTGTTGTTTCACTTCTCTTATTCTTTTTATGTTTCTCTTTTTTCACTTTCTTTTTCTCTCCATATTCATTTCCCCCTTCTTCTCCATTCATATCTCTATTCTGCTCTCTCTTTTTCTCTCACTGTTACTCTGTCTCCCTTGTTCTCCCTATCTGTTTATCGCTCTCTCTTTCCCTCCCTCTCTTTCTCTCTTTTTTTCTCCCTCTCTCTTTTTCTGAAATTTACTAGTCTGGCCCCCGTGAGATTTTTTTAATAGCATTTGTGGCCCCCAGCTAAACCGAGTTTGACACCCATGGCTTAGAGCAGGGGTCGGGAACCTTTTTGACTCAAAGAGCCATAAAAGCAAAAAGTATTATTTTATTTTAGGAAAGAGCCACACCATATATTATGAGACAAATTTACTAAATTGCTAAACCCGCGCCCCAGACAAAAGCTTAGTCTTCAGCACATTTATTTTTGATGATTTGATAAAAATTATGAAAAGAGAATAATGCCAGAGCCCCTGTCCCAAAATCAACAAACATACCACTTTAAACTTGTCTCTTTCTTGCAATTACTCAAGACCGGTTAAACTCCTTTTGACCCTTTTTTCATACATATTGGTTTCAAAACAAGATGCAAGCAGTTATTGTGTAAAAACGTCACAACATTCTGCAAATAGGGAGCCTGATGAGCTCATATTTGGCGCAGACGGCGTAGGGCGAGAGATGGGAGGGAGTGCTTGCACTTTTTGCATAGCTCCACCCATCCCTCCCACTCACCCAATCAAATGACTAAGTTCTCTTCCGGTGTTTTGGCGTATTTACAGTTCTGTGGATTCATCATAAGGTATCTGAACACTGAACACAGATTATATAGTGAACTTTTATATAAAGGATTCTTTAGCGTTGCACAGCCAAAACGAGTTTTTTTTTTTTTTTTTTTTGTGTGACACCTTGACTGCAAATTGTAGTGAAAAACGTGCCCTATATATACTGCGAAGTAGTAAGCTGATATTTAGCTTTGGTTTGGCTTTGCGTGTACCTGAATAGGATAGTCAACTCGAGTATTGAACAAAATAGGGAAATTTTGCATGCAATCAAATTTGTCTCTGAGCCACAGATACTCATAGAAAGAGCCATATATGGCTCGCGAGCCACAGGTTCCCGACCCCTGGCTTAGAGCCTTAAGTTGTAATAATAGTGCCAAAAACAATAGCAATAGCATTTAGCAGCAACATTAAAAAACCCAAATAAGTCACAAGGTATATTGTTTCCGTTTCGTGCAAAAATATTAGCTTGCACTTTGCACCACTTTACAGTACCCATAACGAGGACCTACTACTGCACATCCATATTTCTGTACATAGAATAGAATAGAATAGAATAGAATATGCTTCACATTATATGATCCTCACAAGGGCGGCACTGCAGCTGAGTGGTTATCGTGTCCGTGGCACAGTTCTAAGGTCATGGGATCAAATCCAGCTACCAGCCTTCCTGTGCGGGGTTTGCATGTTCTCCCTGTACTGGCTGCATCTCTGATCAGTTTTCTCCTTGCATGAGCTGAAAGTTTAGGGGGACGGCCCAATCTTGATAGATTTGGAGTGGTCTGATACTCCTTCCATTTCAATATTATTGCTTGTACAGTGCTCCTTGGGATGTTTAAAGCTTGGGAAATCTTTTTGCATCCAAATCCAGCTTTAAACTTCTCCACAACAGTATTTCGGACCTGCCTGGTGTGTTCCTCGTTCTTCATGATGCTCTCTGCGCTTTAAACAGACATCTGAGACTATCACTGTGCAGGTGCATTCATACAGTGACTTGATTTCACACAGGCGGATTCCATTTAACATCGTAAGTCATTTAGATTAACATTGAATCTTTCAGAGATCCTCACTGAACCTCTGGAGAGAGTTTGCTTTTTTTATTTGATAAAAAAGTTTAAAATATCCAATACAGTGTGTTTCACTTCATGATTGTGTCCCACTTATTGTTGATGCTTCACCAGAAATTACAGTTTTATATCTTGATGTTTGAAGTCTGAAATGTTTACGGAAACTGCGGGTCAGATGTATCGACATTTCGTTCTTTATACATTTGGACAAAATGACAAATGAAGTAGATCTAAATTTAGCAGCAACCAAAGGAAAGAAAACAACTAAGTTAGACACAGGATATGTTTTCCCTTAAATGGTGTAAACACCTTGTTTTTACGTTCATACCAAATCATGTTAATGTCAGAAATTAATTTTCTGAATTAGCTGGAAAATCTGTTTATATATAAGGATAGGTACTCTTGTTTCCATGTCTGTTTGGATTTGGAATATTCAGTTCAAACCAATGAAGCATGTACAACGTCATAATTGACATATGTACGGACTTACCAATATGTCAGGACCAGAACAGAAACAGGACCCACTTGCGTGATGCTTACCACAAGATTATTGAAAGAGAGAGGAAGGGCTGCCCCACGATCCGGTTTTCGCTCTCCTACTCCGATTGTGATCCGAACGCACTAATGGATCTTCCGTAGCGAGCAATGGCGGTGTCAGGGGCGGAAAACTGGTCAGTAGCCTGGACTGGGAGAGCAAGACGTGGTCGGGGTCGGGAACGAGTTGTAAGCCGGGACGGGAGAACAGACGTGGTCGGGATCAAAACAGGTTGTAGCGGGAGACAAACAGGAGCAAAACACAGGACAGGCGTCAGTCAGGGTCAAAAAGGCTTGCCTAGTATACACGGAGATTTGCAGACGGACTGACAACAGGGGATTGACAGGACAGGGTTCAAATAGTGACAGGGAGCCAATCAGAACCCGCGGCATCTGGCCCAAAGGAGCGGGCAAAGGTGATTCACATCGGTAATCATGACACAACACAGTAAATCACTTATGTCAAATACTTATTACAGGTTTTTTCTACAATATATATATTATTAAATAAGTCAAAATGCAGCAGAGAAATCAATTTAGTCAATCGAGCATCGTTTCTCAAAAAGAACTGCGCGGCAGGGTTCATATGCTGTTAGTATATTCAAAGTAGGGCTACTTGCGAGAAAACAAATCCACAAAACCAAGAAAATACCAACAGAGAAGAAGATAAGTCTTCCGAACAAAGCAAAACAATGCGTGGGTTCAATAGAGGAAGAACCGAATAATTCAACTATCTTATTTAAGTTAGTAAAAAGGTGAATAAGAGTACAAGTGAGATGACCTGACATTGAGACCTTACTAAACAAGTATATTGCCTATATTTGGGTTTTAAACAGTTTTTTTGCTACTATATAAGTCAAATTCCAGTTAGTCTCAAGCCACAAAAATGGGAGTGACTTTTTCCCTAGCTACCTAGCTAATCATATGCTAAAGAGTTTTAGAAGACTCCTGATATACTAAACTAGTGTATTTTATTTGACTTTTACTGCAGCTTGCCCGATACACACCTGTGCAATAAATATACGGAATAATCAGCATCTCTCGTAAAAGGTTAAAAACTCGTGAACATTTCTGGTAAGTATCAAACAGTTTACTGCCGCTGGGAATCAGGAAATCTTTCAGACGTATTTCTCCATATTTTGTCATTTGTTTTTTGATACCATGCCACATATCATAGATAGATAGATAGATAGATAGATAGATAGATAGATAGAAGCTTTATTCATCTCCGTAGGGAAATTCACACTTCCAGCAGAATCCTTTTGTTGTTTATTAACAGATTAACAGGATGGCCTCGGGGTGCTGTGTTGTAGTTAGCAACAGCGGAGTGGATGATGTCACACGTCCCTGCAGCAGATGGAAATCTTTGTGCCCAAAACCAATCGTGGATGATTGTTGGTACAACACCCACCCTTGGGTTTGGTGGCGAAGACTCGGTCGTGATATTTGTTTGTAGATGTTGGGTTGCGACATCTCGCAGGATAAGCTGTATGGATGCTATTTGAGCGATCTGTTAAAAATGATGAAAAGATGTGCAAGACCACTACAGCAAGGAACTCTTGTTTTCGCTCCACTGACCCTGAAGGGCACCAATGCTGGCAATTTTTATCACTTTGTCCGGAGATCTTGTTAAACACGAACATAGGACCTCGATAACTATAACCTCGGTTGTCTTGGTAACCAAATGTTTTCTCGCGATTAAAGAAGCCCGAGTCTCACACACCTCTTGACCTTACACCAGTGGGTTGTGGGATCTCTCCACTAAAGGCTTGCGGAAATGTGCTTTCATCACTCCGGAACGGCGGTCTCGTAGGACTTGTGATTATAACCAGTTTAGAGAAGTAATAGTGTGTCTGTGCCGAGCACGATATGAGGCGCTCTGCTCAACCTGCACGTCTTACTTTGACACAAATAGAAGGTTCTGAAGGCATCACGTCGGCTTTTCCGAAGACACAGGCAAAATAAATAGGAAGAAACATTGATGGAGACCTTTGCACAACCTCTGTTTGTTTACCATGCTCGCCAATGTCAGCGAAAACAGGACCGGCTTTATAGTTTCTCCGGTTTTGCTTAAGTGGGTAAGGCTCTAAGTATCGTGAATAATCCCCTTTACTTCTGACAGGAATAAGTAACTTGGCCCTAAGAACACTCCACGGATTTTTAGGTTAGTGTGCGAAAATCCAGAGGGATAAGAGATTGCCCAGGTGGATACAGGCGGATTAGTGTTTCTATTGATTTGTGTCATCTTGAAGAGTACGCAGTATATTACAAGCACATTAGAAGACAGTAAGTGTGCATTAAAATGGAAAGGGCAGCCAATGAAACCTTCAAACGTCTTCTCTGGGACTTGATGAGCTCTTCGCTGTCTCATCTGAAGTTGGAGTCAAGGACTTTTCATGTACTGTAACTTGATAATCAAGACGGAAAAGGTTAGAGTCATATGCAGTGTTTATTCTACCTGTGAAAAGTGATGGGTACCGGGGACTCGTATGCTCAAAAATCTATGGGTCCCAACAGAGATCTATGGGTCCCCAAAATTTTGTGTTATCGAGGTAGAAATTGTAAATCGGCGACAAATATATAAATAGATATATAAATCTTTATATTCATTCAGTTTTAATCATCACACTTAATTGGTAATACAAAGCAGTTATCACTTCAGATTTTTCAGTTCACAAAAATATTGTACATTATACAAAATAATATTGCGGAAATATTAGTCTATATATTCATGCAGTTTTAATCACTTCAGATTTTTCAGTTCATATATTCTTCGTGGTTTGCTGTCCCGCCACAGTTGTTATGCCATCTCAAGGTCCAATTGCAGCAACGGAATTTCCATAGCTAATTTGTGGTTCTCATTGTCGTTGTGCCGATCCAATGTGCTTTTCTGAAAGTTCGAATTGCGAAATGATTTATGCAATCCAGTTTTTTTGTCACGCTAGGTGCACGCATCACAAAACATGTAGCCTCCATTATCATCCTCCTCATAGCGTAACCAGGAATATAATTGAGTCCATTTTGGCAGAAAAGTCCTTTTCATGGTCGGAGTATTCTTTTGTTTATCTTTCGTCGAATCGTTCGCTTCAAAACACGTGTTTTCCTTGCCTTCGCGGACTTCTGAAGAATTTCTCCGCCGTTTTTTCGTGGCGGAATGATTACCGTTGTTACCACTTTCTGTTTTATGTTTCGACTTATAACCGACACTGAAAAAAATTACCAATTTTTTGTTGATTTGCACCTTATACCAACTGTTTTTACGGAGGCATACTTCTCTTTCACTCGACAACCACCAAAACAATGACGTCATCTCGAAGCGACGAGATCTCGTTTGCCGAGATCGGCGCGAGACCAAAAAAACAATGGCGGATCTGCCTGACAAAAAGTTTGGAGTGCGGTAAATCTTTATTAAAAAAAAAAAGTTATCGGGTAATAATGACAATTTTGTGTCAAAAAAGTTGCGTCCTGGGGACGCACGTTGATTTGACACAATGCGTCCCCAGCAAAAATTATGCGTCTAGGACGTAGGGACGCGGGCAAACGAGAACACTGCATATGATGTCCTTGATTGACTAGGTCTGTTTCAATTTTGCCAACGGCTGTCATGATTGCTGATTCAGGGCACCTGCGACTGCCCCGTTGGCGCCAACAGCCCTGATCGCTGATTGGTTCCCCCCGTCTTCCAAGAGGAAGTTGTCAGACCGTCCGCGAACCTATGCTTTCAGCTAGGCAAGCTCTGTACTATCCGACTTGTTTCCTGCCTGATACCTGTTGCCGACCTCTTTTCTGGGCTCATTACTGCCCTTGCTCTTCCGTCCCGGCCATCGACCTGTTTTCCCACTGCCCACGACTACCCTCGCTCGACCCTCCACTTCTCTCCCTTGAACTATAAGTTTGAATTATTGGCAAACCTACATGGCTATTTCTTTATATTGTTGCAGAATATAGGAATAATCTGTTGCCCTTTGTTTGGCCACAAAGGAAGCAGTATCAAATCAAATCAAATTGTGTTTGTAAAGAACTTGAATGGGGACTAAGTAGATAAGGCGGCGGTGTGTAGGAAGCTTTGTGGAAATGGCTCAAGAAAGTCGTGTTCCCAAAGCCAACTTGCTTTATATTGGTTCTAGACTCTGTCAGGAACAGAACAGAGACAGGACCCACTTGCGTATGTTTCTCTCAGTTTTTGTCATGATTGCCGATTCAAGGCACCTGTAACTACCCACATGGCGCCAACAGCTTTGAGAACTGATTGGCTAAGAGACTCTTTTTAAACCCCCGGCTTTTAAGAGGACGCCGTTAGCTTGTTGCGACCCTATGCTCCCAGCTAGGCAAGCTCATTCCGTCCGACATTTTTCCTGCCCTGTTTTCTTCCGCCTGATACCCGTTGCCGACCTGTTTCTGGAACCGTTTATGCCCTGTTCTGCCATCCCGACATCCAACCTGTTCCCTGCCTGACACCTGTTGCAGACCTCGTTTCTGAACTTGATACCGCCCTTGCTCGTAGACTTACAGGAATACTGGCTAACGACCAGTATTCCTGTAAGTCTACGATTATCCTCGCTCGACACGGAAGTACCACTTCCGCGTTCCTGCCACCTGCTACCCTTGTCCATCGATCATCGGATCGTGGACGCAAGCACTCCTCTCTCTTATTAATAAAAATGAGTAAACGAACACTACTGGGTCCTGTTTCCGTTTCTGGTCTGTGACAGTTTTATTGGGAAGAAGGTAAAGGATTGCACACACGATCCGGAGATCGCTGGTCGCGGGGAGCAGGTTGCTCAGACGCAGTGGTATTTCCGTGGCGTGCGATGGTGGTGTCAGGATCGGAAAAAAAACAGGTCAGTAGCCGGGACAGGAGAGCAAAAAACATTGCTGAGATCAGAAAATGGGTCGAAGCCGGGAAACACGGGGGTCAAAACAGGAGTGAGTCAGGGTCCAAAAGCTTGCCTAGCATGAACTGAGGTTTGCAGACGGACTGACAGCAGTTGACAGAAATACAAGGGTTTAAATAGTGACAGGGAGCCAATTAGAGTCCGAGGCAGTTGGCGCCAAAGGTGCCTCGCATCAGTAAGAAGCTCGAAGGATCAACGACGATATCGAGAGACAGCTACGCCGCGACAATCGGGACTCCAGGCGGGAATATAAACTTCTTTTATTCGGTAACCTTTCAATTTATAACATGCTCCTCCACATCAGTTGATTTCATATAAAATGAGCGTGCTTATGACACGATAATTTATCGATGTCACGTCGGAGAAACCGTGTGGGATGAAAAGTGAGCAAACGATTATTTGGTCCCTCCGGGGACTTGTTTTTGGGCTAAACATAAAAAAGTACTTTCAAAGTAAAAGAGACGGACAAAATTCAAGAGTGTTGTTTTTTGCTCGTACTGGAGAGGGATGCATACCAGTCAAGCTCCAGGGCTCCATGCCCTTACAAAATGTTGTATTTTCCCTTACAAAATACAAAACAATCTCACTCAGGAGGTAGAGCACTCGTCTTGGGATCAAGAGATCGCAGTTCGAATCCCGGCTCCTCTGTGTTCCATGTGGAAGTGTCCTTGGGTAAGACACTGAACCCCTAATACTCCCATCAAGCAGGTTAGCGCCTTACATGGCTGCACGACCGCTATTGGGAAATGTGAAGCACACTGTAAAGCGCTTTGGGAAGTCTTGACTTGAAAAGCGCTATATAAATGCAAATCATTTCATTTCGTTTCATTTCATTTCATAATCATGACAGACTCCAGTTTGACCGATGAATGGATATTACAAAATCTGGTGTTTTCGGCCTTTTTACGGTGGGATGACTTAAAACCAGTAAAATTTGAGTCGTCAAAATTGCCTCGCTAAGAATATTTTAGCGCCTGGAACTCTTTCACCCATATGAACACTTCGTCCAACAGACATTATAATAAACTCACTAATAATCTCTTTATTATTAAAAAATGTATGACACGTTACTTTATTAACAATAACTGAATAAATTACAAAGAAATTAAAAATGTTATGGCGCTGATGATGATCATGTTTAGTTGTTGCTTTGCTCTGACATTGTTCGCGTCGCACACTGCGTTTAGCTTTATTATACCGATAAATTCTAGACGTTTTTATCATTCTTAGTACATCATCGAAAGTGAATTACCGTATTTTCCGCACTATAAGGCGCACCTAAAAGCCTTTATTTTTTTCAAAAGCTGATCATGCGCCTTATAATACAGTGCGCCTTATTTATGGATCAATATTAGTCGCAAAGTCTTGCAACTAACTTGCAGCCGCCGACTAGATTTTCCCCCGAACGCCAAGTAGTCCACGGTGTATGCTCGGATTTATTTACCGGCGTTTCATTGGCTAACCAATGTGTCAATCATCATTTGAATCGATCACTATTGGCTAAAGTTATTCGGAGGTAAAGGGGGCGGATCCTTTTTATCATTTACAGGCTGGCATAGGCTAAAGCGGCAAAACAAAGCCTGCAATTGGCCGAAAAAAATGAATGTGAATAGCACGTTGGGTTGACGGCATATTCTGTACTGTATTTGTAAATATTTTACTCTCCTGGATTTACTACACTCACGGATTTAAGAGGACCATGGTCGCACATTATTTTTGAACACAACGACTTCGGTGAGCTACTCCGGCTATATATTTTCCCTGTGTCTTGTCTCAGACTGAACTCGATGTTTCTGTGATAAGCGGTGCAGATAATGGATGGAATGGAGTGTCTATTTTTAAATTAAACTTAATTCCAAGTGTTTATTGTCATAAGCGAAAAAGAAAATAGAAACTAAGGAATGGTTGGCATTTCTTGAATCCCAAGACTTTAACCTTCCGAATGATATTTGGAACGATGCATTTGAGTGATTGGTGACATCGTACAGACACTGTGTCCGAAAATGTGTGAGACACGTATTTGCTTCTTTGCAAGCTTTGGGAATGTTAAGGGGGTAATAAGTTTGACTGAACTATCTGACTGTTTTGTCCACGTTCCCATTGTAGCGCCCTATAATCCGGTGCGCCTTATGTATGGAAAATATAGGACCAAAAACTATTTTTTCGGGGTGCGCCCTATAACCCGGTGCGCCTTATAGTGCGGAAAATACGGTAATTATCTATTTATCATTAAAAAAATGTATGACACGTTACTTTATTAACAATAACCGAATAAATTACAAAGAAATTAAAAATGTTATGGCGCCGATGATGATCATGTTTAGTTGTTTCTTTGCTCTGACATTGTTCGCGTCGCACACTGCGTTTAGCTTTATTATACCGATAAATTCTAGACGTTTTCATCATTCTTAGTACATAAAAAAATCCAGTTTATTTTACTCGTCGAAAGTGAATTACGTCAGCGGCGCGGTAGGTGGGCCGAGAAGAAAAGGAGCGTCGGGGAGAGTAAGGACCAGACTTATAGACGGAATATTTCATGTCGGGGCTCGGGACCCCATTACGAAAGAAAAGAAAACATTATGTTTGGTTTCATTCAGCTTCTCTGTCGTTAAATAGTTGCTGCGCGAGGATCCCGAGGGAAATTAAAAACATATTGTGTCCACAATTTCCCTGTGACTCGTAGAGTCTCTGGGGAAAGCACTTTTCAAATTTCTAATAAAGGAGATGTGAAATTACAGTGAGGGGACCTGGTATTAATTAAAGTGGGAATTTCCTTGAGGTCAACTCCTCATATTTATCTGTTTACACTCATGGCTCCGTCGTGTGTAAAGACTGCTCGGTGCTCAGGGGTGAAACAAACGTCGCCGGTACAATGTTCCCTCTAATTTTCCACAAAGTCGATGAGCAACGCTTGAAACAACAGTGAGCAACAGCAACCCCAAGTGTGGAAACTAAGTCATTATCAAACATGTCCAAAATTTGACAAAATTTGAGTTTCCGGCAATGCAAAATTATTTTTCACTTTTGAATGAATTGACTCATGTACGATTGCAAAGGTTGTACAGCCTACAAACGTCATTTGTTTTCACAAAAAATTCTTTCACAAGATTTCCATTTCTTTTTTTTCTTGGTATCTTTTGTCGCATAATACTAACATTTTTGGGGGCTTATTTAGTCGGTTGCACGATACACAACTGTATTTAATCACATTTTTAGTGGAAGTACAATGTTGGCAACAAGATTCACTTGATATCATTGGAAATTATCTGAATGCAACACAAACTTTTTCTTCTTTTTTCCGTGTTTTTTTTCTACTTTTTTTTAAATTCCTTTAAAAAAAATCTCATTGTGTTTATTTTTTCCGAGCTGTTACTTTTTTCTTTTAGTTCTCTATTTACTTTTTTCCTACATTTCTTTCTTTTCTTTTTTTCAAGTTTTTTTCTAAATTTTTCCTTCTTTTCTTCTCTTCCTTTTGTTCCTTTTTTCCTCAGCTTTTCACTACTTTTTCATTTCGGTATTTTTTTCTTTTTTGTTCTATTCCCCCCTTCCTTTAAGTCTTTTTGTGCATAATTTGACATAATATTTGGTCATGTTGGGATTAAAGAAGCAAAAACAACCCGAAGAGCCGTTTAGGGCCCGAAAGAGCCGGTTCCTTTTAGTGAGCCGAGCCGAAGAAGCCGGTTCTCGACAAACTAACTTTACTCAACTTCATTCTACTTCGACTCGAATTCAAAATACCGCATTTAGGACACAACGTCAGGGGAACCCGTGTATTTTTACCTTCATGCACTGTAACTTTGACTTAAGTCGCTTCTTAATTAGTAATTTTGCGCCCTCATTTTTGTGCGCTGGCTAGATTCGCTGAGAATGTGCAAGCAAAGCGCAATTGTGCGAGCAGTGAGGTGTGAATGAGCTATTTCTTTTTTTTCCTGGTATCTTTTGTCGCATAATACTAACATTTTTGGGGGCTTATTTAGTCGGTTGCACGATACAGAAATGTATTGATTACATTTTTTAGTGGAAGTACAATGTTGGCCACAAGATTCACTTGATATAATTGGAAATTATTTGAATGCAACACAAACTTCTTCCTCATTTTCCCTGTCTTTGTGTTTTTTTTAATTCTTTTTTTTTTAAAAAATCTCATTGTGTTTATTTATTCCTAGCTGTTACTTTTTTCTTGCTTTTTTGTTCTCTATTACCTTGTTTCCCTTTATTTGCTTCTTTCTTTTCTTCTGACCTTATTTCAGAAGTTTTCCTGCTCTTTTTTTTCTCTTTTTCTCTCCTTTCGTTTCGTTTTTTTTTTTAGCTTTTCACTACTTTTGTCACGAAACGGAACTGGGCTGTCTTGAAACGATCTGTCACTTTAATTGAGAAAGAATGAAATGAAATGAAATGATCTGCATTTATATAGCGCTTTTCAAGTCAATGACTTCCCAAAGGGCTTTACATTGTGCTTCACATTTTCCAATAGCGGCCGTGCAGCCATGTAAGGCGCTAACCTGCTTATTGGGGGTATTGGGGTTTCAGTGTCTTACCCAAGGACACTTCGGCATGTAACACGGACAAGCCGGGATTCGAACTGGGATCCCTTAATCCTAAAACGATCGCTCTACCTCCTGAGCTACTACTACTACTATTTTTTTCTTTTTTTGTTCTATTCCCTCACTTCCTTTAAGTCATGTTGTGCTCAATTTACATAATATTTGGTCGTGTAGGGATTAAAGAAGCAAAAACAACCTGAAGAGCCGTTTGGGACCCGAAAGAGCCGGTTCTTTTTAGTGAGCCGAGCCGAAGGAGCCGGTTCTCGAAAAACTCTACTGACTTGACTCATCTTCGTTCTACTTCGACCTTGACTTCAAAATACCGCATTTAGAACACAGCGTCAGGGGAACCCGTGTATTTTTACCTTCATGCACTGTAACTTTGACTTACCGCAAATTCCGGACTATAAGCCGCTACTTTTTTAGCAAACTTTCAACCCTGCGGCTTATTTAGTGATGCAGCCAATTTATGTAATTTTTCTAACGGCGCTCGAGTACAAAAGGTAAGATTTAGACTGCAACTTCTTAGCTTGTGCACAAATTAAATTAGCGTAGACATATCCTCATCATGTAATTTGCCAAAAGAAAGCCCCATGACGCAACTTTCAAGCTAAACGCAATCGAGCAGTTCGATATAGAAGGAAACAGAGCTACCGCACGTAAACTTTACTCTGCGAGCGTGTTGCTAGCATGCTTTTGAACAAAGGAGCGTGGGACGACGTCTATATGACAAAGTCTCTTTCCCATACTGAAGGATGACGACTTTGATGACGTCAATTATAAGGAGGGAGATGAGGATGGCTTACCGTACTTACTACAATCGTGGTATTTTTTTTAACAGAGCTGTTTATTGTGTTGCGAGTAGCGTTTTGCTACCCTTCACAGGCACGGTTTGCGATGAAAGTTATAATATTATTATTAATGCTTTGAAAACTCTCTTTGTGTACTGTCTTTCTTTGTAAATATGTGTAACCATGTATATTTTTGTAATGCATTTGTTTTAGAAACTTATTCTGATATGTTTTGTACGAGCAAATGAGAAAGAAGGGGCGGGGCAAACACGGGCTGACAGGAAGTGGACGCGGCCGACAATAGTGGATATATATTTTTCACACCTTTACCTTTGGAAATATACACTTTTTTCCTTGGATTACTTTCAACGGGCACCCGGACTCTGCAGGTCTGCATTAAATCTTAAGTACCGGTATCAATTCCGTTAATTTGCCGGCTGTTTTTATTGGGCTTTATCGGGTATGGGTTAAATTTGCGTTTGTATTGCGTTTTTTCAATGTGGGCGCATGCGGCTAATATACAGGTGCGGCTTGTGTATGTACAAAATCGGTTTTCTTCCCGAAATGTAGTGGGTGAGGCTTATAATCAGGTGTGCTCTATAGTCCGGAATTTACGGTAATTCGCTTTTTAATTAGCAATTTCGAGCACTCATTTTTGTGAGCTGGCTAGATTTTCTTGTGCGCGGAAAAGCTCTGGGTAGTGCGCACACACGCAGCTTAGAGGGAACATTACATCCCGAAATGATTTATGTTATAATGAATTAAAACCAGAAGGGGACCGACTTTTGTTAAAGTATCGCAGACCCTGCAGGAGGCAAACAAACACTTCCCTGTAATTTAATTTCAGTGTCCCTACTTTAATCCAAGAGGCTTTTTACAGTTGCCTTTTAATTGCTTCATTTTGACTTCCTCGCCTAATTTGTGAAAACTAACATTTTAAGGAGGCATCGTTGCATCTCAACGATTCGATGTCGGAGATTGTTTCTGTGCCACAACGGCGGAAAAACTTGTAGTTCAGTGAGCATAATAGCGTCATTATGTTCCTGTCCCCGCGTGCCAGACCAGCCACTAATGGTGCCTGTTATTCCAATCCTGTCATCCATAGGAGCCACACAAGTGATAACAACATATAGAATTCTGCAGTTATTTATTTGGTGAGAGTCGGGCCGGTGAAATCACAAAGCTGTTGGTTAAGGGAATAGAAATCGCCCCTGCCCAATGAAAATCCCCCCTTTATGATGAATCTGTTGTTATTGTTCTCGAACAAAACAACAAAAGGTGACTTTTGGAAAGACGGTACGCTTAAACAGCTTTGACAGGGACATCCCGAGCGGCTTTGATGAACTAGTTGTAGGACTGGAAAATAATTAGGGTCTCTTGAGGTTAAATCGTAACACTTGTTCCCTTGAATTCTTTGACAAGATCCTTTTATTTGAAAAGGTTTCCTGAGCATTTGATAATTCCTGATTAAAACCGTTCACAACATGGAGATTCTTCAGCGTAGCCTCATTAGCCTCCTTGAATACAATCAAGTTAGCAACAATGAGCTTCCCTGGCTATTCTTGCGACTTGGGTTCGTACAGATGCTTGAAATCCTTAATAATGCCTACATTTTAATGTTGTGTTTTTGGGGCGGCAGTGGCTCAGGATGTAGAGCGCTCGTCTTGGGATCAAGAGATTGCAGTTTGAATCCCTCCGTGTTACATGTCGAAGTGTCCTTGGGTAGGACACTGAACCCCTAATGCCCCCAATTAGCAGGTTAGCGCCTTACCAGCTCAGTAGCCTAGATGGTAAGGCGCCCGCTTTGAGACTGGGAGGTCGGTGGTTCGCGCCCCGGCCGAGTCATTCCTAAGACTTAAAAAGTGGTCGGCGGCGCCCTCTGTTGGCTGCGGCTGCATCGGCTCGCTACAACGGGTCAGGTGCAATCGACATTTCGTTCTGTGTACATTGTTACACAGAATGACAATACAAGGAAATTATTATTATTATTATTATTATTACATGGCTGCACGGCCGCTATTGGGAAATGTGAAGCACAATGTAAAGCGCTTTGGGAAGTCATTGACTTGAAAAGCGCTATATAAAATGCGGATCATTTCATTTCAGGTATCGAAAAATGCTAGAATTTTGGGAGAAGTGCTTGTCAATGCTTGAAATTGTTGCCATATCTATCCACAAGTCTGCTTAAAAATGAGACCAACTCTGCTCTTTGGCGGCTTCGCTTTGACGTTGCATTTCTTCTTCCCTAGTGATCAACAGCAGCTGGCATTAGTTTGTACGGCGTTGTCAGGTATAGTAAATACAGCGTCATCACCCCCTACGGGTGGCGCCCTATAGGACAAGTGCATGCTACACTTTAACAGTGTCATGATGACTGATTAGGACAACCTGTGCCCGCTTGTTTGGCGCCAGCCGGTGCGGGCTACCTGATTGGTTCTCTGTTCCTTTTTAAACCCAGTTCTTTCACTCTCCGGTTGTCAGTCCGACGGGCGAACCTCTGTTTCTACAAGGCCAGCACTTTGACTCTGACTCCCGTCGGTCCCACTTTTTGCACCCGTTTTCCATCCGTCCGTTCCTGATCTCCCCGTTTGTCTCTGGCTACCACCTGTTTTTTGATCCCGACCACTTTTTGCCCTTCTTGCCGGCTTACGACTCGTTTTTGATCCCGACCACGTTTTGCTCTCCTGTCCTGGCTATCGACCTGTTTTTTCCATCTTCGACACCATGATCTCTCGCTCCAGAAGATCCACTTCCTCATTCGGAACATGCTCCAATCCCGTGAGTGGCTTGCTTCCGGACCACCAGATCGCTTTGCACTGCCTTTCCTCTACATCTCAATAAATTTGTGAGAAACGTTACGCGATTGGGTCTACCTTTTGTGCTGGTCGTGACAAACAGGGCACTATGAAATGTGTTTCAGTGCAAAGATTACGTATCTATTGTGGACATTTACTATAGCCCATGCAAACAATTTAGGTAGCATTTCCCAGTGGTTTCCCAGTATGTATATATTCAGAGTTGGGTAGGGTTACTTTAACTGGATTACTTTCAATTACTTTTGGATTACTCCAATACCAAATATGCTAATAAAAGACGAAAGAAACTAAATATGAATACAATTTTGTGCAGCCTTGTATGGAACGGCAAAAATGATGTTGCAAGCTGTTTGGATTTATTTTCATTTTGTTTCTGTCGCATTTGATGTTCGTTTTGCCGGAGATCAAAGAGATCAAAGCCAGGAGAGAAAGCTTACCACGTGTTGTGAGTCATCATTTTATATATATATTTAGTTTCTTTTGTCTTTTATTAGCATATTTGGTATTGGAGTCATCCAAAAGTCATTGAAAGTAATCCAGTTAAAGTAACCCTACCCAACCCTGGATATATTAACTAATGACAGCTGCTGTTGATCACTAGGGAAGAAGAATTGCAATAGCAAAGCAGAGTTGATCTCATTTTTAAGCAGACTTATTGATAGATATGGCAACAATTTCAAGCATTGACAATGCAAGATTAAAAATTGCATATGTAATACGCAGAACTATTTGTGGCTCTGGAGAATACATGATTCACAACAGACTTATTTTTTCAATGGTACTTGAGAAATTGGGAAAATGTCTCGGAAAGTCCTTAAAAAGTGCTTGAATTAGGCCTTAAAATGTCGCAAAAACCCAGAGTTTCATACTCTGACTAAAAAGCTTCCGTAAAGCAATGCTAAAGGTCACAGCCTTGGACTATGTGGTATATCTCCTACCCGAAGTCCATTTACTCCTCGGTGGCGTCCGATCAAAACCGCAGTCGATACATCAGCGAGCACGGCGTGATGAAAAAATCAATGTCGGCAAATTCTCACGGTGCTTCCATCTCGCACCTCATACCGTGATAGAAAGTCATCAAGTGAACTTCCCGATGGGAATAGTAGACATCTTGTATTGATGTGTGAAGGCTTGCTGAGGTGCTACCAAGAGCAACGCTGAGGGATTGTCCGAGTGAGCGTGTCTTCTTCTTGCACGCTCCACAACACCAGCTTCCTTACCTTTTTGACGGGTCATTTTATTTTGAAAAAACAGAGGAAAATAAACCAAGGGACGGATCATTCATCAATCCTACTTGGGTTTTTCCAGGATGGTCACTGAGCCGCACGGAAAAGTCTGTCGAGAGCAGTGGTCCTCAACTTGAGGAACCCACCGTTCCACCCTGAAGATAAGCTGCCACCCAAATCAAGAACTCCACTTCTGCAACTATTATGCAGTTTGAAGCAGAGATATTCATGTTTTTTAAACAAAATGACCAGCAAAACGAAAACTACTTCATGTACCGTATATACTGGCATAAAAGCCAACCCCAAATGTCACGACCAGAACGATATCAGGACCCAGATGCGTAACGTTAACCACAAGTTTGTTGAGAGAAATAGGAAGGGCAGCGCCCGCGATCCGGTGCTCGCTGGATGCCGGAAGCAAACCGCTCACGGAATCGGATCGTGTTCCGAAAGTGGAAGTGGATCTTCTGGAGCGGGAGATGGTGGTGTTGAAGAAGGAAAAAACAGGTCGATAGCTGGGACAGGAGAGCAAAACGTGCTCTGGATCAAAAACGGGTCATAAGCCGGGACGGGAGAAAAAACGTGGTCTGGATCAAAACAGGTCATAAGCTGGGACGGAAGGGCAAACGTGATCGGCGTCAAAAAACAGGTCGTAGCCGGAGACAAACGGGGAAATCGGGAACGGACGGGTGGAAAAAACGGGTGCAAAAAGCGGGACCGACGGGAGTTAGAGTCAAAGTGCTTGCCTTGTAGAAACAGAAGTTCGCTGACGGACTGACAACAGGCGAGTGAAAAGACTGAGCTTAAGTAGGACAGGGAACCAATCACGAAGCCCGCAGCGGCTGCCGCCAAACGAGCGGGCCACAGATGAAAGTCATGAGTAATCATGACACAAAAACTACTTTAAAATAGCCACCACATACTACACAACAATCATACCCAAAGTATCAATAAAACATGTATTCAATTATAACTCAATTAATATAACCGTTTATAAAAAAGCTAAAAATATACCGTATTTTCTGGACTAAATGTCATGAACCGGAACAGGATCAGCACCCAAATACGTGACGTATCTCACACAAGCTTTTATTTTACGAGTCATGCACGTTAGGCAGCGGTCTGGCGTGGAAAGACAGGAAGCCAGAGACTGACGAGATCGATACCAATTGCCCGAGCAGATGTCGGACAGATGGGGTCGATAACGGACAGGACGGGACAGACAGGATTGATATTGTAACAGAATATCGAAATTAAACAGGACAAACTAGACGGGAACGAAAACTGGAGAGAATAATAAACAGGACAAAAATAAATGGGAACAATACCGGACCGGAAATTCCAACAGGAAACAGGACACAGTCAGAACCCACGTCTTGCGGGGCAGAGGTTCGTTGACGGGCTGACAAAGGAAGAGTGAGAGCGATGAGCTTAAACAGACGGAAAGCCAATCTGTCAACGCGCCGCAGCTGGCTTCACACAGGCGGGGCCAATTGGGCACCATGGCAACCGTGACACTAAAAGCCTCTTCCCTCCAGTGTATGAAGAAATATACACAAAGACATCTAGAGTACAAGTATAAGTATGTATATTTTTTATATTTCTTTTTAAAAAGATTAGTCTCGTCCAATTTGTTTTGGAACACGAAACAATTAATTTAAAGATAATAATAATCATTATTAATATTTATGAAATATTCAAGTATACGTGAATTCTGATATAAACTTTCATGTTTTAAGCACTACATTTAATATTCAGTTATTTAGTAATACAGTACTGTAGATTTGTTTTAGTAGTATATTTGTATTAGTTCTATAGTATTACTTTTGATTTATTTTGTAGTATTGTTGTAGTGTGTCTCTACTAGTATTTTGTAATATTTATGTAACCGTATTGCTTTATTATAGTGTGAGGTACTACTATTTCTGTTGTACGCAGTAGGAATTGTGTGGTACAGTATTTTTGTAGTAGTATTTTTGTATTGTTTATGTAGTATTACTTTAGTAGTAATTATGCAGTATTGTAGTAGTGCTATAAAGCACAAGGAATACACCACTAGATGTTACTGTTGTAGTATTTTTGCAATATTTCTGTCGTATTACTTAAGATGTCATTTTTTTAGTATTCCTGTTGATACGTGTTTATAATATTTGTGTAGTAGTATTTTTGAAGTATTTCCATAGTAATTGTTTTTGTAGTTTTTTCTGGTATCTCTCTAGTCCACGGGTGTCAAACAGGCGGCCCGCGGGCCAGATTAGGCCCGCCAAGGGATTGAATCCGGCCCGCGAGACAATACACAGAGAAGCGCAAGAGAAAAACGAGCTGCAGGTTAAGATATGTCAACTTATGCCAAAGAAAGGTGCCTCGAACAAAGACACTGTACTTGTATCTATCTCTCTCTCTCTCTCTCTCTCTCTATTTCTTTTCCACCCCTTTTCTCCCACTCTGTCTCCATCTCTTTCACTCTCAGTGTCTCTGTTTTTCTCTTCCTTTGTTGCTCGTTGTCTCTTTCTCTCTCTGTGTCTTTTTAACTTATTTTGCTCTAACTTCCTTTTTTCCTTTTCTCTCTTTTCTCTTTCTCTCTTCCTACCCTTCGCGCATTCTTTTCTCTTTTCTCTCCTTCTGTCTTTCTATTTCTCTTTGGATTTCTTTTTTCTGCTCCCTATCTTTCCCCCTCTCCCACGACTTCTCTTTTTATCTCTTTTGTTTCTCACACTCTCTCCCTCTCTATCTCTTTTGGTCCCGCCCTCTCTCCTTTTCCCTCCCTCTTTCTTTTATTTCTTTATCCCTCTTTTACTTTCTTTTTAATCCACTAGTCCGGCCCCCGACAGAATGTTTGTTCTATCGTGTGGCCCCCGAGTGAAAATGAGTTTGATACCCCTGCTCTAGTCTAACCTTTTAAATAGTATATGTATTTATATGGGCGCTTGTGCGGTACAGTTCATGTCATGGGAACCTGTCGTGGGTTCAAACCCAGCTCCAGACTTCCTGTGTGGAGTTTGCATGTTCTCCCCGTGCTTGCGTGGGTTTCCTCCGGGCACTCCGGTTTCCTCCCACGTTCCAAAAACATGCATTTCAGGTGAATTGGCCGGTCCAAATTGTCCCTAGGTGTGAATGAGCGAGTGAGCTGTCTGTCCCCGTGTGCCCTGCGATTGGCTGGCAACCAGTTTAGGGTGTCCCCTGCCCACTGCCCGGAGATGGCTGGGATGGGCTCCAGCCCCCTCGCGACCCTAATGAGGATAAGCGGTACGGCTGATGAGATGAGATGAGATGTATTTATATTTGCTTATTCACAATTGACATTCACATACTAACGTTTTTGGAGTCCAAACACAAAGACAACAAAGGCATGTTGAGTTTTATTTTGTTAACAGGTTGACTAGTTACCCAATCAGGCCAAATATTATTTTTTTAGAAGGTCGTAGTAGATTATTGGTTGTTGTAACTGTGTTGAGACATTGGCTGTATACTTTTGTTTTACGTTTGGTAATAATGTTGTTATGGTCCCTTGTTTTACAATTAGTCCCCTGTGATGTTGCTGTTGCAATGCAGTTGCAATGGTTTGGTTTTTGTTGCTTTTATTTTGTAAAGGTTGGCTTTTCATGCTTATGGAAGCATGAGATCATACATTGCCTTAGATCACAGGTGTCAAACAGGCGGCCCGCGGGCCAGATCAGGCCCGCTGAGGGATTGAATCTGGCCCGTGAGACAACACTCAGAGAAGCGCAAGAGAAAAACAAGCTGCAGGTTGAAATATGTCAACTTGATGTTGCCGAAGCCAGGTGCCTCGAACAAAGACACTGTACTTGTAATTCTTTTTCTCTCTCTCTCTCTCTTGCTCTCTCTCTCTCTCTCTTTTCCACCCCTTTTCTCCCACTCTCTGTCTCTGTCTCTTTCACTCTCTGTTTTTCTTTTTCTCTTCCTTTGTTGCTCTTTGTATCTTTCTCTCTCTGCGTCTTTTTAACCTCTTTTGCTCTAACTTCCCTTTTTCCTTTTCTCTCTTTTCTCCTTCTCTCTTCCTACCCTTCACGCTTTCTTTTCTCTCCTTCTGTCTTTCTATTTCTCTTTGGATTTCTTTCTTCCTCTCCCTTTCTTTACCCCCTCTCTCACGACTTTTTATCTCTTATGTTTCTCACGCTCTCTCCCTCTCCCTTTTTTTTTCTTTGTCCCGCCCTGCCTCTTTTTTCTCCCTCTTTCTCTTATTTCTTTATCCCTCTTTTTCTTTCTCTTTAATCTACTAGTCCGTTTCTTTCTTTCATTCTTCCTTTTTTCTTTCTTTCTCTTTCTTTCTTTCTTTCTGTCCATCCCTCTTTTTCTTTTTCTTTAATCTACTAGTCCGTTTCTTTCTTTCTTT
Source organism: Urocampus carinirostris (assembly GCF_059441175.1). Classification (NCBI taxonomy): domain Eukaryota; kingdom Metazoa; phylum Chordata; class Actinopteri; order Syngnathiformes; family Syngnathidae; genus Urocampus; species Urocampus carinirostris. Next base: position 9,588,615 of record NC_142362.1, read on the forward strand.
CTTTTTGTCCATCCCTCATTTTCTTTCTCTTTAATCTACTAGTCCGTTTCTCTCTTTCATTCTTCCTTTTTTCTTTCTTTCTTTTTTTCTTTCTTTATTTCTGTTTATCCCTCTTTTTCTTTCTCTTTAATCTACTAGTCCGTTTCTTTCATTTTTCCTTTCTTTCTTTCTTTCTTTCTGTCCCTCTTTCTTTCTTTCTTTCTTTCTGTCCATCCCTCTTTTTCTTTCTCTTTCATCTACTAGTCCGGCCCCTGACGGAATGTTTGTTCTATCGTGTGGCCCCCGAGTTCAAATGAGTTTGACACCCCTGCCTTAGATAAAACAGCTAAGGTTCCTTAAGGTTTGATTTTGATCGTATGTGCTCAGGATTTTTCAGATCTTTCCACAAATGCTGGATAGAATTGAGGTCTGGACTTTGGCTTGGTCTATTTAACACCTGTTATGGATAGTTTGAAACCTGTCATGTCCTGCACGGTTGTCATGGCGCCCAGCTGGCCCCGCCCCTTGACACCGGCTGAGACGCATTGGACTGATTGCTTTTGGGGTACCTAAACGCTCCTTTTGGGACTGCCCGTTGCCAGACCATTGTTTAACCCTCGTTGAAACCTGTTTGATCTGAGTAATGCCTAGTTTGTAACTTTGATTGCCTTTGAACCTGTTTTTTTTTTTTTTTTGGTCCGTTTGTGTGTTGGACAACTTTTCTTTCCTAATTAAAGTGACAGATCGTTTACGCATATGAGTTCCGACTTCCTGCTTCCCGGTCCTTTTCGTGACAGAAACCATTTCAATAAACATTTTGCTTTTTGTTAAGGGTCGTTGTCATGTTGGAAGGTGAACCTGCGCCCCATTGTCAAGTCTCTTGCAGACTCCAACATATGTTCTTCTAGAATCAATTTGAATTTTGTTCCATCCATCTCCCTATCGACTCTACTTTCCCAGTCCCAGAAAAGCAACCCCGTAGCTGGATGTTGCCACCACCATGTTTTACAGTGTGGGTAGTGTTTTTAGAATAATGTGCAGTGTTACTCTTAAGCCAAACATAATGCTTTGCATTTAGCCAAAAAGGTTTAATTTTGGTGTTATCTGATTAGCTTGTTCCACATGTTATTTGTGACTCCCATGTGGCTTCTTGCAGATGCCAAACGAGCCTTTTTATGGTACTCTTTTAGAAAGGGCTTTCTTCTTGCCATTCTTCCATAAAGGGTAGATCTGTCCCACCTCAGCTGAGTGTGCATGCATTTCATCCAATGTGATCATGAACCTCTTGGTTGCGTCTCTGATTAGTTTTCTCCTTGTTTGGGCTAAAGATTTAGAGGGACGGCCAGGTTTTGGTAGGTCTGCAGTGGCTTCTTGATCATTTCATTATACATTCATTGCTCTGTAATGTAAATGTTGCAAACTCTTATTGCATCCCGTTCCTGCTTTTAATTTTTCCACGATTTTATCCCGGACGTGCCCGATGTGTTTCCATTGTGCTGTCTGTTCTATCCAGGTTAGTCACGTTGCACTGCTACTATTTTGAACAGCAAAGTATAAAAGAATTGGACAAAAGACATTTTTAGCACTTGGATATTTAAATACACATTCAAATAACTTTCATTTTGTTTTGTGAATTTGGAAAGATTGAACTTGAATTGCCGTTTTTGTTACTTCCCCTATTAGGTGGATTATGAAAGTCAGGGAAAGTGTTTTCAAATGTCATGTCTTTCAAAATAGCAAAAATGTGATTTTACTCGTTTTTTTCTCAGTTATCCGACCTGTAGCTAAAAATAGACGGTGCGACTTGTGACTCATTTTGAATTTTTTATCCAGGAGTTTGAAGCCTGTAATGTGGGGGAGGCAACACTTTTGCAAGGCAATCTATCTATGGGTCCGAACTGGTGGTTAAGACGAGTGGTTATGGAGCGGATTAACTGTGAAAACAAGGCAAGATTGTTTTATGGATTGCATTACAGTTGTTGTAGTAATAGTAGTAGTAGTAGTAGTAAGTCAAGTCATGTTTATTTTTATAGCCCTTAATCACAAGAAGTCTCAAAGGGCTGCACAGACTATTGCAAACTATAGACTATTATGACACATCCCCTGATTTAAAACCTACATGAGGGCAAGGAAAAACTCAAAACCTCAACATGAGGCGAATGAAGAAACCTTGAAAAGGCACCGCACATAAGGTAATCACCCTCCCAGGAAAACCATGCTGCAACGGGTGTTGTAATAACAAACAATAAACAGATATTGCCAACATAAAATATAGGTTATTCAAGGCTATTGAATAGAAGTGTGTTTTAAGCCTAGATTTAAACAGTTCCACTAAGGTTGCAGATGGAATCTAGAGCATTCCACAGCACCGGTCCCGAATGGAGAACCTCTCGAACCTGCGGATTTCTTCTTGGCTCTTGGTATCACTAGAAGACTGGCATTTTCAGAGCAAAGGATTGGAACATAGGGGGAAATTAAATATGAAAGAACTTGGGGAGCAAGTCTGGCAATGATTTTGTATAATACCAACAGAACCTTAAAGTCACATCTTAAGCTAACAGGGAGCCAATGCAGGTTAGCTAAAATCGGGGTAACGTGATCAAACTTTCTTGTCTTAGTTAAAAGCCTCGCTGCAGCATTTTGTACCAGCTGAAGGCTCTTGATTTTGGACTTCGGGAGACCGGAGAGAAGTAGATTACAGTGCTCAAAACTGGAAGTAACAAATGCATGAATTTTAATCCCTGCATCAGACTGGGACTGTCATGGTTGCCATGGCGCCCAAATGGCCGCGCCCGTGTGTGTCACGGTTGCCTGGTGCCCAATTGGCCACGCCTTTGCGTGTCACGGTTACCTGGTGCCCAATTGGGCGCCAACTGCGGCTCATTGAGAGATTGGATTACTGTCTATATAAAGCTCAGCGCTCTCTTGCTTCAGTGTCAGCTGTCAAATGAACTTTGGGGTTCTGACTTGGTCCTGTTTTCCTGTGATATCTCCAGTCCGGTATTGTTCCTGTTTATTGTTGAAATGAAATGAAATGATCTGCATTTATATAGCGCTTTTCAAGTCAATGACTTCCCAAAGCGCTTTACAATGTGCTCCACGATTCCCAAAAGAGGCCTTGTATTGCAGCCATGTAAGACGCTAACCTGCTTATTGGGGGTATTAGGGGTTCAGTGTCTTACCCAAGGACACTTCGACATGTAACACGGACGAGCTGGGATTCGAACTGGGATCCTTTGATCCCAAGACGAGCTCTACCTCCTGAGCTACTGCCGTCTAATTTCGGGTTCCAGTTAAGTTTCCTTCTGTTTTTGTCCTGTTTATTATTTTCTCCAGTTTTCGTTCCCGTCTGGTTTCTCCTTCTAATTTTCCATATCCTGATCCGTTATCTATCCCGTCTGTCACTTCCTGTCAGGTATCGACCCCATCTGTCCGATATCAACTCGGGCAATTGGAATCGGTCTCGTCGGTCTCTGGCTTCCGGTCTTTCCACGCCAGACCGGCTACCTAATGTGCATGACTCTCCATTTCCCGTAAAATAAAGGCTTGTGTGTCACGCGATTGGGTCCTCATTCTGTTCTGGTTCTGACAGGGACAGCTGCATTGATACATTTATTGTGTCACATTTGGCGATGACACAAAATCATAGTGAACCTAGCGCGCGGAGTCAAAATAAAAAATATCTATAATGCATTTAATGGCGTAAGGGGTTAGCACATTCTAATAAACCTGCGCAGGCTGCATTGTGCACAGACGGCAGTCGTCTTCTGATGTCTACCGAGGTGTATTTTTCAGCTTGTTTTCACGGCGAGCCTTAAATAAAATAAACATGCTCTTTTCCCGACATCTGTCGAGGCAAATTCTAAATCTTGGGGAGGGTCGCAAGAAAGCGCGCTTATGTTCCAGGCTAAGAGCTTTGTTGTCATAAGTCATGTGTTATAAGTTTCTTGGTGGAAATTGGTTTATATAATAGCAAAAAGAACCTAACTTATCCTGTTTATTATTCTAAAAGGAAAACTTTTGATTTGAGGCCTTCAGAGGAAAAGTTATGTGAAAAAATGTCTTTTTTTTATTAGCTTATGTACAAAATGTTTAGTGCCGGCAATAGTCTTCTCAATCGCCAGGGGTAAAATTATACTAGTAGAGATATTTACTTGTCAAGTTTTATTGTATATGCTTCTAGGGAATCATTTTAATATTAGTATTTAGTGGTTTAATTGGATTGTTTTTTTTCTTTTTCCACTCTTCCCTAGTCTGTTATTGCGGGGGTCTCAAACCCACCGCCCAGGGGACGGTTGAGGCACACTGGCATGATAGTTTGAGGCCCACGCCTTACTATGAAAGGTTCAAGGGACATTGTGTATTTTAAAACACCTCCTGCTTGTTCTGTCTAAAACGACCACTTACATGTGGGAGAGCTAAAAAAATATTGGCTAATCGTAGAAAGAAATTCAGGCAAAGACTTTTTGAGTTTTCTTTTCAACTGCAGTTGGAGAAGGGAGCTTTCGATTCGCTAGCCGAACTCCTTCTGAAAACCTTCCCCCTCTGCAGTGTGTTTTATTGCAGTCACAAGTGTGGAATGTTTCAGACAAAGGGAAAAAGACCATCCCCCCTGGACAGCCGCGGGGTTGGTGAGAAACAAAGACTGGAAGACTAGGTAACGCCAAAAAAGAACATCAAACTGATTTAGAAATACACACCTTTGAGCAAATATGTTTAATCCTAGTTTCCACTGCTGTAAAACAAAGCTCATTCATTAAAAAAAAAAAAACAATAATTATTTAAAAATAGGGCAAAAATACATGAACTAGGATATAAACTTGAATGTTTTACAATACTCGAAGGCCGAGAAATTTTCATGCATTTTTCATTATGGTAGCCTAATTTAGAAGAAAAATGATGCAATTTGGTCATTCTGAGTCTTAGTAGTTTGTAATCTTTGTTATGATTTTTATTTTTGCACGACACAATGGAGCGACATCTAGTGGTCAAATAATACATCTTTACTTATATCTTATACTCTTATACATCTTATACTCTTTAATGTAGAGGTAAGATAGGGCCTAAAAAATTCCAGCCCGACCCGACCTGCGGGTATAGAAGCCTGAACCAACCAGAACCTGACTGATTAACTTGATTTGAGGGCGCAGTGCAGAATTCAGCCGAAGCGCGCAGTTCGGCTGAAGTGTGCAGGGCGCAGAAGTGCATGATTCAACTGAAGTACGCACCGCAGCGACATGCAACTTCGGGTTTTCTTCGGGCTCAGGCTTTCAAATCGAGTGTGCATTTCGAAGCGCGCAATTCGGCATAGCACCTCGGTGTGTTACTGAGGTAAAAGTACAGTTACCTCAGAATATCACTCGAGCAGAAGTAAAAAGTAGTCATCCAAAAATTACTTGAGTAAAAGTAAGTACAGATCTTCTACAAAGAAAAAATTAAATACATAAAACTAGAGAAGCAAATTGTGTATTCTTGCATTACTGATTGATTGTTTTATTTTCATATTAACATAGTTTCCAGACTTAATACCGCAAAATACGTCACATGAGATTGGAAATACATACAGTATTTAGATCCGTTTGTTACTACACGATGTTTTATGGTATAGTACCATAGTTGTGCAGTAATTGATCAATCGAAAATTATTGACTAAAATTGTAAAACATTTTATGCGAAGGAATCAAATCCGGGTTGTATCTGTGAGAGCGCCACACAGTGAGACAGGTAACATACGAAAAGGCATTTGTTTTTATCTCATTGTCACACTATTTTTACTCACAGTGCCAGAAACATGCTGGAGAATAAAAAAAAACAGAATGTCGTCTTGAAAGATATCAGTAAATGCATTCATCATCAGAAACACGGCCAAGTTTTTTCGCGTTTATTCATATCTTTCAGGACAACTTTGTTTTCTCCATCCTCTAACATTTGTTTCTGGCACCATCTGTAAAATAGTGTAACAATGAGATAAATTCTAATCCCTTTATTACACAAGTTGTATAGTGATTAGGTTTCGGCGCTCTCACCGCTCCAACCAGTGTCACGGTTGCCATAACGCCCAATTGGCCCCGCCGTGTGGCCCGGCTCATTGGCTTTCCGTCTATTTAAGCTCAGTGGGTTTTGACTCGGTCCTGTTTCCTGTTGGTATTTCCTGTCCGGTTTTGTTCCCGTTTATTTTGTCCTGTTTAACATGGATTTCCAGTTCCGTTCCCGTCTAGTTTGTCCTGTTTAATTTCGATATCCTTTTTTGTTATCATCCTGTCTGTCTCGTTGTTTAATATCGGTTTCCAGTTTCGTTCCCGTCTTATTTGTCCTGTTTTTTTTTTTATATCTTGTTTTGATATCAATCCTGTCTGTCCCGTCCTGTCCGGTATCGACCCCATCTGTCCGATATCTGCTTGGGCAATTGGTATCTATCTCGCCGGCCTCTGGCTACCTATCATTCCATGCTAGACTCCTGCCCAATGTGCATGACTCCCCATTTCCCGTGAAATAAAAGGCTTGTGTGAGAAACGTCATGCATTTGGGTCCTGATCCAGTTTCAGTTTCAATTGAATGCAATGTTTTGCGATTTTTATCAGCAATCATGAATACTATTAATTCATACTAAAATGCAATTCATCGCAATACATTTGCAGGAGCTCTTAATATAGTTTTAAAACCATGCACTTTATCACAGTGCCTCTTACTGTAGTTTTCATTACATGCACCTTATAGTCCTGTGCGCCTTTTATATGAAAAATATATGGCAAAAGACTAATTTTGGGCCGTGCGCCTTATAATCGGTGTGCCTTATAGTTTGGAATTAAACATTAATTCATAATGTTTTTCATGTTTAGATTTTATTTTGTCCGATTCCAGGGGAATGATTTATCATAGGTTTTCTTGTGCAAAACCCGATCTAGCCCAACCTCACCCGAACCCTAGCTCTGGCGGTCCCCAAGAAAATCAAGTTAGAGACCCCTGCCCACAGAATCCTTCAGGACCCTACACACATCCGGTTTGGCTGCCGTCAAGACACAGACTTCGCTGCCCCGGCAGCAGGACTCTAAGGAGGAAGATCGGCTTCATCCCCAGGGCTGTTCAGCACCTGAACTTGCAGCCCGCTGCCCCCTAGTGTTCAGTAATGTTCTGCCCCTGCATCATGCACTCATTTATATTGGTACTTGTTATACTTTTTATACATTTTATTCAGTCTTATTTATTGTATGGACTTCAGCACTTCAGGACTTTACGGTTGAACATTGGATTATTATATGTATGTGGGTGGGTGTTATAGGCTACTCTGTATGCCTTTTAATTGGCCCTTGGGGACAAATAAGGTGTATTGATTGATTGATTTGACCGATTGCTTTATTCTAACGAGCTCCCCGCTCGCCATTGGTCGAGCCGTAACCGGGATTCAGATGTTCGCATGTGATGTGAAACGTGCGGAATTCAGGTCGACACGAAACGAAGCTGTATCGTGTTCTGAAATATTAATTTTGGCAGTATGTTCATGTTATGACATGCGTGCTTCTTCCATATGAGTCGAAGATGCTTCTATGTAAAATTGTGCATTTTGGCGCACTAACTGCAATTTCACGACTTTGTGGACAGAATGGTCACTGGAGGCGTCACATTCGAGAACGGCTTAATGGAAATCGGCGTCCGTGTCACCGGTTCCACGCAAGGTCAGATTTAAGGCCGGCACCTCGGAAATGGATTTGACCAAGATTCCTTCGCGAGGAGTTAAACGGTTGCTAAAAATTCTTGCCTGCTGACGTTGTTTAATATTTGAAAGATATATAAAAGTGGCGAGGATGGACAGAAAATGGACACTAGTGTACATATTTCGCTGATTGTTTTGCAATTTGATGAATAGAAACTTCCCTGCTCCTGATGTCTTTTGGAATTTTGGGCTGAATCTGGTCTGGTCTGTTTAGAGCGGGGTGTCAAACTCATTTTAACTCGGGGGCCACACTATAGTAGATTAAAGAGAAAGAAAAAGAGAGATAAAGAAATAAGAGAAAGATGGAGGGAAAAGGAGAGAGGGCGGGACAAAGAAAGAGAGAGAGGGAGAGAGCGTGAGAAACAAAAGAGATAAAAAGAGAAGTCGTGAGAGAGGGGGAAAGAAAGGGAGGGGAAGAAAGAAATCCAAAGAGAAATAGAAAGACAGAAGGAGAGAAAAGAGAAAAGAAAGCGCAAAGGGTATGAAGAGGGAAAGAGAAAAGAGAGAAAAGGAAGTTAGAGCAAAAGAAGTTAAAAAGACACAGAGAGAGAAAGAGACAAAGAGCAACAAAGGAAGAGAAAAAGACAGAAAGATTTCCATTTCTGGTATCTTTTGTCGCATAATGCTAACATTTTTGGGGGCTAATTTAGTCAGTTGCACGATACACAACTGCATTTAATCACATTTTTTGTGGAAGTACAATGTTGGCAACAAGATTGACTTGGTATCATTGGAAATTATTTGAATGCAACACAACTTTTTCTTTTTTTTTTTAATTCCTTTAAAAAAATCTCATTGTGTTTATTTTTTCCTAGCTGTTACTTTTTTCTTTGTGCTCTCTATTTACTTTTTTCCTACATTTCTTATTTTCTGGCTTTTTTCTAAATGTTTCCTTCTTTTTTCTCTTCCTTTTGTTTCTTTTTTTTCTCAGCTTTTCACTACTTTTTCATTATGGTATTTTTTTCTTTTTTGTTATATTTCCCCCCCTTGAAGTCATTTTGTGCATAATTTTACATAATATTTGGTCGTGTAGGGATGAAAGAAGCAAAAACAACCTGAAGAGCCGTTTAGGACCCAAAAGAGCCGGTTCCTTTCAGTGAGCCGAGCCGAAGAAGCCGGTTCTCGAAAAACTCTACCGACTTTACTCAACTTCGTTCTACTTCGACCTTGACTTCAAAATACCGCATTTAGAACACGTTAGGAGAACCCGTGTATTTTTACCTTCATGCAACTGTAACCTTGACTTAATTCGCTTTTTAATTAGTAATTTCGAGCCCTGATTTTTTGTGAGCTGGCTAGATTTTCTTGTGCGCAGAAAAGCTCTGGGTAGTGCGCAATTGCGCACACACGCAGCTTAGATGGAACATTGCGCTGGATAGATTTTCTTGTGCGCTGAGAACGTGCGGGCAGTGCGCGCAGCTTAGAGGGAACATTGGTGGTAATATGACAAAAAGTTATTTGGGTGGGCAAAACTTTCGCTAGGCACTGTACAAAACTCAATTCCAATGAAGTTGGGAAAGTGTGTTAATTGCAAATAAAAATTGATCCAAGTAAATTGCAAATTCTTTTCAACCCATATTTAAATGAATGCACAGCAAAGACAACATATTTATTGTCTTCACTCATAAACTTTATTGTTTTGGGAGAAAATCATCAACTCTGTAATTTGATGACAGCAACACGTGCCAAAATAGTTGGGACAGGTGTCAATAACTACTCAGAAAGTGGATGAATGGAAATCAACCAACTATTTGCAGGTGAACAGATGAATTAGCAACAGGTGAGAGTTGTTACTGGGTATAAAAAAGGGAGACCCGAACAAGCTAAGTCATTCACATGCAAGGATGGGGCGAGGTTCACCTCTTTGTGAACAACTGCGTGAGCAAATTGTTGAACAGTTTAAAAACAACATTCCTCAAAGTACAATTGCAAGGAATTTAGGGATATCATCATCTACAGTCCATAATATTGTGAAAAGGTTCAGGGAATCTGGAGAAATCACTGTGCGTAAACGGCATGGCCGTAAACCATTATTGAATGCCCGTGACCTCCGAGCCCTCAAGCGGTACTGCATTAAGAACCGACATCAATGTGTAAAGGACATCACCACATGGGCTCAGGAACACTTTGGAAAACCACTGTCAGTCAATACAGTTCGACGCTATATCCGTAAGTGTGGGTTAAAACTTTATGTTGCAAAGCGTAAGCCATTCATCAACAACATCCAGAAACGCCGCAGGGTTCTCTGGGCCCGAGCCCATCTAAAATGGACTGATACAAAGTGGAAAAGTGTTCTGTGGTCTGATGAGTCAGTTTTCCAAATTGTGTTTGGAAATTGTGGACGTCGTGTCCTCCGGTCCAAAGAAGAACAGAACCACCCAGACTGTTATGCACGCAAAGTGCAAAAGCCAGCATCTGTGATGGTATGGGGGTGCATGAGTGGCCAAGGAATGGGTAACCTGCACATCTGTGAAGGCACCATTAATGCAGAAAAGTACATTCAGGTTTTGGAACAAAGTATGTTGCCATCCAAACAGAATCTTTACCATGGGCGCCCTTGCTTCTTCCAGCAGGATAATGCCAAGCCACACACTGCACGTCTCACGACAGCGTGGCTTCGTAGTAAGAGGGTGCGGGTGCTTGACTGGCCTGCCTGCAGTCCTGACCTGTCTCCCATTGAAAATGTGTGGCGCATTATAAAGCGCAGAATAAGACAAAGGAGACCCCGGACTGTTGAACAGCTGAAGCTGTACATAAAGCAAGAATGGGAAAGGATTCCACTATCAACGATTCAACAACTAGTCTCCTCACTTCCTAAACGTTTATTGAGTGTTATTAAAAGGAAAGGTGATGTAACACAATGGTGAAGAAGCCCCTTTCCCAACTACTTTGGCACTTGTTGCAATTATAAAATTCTAAGTTTATCATTATTTGCTCATGGAAATAAAGTTTATGAGTTTGAACATGGATAATCTTGTCTTTGTGGTGTATTCATTTAAATATGGGTTAGAAAAGGTTTGCAAGTCATTCTATTCTAATTTTACTGACATTTTAAACTTTTTCCCAACTTCAATGGAATTGACTTTTGTATACTGCAAACTTACAATTAGTATTGTTGGGCCTAGTTCTGCTTTTAAAAGCTCAAGTCACTATTGGGTTAAGTTCAGGCGAAAGGCACCAAGTCATAGCTTTCACTACTTGCACCAATGAGTGGGCAAGTCTGTGGCTAGAAAATCAAATGCACCAAGGTAGAGCGACGCGTGTAGCAACAAGACCTCTTCGATTAGCGCCCGGCCCGACCACAAATGACTCCTTTATAGCAGGGGTCGGGAACCTTTTTGACTCAAAGAGCCATAAAAGCAAAAAATATTAATTTTATTTTGGGAAAGAGCCACACCATATATTATGAGACAAATTTACAAAATTGCTAAACCCGCACCCCAGACAAAAGCTTAGTCTTCAGCACATTTATTTTTGATGATTTGATAAAAAATATGAAAAGAGAATAATGCCAGAGCCCCTGTCCCAAAATCAACAAACATACCACTTTAAACTCGTCTCTTTCTTGCAATTACTCAAGATCGGTTAAACTCCTTTTGACCCTTTTTTTTCATACATATTGGTTTCAAAACCAGATGCAAGCAGTTATTGTGTAAAAACGTCACAACATTCTGCAAACAGGGAGCCTGATGAGCTCACTTTTGGCGCAGATGGCGTAGGGCGAGAGATGGGAGGGAGTGCTTGCGCTTTTTGCATGGCTCCACCCATCCCTCCCACTCACCCAATCAAAAGACTAAGTTCTCTTCCGGTGTTTTGGCGTATTTACAGTGTGTTCTGTGGATTCATCATAAGGTATCTGAACACTGAACACAGATTATATAGTTAACTTTTATATAAAGGATTCTTTAGCATTGTACAGCCAAAACGAGTTTTTTCCCCCCTTTTTTGTGTGACACCTTGACTGTAAATTGTAGTGAAAAACGTGCCCTATATATACTGCGAAGTAACGTCGGATACTTAAAGCTTCGGATTGGATTTGCGTGTACCTGAATAGGATGAACAACTCAAGATTCGAACAAGATGGAGAAATTTTGCATGCAATCAAATTTGTCTCTGAGCCATAGATATTCATAGAAAGAGCCATATATGGCTCGCGAGCCATAGGTTCCCGACCCCTGCTTTATAGGAAATTGCCACTGAGACATCAAACTCCTTGTCAGTTTTGTGCGCAGGACATCAACACTGTGCATATTGGGCTACTCCATAATTAAAAGTCCAAAGGGACGAGGCTGCATCATCAACTTCTAATAGTCCGCTGGGTTGCCTTTTCAGCTTTAATGGGAAATGGATCGTTTGAAAAAAAGTTTTACTGCCATATAAAATTAAAGAGCACAGCCGTATATATGACAGAAGACGATAATAAGTCCATAAATTGGCGTTGGAGTAGTTTGCCGTGATCTCCGCCGGACAAGATCCAGCGTTTGTCCATTCCTGGGTCTGGCTTGTGATATTTCCTTATGTTGGATTTTATGAACCTGTCGTTTTTTTTAATGTCCCTGTAATGCCAGCAATGTTGAATTATTTCAAGGAAATTATTCAAACAAAGCTTTTAACTCTCCCTTTGCCAATCACAAGGATTTTCTTCTTGTATTCCCAGGACGAGAATTCTCTTTGCCAATTTTTTTCCTTTTCGCATTGCGCAAGCTCTTTGTCGTCAATGTCAGGTCTAACCCTAAAGCATTTGGTCATAATATATGATTAAAAAAAACTGGAAAGATATGGAATCAGGGGCTTGGCTTTGAAATAAATTATAATAAGTTATTTGACAGGAAGGAAGCAATATGTGAAAATGGGAGAGGTGTCATCTGAATACTTGGACATCTGTTGTGGAGTACCACAGGCTTCTATCCTGGGTCCAAAGTTATTTAATTTATGTACAGGATTAACAATATTTCAATGTTTCAAAACTATTGAAAATGGTAATATTTGCAGACGACACTAACATTTTCTATTCAAATGATAACTATATTGATTTGTATTTGTATTAATCGTGAATTAATTAACCTAAAAGTATGGATGGATATAAATAAATCATCTTTAAATTTAAATACAACCAAAATGATATTCTTTGGTAATCGCAAGGCAAATCAAGATTTAGAAGTAAAAATGGATGGTGCTGCAATAGACGCTGTATCAGATATTAAGTTTTTAGGGGTCATAATAGACAATAAATTAAGCTGGAAAACACACATCAGACACATACAAACTAAAGTATCTAAAAGCATTTCAATAATGAATAAAGCCAAATTCATTTTAAACTATAATGCAATGTATTTATTTTATTGTTCTCTAGTTCTGCCATACTTAACATACAACTTAACATATTGTTACAAAAATTCACTACAGCCCCTTTTTATCCTCCAAAAAACGTGCAATTAGAACCATACACAGGGTAGGATATCGAGATCGTACTCATATTTTATTCCTGCAATCCAAATGATTAAAATTGGATTATTTAGTAAAATATTTCACTACACAACTGTTATTTAAGGTCAACAAAAACATAGTGCCAGAAAACATCTATAAATTATTCATTTGGAATAAGGGAAATTATAATTTAAGGGATTGTAATGAATTCATAATCCCAAAAGTGAGAACCACCAGGAAAAGTATGTGAGTGTCTGTGTGTGGAGTCAAGCTTTGGAACAATTTACAAGACGGGATCAAACAATGTCCAACTATTCACTTGTTCAGGTTTAAATACAAAGAAACATTCCTGGCGGAATACAGAGATGAGGAGAGTGGGGTATGAGTGGTGCGGGAGATTGGGAAGAGTGGGTCTAGTTAACTTCGTGTTATTGTTGTTATTCTTATATCATAACTGTTATTATTAATATCATTATAATTGTTGTTATATCATTGGTGTATTTGGTGGGGAAGATGAAGGGGTAGGTAATATAAGCATTTGCTTCTTAGTACCCCTTAATGAATTACTGTGACCAGCACCCATAAAAACAGCACAAAAACGACATCTGTGATGCAATTTGGTACTATTCTCCACAGCACGGTTGTCGCAGCACTGTCGTCTAGAAATAAGGAGCTGAAATTTCACGCGACCCAGCCCTCATTCGTCTTTTATTTTGCCGCAATAGTAAATACGTGCATGTCCTGTAAAAGCCACGAGAAATGGTCATTCTATGCAAAAAAAAACTCGGAACAATGAAAACTACACAGCTAAAAATGAATTCCCCATGTGGTTGCCGCTCGGTGTGCCCCAGGCTAAAAATGTAACAAATAGGCATGAATTAGTTCATTTGTATCACTGTTTAAGCCAGCATCTTAAAGTCCAGGACGGCTTGTATTGTCGGGACCAAAACAGGAGGAGGACCCAGATGTGTAACGTTTACTCACTAGTTTATTGGAATATGGAGGAAAAACAAACGCCAGCGATCCGGTGCTCGCTGGACGAGGGAAGCAAGCCACTCACGGGATCGGAGCGTGTTCGGAATGCGAAGTGGATCTTCCGGAGCGGGAGATCGTAGCGTGGTCAAACGGGAGTCAAAAACGGGTCGTTAGCCGGGACGGGAGATCAGAACGTGGTCGATCTGTTTAATCCGTAAAAAAACGTATCCCCGCTGAAGTTGAATATACTCACTTGACGAGGCAGCTACGTTTGATGGGTTGAATATGGTAGAGCCTGGCGGAGTTCTGCGTCCAAAAAAATGTGCCTTAGCGGAGACAGACAGACGCGTACTTACGTAGAGGGGATTCATTACATAACGAAGTAACGACTTCAATGTTGCCTAATGTAACGGAGTAAAAATACTGTTTTTTCATCAAAAATTTACTCAAGTAAAAGTATAGGGATTTAAGAAAATATATTGTCTTATTGTATGCTGAATGTTTTTGCAAATGTTTGCCTGAAAAGTGCTTTACAAATACATTTGATTGGATTGGATAAGGAGTACCACACTTATTAGTCATGTTATTTGTATTGAAATTCAAATGTATATCCTGTAAACGATGTCAGGGCTATTAAAGTTTTGTTTGAATTTATAAGAAATATCTTTTGCATCTTTTTGCATCATTAAAAATGTCTTACGGTAATTTCGAAGCTTTTACGGCAAATGAATATCGGCTCCAAAACCCTTATCTGTCGCGGTTGCCATGGCGCCCAATTGGCCCCGCCCGTGTGGGCCAGTTGCGGCTCATTAACAGATTGTCTTTTTAAGCTCAGTGCACTCTCTCTTATTTTGTCAGTCCATCAACGAACCTCTGCCCCGCAAGACGTGGGTTCTGACTCGCTCCTATTTTCTTGTTGGTATTTCCAGTCCGGTATTGTTCCCGTTTATTTTTGTCCTGTTTAATATCGGTTTCCAGTTTCGTTCCTGTCTATTTTTGTCCTGTTTATTATTCTTTCCAGTTTTCGTTCCCGTTTTGTTTGTCCTGTTTATTTTCGATATCCTTTTTCATTATCTATCCTGTCTGTCTGTCCCGTACTGTCCAGTATCTACCCCATCTTTCCGATATCACCTTGGGCTATTGGAATCGATCGCGTCGGTCTCTGGCTTCCTGTCTTTCCACGCCAGACCGCTGTGCATGACTCCCCATTTCCCGTAAAATAAAAGGCTTGTGTGAGAACGTCACGCGTTTGGGTCCTGATCCCGTTCTGGTTTCTTGACATTATCGGCCGATCCTTACCAGTTCCGTGCTTAGACCTGTTGTAAAAATAGCTCAGCGTTAGTGTGCCACTGCGACTATATAAAAAATGTAAAGACAAGAACGTTAACATTTCTTTTTCATCAATAAACATAAGACGGCTCGCTGATGTGATCCATCAAGCCGTCCACGGAATGTGTACACGCATCTAAGCTCGCGGCTGCATCTTTCTCCCCGGCTTCATTTTGAGTTTTCGGGGGGCCTGCTGAAAATCTCATCCGCCTTCATTGCGTGCCATGCAGACCTTCCGATTGGCAGAGCTACAATCGGCGTGCCAAACATCTGGCAGGTGGCGGCGCGCCACGCCGGCGGGGGCCAAATATTGAGCCCATCTCTGATGTGCACACATTGTTGCTTCCCTCCAATGTTCCCTGTAATTTTCCTTACGGGTCTGAGCGTTCACACAAAGTCGGTGAGCAGCGCTTGAAACAACAGTGAGCAACAGCAATCCCAAGTGTGGCAACTAAATCAATATCAAACATGTCCAAAACTTGTCGTTAAGTTACATTTTGCTGAGTTTTCGGCAATGCAAAATTATTTTTTTTCATGTACTATTGCAAAGGTTGTACGGGCTACAAACGTCGTTTGTTCTTACAATTCTTTCACAAGATATCCATTTCTTTTTATTTCCTGATATATTTTGTCGCACAATATTAACATTTTGGGGGGCTTATTTAGTCGGTTGTAAGATACAGAACTGTACTTAATCACATTTTTTAGTGAAACGACAATCTTGGCAACAAGATTCACTTGATATAATTGGAAATTATTTGAATGCACTTTTTCTTCTTTTTTTCGTGGTTTTTTTCTACTTTTTTTAAAATTCCTTTTAAAAGAATCTCATTGTGTTTATTTTTTCCGAGCTGTTACTTTTTCTTTTTGTTCTCTATTTACTTTTTTCCTACATTTCTTTCTTTTCTTTTTTCTGGCTTTTTTCTAAATTTTTCCTTCTTTTTTTTGTCAGCTTTTCACTACTTTTTCATTTTGGTATTTTTTTCTTTTTTGTTCTATCCCCCCCTTCCTTTTAGTCATTTTGTGCATAATTTTACATAATATTTGGTCATGTTGGGATTAAAGAAGCAAAAACAACCTGATGAGCCGTTTAGGACCCGAAAGAGCCGGTTCCTTTTAGTGAGCTGAGCCGAAGAAGCCGGTTCTCGACAAACTCTACTAACTTTACTCAACTTCGCTCTACTTCGACTCGACTTCAAAATACCGCATTTAGGACACAACGTCAGGGGAACCCGTGTATTTTTACCTTCATGCACTGTAACTTTGACTTGAGTCGCTTCTTAACTAGTAATTTTGAGCCCTGATTTTTGTGCGCTGGCTAGATTTTCTTGTGCGCTGAGAATGTGTGAGCAGTGCGCAATTGCACACACGCGCAGCTTAGAGGGAACACTGCTTCCCTCTCTTCCCTTTTAATCATTTGAGGCTTCCGTTTATGTCTTCGTCTTTATTGACTTGCTTTTTGTTGTTTTGTGACAACAGATCAGCTTAAAACAACGTTTTCAGTCGCAACCCCGTGAGGTTAAAAAATTTACCCAGGGGCCGATCCTAGATACCCGTTCAAAGAGTTTCGTATGCATTGATGAATAAATATACGTGCATGTATCTTTGTTATAATTGTTTTCATTTTTTGTTTTGGTTAAGATTAGTTTCATCAAATCGGTTTTGAGAGGCTCATGACCAGAGCAAAGTAATATTCTAGGTCCCTTTTTTAAAGCACTAGATTTGATATTTAGTTTTGCTGTATTATTTTTTGTAGTATTTCTGTACTAGTAATTTTGAAGTGTTTTTGCAGAGGTTTTGTGGTATTTCTGTAGTAGTCATATTTTTGGAGTAAATATGTTGTATTTTTGTTGTATTTCTGCAGTAGTATTTTTGTATTTCCATTGCAATTTTTGAAGTATCACTGTTTCAGTGTTTCTTTACTAGTATTTTTGTTGTCTTTCTGCAGTATTTTTGTTGTGTTTTTGTAGTAGTTGTATTTTTGTTATATTACGATAGTTGTATTTCTGTAGTAGTTTTTTGTTTTTCTATCGTAATTTTGAAGTATTTCTGTTTCGGTGATTCTGTTCTAGTATTTTTGTTGTTTCTGCAGTAGTTTTGTGGTATTTCTGTAGTACTCGTATTTTTGTAGGATATAAATTGTATTTTTGTTATATTGTTGTATTTTTGCAGTCGTATTTTTGTATTTCCATCATAATTTTGTAGTATAATTGTTTCTGTACTATGTAAATGGTGCCCCAAAGACCCTGGTACTTAAGGGAGCCTAACTTTTTTTTATAGTAGTATTTCTGTAGTATCATTGTTGTAGTGTTTCTGTTGTAGTATTTTTGGAGTACATCTGTAATAATTGTGTAGCATTACTGTAAGATGTTTTTGTAGTATGTTATTAACAGTATTTTTGTAGTATTTCGCTAGTAGTAATGATCTTGTAGTATTTCTAATGTCGTACTATAGATGTGTTTATGTAGTAATATTTTAAGTATCTATTTTGTAGCATTTCTGTAGTAGTAGCAGTATTTTGTAATAAATCTTTAGTATTTCTGTTTTATTACTGTAGATGAATTCGTAGTATAACCGTAGATGTATTTTGAAGTATTTGTGTTGTGGCATTTTTGTAGTATTTTGTAGTAGTTCTGTAGGACTAGTATATTTTTATACTAACTATAGGTGCAGTTTTGTAGTAGTCCTGTAGTATTTTTGTAACATTACTTTATATTTTTTGTGTAGCATTTCTGTATTGTAATATTCCTGTAGAAATATTTTAGTAGTATTTTTTTCCTTTTTCAGAAAGAAAACAAAATAATATATTAGGTTCCTGTTTTTAAGCACTAAAATTAATTTTCTAATATTTTTGACGTAGTATTTTCAGGTAGACATTCAAAGGGCATAAAAAATACCCAGTTTTTACATCAGGTGTACTTTATTTACGGTTATATGGAAAAAGACTTGTAGTAATATACCGTTTGTTGATGGAACATCACGCATGTTGATCAGATGAGTGTTTTTCAATGAACATTTCCAACAGTTGCAAAAACCATTTTAGGGTTCATTTGTGAGCATGCTAAATTCAATCTTTATTTTTTCGAAATGTTTCTCGTTTAAACCCTTATATAGCTCATGAATGTCTTGCAATTGCTACTCTGCAAAAAAATGAAGGAAAAATAGAAGCAGGTGGTAAAAGGTGATCACTTTCTGTGAGATCTTTCAGTTAATCCTTCGAAATATTCCGTTAAAACGGGGTTTTTACTCCATGTGCATGCTGTCATTAGTGCAGATAGTTGGCATTTAACCTAAGGCCAAACTTGCCTGCAATCTGGCTCCGTGACCACTTCTGTCTAATGATCTGTGAGATGTGCTTTGGATCCAAAGGGGCTATTTAACAACCGCCAGCTAAACCTTTATCGGACTTGTTTGCTTGGATGATTCATGTTCAATGAATACCAACCGTCTATACACACCTAGTACATAAATGTTGCATGCTTTCCATGCAAATGTTGTTTCAACATCCTAATATGGACGCTTGTAAAACGATAACCAGTGTGCACTTATTGCACCATCTTGTGAAGGGAGCAAGTGTTGCATGCCAATTGACCACTCAGAATTAAAAAGAACACACACACACCCACACATTTTATATATATATATATATATATATATATATATATATATATATATATATATATATATATATATATATATATATATACAGGGTTG
The DNA here is from genome assembly GCF_059441175.1 of Urocampus carinirostris. Classification (NCBI taxonomy): domain Eukaryota; kingdom Metazoa; phylum Chordata; class Actinopteri; order Syngnathiformes; family Syngnathidae; genus Urocampus; species Urocampus carinirostris. The sequence continues at coordinate 9,607,750 of NC_142362.1, forward strand.
GGTTGGGTTTCTTTAGATTGATCACTTTTAATTACTTTTGGATTACTCCAATACCAAATATGCTAATAAAAGACGAAAGAAAGTAAATATAAATACAATTTTGTGCAGGCTTGGGGTGTAACGGAATACATGGAACGGCAAAAACGATGTTGGCAAGCTGTTTGGATTTATTTTCATTTTGTTTCTGTCGCATTTGATGTTCGTTTTGCCGGAGATCAAAGAGATCAAAGCGAGGAGAGAAAGCTTACCACGTGTTGTGAGTCATCATTGTATTCATATTTAGTTGCTTTTGTCTTTTATTAGCATATTTGGTATTGGAGTAATCCAAAAGTAATTGAAAGTAATCCAGTTAAAGTAACCCTACCCAACCCTGAGCATTAGCACCAGCAATCGATTTTTGCCGCCAACCATTTAGTTTAAAATGTATTTATTCTTTAATTAAAACGGTATCAAAATACCACTATTGTGTTTTATATACCCCCCAACCTAACCAAACAAATGTGAGCGCTATAAAACGTGGAGAAAAAAATGGCTACTCTAAATGGCTTACTACAGGGTTCATAAGCTTTTTTTTCCATGGCCAAATTTAAGCACTTTTTAAGGCCATTTTCGCAATTTCTCCGGTGTGAATGATGCATTTTATTCTTGCATGAGCATTTACTAAGACAAATGATTTCGAAATCTTATATTTATTTGTTTCTGAGACAGACTTCTCCCCTTAAAGGTTTTGGGTAAAAACGATTTACGTTTTCAGTTGCAGGAAATTTTCCCGTTACTATTTACCATTGGGAAACGCTACCTTCATTTTTTGCATGGCCCATAATAAATATCGCTAACTGATACGAAGAACTTGCACTAATACACATTTCATTGTACCCTGGGTAAGTGTCTAAGGGTCTCTAATCTATTGGAAACACTACAGTTTTACACCTAAACCAATTTACCACGCTATACAAGATCAACACTGCTCTCTAGCGACTTGGAGAGCATTTAGTTTGCATGTAGTATTAAAACATGAGGAAAAAAAAGGAAATTTTAATATAAATGACCAAGAGACTCACTTCTTTTTATGACATACCCAGAAATCTTTAGGCGGACTGGATTAAATCCTCCATCCGGCTAGATCCGATCTGCGGGTTATATGTTTGACATGCCTGATTTTGTGTCTTGCACAACAAAAAAATCCATTACATTTCATACTACCAGAACTATTAACAACCTCTCAATTGTGTTGAACCTGCCTGTTCCTGTCTCATATTTTCCATTACTTTTCTCCATTTCTTCATGCACTTAAAGAAAGGACTTTTCTGTTTCTCTTGTGCACGCACAAACCTTTTTGTGTATTAACTAAAAAAAGGCAGGGTATTAAACATCAGCGCTTTGCCGGCGTATTTGTTGATGCAGTTGACATTTTGGCAATTGCCCTCCTGGTTGGCTTGCCGTCCAGTCCCCCTGTTGTGACCTTTACACCATCAGTGGGATAGAAAATGTTCACCAAGAACAGGAAAAACCCTGTAAAAATGGTCTTACACTAACTTGTCCTATTTTCTTACGCAATCTGATAAATACGTAATAAATATAACAAATCAAAATGCATAAATAAATCTTGCTTGCTTGAAGTATGTCATACATTTGTCGTGTGTTAACCGTAAAAATAAACCAATTATCGAAGATGGAAAAAGAAGCAAAATTCCCTAAAGGCAACTAATATTATCTCATCTCATTAGCTGTACCGCTTATCCTTATTAGGGTCGCGGGGGGGCTGGAGCCCATCCCAGCCATCTCCGGGCAGTGGGCAGGGGACACCCTGAACTGGTTGCCAGCCAATCGCAGGGACTTTGGGCGGCAGTAGCTCAGGAGGTAGGGCGCTCGTCTTGGGATCAAGGGATCCCAGTTCGAATCCCGGCTTGTCCGTGTTACATGTCGAAGTGTCCTTGGGTAAGACACTGAACCCCAAATACTCCCAATAAGCAGGTTAGCGCCTTACGTGGCTGCAATGTAAATTTCCCTTCGGGGATGAATAAAGTATCTATCTCTCTATCTATCTATCTATCTAATACAAGGCCGCTATTTGGAAATGTGAAGCACACTGTAAAGCGCTTTGGGAAGTCTTGACTTGAAAAGCGCTATATAAATGCAGATCATTTCATTTCATTTCACTAATATTATTATTTTATTATTATTTATTATTATTTTTAGTATAGTATCTTCAAAATAAGGATCAAAGCAACACAATACTATGTATATAATAATTGCCTCCCATCATATTTTGATCATTTAATGTTTCTCTTGATTAGTGGAAAAAAATTTTTAATAATAAAAACATATTTCACGTATTATTTGTCTTATTTCATACAAGATGTGTGCAAAATAATGTTGCAAAAAAATACTATATTTTGACTATTCTTTTCCTTATTATAAAATAAGATTGGTAAATAAAGAAACAAGTCAAGTCACATTTATTTGTATAGCCCTTAATCACAAGATGTCTCGAAGGACTGCACAGGTTACATTTTCTCAACCGCATCAACCTTTCTTATTCCACTTTCGTTTCAAAAGAAATGGCTCGCCTCTTCTTTACACTTTACACCAACCATATTGAATGGATGCACGAGATATTAAACCAGGGGTGTCAAACTCATTCTAACTCGGGGGCCACACGATAGAACAAACATTCTGTCGGGGGCCGGACTTGTAAATTAAAGAGACAGAAAAAGAGAGATAAAGAAATAAGAGAAAGAGGGAGGGAAAAGGAGAGAGGGCAGGACAAAGAAAGAAAAAGAAAGAGAGGGAGAGAGCAGGAGAAACAAAAGAGAAAAAGTCGTGAGAGAGGGGGAAAAGAAAGGGAGAGAAAGAAAGAAATCCAAAGAGGAATAGATAGACAGCGCGAAGGGTAGGAAATGAGAAAGAAAAGAGAGAAAAGGAAAAAAGGAATTAGAGCAAAAGAAGTTAAAAAGACACGGAGAGAGAAAGAGACAAAGAGCAACAAAGGAAGAGAAAAAGAGAGACACAGAGAGTGAAAGAGACGGAGACAGAGAGTGGGAGAAAAGGGGTGGAAAAGAGAGAGAGAGAGAGATATAGAGAAAAAAAAATACAAGTACAGTATCTTTGTTCGAGGCACCTGGCTTTGGCAACATTAAGTTGACATATTTCAACTTGCAGCTTGTTTTTCTCTTGCGCTTCTCTGAGTGTTGTCTCGCGGGCCGGATTGAATCCCTTAACGGGCCTGATCTGGCCCGCGGGCCGCCTGTTTGACACCTGTGTATTAAACAATAAAAATGTCAAAGTTCTTAGCGCACTGGAGATACAGTATAGTATGTTTACACACGAACTAGAAAGAGGAAGCGGATTTCTTCTATGGGGTGAATGCTGGGTGACCTCTCACAGCGCCACACGCCGGTAGTGGCGGAAAGGAGCACTACAGTACTGTCCTGAAAAAGGTGCACACAATACAAAATCTAACTTACAGCAAAGTCCGGTTATTCTTTGTATCTAGCGTTTTTTGTACCTCGCATGTTCGTAGGTGGGCAGTATGGCGGCGCAGGGGTTAGCGCGGGTGCAGCACAGTTCTAAGGTCTTGGGAACGTCCTGTGTGGGTTCAAATCCAGCTACTGGACTTCCTGTGCGGAGTTTGTATGTTCTCCCCGTGCTTGCGTGGGTTTCCTCCGGGCACTCCGGTTTCCTCCCACATTCTAAAGACATGCATTTAAGGTGGATTGGCCGGTCCAAATTGTCCCTAGGTGTGAATGAGCGAGCTGTCTGTCCGTGTGTGCCCTGCGATTGGCTGGCAACCAGTTCAGGGTCTCCCCTGCCCACTGCCCGATGATTGCTGGGACGGGCTCCAGCACCCCCGCGACCCTACTCAGGATAAGCGGTGCAGCTAATGAGATGAGATGTTTGTAGGTAGACGAGCGTCTGTACTTGTTATGTACAGTGCAAGAAAAGAAAAAAAGAAAATTCTAGAAACCCAGAACCAAATGTCCACCATGCAACTTTCCGAAACCCAAGTGATTGATTGGATATGCAAAGCGCAAATCTCCATGACTCGGCCCGGTTATTATTTATGTATTTATGCGTGTCTGTATATCTCTCACATCCCCTCAGGCTGTCGCATATTTTGTTCCGATAAATGTTGAGCATAGATAGCATATCTGCCTCTTCTCTCCAGACATTTCAAGCGCGTTTAGACATATATGGCCTCGTTCCAACATACCCCCCGATGAGATGTCTTGCTTCCGATGAATACAAATAAAAAATGGGGGGGACTGTGGTTTCTTCAGGTTTTTATTTTTTCTAACTCAAGCGATGAGTAATTGCAAGCCGGGGAAATGAAATCCTGTGTAAATGACACAGGTACCTTGATTAAACGGGAATATGAGAGTGACCGCAGACAAAGAAAGTCAAAAGGTAGGCGAGTGCATAAAGCGAGGATGATTCAGCCTGGGCTGCCCGTCTCGCTCATCAAACAGCGAAGGGCAAGTTGAGGTGAAGTGCAAAGCGAAACAGCCATTTCTCAGGTATGCTAATGTGTTCTTTGCTATCTTTAGAGACATTTGTTTGAACGCTGCCTGTCGATGTACCGCGCCCACACCTCTTCGGTGCCATCGGCTTAAGCTGCAGCGGGGGAATAAACGCTCGCTCGCCGCTCAAACCGAAATAGCTTACTAAGATAAATAATGACAACTTGCTGAGTGTCATCGATGGAGACTGGAGGGGAAAATGTACTGAGAGCAAGCAAAAGTATTGGGACGTTCTCCAGAAGGTGGGCAAGTGGTTGTAAGAGCTTTAGAGTTAAGTTCTTAAATGTAAAAAAACTTCGGGGGCCTTAGTTTTTAAAAGGATATACGATAACATAAGTATGAAAAACGATTTTTCCAAGTAAAGTTTTTCCCAGTGCGGTTGAAAAATATTCCGTAATCCATTATCCCCGGTTCCATATTGCTGCAAGCGGTGGCTGGCAGAATGCATTTTTCTCAAGCCTGGCATATTTTTTTGTCCCTCCTAACCATCCATCCATTATCTGCACCGCTTATCCTTAGTAGGGTTGCGAGGGTGCTGGAGCCCATCCCAGCTATCTTCGGGCAGTGAGCAGGGGACACCCTGAACTGGTTGCCAGCCAATCGCAGGGCACACAGGGACAGACAATCCGCTCGCTCATTCACTCCCAGGGACAATTTGGACCGGCCCAATTAATCTGACAAGCATGTTTTTGGAAAGTGGGAGGAAGCCAGAGTGCCTGGAGGAAACCCACGTAAGCATAGGGAGAACATGCAAACTCCACACAGGGGGTTTGATCTCACGACCTCAGAACTGTGCCGCACACGCGCTAGCCACTGTGCCGCCCCACCTCTAAATATGTCATAAGTAAATCAGAAGCCAAGATGAATGTTTCACCCATCTATGCATAAAAGGAACACTGATAAGATTCTATGATGGATCTGTCAAACTAGAAGTCCTCACAAATGTAACACGGCACATGGGAAACGTCTTGGGTGATCGCAGGAAGTCTGAAACTCCTCCAGTGTTTTTTGGCTATTCACACTTCATGCCGAATTAATGACCGTGCATGTTTGACAAATGAGTGATAGTGTCGTTGTCAACTCGCAGTGAGGAAACAGTTCCCACGCAAACTGGAGTGGGAAGTGATGTCCTTTTCCATGAACTTGACTCCCTTTACGACAAGGGGCAGTAGTTAGAGTACTTAGAAGTACTTGGCGGCTTTTTTTGCATTTATTATTCGGGGAAAATTATGATATTAGAGCAATTTACCCGGGTACATACGGTATGTTGTGCCACTCTTGTCCCCGGTGTCCCTTCCTTTGAATTGCTCTCAAGGTCATTGTGCAAATAGCACAATATAAATGTAAATGCTGCTTTTTATAATTTTTTTAACACATTAATCAATTTTCATACAAAGAAAACCTTTTGGGCTAGCCCTATTGCATATCGAGTTTTTTAATGCAAATGTAGTGCTGAAAGGAACTTATATAACTGAATGTTTGAAAAGCTATTTGATGAAATTGTCAGGGCCAGAATGGAGACAGGACCCACTTGCTTATTGGTAGAAAGAGAAAGGGTTGCGGCCACGATCGGGTGATTGCTGGACGCAGGAAGCAGGTGGCTCTGAACGCGGAAGTGGATCTTCCGTGGCGAGGGATGGCGGTGTCGGGAACGGAAAAATAGGTCAGTAGCCGGGACAGGAGAGCAAAAACGTGGTCGTAAGTGAGTCGTAAGCTAGGAAAGGAGAGTGGACGTGGTCGGGGACAAAAAGAGTTCGAAAGCCGGGATGGGAGAGTAGACGTGGTCAGGATCAAAAACAGGAGCATAAAACAGGTGGGAGTCAGGGTCGAAAAAGGCTTGCCTAGTGATACCTGAGTTTCGCAGACGGACTGACAAAAGGGGACAGATAGGAGTGGGTTTAAATAGGGAGAGGGAGCCAATCAGAGTCCGAGGCACAGGTGATTCCCATCGGTAATCATGACAGAAATTGTCTATTTATTGAAAGAAATATAAGATGAAATCTAACATGTAAATGTCTGCATGCATATTTTCTCATAAATACATGACAAATATGAGATAAGGCAGTGAAGGAGGTGATAATGTTTTAAACAGGGTTGGGTAGGGTTACTTTAACTGGATTACTTTCAATTACTTTTGGATTACTCCAATACCAAATATGCTAATAAAAGACAAAAGAAACTAAATATGAATAAAATATTGACTCACAACACGTGGTAAGCTTTCTCTCCTGGCTTTGATCTCTTTGATCTCCGGCAAAACTAACAGAACATGCGACAGAAACTAAATGAAAATAAATCCAAACAGCTTCCCAACATCATTTTTGTCATCATGTATTCCGTTACTCCCCAAGCCTGCACAAAATTTAGTCATTTTATTCATATTTAGTTTATTTTGTCTTTTATTAGCATATTTGATATTGGAGTAATCCAAAAGTAATTGAAAGTAATCCAGTTAAAGTAACCCTACCCAACCCTGTATATATATATATATATATATATATATATATATATATATATATATATATATGTATATGACTGTTTGTCTTTCTACCAAAGGGGAAAGCAGTTTATATAGGATCACAACTTTCAAAGGCAGTCAGGTAGGTTATCCTGGATGTGAAGAATGCCCCCAAAAAAGGCCAATTCGGCTGTTTTAGTTTTATTGATAAAGCATTTTTTCACCAGAAAAAGCAAAAGATGACTGAACAGCTACTTTCCAACTTGCAGTCTTCAGGTTTTTGTTTTCTCCATGAATTCTTTGCATCTTGAGTTCAATCTTTTCTAAATGATGTATATGTAGACTATAGCATATTTGGGTAGTTTGTACCCCCATTTCAGGATTTTACTCTCTATATGGACTGAGTCTTACTCTTTGGGGTTTCCATTCTCATGTGCCAATGGTCCCACAAAAAAAGGGAAATGCCAACCAGAAATAGTTGTGTGTTTCAAAGCCCGTGACGCTCTAATGCAGGGGTGTCAAACTCATTTTACCTCATTTTTAGGTTTTTGGGCCGGGGCCGGACTAGTATACTAGAGAGAAAGAAAAAGAGAGAAAGAAATAAGACAAAGCGAAGGAGAGAAAAAGAGAAAGGGAGAGAGAGAAGAGAGAGGAAGAGAGGATGTGAGAAACAAAAAAGATATAAAGACAAATATTGAGAGAGGGGGAAAGAAAGAGAAAGAAAGAATGATATCCAAAGAGAAATAGAAAGAGAGAAAGAGGGAAGGAGAGAAAAGAGAAGGAGAGAAAGAGAGAATGGGGGAAGGAGAGAAGGGGAAAGCAGGAGAGAGCAAGAAAAGGCAGAAAAGGAAAAATGGAAGAGAGAGCAAAAAAAGGTAAAAAGACACAGAGAAAGAGACAAAGAGAAACAATGAAAGAGAAAGAGACACAGAAAGTGAGAGAGAGAGTCACAGAGAGTGAGAGAAAAAGTGAGGAAAAGAGAGAGAGCGAAAGAGAGAAAAGGAAAAATGGAAGAGAGAGCAAAAAAAGGTAAAAAGACACAGATAGAGAAAGAGACAAAGAGAAACAAAGAAAGAGAAAGAGACACAGAAAGTGAAAGAGAGAGAGAGACACAGAGAGTGAGAGAAAAAGAGAGAGGAAGAGAGAGATAGAGAGAGAGACAAAGAAAGAAATACAAGTACACCGTCTTTGTAAGAGGCACCTGGCTTTGGCAACATCAAGTGGACATATCTAGACCTGCAGCTCGTTTTTCTCCTGCGCTTTTCTGAGCGTTGTCTCGCGGGCCGGATTCAATCCCTTAGCGGGCCTGATCGGGCCGCATGTTTGACACCCCTGCTCTAATGGCACAATTCTAGTCTCTTTGTGTATTGCCAATGTACCGGATTCAAGAGTCTGTATCGAAGATACAAAAATACAATCAATAACTGTTTTTTTTCTTGGTAGTCCAGCCCCTCAGCCAATTTTTTTTTAAACCCAGTTTAACCCGCGACTCATGTTTGCCCAACCCTGCACTAACTCAACCCCCAACCCCGTTAAGAGCTGTGAATGACGTAGAGCCCCCTGCCGGGGTCGTGGGTATAGTGCCGAGTGCAGTAGCAGGTAGCTGCGAGTTGTAAACATGGAAGTTCTATTTGCGAGTCAGCGTATTGGAGCTAAAGAGCATGTCTATTTCAAACCTGTTATTTCCAGAGTGATCCATTAGATGAGCGTGCTTGGTTGAGCGGCAGAAAAACTCCGTGGCAATAAAATGGGAATGGAAAAGAGGCGGGTTGCTCAAGTTTTGGAGTCTTGGGTGAAGGGGATGTGTCACGACCAGAGTTGGGCGCGTACCTGAAAATGAAATGAAATTAAATGAAATGATCTGCAAGTCAAGACTTCCCAAAGCGCTTTACAGTGTGCTTCACATTTCCCAATAGCGGCCGTGCAGCCATGTAAGGCGCTAACCTGCTTATTGGGGGCATTAGGGGTTCAGTGTCTTACCCAAGGACACTTCGACATGTAACACGGAGGAGCCGGGATTTGAACTGCGATCTCTTGATCCCAAGACGAGCGCTCTACCTCCTGAGCCACTGTCCAGTCCAGTGTTCTCGTTTAACTGCGTCCTCGCATCCTAGACGCATCATTTTTGCTGGGGACACATAGTGTCAAGTCAAACTTTTTTGACACAAAATTGACATTATAACACGATTACTTTCTTTTTTAACAAAGATTTATCGCACTCCAAACTTTTCGTCAGGCAGATCCGCCATTGTTGTTTTGGTTTCCCGGTTCGAGATTTCGTCTGCACGCCGATCTCGGCAAACAAGATTTCGTTGCTTCGAGATTACGTCATTGTTGTGGTGCTTGTCGTCGAGTGAAGGTTAAGAATGGCTCCGAAAAAATAGTATTAGGTAAAAATCAACACAAAATTGGTAATTTATCAGTGTCAGTACTAAGTCGAAACATAATGCAGAAAGTGATAACAACGGCAATTATTCCGGCAAGTAAAGCACGTGTGTTGAAGCGAACGATTCGACGAAAGAAAATAAACAAAAGAATACTCCTAGCAAGAAAAGGACTTTTCTGTCAAAATGGACTCAATTATATACCTGGTTACGCTATGAGGAGGATGATAATGGAGGCTACATGTTCTGTGATGCGTGTACCCAGCGTGACAAAAAAACTGGATTGAATAAATCATTTCCCCATACAAACTTTCAGAAGAGCACATTCGATCGGCACCACGACAATGAAAACCACAAATTAGCTGTGGAAATTCCATTGCTGCAATTGGACCTCGAGAAGGCATTACAACGGGACAGCAAACCACAAAGAATATATGAACTGAAAACCTGAAGTGATAACAGCCTTGTATTACCAATTAACTCTGATGATTAAAACTGCATGAATATATAGACTAATATTTCAGCAATATTATTTTGTATAATGTACAATATTTTTGTGAACTGAAAACTCGAAGTGATAACTGATTTGTATTATCAATAAACTGTGATGATTAAAACTAAATTAATATATAGACAGCAGGAAACTAAATATGAATAAAATGACTACATTTTGTGCAGGCTTGGGGAGTAACTTGAGAAAATGACGTTTGGCAAGCTGTTTGGATTTATTTTCATTTTGTTTCTGTCGCATTTTATGTTAGTTTTGCCGGAGATCAAAGCCAGGAGAGAAAGCTTACCACGTGTTGTGAGTCATCATTTTATTCATATTTAGTTTCTTTTATCTTGATAGCATATTTGGTATTGGAGTAATCTAAAAGTAATTGAAAGTAATCCAGTTAAAGTAACCCTACCCAACCCTGTATATAGCTTTTTTTTATATATTTGTCGCTGAGTTACAATTTCAATGTAACACTAAATTTTGGGGACCCATAGATATTTGTTGGGACCCATAGATTTTTGAACATGCGAGTCCCCGGGACCCATCACTTTTCACAGGTAAAATGAACACTGAAAGTAATGTGCCTTTCATTTTATTTGTATTTCCTTTACATTTTCATCCTTTTTTTCTGGAAACAGCCGAGTGAACGCTCAACAGAAGCAAATCCATCACGTCTAACAAACGTCCTATTAATCAGCGAGTCTCGGCTGAATCGGGCTAATGTTCCCTCGTTGGTTTGCATTTGTCACGACCGTTTGAGGCAATGATGGCATTTATCAAGCGTGTTATCCCGCCCGCCGGTAAAATGATGACAAACCGCTAATTGCGGATGATAGCGCTCGCTCGGATGGTCTTACAAGGAACCGGCGGTGAAATTGAAACACTCTCTTGTGTAATGTTCCACGGCAGGGGTCGGGGAACCTTGACGCAAAAATCCAGAAAACAAACATATTCAGATTTTTTTTTCTTGAAGAAAACCACCAAACGCATTCTCCAGACACAAGCTAATTCTTTAGCACTTTTTATTTCACTGAGTGATGTATGTGTCATGATTACTGATGCAGGGCACCTGAGTCTGCTCCGTTGGCGCCAACAGCCGCGGACACTGATTGGCTGCTTCCTCTTTTCTAAGCCCCCGCCTTCCTATCAACATTTGTTGGATCGTCTGCGAACCTACGCTACCCGCTAGGCAAGCCTGTGTGACTCCTGATACTCTCCTGCCTTGTTTTCCGTCTAATTCCCCTTGCCGACCTCTTTTCTGGACCCATTTATGTTTTTGCTCCTCCGTCCCGGCCATCGACTGTTTTTTTCTCGGTCTCGACACTGCCACCGCTCGACACTGAAGTGCCACTTCCGCGTTCCCAGCTACCTGCTAACCGTCACCGACGATCATTGGAACGTGGGTGCAAGTCCTGTACTCCTTCTGAATAAAGCTGAGTAAAACGAACGCAATTGGGTCCCGTCTCTGTTCCTGGTCCGTGACAGTTTGATTAATTGATCTATGAAACAATACATAGTTCCCACAGAACAAGTGACCCCTGCGTGGCGGCCATCTTTGATGGTAAAAGAGCTAATTTTCTACCACTTCACTGGCAAATTTCATCCAGCGTCTAATACTTTTAAAGCCATCATTGTCATTACCCAGAACGGAGACAGGACCCACTCGCGTAACGTTTCTCACGAGTTTTATTAGACGAAAGGGAAAGGTTGCGCCCATGATCCGGGGATTGCTGGACGCAGGAAGCAGGTCGCTCTGAACGCAGAAGTGGATTTTCCTTAGCGAGCGATGGCGGTGTGAGGGGCGGAAAACTGGTATATACCCAGGACAGGGAGAGCAAGAAGTGGTCGGGGTCGGAAATGAGTCGTAAGCCAGGACGGGAGAGCAGACGTGGTCGAGATAAAAAACGGATCGTTATTTGGGACGGGAGAGTAGACGTGGTCGAGATCACAACAGTTTACTTTACTCACACATTATTTTATTTTTCTATGTTCATGTTCTGAGAACACATGAAATTGCAACTCTATGTTATTTTATATTGAATTCTGCTTGGAGCGATCTAATGGTTCTAGCGAAGATGTTTTTGTTTTTGTTGGCACACAAACATTACAAACAGGAGCAAAGAACGGGACAGGCGTGAGTCAGGGTCGAAAAAGGGCTTGCCGTGTAAAAACAGAGATTCGCAGACGGACCGACAACGGTGGATTGACAGGACAGGGTTTAAATAGTGGGGAAGCCAATAAGTCAACAAGCTGCAGCTGGCTCAACACGGGCGGGGCCAATTGGGCGCCATGGCAAACGTGACAATCATAAGAGGACAAAAACAAGACAGAGACGGCTATGACGCAAAAATTTTAGTTATTAATGCGGTGGACCCATGCGAATTAAGGAAAGAAACAGTCAGCAGAGATAATGATCTTGTGTGACTATCTCGTAGTGGCCAGAAGTTTTTATTCGACGTTAGGGTGAGCTGAAGTGACGCAGATTTGAAGCTTTGAAATGTGCTAATACTGCGTCACATATAAGGCAGATAGGCTTACCATTTCGTTCAATAAAAAAAGATAAACTCTCCCACTCGGGCAAAAACGTCCCATGTTCTTCATTGTATTTTCGTTTGGCTGTGCTTTTTTTACCTGCCATTTCAAGAGGTAATTTCACGTAAATTGACAATACGTTTTGTCAAGCAATTATTTTCCCTTCGCTCGTTTGACGTCACTTAAACAGGCTTACATTGTCGGTCTGCCATCTAGCTGTAGGGAAGACAAATGACAGCGTCGGCTAAACATTTTTGTCATGTTACAGCTCCTTAAATAGCCGCATTAAACTAGTTTATAACATCTCCTAATGAGCCGTATGAAACTAGTTCAAGAGCCGCATGCGGCTCATGAGGCGCGGGTTGGCCATCCCTGAACTAGAGTGTCAAGGCTCATTCTGACTGTCATCCATCCATCCATTATCTGCACCGCTTATCCTCAGTAGGGTCACAGGGGTGCTGGAGCCCATCTCAGCCATCTTCGGGCAGTGGGCAGGGGACACCCTGAACTCGTTGCCGGCCAGTCGCAGGGCACACAGGGACAGACGACTCACTAGCTCATTCACACCTAGGGACTATTTGGACCGGCCAATTAACCGGACTTGCATGTTTTCGGAGTGTGGGAGGAAATCGGAGTGCCCGGAGGAAGCCCACGCAAGAACAGGGAGAACATGAAAACTCCACACAGGGAGGTTTGATCTAACGGCCTCAGAACACGCCGCCGTGCTGCCACTGTCATTTGTGTCTTAAATAACGGTTTCAAAACGAGGTGCTTTTGTAAAAATGTCTCAAAATACTGCAACCAGTGCAGACGGCGCTGGGCGAGGAGTGCGGGCGTCCTGTCATGTGTAATGACGACTCCTTCGTACCTCTCACCCAATCAAATTGCTCTAGGTGCCTTGCATAGGGCTTTTGGGTAAAAGTTTGTTTTGTGGGTTTTCATTATAAAGTGTCTCTGCATAGATACATTTTTTAATAAGCTTCTATATAAGGGATTATTTTAGGATTTACAACCACAGCGAGGTCTGTTGGTGTGACACCTCTACTGTACACTGTTGTGAAAATTGTCTCCTATACATACTGGACCGGACACCATTTAGATAAGCTTAGTCTTGGCTTGTGCTTCAATTGCCGTTACACTGTATTGAATAAGTGTACATGCGCCATTTTATCTCCGAGCTATGTGTACTCATGAAAATGGCTCGCGGGCCATAGCTTCCCGACCCATGATCTACTGAATTTGCGTGCACAAAAGCAAAAGCGTGCAGCCATCCTAAATTTGTTGTTGCCGCTCTGGTTCGATTGGTCGCCAATCCAAAATGGGACCTGTCTTCAGGCTAAATGTGGACCTCCCGGTGAGGCACACAGAGTTTGCCATAGATTTGTGTTTACCAGCCACAGCATGTGACCCTGGTGCGCCAAGCCTTGATAAAAGTAATCTGCTTGACTTTTGATGACGGATTATTTCAACTCGGTTTAATCGTGGCGGCGCATGTGAAAGAATTAAAAGTCCTAAATCAAAGCGAAAGACGGCTTTTCAAGATAATGGGAGACCCAATTTAAGGAAATTGCATATTGAAGTGTGAGTTTTGTTTGTATTGATTTTGATTCAAAGTCCTTGCAGTAATCCGATGATAGTTTATTTTGAACGCCTGCGCGGGTGTTTTTCGCAGTTACATGGATGAGCAAAATGGGAATTGGGTCACTTCGATCACACATCAATGCCACTCGGACTCGGAGGTTTATTTTAAGCTAATATCCAATGTAGGGAATTATTGTTTTTGCAGAGATCATGAGACGGTGGTCTGCACATATCACACCTCACAATTCTTAATTTGACTTCCAATGTGAGTTAAGGTCATCCAGGGATGAGTGTAATCCAGGCGTCCAAACTCAATTTACTTGGGGTCCACCAGAGCTAAGGGCTCTGGGTGTGGTTGGGCCTTATAAAAACCTCCCATCATTTTAAAAGATGTTTTATAGCAATTTTTACGCAAATTATGTCCAAAAGACGAAAAAAAAACAAGAACATTAGAAACTCAGATTAAAATAAATCAATCAGTAATAAATACATTTAAAAATTGACCGGCCTTCACTTATGTTAAAGGGACAGTGTGTATTATTTTACCAACAGACGTCACTGTATTGTGTAGTGAACTGAAAATGAGTTCTAAAAAGCACAAGGAAGAATACAGACTACTATCAAACTGTACCACTGTTTCTTAAATTTTTTACCAAGCCTTTTGCAATGTTTTTGTTTTTTGAGGCACCAGTAGAAGCAAGATGGCCAACAAATATTTGGTCTCCCTATAGGTAAGCCTCATGTTATGTATTATAAAGGCAAATTTTCAACATATGGCTATTTTAAAACATGCACGTTTGTATCAAAATGTATGTTTTTTGCTTATTTCTTTCCCATTTTTTATTGTTTTATTAATTGTATTTAACCGAAAGGAGGCACTGAATTGTACACACTGTCCTTTTTAACTTTCGTCTCAAGGCGAGGGAGCTCCAACTATCAAGCCGCAATTGGCCCCAGCCCTGAGTCCGAAACCCCCTGATTTAAATGTTTTCCCAGTACTTGTGTTGGTCTCCAGCCAGCCATTATCTGCACCGCTTATCCTCAGTAGGGTTGCGAGGGTTCTGGAGCCCATCTTTGCTATCTACGGGCAGTGGGCAGGGGACACCCTGAACCGGTTGTGTAGGTCTCATTCAGCTAAAAAAAACAAGAACGGAATTAGGATATCATTGCATCAGCATAAGTACAAAGGGTTAAACCAGATGGATATAGAAATAATTGGGGGAAATAATTTTCAAACAGTAAAGGGAAAACACAAGGGATTTAAGCCATGACTTCAAATCTTAATTTAGAGAAACCAAGAGGAGGAAAGGGGGATCCCAAGAAAGAGCCAAAGTGCCTCATCACAAAGATCCACATTAGGTGAGGTGTCACTCGAATTTACCCGTTAGTCTTCGGGTGAAGACAAGAATGAATATTAATTACCCTCTTTATTATACGCTCTAGGTGGGGTTGTGAATGTTTTCATGGGTTGTTTGGTGGAAAACTAGGACACGCTACTAACTTGTCTTCTTGATTGTACACATGCAAGCTTGTATTGTATGCCCAAAGTAGTTGTGGTCCATTTTTATCAACCTGGGTAGCGGTGCACCGTTTTTCAAAGAAGAGAAACCGCCGAAAACATCCAGAACATGCGGCCCTTGAGAACCGTGTTGACCGCTTTTGTAGTAGGGGCATTTGTACTTGGAAATGATTCTTGTCGCTTTATAAACATCCTTTATGAAGTAGTCCCAAAAACAGAATAACAATGTAACTGAAACTCACAAATCATGGTAAGAATGACAGACAGGAGCTAGCACTGGTGGTTATAAGCTCGGTCAGCCATCACTCTTGATAGAGATGGCAGATTTTTGTTTTCAGTTTTTGTTTTACAGAGAAAGCCAATCGAAGTTTTGATTGAACCATTTGCGCAACCCATTCAGATATCTCGAGCCTTTCAACCCCATCAATAGCTGCCTATTTGGAAAAAGTGACGCAAACATTTCAGATGTCCTTAATATCTCATGAGCTGCCTCACTGTGACTTGAATTATGCAGAGTTTCACCTTCTGTATGATGCGGCAGCAGGTCGTCTATAACCCAAAACGGTCCCTTCTGCTGTCGAGTAAGGATGCGTGAAAAGATTGTCATGTATTTATTATGAATTTCCGCTAGAATAAACTAATCTTTGCATTTTTCAGTTTAGCAAGCAGGACAACGGGTGCCTCCCTGTGGTGTGTACAAAGTATGAGGAGTCATTCGTTGTATTCTGTCACTATGCAGAATGCCAAATTTTTTCAAATGTTTTCGGGGTGGGACGTCACTGCCTCGACCGAATTAATATTAATAATTTGTGACAGTAAACTGATTTATTTATATTTGTAGTTGTTTTGCAAGAACGTCTGAGCACAGTGGTGTAACCAGCTTTTACTTGCTTGTTTTTTAAACTTTAACAAATACAAAACCTCTACTATTATTGGATATGTACTCGCCGGTAACCAGTTGTGCTAAATCCCCGTTGGGACAGGGCTCTTGTAACGAGAGAAAACGCTCCATTTATTTTGCTGATGGGGAGGATGAAGCCGGATTTAAAAGACGAGGGGGAAAAAAGCTCCCCCAAAAAATCTCGTCGAGGCAAAATAATTGCAACACATTATCAGGGTCACTGGGGGAATCTTGTGAATTCATCAACGTCCTTCGGTTGCTGAGAGCAGACCCCCGGTGCTTAGTTGTGGCACTTCTCAGCATTTCCAAAGCTAAATTCTCCTTCACCTCTGTTGCCCGTTCCATCAGAAGAAGTCCGCCTGCTGGGCTTAAGTGTGTCAATGAACGCTTGAGAGGATCAGCGATAAGTGAAGCTTAGCTCCTCAGCTACTCTGCAACATCCAAATTGAGATTAAACCATTTCAAGATAGCAGCACATGTCAGTCAGATGCTTACGTGAATTTATGGGGTTAACCATTTGCCTCTTTTAGTTGCAATTCATGAAACAATACAATTATAGAAGTCAATGAAAGATAAAGATCATATTCTGATTAGTGAAATTGAACGTAGATTGAGGACAGTATTGGTAATTCTTCGACAAAGTAATCTTTAAGGGTGGTTTTGGTAGTCAAGTCATGTTTATTTGTGACGCCCTTAATCACAAGGAGTCTCAAAGGGCTGCGCAGACCACAGACTATAGCAAACTACAGACTATTATTACACCATTCCCTGATCTAAAACCTGTATGAGGGTAAAGACAAACTCAAAAACCTCTACATGAGGAAAATGAAGAAAACTTGAGATGGGAAGGCACTTGAGGTAATCCCCCTTCCAGGATGACCAGGCTGCAATGGATGTTGCAATAACAAATAATACACAGATATTGTCAACATGAAATATGGGTCATTCATAAGCTATGGAATAAAAGTATGTTTTAAGTCTAGATTTGAACAATTCCACTGAGGTTGCAGATCGAATATCAGAGGGCAGAGGATTCCACAGCACCAGAGCCTGAATAAAGAATGCTCTCAAACTTCCAAAAATTCTTCTTGGCTCTTGGAATCATTAGTTGACCTGCATTTTCAGAGCGAAAGCTCCGGACTGTAACATAAGGGGAAATTAAGTCAAAGATATGAGGGAGCAAGTCCATGCATGATTTTGTATAATACCAACAGAACCTTAAAATCACAATTTAAACTAACAGGGAGCCAATGCAGGTTAGCTAAAATCAGGGTAATGTGATCAGACTTTCTTGTCTTTGTTAAAAGCCTCGCTGCAGAATTTTGTACCAGCTGAAGGCTCTTGATTTTGGACTTCGGTAGACCAGAGAGTAGTACATTACAGTAATCAAGACGGGAGGTAATAAATGCATGAATAATAATCCCCGCATTGGACTGGGTCAGCTTGGGGCCAATTTTAGCAATGTTCCAAAGATGGAAAAAGTTGTACTAGTAATATTCTTAACGAACCAGAAGAACCAGACAATTGTAAAAGATCCTTATATCCAATCCCGGAGGGACTGTGTTGGATTGATGTCAGACAATGGCATCACTGTTTTTGTCACTTCAGAGTAGTACTTGTAAACTGTAAAATATACTTTGACCATTCCTGTGGGGTTGCACTAAACCCCTGTCAAATGTAATATATTATGCAGGTCCGTGTTATGATAACCCTGGCACAGAGTTAGGAACATGTTGGGGATCAGCTGAGTGGATCCAACCGCGGACACAGAAGCCAAGTTGACAGCGTTATTGGGGAGAAAAGGGAATGGACAAAAGACTCTCCACATTGGGTTAAAAAGACAAAATGGGCAACACAAAACACAGTCAAAACTCAGGGCTGGAAGACTATAAGAAGATTTCGGTAGGTACAGTACAGGCGATGAAGAAACAGGAACAAAGTCCAGGTAGGCGGAAACAGCATCAGTAAATTCGGCCACAATCAGAATAGGAAGCTGTAAGTGCAGTCATTTTGTACTGGGACTTTAAAGAAAACAAGTGTAGATCATTGGAGGCAGATGTGGGGTTCTCTAGATTAGACCATTTGTCCGTTGGCGCCTTCTGGGGGAACGGTGGCGTGATAGGTCATGACAGGATGTAAAAAAATGCACTAATGTACTAAAATACTTTAAGGGTATCTTTTTTCAAGTTCTTCCGCTGTTCTGCCACTGTTTGTAACGGTTTGCGAATAACTAGTATAATTTTCCTATAGTCGTTTTTTTTTAATGCTTGTTTTGTTATTCATATGTATTCGAATAGCTATCCTAACACTTTCCAAAATACATTCCAAAATCCTGTATGACTATTGTCATTTTTCCAAGTTAATGATAATCCACATAGTACATCCAAGAAAGATACCTTGTGGAAAACTTTAGTGTGTGGCTGCCATTTTACTTTCGATACCTTGTGGCATCTGTACTGAATCTACTTGAAGTCCTTGTGAATTTGGCGTGAATCATTGCCGTTTCCAACTCCATGTAGGATATTTTTGACTGAATATGTCTGAATTGAATCAAAATACTAAAGATAAAATCACATACCGGACGTATTGTGAGGATTTTGAGTCATATGAGCAAAGGTCAGGAGCACTTTATTGTGAATCTCATGAGTAACACAGCCCACAGTGAAAACACAGTGTGTCACCACCAAAAACACCACACACATCCACAGTACTTGTCAAGCTAGAGTCTGACAACACTAGAATCTGCCGACACATTGCAGCTCTCCTGAGACTTTATTTGAAAGAACCCAGAGCCAATTGCGTCACCATCGAGTCTGTGACTCTCCCGATACAAAAAAAGAACTTCATGGACGTCTGGTCTGCAATTGTTGATGTGCACTGATAATCAGGCAAGCAAGAAGGAATAAATACTGTATTTTCTTGTCTATAAGCCGCACCCGAAAACCCCAAATTGTCCCGAAATTTGGAAGTGCGCTTTATAATCCCTTGTGCCTTAAATACTGGATAAAATTGGAAATGCATGGTTACAATTGAATACATATGGTAACTGTTCTGCCTTTGAGGAACATATAGGGTGGTCTTCGAATGCCCTCTTGTGGTTAACATGGTATTAGTTTGTTTATAAAAGGAAATAAAAGGGAAGCACAGAAACTCATCTGCAGCTCAGACGGAAACGTTTGAACACTCGTTGAAAATCCTCTTTTGTTATTGCTTTGTACAATAATCGTTCCTAAATAAGAATCATATTGTAATTTTTGGGAATATTTTTGTTTATGGAATAATTTTATACAAAATTATTTGATTTGTTGTGAAATGTTCTACTGTAGAGCAAATAAGCCTAGCACAAAATTGACTTCCAAGTAACTCAGAACTTTGAAATGGATGAAACGACGGCACCCCCTTTTGGACAGTTCCCAGACGTACCAATTCACCATGTACCATAATTAATTTTGATAACATGAGGTTTTGAATGCAATTAAAACATCCAAGGCTATGTATTGATACAATAATGCTCTCACCGTACGTAATAATTTCGATTGGAGGGCCATTATCAAGTACAGAACATTTCGCACATTTTTCACTTCTTTGGCTTTCTAACAAGTTTAGCATCTGCAAGACCGTTACCTGATACTGCGAGTATCAGATTACTAAGACCACGTCCGTAGAAGCATCGTCTGGTCAAGCGAGTATCAAATATCTAAGACCACACCCATAGAGACATGATCTGTTTAAGCATCCCTGGTCCATATATAAAGAGGAACTGATCGATATTTTGTTCTCTTTCCTAATGGTTCTTGTCCATTACCCCCGGTGCTTGAGGTGGCCGATAGTTAGTCTTTTCTACTGCCCCGCGTGGCGGGCGCATGATGCGGCTGTGCTGGCCTGCCCTGCAGCCTTGGGTTAAGCACGTGGGCCACACGTTGCGACCACCCAGAGCACGAGACCAAATCTCTCCACAACAACAAGTAATGGGACGGTTTCAAATTTCTTTGCTGGTCCTTGGGTAGGAGCGTTTTTTTTTTTTTTTAACAAGGAATTTCCCAAAATTGACGAGCATTATAGAGGGAAACTTACTTTTTGTGCTAGTAACTTTCAGCAGTCAAAAACTCACATAATGCCCCCCCCCCTTTTCCCTATCATTAATTCTCCGTGTTAATAAATTGTGTGTGTTATTTTCATCGGCCTGGTTCGTTGATTCCTTTTTCTTGGGATTTTATTTCATATCAGAACTCAAAAGAACTCAAGTAATAGCAATTTAATTTTTATCAGTGTAGGAAATGCTAGCATCCTTCAGATAGAAAAAGACCTAGAGGCAAATTTGTCAAGTGATTGCAGTAAGAACACTCTGCTTCAATCCTAACAATTTTCAAAATAAAAGCTAGAAAAATCCCTGGTCTTCGAAGGCCCTCGTGTGGTCAACCGTTTGTTGCTAAGCTCATTTTGGTGGTGAAACCAGATGTCATGATATTAATGTTGGTTCTATGCGCCTTATAGTCCAGTGTGCCTTATATATGAAAATTATATATCAAAATGCTATGCTTTAGGGGTGAGTTTTTTTAATTATCTGCACCTTATTGTGCAGAACATACAGTACTAAAAATGTGCATTAGCAAATGTACCCCAAGCTTGTTGTTATGCCGAACCGTTCTCCGAGACGCATTTTTAGGATCAATTTCCTATGAAGGCAAGCATTTGCCCTCATCCTTTTTACAGAATGTGCGCTCTCTTTAAAGGGCACAAAGCAATTACTGAAAAAAAAAAAAATCCCCCCCTCCTACTAAAGCTGCATTACATGGTTCATATTTTCTTCTGTAATCATCGTTGCGAATATGACCTGCCAAAGACTACACCCTGCAACTCTGCCAGATTTATTGTCACAAGTAAACACTCGGGTGCATAAAAGAGACTTTTTGTTGGTTCGCAAACAACCTTTATTTATACTCGGCGCTCTCATTTGGCGGGTGCGTTTGATCTTAAAGTCAGAACATCCGACGTCCGTGTTTAGGAGTCATCAATGAGACTTGTTAATATGTCAGCCTGATTGTTTGTTTGGGTCCCTGCGGGCCTAGTTGGTTGACGTTTTTGCCAAGACATTTCTTCTCCGAGGCTTTCATTACAGGCTAGCGTTTTCTTCACTAAATGCATCCAATGGATTTGGTTCACTGTGGTAATTAATGCCTTTACACACACAGAAAGTGGGTGTTCAGACAACATTCTCACAGGGCTACACTATTACATTAAAGAGAAAGAAAGAAAAAAGTAAAGAAAGAAGTAAAGACAGAAGTAAAGGTAAATAAAGACAACAAGAAATAAAAAGGGAGAAACAGAAAGATAGAGAGACATAAGGAGAGTGAGAGAGAAAGTTAGAGATAGAGAAAGCAAGGGAGAAATAAAGAGAAAAAGGTTGAGAGAAAAAGAGAGAGAAAGAGAGAAAAAGAGAGGGTGGGAGAAAGAGGAAGAGTGAGAAAGCGAGAAAAAAGAGAGAGACATAAGAGTGAGAAAGAAAAAACAAAAAAGAAGATTGGAAAAAGCAAAAAGAAAGTGAGAAAGAGAAAAACAGAAAGCAAGAAATAAAGAGAAAGAGAGAAATAAAAAGGAAAAGGGACAAAAAGAGAGAGAGAGAGACAGAGACAGACGGGGAAAGAGAGAGCTAGGGAGAGATAAAGAGAATTAGGAAAAGTGAGAAAGAGGGCAAAGGTGAGGGAGAAAGAGAATGACAGACAAGAGGGACCAAGAGCAAAAGATAGAAAGAGAGTGATAGCAAAAGAAAAAAGAAAGGGAGAAATACAGAGAATGAGAGAAAGAGTGAGAAAGAAAGCGAGGGACTTTACAGGGGAAAATGGGAAAAAAAGGAACAGAGAAGAAAAAGAGGAAGAAAGAGAGAAAAGAGAGCAAGAAGGAAAGCGAGTAAGATCACGTGGGTTTTCATTTATTCCAGGATGAAAATGGTGAAAGTAAGAAAATGACTGTTTCAGATACAGTCCAAATGCCAACCCATACCCCCAAAAAGTTGAAAATGATGGACATCTAAGAATTTTACGTACTCGCACATGCAAACAAAAGGAGCTGCAATTATGAAGGCTATTTTAAAGTTACAGACACCACTTTTAACGAAGACAACCATTCCCGAAAAGTGAAGAGAATGATTGATGGTTGCAAAAAGCCCAAATTCTGCAACTGTGTAATTATTTTATTTTTTTAATTAATAATAATCCCTCGCTACGTTGCATATTTGGTCCCCTTTAACCGCGATTAACAAGGGATTACTGTCATGAAATTTGTACATTTTATTACATTCCTTCTAAATGAGAAAGAATATTATATTGAAGCAGATTCTTTGATATGCCCTATGATGTATGAAACTGTATGCTATTTAAAGTTTGAAAGGTGTGACAAAGTGGTTCCAGAAATGGCTGGATGGGTTATAAAGGATTAACAGGAATGAATTAGGATTGTAAAAATTAAGAAAGGGCGGCTGAGCGGGCTTCACCCCTGAATAGAAGTAGGATCGGGACTGAAAAAATCAGCCCGACCCGAACCGAGTCGCGGGTATATAAACCCAAACCCGACAAATTAACTTAATTTGATAAACCCGAAGCTTTCATTTTCCCCCAAAATAAACACGAAGATTTAAGCTCCGGTCGTGCGTACTTCAGCAGGGCAACTGTGCGTTTCGGCATTAGCTCAGGAGGTCAAGCGCTCGTCTTGGGATCAAGAGGTCACAGGTTTGATTCCCGGCTCCTCCGTGTTATATGTCGAAGTGTCCTTAGGCAAGACACTGAACCCTTAATGCCCCCGATAGCAGGTAGTTAGTTGCATGGCTGACGCAGCTATCGGTTAGGTAGTGTGTCAAAGGGAAAAGTGTGAAGCACATTGTAAAGCGCTTTGGGAGGTCTTCATTGACTTGAAAACCGCTATATAAATGCAGACCATTTACATCTGGTCTTTATGATGCTTTCTGTTCTCCAGTGTCTCCTTTCACAGACCTGGGTGCATTTAAGCTTAGACTTAATAACAGATAGGTGCATTGTTAGTCATTTAAGTTGATCATGGAATATTCAAAAGTCGTCATGGAACTTTTGAAGTTAATTGGCTAGGCTAAGAAAACAGGGGTCCAATATTTTTGAAACACCTAGTTTTTTTGTTGTTGTAAATATAATACAAAATAAGGAAATAATTGGTTTTTACTGCACGATTGTGTCTCACATGTTGTTGATACTTTTCAGTCTCTTAGACTTCCATTTTTCCCCTGTTTTTGTTCTTTTTTAGCGTTACAAAACAAACGTTTGCAGATTAAATAAACGACAGCTCCCTTGAAAAGACAATAAAAAGGACCTCCATTGCTTCTCTTTCCCGTTCAAACTTTATGACCTCCACCTTCTTTCAAGTGTGTTCAGTCAACACGTTTTTCTTTTTTTACTTCTTTCACTTTCATCAAAACTTATATTTACATTGAAGCTGCGACTCATATCAACTTTCCTTTTTCTCTTCTTTTTTTGAGAATCGTAAAAAAATGGAAAACAACATTCTCATCCTCTTCGTCATCCTCAGATTAAAGACCTTACCTCCCGGTACGACAATAAGGTTAATAATGATTTCAAAATAAAGTTTAGGTTTAAAGCCTGAAATGTGACACTATAACAAAAAGTTCTTTGGGGCCAATACTTATCTCTAGGCTCTGTATGCCGTCAGGAGACCATACAGTTCAGCACATCAACTTTTGAAAATCCATCACTCCATCCTTACCCAGTGTTCCCTCTAAGCTGCGCACTGCTCGCACATTTTCAGGGCACAAGAAAATCTAGCCAGCGCACAAAAACGAGGGCTTAAAATGACTAATTAAGAAGCGACTTAAGTCAAAGTTACAGTGCATGAAGGCAAAAATACACGGGTTCCCCTTACGTTGTGTCCTAAATGCGGTATTTGGAAGTCGAGTCGAAGTAGAACGGAGTTGAGTAAAGTTAGTAGAGTTTGTCGAGAACCGGCTTCTTCGGCTCGGCTCACTAAAAGGAACCGGCTCTTTCGGGTCCTAAACGGCTCTTCAGGTTGTTTTTGCTTCTTTATTCCCAACATGACCAAATATTATTTAAAATTATGCACAAAATGACTTAAAGGAAGGGGAATAGAACAAAAAAGAAAAAAATACCAAAATGAAAAAGTAGGGAAAAAACAGGGAAAAAGAAGAAAACATTTGTGTTGCATTCAAATAATTTCCAATTATATCAAGTGAATCTTGTTGTCAACTTTGTACTTCCACTAAAAAAATGTGATTAAGTACAGTTCTGTATCTTACAACCGACTAAATAAGCCCCCAAAAATGTTAATATTATGCGACAAACTATATCAGGAAATAAAAAGAAATGGATATCTTGTGAAAGAATTGTAAGAACAAACGACGTTTGCAGGCCGTACAACCTTTGCAAAAGTACATGAGTCAATTCATTCAAAAGAGAAAAATAATTTTGCATTGCCGGAAACTCAGCAAAATGTAACTTGATGTCAAGTTTTGGACATGTTTGATAATTATCTTGCCACACTTGGGATTATGGTTGCTCACTGTTGTTTCAAGCGTTGCTCACCGACTTTGTGTGAACGCTCAGACCCGTAAGGAAAATTACAGGGAATATTGTCCTTACCATATTTCATCATGCCAGCATTGTGATTAAACCAAAACAAAGTTGTTTTGAAGGACTGGGTAATGATTCCCTCTTTAGAAAATGACAAGCGACTATTAAAAGCGACATGTTTATGATGGACGTTGTCAGGGAAAGCGACAACGAGGCGCTGGCACGCCAGCAAACGCACATAGTGAGAACTGCACCGCCAGCAAGAGGGGCAACAGACGTTTTATTTTACTGTTATTTGCTGACATCAACGTTCCAGGGAACATGAGTTTACCTGATTGCTTTCCCGGCAAATTAACCGCCATTTTTTTCCCTGCCGTTTCATACTGGACCTAAAAACATTGTTTTCCTTATCGTAATCTCAATCTGGGATTATGATTTGTGCCATAATGACAACCTATCCTATTAAAATCATTTAAAACAGGGGGGTCAAACTCATTTTAACTCGGGGGGCCACACGTTGGAACAAACATTCTATCGGGGGCCGGACTAGTAGATTAAAGAGAAAGAAAAAGAGATAAAGAAATAAGAGAAAGAGGGAGGGAAAAGGAGAGAGGGCGGGACAACGAAAGAAAAAGAGAGAGAGGGAGAGAGCGTGAGAAACAAGAGATAAAAAGTCATGAGAGAGGGGGGAAAGAAAGGGAGAGGAAGAAAGAAAGAAAACCAAAGAGAAATAGAAAGACAGAAGGAGAGAAAAGAGAAAAGAAAGCGCGAAGGGTAGGAAGAGAGAAAGAGAAAAGACAGAAAAGGAAAAAAGGAAGTTAGAGCAAAAGAAGTTAAAAAGACAGAGAGAGAGAAAGAAACAAAGAGCAATAAAGGAAGAGAAAAAGAGAAACACAGAGAGTGAAAGAGACAGAGAGCAGTGTTCTTGTTTGCCCGCGTCCCTGCGTCCTAGACGCATCATTTTTGCTGGGGACACATAGTCTCAAATCAACGTGCGTCCCCGGGTCGCAACCTTTTTGCCGCAAAATTGTCATTATTACCCGATTACTTTTTTTGACAAAGATTTACTGCACTCCAAACTTTTCGTCAGGCATTTTCGTTTTGGTCTCGCGGTTCGAGTTTTCGTCTGCACGCTGATCTCACCCAACGAGATCTCGTTGTGGAGTGAAAGGAAATCCGTCTTTTTTTAGAGAACCGGCTTTTTTGGCTCAACTCATCAAAAAGAGCCAGCTCTCAAATGGCTCACTTGCTTTGATGATTAATATTACGAATTATGTTGTATAAAGAAGTTAAGGAAAAAAAGGAAGTATAAAAGGAGAAAATAAAAAAAAAGACAGGTTTGTGGTTATCCCTTTAATTGGTATATTACCAACAATAATTTGATGCAGAAATGAATTAATAATTTGATGATTAAAACTGAATTAATATATAGATTTATATTATATATTTGTCGCCATTTACGATTTCAACCTCGATAACGCTAAATTTTGGGGACCCATAGATCTCTGTTGGGACCCATAGATTTTTGAGCATGCAGGTCCCCGGGAAAAGAGAGAGAGAGAGAGAGAGAGAGAGAGAGAGAGAGAGAGAGAGAGAGAGAGAGAGAGAGAGAGAGAGAGAGAGAGAGAGAGAGAGAGAGAGAGAGAGAGAGAGAGAGAGAGAGAGAGAGAGAGAGAGAGAGAGAGAGAGAGAGAGAGAGAGAGAGAGAGAGAGAAAACGAAATACAAGTACAGTGTCTTTGTTCGAGGCACCTGGCTTTGGCAACATCAAGTTGACATATTTCAACCTGCAGCTTGTTTTTCTCTTGCGCTTCTCTGAGTGTTGTCTCGCGGGCCGGATTCAATCCCTTAGCGGGCCTGATCTGGCCCGCGGGCCGCCTGCTTGACACCTGTGATTTAAAACAATAGCGAGAATTCAGACAACGCTTCAAGTCACATATTTATCTTCCAGGCTCATTTTAACTCGTCAAATTCATGTTATTTTTATTTTGTTTGCAGGTTTACACCAGATATGGGAAATGTTACACCTTTAACGGGAACAAGACCACATCCAGGAAAACCAAGCAAGGCGGTATGGGAAATGGATTGGAGATTATGTTGGATATCCAGCAGGATGAATATCTACCAATATGGAGAGAAACAAGTAAGAAAACAAACATTTGACGTCTGTTTAAAAATGATTTTAGGTGGGAGATTTACTGCAATCGCTTTCTCTTGTCAGAATGTGTGAAGTGATGAGAAAAAGTAATCTATTATTGTCAGTATTTGAGGGAACGCATGCAGGTTAAGCGAGCGCATGCAGGTCATACATAATTCATCGCGCGTGGCAGTCTTAACGTCGATTCGTGGAAAGTTTGAATTCATTCAGCAAGAAATAATCGAAATACGGTTTCCAGTATGGTGGAGTTGCCACGGTCGATTACCAATATGTTAATTAAAATCAGAATTGGAAACAGCGAATCAAATCAAATGAAACACATTATGGCAACATTGCATGAAGTCTTAGAATTTGTGGGAAAGAATCACCCAGAAAAAGTGTTAACAGATCGGGCTATCGCTCATTACGATGACGTCTTACTCGCACATTTCCAACAAATTGTCAAAAGCCGGCACAACCAGACGTCATTGGATCAGTTTTTTAAGAAATGCCGGGCAAAAAAACACAGCGGACCAGTAAACACAGAGGCCCAGTTAAATGGCAAAAATAATTTTGTACTATTTATTTTATTACTTGTTTTTTACATTAAGTGCCTCTCATTTTATATTTATTGTGCGGTAATCTAATTTTAACAAAAATATATTGTATTTTATGATGCTTTTTTATGATTTATTTAAAAGAAAATATACTTTTGCGGGGCTTGGAACGGATTAGTGCATTTACATTCAAATTAGGTCTCTACTTACAAATGTTTCAGGTTACCAAGGTACTCCCACAACAAATTAAATTTATAAGTAGAGGTTCTACAGAGTTAAGTTTGTTATGTTGCCACTCCTGTCCCCAGTGTCTCTTTGTTTCCCCAACCTTCATAAAAATATTGCAATTTTAACAAAGCATTATTGTCTACAGCGCCAATATTCAAATTATGCAGCTGTCATTTTTAATGTCAGTTATTTCAATTGACTTTTTTCTGTATTTGCATTATTTTATAGTTTTTGCATTTATCTAATAAAATGCAAAGAAAAATAACTCTTTTCAGTTTGTTAGGTATAACATATGTTGTACTTTAAGGGGCAGTGTGTATTATTTAGTACCTCTAGTAGTAACAATTATTATTCATTTAAAAAAAGACAATATTGATTTAAATTACAAAAATATATGAACTATCATAAAGACACGCATGTGTTCAAATTCTAACATGTCGGGAAATTGGTATTTGTTTTACATGGTCCTCACATAAAGGATGCTGATTTAATGATTTGAGTATCCGAAAACTAAAAACCTTGCAAAACGCTTTGCAAAAAAAAAAAAAAAAAAAAAAAAAAAAAAGAAAATCCGTATTTTTTAGTCACTTTTTGTCTCCGTGGTAAGTATTCTTACAGGTGCACTTGCACAACATCTAGTGGGAGAGTAATACACACGGTCCCTTTAAAAAGGTGTAATATATTACTTTACATTAATGTTGTATGCCTCAATACCAACTTGATGGAAAGGTATATTATTACACAAATGAAAAATGCTATATATTTTGTAAATGTTTGCATGAATATATATTTATAAATGCTTTTGATATCAATGTGGTATCTTTTATTCCCATCCATCGCCGAGTAATCGTCTCTAGACTGTATCGGCAAACAAAAATGAATCAATCAAAAAAATGCTCCTGGACGCACCCAACTGCTACATTTTTTAACCCATTGCAACCTGCAACCTAAAAAGTTTGCAATCCCCTGGTCTAGAATCTCAAGCGTTCACTATAAAATCCCACTTATTTTTTATGTACTCCATCAGCTGTAGCTGACCTTTCTTTTGAGATTAGAAAAGCCGAAGGAAAAAACAAAAAGAACACGGCTTATCATTTGATGCTAAAACTGTTACTCGTGTGAAGTAAACTGAGGTCTAGTCTGCCTGAACAATTATCTGAGATCAAAAATTGCAACCTATGAGGCTTTCGATGGTGACAGTGGGCTCAACTTAATTCCAAACAAGTAGCGGTTTGGCAGATAGGGATTACATCTTCAAAAGATGTCCCGCCGATGAAGAGCTAGAAGCCTCAGTTAGAATTTGCTGCCAAACTTTATTATATTAACACGAACGAGGATGGTCTGGTCGATGATTGCCCTTCAAACATCAGTCAGAATAATTGTTGTAATGGCCAGAGTTTGTCGATTGTTTTAGGAATTTATTTTTCGATTTACATATGTAATTTTCAATCTTGCATGTGCATTTTTAGATCTTGAGCAAATCCTTGTAAAATTATAGATTGTACATTTTCAGTCGCAGCAAGCCCTTTTAAATATTACCTGAATTTTTTGCATGGCTTGTAAAAAATATCCATGATTTATGTGTAATACTTGCACCAAAACACATTTCATATATCCCTGTTTCATACCTGTCAACCTCCAGGGCTCCATGCCCTTACAAACTGTCGTATTTTCCCTTACAAAATAATCTTACATCATTTTTTTTTTTTCAAACGTGTTTATTTATGTAGTCTAACATGTTATATTATACATGTGTTTCGTTATATTATTTATATTGTAATTAAGATTTTGTTGTGAGATACTGAGTTGCTCGACATGAATGAGGTTTATTATAAAAAAGTTAAAAAATGAAGTAGCTTGGATGTTTACCGTAAAAGGAAAAAAAACATGCAACTATAATTAAGTAGAATAATACGTTTTCTTATTCAAATTATGAATTCATTTTCTGCATTAAATTATTGTTGGTAATATACTGATTAAAAGGATAACCACAAACCTGTCTTTTTTCATTTTCTCCTTTTATACTTCCTTTTTTTCTTAACTTCTTTATACAACATAATAATTCGAAATATAATGCATCAAAGCAAGTGACCCGTTTGAGAGCCGGCTCTCTTTAATGAGTTGAGCCGAAAAAGCCGGTTCTCTAAGGAGAGACGGACTTCCTTTCACTACACAACTACCACATGGATGCAATGGGAAATCCCCAGGCGGCAGACGCATGCGCACAGTAGCATCAAACGCTCTCTTCGTTTGCAACGAAAAAAACGATACCGAAATAGAGGCTACCGCGGCGAACTCGTTTGACTTGATTGGTTTGCCGTTTCTTGATAGTCGTGTATACCAGATGGAACCCATCATTGACAAATTTGCGTTTTTCCGTACAGATTTTCCTGTACGTTGTACACGTCTTAAAATGCATAATAAATGTACTTTGTACGGCAAAAACGTACAGGTTGACAGGTATGCTGTTTAGGTGTAAAATGCACCTCTTGGGAGATAGGGGTGTAGAGCAAATAAGCCCAGCACAAAATTGACTTCCAAATAAATCAGAACTTTGGAATGGATGGAACAACTGCGTCCCCTTTTGGACAGTTCCCGAACACACCAATTCACCATGTACCATAATGAAATCTGATAACAAGTTTTGAATGTAATTAAAACATCCAAGGCAATGTATGGATAAAATAATGTTTTCACCGTACGTAATTATGTCGATTGGAGGGGCATTCTCAAGTACGGAACATTAAGCAAATTTCTCACTTCGTTTGCTGGTTCTTGGGAATGAGCGTTTTTTTCTGAACAAGGGAATCTCCCTAAATCGAAAAGCATTACAGCGGGAAATGTTCTTTTTGTGCTAGTAACTTTCAGCGGTCGAAAACTCCCATAATGTCCCCCTCGCCCTTTTCCCCTATCATTAATTATCAGTGTTAATAAATTGTGTGTGTTATTTGCATCAGCCTGGTTCATTGATTCAATTTTCTTGGGATTTTATCTCATATCAGAACTCAAAAGAATTCAAGTAATAGTAATTTAATTTTTATCAGTGTGGGGAATTCTAGAACCCTTCAGAGAAAGATTTATGGTGGAGCACAAGCAATATCTATCCCCCAAATCATCGAGCATTATCGCGGCAAACTTTCTTTTCGTGCTAGTAACTTTCAGTGTTCGAAAAACTCCCACAAAACTCCCATAATCTTTGTTTACTGATTGCAGTAAAGAATACTTTGTTTCAATCGTAACGATTTTCAAAATGAAGGCTAAAAAGATCCCTACAGGGGGCAATGACGCTTCATAGGAAAATGCCACACAAACTAATGCTATCTGCTGTTAATCACGAGGGTAGGAAGAAATGGCGTGTCGGCGTCATTATTAAACAGACTTTTTAAGAAACATGGTAACATTTTTAAGCATTTACAAGCACTTCACCCAAACTTCAAACATTTTTCAATCTTTGAAAACACATTAAAATTCAAGCATTTTCAAGGATTTCTGCACTCGTACAAACCCCCATAAATATTTAAGAGACGCAAAAAAATCAATGATCTACGTCCTTTGCCTTTTTAAGACGAGACTTCTCTGGAGGCCGGAATCCGGGTTCAAATCCACAGCCAGGATGAGCCCCCTTACATTCACCAGCTGGGTTTTGGTGTCTCTCCCGGTTTCCAGACCTTCGTTTCGTGTCAAGAGCAGAGGGTAAGTCTTTATCCTCTTCATCTACAAAGCCAACCTGGAAATCATCACTACCTTACCGCTCGCATAAATCAATGTGTGCTCAGCTGACATACCTGCCCCAGCCGTGGGGGAACTGCCGCTCTAGCAGCAAGGAGAAGTTCCCCGGGTACGACAAGTACAGCATCAGCGCTTGTCGCCTGCTTTGCGAGACCAACGAGGTCGTGCAGGCGTGCAACTGCAGGATGGTACACATGCCAGGTATGCTCAGATTTTACTGACAGATACAGAAAGAATACAGCTTTAACGCAAGTGTTAAAGCATTAAAGCTGCTTTAACTTTTAAAGAAAGGGAAATAACATTTTTACTGTCAGACATTAACTTTTTGCTTTCTAGCTGTGCAATCAAAGCTCAAGCTGTGTTGGGTGGTGCTAAAAAGTATAAGGAAGATTATAAACAATGGAGACTCCTAACGACCAAACCATACCTTTTTCTGTACCCGGAGTCGTATACCTCTAGGTCAGGGATGTCAAACCCAGTTTTTCTGACTTTTCTGTTCCAGGCCGGATAATTAAAAGAATGTCGTACGTTTATTACCCAGCCCACATTAATAACCTACCCTACATATTATAATCACGGATTACAAGGGATTTTTTTTTAAACACAACACATTTATTCACAAACAATGGTAAATGTTCTGCATTTATATAATGTTTTTCAAGTCACTGAAGACCTCCCAAGGCCACTTAACAATGAGCTTAACGCTTACCCATTTACCAGGGATGTGATTGAGGTGAGGAGAAAAAAGTCGGAAACCTAGCCAGGGGTTTGGGGGCCACAGCCCCCCCAGGGGGCCCAGGGCGGAGCCCGGTGGGGTGGCGAAGCCCCCCCGAAGCTCCTGGGCTTTAAGCAATTTACTTGTCCAAAACCATGCTTGAATTAAGGTCAGTGATAAGGTCTTTTCTTCTGAATTGTTGGATGGCAGACTTCTTCCATTCTCGACGAGGTCTTAGTGGCTAATAATGCTAACAAGCTAGTACGTTTAGCGAGACGTAATATATCCGAAGGCCAACATTGGCTAGCAGCATTAAGGGCAAAGAACTGAAATCTCATTGGATTAGAGAGAGATGGACACATTCGAGCCCAAATCAAATTTTCAGTTTACTGAATTCCGTGTCACCCCGACATTCAAGTGATTTGAAAATAAAAGTTCGCTTTAAGAATCAATAAGTGAAGTATACATACTATCTTAATCTTAAAATACGTAAACTATGGAAAAAGTGAAAGTGAAAAAGTCGGAATTCCGACTATAGTCGGAAAATCACATCCCTGATTTACACACACTTACACACCAAAAGCGGCGACAATCAGGCAAGGCGCATCTGCTTATCGGGGATATTAAAGCCAACCATCCATTTTCTCCCGCTCTTCTGGGGTCGGGTTGCGGGGGCAGCAGCCTCAGCAGGAAAGCCCAGACCTCCCTATCCACTTCATCCAACTCATCCGATGGGATCCAGAGGCATTCCCGGGCCAGCCGTAGTGTATCTCGGCTTTCCCCCGGGATCTCCTGCCAATGGGACATGCCCAGAACACCTTCCAAGAGAGGCGTCCAGGACTCACCCTTATCAGATGCCCGAGCCACCTCAACATGCTCTTCTCAATGTGTTAGTTTGGAAAAGGTATTTTATCTGTAAATATCACATTGAGCTTCATGTCTGCTCGGTTAAGAGAGGAAACATGGCCTATGTATTTGGCAAATCAAACCGAGGTGCACACATTTGACCCAGCAGACGCACTTGCTGGAGTCACTGTTCAAATACAAGGAGAAAACCTGCTCCTTGATACAATTCAACAATCTCCTTCCACACCACCCGTGCCACTTGAGCTTTAGTCTACTTTCAAGATCCCCATTTTTCTGGAACATACCTCTCAGCTGTGATTGACAGTAGCGTCCCACAAAATGAAAAATACAGCTGGGCTGGGCTCCAGTCACTTTTTGACCCTGAAAAGGAAAAGCAGAATGAAACACGGAGGCATGGATAACATTGAGTGACAGCCAGGGGGATTCTGAATTGAATTAGCAGTGCCCTCTTACGATTGGAATTTTCACAGGCAACTGTTTTAATAATCAGTCGATCTGCATTGACATGATATGATGAGGCATACGCAAAATAATCCATCTGCATCTTGGCCTTCTTGAACCTTCGGAGGACGGATGTAATTTGCAAGTCCGACCTTGAGTTCCTTCACTTTTTGGACGTGGTGGCAGCTCTCAGTCAGGTGTCAGTCCCGATTAACATCTCTGTGAATTTGCCAACCTGTCACTGGTACAACGCGCCAACAATTTGCAGCGCTTATTATGGTTATGGCTTGAAAGAGCAAAGCAGGTTTTATTGGCCACTATGGTCATGGTTAAGGCTGAAACTAAGGACTGTTTTAATACTCACTGACTATTGAGATGATTAGTCCAATAATCGCACAATTATTGATTTTTTTCTTACATTCAGCTTGAATTTGATTTAATTATGTGGCAAATGATAACACAAGAAAAACGGGTAATGTGAAAAATGTTTTTTTTACATACTGTGGGTTCGTACAAAAATTATATTAAAATAACCTATATTCAACCAATTGGGGGCTGTGCTCGGTCCATTGAGACATGAACACATTGTGAATGTTATTTGAATCTTACCGAGGCGAGTCAGACTCCATTTTGTGTAACTTTTTATTTAAAATGTTCATGTATCTTTGCAATCGTCGTTTTATTCTGCATTACTACGCTAAATGCTCCCAAACTTTAGAAATGTTCGTATGCGTTCTTAACCTACTAGATGTCTACACCACCAGGGACAGAAACACTATTGGGCATGAGCAACTCTCAGCAAAGATTATATTCATGAAGAGTTGCCTCACTTTTAGAAAAACGTGTCTGGTGACAATAGTTGACAATTAATTCCAAAAATAATTCCCTTATGGTTATTTTCCACTGTGCCAATCTGCTTTTATCTTACTTCTAGCAGAGCTTTTCGGAGCAGAAGACATCATGTTTGAGGAATGGGGGCTGGGGGAGGATGCTGGACAGTGATGTCATGCTGTTCCCTACAGGTTTTTTCTTTTTTTGAAGCATCAGAAGGCCTGCTTCGAGAAAAGTCCAAACACAAATCCAAACCCTAAAGATCATGAAAAATGTGTTTATTCGAGTATGTCTAAGAAATGCGCGGTCTTGCCTAAATGAGGGTGCAACAAAGTCTATTTGCGTAATAACGTGACTCCTGCTTCACACCCGAAGACTCACAAACGCCATCGATAGGAGTAATTTGTTTGTCTCCAAGTAAAGAAACGATTAATTTCGATTGCTCCAAAAATCTGACCCCTGAACCCATTTGGACAGCATGTAAACGTCAGAGTTGTCCACTGTAATAGTGTGTGACTGGATTAATAAGTCAAAGACTTGATATGGAATACAAAACACCGTCGTATTAGAAAACGGCTGTATCGAACAAACTCTGATCACGGTTGAAATGTTTTCATTTTCCGTAATTGCCCAGACTCCAGGGGATACAAGTGAGTGCTAAACGAGGTGTCTAGACTCGCACAGCATGCGAGTCAGCAACGTAACTGCAAAGAGTCGGCCGCTAAATGTAAACTGTGCCTTTCGATCCAAGCACCTGCTGGCTGCATTTATTCTTGAGAAAGCAATACAAGAGGCACCAAATTAGTGCTGGGGAAAAAAGACCCTCAGATTAAACATTGCCGGGTTTCTTGCAAATCATACACAGGTCTGGATCAGGGTTGGGGGAAAAATAGTGACTTTTTTACACTTTGGGGTAAAAGACCAAAAACCATTTTGTGAGAATGTCAAAACTATTTGCAATGTTGCAGAGTATACAAAATCGCGACATTTCCATTAGTAATTTACTTTTGTGCAGGTTGCATTTGGGTTATTGAAAAGCACTGTTGTGGAATGTGGATAATAACTAATGATAAGTATGTAGTAGTGTAAGGATAAGCGGTTCAGCTAATGAGAGATGAGATAAGTATGTAGGCATCAGGTGAAGGTCGTGGGATGACGTTGTTGCAAGAGGTCACAAGCTGATATGCTGGGGGTGGACGACCTTCACCAGATATCTTAACCTTATTTGAGAACACTATAAAAGCAAATGTTGAACGTCTGGAACTTTGAACGTGTCCCGAATGCAACAAGCAGTGTTCCCTTTTTGCCCCATCTCCTCTCTGCGTATATTTTGGGGTGACACCAAAAGTACTTGCGAAAACCATTAGATTTAGTTCTTCAAGGAATTGTCCATCAAGTAGCGCTCTTCAGTGCCCGGATGGGCCTCTAGATTAGCTGTTAGCTTGGAGAAACAAAATGTATCGCAGCATGCACAAGAAAGGATTAGAATTGCAGTATAATATTTACTGAATTGTTTGCTCTTGTTGTCCAAGTTTTCATATCCCACCCAAGTTTCACACGGGTAGGTGATTGGTTGCTTCAAACACGACTGGTGAGGAATGTCATGATTATTGATGTGACTCAGCTGTGCCCACTCCTTTGGCGCCAACTGCCGCGGATTCTGATTGGCTACCGATCAGTATTTGTTCCGAGTCCTGTCTATGCCCTTTTGTCAGTCCGCCTGCGAACCTCAGTAAACACTAGGCAAGCCTCTTTTGACCCTGACTCACGTTTTTTTGATCCTGACCACGTCTCCTCTCCCGTACCGGCTTACGACCTCTTTTTGTCCCGGACTATGTCTTCTCTCCTATTCCGGCTTACGACTGGCTTCCGACCCCGACCACGTTTTGCTCTCCTGTCACGGCTACCGACTGGCTTTTCCGTCCCTGACACCGCCATCGCTCGCCAAGGAAAAGATCCACTTCCGCGTTCGGAGCACAATCCGAGTATCAGAGCAACTTGCTTCCTGCGTCCAGCGAACACTGGATCATGGGCGCAACCTTTTCTCTTTCTTCCAATAAAACTTGTGAGAAATGAAACGCAAGTGGGTCCTGTCTCCATTCTGGTCCTGACAAGGAAGGCATGAAACAAACAGCTTCAGGAGGCACTCCGTTCGCTTGTGTTCACTAAAAGGGTGGGTTTTGAATGGATCGCTAGAGACTGACACAACCCAAGCGGACAAAGACTAATAGTACCACTTTATAATATTCCTCAGGGCCATAACTATTACATTATGCTATGACAGCTGCACCATTAGAAGTGCTGCTCCATTGTTTTTTAACAGTGGCAAATCAATTTGGGAATGAAATCACAAATGGCTGCTTCCTGGCACGTCCTTATACGGGGGAGAATGCAAACTGGACCCCACTTTATGAGGAATGAGTCCTTGTAGCAAGATAAAGCACACCAAAAAAATTTAATTAATTGATCATGAACAAGGATTACTTGGAAGTACTGAGAGTGTTTGCTTCCTACAGTGATGTATTGCATAAGGAGTTCTACTAATAGTCGATTTTACATTTAATAAATGTAAATGGTCTGAATTTATATAGCGCTTTTCAAGTCAATGGAGACCTCCCAAAGCGCTTTACAATGTGCTTCACACTTTTCCCTTTTACATACACTAACTAAACAATAGCAGCGTCAGCCATGCAAGGCAACTACCTGCTCAATGGTGAGCATTCGGTATCTTGCCCAAGGACACGTCGACATATAACACGAAAGAGCCAGGAATCGAACCTCTTGATCCCAAGACGAGCGCTTTACCTCCTGAGCCGATTTGCCCATCTGTCCCACTTACTGGTTCGCTGATTAAAGGTCTTTTTGGGGTCCCTGGACCTTCAGTTATAATTACTGTCAACATATTACTCCCCAAGGGTGTTGTACCTCTTATCTTTTAAATTTGATTTTCCTCCATGTTCCTGTCTGGAGCCTTCGCCCTGAAAAGAAGACCCGCAGGTACGAGAGCGTTCTCCATTTGGGCCCTGCTGTTGAACCTGGTCATCGTATTTATTTTTTATTTAATATTTTTATTAAATATTATATTTTAAATATTGTTATTTATACCAGCTCGTCAGCCTTGGGGGTATGGCGCCCGCCCCGAGACTGGGAGGTTGTGGTTCAAGCCTTGGCCGAGTCATACCTAAGACTTAAACATTGGTACCCGTTTGCCTCCCTGCTTGGCGTTCAGCATTAAGGGTTGGAATTGGGGTTTTGGTCACCTAATGACTGAGCGAGGGGGCTGGGAATCCCCTTAATATTGTACTATAATAATTTCATATTTTATATTCAATTTGCCCCGCGACCCTCCTGAGGATAAGCGGTGCAGCTAATGAGATGAGATGAGATACAGTATTTAATTTGTTTGTTAATATGACATCCATTGCAACCTGGTCATCACGTGCGATCCCTTCTCAAGGTCTCTTCATTTTCTTCATGTTGAGGCTTTTGAGGTTTTCCTTGCCCTCATGTAGGTTTTAGATCAGGGGATGGTGTCATAATATGTACATGATTCAAATTGAATCGTTTCTCCGGCGCCGTCACGAATGGCAGCCACTCCAGCAGCTCCCGTGTTATTTTCGATTGTTCTCAGCTTAGGGATGCTGCTGGAAAAGTGAATTTCCCTTCGGGGATGAATAAAGTATCTATCTATCTATCTATCTATCTATCTATCTATCTAATAGTCTGTAGTTTGCAATAGTCAGTGCAGCCCTTTGAGACTCCTTGTGATTAAGGGCTATACAAATAAACATGACTTGACATTTTGTCCCACTAGTAAAACGAGTTGACCCACTTTTTGGCCTAACCGAGATTTTGTCTGATTTGTTAACTTTATGGGTTTTTATAAACACGATTTTACAGTTTGATGTATTTTCTCAAGTGCATTTTCACTATTTTTTTTTGTATTTTAAATGTCAATGATTATTAACTTTGCATTTGATGACTGACTTCCCGTTTTACAGTGGAGGTTATATTTTAGAGCAAGGGTAGAACTGAGATCCACAAGAACCAAATTCCTCCTCTGTAGTTTGTAATAATCTCTGCTCTGTGCAGCCCTTTGAAACTTCATGTGATTAAGGGCGTCACAAATAAACATGATTTGACTCCTTGTTTCTAATGTCTTTCTCATTATGAATCAAACTGCCAGAGAACATGACTGAGTTACAGCCGGCATAAACATGTATGGTTCTTGAGGACCACCGATCTTTAAGCTTCAGCAAAGTCGAAGTTATAGTTGAATATGAAGGAGACTGTATTTCCTTTATAGGACTCTTGAGAGCTGTTGGCTTAAGATCTTGTCAAGGGAGACCAACTTGTGAATAAAAAGCCTTTTTAACACACAACCACACAGGCGGCCACAGCTGTTCAAATGTTACGTCACTGACTTTTAGTAAACAGGATGTGGGAGATAATCCCGTCTTGCACTCGCAGTGGTCGAAGCTCTAGTTATAGCTTTGTTTGAATATACTAAGGAAGGGAAAAAAATCCTCCGGCACCATCTGGTCACTGGAGAATAACTTTGGTCACTCAATAAACATACAGATTGAATATCCTGTTGGAGTTCTGTTCACTTTCTATGTTTGCTGGGGTTTAAATTGTTGCAATCATGCCTTTTAATTTATTTATTAGAGTGTTTTGTTCTGCCCAATTAGGTCTTGTCTCGTCACTATGCTTGTTATTTTCTAGTTTTTATTCGTTGTTTCTGGGATTTCTGTCTAAATGTTTATTAAGATAAACTTAAGATAGATACTTTATTCATCCCCGTAGGGAAATTCACACTTCCAGCTGTATCCTTGTGTTGAAAATAAAATAATAATAAAATCAAAGACATAGAATACAGAAATACCCAATATAACTTGTTGATATAGAGTATTTAAATAGTGCTACAAAAAATACACACTGTAATAAAAATAGGGTAATATGCAAATGTGGGGGTGGGGTTTAATGTCGGCTTTTACTCCCCCGGGTGGAATTAAAGGGCCTCATGGCATGAGGAAGAAATGATCTCCTCAGTCTGTCCGTGGAACAAAACTGTGACAGCAGTCTGTCGCTGAAGCTGCTCTTTACTTACTGTAAATTAGACTCAGAATTACAACAATTTTTTTTATTTACGTTCTTAATAGAGACTAAGTCTAAAGTTCAAAATGTGAACAAGAGAATTTAAAGGCCCTCAATTAAACTTGTAGCATTTTGATAGATAGATACTTTATTCATCCAGATGATAGAGATAGATAGATAGATAGATAGATAGATAGATAGATAGATATAGATAAAAAGATGTCTATATACATGTCTAGATAGATAGATACACTTCATTCATTCCCGTAGGGAAATTCACACTTCCAGCAGTATCCTTGTGTTGAAAATAAAACATTAATAAGGTAAAAGGAATATAATACATAAATACCCAATGTAACATGTTGATATAGTGCTACATAAAATGCACACTGTAATAAAAATATGCAAAATGGGGTAATATGCAATGTGGGGGTGTGGTTTAATGTGGGCTTTTAATCCCCCAGGTGGAGTTAAAGAGCCTCATGGCATGAGGAAGAAATGATCTCCTCAGTCTGTCCGTGGAACAAGACTGTGACAGCAGTCTGTCGTTGAAACATAAGCACAATTTTCATAAGCACAATCTTTGAAAATCGAGTTGACAAAAACCCAGACAGTGCTCAACTAGTTTTTTTTTTTTATATTTTAGTTTCTTGGTTGTTTTCATTGAATTGTTATTTGTTTTGACGGTATTTCCTTTTCTGTATGTGGTCTATCTTTTAGGGTTGTTGTATTGCGAAATGAAATTCTTTGCTCTTCGGCTTCCTGCTTCCCTGCACTTGGGCCCTGTGGCTTTATGCCCTGTGGCTTTATGCCACCAAAACCCTCAGCAGCTGCTACTTGCAGTGGCCACTGAATATATCTGACTTGAAATTCTTAGAAAGCAATTTCTTTTATCCAGTTGTCTGTGTTCAGTTAGATGTTGTTCAGTCCAAGCTTTCGCTCACGTATAGCCCATGAGAAAAAGCACTGAAAGAAATATATTTTTAGTTGGCATGTCAGGGATATACAATGACAGTAAGGTTGATTTATGGTCACTGTCACCTCAATGTTAATGGATTGAAGTAAACTAGTGTGTTTTATTAAAAGTTTCTTACTCTAGATAGATGTCTAGATAGATAGATAGAAAGATGTCTAGATAGATAGATAGATAGATAGATGTCTAGATAGATAGATGGATAGAAACTTTATTCATCCCTGTAGGGAAATTCACACTTCCAGCAGTATCCTTGTGTTGAAAAATAAAATAATAAAATTAAACATATAGAATACAAAAATACCCAATATAACGTGTTGATATAGAGTATTTAAATAGTGTTATGGAAAATACACACTGCAATAAAAATAGGGTAATATGCAAATGTGGGGGTCGGGTTTAATGCGGGCTTTTCCTCTCCCGGGTGGGGTTAAAAAGCCTCATGGCATGAGGAAGAAATCAGTCTGTCTGTGGAACAAGTTGCTTATAATAGAATAGTAAGTTGTTTAATCCATTCCTAATGAACCGCGTTGTTTCAATATAGTTGTCACGTCTTTTGATCATGTGTCAGTTGTGACACATTTGTTATGTCCCTACGTTGAAGTGGACAGGTGCACTTTAGTAGCCATTTTCCACGTTATAATTTTTATTTTCCCTTTATAAAGATATTGTTATGTCCCTTAAGTCGCATTGCATTTTTATTTCGCATGCGATATTTGAATTCTTAAAGCAGTTCCCCTGTGATGGATGATGTTGTCACTTGCTATGTCCCTTTTAATGATTAAGTTATCAGTATCTATGCATTTTTTTCGGACAATGAAGTAAACGTTGCACTCGACTTGCTATTGTCATGATTTGCCCATTGCCCTCACCTGTGCCTGCTCGTTTGGCTCCAGCTACTGCTCATTTCCTGATTAGTTCCTGTCCTATTTAAACTCAGTACTTTCATTCACGCCTTGTCAGTCCGTCAGCGAACCTCTGCACTTGCAGGGCAAGCATTTTTTGACTCTGGCTCCTGTTTTGTTCCCGACCTGTCCTGGTTCTGTTTCCTGTATTGATACCCGATCCAAGCTCCGTTCTCCTGTACCAGATACAGGAAACAGGGTCTGGATACAGGTATCGATCCCTGATCCAAGCTCCGTCCTCCTGTCCCAGCTACCCATATCACGATTCTTTTACCTGTTTCGATCCCTGATCCAAGCTCCGTTCTCCTGTCCCAGCTACCTGTATCCTGATTCGGTTTCCTGTATCGATCCCTGATGCAAGCGCTGTTCTCCTGTCCTAGCTACCTGTATCGTGATTCTGTTTCCTATATCGATCCCTGATCCAAGCTCCGTTCTTCTGTCCCGGCTACCCGTATCCTGATTCTGTTTCCTGTATTGATCCCCGATCAAAGCTCCGTTCTCCTGTCCCACCTACCCGTATCCTGATTCTGTTTCCTGTATCGATCCCTTAATAAAGCATTGTGTGAAACGTTACGCATTTGGGTCCTCTGTTTTTACAGGTCGTGAGATTTATATCCCACTATATGTATGAATTATACGATATTCAGTTGTTATGCAGTCCCTAAATTCCTTGTAATGACAAAGTTAACAGTTGGTGTTCACCAGGTTCGCTTGTGATAGTTTTTTTTACAGTTCCAATTTTCTTCTGATCCAATGATTGCAGTCCTATGTCCTTTTGATGATTAGGTTGTCTGAGGCAGAGCAGCATTTTTTTGACTAGAAAGTAAACGGTCACACTTCACTTTTCATATCCAATTATTTATCTTTGCTGTCATATGTCCAGTTACAGGATTTCAGTTGCTAAGCAATATTGTATTCCCTGTAATGGCAAAGCTAGCAGTTGGGATCCCCTAGCTGTGTCACGTGTGATTTTTTTTTCAATTGCTGATAGTATTTTATCATAAAGTCAACAGTTACTATGTCCTTTTAAATGATGAGGTTGTAATTGGCTAAGCAGTTGTATGTCCTTCGTGACGATGTTGTAGGTTATTATGCTGTTTCTAAGGTTCCCTATCCCTATCCGTCCATACGAGCAGTCTGAGGTTACTTCTATGCATCCCGTCCTGCTTTCCCTATCAAAATATTCAAGACAAGGTTTCTTTGTCATCTGAAACCAGCCCTACTCTGTGTTGTTTTTTTATTGTACTGTGGATGAACTTAAAAACTATCGTAAATTCCGAAATGTAAGCCGAGACCTTTGTCAAAAGCTTTCCACCCTGCGGCTTATACAATGAAGCGGCTAATTTAGACATTTTTTTCTAACGACCGCCAGGAGTTCCCAAGCAGTAATGGTAAGAGTGAGACACGTGGAATAGGTGTCGAGTAATACGCAAATTTAATGTAACTTTGCACTTTGTGCATGAATACAACTAGCATGAACAGACCCTCATCATGGAAAAAGTGTCAATTGAAAGGGGAGTTCTAACTACCATATAGGGAATAATTTTACGTGTTTATTTTTAAACGGGAAAAATGTGGCAAAATGAATGGATTAAAAGAAGCAACATCCAACGAAGAACCAACGAAGCAGAACTGTTTAGGGCAGATTTCTATTGATCTGTCAGCATTATTGTGTGTTTTAGAGTAAATATTTTACACAGTTGGATTCTATGAATTGTCATTGATGTAACAATTTTCGTGGACATTCAAAGAAGTTGAAGACGGTCAGGGGAAGTAATGGTGAGGTACCCTGGCTTTAAAATATACTGTTCTCTTGTTTCAGACTAATCATGATGTCTCTCTGAGAAGTATATTTTCTATCTATCTATCTACCATGGTCATATCCCTCAAGAGGGGTGACCGACAGCAAGACAAACACATACTAAAACAAAGAAAATAAGAAAGGGAAAAGTAGCAAAACATTTTCGGACCATAGCCAACCCAAATGCCCAAACACCCACAAGTTAAGCACCTTGGCACCCAAGTTGGTCATGCTTTCGTCCCTACAGATGAAACGGGACACAAGGAAGCGGCCATGTCACTCGGGTCAGGGTGACACAACACACTCTTCTGTTCAACAGCAGGGCCCGACAGCTTTTGCTGGTTTACCCCTGCCGCATCATACAGGTGCCCTGCCCATCCCTTAGAACGCGTCCAGACAACCACTATCCATTCATAACACTTCTCCACTCATTCCTATCACCAACAAGAGCTCTAGATTCCACTATATTACATTACATTTTATTATATTTTCAATCCCAAGAATTTAAGCTTTCCAATGACACTTGGCATGACGTATTTCAGTGACTGGTTACTTCACACAGACACGTATTTGTTTCTCAAAAGTCCATCAAGGGGTTAAGGTATCGTATATTATTAAAACTTTCTGTCTACCGTCTTTCTTTGTAAATATCTCATGTATTAATGTGGGCACATGCAGCTTATAGTCTTGTGTATGTACGAGATGTTTTTTTTTCTTCTATAAATGTACTGGGTGCGGCTGATGGTTGGCTGCGCTCTTTAGTCCGGAATTTATGGTTCTTGTTATCTCTGTGTGCTAACTCCACAGGAAATAGTAAGAATCTGATAAAAGTAAACAGGTTTTTAAAATAATATTACAAAAGCCCATGATGTGACTTATGGAGATTCTATTTAAAGAATTTCAAATTTTAATATTTTACCTCCATAGAAGCGAAAATGTGTTTTCAAGAATAGTATGCCTCAAAGTTAATATTTTAGCATCTGGGTCCATCTCTATATTTGGGCGACCACCCAAAAAAGCTATTAGGCTGTTCCTGTCCTGTGATAAGTGGACAGCTCATGGAAACTCGGCAAAGCTTTTGTCTCTTCGGACAGGAGAAATGTCCAACTACTTTTTTTTTTTTTTATCAATTTCTCATTTCTACTGCGGGTGCTAATTGCACAGCGTTGTAGCAACGAGAATGAACAAGATGTAACAGCCAGTGTTGAAAAAGTCTTGCTGGCGAGCTGATGTCATTTCACTGTACATTACTCAACACACCTCACAATGAAGCCAAACGGCAGAACTCTGCTAACGACTCGAGCCGCTAATGAATTTCGCCTTTTGATCGACTGGCCAGTTTAATTTTTTTTTCCCCCTCAAAGCACGCTCCATTTCTCAGAGATGGCGGATGCGTCCGCCTTCATTGGGAGATGAATGATAAGCGACGGCGTGTTGTTCGCAGCCGGTCTTCCTCATCGCAGAAGACACGGGTCACTGATCATTTTGTTGGTGATTGATCAGACTCATTATGTGCTCTCCTCTCTAGGAACGGCTGATATCTGTCCTCCGAATAAAATCAACTGTGTTGACAAAGCACTTGGTAAGAAACAATCCACCTTCATTTCTTTTCTCATTACACCAAATAACGCAACACAATGGCAATACTGTACAACAGTGGTCAACAACCACAGGGCCGGGGACGGGTCGTTTGGTAGCATGCTACACAAACGAATAAAAGTTAGCTTAAGTTTGACTTATAGCGTATATAATGCACAC
The DNA here is from genome assembly GCF_059441175.1 of Urocampus carinirostris. NCBI lineage: Eukaryota > Metazoa > Chordata > Actinopteri > Syngnathiformes > Syngnathidae > Urocampus > Urocampus carinirostris. The sequence goes on from NC_142362.1 coordinate 9,652,749, forward strand.
TTTCTTTTTAACCACAAAAGAACGCAAAGCCTTGGTTATACACTACGTTTTATGGTAGTAAATTAATATTTTCGAGCGATGATTGATCAGTCGAAAATATTGATGGCCACATTTGCACAACATTGGATACAACGGGAATCGTACCCGGATTGCGGCGAGGAGAGCTTTATCTTTATCAATGGACCACTAGGGGTGAGGTGACATAAGGCTTTTTATCTTATCATCACAATATTTTCATTCACGGTACCACATTGTTGAATACGTGGGCCATGATTAAAAGCATTTATTGACAACATAAACTATAAACAAAATACAAAAATACAATTTACAAAGTATTTAAGTGTTTTCTCTATTCTATAGCATTCGTCTCTGGTAACGTGAATAAAAATAGTATAATATAGTAATTACATTGTGGATTTAGGCTCATTATTATTATAAATATTGTTATTGTAATTAATGTATTACAGATCCTATCCTACTTAAGACTATTTGACTTACATAAAACGGAAGATACGAAAAAAAAATTGGGGATGTCGAAAATATCCGGACATATCTGTAAGTTAGATTTTGTATTGTGTGCATCTTTTTCTGAGTACAGGACATTACTATAATGCTTCTTTCCGCCGCTACCGGCGTGTGGTGGCGCTGTGAGAGCTCACCCAGCATCCACCTGAAGAAGAAATCCGGCTTCTACTTCCTAGTTCGTGTGAAAATATACTACGTGCACTGTATCTCTAGCGCGCTAAGATCTTTTTATTGTTTATTATATCGTGCATCCATTCAATATGGTTGGTGTAAGGTGTAAAGAAGAGGTGAGCTGTTTCTTTTGAAATGAAAGCGGAATAAGAAAGCTTGATGCGGTTGAGAAAATGGTCGGAATGCTTTTTTTTCTCTTGAAGCCCATCTTCCAAAAGTAAGTTAAACCTTATGTTATTTATCTTTATAGAGCATATCATTTTCTGAAATGATTATTTTTTTAGTACAAAACAATACAGGTTACCTATACAAACCTTAAACATATTTATATAAACCTTAAACGTTCCTGAAGCAACTTATGAACAAATTCAACTGACGAACGATCTCATTCGCAACTAGGGTAGCGTTTGTACCAATAGTATTAGGCCAGGCCTTAAGGATATTGTCAGACATTAAACAACATTACATTACATTGGTACAGAAAAGGTTGAGGACCAATACTGTGCAAGATTTATATATGTATTTTTCAATATAAGTAATACCATAGCCGTGAAGACTCTGAATATCTTAAAATGACTTCCCCATTGTGATTTTGTCACTTTGAATGAGATGACCTCCATTGTTGAACTGTTAATATTAAACGTATTCGTCATTTCTGCGCCTTCTTCCCCGACTCGAGTCTGATCTCAGTTGCAGAACAAAAGTGCCTTGCTTTCAATAACATTAACCGCCGCATAAAAGAAATTATGCGAACCGCCAGACGTTTAGTCTGTATGTGCTGTATGATTTTGCTTTTTTCTGCCATTAAGGCCTCAAATTTAATTAAGCCCCCCCCCCATTACTACGTCTAAGACTTATTCAATCTATTAAAACGGGGTTTTATTCATATGGGTAATACTCATGAATACCATTACGTGAATTATGTCTTCTTGATGGAAGGTAATAGTTTAAAATATCATTTTTAGAAGGTTCCCTAGCGAGAAATATCCCTCATTGTTCTCTGGATAAAATAGACTGTATTGTGAATTGTTCATTCTCATTCCTATCACACCAGAATGAGTATTTTCATACTGCCACGAGTCGTCAGTCTTTTGAATAGAATATTAACAGTAACGTGTCAGTCAAAAAACATTGTCTCAGAAGCATGCATGCATTATACTGTATAATTATACGTCTTAACGTGTTTAAGGGGATTTAAACCATTGTACACTAGTGTAAACGCATCTTTTTGTGGAACGGATCAGGTTTAACAGCAAAACTAAGGTGTGGTCGATGTGTCACTTGCTGTCAAAACAAATCACAATTGTAATGTCGGTTGAAAGTTGGTTTTGTTGTCGCGTAATTCACGTTTCGAAAACAAGATTGTAATCACAATGCTATTTACAAAATCAAAACAAAGCAACCAACTGCAGCAACTGCCTGTATTGTTATAAAACAAAAATGAAAGGCTTTTTTTATGCGAGAGGTTTTCACACGCTGAAGTAATATTGGAATCTTTAACTGCTCCTACCTCAGTTACGTGCAGTGAGGTTTGTTTCTGGTGAGGCAGTCAAATTTACAGATACATCAACATAAAATCTTATCCTCATTTGATTGGCAGAGAAAGATTACACTAGATAAGCTGTGGCATAGAAAGTTTTATTCCCTCAAATTATAAATGAAGTACATACGCTGAAAAAAAGCCATACAACAAAACATAAATTACAAGATGGGTCGACATGCTATTATCTTGTTAATTACAATCACTTGTCAATTACAAATCAGAAACCCTGGTCTCTCTATCGCCCTCTGCCATGAGGCAAGAGATTTGCGTGCCACACTGCTTTGCAGACTCTTACCACAGTAATACGTAGTAGCCTAGATGGTAAGGCGCCCGCTTTGAGACTGGGAGGTCGCTGGTTCGCGCCTCGGCCGAGTCATACCTAAGACTTATAACATTGGTAAAATGGCGGCGCCCTCTGTTGGCTGCGGCTGCATCGGCTCGCTACAACGGGTCAGGTGTATCGACATTTCGTTCTTACAAAGAATGACAATACAAAGGAAATTATTATTATAAATAAATTATCCATATTATAAAATTAAAATTCAAGTAGGTACAAGTTATGTCAAAGACACTCAGCATAATAAGTTGGCTAGTGTTAATCATCTAACGTTAGTGTCTCACGTTGCCATTTCTTACTTTGTAAACAAGCCGCTTTTATTGTGATTAACCAGTGATTCAGAACAGTAATCTTCCGGATATCACATGTATTGCAAATTGTTATGTGCTCTAAAGATTATTACGCTGGATTTAACTGTCAAATTAGCAACGGTTAAAACAGGAGACAAATGTTCAAAAGATAAAATGAGACACCAACCAGCAATGAAGAACTGCTAAGCATCCAGACTTTTAGAAGCTTTAAGATCAGCACAGGTGTATGGGGATACTCCTATTCAAAATATACTGGTACAGATTGTGTGGATAGAAGTCAGGCAGACTGGACGATTTGGTTGGATCTGTGAAAACGTCGGGAGGAAGACTGTATAGGTTGATAGCTAGCGTTGCTAAGGCTGTCCTCAGTTTCTTCTCTAAATCGCGCTCTTTGTGCTTTCCGACTGCACCTAACAGCTGCAGAATATGTTTTTGATTATCCATTACTAATGGTATTGAATAGTTTAGCTTTTTAAGGCTGTCGTCTACTGTTTACTGTCGCCTGTCACGGTGTCGTCACGTGGTTAGGTCAATTAAAGTCAAAAACTGAGCAGCGATTGTGCCAAATTGCAATGCATGAAAAGGTATGATTGTGTCATATGAGATCTTGAAATGTCACATCATAAAATGACTTTTTTACCACTTTTTCGTGAATGGCATCTAGTTTAAAGTGCGTCAAAACGCAAACAGCATATGATTCCCACTTTGAACCAGATTGATGAAATTCTTCACGCAAAAATCATTTAAAAATATTGGTCCAATAGTGCACACTCTTCTTCCAATTCTGTCCAATTTTCTGCATTCCCCCAAATTCCCCGTATTGTGTTTGTGAGCCTGCAGTTAACAAACAAGTATTTGTCCAACGTTACGTTCCAGCACAGCTGCAGAAAACCAGCGTTGATAGCTGTCCATGCGAGACGCCGTGCAATCTCACCCGTTACGGCAAAGAGCTCTCCATGGTCAAAATCCCCAGCAAGGGTTCGGCCCGCTATCTCTCCAGGAAATACGACAAGTCCGAAGACTACATAAGGTAGGAGATCAGCAGGATCACCCGGGAGCGCAGATGCGATTCTCGTAAAACCCATCATTAACTCTGACCTCCAGGCTGCAATCACTTGCAGACAACGTAAAACATAACAACGCAATGTTTATTACAGCATCAGCAGACTTTTTGTTTATCATTAACAATAAATCATTAGTTGGTGTACCGGAATACCCTAAGATCAAATTGAAATTACACAGCATTGATGCAGCAGTTACCATATTTCCAGGACAATAAGGCGCACCCAAAGATTAAAAAGAAATTCCCAGAAGATTGCAGGTGCACCTTATTATCCAGTGCGCTGTATAGGCTGGAAAATATAGGCTACTCAATAAAATTGGAAATGTATAATTACAATGAAATGCCAATGATAACTATAGTTTTGTTGACACTAAATACAAGGATAAATAATATCAAAGGATTTTGAACCTACAAGAAAAGGAGACAACTGTAAAGAAACAAACATAACAAAAAAACCACAATGCCAAATTCCAAATCTGTTTTAAAAGCCCTCCCATGAGACCCTTTCTTTTGATTGAATATCATTGGTAACAAACAGCAGATCTGCCCTAAAAAGTGTGGAAGTCAAACTACAGCATAGGTTAATAGTGACAATGGTGTAAACAGTGAGAAAGTCAAAATAGCGGACAGTGAGGGATAATAGTCAGAATAACAAACTGGCATCTTATGCATTCACCTTTGCAGGTGTCCAGTATTAAAACAGAATAATCCCATACAGACGCTCCCCTACTTACGACCATTCGACTTACGAAAAACGGTAGATACGAACATCCGGACATTGCTGTAGTGCTTCTTTCCACCGCTACCGGCGGCGTTGTGAGAGGTCACCCAGAATCCACCCCGAAGAAATCCGCTTCCTCTTCCTAGTTCGTATGTAAACATACTACGTGTACTGATTTTCTAGCACGCTAAGAACTTTTACGTTTTTATTGGTTAATATCTCATGTATCCATTCAATATGGTTGGTGTAAAGTGTAAAAAATAGGCGAGCCGTTTCTTTTGAAATGAAAGTGGAATAAGAAAGATTGATGCGGTTGAGATCGCTTTTTTTCGCCCACTTTCTACCACAGAGGAGGAAGTAGCCTAACTTTTGAAGCCCAAGTTAAATTTCACTTTATTTATCTTTATAGAGCATATTAATTTATGAAATGTTTATTTTTAGTACAAACAATACAGGCTATTTATACAAGCCTTAAACATACTTATATAAACCTTAAACATACAAAATATAGCACTGAAGCAACTTACAAACAAATTCAACTTACGAACTATCCTGCGGATCTTGTTCATAAGTAGGGCAGCGTCTGTAGTTTAGCCATTCATGAATGGATCTATTTTAGCAGTGAAACACTATTTTATAATATTTTATAATTTTTGTGTTCTACAAAGTAAGTTTCCATAATTTTTTTTATTTATTTTTTGCAACCTTAGCCATCATAGTAGTTAAAATGTGATGTACCTGATCGACAGGTGTTTCTTAGATATAAACATTTTTTTCACAAAAGACTATTTTTAAAAGTGCGCCTCATAATCCCATGCGCCTTATCTACCCAAGACCCGAGCTTCTGGTATAAGCTGCATATACCAGCTCAGTAGCCTAGATGGTAAGGCGCCCGCTTTGAGACTGGGAAGTCGGTGGTTCGCGCCCCGGCCGAGTCATTCCTAAGACTTAAAAAGTGGTCGGCGGCGCCCTCTGTTGGCTGCGGCTGCATCGGCTCGCTACAACGGGTCAGGTGCAATCGACATTTCGTTCTGTGTACATTGTTACACAGAATGACAATACAAGGAAATTATTATTATTATTATTATTATTATATATTTCCACACACGTGGAGGCCAGTTCTTAGGAGGTTAATGTCCAGAAAATACATTATTTTAATCATTAATTAATCTGGTTCTGAGGAATCCGTTGATGATTCTACAAACTAATATTACAAGTACAGCATTGTTTGACATCTTTTCGTTCTAATGTCTGTGTTCTCATGTTTTGGTTTGCTGTATTTTAATATTGTGCTTTTCTTAGAGACAATTTCCTGGTATTGGACATCTTCTTTGAAGCGCTCAACTTCGAAACGATAGAGCAGAAGAAAGCCTACGACGTTGCAGGTTTACTAGGTACGGCAGCATTGTTCAATGCCTTACAATGGGGTCTTGAGATACAAGTTTCATTCATTCCTTGATGACACTTGTAACCCAAGGGAGAAGTGTCTTCCTGTCAAACTGCCATGTAATTATGTATACATTTTTATTTTAAAGGGACACTGTGTAATATTTGACCACTATTTCGCTGTATTGTGTATTGCAACCAAAAAAGAGAGCTAAAAAACACAAGCAAGAATACAAACTAGACTCGAAGTGCACCATTTTTATTCTCATTTTATGCCCATGCTTTCACAAGGTGTTTGCTTTCTGGGGGTACCCATAGAAGTAAAATGGCGGACAATTATGAGGCTAATGTTATTTAAAGAAATGATAATTTATTGACTTATGAGTATTAAAAAAGCATGCTATATGAGAGTTTATGCAATGCTTTTTACTACTAGGAGGGGCTAAATAATACACACTGTCCCTTTAAGAATTTGATCGTTCCCATTCTTCTCCAGCCCCTCCTCTGTATTGATTTTTATTTATTTTATATTTTAAAAGGTTGCAACAGTGTAGCAGCTTCGATTTATTCTATCTTGCATTAAAGGGGGTGTGGCCTTTCTCTGAAACTTGGGGGCGGAGTCGAGACAATCCAAGGGAGATTTGAAGCTATATTTCAAGGGACAGTGTGTATTATTTAGCGGCTTCTAGGGGTAAACGTCATCAAACAACATTGATTTAAACAATGAGCAAAAATGCATGATCATTTAACAAATGGTTTTTAAATACTCGTTGGTTGACAAATGTCTATTTGTTTTACATAAAATTAGCCTCACCTAGAGAGAGCACACATGTCAGCCTTCTTACTGCTAACCGAAAAACTAAAAACAAACAGCTAAGCAAAAAAAGATGAAAATAATGGTCCGGCTTGTTCACTTTTAGTCTCCATAGTTTGTTTTCTTCCTTGAGCTTTTTGGCACGTTTTCAGTTGTGCTACATAATACAGTGACATCAAGGGGTCAACTAATACACACTGTACCTTTAACGTTAGCTAGCAATTTGACAGCACTTCTTTGCTTGAATCACACATTTTTGTCCACAAGTCATAGCAAAATGTTACCCCGATCCCGTGGAACAACGAGGTTTTTTAAGTGAATTAAAAACTGAAATAATCAGCAACTTTTTAAAAATCAATTTCATTTGTTGTTATTAGGTGACATTGGTGGGCAGATGGGGCTTTTCATTGGAGCCAGCATCCTGACTATCTTAGAAATATTGGATTATATCTACGAGGTAAGTATGTTTTTGGAGATGATTTTCTCTAAAATACCGTACTAATTCATTTGAATCAAATTTGGCGACTCGGTGAAACTTTGCCATCATGATGATTTCCCAAAAGTGCTCTTGGCAATTCGCTTAAACACAACTGGCCCTTTTTGACCTCCTTCCAGCGAGCCAAGACAAAATGTCGCCTCGTGTTCCCCTTGGACTGATTGTCATTTATCGTGCGGGCTGATTAATGTCACGCCGCCTGATTTAACCGACGTATCAGACCCCAGAGTTGCTTATTTAGCATGTCCCAATCGGATGTTTGCCATCACGTAAGCGGTCGAAGAGAAGTTCCAGAGAGAAATGTGAGAAACACAACGGTTAAACTGGACAAAACAGGATGAAGGACTGCATAGAATGACGACAAATTTACACTAGAAAAAAAAATAAAAATAAACAGTAGCTGAATGAAGAAAAAAATTGTAGTACAGTATTGGCCCGGTTATCCCGGTTTATGGGTAGCCTGACTTGAAAATCCACAAAGTAGCAATTCCCTTTCATAAAAGTCCCCAAAGGTTAAACTTACCTTACCGACACTGTAACAAAAGTAACAACTGTAGATCTACAAATAAAAACACAGAACACATAACAGTTGAATGAATGGTCTTTATTGTCATTGTACAAAAGTACAACAAAATTAGAGGGCGTCTCCTATCAGTGCAAGAAAGCGATTCAGAGCTAGCATTGGGTATCCTTGGTTTGAGCCAGATGATCTGCATTTATATATATATAGCGCTTTTCAAGTCAATGACTTCCCAAAGCGCTTTACAATGTGCTCCACATTTCCCAATAGCGGCCTTGCAGCCATCTAAGGTGCTAACCTGCTTATTGGGGGTGTTAGGGGTTCAGTGTCTTACCCAAGGACACTTCGACATGTAACACGGACGAGCCGGGATTCGAACTGGGATCCCTTGATCCCAAGACGAGCACTCTACCTCCTGAGCTACTGCCGCCCTAGATCTTCATGATTAAAATGCAACCCCAATGTAGCAGTTTCCAATGAGTGTGAAGGTTATGTAGCCAAGCCACATTAGGCCACGGCTGCGACGCCGCTATTGTCTTCTCTCCCAACCCAGCCTCAATCTCCTACCAAACCCAATAACAATCCACGGTGCACCCGCTAGTGATCACTATTTCTTTACACTCTCCTGACTTTTTCAGAATACAATTTAATTGATGTATTTCTTTTCAATGTAACGAGCCGCTGAAATACTAGCTATAGCTTTAACCGTGCTTTGCAGTTTGTTTTGGGTGGCCACATTGACTTTTGTACTCGACCACCCCGGCTTTTAGAAGCACCAGTCTATCACACTCGTGCACACAGGCATTCACACCCCCCCAACACACAAAGTCCTCCTCTTCCTATCCCTGTGATGGCATTTGCTGTGTGCTGTCTGCTGCAGAACACAATGCACAATACGTTTATATCTATGACAATAGAGACAATAACGGCTTTCCAATTTTGCCTACACATAAGGCTTATATAAGGGGGATTATAAAGTGTGTGTTTAAATTTCTGGACAATTTGGGGGTTTGGGGTCTGGAAGATACGGTACTGAGAAGATGGTTAAAATGTTCACAATGTGTATGGTATTTTTTGAACAATAAGTCACACAACAGTTGATAGTTTGGCCTGGGGTGCGACTTAAAATCTAGTGAGACTTATGTGAAATTATTATCACATTATATGATTGAGTAAACACTTATCACAGGTGCTGTACATCACCTCAAGTTATTTTCACACTAAACTGCAAGAGGGCGGACATTTTTCATAACGCAAGAAGGAGGCGTCTTGGCGTTTTTGGTTTAAGGAGTTGTTTAAAGGTATAAGTGACACAGATGATGAACATTTCATGGGATTTAGTTATTTGGAGTGAAGCTGATAGTTTGGTGAGCATGGTATCTATGCTAGTGTTATCTGGATAACTTAATATGTTTCGTCGTTACTGAAATTACCAGCCATATCAATCATGTAACGTTCGTATACTGTACGAACTTATTCAGCTTGTTGTTCTCTTCTATTCTAAATTGCCTTTTAATATGACATGTATGTTTTTAGTATTCGATTATATAAAATAGATTTCCCCCAAAAAATGCGACATTTCCATGTTTCTTTCTTCTTGATTATACATTTTTTGTTTGGTTCGACTTATAGTCCGGAATAACCGGTACAGACGTTCCCATACTTACGGACATTCGGGTTACGAAAAACTTTAGACACGAAAATATTTTCAGAATGTCGAAAAATATCCAGACATTTCTGTAAGTTAGATTTTGTACTGTGCACCTTTTTCCGAGTTGAGGACAGTGCTGTAGTGCTTCTTTCCGCCACTATCGGTGTGTGGCGCTGTGAGATGTCAACCGGCATTTACCCCAAAAAAGAAATACAGCTTCCTCTTCCTAGTTCTTGTGTAAACATTCTATACTGTATCTCCAGCGCGCTAAGAACTATGACATTTGTATTGTTTAATATCTCGTGGATTCATTCAATATGGTTGGTGTAAAGTGTAAAGAAGAGGCGAGCCATTTCTTTTGAAATGAAAGTGGAATAAAAAAGCTTGATGCGGTTGAGAAAATGGTCGGATCGCTTTTTTTCGGCCACTTTTTACCACGGAGGAGGAAGTCGTCTAACTGTTGAAGCTCATCTTCCAAAAGTAAGTTAAACTTCACTTTATTTATCTTTAAAGAGCATATTATTTTATTAAATTATTATTTTTAATACAAAACATGTTACTTATAAAAACCTTAAACATACAGAATACAGTACTGCAGCAACTTACTAACAAATTCAACTTACAATCGTCCGGAACGTATCTCGTTCGTAAGTAGGGCAGAGTCTATACTTTTCACCTCTTATTCTTAGGTCAACATCTCTGCTTTGGCTGAATTTTTCACACGCCACAATGACTGTCTTAGTCCTCCTTATCTCTCCTTTTCTTCTGTCCCCATTTTCACGTCAGGTCTTCAAACGCCGGCTCCAACGTGTACTGAGGCCACAAAAAGAGGAAAAGAAGAGCAAGCCGCAGGCGCAGCCATCTACTGTTGCGACCGTGGGTGTGGAGGAGATGAAAACAGAGGTCCGGCACGTTCTGTACCATCTTTTTAATGTCTTCCCGGCGGCAGTGTAATTCTATTAAGAAAATAGATGGGAATATTCTGGGAAAAGCTTATTATTTTTCCACTTGTGCGCTAATAGCGTCGCAATGTTTTGAATTTATTTCAGCCGTTTGCTCAGAGGCCGGACTTGTTTACGAGCGAACTTAATGTGGACGTATTGCAAATTGATACAATGTTTCTGTTCACGGCTTCTGCTGTGCCGGCAGTGATGAAAACAACTTGTTAACTTCTTTCTTCTTTTGTTTTTTTAACAGTATTTATGTTTTGTATTTCCATCGGAGGCTCGGGCCAGCGTGTTGTCATTATCACACTGAGCTTTAGTCTACTTTTGTCGTTTTCTTTGTTGACATGCTTTCTTCTTTAATTGCGTTATTTAGGTCGACATTAAATTACCGGCTTCTAAATTTGTGCTAGTCTGCAACATCGACTGTATTATGATTCAATTTGCATAATGAAGAGGTAATCATCGTTCAAGCCACTTGTCAAACTCATGGCCTGTGGATGAATTGTGGCCTGCCACATCATTTTATGTGGCCCACGAGACAATGCTGAGAAGCGCGAGAGAAAAATGAGCTGCATCACATTAAAAATTATTGAGTTTTAAATATGTACACTGGGTGTTTCCAAAGCCAGGCGCAACTCACAAAGCAACCACTGTTTCTGTATTCGCTGACTACCGTTAATCAACCAGAGAACATTGAAGAAGCCCATATCACTGCCATAATAGAAATAGAAGTCATGGATGTGCTGTTTAAGGCAATACAAAAACACAAAATTTAGCTCCTTTATATGAAATCTAACAGTGAAGTTCTCATATAATGTATAGGTAAATCTTTTTATAAAATAAAAAAAAGCAGAAAGACTTGTAAATAATTTATTCAAACATTTAAATTTATGTTTGTATGCTATTTCTGTCACCCGTCTCCACGAGTTCCCTCGGGTTAAATGAATTTTAGTGGAAATTGATTAAATTGATGTTCTGCCCTTTTTTAAGGCACCATTGCCAAACACTGGTTGGTGGGACTCCTTTACCACTAGGGTGTAAGGGGCACCATTTCCGATGGTGTGTTTTGGGCAAGTACAGCTTGGTGGCACCCATCCCTCTCCAGGCCAACATATGCCAAACACTACAGGACAAATAATCTTAGTGAAGGGAAATTAGTGAGGAAAAAAACCCTCAAATCAAATCGTACATCCCTGAAACATTAGTAAATTATGCTAATTTACTAGTCTGGCTCTCGTGAGAATGTTATTTCCCCCAAGCTAAGAGTTTGACACCCCTGTCTTAAAGGGACTGAGTGTATATTTAGCGCCTACTAGTGGTAATTAAAACATCATTAATAAATAAAAAAATATTGATTTGAATAATGAGCAGAAATACACGATTTTTTTTTGAATACTCGTAGTTGTGGAAATTTGTATTTGTTTGCCATAACATGAGTCTTACCTAATGTGTGCTAACATTGTCTAGCTGAATCGGAAAACCTGTCATTTTCCCCTTTTTTCTTTTCTCATTGTCTCGCATTTATTTCTTCTTCTGTTATGCTTTTTCTCATTTTTTCCCTTTTCTATGCCTTTCCCTTTTCTTTTTGTCCTTTTTTCATTTTTGTCTTTTTTTTCTTTGTAGGCTAGGCAAAAATGTTGCGGCTTGGTCACTTTGAGTCTTGAAACTTGTTTTCAGTAGCATTTAACAATACACGGACATCTAGTGGTCAAATATAGAGACACGTCGCTACTTAGCGCTTCAGTTTTTTCCGGTTCACTGCTGCGCAGATTTTCATCGTGCATGATGTTCTGCTTTCTGATTGGCTAAACAGAGGAAGATGCTTTCTATCGCCAACAAAGTTTACCTTTCTACCTGCTAAACCTAATCAGGACCCACATGCGGGTCTCTGGCACTCCCTAGTGGCTCCTTGGCACTTTTTCAAAAATGTTTGATTTCTGTAGGACAGAACCGGATGATAAATGCAGTTTTCCATAATGGCCACATGATTGCCGCAAAGTATCATGTAGAGTGAAGTAGATCGGGTCCTTAATTCATAAAGTTGTACAATAGCACAGCAAATTATTCTTAAGATTATAATTTGACAGTAAAAAAGTTATTTGTAAAACTAGAAAACAATTTATTTTTAAGTACGTAGCTTTTATATGTCAATAAAATGATTAAGCCTGTAAATTGGGTCGGTTCTTGAGTACTGTAATACTTATTTAAATAAATAAATGTCTCTACTTGGCAGATTTTCACGCTTTGCGGGGTGTTCTGTCCACCATTATCCATGATAATGGATGGATTACTGTGACACTCTCCCTTTAATTATTCAACGAATGACTTGACATACTTTCAACAGGACCCAAGCGCAGTGACACGAAATCACCCAGAAGGGGCGTACGCCAACACGATGCTCCCCAATCACCACCAACCCCACCATCACCATGCCGGACGCCAGGGTGTTTTTGAGGATTTCACATGCTAGATGCTAACGAGCAACGTTTCCTTGTTTCTGCCGCGTTCGACAACCGAAGGGGAAGAGAAATCTGTGTTTGTCGCCTTCACAGAGAAACCCCCCCGGCCTCCCGCATCAATCGCCAGTTGTTCGCTGCCATCTGCGAAAAGCTCCAGCCAAAGCCCAACACCAAACTTGATATGCTAATATAGCACTTGTATGTACAATGCGGAAGCACCGAAAAGACACTGCATTTTGTTTTTCTTTGTTGTTTTGTCAGGATGGAACTCCTTTAAATTTGTCCTACTTCAAAAGAGAAGTTGGACATTTCATGTTGTTTTAGGACCAGTTTTTCCGAAGGCGATTTCCTCTCTGAAAGGAAACGAGCGAAAGACTGCATGGGACCTCGGCGGGATTTATACTCCCCCCAAAAATGTTTCTTTATTGATTTCACCTTAGAGCCATGCCGACTTATTTTTTGCTTTATCTCAAGCAGGGGGTGGCAAACTACAGTAAGTGGGGGCTACATGTGGCCCGCCAGGGTTTTCAATCCGGCCTGCCAAACAAAAATGGTAAACTATAAAATATACACCGTATTTTTTCGTGTATAACGTGCATCCATACATTTTGATGACAAATCGTTATCAAATTGTATTTCACTTTTTTTCTCAGCTTAAACTTTGCAGTTGGAGGCAACGGGAATCAAATTTGGGGCGCTGAGAGCACCGAATCCTAACCACGGAATCTCCAGTGATATGAATGACATACGAGATGACATACAGGGGACAAATGTAATTTGTTTAGCATTTCACATGTTACGATGACAATAAATTATACTTGATACTTCTATTCTGAGCATTGTACGTGACGAAAGTTGTTGAAACATTTACTGACAACGTATACTATGAAAACAATACCAACATGAGATTTAAAATAAATGTATCTGATGTACTTTAAAGTCTGATTAATCATCAGATACACCAAAGATTTGTTTACCTCATTTTGCCTTTTTGTTTTTATATCTTTCAGGATGACATTCTGTTTTCTGCATTATCCAACATTTGTCTCTGGTACCGTGACCAAAAAAGTGTGATAATTCGATAAAATCAAATCCCTTTTCATATGTCATTGACATCACTGGTGGTCTAGGGGTAAGGATCTAGCGCTCCAATCACCACGATGCGGGTTCTATTCCCGTTGCACCCAATGTTTTGCATTTGTCGGCAGTGATATTTTTTAACCAATCAATTGTTGCACAAATACAGTGAAACCTTGTGCGTAACGTGCACCCAAACTTTGACTTTCTTTTGAGGTAAACATGTGTTATACACGAATAAATACAGTATACACAGGTATACAGACTTTTTTTGTGTATTTTCTTTTTATCAAATATTCATCGAGATACTTATCAAATTTCATGAAAAAACATTACTTTTCAAAGCCATAAGCATTTTGAGATGTTCATTTAACATGATCAAATTTAGTGCTTAAAAACAGGGGGATAATGTATTACTAAGCTTTAATCAGAACATATCAAAACAAATTTGATGAAACGAATCCTTTTAATGTAATATGGTTCTACATTTCTTTTTCCACTTGCATTGCCGAGGAATCGGCTTTGAGAATCAATTGGCAAATGCCCCAAAAAATTAAATATTTCTATTTCCTCCCAGCTCGGACCCTTTGCCATATTTTTGAACCCGCAACTCAAAGTTTGCCCTCATCTAAAGCTGTAGCCCCCATATGGAATACAAACTGCTGACTCCTCATTGCAACGTTGAACTATGTAATCATTTAAAGAGAAACTGAGATCTATATGTTCTATATTGTATACAAGAGGAATTCTAACTTAAACAAAGCTCTTTTGTGGTATTGTAATTCAAACGGGGTGATGCAGGTGGTCATTATACTTTTTTTTTTATTCAAGTGGCATCTTTCCACATAATGCACATAGTCTGATTTGTGGTAAAGGTGTTAGCGAGTAGCATTGTACATTGTAACAAATCATTGTAAAAAAAAAAAAAAACAATGACAAGAATGTGAGAGAGATTCTGTTTCGATGGCTGTTTATAATGCATAATATATATAACTTAAGTAATCCTTTTGTTATTTATAAATTTTAGAGAAATAATTTTATATGCGATCACGATTGTAGCAATTGCTGTACACTGAAAATCTACAGATGATGGAGAATATCAATACATTTGTACAGGTAAGAACAATCCTTTGTGGACATCATTTCTCAACACGACATGTACTGTGGAAATTGGAACCTCAGAAGAATCTTTGCACAAAAACATTTAAACGAACCGATTGTACTAGAAAACATGTCAGAATTAGGTCTTATTAAGTCATCAAAATTTTAAAAATGCATACAACCTGCTGTTGAGAAGAATCCCACCTCCAAGGACAGACTGGGAAAATTCAGCAGGAGGAAGAGAGTCTGGAAAATAAGTACTAAATATTATTGGATCAGCCATTCATTTCCATTGGCCTCTTGGACCCATGCTAGCCTATAAAGCACAAAAATGTCCTTTTATATTTCGGTTCAAAGATCCCTTTACCGTCTAGGTCGTCGGTTATAAAACTTATTAAAAATAATAAAGTTTTTGAGTCAACCACTTCTGGGTTTCTTTTAGCTGTTAAGCATTCCTCATGGTTGGCTCATGGTTCGAGTAATGCAGAATTAAAATTGTGAGATTTTACCAAACTTGGCTCGAGATTTTTATGGAAAATCTGAATGCAGTCAGCCACTTTGAGGTTTCCCTCCACATTCCTTTCCGACCCGTTTACCAAAATTCTAGCACAATTCCCGACTGATCAAAGAGAAGTGTGCATGCGTACATTACAACTTCCATGAGTAAAATAATAATGTTGTCTCAAGATAAGCCCCAAAAGCTTAAACTCAAAGTTGAAGCAGTGTTATATTGACAGCATTATTAAATGTAAATGTTAAAAAAGAAAAAATATATATTTTAAGATCAGCTTATCTTTTACAAGATAGAATTTTCTCTGTTAATGAATATTTTTCATCAAAATAAGTGTCGAGAACCACAGAATATCACTGTTATTGTATTAGCATTCCTCCTAAAACAATCTGAATTCATCAGATTTGAATACAGGAAATGTAATAAAAGTTTCTATAGTCATAATAATAAAAATCAGAGTAGCATATAATGAAGATGAATAGATTATAGTATATACTGTATGTATTTGTTTTATTAAAAATCCTTAATAGTCACTTTTGTATTAACCTCATATTTATTTATTTTAGTCACAGTAATGGTGCCCTATTTAAACACCATAAATAATTGTTTGAATGTTTGTGTAAAGTTATTTATTTTAAACTAGTTTCACAAAAAAACAAAGCGCGCTGGGAAAAGAAATGTTGATTTTGAAACACACACAAATAAAATTTAATTACAGTAGGATCACTTAACAGGTTTAACACTATAGAATTTTGTGTGGCTGAATTAAAAGGAGTTCATTCCCACAAGTGAAAATGAAATAAAAACATGATGTATTTATGTACTGCATCTACCTGATGCCGGTTTCCGTTTCACTATTTAACCAATTCAGAAAATATTAATAAATTAAAGTATTTAGACTTATGTAACAACACCGAGATCAACCCTTTAAGCAGTGACGTGCAATCAGGAGAGGCCGGTGAATATAAAAGTAAAAATATATTAAATGTTTATATTAATTCAGTGTTAAAGTTCTTTTAACTTCGCAACTTTTGTATTTATCTATTTTTCAAAATGTTTAAATGTTCTCATAATCATCATAATACAATTAGTATGTAACGTATTACAGTGCTGAGCCTCTGCAAATGCAGAGTGAGGCATGCAGTTCCCCTGCCTCATAGCAGAGGGCAATAGTGAGACCAAGGATTCCGATTTAGCCACAATCGAAATATTGATATTATCAGCAAGATAACAGCAAGGAAAACCCATTAGGTATTTTTTTCTTGTTGCATGGACTTTGTTTTATAATAAGATTACCTATTGATGCTCCCCGCGACCCTAGTGAAGATAAGCGACACAGAAAATGGATGGATGGACCTATTGATGCTTTAATTCAAAAGGAGCAGCACATATACTTCATTTCTAAGTTAAGGTAAGACAATAAAACATATTTTCGATTCTCCAGTTTATCAGTTGCTTTCTTGCTCTATCTGTCAAATGAATAATTCATACATTTGTAAACCTGACTGCTCCACCAGACATTAATCTCAACATACGTCACTACCTATGAGGGTTAGAGTAAAAAAACTTACTAGTGGAAACCTGTGTGAGATATAATACCCCAAACCCCACCCCCACCGCCTCCCCCCACCCCCCGTACTGGCGTGAATGGGTTTCCATAGGGATAGCTTTCCAATCCATACCGAGCAGATGAGGTAAAGGAAAAAAAAAACGGTTCCCACAACACAGGTCAACTACTGAGGATGAGTTTTCCGAAGCTTCCAAGAATTGAGCCTTGTGACTGAGTAAATGTAAAACATTGAGATATAAGCACGTGTCCAGCGTCAGAAAACTCGCTAAATGCGTTGCAGAGTTAAGCAAACATTTTTGACAAGCAGCAAAGATAACGCTGATGTAGATCAAGCCCTTAAAATGGAGTTCAGCAATTCCAACTAATCGAGTCGATTGGCTCCAGAAATGTCAGCATCACTAGAATGTTAATCGGGGTTAATTAGGTTTTTTTTTTTTCCTAAGCAGTCTCTTACGCTTTAGACCTCATTTAGACTTTACTGGTCTATCCATAAAAAGCATACTGTTATTTTTTGTGTCTAATATTAAGCTCTTTTTCTCACTCACAAGAGAAGTGTTCCATATCTAGAGTATATAAGGTAATATGACCTATAGAGAAGTTCACACATTGTCCAATTAGTTGCTCAATTTCTTGCCTGAAACTTGTTAAATATCCTACAGTATTTGGCTTCGATTTTCAAAGTTTTTGAATATTTAGTAATACGAGTACTAATCCACGCTTCGGTGAAAAGGAGGATTGGAGACTTAATTTGTCCTTGTGAGAACAAGACGCTTGTTTGTTGTCAGAACAGAAAGATAAATCGATGTTTTTTGGGGGGGTTTTATCGGCACTTTTAATGACATAGTATCACTTGAACAAGACATGATGGCCTGATTTCATTTTATTTTTATTAGTTCATCATGTTTTTTTGTTTTAGTACCAACATTTCTGAATAATTTACTAATGTAAAATGGTGGACAATTATGTCAGCTCTCTCTAGGTGAGGCTCATGTTATGTAAAACAAACACTTATTTCTCAAACTATGAGTATTTAAATAAATGCACCTTTAGATAGTTCATACATTCTTTTTCTTTTTGTTGAAATCGTTGTTTGTATTAATGAAAATATTTGTTTCACCGCTATAAGGTGCTAATTAATATACATTGTCCCTTTAAAAATCTGTAAATAATGAAAAGCCCAAACTACAACTATTTCTCTCAGCAAAAAGTTGAAAGTACTTTCCGAAAATATGCCTATACTTTTGTAATCTGGTACTTATACATAAAAACTTTTTTTTACATAAAACTCTGAGTAAATATAACATGTTCTATTCTAATTCAACAGGTTCTTAGCACATCCCATATCTAGGGGGAATAACAGCTCCAAGTATTTAGAAAAAAAGATCTATTGGGGCAATTCTGGGATACAAACTATATGTTTAACACCCCCAAGAATATGAAGCAGTTGCTATGGTTTAGCTTGTCACCAGAATTTTGTCATAGTGAATAGTGTGCCTCACTCTAAAACTGCAGACGCTCAGCTCAGTTATGAGTTACATACTATTTGTATTTCTACAACTTATGTTTTGATACGACATACTAATTTGTAATCATAATATGTAAAAAAACTGCAATTTTGGAAAAGAAAATCCAAAAATTAAGTTAAATGAGGAAAAACCTTTTGGGTGGCACCTTAAAATGTTGCTACTCTCTGCTGCCATCTCCTGGCCTCAGATCATGATGGCAGTAGAAGTCACCTCATTCCTCAAGTGCTTAATAATCTTTTCTTTTCTCATCTTTTTGGGGATTTGACTTGGTAATCAGACTGGAGTCGAAATATTTTCTTTTACTATTTTCAGGTTACACTAACAGTGTTCTCGTTTGTCCGCGTCCCTGTGTCGTAGACGCATCATTTTTGCTGGGGACGCAGCTTTTTTGACAAAAAATTGTCATTATTACCCGATTACTTTTTTTTTTTTTTAAAGATTTACCGCACTCCAAACTTTTCGTCAGGCAGATCCGCCATTGTTGTTTTGGTCTCGCGGTTCGAGTTTTCATCTGCACGCCGATCTCGGCAAACGGGATCTCGTTGCTTAGAGAATACGTCATTGTTGTGGTGGTTGTTGTCGAGTGAAAGAAATGTATGCCTCCGAAAAAACAGTTAGTATTAGGTGAAAATCAACACAAAATTGGTAATTTCTTCAGTGTCAATAATAAGTCGAAACATAATGCAGAAAGTGATAACAACGGCAATAATTCCGGCACGAAAAAAAGGAAAACACGTGTGTTGAAGTGAACGATTCGACGAAAGAAAATAGACAAAAGAATACTCCTGGCAAGAAAAGGATTTTTCTGCCAAAATTGACTAAATTATATTCCTGGTTACGCTATGAGGATGATGATAATGGAGGCTACATGTTCTGTGATGCGTGTACCCAGCGTGACAAAAAAACAAGATTGCATAAATCATTTCGCAATACGAACTTTCAGAAAAACACCTTGGATCGGCACAACGACAATGAAAACCACAAATTAGCTACGGAAATTCCGTTGCTGCAGGAGGAAAGAGGCAAGTATGAACGGATAAGACATCAAAAAGAAGACTTGGCCATGCTTTCACTGCTAAAAATAGTTAAGTGGATGGCAGTATTTTCAGTATTTTGTATAATGTACAATATTGTGAACTGAAAAATCTGAAGTGATAACTGCTTTGATTACCAATTAACTGTGATGATTAAAATTGAATGAAAATATAGATTTATATAATTATCTCAGCAATATTATTTTGTATAAATTACAATATTGTTGTGAACTGAAAAATCTTGAAGTGATAACTGATATGTATTACCAATAAACTGTGATGATTAAAACTGAATGAATATATACATTATATATTTGTCGCCGATTTACAATTTCAACCTCGATAACACTAAATTTTGGGGACCCATAGATCTCTGTTGGGACCCATAGATTTTTGAACATGCGAGTCCCCGGGACCCATCACTTTTCACGGGTAAAATGAACACTGCACTAACGAAAAAAAACAGGGAACAGGCGTGGAATTACAGGTCAGGGGGGCTGCTTTTCCTGCTTCCTAATGTGTTGTGAGTCCCGTAACAGCGGTGCTAAAAGTAAGATAAAAGCAGTGGAAATTAAAAATGATAAAGGCTTTTTGAACTTAATAGGGCATTGTTAACACAAACTTGATAAAATGTTCTACTCTCAACTCTTTAAAGACATCTCAAATGACACACATATATAACAATTGAATATAGTATTTGTTTTATATTTCCATGATGACAGGTGAGGCTATACCTCCTGACTATATGTCACTCACAGGCTAAGTTTAGTGACTAACTACGCAACAAGTATTAGCAACAATAACATTTCTCGGCATTCCTTGAATTGAATAACAAATACCAAACCAACCTCCCGAATAATTTGCCTGGGTGTTATTCACCCTGAGCAGCCGCGCATCGCCATCTGTCACCTCCCCTTTTCCTGTCAAGTAATCACGGGCTGTATATGACTGTTTAATATTCATAATCATGCGTCACTTTGACATTTTCAAAAGGTTCCCAATCGCACTCCCACACGGGCCATGCATAACAATCCTCTCCTCTGTCATCAATAATAGTGACTGCTGTCAGAGAAGTCACAGCGGGGCCGGCGGCGCCGACAAGAATATATCGTATTTTTCGAAGTCGCAGTTTTTGTCACTGTTTGGCCAGGGGTGCGACTTAAGACTCCTGTGCGACTTATATGGGAAATTATGAACACATTTTTATAGAATAGAATAGAATAGAATATATCTTGTCATTGTTACAAAATGGGTTGAACATATTGTGACAACAAAATTGGGCGTGGCAATCCAGTTTTACATTTGACAGTGAGGATAAAAGAAAACAAAGAAGATTGAGTTTTACATTTTTAATACCGGCAGATGATTTAACATGTTAGTTTCACGCTACACTGCAAGAGGCACTGTGTCAGTGTCTGAAATATAGTCTACCCGGACACCCGGGGTATGCATATTTTACTTCGGGCGTACATCTTACACAACGTCTCCACCCGGGTGGCCGACAACTTGTTCAAGGGAAGAAAAAATATATATTGTGTAGTGGGTTGTACATAATTCACCCACGGAACTATTGTTTAGTTAGCGAGTTCCTAGGGGGACTCTTAATTCGACCGGTTCTAGCCACTCTCGTGTGTTTGTTTTGGTTATCGCAAGTTTACATGTTATTAAAGCAGCGTCCTTTGGCACCTTTGTTTGACACTCCGCCTACGACTCCCGTCTCTGCTCGCTACATTGGTGACCCCGACATTAGTCTCGTGGAAGTTTCCGAGGCTGTGCATACTACTGAGCATACCGTCATGGCATACGCGCCCGTTCTCAAGCTCCCCGAGTTCTGGGAGTCATCAGCGCTAACGTGGTTCGCACAAGCAGAAGCTCGATTCGCCCTGCACGGAATCACTAACGATGACTCTCGCTATTACCACGTGGTGTCTGCTCTGGGGAGCTCAACTGCAGCCAGAGCGGTGAGTTTCATCACATCCCCTCCTGAACTGGATAAATATAAGGGACTGAAGGCATATCTCCTCAGAATCTTTGAACTGTCGCGTTCTGAGCGTGCTCGACGCCTCCTTGCTATTCAGGGCTTAGGAGACAGTAAGCCATCGGATCACATGGAAATGATGTTAAACTTGCTTGGCACCGAAGAGCCAAATTTTCTTTTCATTGAACTTTTTCTGCGTCACATGCCGCCGCATGTCCAGACGGCGCTTGCAAATACAACCATTACAGATCCGCGTGCACTGGCAGAGGAAGCGGACCGGTTTTTCCTGGCCACGCATAGATACACACATGAGGTGCTGGCCCCTACACGCGCCTACACACCATCAAGTGCGACGCCCCCAGCCAGCAAGGCACGCGCGGCCACCGACGATCAGAATGTGTCAGGTCTGTGTTATTACCATGCACGTTTTGGGCCCAGGGCCAAGAAGTGCCGCCCCCCTTGCACCTCCAACGCGACGGGAAACTTCGAGGCCTGCACTCTGTAGCGGCCGTGAGTGCAGGCGCAAGAAACCGGCTACTGTTCATCCGGGACGCCATCTCCGGCCAAAAGTTCTTGTGTGACACCGGCGCCCAGAGGAGCGTCCTCCCTGCCACTGTGGACGATGTGGGGGGGGGAACACATGGACCTCCATTAACTTCTGCCAATGACACCCCCATCCGCACATACGGGACACGGACAGTGGACGTGTGTTTTGGGGGTCAGCAGTTTACATGGGACTTTGTCACTGCGGATATTGCTTTTCCTCTTCTTGGTGCAGATTTTCTGTGTGCCAATGGATTACTCGTCGATGTGAAAAATGGCCGCCTCGTTGACGCATTGAATTTCTCCTCTCTCGCGTGTGTCCGCGACAAGGGGATTTTTGAGGGTCTGTCCAGCTCTCTCTTGGACGGTGATATTTACCACCGGCTCCTCGCCGAGTTCCCCAGTCTGGCGAAGCCCACCTTCTTAGCCTCCACGACCAGACATGGGGTTGAGCACCACATTGAAACCAAGGGGCCCCCGGTTCATGCCAGGGCCCGACGACTCAATCCAGACAGACTGGCAGTTGCTAAATCCGAATTTGCTCACATGGAACGTCTCGGCATCATTCGCCGATCAGACAGCCCCTGGGCCTCTCCATTACACATGGTCCCGAAACCAGGCGGTGGCTGGCGCCCATGCGGGGACTATCGCCGCCTTAACGAGGCTACCACGCCCGACCGTTACCCGGTCCCGCACATTCAAGACTTCTCTGCACACCTGGCGGGCAAACTTCTCTTTTCCAAGGTGGACCTCGTGCGCGGATACCACCAACTGCCAGTGCATCCCTCAGATATACCGAAGACGGCCGTGATAACTCCATTTGGGTTGTTCGAATTTCTCAGGATGCCGTTCGGACTGAAAAATGCCGCTCAGTCCTTCCAAAGGCTGATGGATTCAGTGCTCAGGGACATGCCTTTTGTGTTCGTCTACCTGGACGACGTCCTGGTTGCCAGCTCCTCAGAAGAGGAACACTTGGAGCACCTCAGAGACCTCTTCACCAAGCTCAGTCAGCATGGCCTGATTATAAATCCCGCGAAATGTGTTTTTGGCGTACCCTCCATCCACTTCCTTGGGCATCTCATCACCAAGGATGGGGCTTCCCCCCTGCCGTCTAAGGTAGAGGCCGTCTCCACCTTTCCTCAGCCGCCAACAGCACGGGGCCTCAGGGAGTTTCTCGGCATGGTGACATTCTACCATAGGTTTATTCGCCGAGCCGCTGATGTCATGCGCCCACTCTACGAAGCCCTCAAGGGTAGGTCACCCAATCAAGCTGTTGAATGGACCGCTGAGAGGATCAAGGCATTCAAGGACACAAAAACCGCGCTGTGCCAGGCAGCCATGCTGGCTCACCCAGCCCCCGGAGCCCCAGTCGCACTGACTACAGACGCATCAGACCTTGCAGTGGGTGCTGTGTTCGAGCAGTGGGTTGACAAGGCTTGGCAGCCACTCGCCTTTTTTAGTCGCCAGCTGGTCCCCAGAGAACGTAAATACAGTGCATTCGACAGAGAACTACTTGCCATCTGGTTGGCGATTCGCCACTTCCGTTTCATCTTGGAGGGCCGTGAGTTCATCGTCTTTGTTGATCATAAGCCTCTTACGTTCTCCATGTCCAAGACGTCCGAACCATGGTCTGCCCGCCAGCAGCGCCAGCTGTCATTCATATCGGAATACACGACTGACATCAGGCACATTGCTGGGAAGTCCAACGTGGTTGCGGATTGCCTGTCCAGAGCAACCATCAGCGCTGTGCAATTGGGGCTTGATTATTCCAGTATGAGTGTGGACCAGGCTTCTGATAACGGCATCCAAACGCTCAAGAGCTCAGACACTGGTTTGCGGCTGGAGGAGGTTGCGGTCGGAAACTCAGGGGCCAAGCTTTGTTGTGACGTCTCCATGGGTTGGCCTAGGCCGCTTGTCCCTGCTGGCTGGCGTCGGGCTGTTTTTGAGGCAATACATGGCCTGTCTCATCCTGGCAGGAAAGCATCCATTAAGCTAGTGGCCCAGAAGTTTGTGTGGAAAGGGATGAGAAAGGACGTCCGGGACTGGGTCGACTCATGCGTGGCATGTCAACGTGCCAAAGTGCACCGTCACATCAAGGCCCCATTGGTACCATTTGCCATCCCCGAACGGAAGTTTGACCACGTTAACATTGACCTGGTGGGCCCACTGCCCCCTTCACACGGTTTCACTTACCTCCTGACGATGGTGGACAGGACGACCCGTTGGCCTGAAGCAGTTCCGCTGACTTCCACCTCAGCTGTCGATGTGGCCCGGGCGTTCATCGGAACCTGGGTCGCCCGTTTTGGACCCCCTGCAGATCTCTCATCTGACAGGGGCGCACAGTTCACCTCCGAGATGTGGAACACGGTTGCCGAGAGCCTTGGAGTCAAACTTCACCGCACCACTGCCTACCACCCCCAGGCTAACGGGTTGTGCGAGCGGTTCCACCGCTCGATGAAAGCGGCCTTGCGCGCCAGCCTGACCGATGGGGACTGGGTCGATAAGCTACCCTGGGTCATGCTGGGACTGAGGACCGCTCCCAAAGAGGACCTTCAGTGCTCTTCAGCTGAGTTGGTTTACGGTCAAGTGCTGCGGGTGCCAGGTGATTTCATCCCAGACCCAACGACACCCTGGGCTGCATCCAGGGAGAAGTCCATCTTGCAGGGCACTGCGGGAGCGTTTGTGCCTATCCCCACATCGCGACACGGCAGGCCAGTTTCACGGGTTCCCTCCAACCTGCGCTCGGCTGGTTTTGTTTTCATTCGCCACGATGCCCACCGCGGACCATTGCGCCCTCCTTATGATGGACCGTTTAAGGTCCTGCAGCATGGCGACAAGACCATGGTCGTGGACATCGGTGGTAGGCCAGAGACTGTCTCCGTGGACAGGGTTAAGCCTGCCCACATGGATATGTCCAAGCCATTGGAACTGGCCCAAGCCCCACGGCGCGGCCGTCCTCCTGCGGCACGACCCTTCGGTCCCGTGGGTACCCACTCTGACCCTCCGCCCCCAGCAACTGTGGGCTTTCCAACTGAGTCCACAAGCTCTCACCCCCCTGCTATTCCAACTCCTTGTACCCGCAGTGGCCGGGTCAGCGTCCCAACCAGGCACAGAGACTTTGACTATGGGTGAATTCTGGGGGGGCTTGTGTAGTGGGTTGTACATAATTCACCCACGGAACTATTGTTTAGTTAGCGAGTTCCTAGGGGGACTCTTAATTCGACCGGTTCTAGCCACTCTCGTGTGTTTGTTTTGGTTATCGCAAGTTTACATGTTATTAAAGCAGCGTCCTTTGGCACCTTTGTTTGACACTCCGCCTACGACTCCCGTCTCTGCTCGCTACAATAGTACGTTTTTATTTTTATTTTTTTCAAATCAAATGTTTTCTTTGTTCCATAGCAAAATTTGCGTTCGGTTTGGAAATTTCGGAATTTCGGTTCGTTAGGCAATTTGCATACTAGGCAGCCAATCAGAAGCCTGCATTGACTAACTTTGTGCTTCCGGACTTTTCCGAGCGTTATAAGGTCGTGCATTTGCATATCATTTTCCAAAGTAGACGCACAGAGAACACAAGAAAAATGGATAAGTGGTTGGGAATCAAGTCAAAACCTCAGCCCCAGAAAAAACATTCAAAAGAAGGTAATAAAATTTATGACGCTACATAACGTAAACGTACATTAAAAGCATCGTGGAAAGAGGAGTTCACGTGGCTTGTAGCATACGACGCAACGCTTACATTGCATGAATGAAGACGGGTAAATACAAGTACATACTGATGGCAGATGGAAAACAGCGATGTCATATCCATGCAATGAATGTTATAAGTAGATTTATAATAAACTTAGTTTTAAAGTGTTGTTCTGTTATATATTTGAATTATCAATCCTTAATACTTTGCAACAACGGGTTTTTTGCGATTAGTCGTCTTATTGTGTTTCAAGTTGTGAAAAATGGGGCAGGCAACTTTATGGCTGGGCAGACAACTCTGATAAGTGTCCGCTAACTTTTTGTAACATGTTTCAGACACTGCATTGAATTTCACATTTTTAATACCGGCAGATGATTTAACATGTTATTTTCACGCTACACTGCAAGACACTGTGTTGATCATTTCAACCTTGCCCTGATGTGGGGAGGGCATTTTTCAGCACAACATCAGTAATCTATAAAAACAACTGAGAAGAGCTGAACAAGAATGGCACCGGAAAAAAAAATCATACTCTGCAGATTACAAACTGAAAACAGTGAAATATGCAGTGGAGAACGGTAAGTGAGCAGCAGATAGTTTGGAGTTAGCGAGAAGTGGAGGTGACAAGGAGTCTGATGTAAGCAACGTAAAAGGATGAAGGGAGTCATCGTCTAGTTCTACAGTGACGTCGAGGATGACTATATCTTTGGATTTAGTGATTTGGAGTGAAACTGAAAGTTTGGGACGTATGTTCCTTATGCTAGAGTTATCTGAATAACTCTTAATATGTTACGTCGTTACTGACATTATCAGGTATGTCAATCATGTAATGTAGTACATGATTGACAAAGAATATTACTTTACCTTTTAACTGGCCTCTTTATTTACTGGTCCTCAGCAGTATTTTGTGCCTCCCGTTATTTGAAAAACTGATCAAATGACGACTGCTTTTGCCAGCTTTTGAAAATGAATCAGAGATGCGCGAGGCAGACGTCATCATAATAAGTGATAGCCCGACCTGTCAACATTTATCTTGGTGATTCCCTTCCACAAATTTAGAGACTTTAATTTGGGTTGATAGAATCATGGCTGCGTCCTCCTCCTTGTTGTCTCTGAACACCTCCACAGAGGTGTGTGCTTTCATACCTTTTTCTTCATCTCTTAATTTGTTTTGATGGCCAGAAAGCCTCTTCCTCCTCTTTTCTTATTGTCCACTTATCTGCATGACTTTCATGGGGTACATTGTGAATGATAGCTCCTCATAGCGGTGTCATACAATAGACTATTCAAAGAGCGGGAAGGGAACATGAAGAGCATGCCGGGATCCACGCATTAGCACTGGGTTGCCAGGTAGAACTCTGGGAGCGGCAAATGGGAGCGTGCTACACTGTATTTTTGACATAATATTCCCAAACACCTTTCTAACTAGAGGCAATATTTTTCCATTTAATTATTTTGTAACCTGAAACCTTTGTAAGTACAAACATTTGTAAGTGGAAGTACCACTGTATTTGTTGTTTGGAATACAGACGCTCCCCTACTTACGACCATTCGACTTACATTTTTCTCAGGATGTCAAACAATATCCAGACATTGCTGTAAATTAGATTGTGTATTGTGTGCTCTTTTTTCCGAGCACAGGACATTACTGTAGTGCTTCTTTCCGCCACTGCTGGCGTGTGGTGCTGTGAGAGGTCACCCAGCATTCACCGGAAGTGATAAATCCGCTTTCTCTTCCTAATTAGTGTGCAAACATCTCTCCTTCACCTGCTCATAATCCCACCAATGCCGCCAATGTCGCGTGTTGTTTAGTGTGGGTAATGGATTGCTCCTCGTTCATGAAAAAATACGCAGAAACACTTACGGTCTCTTTGAAGAGCGACAAACGTCAGCACCAGTTTATTGTAAACACAACAAACTCTCTCCAAAACTAAACTCTCACGCTCGCGACATTCGTCGCCCCACTGACATCATTCATGCGCACCTCACATTCTACGCCTACATTATCTC
The DNA here is from genome assembly GCF_059441175.1 of Urocampus carinirostris. Taxonomy (NCBI): domain Eukaryota; kingdom Metazoa; phylum Chordata; class Actinopteri; order Syngnathiformes; family Syngnathidae; genus Urocampus; species Urocampus carinirostris. The sequence continues at coordinate 9,680,731 of NC_142362.1, forward strand.
CAGGGCGCTAAGAAATTTGACCTTTTTATTGTTTAACACAGGGGTGTCAAACTCATTTTACCTCGGGGGCCACACGATAGAACAAACATTCTCTCGGGGGCCGGACTAGTAGATTAGAGGGAAATGAAAAGAGAGAAAGAAATAAGACAAAGTGAAGGAGAGAAAGGGAGAGAGGGTGGGACAATGAAAGAGAGAAAGAGAGAGAGAAGAGAGAGAGAGAGAGAGAGAGAGAATGTGAGAAACAAAAAAGATGTAAAGACAAATAGTGAGAGAGGGGGAAAGAAAGAGAGAGAAAGAATGATATCCAAAGAGAAATAGAAAGAGAGAAAGAGGGAAGGAGAGTAAAGAGAAGGAGAGAAAGAGAGAATGGGAGAAGGAGAGAAGGGGAAAGCAGGAGAGAGCGAAAGAGAAAAGGAAAAATGGAAGAGGGGGCAAAAGAGGTAAAAAGACACAGAGAGAAAAAGAGACAAAGAGAAACAAAGAAAGAGAAAGAGACACAGAAAGTGATAGAGAGACACAGAGAGTGAGAGAAAAAGGGAGGAAAAGAGAGAGAAAGAGAGAGAGAAAGAGAGAGAGAAAGAGAGAGAGAAAGAGAAAGAGAGAGAGAAAGAGAGAGAGAGAGAGAGAGAGAGAAATACAAGTACACTGTCTTGTGAGAGGCACCTGGCTTTGGCAACATCAAGTGGACTTATTTCAACCTGCAGCTCGTTTTTCCCTTGTGCTTCACTGAGCATTGTCTCGCAGGCCGGATTCAATCCCTTAGCGGGCCTGATCTGGCCCCCGGGCCGCATGTTTGACACCCCTGGTTTAACATCTCGTGCATCCATTCAATATGGTTGATATAAAGTGCAGTGTTCTCGTTTGCCCGCGTCCCTGCGTCCTACACGCATCATTTTTGCTGGGGACGCATAGTGTCAAGTCAACGTGCGTCCCCGGGACGCAACTTTTTTGACACAAAATTGTCATTTTTACCCAATTACATTTTTTTTAAACAAGGATTTACCGCACTCCAAAATTTTGTTGTTTTTGTTGTTTTGGTCTCGCGGTTCGAGTTTTCGTCTCCACGCCGATCTCGGTAAACGAGAGCTCGTTGTTTCAAGATTACGTCATTGTTGTGGTGGTTGTCGTCGAGGGAAGGTGAAGGCTAAGTATGCCTCCAAAAAAAGTTAGTATTAGGTGAAAATCAACACAAAATTGGCAATTTCTTCAGTGTCAGTAATAAGTCGAAACTTAATGCAGAAAGTGATAACAACGGCAATAATTCCGGCACGAAAAAAAACGACGGAGAAATTCTTCAGAAGATCGCGGAGGCAAGGAAAACACGTGTGTTGAAGCCAACGATTCGACGAAACAAAACAAACAAAAGAATACTCCTAGCAAGGACTTTTCTGCCAAAATGGACTCAATTATATTCCTGGTTACGCTATGAGGAGGATGATAATGGATTGGACCTTGAGAAGGCATTACAACTGTGGCAGGACAGCAAACCACGAAGAATATATGAATTGGAAAATCTGAAATGATAACTTGCTTTGTATTACCAATTAACTGTAATGATTAAAACTGCACGTATATATAGACTAATATTTCAGCAATATTATTTTGTATAATGTACAATATTTTTGTGAAGTGAAAAATCTGAAGTGGTAACTGCTTTGTATTATCAATTAACTGTGATGATTAAAACTGAATGAAAATATAGATTAATATGATTATTTCAGCAATATTATTTTGAATGATGTGCAATATTGTTTTGAACTGAAAAATCTTGAAGTGATAACTGATTTGTATTACCAATAAACTGTGATGATTAAAACTGAATGAATATATAGATTTATATTATATATTTGTCGCCGATTTACAATGTCACCCTCAATAACACTAAATTTTGGGGACCCATAGATCTCTGTTGGGACCCATAGATTTTTGAGCATGCGAGTCATCACTTTTCACAGGTAAAATGATCACTGAAAGTGTAAGGAAGAGCCGAGCGGTTTCTTTTGAAACAAAAGTGGAATAAGAAAGCTTGATGCGGTTGAGGAAATGGTCGGAAAGCTTTTTTTCGGCCACTTTTAACCACGGAGGAGGACCTCTTGAAGCGCATCTTCCAAAAGTAAGTTAAACTCAACTTTATCTTTATAGAGCATATTATTTTATGAAATGTGTATTTTTTAGTACAAAACAGGTTGCTTATACAAACCTTAAACATACTTATACAAACCTTAAACATACAAAATATAGCACTGAAGCAACTTACGAACAATTTCAACTTACGAACGATCGTCCGAACGTATCTTGTTCGTAAGTAGGGTAGTGTCTGTATTCTTTTCACATCGTATTCTTGATGTCTGCAAGATGGCGACAAACTATTATTGAAGTAAAGTGGACCGGGTCCTTTATCAATAGAGTGCCAGGATTATTTTAAAATTATAATTTCACACTGCAGTAGTTACATGTTAAAAATAGAAACTTTTATATAATATAGTGCTTTTATTTATTTGCTTGTAAATTGAGTTTGTTCTTTGGTTTTAACTGATAACAGAGTGATTTAAATTAACTTAAGGTCTCTACTTGGCGGGTTTTGACTCTTGTGGGAACGTTTTTGGAACACTTTACAGGACTTTTTAGTTTTCAAGAGCAGTTTGCTTGAATGAGAATCAAATAGCATTCATTTTCAACTTTTTGATACACACCTCCGTGAGTCACAATTGCCGGATTAAGGAACGTGCGTTTGCATGCCGATACCGTCCTTGTATATACAAGAGCCGGCGTCACGCGCGCGTTTAAGCCGAGCGAGGCGGGGGGGACAGCGGGGCACAGAGCCGGGCCGTCCACTGCGGAAGACGGAACCGCATGCGGCCGGCATTCTTGGAATTCTCCGACACCCAACCAGTTTACTTTCCGGGTAATTTTAAATCACAGGACAGCATTTAGGCTGCGATGACATGCTTTAGCTTCAAATAGAATTGGCCAATTCGTGGAAAACAATGAAATAATTACAACTGTACTTGAAATACTCGCTTGTTGTATGCTCCTTCATTGTTCTGAATGTAACATTCTGAATAGTGTTTAGTTACGATATACAGGAAAAACTCACCCTTTCATAACCCCACGGCGGCCATTTTACTATTAAATGTAAATCGCAACCCTTGTTCCGTAATGTGGTAAAAACCAATCAGGGTTCACCTCTTTAGTATGTCAGTCTTTAGAGATTAGTAAATTGAGTTTGATTGGTCCTTACCTGTGCATTGGGTAAGGGTGATGTAATTTTCAATGGGCGACAATTGACAAAATGGACACCCAAATAGTAATTATGTGGGATTCTATTTTGCTATTAAATTCAGCTGTCAGCAAGTACAACAGTAGTCTGAATTGGCTAGTGGGGGTCAATTGTACATTTTGAGAAGATTTTTTTGAATTTTGGCTTCCTATTTGAGAGAGAGAGAGAGAGAGAGAGAGAGAGAGAGAGAGAGAGAGAGAGGAAAAATAATGGAAAAGGAGGCAAAAAAAAGTCTGAAAAAATAGAGGGACACAAAGAAAGACAGAATAAAAAGAGAGAGAGAGAAAACAAGTGAAGAGAGAAAGAGAAAGGAGAGATAAATAATGAATGAGATAGAGAGGAAGAAAGAAAGAAAGCAGGAATTAATGAGAGAGAAAGAAAAAAGAGAGAAATGGTGAAAGGAGGCAAAAAGTCAGAGAAAAAACAAAGAAACAAAAAGAAATGACCCAGAATGTCCTGCTTATCTTCCAAACGCATACAACGACTGCACACTCTGTCATCGTCTTAACAAGAGTTTTTTGCTTTCAATATTATAGTACATATACTTAATTTTTATTTGAGAAGGAAATTAAATCTTTTTGAGATAAAATGTTTGAAGAGTATGTTAGGAGTGACAAGATTGGATAGATTGAGAAATGAAATCGTGAGAGACAAAACTGAGGTAGTAGTGGAATTGAGCAAGTGTGTGAATGAGAGAGTACTCTGTTGGTTTGAACATATGGAGAGGATGGATGAGGAGCGAATGTTGAAGAGGATCTACAGAGCAGGAGTAAATTGAAGGAGACCAAGAAGAAGGCCGCGATTGACGTGGATGGATGGTGTTATGAGTGCACTGCAGGAAAGAGGTCTAAATATAGTGGACGCTAGAGCTCTTGTTGTTGATAGGAATGAGTGGAGAGGTGTTATGAAACGAAAGTGTGATTCTTGGACATGTTCTATGATACAGCAGGGGTAAATCAGTGAAAGCGGTTGGGCCAATCTGTTTAACAGAAAAGTGTGTTGTGTCACCCTGACCTGAGTGACATGGCCGCTTTCTTGTGTCCCGTTTCATCTGGAGGGACGAAAGCATGACCAACTAGGGTGCCGAGGTGTCTAACTTGTTTGGGTGTTGGCATTTGGGTTGGCCATAGTCAATTTTTTGTGTTTTTTGATCTAATCTTCCTTTTCTTTGTTTTTGTGCATACATTTGTTTTGCTGTCGGTCACCCCTCTCGAGGGATATGACCAGGGTAGATGAATAGATAGATACTTAATTAATGAACCAATTTTAAAAATGGGGGGGGGTGACAAAAGTATTTACTGTATTTTCCGCACTATAAGGCGCACCTAAAAGCCTTTATTTTTTTCAAAAGCTGACCACGCGCCTTATAATACAGTGCGCCTTATTTATGGATCAATATTAAGTCGCAAAGTCTTCCAACTAACTTGCAGCCGCCGACTAGATTTTCCCCCGAACGCCAAGTAGTCCGCGATGTATGCTGGGATTTATTTACCGGCGTTTCATTGGCTAACCAATGTGTCAATCATCATTTGAATCGATCACTATTGGCTAAAGTTATTCGGAGGTCAAGGGGCGGATCCTTTTTATCATTTACAGGCTGGCATTGGCTTAAACGGCAAAACAAAGCCTGCAATTGGCCAAAAAAGACGTGTCAATCATCAGTTGAATCGATCACTATTGGCTAAAGTTATTCGGAGGTCAAGGGGCGGATCCTTTTTATCATTTACAGGCTGGCATAGGCTTAAGCGGCAAAACATTGCCTGCAATTGGCCGAAAAAGATGAATGTGAATAGCACGTGGTTGACGGCATAGAGAAAACATTTTTTACTATTCTGTATTTGTAAATATTTTATTCTCCTGGATTTACTACACTCACGGATATAAGAGGACCATGGCTGCACATTATTATTGAACACAACGACTTCGGTGAGCTACTCCGGCTATATATTTTCCCTGTATCTTGTTTCAGACTGAAGTCGATGTTTCTGTGATAAGCGGTGCAGATAATGGATGGAATGGAGTGTCTATTTTTAAATTAAACTCAATTCCAAGTGTTTATTGTCATATGCACAGTAAAGTTGCGAGTGAAAAAGAAAATAGAAACTAAGGAATGGTTGGCATTTCTTGAATCCCAAGACTTTAACCTTCCGAATGATGGAACGATGCATTTGAGTGACATCGTACGGACACCGCATCCGCACGTGTTCTCGACACGTATTTACGTCTTTGCAAGCTTTGGGAATGTTAAGGGGGTAATAAGTTTGACTGACTGTTTTGTCAACGTTCCCATTGTAGCGCCTTATAATCCGATGCGTCTTATGTATGTCAAATATAGGACCAAAAACTATTTTTTCAGGGTGCGCCCTATAACCCGGTGCGCCTTATAGTGCGGAAAATACGGTAAGTACCCCTGATTTTCAGCCTATTTACATGTTTTTTCTTTGTGTTGTGTTTGAAATCTGTTTGTGTAGAAAACCTACTCCGGCTGAACATATAAACAAAGATTTGGTAGATTTTCTTTTGTAAAGCTGGTATGAAACCCTCATGAAATTAATTCACAATTCTAGAAAACAAGATGACTCATTCAACTGTAATAAATTATTGATGTACTTTCTCGGGATTCTTAGAGTAAGATGTCAAGACAGGTGATGTTGTAAAATACGGTCACGTAAAAAAGACGCAGCTCTCTCTTCTTTTCTTTTTTTTTTTTGCATTCACGGAATGTTTACCACGTGAAAAATGCAGAAAGCCCAAAAAAAGAGAAAAATGGAGATATCACATGACGGTGACGATAACCTTGCCCTGAACTAAAAGTGCAAAGGACAACAATCAGTTCCTCGATGATTTGAATCCAATATCCCCCCATGTGGAATGAGAAAGTGCATAAAACCAAGTACAAAATGATGGGTCGCAATTAAGTCCCAGCTGCTCTGTAATTATGCGTTTTTTACGACGTGCCTTGGGAGAGTACATATGGACCCTTGACATAACTAAATCTATAATTACATATGCAGAATATTTTCCTCCTCATACCTAAACCAGACGAAAAGTGCCTCAGGTCTCATATAAGCAGGAAAGCCAATGGTACCGAACATGTCAAGAAACCCAATAAAAGGAAATCTCTTTTAGTATCAGAACCAGAACAGATACAGGACCCAATCGCGTGACGTTTTCACACAAGCCTTTATTTTACGGGAAATGGGGAGTCATGCACGTTACGTAGCCGGTCTGGCGTGAAAAGACCGGAAGCCATAGACCGACGAAACCGATTCCAATTGCCCGAGTTGATATCGGACCGATGGGGTCGACACCGGACAGGAATTGACAGACAGGATAGATAACGGATCCGGATTTCGAAAGTTAACAGGAAAAACTAGACGGGAACGAAAACTGGAGAAAATAATAAACAGGACAAAAACAGACGGAAACAAAACTGGAACCTGAAATCAATCAGGACAACAATAAACGGGAAATATACCGGACTGGAGAGATAACAGGAAAACAGGACCGAGTCAGAATTGTGGCAATCGTGACACACACGGGTGGGGCCAATTGGGCACCACGGCAACTGTGACACACACTGGCGCGGCCAATTAGGTGCCATGGCAACCATGACATTCAGAATTTTGATCAGCTTTCATTTGGTTACAGGTTACCATATTTTTTGGACTATAAGACGCACCCAAAATCCCTGAATAGGCCAGAAATTTGAACGTGAGCTTTGCAAGGTCTCACGGTACGGACGTTCCCCGACTTACAAGACATTCGAGTTACAAAAACGGTAGATTCCTAAAAGAAATTTTGGGATGTCGAAAAATATCCGGACATTGCTGTAAGTTCGATTTTGTATTGTGCAACCATTTCCGAGTGCAGTTGAGAAAATGGTTGGAACGCTTTTTTTCTATCACTCTCTACCACGGAGGAGGAAGTCGCCTAAGTCTTGAAGGTCATCTTCCAAAAGTAAGTTAAACTTAACTTTATTTATCTTTATTGAGTATATTAGTGTATCAAATGTTTATTTTTTTAATACAAAACAGGTTACTTATACATTCTTATACAAAACCTAAAGCATACAAAATATAGCACTGAAGCAACTTACGAACAAATTCAACTTACGAACGATCGTCTGGAACGCATCTCGTTCGTAAATAGGGCAACGTCTGTTTAATAAAATTGAACCCCGGTCGCGGTGGTGTGAGCGCCAGAACACTTAAGCATTAGACCATCAGTGATACAGATGACATGTGAAAAGGTATTAATCTTATCTCATTAATATACTATTTTTACTCATGGTGCCATGAACGAATGTTAGGAAAAGGAGAAAACAGATAGTGTTCCTGAAAAATATAAATGAACACAAAGTCTGATACACGAAAGAGTGGTTCTCCTCATGTTTATTTATATATTTCAGGATGAGCAGACCTGGCCCGCGGGTATCTAAACCCAAAACAGCCAGACCGATTACCTTGATTAGAGGGAACGAACCTGAAGTCAACCCAAATGTTCACGTTTCATTTGTGAGGAGTAAGAGTGATTTTGGCAGTCTCTGGCAACGACCCCCTACCCATTCCCCTGCCTTCTGTGTCCAACATGGCTGCCGAAGAACTTCTACGCCGAGCAGCCGCCCAGATCTTCCACAAAGAAAAATAACCTAGAACACGTGACGATTAAATAAGTAAAAAAAAAATCAGTGAAAGAGAAGCTCGGCCTGACTTAATTATTGACATTTTATGACCTCTAATAATTACTTTATTGCTACTGTTGCAGAAACTAATATAAAAATGTAGAAAACAATAATTAGATGAAACCTAATGCCCTTTCACGTTCCATCTAAATTATTAGTGGTCTAGTGCAGTGTTTTTCGCCCAGTGTGCCAGGGCACACTAGTGTGCCGTGAGAACTTGTCTAGTGTGCCGCAGAAAATTGTCCAATTTTATCTTGGCTAATAATAAAGACGCCATTTTTTTTATCACAGTGATCAGTGGTAAAGTAACTAAATCTCATCCATATCAGTAAGTGGGAACAAATTCAATGGTAATGATAAATAGTCTGCATTTATATACCGCTTTTCAAGTCACTTGAGACCTCCCAAAACGCTTTACAACGTGCTTCACACTTACCCATTAACATCCACACACACTGATGGCGGCGTCAACCATGTAAGGCTCCTAATGCTCATTAGGGATTTGGGGGTTCAGTGTCCTGCCCAAGGGTACTTCAACATTGAACTCAGAGGAGTCGGGAGCAGGGTTGGGTCGGGTTTCTTTAACTGGATTACTTTCAATTACTTTTGGATTACTCCAATACCAAATATACTAATAAAAGACAAAAGAAACTAAACATGAATAAAATGATGACTCACAACACGTGGTAAGCTTTCTCTCCTGGCTTTGATCTCTGGCAAAACTAACATAAAATGCGACAGAAACAAAATGAAAATAAATCCAAACAGCTTGCCAACATCATTTTTGCCGTTCCATGTATTGCGTTACTCCCCAAGCCTGCACAAAATTTAGTCATTTTATTCATATTTAGTTTCTTTTGTCTTTTATTAGCATATTTGGTATTGGAGTAATCCAAAAGTAATTGAAAGTAATCCAGTTAAAGTAACCCTACCCAAACCTGGTCGGGAGTTAAACCTTTATATTTTTTCTTATATACTAATTATCTGCTCAGGAGGTACGAGAGAATGAAGCTGTTTAAGATTGTCTCTCAAAAATGAAGTAAAACATTTTGTTCAATTATTATTTTACGTTTTTATAAAAAAAACTGAAAACTGTATTTGCTCTTTCTATGTATTTTTTGGGGAAAAAAAACAAAATAACATTATAGAAAAACTTGAAAAACAGCTTAACGATGTAATAAAATCCCACATTACAGGAAAATGATTAACCAAAATGATTCCGCTGTATTATTTTCTGAGGCACGGTGACCACAAACTACAAGACAACCTTTAAAATGTCACTTCAAGCTTTAAAAATAAAATGAGAATTGAATAATTTTTAAACATTACAACCGTCGGTGCGCCTCGATATTTTTTGTATGCGAAAAGTATGCCTTGGCTCAGAAAAGGTTGGAAAACACTAGTCAAGTGGATAGGTTTCAGCGCTCTCCTCGCCGTGACCTGGGTTCCATTTCCGTTGAGATTTTGGTCAGCGACAGTGAATCTACCATAAAAAATGCGCAACGGAATTTTTTGGGGGTGAGGGCTGCACCTTATTGTGCGAAAAACATGGTAAATCGTTACAGATAAGGCTACACTTTTCTGCTGGTACTTAAAAGAAAAATATTATTTTAAACAAATAAGGGATTGTAGTGTTTTTAAGAAAAAAGTATACAAACAGACCTTATCATAAAAGACATTTTATTAAAAAAAGAAAAATCACATTTCACATTTGATTGGTCGGTACAGCACATGTTGATGTTCATCATTTTTTTCAATAAGACTTGCTTCATTTGCTTTGGTTTGATTAGTACCATTATCCATCATACACATTTTGGTTCAACGGCAATAAAATATAAAAAGTACATCCGACGAATTGCATGACCAAGAATGGTCAGCAAGGCAGAATGCCACAATAAACAAATACTTAGCAAGTAACAGCAGGGGCGTTTGCTCATTTTTTACAGCCCATGTTGTTACATGTATGTTATTTTGTAGATTTCAGGTACTTGTGAGCTCGTTTTCCAACACCAATCACGGCATGGGACCAGCCTCAATAGGCCAAAGTTGAGACAGTAATCAGTGGCCACACTTAAAATAACCACTGACTCAACATTTAGTGCTGTATGAACTTTCAAAGGCTTTACAAAAGTCTGTAAAAGTAGCATGTTGGTAGAAAACAGTCAACAGCATAGTTCAACATTGTCCTACATACATTGTTGGCTTTGGTGAACACACACAGTTTACAAAGTCATCTTTGTTGCAGCCAAAATTCACAGTGGTTTTTGGAAAAATAATTATTGGTTTGTTGCATCGCGCTCTTTGTAGGAAAACAGTCAGCAGAGCAATTTTCTGCTAAAAAGACTGTGAATTAAAACGATATCTCTTCAGTTATGTGACTGCAAGAAAACGGATGCCCCCAAGATATTTAAAGCAATAATACAGCAACACTGTGTTAGACATACAACGATCTGAATCTGCTTTTATTCAAGAATCTAAAGTATAATCAACTACAATAAATAATCACAGACAACTTTAGTGTGGTTAAAAAAATATTACCATATGTTACCAAAACCTACATATCGGTTCCTGATACTTTCCATTATCTTCATTTCCAGCTCAATGCTGCCATTAGTCCTGAATCATTGCGTGAATCACTTTAAAGAGGAAAAAATAGTCTGCGCTTGTATTTTTAGCTCTTGGCCTTGTTGGAGTGTTTCCCCACCTCAAAGCCTGCTTTAATTCTCATTGGACAATCTCCAGAAGAAGGATGCCCGGGGCATCGGTGCACACATCACATCATTGCATTCAGCGCAGTTGTAAAAATTTGCCAAATGTGGATTACTCTTAATCCCATGTACCTCAATGTTTGATTCTCGGTATGTGTCCAAAATAAACTCAAATGTGAACAAAAACAAAACAGCAAACAAAGTACTGTATGTAGTAATGTCAAGTAAATGCCAAAGTACTCCATCTGGTAGTTCAACAGTGGCTTTAGCAGCAATATTGCACTTCTTCAGTAACTTATTGGAAAAAATACAATGTACCGTCCTGTTTTATTAAAGCTTTACACTTGCTTTAAACATAAGCGAAACGAAAAAAGGAGCCCAGGCGATAACTTGTAATTGAAGCTATTAAAACCTCTAACAATTTATATCAAATAGTGTTTACCAACCAGACAGAGTAAAGGGAACACTGCTCCCAATTATAATAAATAGACCCAAACTTCTTGCAGAAACACCTGTGAAATAAACATGCTCTTGTCCTGCAAATATTCATCTCTGTTGAAGGCGTTCTGTGGGAACATGTTGAATAATATAAAGACTCAAAACACAAATCTACACCCGCCTCCATATCCCGTCAGGAAATACTCCAGTCCGTGGTTTGAGGCCCGTATACATGTGTAAAGGCGCTTGTTCCCAAGTGGGCCCCTCAAAGCAGTACACCACGCAACATCTAGACCCGGCTTCGTCAAACATCAGCTGAGCGTGGCGCATCGTACCAAAACACTGATGAAAAACACAGCAACCTAAGCACCTGATTTGCAAAACTACTACGCAACATAAATAAGATTTTAAAAGACCTATCTGATAAAAAATAAATCAGTTTCAAGGCACAATTACAGCACATTTGTTTGAATATACGCACGTCTGTTTCATCATCGATGGGCACACAACCTGCGGTGCACAATCTTGATGTTATTGCTCAGAGAAGTTGTAGGAACCCCCCCAAAAAACAGTTTAAGCATATAAAACGTGGCCACCTGAAGCACAAAACTATTTGAACCCAAGACTCTCTTCGGTAACAGTGCAAACCACTTTTTAAATATCTTATTCGGTTCACTTTGGACTGACAATGAAAACTCTCAATAGAAAGCAAACCTGGCTCTGCCCATCAAAAAATTGCAGATCCCCACCCTAGTGCAAAAATGTTAGGACATAATAGAAATAATACCAAGATCCAAGACAACACCCCTAATTCGTATTGAAAAATACAGGTGAAGCGAACAAATATTTTATGTGATTGAAGAGCTGACTGGATATGCACCCAATCATGAAAAACTGGAAGGACTTCATACGCAGCAACACCCTGCTTAAGTCTAATAGTGGTTAAATATTGCTTATTTCATTTGACAATGGAAGGAAATCTGTTTGGCTTTAATGAATTGTTTGAATCACACCGAGCAACACCACCTAAATCCCTAAACTGTCAATCAATGTATGGTATTGTGCAACTAGGCTTGGTGAGTGGCTGATAGTTGGCAAATGGGTTTAAGGCAGTCATTCAACTATTTTCTGTTGTGCTCTCCTTAGGAAGAAGAAAACCCCTCACAACCTTCCAAGTGAGATTGCCGCTGCCCCCTAATGTAGTGGAGATGCAGTTGCACTTTATTCTAGAATAGTTAAAAAAAAATCTTACAGAGCCTCGCCCCTCTATTTGAGGACCACTGGTTTAGGGCAACATTGTAATAACGAGTGAACATCTTGAAAATTGCCACGTTGCATCATTTGAAAGGTTTTCTAGCCCACCCAGTCCTACTAACCACATAACTGAATGTGATTCAGGGTATATCCTTTGTCACCTCTAATGACCACTAGATTAACAGGTTTTTAGGGGGAAATCCTGCACTCAATCTATTGGTTAGCTTTGGCAAAAAAGTCCAAAAAGTGTGGTCAATGGATAACTGTTGTTGCAAACAAATTCCCATTTCTTCTCACCTTTATGGCTTTTTATGCACAGCAGCCACTACGAGTCATTATCTGTCCCCTCAAAATGCCTTTGAAAACCAGGTGTCGCAATTCTCCCCATTTATACTCTGAGTGGTCATTAAAAGTAATCTGAAGTTGTCCAGTTCAGTAGCATTAGGCTGTGAAGCTCGGTGTGCATCTGGCCTTATGTGTTGTAGGATTTGTTTTTATACAGCATTGCATTCATTTGAGCAATCTGGTTACATACCCTATGAATAGATTGCAACGAGTAAGAGGTTTTGTGTCGCGATAGTATTCCGACGCACTGATGTTTTGTCCTAAGATCTATGAAAATAAACAGCTTCTCATGTCACACACAGGCAGAGGTTTGGTCCTTTTCTCTCAAGTCTTATTTTCTTCATCGAAGAGCAGGTTTGAAAGTTGGGAGCGAGAACCAACCCCTTCCAAGTTGCTCTGGACACACCTGTGATATACATCCTCACTGAGCCGTGGGTTGCAGGTTTGGTAGCGGTACTCCTGGTGCAACGCCGGCTCTGCACCCCTGAATACGTGCAGCCCGGAGTATTTTATGAAAATGTCATAAATGTCCAGGGCCTCTAAGATATCCTCGTTTTCTTGTACATCTGCAACCATTTTTGTGCGAGTTGCCATGTAGTCTGAATTGTAAAAACAAGCTTCGTCGAACGCCCAGCGATCAAAATGTCCAAATTCCTGTTGCAGGTCAATCGTAGTTGGTCGAGGCTGACTGTGGTAGGCCACCTCAGGGTTGAAATCTTGGAAATGGATGGGAAAGAACACCTGCCAGTTGCTAATGGAATTCATGCGACACCGGTTCAAAAACTCGGAATTGACTTTGGTGTTGACGGTAGCTAGGAGGAACAGTGTGTCAGGTGGATGCTTCTTTGAGATGATGTCCATGTATTTAAGCTGGGATGGTGTTTCCGTCTTGACGCTTATCCAAGGGATTTTCACTTTACCGTATTTATTTTCGTAGAGGTTTATCTGAGTCTTAACATTGGCAAAGATATCATTCTGGTTTACTTGCTGTGCTTCCACTGGATCATAAATAAACAGAAAGGTTAGTATAATGTTTTCATTGGTTTTGAATGCATTCGAGTCAAAGACCTTTAAGAACTGATCGACATAGTCCCGCTCCAACACAGTCATTGGTATAATGGCATGAATCCTTGTACCTTCGGTGACATAGGGCATGGGAATTATCTCAACTTGGCCCAAGGGTCGAACCAGATGAACACGCTTTTCGATTGAATGACTGTAACCTTTTTGAGTGACAGCCTCCAGCTGTAAATCCAAGGTGTACTCCATGCCTCTGGTCGGGTCAAAGCGCCTGTAACCGTTAATCAGACGTTGTTTCTTCAGAAGCAAATTGGGATTGTACTTCTTGTTCAGCTCTTCGAGCGCTATGTCCAGGACATCGGCCACATCCATGCGGTCGATGCCCTGGAGTTCGCACTTGGGCGAGCCATCTTCACATGAATAAATATCTTCCTCTGTAAAGTAGTCCCATTTTATGACGTCATGGCGAGACTTGGGTTCAAAAGGTGGATTGATTCCTATCGGCCACTGAGCGGTTCTGTTGCCGTCGAACGCATCCACACTGACACTTTTTATTTCCACCTGTGGGACGACAAGTAGAATGGTCACACAACCAATGCGGCTTTGACAGCGCTGTCTCCTGGGCATAAGTTTCTGAATCTAGTTCGGGCAGAACAAGTGATTTGTGACTTTTGAAAATCAGCTTACCTGGATTTTAGCGATCTCATCGTAAGTCTTCTGCAGTTCAATCTCAGTAAAGTGTCGGTGCAGCGTGTACATCTCTTTGGGGTCAGACACTGGATGGACGGTTAGAGCTTTTCTAAATTGCTCAGTCTGCTCTTTGCTCAAATCGACGTTTTTTTCCAGTTGATAATGGTGGTAGTGAAGCCCCTAAGGATGTAAAAAAGGGAGCTGAAATTCAACCCGGCGCAAAAAGATTTTCATGAATAGAAATGAAGTTTTGCTTTCGTTTAACATTTAAAAACATCAGAGAAACGGAGCAGAGAGGGAATGATACATTTGGAATTTGAAAGGGTTGTGGTAAAGTAAAGAAAACAACTAAAGAAGATGTAATTTAAGATGTACTGTAAGCAAGGCAACTACAGAGCAAGAATACTTTTTATTGTACAATTAAAACATTTAACCGTTAATACTAAGCTCATACAGAGGCCAGAAGCCTCTCCCTGACGAGACATGACCAATCTTTGTCTGAGAATACAAATGAATATTTTCTGCCTATGACCAAATGTATTTCAACGTGTGGGCCTTGATGAAAGTTCAAATTGTTTTTCTTTCCATAAAACGAGGGTTGCTTTGGTTGAGCCTACACTTAAAACAAGAAAGAAAGTACAAGAATATTTATATTCTGTGCATTAGTCATAGCGCCCACAAAGCTATGGAGGAATATGGGTTAGGCAGCGCTTGGGGCACCACGCCTGACAGTACTTTATAATCTTGTAAAAGTTTTCCGAATGTTCCAGGATGATTGATGAAAAAATTCCCAAAGCAACTGATGTTGAAATGGAATAGGTATGATGGCATGTCGCTTTTAAATCTGCAACAATATTTAACTCAACTTCAAATACTGCACTTCAACACCAATGATGTTACAATGACATAGTGTGAACAACAGGAGATTTACGGTGTACACTGTTTGTCTCGATTTTGTTTCCTCTTTGCAGACATCGACGCGGTTAAAAAATATGTATTAGTGACACAACTCTATAAAATGAATACCACCTCACTATGAGCATGGTAATTACAGTGGCTTTGACTTTTAAATACAGACCCAGATGTCAGTCTTGACACAGCTGTTTCGAACGTGTCCCTTAGTTTTCCCTAAAGTCTTTCGGCTCTTCCTGTGCTTTTTCTGGCACGTAAAACGTCAGATGGTGACATGCGGTAAGACAAATGTCAGCTACATTTTATATTTAGATATCTTGAAAACATCAAACTGAATGTTAGGTAAACCTGAAAAATCAACTGAAACATAAAATTTATCTATATTCTCAAAAATGGAGCACTAGATCTTGTAGATTGGAAAAAATAAAATCCACGCTTTTAAAAAATAATAAATAAAAAAGGGATAAAACAGCTGGGTTACTGTCAATATGTTTCTAGAGCTGGTGTCACCAGCTCTGGTTTCTAAAAATGTTTTAAAATGTTTCATTCTGGTCACACCCTATGTTGTTTGTCATGATTATTTTATTAAAATCAGTTAGTATAATCAGTCAGCCATGCAAAAATTTGCTAACAAGATGACCATTTGAATCAGATGTGTTGGGAGGAGGGAAACATCCGTAACATGCTAGATAGTTGCCTTTGAGGACCACAGATAGTCAACTCTGATATAGAGACACCTTTGTGTTAAGAAAGAATGATCACATTAAGATGAAAAACCCAGATTACATTTACATGACAGGCAGATAACACAACCAAAAAAGATAAGAATAGGTGCAAAGTAAAGGATGAAACAAGGATACACCACATCATGAGAGTTGAGTACCATATATTTAAGAACTGGTCAAATGGTGATGTACACTATAGGGGGATTTCACTGCGGTTATCGTTTATCACTTGTATCTCGAATTTTTAACATATAAAATAAATGACTAAGTAAAAGAAATGTGTTCACGCTGAAAACCGAATGCTGTTATCGTCTAGGCCAATGCTTCTCGTGCCTTGAGGCATGTCTGGTGTGCCTCAGGAATTTGTCCAATTTCAATTTATCGGTCACAAAATATTGATATTTTTTTGTAAAAAGTATGCCTTTTAAATGTGCCATTTTCCAGTTATCCGAAAAGTAGCATGTAATGTTTATTCTTTCTTAACTGTATATGCTATTTTTAATTTATCAGCTCAGAAAGAAGTATCATTTTTGTAACTAATTTTGTTGAAAGATGACATTTGAGCGTATGGAAACAGCAACTTTTTTCCTATTTAACTAAAAAATTTGGCTTAAAATCTAATAGAATAACAACAACAAAGGTTATGAACTAAAAAGATAAAAAATATTTGGAAAAGGATTTACCATTGTACTGTTTGAGCCACATTCTCAACAATAATGGTTCCTAATAAACACAAATTGATGAGGACAGCCTTATATTGTAAAATTAGCCTACACTGAAGTCTGTCTTGACAATTTAAATGTGAAATAAATAAACAGTAGCACAGTATTTTTTAAAATATATTTTCAATGGGTGTTTTTTTTTTCAATGAAAAAAAGTGTGGCTTTGCTCAAAAAAGCCTGTGAAACCCTTCCACAGACCCTCACTGAGCTATCAGTAAATAAACTCCACATTATCTATATTATTAAAAGCAGAGTCAGGCCGAGTCAAATCAGTAGTCTCAAATTAAATGGAAAATCCTTTAGTTCCTCTTGCCAAAGACTGACATTGCGAAGATCCAGGTAAGTCTCCATGAATTACGCTTCTTCTATAATATTAAACAAAGAACAGATCCTTAAATAAACAAATAACTGTTACATACCTGAAAGTTGCTCACACAGTTTGTTCCTGTGTAGTCAATTAGGCATCTCCCAAGCCACTCGTCAGGCCTGGCGCTCAAAATGTCGTTCCTACAATTTTCCAGGAAGTTTTGAAGTCGTAGCAGCAAGGTTCGAGACAGGAGGTACCCGTACCCTCCGTAACAGTAGCTCCCTTCCATCTCCCCGCCTATGAACTCCTCCGGCGAGCCCATGTAAAGTTCCTCATTCATACTCAGGTGATCCACCAGATTTTTAATCCTGTCAGCTTCCATGTAGGCGTCGTCTTGGACAAAATAAAACCAGTCGTATTCATTTATATAATGGTCGAAAATGTATTTTATGGTCTGAAACATATTCCAGATTAGTCTTTCGTCTCCATGCGAGACCACAAACATGCCGTGGGGGGCTTTGCGGTTTTGTGTGCCAGTGAAGAAGACCACAGTGTCCAGATGATGGCTGATGGTGCGATTGACAGCTACACCCAAGGTGTTAATGGTGTTTTTGGATGTCAGGACTCCAACAAACAGTCGCTCGCGAATCCCCAATTCCGTACTTATATATTTGGCCCTGAAAGACACCAAAATCACAAGTTCAGGGACTCATGTGACAGTCAGAACTTGAAGATGGGCATTGTTATATAATTAAAACGTGTCACTGAGCAACTTATTTGTTTCTTTGTAGTAACACAACTGCTCTCTTCAGCCCTTGTTCATCAAATATACTCGGTCGAAATCCCGGAAGTTGAATTGAACACACGGCGAGACACGGATTGTCTCAACGACAACAGCATTTGATGTGAATCCCAATAAATTGAAAAATTAACATGGCTGCTTGCTTACATTGCTGAAACTGAGGTCATTATTTGTCTCGATGTCTCACCAGCACAGAATACCATGTTTAGACTGAAAGATGATTTGCAATGGTCATTTTAGACTTGACCCCGGCTTTATTAGGTCTAATGTACCCGACAACCTATGATAGAAAATGTTTTAAGTTGTCTGAAATAAGTGACATGACTTTTCAAAAGACCAAGTAATTGCTACATGTGTTTAATTCTAAGCCCATAATTACAGATGATTAAACTACACGTGGCGACAGACAGTAATCTCCAAATGAATCACGAGTCTATTCATTCATGTATTCCTTGAAAAAAATCGTATTCAGAAAGAATTTATGCCTAAAGGGTGAAAGTAAAAGTCGCAACTGTTCGATGTGACAAGCTAAAAAGTATTTTGGGAAGCAAGCATCAGTAAACCCCAAATCAACAAAAGCTACCTCTGTTGGAAAGCATATCCTTTTTTTAAATGCAACTTAGGGATTCCCTATTTAAGTCTCTTGGGGAGGTGAGGACTAATATTTAAACAGGGACCGACTCGAGGAGAATCTGGAAATATTTGAATATGTCAGCTCAGCGGGAGTACTGAATGTAATTTAAGAACTTTTTTTTCTCTGGAATGGTTAAGTGATAGACAGAAGACATAGACATTGGTATTTATAGTTCACTGTATGGGATGATAAATGAATTTACTTGGATAACTTTTTCTGCAGATATTTAAAAGAAACTCAATCAGATAGGGAACAAATGACGCATTTGTTTCCGTCTTCATTCAGTTTGCACTTTATAGATGATCCACAGCCTAGTCCAGCTGACTTTGAGCAAAAGGGGCATAGACAAAGAAACATTTGTGAGGACAAACTTGTCGAAAAGATACAGGCTGTTAGGAAAAAGATGCGAGTATGCCACTTTCCAAGGTGAAGCAAAAATGACTATGTGGGCAAACAGCAAATGTGACATTAACAGTGTTCTCGTTTGCCCGCGTCCCTGCGTCCTAGACGCATCATTTTTGCTGGGGACGCATAGTCTCAATTCAACGTGCGTCCCTGGGACGCAACTTTTTTGGCACAAAATTGTCATTATTACCCGATTACCGTATTTTCCGCACTATAAGGCGCACCTAAAAGCCTTTATTTTTTTCAAAAGCTGACCATTATAATACAGTGCGCCTTATATGTGGATCAATATCAATATTAAGTTGCAAAGTCTTGCAACTAATGCAAGCAGCCGCTGACTAGATGTTCCCCCGAAGGCGAAGCAGTCCGCGGTGTATGCTGGGATTTATATACCGGCGTTTCATTGGCTAACCAATGTGTCAATCATCATTTGAATCGATCACTATTGGCTAAAGTTTTTCGGAGGTAAAGGGGGCGGATCCTTTTCATTATTTACAGGCTCGCATAGGCTGAAGGGGCAAAACAAAGCCTGCAATTGGCCGAAAAAGATGTGTCAATCATCAGTTGTATCGATCACTATTGGCTAAAGTTATTCTGAGGTAAAGGGGGCGGATCCTTTTTATCATTTACAGGCTTGCATAGGCTAAAGAGGCAAAACAAAGCCTGCAATTGCCCGAAAAAGATGAATGTGAATAGCATGTTCGGTTGAACTACGGCATAGAGTAAACTGTATTTTACTATTCTGTACTGTATTTGTAAATATTTTACTCTCCTGGATTTACTACACTGACGGATAGAAGAGGACCATGGTTGCACATTATTATTGAACACAACGACTTCGGTGAGCTACTCCGGCTATATATTTTCCCAGTATCTTGTTTCAGACTGATCTCGATGTTTCTGTGATATCTATTTTTAAATTAAACTCAATTCCAAGTGTTTATTGTCATATGCACAGTAAAGTTGCGAGCGAAAAAGAAAATAGAAACTAAGGAATGGTTGGCATTTCTTGAATCCCAAGACTTTAACCTTCTGAAAGATATTTGGAACGATGCGTTTGAGTGATTGGTGACAACGTACAGACACTGTTTCCGTACATGTCTGAGACACGTATTTGCTTCTTTGCAAGCTTTCGGAATGTTAAGGGGGTAATAAATTTGACTGAACTATCTGACTGTTTTGTCGACGTTCCCATTGTAGCGCCTTATAATCCAGTGCGCCTTATGTATGGAAAAACTATTTTTGGGGAGTGCGCCCTATAACCCGGTGCGCCTTATAGTGCGGAAAATACGGTACATTTTTTTTAAACAAAGATTTACCGCACTCCAAACTTTTCGTCAGGCAGATCGGCATTGTTGTTTTGGTCTTGCGGTTCGAGTTTTCGTCTGCACGCCGATCTCGAGTTGTGTGGTGAAAAGTCCGTCTCTTTTTAGAGAACCGGCTTTTTCGTCTTAACTCATTCAAGAGACCCGGCTCTCAAACAGCTCACTTGCTTTGATGCATTATATTACGAATTATGATGTTGTATAAAGAAGTTACGAAAAAAAGGAAGTATAAAAGGAGAACATGAAAAAAAGACCGGTTTGTGGTTATCCCTTTAATCGGTATATTACCGACAATAATTTGATGCAGAAAATGAATTAATAATTTGATGATTAAAACTGAATGAATATATAGATTTTTATTATATATTTGTCACCGATTTACCATTTCCACCTCGATAAGACTACATTTTGGGGACCCATAGATCTCTGTTGGGACCCATAGATTTTTGAGCATGCGAGTCCCCGGGACTCATCACTTTTCAGAGGTAAAATGAACACTGCATCAACTTGCAGTATAAGTCCTGTTACAGTGTCTAACGAAATGACATGTAGAAGAAGGTGCTCTGGTCATATGAGACGCTGTATTAGATTCATTCATTTTCCACTTGAGTATCCTCAAGCCGATTATAGGGGGCGCTATAGCCCATCCTCTGTGACTTCGGGCAGTGGCCAAGGGACACCCTTGGACTTATTGCCACACAGGGACGGACAGCAACTCACTCACATACTCATTCTTAGGGCCAATTTTGACTTGCCAATCAACCGAGGTTTTTGATATGTGGGAGGAAACCGGAGTTCCCAGAATAAACCAGTTCAGTCACAGCGAGAACATTCTAACTCCCAACAGGTAGGCTGGTAGCCAAAACTTTTGAGCTGAACTGTGACCTCAGTTATTTTAAACTGTGATTCATTGATATTTTCTACAAAATGTATTAAAATAAAATTTTATTTTCTGACTAGTGTCATTTTTCTATGACCATCTGTTTTTTAAATTACAAATGGTTCTGTGAAATCACACAGTTCAAGGGACAGTGTTTTAATGTAATCACTAAATGTAACTGTACTAAATAGGAGTGCAAAAAAGCATAGGAAATAATACAAACTGCAGACACATAAAGTGTCCAAACCACACTTTTTTGTCTCGTTGTTGTCCCGGCTTTTCGTAGGATTTTTGTTTTTGGGGTACCCAAAGCAGCAAGATGGCGTAAAATGGTGTCAGCCTCCTCTAGGTAAGCCGCGTTATTTAAAATAAATGCAAAGTTCTTGACGTACGAGTATTTAAAAAGATGCACCCTCATATGATAGTTCATGATTTTTTTTTCCTTTTTGTTTTTATCAATATTGTTTGTTTTTTGATGAATGCCTTTGTTACCACTAGGATGCGCTAACTACTACACACGGTCTCTTTAATTATCTGTAAATCAAGAAAAGCCCAAACTCATGTTGCAAATGATTGATAGTACTTTCTGCAAATATTCTAACATATTTTATTTTGAAATGTTTGAAAAATTAGTTGTTTTTTTTACACAAAACCCTAGGTAAATATAACTTTTTCTATTGTTATTAATAAGTTGTTAGCACACTCTACAGTGGTAATAACAGTTACAACTTTGAGAGAAATCTAGTTATTTGTATTGTGAATTCAGTTCTTATATATTATTTGTTTTAATCATTATTTTTTTTCTTAATGAATTACATTTTTTTACTACCAAGTGGTCAAAATAATGTACACTGTCCCTTTAATTACACAGATGAATATGATTCATGTATTTTTACGCTTTTAAATTGTGTACACTGAATAAATTTTGGCTCTAATTCAGATCGCCTCATTCACCTTTAATTTCTAATATTGGCGCAGCATTCTACATAACAGTCTTGTTGTGAGTAAATAGGTGCAGTGTTGTGTTCGCACAGTTAATTATGGCTTAATACTGGGAATTGCAATCATTAATATACAAAGCAATTGGCTGAGGTTGACAGGTATGATAGTGAGCATTTTGGCTCTCATCTAGATCGCCTTGGTCACCGTAGACTGCTCATATTGTCGGTGTATTCAAAATATCTGTCTTGTTGTGAGTAAATAGGTGCCACGTTGTGTTTGTATGGTTTATTATTGCTTAATAAGGGGAATTGCAATCATTAATATGGGGAGCATTGGGCTGGGGTTATCTTGCAATACTATTCTACTGATAGGTAATCGGAAATATGGTTCAAAATCGAAATATACCTGGAGAAAACATTAAGACAATAAAACTACCTGTCCTGTATTATATACCTAATGTGGTTGACATAGGTTTGTAGTATACGAATACTCAATATGATTGAATAAATTGGTACTTAGCCAAATGGAGACGAGTGTATCATTTTGTGATAAAATTGCAGTCACCATACCTGAAAATTTTCTTCGCTGTAGTACCTGGCTCGACTTCTTTGTACAGTATTATTATTATAATTATTATTATTACTTCTTATCTATATAAATATTCTTTGTTTTTTAATGATTTTATTTTTAGTACTAAATACTAGACACTGTCTCTTTAATCATCTGTAAAGCCAAAACTAACAATGTAAATAACTAATAGTACCTTCTGCAAATATTCTAACGCATTTATATTTGGAATAAAAGAAAAAAATCAAGTCTTATATTGTGTACCTAATGTGGTTTTCCCAAGTTTGTAGTAAACTACAATGCGATTGGTACTCAGACATGTGTATCATTTTGTGATAAAATTGCAGTCACCATACCTGAAAACTTTCTTCGCTGGAGTACCTGGCTCGACTTGTTTGTAATGTATAATTATTGTTTTTCTTATTTATATAAATACTATTCATTCATTCATTCATTATCTGCACCGCTTATCCTGAGTAGGGTGGCGGGGATATCAATATTATTTGTTTTTTTAATCAATTCATTTTTGTTCTAGCGCTATAAAATGCGGTAAAAATTACACTCTCTCAAAACTAGCAATGCAAATAACTGATAGTACTTACTGCCAATATTCTAACATATTTATATTGAATCAAAAACAAAATTAGGTCTCGTATTATGTACTTAATGCAGTTGTCCCAAGTTTCTAGTAAACTAATACTCAGTGTGATTGAAATAATTGGTACTCAGCCGAGACAAATGTATCAATTTGTGATAAAGTTGCAGTCACCATACCTGAAAAATTTCTTCGCTGGAGTACTAGACTCGACTTGTTTATACGGTATCATTACTATTTTTCTTATTCATATAAATATTATTTGTTTTTTAATGAATTATTTTTTGTTCTAGCGCAATAGGATGCACTAGAGATTACACGCTGTCTCTTTAATCAACTGTAAAGAGTGAAAAGCTAATGCAAATCACTGATAGTACTTCCTGCCAATATTCCAACACATTTATATTGAATAAAAAACAAAATTAGGTCTTTTATTATGTACTTAATGCAGTTGTACCAAGTTTCTAGTAAACTAATACTCAGAGTGATTGAAATAATTGGTACTCAGCTGAGACGAATGTATCAATTTGTGATAAAATTGCAGTCACCATACCTGAAAAATTTCTTTGCTGGAGTACTACTCGACTTGGTTATACGGTATCATTACTATTTTTCTTATTCATATAAATATGATTTGTTTTTTAATGAATGAATCTTTTCTTGCACTATAGGATGGGCTAAATATTACACACTGTCTCTTTAATCATCTGTAAAGAGTGGAAAAACCAAAACTAACAATACTGATAGTAGTTACTGCCAATATTCCAACATATTTATATTGAATAAAAAAACAAAATTAGGTCTTGTATTATGTACTTAATGCAGTTTTCCAAAGTTTCTAGTAAACTAATACTCAGAGTGATTGAAATAATTGGGACTCATCAGAGACAAATGTATCAATTTGTGATAAAATTGCAGTCACCATACCTGAAAAATTTCTTAGCTGGAGTACTCGACTCGACTTGGTTATACGGTATTATTCTGGGTTCGAAATCCTCTTCGAACTCCGGGTCGGTGACCGATATAGAATTGTTCTTTCGGGCGCCTGCGGTCTGTTCATCAGCACCCGGAGAAGCAGCACCCCGGCGAGTATAGCACGCTTCTTCGGTCCAATTCACGCTGAGTAAA
Source organism: Urocampus carinirostris (assembly GCF_059441175.1). Lineage (NCBI taxonomy): Eukaryota > Metazoa > Chordata > Actinopteri > Syngnathiformes > Syngnathidae > Urocampus > Urocampus carinirostris. The sequence continues at coordinate 9,705,094 of NC_142362.1, forward strand.
CTCAAGGTGAATCCCAGAGAAATGCCGATTACCACCGGGCCCAACGACCGCAGGGCAGAAAGGGCTGCAAATCTCATGTCGGCGAGTCGGCTCCTCTACCGGAGCGTCCCGCTATGTTTTGACGGAACCTCCAGGGTGTTGTCGGTGGCCGAGACGCTTATGAGGCAACTACATCAACTCCGGGTAAGTTTCTTCATCCAACTTGCTGGAAAGAAACTTCTTTCTTTTGAAATTTGCGTGAGTCTCTTACGTGTCAGGAGCGCTGTTGACATAGCTCCGCCCCCTTGTGACGTCAGCGCGGTGACAAACCCGGAGGCAGACGGGTCTAGTTCCTGTTGGTGGCCTTGCGCGCAAAGCTGCGCGGAGGGATACTTCTTGAGTTCACCTGTGGCCTAAGCGTCATGTGACGTTCACAATCCTTGGGTCACTAAGGGTCAGCGGCCACGTCATAATCTTGTTTGTTTGCTCCATTGAAGATGCCTCGGTGCACTTACAAGATTTCCTATATTATACTGTACTAAATTGGGTAGATTTATTATTATTTTATTTTCAACACAAGGATAGTGCTGGAAGTGTGAATTTCCCTACGGGGATGAATAAAGTATCCATCCATCTATCTATCTATCTATCTATCTATCTATCTATCTATCTATCTATCTATCTATCTATCTATCTATCTATCTATCTATCTATCTATCTATCTATCTATCTATCTATCTATCTATCTATCTATCTATCTATCTATCTATCTATCTATCTATCTATCTATCTATCTATCTATCTATCTATCTATCTATCTATCCATCTATCATCAGTTGAATAAGTGGTTGAGCTGAAACAAACTCCAACAACCACGAAAGAAGAATATGACTGCCACTTTTTACCGTGGTCAAGTCAAGTTTATTTGTACAGACGGTGCCCTACTTACGAACGAAATACGTTCCGGTCGATCGTTCGTAAGTTGATTTTTTTCATAAGTTGCTCGAGTGCTATATTTTGTATGATTATGGTTTGTATAAATATGTCTAAGGCCTATATAAGTAACCTGTATTGTTTTGTACTAAAGAAATCATATAATAATATGATCTATAAAAATGAATAAAGTTGAGTTCAACTTACTTTTGGAAGATGGGCTTCAAGAGGTCCCCCTCTGTGGTAGAGAGTGGACGAAAAACAAGTGATCCAACCATTTTCTCAACCGCATCAAGCTTTCTTAATCCACTTTAATTTCAAAAGAAACAGCCCGCCTCTTCCTTACACTTTACAACACGGCGGAAAGAAGCACTACAGTACCGTCCTCTACTCGAAAAAAGGTGCACACAAAATAAAATCTAAGTCACAGCAATGTCCGGATATTTTTCGACATCCCGAAAGAAATGTTCGTATCTACCATTTTACGTAAGTCATAAGTAGGGAAGCGTCTGTATTGCCTTTAATCACAAGGAGTCTAAAATGGCCACACTGTCCACAGACTATTGTAAACTACAGACTATTATTCCACCATCTGATCTAAAACCTACATGAGGGCAAGGAAAAATTACAAAACCTCAGCATGAGGAATTTACTTAAGTTTTAAATAAATTTCCCAAATCTTCGTGTGGAGTTTGCATGTTCTCCCCGTACTTGCTTGGGTGTCTTCCGGGCACTCCGGTTTCCTGCCACATTCCATAAACATGCATGTCAGGTTAATTGGCCGGTCTAAATTGTCCTTTGGTGTGATTGAGCAAGTGAGTTGTCTGTCCCTGTGTGCCCTGCTACTGGCTGGCAACCAGTTCAGTGTCCCCTTCCCCACCTGCCTGAAGGTAGCTGGGATGGGCTCCAGCAGCCCCGTGACCCTACTAAGGATAAGCAGTGCAGATAATAGATGGTTGAATGGATGTCCTTTTCTCTTTTTTTTTTAGTTTTCCTTTGTGGGTTAAATTTGTTTTTCTTGTTTTGCTCTTGAATATGTATTCCCTGCAGGGGGAAAAAAATGTAACAGATTACTTAAAAGCTTCAGCTTTAGCCTACTCCCTCTGGGCACATGTTTATGTAGAACATAATTGCATTGTTCAGATGTGTTCTAGCAAATATTTTATTAGTCCCTTTTGTTAATGAGGCTGATGCTGTTTTTATTTTTTTGTGCTGTGCCCTAATAAACTTACTTTATTCATACATTAAATTTTTTTGTAAGGCAATTGTTTTGTTTTGTTTTCAGACCCATTAATGGTGTCTACTCAACCAGAAAATACGTTTTGTGTGCTTGAAATTGCAAAAACGGAATTATGGACTGTTGTTCAACGTGCATTTTGCAAAGAATTCGGAAAGGAGCCACTGGAGAGGAAGTCCATAGTGAGATGGCATGGCGAATTTACAACGGATGGGCGCTTATGCCAAGTTAAAAGAACTCCACTCTGCCAGACAGATGGGATGGTCTGGCCAGAATGATCACAATCTCATGTGCTGGACACCCAGATCTCACTCCATGCCATTTCTTTTTGTGGGGATTTGTAAAAGGATTGGTTTGTGTGCCCCATAGAAATGTGGATGAGCTGAAGAAACAAATAACAAAAGCTGTTGCAACCATTGACTGTCAGGACCAGAACGGAGACAGGACCCACTTGCGTTGCATTTCTCACAAGTTCTATTGGAAGAACGAGAAAGGGTTGCGCCCACGATCCGGTGTTCGCTGGACGCTCTGATACTCGGATTGTGCTCCAAACGCAGACGTGCATCTTCTGTGGCGAGCGATGGCGGTGTCGGGAGCGGAAAAAGCGGGTCGGTAGCCGGGACAGGAGAGCAAAAACGTGGTTGGGGTCGGAAGCGTAAGCCAGAATAGGAGAGAAGACGTAGTCGGGGACAAAAAGAGGTCAAAAGCCGGGACAGGAGAGCAGACGTGGTCAGGATCAAAAAAACGGGTCGAAGCTGGGGACAGACGGGAGCAAAAAACGGGACAGGTGGTAGTCAGGCTTGAAAAAGGCTTGCCTATTGTTTACTGAGGTTCACAGACGGACTGACAAAAGGGGACGGACAGGACTGGGTACAAATACTGATCGGGGGCCAATCACAACCCGCGGCAGTTGGCGCCAAAGAAGCGGGCACAGCTAAGTCACATCAGTAATCATGACATTGACAATGAAATGCTCAGACGCTTTGGGCAAAAAAATTGACGACCGGCTAGATGTGTGTCGCGTGACCACATTGAACATCTTTGAACATTTCATGTAGAAAATCTAACTACAAACTTTCTGAATTTACCAAATGTGTTTTTATATACTTAATAGTTTCCAAGATATATAATGTCAAAATGTTTCCAAGACTTTTGGAACACTCTGCACTCTGACAATAAGTCAATCAACCACTCCACACTTAGTATGACATTTCGTCCGACTCCGTTCCGGTCCTGCTTCTTTTCTGCCTGATCTTTGTTGCCAACCTGTTTCCGGACCTGACTACGCCCCGTTCTGCCTGCCTGTTACCTGACCTGTTTCGCCCCGTTACCTGCCTGCCTCCTGCTAGCGACCTCGCTTACGAACTCGACACCGCCTTTGATCTCCAGTCCCGGCCAACGACTTGCTATTCCCGCCTGTCTCCGATCCTCCTCGCCAGACACGGATGTGCCACTTCCGCCCCGCTTGCTCCTTTTGTCCGTCAGCCATCGGATCGTGGAAGCAAGCCTTACTCTCCCTCTTTATCAATAAAAACTGAGAAAACGAGTGCTATTGGGTCCTGTGTCCGTTTTTGGTCTGTGACAAATACTGTGTCCAGAATGAAATATGCATGAGAACATTTCAAAAGAACTTAGTGTAGCTCGGATTTTTTTTTCTGCAGGTTATATTATAATGAACTAATGCACAATTAGGGAAAATTGGTTAAAGGCACCTTCTCACAGGATAGACCGTCTTCGATTGTGCCAGTTGTGCCGAATTTGTAATGAACCAGAACGGACACTCGGATCCAATTGCGTCAGTTTCAGAGTTTTTATTGACAAGGATCGTTGGAACAGGCTTGGGACGTCGGCTCTTGCTGGTCGAAAGCCTCTTCGGGCGGAACGGCAGCTCCGTGATGAAAAGCGTAAGATGCAACGTTGCGGGCAAGTCGGTGGCCGGGGCGGGAGAGTAGATCGTAAAACTTGTAACAGAAATAGGTCAGGCAACGAGAGGCAGGCATGAATCAGGCAAGATAAATCGTGGGTACCTTGTATGTTGGAGTCACACTCAGAGATACGAGGAGTACACTCGAACGTCCATCTCTGGACGCTGACAGCTTAAGTGGGGAACACCATCCAATCAGGAAGCGCACTCCAGCGCGCCAGATGATTACCCCAGGTGGCTCCACTCAGGTAATCACGACAAAATTTCCTTTAAATTGTCCCCAAAATGTACTCTCAGAACAATTACTGTATTCCATCTTCATCTATCTTGCACTCTTTAAACAGGAAAAAACAGTTTCTGCATATTCCACTAGATGTCGGTAGATTCAACTAACCTTCCCATAAGAGCTACAGTACAGTAGTCTGTCTACCTTAACCACTAGGGTCGTAGGGGCAAAATTTACTGGTGTGTGTCTTGGGCAAGTACAGCCCATCTCTCTCAGTATATAAATTGCTAGTAAATAGGGTTGAATCCTCTCTACGGTCATTGATAAAGTAGTGAAATATTTTATGCAACAAGACTAGACATGGTACTCCAGGGTAAAAACGTAGTAGACTTTAAAGCAAGGGTGTAGTTTTGGCATATCAATAATGGTAAATGGTCTGCATTTATATAAGCGTTTCAAGTCAATGAAGTGCTTTACAATGTGCTTCACACTTACCCATTCACACACACACTCACACACCAATAGGGAATCAGCCATGCAATGCGCCTACATGCTTATTCGGCGCATTAGGGACTCAGTGTCTTGCCCAAGGAAACTTCGACATAATCAATGTTTTGTCCCAAAAATAATAAGGTGTGATCACTTTAAACAGATGTGCCATGTCCCCCTTAATATCAAACAATGAATGAATGAATAAATTAAACGTAACATGTCCGAATAAGAATAGGAAGAAGAAAACGGTTATTTAATCCTACCCCTTCGACTTTCTTAATAATTGTGTCTTATAGCTAGATCTTATGAATATTTAAATATGAAACCCTCACAAATATACATATTTACCTAGGTTCTGTTGATGCAGTCGCATCATCATTATCCTTATCATCACCACCATCGTCATTGCTGTCTCCATATATTTTCAGCATACTATATAATAAAAGTATCTATTACAAGAACAATAATTCTCATGGGTGTGCATGGTGACAACTGATTGTTTTGTGGTGTGTGTTGTCCATCATACAAAGTATCTTTTGACCTGCTGCTAAAGCTGGGCTGCTCCCAAGCAGCAGGATCACCCAATGCTAAGTGTACTGATTTGTGCATTAAAAAGACAAGACATGGGAGCTTGAGCCAGCTCCAGCATCAAAACTCCCACTTGTCTGCCCTAACTACAAGTTGTGCATTTATGTCTGTTTTTTGTTTTTATTAAAAGTTATGTCTATGGGATTGCATATCCATTTATTTAGTTTTTTCACCATCATTGCCAACGTGTTTATTAATTTCACTGTTTTGTTTATAAATATATAATAATAATAATAATAATAATTTCCTTGTATTGTCATTCTGTGTAACAATGTACACAGAACGAAATGTCGATTGCACCTGACCCGTTGTAGCGAGCCGATGCAGCCGCAGCCAACAGAGGGCGCCGCCGACCACTTTTTAAGTCTTAGGAATGACTCGGCAGGGGCGCGAACCACCGACCTCCCAGTCTCAAAGCGGGCGCCTTACCATCTAGGCTACTGAGATATATATATATATATATATATATATATATATATATATATATATATATATATAGAATGTGGTGAATTTGCATGATATAATGGTGAGAGCAACATAATAGGAAAAACGTTCAACAATAACAATAAGAAATGTTCAAATAAATTGAGAATAGTTGATGATAACAATAAAAGCAATAACAGAAACAACAAAAATAATAATCATGATATTAGTTAGAATAATAACAAGCTTAATTATTAACGTGGCCCATCTGTTGACTGTATAAGGTGTCTGCTCACTAACATTATTTGGATGCCAGACCAAACCTACGCCCAGAGCCTAAGGCATAAGCGGGCTAAGCAGCTGCTTAGGCCCCTGCAACCACAAGGAGGCCCAAGATTATTTTGATGCCAACATTGTCCCCATGTTACTTTGTGTGTCCACTCAAAAATACTTCTATAGAAATACAACAAAAATACTACACAATAACTACAAAACTAATTATCAACTACAGTGATTATATAGTATTTTGCTTTCATTCTGAAAATGATAAAAAATAGTATAGAATTACTACAAAAATACTATTACAGTAATACTATATTACAAAATACTATTACAGAATTATTGACTCCAAAAATACTACAAAAAGACAACTACAGTAATATTACAAAAATACTAAAGAAATATGACAAAAATACTATTATGGAAATACCACAAATATTCTACAAAAATACTGCACAAAAACTGCTTTGGAAATACATCAATCATACTTCTACTAAGATACTTAAAAAATAGCAATACATAATATTATACTATAAAAAAATACTAGCGAAATATTAATATAAAAATATTACTACAACAGGTTTACAAACAGAAATACCGAAAATTATACCTATAGCGATTCTACAAAAATTCTCCTATGGAAATATCACAAAAATACTACAGTAATATTACAAAAATACTAAATAAATATGACAAAAATACGACTATGGAAATACTACAAAAATACTAATCAAATACTGCTTTGGAAATACATCAATTATACTTCCACTGAAATACTAGAAAAATATAAATACATAATACTGAATTATTAAAAAAAACTACAAGAGAAATTTTACAACAAAAATACTAATATAAAAATACTACTACAAGAGGTTTACAACAGAAATACTGCAAATTACACCTATAGCGATACTACAAAAATTATCCTATGGAAATATCACACAAATACTACAAAAACAAAACTACAGTAACGATGTACAACAAAAATTCTACAGAAATACTACCAATATACAACAAACATTCTTGTATGGAAATACTACAAGATACAAAAGAGATAGTTGTCACAACCAGCACAAAGGGTTAGACCCAATCGCGTAATGTTTTCTCACAATTTTACTGAAAGAAAGAGGAAGGGCAGTGCCCGCGATCCGATGTTTGCTGGACGTGGAAAGCAAGTCGCTCTCGTACTCGGATTGTGATCCGAACACGGAAGTGGATCTTCCGTAGCGAGCGATGGCGGTGTCAGGGGCGGAAAAACTGGTCAGTAGCCAGGACTGGGAGAGCAAAAACGTGGTAGAGGTCAGAAACGAGTCGTAAGCCGGGACGGTAGAGCAGACGTGGTCGGGATCAAAACAAGTCATAGCCAGAGACAAACGGGACTGAAAACGGAACAGGTGGGAGTCAGGGTCGAAAAAGACTTGCCTTGTAAACACAGAGGTTCGCTGGCGGACTGACAGCAGGGAATCAACAGAGTTAATGAACTGAGTTTAAAAAAGGATAGTGAACCAATCAGGTAGCCTGCAGCGGCTAGCGCCAAACAAGTGGGCACAGGTGAAATTAATGAGTAATCGTGACAATAGTAAAAAAATATACTAAAAAAAATAATACTACAGTAATACTACAAAAATACTACGATCATAAAACTAATGAATGAATGAATGAATGAATGAAAACTTTATTCGAACATTAAAATAAAAACAGAACAAAAACATTAACTCAACAACAAAATAATATTACATAATATGTTCGGAAAGGGGTAGTCAGAAGCAAATGCTTACTACTGTAATAATACAAAAATACTACTAGAACAATACAGATATACAACTAAAAATCGACTTTCAAAATTCAACAAAAGTACTACAGAAATACTAAAAAAAATACTACTGTGGAAATACTACATAAAAAATACTTCAGAAATAAAACAAAAGTGGTGCAAAAATAGGGCAGCACGGCGGCGCAGTGGTTAGCGCGTGTGTGGCACAGTTCTGAGGTCGTGGGAACCTCCTGAGTGGGTTCAAATCCAGCTCCCAGCCTTACTGTGCGGAGTTTGTATGTTCTCCCCGTGCTTGCGTGGGTTTCCTCCCACATTCCAAAGACATGCATTTCAGATGAATTGGCCGGTCCAAATTGTCCCTAGGTGCGAATGAGCGAGTCCCCGTCCCCGTGTGCCCTGCGATTAGCTGGCAACCAGTTCAGGGTGTCCCCTGCCCACTGCCTGATGATTACTGGGATGGGCTCCAGCACCCCCGCAACCCTACTGAGGATAAGCGGTGCAACTAATGAGATGAGATGAGATGTTCGAAAAGGGGTAGTCAGAAGCAAATGCTTACTATTGTAATAATACAAAAATACTACAGAAATACAACTAAAAATCGACTTTCAAAATGCAACAAAAGTACTACAGAAATACCAAAAAAATACTACTGTGGAAATACTACATAAAAAATACTTCAGAAATAAAACAAAACTAGTACAAAAATAAAACTACAGTACTTCAATAAAAATCTGACTTCAGAAATACTTAAAAAAAAAACTACAGGAATACTTCAAAACTAAATAACAAATGAAGGCGCTAAAACAGGGACCTAATATACTAGTTTGCTGTACTTGTCGTTTCAAAACCACTTTGGTGAAACGAATCTATTTCAAAGGAAGTATAACATGTCATGTGCAAATAGTTGCCCATCCCTGGAGTAGAACATGGAATGAGTTCTAACAGGTATGCAAATCATCAAGTAATAGGGGGCCCCAAATCTTATTTTCCATAGGGCCCCATGAAGGCTTTTGCCGATCCTGCCTACGCCCTTGCTCTAAAGAGAAAAATAAAAAGACCGGCAGGTTAATTAGGCAAAAATATGTATAACGTAGTGCTTAGAGACTGGCCTAAGTTGTTATAATAGTGCAATGAATTGTACAGTAGTAAAATATTATTCAGCAGTGGCAAAAATGGATGTCTCTGCTGCAATATTTGAAGCCAATGTTTCTCTGGGCTGTGTTTATAACTCTGAGTTTGTGTATGTGGCGAAAGAAATAAAGCAAGAAAACAAATTAAGAAAGCAAGAATCAAACAAACGAAAGAAGCAAAGAAAGACAGACAGGTCCTGAGCTGCCATCTAGTGGTCACAAACAGAAAGGCACAGGATTACTCGCAGATTAAGGTCAAAGGTTATTTGAGGTTAATAATGGGAAAATGCAAGTAGATTAATCCTGAACTATATCTTAAATGCAAAAATAACATATTATTAACTTTTACTATTTTCTAAGCTCTTTGGATGTTGTCTTTTGCGAGAGTATGCATGATTCGGTTTGTACTTCATTAAATGTTATTGAAACTATTCAAGAAACTTCATTTAAGGTGTCCTATATTATTTCATGCTTATATTACCGATTTGTTTATTTATCCTGCTGTAAAAAACTTGTTTTGTCAAGGTTGCCGGACCACATGGACAGAAACATGACGCTGATTTCTCGTGGGATATATGAAGCCACCAGCGGCCATGTTGCGTTGCCAATAACTGAAAAGTGAAATTAATGTGTTTATCCATCCATTATCTGCACTGCTTATCCTCGGTAGGGTCGCAGGGGCTCTGGAGTCCATCCCAGATGAACTCAGTGGGCAGGGGACACCACACAGGATGATTCCATCCCATGACCTCAGAACTGTGCCACGGACGTGCAAACCACTATTCCGCCGTGCCGCCCATAATGTGTTTATATGTTTTCATTTATTATCTCTCTGTATTTCTACAGCACTTTCTGTTCCCTTGAGACATTTTGGATTTGTATTGTTCTTTGGCTATTTCATGTAGACTTTGCAATAATGCATTTGTCATGATGAATTTATGGCAGGGATGGGCTCTGGCACAGGACCGGCCTACACCTTCATGGGGCCCTAAGCAAAATGAGATTTGGGGCCCCCTATTACTTGATCATTTGCATACCTACTAGATCTCATTCCATGTTCTACTACAGGGACGGGCAACTATTTGCATGTGACATGTTATACTTCTTTTGAAACAGATTATTTTCATCTAATTGGCTTTGAAACGACCACAAGTACAGTAAATTAGCACATTAGGTCCCTGTTTTAATCACTTCATTTGTTATTTACTTTTGAAGTATTACTGTAGGTTTTTTTAGTATTTCAGAAGTCTGATTTTTATTGAAGCTCTGTAGTTTTTTGTTGTTACTTTAGTTTTAGTTTTGTACTATTTCCATAGAAGTATTTTTTTAGTATTTCTGTAATATTTATGTTGTATTTTGAAAGTATTTTTTGTTGTTGTTGTATATCTGTCTTATTTTCATCCTCTATTTTCGTATATTACAGCAGTTGTACGATTATAATATCTCTGCAGTATCACTGTAGTGTCATTGTTTTTTGTACTATCTCTGTTGTATTTCGCAGTATTTCCATATAAGAATGCGGGTTGTATATCTGTTGTATTTCTGTAATATTTTTGTAGTACAGTGTTACTGTAGTTTTTTTAAAATTTTGTAGTATTTTTGTGATATTTCCATATGATAATTGTTGTAGTATCACTACAGGTGTATTTTACATTATTTCTGTTGTAAACTTCTTGTTGTAGTATTTTTAAAGTAACATTTCTCTAGAATTTTTTTATACTATTTTATTGTTTTTGTTTTTTTGTCTTTTAGTGGAAGTATAATTGATGTATTTCCAAAGCAGTATTTTAGTTGTTGTTTTATAGAATTTTTGTAGCACTTCCATAGGTAGTATTTTTGTAATATCACTGTAGTTGTCTTTTTGTAGTATTTTTGGAGTAAATGATTCTGTAGAAGTATTTTGTAATATAGTATTACTGTAGTAGTATTTTGTAGTAATTCCATACTTGTTTTTATTTTCAGAATGAAAGCGAAATACTATATGAGCTCCCTGTTTTTAAGCACTACACTTGATATTTAGTTTGGTACTTATTGTGCAGTATTTTTGTTGTATTTTTGTAAAAGTATTTTTGAATTGACACACAAAGTGATAATGGGGAAAAGGTTTGCAACAAAAATGTAACCACTATTGGGGGCCCCCTAGTGGTTGCAGGGCCCTAAGCAGCCTCTTAGCTCACTTATGCCTTGGGCCGGCTCTGCTCCGGCACCCCTGCGACCCTAGTGAGGATAACCGGCGCAGAAAATGGATCTACAATTAATCCCTGTATGACGGAGGGCATGCAGGATAAGAGTCCTATCTATTGTCACCACGTAAATCTATGCAACAATATGTGCTAGCGCTTTATTTTATTTAAGCACCTTTTCTGGAAAGAAAATACACTCTTGAAACGCACTAAGTTCCTCAAGTTCCAATTGGCTGATGCGAGAACATTTGCCCAATGATAATGTATGATGTTTGGACTTAGAAATTAGCCAATGGTATTCAAGTATATTGGAAAATGGGCGGAGTTTATCATGTTTTCTTCCGGGACGTAAAACCCAGCATTGATCATGGCTTCTCTTGATAGAGTAAAAGTCTTAGTTTTGGGCGATTCTGGTAAGTAATATTTATATTATTTAAAAAAAAACGTATTTATGAATTACACAGTTTAAAATGTCCTCATTTGATGTATTAAATAGTAGATAAGTATACACATTCCACTCAAAATCTCGATCAGTGTAACCATTCTGCTTTACCCATCACAGGTGTAGGAAAGTCCTCCTTGGTACATCTTCTATGTCAGAACCAGGTTTTAGGAAATCCGTCCTGGACTGTTGGGTGCTCAGTAGATGTCCGGGTAAGATGATTCTTAATTGAAAATAAAACCATTACAGTTTTTCTTCAGCTTTTGGTATTAATTCCATTCACGTTGGAAGTTGAGTTCTGAATCTATTTTCCCCATAAGAAATAATGGAAAAGTCATTAATCCGTGCTGGTCCTTAAAAAAAGTCCACGTTTTCTCATTAAAACGTATTTCTTACAAGAAATGTATTATAAACTTGGAGACTTACACGATACTGATATATTTTTTGAAAATAATAATAGTGATAACTTGACATAAACACGTTTTAAGTACAATTTACATACCTTGGAAGAGAGTGTGATGGCATCTTTGTTTCTTCCCTTGTAATTCATGTATTGTGCGGCATTTACTTCCAAAAAGGACCGGTCTCATTGCAAGCAAAATCTTGCTGAGGAACATATTGAACTCGCTGCCTTACTGTATCTAGTCACATGATTTGAGAGACCAAAATCCACCATGCCACGCAAATACAATAGGATGACAGACAGGATTTCAACTCATCTTGAGGAGTTTGAAAGAGCAGTGAAAGAGGTGCAACAGGGGAAGACCATACGTCAGGTTGGAAAGGAAATGAAGATCTGAAGGTAGACCATAAAAAGATATAGGCCTATGTGTGAGAGTACATTAAAATTTGTGTGAAAGCATCGTAGTGTGTGCACAAGAGAATCATAGTATGTAAGAGAGTGTATAGTAGTGTGAGTATGAAAGCATGTGTAAGAGTGTAGTGTGTATGAGAGTTGTGTATGTGCATAGTTATGGGTGTGTCTGTATGACAGTATAGTTGTGCACATTCTCCATTGTGGAATGCTCTGCCCCCTGAGATCCAATCTGCAACCTCAGTGGAACTGTTTAAATCTAGGTTTAAAACACACTTCTATTCTATAGCTTATGAATGACCTATATTTAACCTTGACATTATCTGTATTATTTGTTATTGCAACATCCATTGCAGCCTGGTCATCCTGGAAGAGGGATTACCTCATGTGCGGTGCCTTTCATCGTTTTCCTCATAATAACGTTTTGAGTTTTTCCTTGCCCCCGTGTAGGTTTTAAATCAGGGGATAGTGCAATAATAGTCTGTGGTCTGTGCAGCCCTTTGGGACTCTTTGTGATCAAGGGCGTCACAAATAAACATGGCTTGACTTGACTCAATGTTTTGAGTTTTTCCTTGCCCTCATGTAGGTTTTAGATCAGGGGATGATGTAATGACAGTCTGTAAACAGTCTGTGGTCTGTGCAGCCTTTTGAGACTCCTTGTGATTAAGGGCGTCACAAATAAACACGACTTGACTTGTGCAAAAAGTGAAGAAGTGAATTAATGAGGTAAAATAAAGGGCCTATCCATTTTTATTTAAAAACAATTTGTTTTCCAAAGTTCTTGGACCCAGCTGGTTTCTCTTTGAGAATTTTACCTGCTTATGACAAAAAACCCTTTCACATAGTACAGATGAAGCAGGAGTGAATATATATGTGATATCAGGTTTGTAAAGAGGGACCTCTGTAATGCTTCGGAAACATCAGCGGTGTGCACGTTAAATAACATCTACAATTCCTTCTAAATTTCCAATACAGGTCCAAGACTATAAAGAAGGAACCCCGGAGGAGAAGACATTTTACATCGAATTATGGGATGTCGGCGGCTCGGTCGGCAGTGCCAGCAGTATCAAAAGCACAAGAGCAGTCTTTTATAACTCAGTCAACGGTAATCGCATTTGTTTGTTGAACACACAGAGCGACCCGTGACGTTTTCTCACGAGTTTTACTTTGTTTGTCATTGACAGGAATTATTTTGGTGCACGATCTGACAAACAAGAAATCTTCTCAGAATCTTTATCGTTGGTCACTGGAAGCTTTGAATAAAGATTCATCGCCAACGGGAGTCATTGTCTCTAATGGGTAAGCTTTATTTACAAAAACAATACAGCAGACCTCTGGGATACGTCACTTTTACTATCTGGGGTAGCGATTGCATTGAGAAATTGGCGTACTGCTAGGATATAAAACCAAAATTCCTCATGCCATGAGGCTCTTTAACTCCACCCGGGGGAGTAAAAGCCCACATTAAATCACACCCCCACATTGCATATTACCCTATTTTTATTAAGTGTGTACTTTATGTAGCATATTTTAAATATTCTATATCAACACGTTACATTGGGTATTGGGAATTTATGTATTATATTCCCTTTACTTTATTATTGTTTTATTTTCAACACAAGGATACTGCTGCAAGTGTGAATTTCCCTACAGGGATAAATAAAGTATCTATCTATCCATCTATCTATGGCAAACCCAAAAAACAGTATATAGTAAGTACTATTTTCTTGTAATATACATATATCCATTCTTCCATTATCTGCACCGCTTATGCTCAGTAGCGTTGCCAGAATATATATACATACGATTAAATAACAATATAATCAATGTATATATAAAAGAAAAATGAAATTCGTATTACCTCTAGTGTGATGTGGCTTGAGCTGGTTCAGTGGAGTGAGTGGGTGAATGCAGGGGGGAGGAGGAGATGACGGATTAGAATGAAAACTTCCACTTGCAAGGATTGTAAGGTCTTTAGAATATTTTCTACTTTATTCGCCTCCTTATTCTTATAATTGTCGATTAAGTTACTGTCATATTGCTTAGCGGAGGTAACCGTTTGTTCCTTCTTTGCTTTTCTTGATAATTGCAAGCTTGGATCACATGGTTATTATGTTTTTGCTTCCCCATTTAGAATCGCTGCAAGTCTTTATGAAATGAAATGAAATGATCTGCATTTATATAGCGCTTTTCAAGTCAATGACTTCCCAAAGCGCTTTACAATGTGCTCCACATTTCCCAATAGCGGCCTTGCAGCCATGTAAGGCTGCTAACCTGCTTATTGGGGGTATTAGGGGTTCAGTGTCTTACCCAGGGACACTTCGACATGTAACACGGACGAGCCGGGATTCGAACTGGGATCCCTTGATCCCAAGACGAGCGCTCTACCTCCTGAGCTACTGCCGCCCCCGGTAAATGGTCTGCATTTATAGCGCTTTTCAAGTCAATGAAGACCTCCCAAAGCTTTACAATGTGCTTCACACTTTCCCATTCACAAACACACACACTCACACACCAATAGCACACAAATGCTTACCTGCTTATTGGGGGCATTAGGGATTCAGTGTCTTGCCCAAGGACACTTCGGAGGAGCCGGGAATCAAACCTGCGACATCTTGATCCCAAAACGAGCGCTCTACCTCCTTAGCTAATGCCGCCCTGTCCTGGGACCCATAGTGAATAAATACAGTGCAAAAAAAGACAGTATCATATTGCAGGCTCGCAGTTTTGCAAGTACATGAGAATCCAAGCTGAATGTAGAAAAAGGCATTGTTGGAGGTAGTTCAGCTAATAGTGTATGGTCATTCTCATAATGCAGTGACGCAAACTAATAGCAGGCTGGAGATTTATATGACTTAGAGAGGTAACAAACCCGCAAAGTTTGAACTTTCCATGTTTTTGCACATGCAAAACAATATGTTACTGATGTTTAAGTGGGGAAAATGCCAGAAAGAGAAGCCTAAAATAATTGAAAACATCCCAAAGCGGGGTCGCCGTATTCCCAGGGGCATTTACTGTATGCTGTCATAAGTGATAACTGAATTGTTTTTCATTCTTGCAGCGATTATGACCGAGAGCAGTTTGCAGAGAACCCAGTTCCTTTGCTGCTTATCGGCACCAAGTTCGACCAAATCCCAGAGAACAAACGCAGCGAGGTCCTCACGCGGACGGCCTTCTTGTCCGAAGATTTTAACGCAGAAGAGATCAATCTTGTAAATGTCTTTTTTTTAAATTCCTAAATCACTTTTGAACCCGTAAACTCATGTCACAAACCACTGCTCTGGCGAGCCTTTATGGTCTCATCTCATCTCATTAGCCGTACCGCTTATCCTCATTAGGGTCACGGGGGGGCTGGAGCCCATCCCAGCCATCTCCGCGCAGTGGGCAGGGGACACCCTGAACTGGTTGCCAGCCAATCGCAGGGCACACAGGGACAGACAACTGATTCGCTCATTCACACCTAGGGACAATTTGGACCGGCCAATCCACCTGAAATGCATGTTTTTGGAACGTGGGAGGAAACCGGAGTGCCCGGAGGAAACCCACGCAAGCACGGGGAGACATACAAACTCCGCACAGGAAGTCTGGAGCTGGATTTGAACCCACGACAGGTTCCCATGACATGAACTGTGCCGCACAAGTGCTAACCACTGCGCCGCCGTGCTGCCCCGCCATTATGGTCATGTATGCTAAATCTCCTGTGTGTTGTTCATAAAATCCAAAATCTTTTGTTTTGCTAGTGCATGAAAAGTTTGTTTTATTCCCACAGGATTGCACAAATCTGAGATACCTGGCTGCCGGCACGTCCAATGCAGTGAAGCTGAGCAGATTCTTTGACAAGGTGAGATGGAATGAGACCCGTGCAGCGTTCGGTAACATTGACTAAATCGGGGGTGTCAAACTCATTTTAACTCGGGAGCCACACGATAGAACAAACATTCTGTCGGGGGCCGGACTAGTAGATTAAAGAGAAAGAAAAGAAAGAAAACAGATAAAGAAATAAGATAAAGAGGGAGGCAAAAGGAGAAAGAAAGGGAGAGAGCGTGAGAAGCAAAAAAGAAAAAAAATCATGAGAGGGGGGGGGAAAGAAAGGGAGAGGAAGAAAAAAATCCAAAGAGAAATAGAAGGGGGGGAAACGAGAAAAGAAAGCGCAAAGGGTAGGAAGAGAGAAGGAGAGAAAAGGAAAAAAGGAAGTTAGAGCAAAAGAAGTTAAAGGACAGAGAGAGAGAACGAAACAAAGAGCAACAAAGGAAGAGAAAAAGAGAGACACAGAGAGTGAAAGAGACAGAGAGTGGGAGAAAAGGGGTGGAAAAGAGAGAGAGAAAAAGAAATACAAGTACAGTGTCTTTATCCGAGGCACCTGGCTTTGGCAACATCAAGTTGACATATTTCAACCTGCAGCTTGTTTTTCTCTTGCGCTTCTCTGAGTGTTGTCTCGCGGGCCGGATTCAATCCCTCAGCGGGCATGATCTGGCCCGCGGGCCGCCTGTTTGACACCTGTGGACTAAATGATACACTCATTGGCCACTTTATTAGGTACACCACACTAATAATGGGTAAGACCCCCTGTTGCCTTCTGAACTGCCTAAATTCCTCTTGGCATAGATTCAACATGGTGCTGGAAGAGTTTCTTGGGTTTTGGTCCATATTGACATGATGTTATCACACAGTTGGCGCAGATTTGTGGGCTGCACGTCCATGATGCGAATCTCCCGTTTATCCACATCCCAAAGGTGCTCTTTTGGGTTAAGATCTCGGGACTGTGGAAGTCATTTTAGGACAGTGAACTCATTGCCATGTTCAAGAACCTAGTCTGAGATGATTCTACCTTTTCAAACTATTTGGTCCCCTTAAAACTTTGTGACCCTTTGCCTCATTTCAGACTTCAAACATAAAGATATGAAACTGTAATTTCTTGTGAAGAATCAACAATAAGTGGGGCACAATCATGAAGTGGAACACACTTTATTGGATAATTTAAACTTTTTTTTTACAAATAAAAACATGTCTCTATCAGTTTTGTACATTGATAATTTGGCTCCTTCCTCCTTGCAAAACCGCCCGAGCTCAGTGAGGTTGGATGGTAAGCGTTTGTGAACAGCAGTTTTCAGTTCTTTTGACAG
Organism: Urocampus carinirostris; assembly: GCF_059441175.1. Taxonomy (NCBI): domain Eukaryota; kingdom Metazoa; phylum Chordata; class Actinopteri; order Syngnathiformes; family Syngnathidae; genus Urocampus; species Urocampus carinirostris. The sequence continues at coordinate 9,722,641 of NC_142362.1, forward strand.
ATTCTCCACCGGATTTAGGTCTGGACTTTGACTTGACCATTCTAACACCTTGATATGTATTTTGGTGAACCATTCCATTATAGCTTTTGCTTTATGTTTTGGAACATTGCCTTGTTGGAAGACAAATCTCCGTCCCAGTCTCTTTTGCAAACTCCATCAGGTTTTCTTTCAGAATGATCCTGTATTTGGCTCCATCCATCTTCCCATCAATTTTAACCATCTTCCCTGTCCCTGCTGGAGAAAAGCAGGCCCAAACCATGATGCTGCCACCACCTTGTTTGACAGTGGGGATGGTGTGTTGAGGGTGATGAGCTTTGTTGCTTTTACGTTTTTTGGTTGTTTGGTGTGTCTCCCAGGTGGCTTGTGGCAAACTTTAAACGACACTTTGTATAGATATCTTTAAGAAAACTGGCAAAAGGTCACAAAATTCAAGGGGGCCAAATAGTTTCACAAGCCACTGTATCTTGCTAAAAGTAGCCATCAGAAGTGTACATTGTGGTCATAAAGGGATGGACATGGTCAGCAATAATACTCAGGTAGGGTGTGGCGTTTTAACGGTGCTCAATTGGTACCAAGGGGCCCAAAGAGTGCCAAGAAGGTATTCCCCTCACCATTACTCTACCACCACCAATTCGAAACGTTGATACAAGGCAGGATGTATCCACGCGTTCATGTTGTTGACGCCAAATTCTGACCCTACCGTCCCAGAAATCTAGACTCATCAGACCAGGCGAAATGTTTCCAGTCTTATATTGTCCAGTTTTGATGATCTTGTGCAAATTGTAGCCTCAGTTTCCTGTTCTTAGCTGAAAGGAGTGGAACCTGTCGTGGTCTTCTGCGGCTGTAGACTATCAGTTTCAGAGATGCTCTTCTGCCTACTTTAGTTTTAGCGGGTGGTTATTTGAGTCACTGTTGCCTTTCTACCATCCCAAACCAGTCCGGCTATTCTCCTCTGACCTCTAGCATCAACAAGGCATCTCCGCCCACAGAACTGCCGCTCACTGGATATTTTTTCTTCTTCAGACCATTCTCTGTAAACCCCAGAGATGGTTGTGCGTGAAAATCACAGTAGATCAGCAGTTACTGAGATACCCAGACCACCCCCTCTGGCACCAGCAACCATGACAGGTTCAAAGTCACCCAAATCACCTTTCTTCCCCGTACTGATGCTCGGTTTGAACTCCAGGAGATTGTCGTGACCGTGTCTACATGCCTAAATACACTGAGTTGCCGCCATGTTTGGAAATGAACTGTTAACAAGTATTTGGACAAGTGTAACTCATAAAGTGGCCAGCAGGGTTGGGTAGGGTTACTTTAACTTGATTACTCTCAATTACTTTTGGATTACTCCAATACCAAATATGCTAATAAAAGACAAAAGAAACTCAATATGAATAAAATTATGACTCAAAACACGTGGTAAGCTTTCTCTCCTGGCTTCGATCTCTTTGATCTCCGGCAAAACGAACCTAAAATGCGACAGAAACAAAATGAAAATAAATCCAAACATCATTTTTGCCGTTCCATGTGTTCCGTTACTCCCCAAGCCTGCACAAAATTTAGTAATTGTATTCATATTTAGTTTCTTTTGTCTTTTATTAGCATATTTGGTATTGGAGTATTTCAAAAGTAATTGATAGTAATCAAGTTAAAGTAACCCTACCCAACCCTGTAAATAACCATAGGAAGAAAATGATTTTTATCATTCAACTTGTGAGAGTATTTTGACTATAATACGGTATCACCACGAGGTGGTGCAAATTCCCCGTACGAGCACGCGTTACACATTTCATACGTGTCCAACTTCATGTCTCTCTCCTAACAGGTGATTGAAAAAAGATATTTCACAAGAGATCCAAGTCAGGTGAGTTGAGTATTTCAGCTCATTACTTTCTGTTTGTTAACAAAAAAATCTGTTACTCATATTGCTTACTTGTTGTGTTTCTGTAGATGACGGGATTCACGGACAGAAAGCGCTTCAATTTTAAGAGTTTGCATTACGACTGACGGTGATCTGACTGCGGTTCGACTTTTTTGAACTCTGATTTTCCATGACTTAGGGTTTGGACGATATTCTTTGGTCTCCGTCTGATTGTAATACGATCCTAAGCTGCCAATGCGATATATATTATAATTGCGATCCCAAGAGTATTGCGATTCGATATAATTGACAATTCGGATTCATTTTCTTTCCCAAAAAACAGGTAACAAGTAAAAAACGGGGACTTCATATCTTTTTGCTTGAAATCTTGATATGGAAAAATACTATTGGAATAATACAAAAATTCTACTACAGTAATACTATTATACCTAAATACTACCACGGAAACTACAACTACAGTCATGACACAAAAAAATAAAATAAAACTATGGAAATACTACAAACATACTAAATAAATACAACAAAAATACCACTATGGAAAAACTACGAAAAATACTTCTGAAATACTAAAACTACAATGGCAATACTTTAAAAATAGAAAAAAAAATACCAAAATGGAAATACTACAAAAATCTTACTGAAATACTAAAATAATTTTACGGAAATACTTAAAAAATACTTCTACATGAATACAACAAAAAATGCTACTACATAAATATTAAAACAGAAATACTACTAAAAACAGCTAGAGTAATATTCCAAAAATACTCAAGAAAATACTACTATGGAAATACTATAACAATACTACTATGGAAATGCTTCTGTACCGGATACGATGTGACATATATGGATCCCGGGAAGAAAGATGGATTTTAAAAATCGACAAAAATAAAATCACGATATATACCGGTACATGAATCGATTTTATTCCGTCCGAACCCTAGTTTCAGTTTTTTATTTTTACAAATACATTTGATGATGTCTAAATTGTGTTTCAAGCAGTCAAATGTACGCACTCTTTGTGATGATTAAAAATCTGTCTTCCTTGTTTTGCTTTCTATTTTTGTGCCTAATAAACCAAATTGACAATGATTTGGATCCATGCACACGATTAAAGACAAATACAAAATAAAATTTGACATTTCTAATGTTTTACTATATTTTTCACTTGTTTTTGTATAATATATTTTCTAAATGCTTTATTATTAATACTGTAAATGAATGTTTTTTTTCTGGTAAAATAACACAAGTAAAGGTTTTTTTTGTCTAGCCCTTTATCACTTATATATTTTAATGCTACTACGATATTAGCTATAATAACCTACAATCAAAATGACTCAAGTTTAATGCAGCGCATCCTGCGGAGAAGGATGCTCCACGTGACTAATAGTGCGCAGCCCTTCGGTGCAGAGGTCCAGGGTTAGATTCCAGCTTTCGCAGCCTCCCCATGCGGAGTTTGCATGCTCTCCCTGTGCCTGCGTGGATGTCTGTGAGCATTGCTTGGAACAATAGTGAGCAAAATCAATCCTTATCAAACTTTTACATGAGATTTCCACATTTTTTTAGATTATACTTGCCATCATTATTTACTATTATTTATAATAAAACGAGAAATAATACCACTTAAATATTTAATTAAACCTTAACAATCGTTTATTAGATTGTAGTAAAAATCAGTCAAGAAAACGGATACAATTTGACATTTTTAAAAATAAAAATAAAATTTAAAAATGTAGTAATATAGGAAAAATGGCAGCAGCATGATCTACCTTTGAGTGCTAATTGAAGTTTGAATTTTCAGACAAAATTCTTATTTTTTAATTACAAAATGCGAATAGAGTGATGGAGTTGGGGTGGCATGGCGGTTGAGTGGTTAGCGCGTCAACCCCGAGTTTAAATCCAGCTACCGGCCTCCTTGTGCAGAGTTTGCATGTTCTCCCCGTGCCTGCGTGGGTTTCCTCCAGGCACTCTGCTGTCATCGCACATTCCGAAGACATGCAGGGCAGGGTAATTCGTGACTCCGAACTATCAGTGAGCGTTCGAATTTTTGTATGTCTCCCCTGCCCACAACCTGAAAATAGCTGGGGTGGGTTTCAGTACCCAGCAACCCCAGTAAATGGTCTGCATTCGTATTGCACTTTTCAAGTCACTGAAGACTTCCAAAAGCGCTTTACAATGTGCTTCCCACTTACCCATTCACTCACACACCGATAGCAGCGTAAGCTATGCAAGGCATTAAACCTATTTAGGATAAGCAGTGTAGAAAATGGATGGAGCGATAAAATTGTTGTATTGCCCCGACAGGAGACTGGCTTTATTTCATGTTGAATATTTTTCATTCAAGTGTGTTGTAGTTTAGGAAGTAATCCCATGGCTCATTTTTTTAGGAACGATCTCTAAAGCTGTTCAGTAAAAACAAAAAATGTACAAAAGCATATTAACCTTTACAATAGATTTGAGAAAAGTTACATTCTTTGGAGAGTTCCACTCACGCGTATGAGAAGCTGTTTGAGGGGTAAATTATACTTGCTCTCAAACAAAACATCATACTCTCACACATGACAATTACATTTTAATGCAGACAGTCATACCCATGCATAAACACTACTATACTCTCATACATACCTCTATGCAATTATTCACACTACTATACTCTCACACATACCACCATACTCTCTTACACACACTTCTATAACTCTCACACATACTCCTATACCTTCATACACTCGTTACTACACCCTCTCACACTACTTTTATACACACACTACTTTCCACTCTCACACATACTACTGTACTCTTATACACACACTACAATGCTCTCTCACACTTATACTCTCATACACACTATACTATAATCTCATCATTACCATACACTCATACAAACACTATTTTACGCTCACACATATTGCTGTACTTCAATACACACATTACTATGCTGTCACACACATTATTATCCTCTCTCACATGTATACTGGGAGAAACTCCAGTTTGACGTCAAACTTTATAACAATTACACACAGATCTGAGTGCATCGCCGTGGTTACCTAAAGTAACCAAAGTAAAACAACACTAAGAGGTGATCATTACACTAGGTGTGAAAAATCCGATAGTAATAACAATTTTTGTGGTTTGTGTGAAAGAATATAATAGTGTGTTTTAGAGTCTATGTGTGAGAGAGCATAGTAGTGTGTGTCACGTCAGCTGACTGAACAAGGAAAATCACCCACATCTTCATTCACAACACATGTCTTCATCCGGACCTGCAGGGGTCAGTACAACAATAAACAAAAGTTTCAAACTTCCTGTAAGGTGACAGGAACTTCCTGATAGACAATAGCCATATACAGACTTCAAACCCAACATGTGCTCGAGAGACAATGCAAGCAAAGGTTTGTCGAGCAAAGCTTAATGAATCTAACAGCGAAATCCTCAGATTGATGGTCAAACGCAACTGGTTTTCAAACTGATAACTGATTGCTGATAACTGCCAACTCCCTGTTCACCCACTGATAAATCACTGTCAATTACTGTCAATCCGTTCATCACGACCTTGAAATTCAATAAAAACAAAGGGAGAAAAAGAGTTGTTCTTACGTGACCAAAACTCTTGCAAGTTGGAGTACAAAATGAGAACAAAATCAAACCAAACAACTAGTTAGTGTGAGAGAGTATAGTAGTGTGTATGAGAGATAATAGTAGTGTTTGTGCATGGGTATGACTGTGTCTGTATGAAAGTATAGTTGTGCATGTGTGAAAGTACGATGTTATATGTGAAAGCAAGTATGATTTACTTCTCAAACGGCCTCTCATACACATGCGTTAACCATTCACGCGCAATCAACACAGCACTTTCCATTAATCTGAAACTTCCTATTCGGATTTCCTCTTGACGGTGGCCTTCCCACAACATTTTCGGCTGCAGAACAAGCAGCATTTAAGAGTCACACACAGCACGGTTACGACCACAGCGAGCAGGAAACTGATAACATCCAAACTGTGGTACTGGAACCAGTTCAGCTCGTGGGCCGCCACACGAAGATGCGAGGCTCCTTTGTGTCTCATGACAAACTCGGTCCAGAAAACCGCCAGGTCCAAAGGCTCCACTGGGCGGTCCAGGTGGATGGCAGACAATTTCTTCATCTTCTCTTTGTAACTGTATAAAAGCAATGACTGTATTTTATTAGTGTATTACACAGACTCAGTTTAAACTAAGCATTGTAAATGACAAAAATTGAATACATGTAGCCATTATTAAAATAGTATATGAACAACGTAGAATAGAATATAGAATAGAATAGAATATACCTTTATTGTCATTGTTACAAAATGGGTTAACATATTGTGACAACGAAATTGGGAAACGTAAGTTCTGAACACAATACCAACATTAAATTTACAATGTATTTATTTAATATCCCCCAAAGTACAATTCGTAATCAGATACACCTTAAAGTTTTTTCCTTTGTCAGGCTTAATGGGCGTTTATTTTGTCTCTTCTTGATTTCCGTGCAGTTTTGAAACGTCGTTTCCATTTATTAGGGTAGAAAAATCCAAACCTAAGTAAAAGAGTAATTGCCCCCTCGAACTAATAGCAAGTTGAGACACTTTTGGCAGTGATTACCCGAATGTAGCGTTTACAATAAATGGTATTGAGCCTTTCACAACGCTGTGGAGTAATTTTGGCCCACTCTTCTTTGCAAAATTGTTTCCTATCCGCCATACTGGAGGGGACTAGCATGGACTGCCTGTTCAATTTGCTTTACAACTCACAACTTTTTGTTTACAAGGTGCGATATGCACTTTATGACTTATGTGTCCGCACTGTCTATTTATCTGTCGTACTGTCTACATGTGTGTCTTAGTGTAGTGTGTTCAAGCATTGTGTTATGTTTTTCTAGAAACCGAGGGCTGAGAGAAACGCAATTTCTATTCTCTGTTTTTGCTGCAGAATTGCACAATTGTGCACAAATTGATTGCTGGACGTTATCCTTCGGGATCTTCTGGTAAAACCTTGAATTCATTATTCAGTCCTCAGGCAGCAAAGCAGCTCCAGACCATCAGGCTGCCACCACTGGGGTTTACTGTTGGCATCATGTTTCTTTTTGTCATTTTTATGCCAGTTGTAACGTGATGCACACCTTCCAAAAGGTCAAATTTTTTGATTTATCAGTCCAAAGAATGTTTCCCAAAAAGTTTCGAGGATAATAAAGCAGCTTTTTGGCAAACGTGAGACAGTTCTGTGTGTTCTTTTGTGACAGCAGTAGTTTTTGCCTGGAAACTCTCCCATAGATGTCATTTTTGGCCAGCGTCTATCTTATAGTGCCTTTAACACTGATGGTAACTGAAGTCAGCTAGGCCTGCAGTTCCCTGGTTCTTTTGTCGCACTCCTAGAGGAATCTTACTTGGTCAACCACTCCTAGGACGGTTTGGCACTGTCCCCAGTTTTCTCCATTTGTTGTTAATGGCTCCGACAGTGGTTGGTTGGAGCCCTACAGCCTTGGAAATTGCTTTTTTAAATACTTTTTTTCACATTGGGCCTCATAGGCCTAGATTTTTTTGTGCCTTAATAAATGGAATCAACATTTTAAAACTGTGTTTTGTATTTCCCTGGTTTGTCTTTGTGTGATATTAAAATTGGTTTGATGATCTAAAACTTTTGTGAGTGATAAATATACAAAACACACAGAATTCAGGAAGGGGGCAACTACTTTTTCCTGCCAGTGTATGTTTCAGGACGGTAGATTGATTAAAAATAGCGTGATAATGAGATGAAACCTGATGCCTTTTCATATGTCATTTACATCCATAGTGTTCTATCTAGTGACTACACAGTGGATTTATCCTTATTATAATCATTATTTGCCTTGCTTGTTGGTGATAGGAATGAGTGGAGAGGTGTTGTAAAGGGATAGTGGGATGTTTAGCCATGAAAGTAAATCGGTCAATTATTAAAAAAAGTTAATTGATAAATGTCCCTACTGAGGATAAGAGGTACAGATAATGGATGGATGATAAATGTTACTAAGTCTTTTTAGTCCAAATAAATATAAATCACAAGACTTAAGACACTTAAATCCCAAAGCATTGTGTTTAGAATCATGAATTCAATGCTTTTTAAGACTTTTCAACACGTCTCTGGCGGAGACACGGGCATACACACCAAACAGGCGACTTCAAATCCGCATGAGAGTCATCTCACCTTTTGTCATTGATCATTTTCTGCAGAGCCACGAGCAACTTTTCCGAGGTGACGTCATACATGGCCAGGTTTTCGGCGACGCCTCGCGTAACCATGCGGTGCACGTTGTCCGGTTGGTCCCCAAACAGTGGAAACATCAGCATGGGTACGGCGTTGCACAGGCCTTCGTAGATACCGTGCGTTCCTCCGTGCGTGAGGAACAATTTCGCCTTCGGGTGAGCTAGAGAGTGGAGTGGAAAAAAACATTAGAGTTTAATGTATACATTCTTTATCCTTAATACTTCCTTGGTTGTTTACATCTACGGTAGTGTGTATTAAGGACAACAGTCAAAATTGTATCCATCCATATATAGTGTAAGTGTATGCTTTTGGAAGCCTTTGGAAACAAATGGCTTTTTTAGCGAGACTACTGTGGTCTTTATTTTTTTAAGAGCATTAAGCACTACATCCACGTCTTATTGTTCAGACAATGAGATTATTTTACCTTTATAATTATGAAGTATATAACAAGCAAGCAGGTTTGTCAGTTTTAATTTTATTTGTGTGGTCATTATTCTTTAAAAAGTTGGATATGATGAATGTATTTATAATAAATTACATTATACCAAGTGCAGCAATTAAGGACAAGAACCTGGGCCTTTAATATTCCACAAAAGCAAAGGACGTCATGTCAACACTACAAAGTTCATTTTTCAACCAAAATATGAAAGCCACAAATGATGCGATGCATACTGTAAAATGTGATACTCCAAAAATTTTGAACGAAATAGTTTTTCCCCAGTGATTTAGGATCTAGTATCAGTATTGTCACACGCACACCACTGCCCATCAATTCTAAGATCCAGCTCATCTCTAAAGAGCGGGTTTATACCGTGCATCGAAAAACAACGGTGACCAGATGATGAAGGTGCTGTATCTCAGTCAGATCAGGAGGCTTGTCTTGCTAGTGGTAACCAGGAAAACCAGTATCTGTTTTGTGTGGGGGAGCAAACCCGTACCCGAAAACAACGGCCTGGAGAAGGATGGGCGCCACAAGGCTGTACTTGCCCAAGACACACCACATGAAGTAATGCTACTACGACCCAGGCGGTTAAGGACCCCTGAAGTTAAAAAATGAATTAATAAAATGTGGCTAAACATAATAATCACAGTTCACGGATTGTAGGGGGAACCATTTCTTTTGGTGTGTCTTGGGCAAGTACAGTCTGGCGGTGCCTATCCCTCTCCAGGGCCTCCAAAAATAATAATGTAGAAATAATCTATAAAAAAGGCCTTTCTTCACTAGTATATCATTGTGATCATTTTAAATATTATTCAGCGTATTTTAAGATTTATTCTAAGAATAGTTTTTTTGTTATGTCAAATCTAAAGAGTATCCTAAAAAGAGATAAATGATCTGCCATACTAAATATTTGTGCTTATAAATTGTTAACCTTATTACATTACATTTTATCCTGGTTTTCTAGTAAAATCAGGAAGAAAAAAGATAAAATGAGCAAAATTTGTTGAACAAAGGATGTGTTCTTTTACAGCGCAAATAAAAAAAGAAAACATGCAATATATTAAAATCACTTCAAATGAGATAGATTATCTGTTCATTTTGAGTATTTTCTTTTTTTACTCCACTAACCATTAACTAGTTTTTCTCTTAAAATAAGAGAATAGTCATCAAAATGACTTTTTAATTGAAGTCACTTCTTTAGCCCACATATTAGCTAGTGTGATTTAGGTTACATAATGCAATTTACCTAAAAGGTCGTTCTGGGGCAGCCACTTCATCAGTTTGACATTTTCCGGCACGTTCTTGAGTTCAACTCCGGTATAACGCCACAAAACCTGAAACACGCGCACACACACCTTTATCAAATATGTATCCAATTGGTTTATTTGAGTTACATGGTGCAGTGTGTTTAGTGAAAACATCATGTATGATGTAACCGGTGCCGTTTACCCTTTGTGGAATCTGTCGGAAAGCCTCGATGAACTTTTGCGCTTTCTTCTCCGGCATTTTGGCCACCATGGAGCCCAACGTGAAGACGATAAAGCCATGCTCGCCTGAGCCCTCCACAAACTCCTGCAAATCCTACTAGGACCACACAAGGCGGCATTGTAAGCACATGAAGCAGAATATAAGTGTATTTTGCAAACATGCTACTGGAAATCAGGATTAGTATGCACTGGACTGAACAATTTAAACTAGGCGCATTATATTCAGTGCACATCCACTCGGGATTTTGTGCCTAACTGGACAAAGTCCAAATAAATTCTTGGGGCATGTAACACAAGTGTCAACATTGGAAAAAAACAACTTTTTTTAAACAGCAATTTTATCTGATAAACAGGCAAAAGGGATTAAAGACAATCCCTTAATCCCAAATAACTCTTACTATAGACTTTGAGATGTTTATCTAGCTTTTAGTGAATTAACTACTCAAACAGTTTTTCTGATTAAAATAAACATATGGGTTTGTACTTTGTACTAATTTTCTTTTGATAAAACTATGACTGAAGGTACTATAAAGTGATTATTTGACCACTAGATGTGACTGTGTTGTGTAGTCCAAACACTAGTATACTAGTGATCCCAAGAGCCAGGAAGAAATCCGCAGGTTCGAGAGTGATCTTAGTGAAGAAAGGCATTTTTTATAGATTATTACTACATTACTATTTTTGGAGGCCCTGGAGAGGGATAGGCACCGCCAGACTGTACTTGCCCAACTGAGACTTGCATTGCAACCTCAGTGGAACTGTTTAAATCTAGCCTTAAAACACAATTCTATTCAATAGCTTATGAATGACCGATATTTCCTGTTGACAATATCTGTGTATTATTTGTTCTTGCAACATCTGCTGCAGCTTGGTTATCCTGGAAGGGGGATTACTGTACCTCATGTACATTCTTCATTCACATCATGTTGAGGTTTTGAGTTTTTCCTTGCCCTCATGTAGGTTTTAGATCAGGGGATCGTGAAATCATAGTCTGTAGTTTGCAATAATCTGTGGCCTGTGCAGCCCTTTGAGACTCCTTGTGATAAAGGACACTCCATTGACCAAAACGCAACATTTTTCTTCTTTTTTTTTTGCTCAACCTTTTACAAAGTTTTTGGTTTTTGAGTGTACACGTAGCAGTAAGATGGTGGACAATCATGTCAGCTCCCTCTAAGCGAGCCCTCATGTCAAGTAAAATAAATACAAATTTCTTGACCTATGAGTATTTAAGAAAATACACAATCATATGATAGTTGATGTATATTTGCTTAGTATTTAAATCACTTGTCGGGTTTTTTTGTGAATGAAGTTTTATTTTAGTACTATTAGGTACAAGATATTCCACAATATCTTTTTAAATAGTGATCAATACAAACACCAGATATGGCAGCACGGCGGCACAGTGGTTAGCGCGTGTGCGGCACAGTTCTGAGGTCATGAGATCGAACCTCCTGTGTGGAGTTTGCATGTTCTCCCCGTGCTTGCGTGGGTTTCCTCCGGGCACTCTGTTTTCCTCCCACATTCCAAAAACATGCATGTTAGGTTAATTGGCCGGTCCAAATTGTCCCTAGGTGTGAATGAGCGAGTGAATTGTCTGTCCCTGTGTGCCCTGCAACTGGCTGGCAACCAGTTCAGAGTGTCCCCTGCCCACTGCCCGAAGATAGCTGGGATGGGCTCCAGCACCCCCGCGACCCTACTGAGGATAAGCGGTGCAGATAATGGATGGATGGATGGTCAAACACCAGATACCAATACCGTTCGTAATCAATTCAATTGTTTTCTCTGTGCAAAGACTGATATTCTTGAAGTAATGCGATAAATATATACATTATTTCACTAACATTGTATTCATTTATTAAACATTTTAGATCCCTTTAATTCTATGTCCCTAATTCTTAAATGACTACTACAAGGCAGCTGATACTTGTTTTGTCTACCATTGCAATTATCTTGGTGTCAGCACTGATATTGTATTGCTACTCGTCCTTCCCTTACATTTATATAATTTCTGTTACTATGTTGAATTCTCTTCCGTTCACACTAAGGTCTAAAATTCACATCCAATGCTATGCAATGCTATTTTATGGACCAATTTAAGGGCATGTGTCTTTGTTTTCTTTTGGGGGAGGGGCCAGCAAAAGGGCCTCACTGCTGGTGCTATGACCACCACTGAAGGTTCAAGGCTGAACTTGTAAAGAGGAAGCGAGTGCCTTAGCGTACATAGAATGCCTTAAGTAATTCCAGATGTGGCACGTCAACTGCTTTCGTGGTTCGAAAACTCACCGCCGGCAAAGGTTGCGGCTTTACGCAGTTGATCCCGCCGATGAAAACCATGTTGGGCATCACAGGTTTGGGCCATTCCATAACAAAATCGTTTCTGATCAGCCAAATAGCGCCGTGGCTCAATAGTTTCTTGTAGGTCATGCTCTCCTCCACGTACTCGCTGACCAGCTCGTCGAATTTAGCATACATGACGCCGCACAAGTAATACTCCACCAAAGCCAGGATGTTGTTTTTGACCCTCTGTGGAAAAGTCATGACGTCCGTGTTCCCGGAGTAGAATTTCGGAACGTAAGACAATGGAACCGGACACTGGTTGGCCTTCAAATCGATTTCACATGGGAGTCCGCGCGTGAAGTAAACAACCGGAATGTCAAAGATCTGTGACAGGATGGAGCCGCAGGGAAGGAAAGGATCCGTCAGAACCAGATCGAAGCCTTCATCCTTCAGCTGACTCATCAAAACCTCGTGGTCGAGGAGACTCCTGCAGCCTGTGGCCTGGAACGTTGTAAAGTTGACCAGCAGCTGCACGTTGAACATTAAATCGGTGAACGACGGGGCTTTTTCCAACACGCTTTCCTGGAGGAGGGTGAATGAGCCGTCCAGCTGGTCTTTGGTGTAGGGCACTTTGTATGCCTGAGTCCTGTAGTTCTCCGGGCTGTTCATTAGTAGGCTGTTTTCAGGAACCAGGACCACCACCTCGTGTCCTATAAGGGTTAACTCCTTGGCTAAGATCTTCATGCTCAGCCAGTGGCTCCCGTCCACGGGAACAACCAAGACCTTCCCCCCTTGGGCAAGCCCCGGGAAGAAGCAGCAGAGGCCGGCTAGCAGCCCGAGCGCCGAAAGCCACACCCCGGAGCTCATCGCCTTTCTCTCGCTCCAGGCAAAAGTGAGGAAACAAGAGCTGAGGACGGAGCATAAACTTTTTCCGGCAGAGGTGTGTGCGTGTGTGAGCGAGCTTGCCGTCCCATGAAACTGTTTTATCAGGCGTCCGCGGGTTGTGACGTAATCAAAACAAGATGGAAGATTCTTTGGTGTAAGATTACACCAATTAATCATTTGCTTTGTGCTTTTATTTTGTTCCTCCATATTTAGAGGACACATATGATTTTGAACCCTTTCACAAAGAAAAGTTTGCTTACTATTATATGTTATCTTTGGCCTTTTCTTATTTAAGAGTTTATTATGTTTTTTAATATTGGACACCTGCAAAAGAGATTGCATGGGATGCCAGTTTTGATATTGACTATTATTGTGCACTGTTGATTGTTGTTTTGACTTATTATGAACGGTTTTACATCATTATCACTATCGGCTTATCATGATTCTATTCTTTGATAACCATACCCTTTAGGGCGGATCTGCTTCTTTAACTCTGGAGATTTTATAAAAAGAAAAGGCTCAGGGAAGGACCTTTTGAACAAGTTAGATTTCCTTATCTGGAGTCTTGTTTTCTTTTTCTCCTCTTATGTTTTATAATTGATCACCTACAAAATAATTATTATTAGATAGGATGCCTTGTTCACAAAAAAACACACCTCCTTACAGTATAGAAACCCACTAATGGTGTGTTCAAAGACTAGTTATGTAGTATGAAATTCCTATTGTTAAAGAAAACGGTAACATTTTTTTCAGTCATGCTCCAGATGTTTCACGTTGAAAGGAATACTGTGTATTACTTGACTGTATTGTGCATTGCAACTGAAAACGAGTGCTAGCACAATGAGGAAAAGAAACTATGGAGACTAAAAGTGACCAAACCGCATCATTTGTCTTCTCATTTCTTTTTTGGGCGACAGGTTTTTGGTTTCGGTGAGCCTCACGTCATGTAAATTTCTTGACCTTGGTGTATTTTTAGAAATGCAACTTTGTTTCATAGTTAATTGCTTATTATCAAAATCAGTGAAGTTTTTATAGCACCAGGAGGCACTAAAAATACTGTGTAGCCCTTTGAGATTTCTTGTGATTAAGGGCTATTCAAATAAGTATGACCTAACTTGACACACTGTCCCTTTAAAGTAGAACGCCTTACTCACAAAAAACACACTTCTACCCGGCAAAGCACCCACTGTCTGTGTCTTCGAAGACTAGTCACGCAGTCTGAAGTTTTGATTGTTTAAAAAAAAAAAAGCCTCTGGCGTCTGAAGTAGACCTAAGATTTATGGCCCGAGCCCGAACCCGAACCCGAGGCAATTTCGGGCCGGGTCGGGCCTGAAATGTCAGTCATACGGTCGGGTCGGGTCGGGTTCGGTCCTGCTTTTTTTTTTTTTTTTTTTTTTTAAATTAATTAATAATTATAAATATATGTTCATTAAAAATATATACTTAAACTATGTATGGATACTAGACCAAGGAATACTTGTTATAAAATAAATAATTTGGATAAAACGGAGAAGGAGCTGTAATTGCTTTTAACGGAGCCAGAGCATGCTCTGTGCGCGTGACGTGACGTGAATGCTGTCCTCTTAATAATCTTCCCCTCCGCAAATTCGCGTGATTTTGGCCTGGTATCCCCGATATGGAGTCGGACCAACAAGAAGTTAAGGATAAACTCAAGAGAGGAGAACTGACGAGGAAAACGCACTCTAACAAACGCATTTTGTAAAATACGATCGCGCTTTATTGTTTAAATAAACGCGTTATATAGACTAGAATCTCCCAATTATTATAATTAGCTCGCTTTATTTTGTTTTAAAGCGTATTATATAGAATACGATCGCTTTTGTCGGAAGCGTACATTGACGTTGGTGACATTTTCATCCGCGTTAAAAAACGCAATTTGTAGAATACGATCGCGCTTTATTGTTTAAATAAACGCGTTATATAGACTAGGATCTCCCAATTGTTATAATTAGCTCGCTTTATTGTTTTAATAAGCGTTTTATATAGAATACGATCGCTTTTGTCGGAAGCGTACATTGACGTTGGTGACATTTTCATCCGCGTTAAAAAACGCAATTTGCAGAATAAAATCACGCTTTATTGTTTAAATAAACGCGTTATATAGACTAGGATCTCCCAATTATTATAATTAGCTCGCTTTATTGTTTTAATAAGCGTTTTATATAGAATACGATCGCTTTTGTCGGAAGCGTACATTGACGTTGGTGACATTTTCATCCGCGTTAAAAAACGCAATTTGCCGAATAAAATCACGCTTTATTGTTTAAATAAACACGTTATATAGACTAGGATCTCCCAATTATTATAATTAGCTCGCTTTATTGTTTTAATAAGCGTTTTATATAGAATACGATCAGGGGGGGGGGGAATTTGCATAGGAGTCGGAAAAGGGCACAACACGTCAACACCCCCTCAATGAAAGTGCTGCGCTAAAATCTTAAGGACGTACTACTACTGCTGCTGTGGATTATGGCCCAATGATCAAGTCGTCAAAATGACGGACGCCCTTAAATGTTTTCGCTACCTCAAAAAAAAAAAAACGTCAATGACAGATTGTCGCTTAATGTAACATCTGCAGTGCAGACACAAAAATATAAAAGATGTAAATGTTTATACAGTTTTATTTAACTTAGGCCTAGATGTTGTAACAAAAGGCAGAGTTTAATTTGTTATCATAAATCACCCCTCCTTATAAATAAAATATGTAATTTCGGGTCCCTTTCGGGCCGGGCCAGCAAATCCAGTTAATTAGTCGGGCTCGGTCCGGGTCGGGTTTAATACCCCTCGGGCCTGCGTCGGGCTCGGGTGCTTTTTTTTGGCCCGATCTTACCTCTAGTCTGAAGTACATTATTTTCCAGTCACACTCCAGATGTTTGTCATCCAAGAACTTCTTTCTTATTCTTTTTTTTTTCAAATGAGCTTTGCTTTCTAAATGCAAATTGTTTTACTATCATGAGCATGGCTGAAATCCCAGTGAAGTGTACTGAGAATTGTTCGAAACATTTGCAGTCAAGCAATTTACACAAAATGGAAGAGGGCAGTGCAAATGTGATGTACAACATGTTGATTGTGTTTTCAGTAAGGAATTGCGACTTTAAAATGGCCCAAAGCTTGAAAACGTTGATTCAAGGGATTATGTCTCCTTTAAAGACACGCCTTCCTTGTTTACTTACTCAATTACAAACGTGTATTTGCACTTCAACTTGCAACTCACAACAAATAAACGACCACGAGTTACAATTCCCGTGTCAAATCATACTTTCGCACCATTCAAGTATCAAGTGTTCTTGTTTGCCTCAGAGGATGGCAAAAGATTTGCAAGTCATGGGAGCTTTTGAGCTTATACAACCGATTTGTGCAAAAGGGTGCAAAGTTTACTTTGTGCGTGCCTTTACTCCACCGCCCCTTGAACGAGTGCGCTTGGCGGTCTTATCGCGCCTTTTCCCCCCTGGGCAATCAACAACTACAAACTTTATGTTGTCACATTGACAATGGCCTGAAACACAACTCTACACGTGAACTTATGAAGGCAATTCCAACAAGGAAAATCATTTAAAACCAAAACAAGTGCAAGAATCGTGCAAGCAAATTTGCTATGAAAACAAAACAAGAGTATTGCAATTGAAAAAGAAGATGTGAGTATGTAATTATTGCGTGTCAGTTACGATTCTAAAACATTTGTCAATGTATGATTGAGACTGGCTGGCAACCAGTTCAGGGTGTCAACTGCCCGAAGATGGCTGGGATAGGCTCCAGCTCCCCCGCCACCCTACTGAGGATAAGCAGTGTCAGATAATGGATGGATAGTCTAAAATAGGTTAGAAATATAAATTTCTAGAAAATCACTATGACCTATTACTGGTGAGCTATTTTCACAAAGTTCAGGTGTCGGTAACCCCTGTAATTTAAGGGTTACCGCAAGCTGCAGAGAATTTGGGGATTTTAAATTTGATACCAACAAAAAGAGTTGGACTTTTACATTACAATTTATTTTTTTTCTCATAAAAGTTGTTTATCCTAAGTTTCAGTGATGAGCAGTCAGGTGAAGCAAGCTGTCCATCACCCTGTCATCATGGAAGCAGACCATTACAAATTAAATGGTTATATTATTTCAGTTAGTAGGTTCTTTCTCATTTCCTTTCACAATTTCGGGAACTTTTTTCAAAATTGCTGAATTCTCACATTATGCTTTATTAGTGCATTCAGTATGTACAGTGTTATTGTGCTGAGTGTCTGCAAATGCAGAGTGAGGCACGCAATTCTCTTGCCTTATAGGACAGGGCAATAATGAGACTAAGGATTATTATTTGCAGCACACTTCAGCACACTGATACTAACACACAATTTGTGTTAGTATCAGCAAGCTAACAGCAAGTCAAGCCATCCAGTATTTGTTGTTCTCAGTTCATGAAATTTTTACATTATGGGTGATTAACTCATCTCATCTCATCTCATTAGCTGCACTACTTATCCTCAGTAGGGTCGCGGGGGTGCTGGAGCCCATCCCAGCAATCATCGGGCAGGGGACACCCTGAACTGGTTGCCAGCCAATCGCAGGGCACACAGGGACAGACAACTCGCTCGCTCATTCACACCTAGGGACAATTTGGACCAGCCAATCCACCTGAAATGCATGTTTTTGGAATGTGGGAGGAAACCGGAGTGCCCGGAGGAAACCCACGCAAGCACGGGGAGAACATACAAAACCCGCACAGGAAGTCCGGTAGCTGGATTTGAACCCACATAGGAGGTTCCCAAGACCTTAGAACTGTGCCGCACACGCGGCCCGGATGATTAACTATTTATTAATATTCTTTTTCAAAAGGAGCAGCACCAAGGGCGTAGCTTTGGCATGAAAAGAGGGGATCTGTCCACACCAATATTGAGCAATCATGGTTTTGTCCCTACCGATATAATGTGATCACATGAAAAAAATGTCACCACCAATGCCAAGACCAATCCTACGCCTTTGGCATTGATCTGATTATACATTGCTTTCTTGCTCTGCTAATCAAATAAAGAATAACATTCAGGTTTATTTATTTGTAAGCAGGTTTGGGCAGTAAAGGAATACATGTTAAGATGTTTTTGTATTCTTTTACAGTTCCATAAAAAAGACGTAATCAAATTACAGGTATATTTATAAAAAAAACAATTGTTTTGCAGGATTACAGTTTTATTTATAAGCAGTTTTGTTGCACCCTTCAGAGGAAATGTTTTAAGTCAGTTTTTTGTTAATTTCCTAGTTTGCACTAGCTTTTTTTTATCCAGTTTCATTTTTGCTCAATCCAATATACTCACTGTTTTTGTTGGACTACAAGCAAATACTTTCTCGGTTTCCCCTCTTTCTTTTTTAAGGTTACATTGTTCATTGATCTTAAACAAAATTGAGTAAATGTAATCATATATAGTTTATGTGGTCTTTTATGGGCATATTTTACTTTGGAGTAATTCAAAAGTAATTGAAAGTAATTAAGTTACATTACTGCAGTATTATAAAGATTCAGACTCAGAATATTTATTGACATTGTCAAAGAGCAAGAAAACCTGAATTTGGGGCATCCAGTCGTTTGTTCACAGTTAAGAGAAAATGCAAAGATCCACTGAATAAATATCCAGAAAAATTATTGATAATAACCTAATAACCAGAAACAAACGTGAAAAGTGCAGACATAGTACCATAAAAATAGCAGCATAATTAAATCAATCAATGTTAAAGTGCGGGGCAACACGGCGGCACAGTGGTTAGCGCATGTGCGGCACAGTTCATGTCTTGGGAACCTTCTGTGTGGGTTCAAATCCAGCTCCAGACTTCCTGTGCGGAGTTTGTATGTTCTCCCGTGCTTGCGTGGGTTTCCTCCGGGCACTCCGGTTTCCTCCCACATTCCAAAAACATGCATTCCAGGTGAATTAGCCGGTCCAAGGTGTGAATGAGCGAGTGAGTTGTCTGTCCCCGTGTGCCCTGCGATTGGCTGGCAACCAGTTCAGGGTGTCCCCTGCCCACTGCCCGATGATTGCTGGAATGGGCTCCAGCACACCCGCGACCCTACTGAGGATAAGCGCTGTAGCTAATGAGATCATGAGATGCGAAAGTGCAATTGTGCCGACTGTCATGATTGTTCACTCAGGAAGTATGATGGAAAAAGTGAATCTGAATCTGAATTCTATTATGGTATTTGAGTACATTTTTCCACAGGTAATTAGTAACTGTATCGGAAAAAATTCTAAAGTAACCCTCCCAACCCTGTTTGTAAATCTGACTGTGCCTCGCTACACACGAACCTCACTGCACTGAGGGACCCCCTCCTGTTCTCCAAAGATCTTGAAATAACAATCCCACCCCTTCCTTGAATGGCCTCCATGTGTTTTCCTCAAACTCTCAAATTGCATTTAATCCTAAATCACGCTAATGCACACAAATGCATGCACTACCCCATGCAAAAACTCACGCACATTAAGATGCATAAAAGTTGTGTGTGTGTAATACCTTATATCGGGTATTTACAAAGTAAGACCCGTGGGCCAGGTAGGGCCCGTGATAAAAAAATTGACTGGCCCGCGGCTTCTGACACATTGTTTTATGTCAGGAGGTTGTGGTTTTCACCAGGAAACTATGATAATTTTCTTTGCTCCTAGAAGCATTACCCTTAGTACATAACTGTATTGACCAGACAATAACTCTTCTGGCAATACGTAGGTCACTGGCTCCTACCTCAACTCCCAACCAATAATTAAGTTGTTTTCTCTCTAAATACTTCTCCGGAAATTTAATATCTCTGGGCAATCCCAGAAAATATGAGCAAAATCCCCCAACCCACCCACAGTTCCGCCAACATAAATTGGATGGATTCTTATATTTTGAAGTGTATAGAAGTATCACATTTTTACTTTCCATTCAAACTCCTTCCATGTCTGACTGCTGGTTATTTTGTGTCCATCTATCAAAGTTTTCTCCCAAGTGTCATCTTTACTCACTACATTAGCTTCCAATTCCCATTTTTCCTTGACCTCCATTACATCATTACTGAGAACCATTTGCAGAACCCCTTCATTGATTGTCCCTTTGAGTATGATATTAACAATTCCTCAACTTCAGTTGGCTCCTAACATATTTCCCCTTATGAATCAAGTCTGTCTTAGTTGCAAATATTTATAAAAATAATTTTAGACAGGTCAAATTGCTGTTTAAGTTGTTCAAAAGATTTTAATAATTGTCCTGGTGTCAGAACCAGAACAGGAGGAGGACCCAGATGCGTAACGTTTTCACACAAGCTTTCATTATATCACATTATATCGGTGGGGACGAACGCCAGTGCTTCGGCGATCGCTGGGCAGAAGAAGTTAGAAGTCCGGTGTGGAAAAACGGGAAGCCAGAGGCTGAAGAGATCGATACCAGACAGACGGGGTTGATACCGGACAGGACGGGACAGCCAGGATCGATATCAGATACCGGACAGACGGGATCGCTACCGGACAGGACGGGACAGACAGGATCGATACCAGACATTAAGGACTGGAGTCAGATATCAGACAGGACGAGACAGACGGGATCGATACCAGACATTAAGGACTGGAGTCAGATATCAAACAGGACGAGATAGACGGGAACGATACTGGACAGGATACACAAGCAGGATACCGGACAGAGTCAAAACACAAGTCTTGCGGGTGCAGAGGTTCGTTGACGGACTGACAAAGGGTAAGTGAGAGCACTGAGCTTAAATAGGAGGGAAGCCAATCAGGCAATGAGCCGCAGCTGGCGCCAAACGGGCGGGGCCAATTGAGGGCAATGGGCAACCGTGACAGCTGGAAGCTGTTTTAACAGCACAGCAGCGCTTTTTCACAAGACCCTGCGAGTCAAATGCAAATGCTACAAGGGTGAGCTACAGAGCACTGAAAATCTTTCATGGAGGGAGAATATATTAAAAAAATCTTTAGAGAAGACGGAATGTTGGCCCTCACAAATTTTCGGCTTACCGAATCTGGCCCGCTTCCTGAAATGTTTGGACACCCCTGCCTTACATGCTCCACTGTGTGACTTTTGAACCCCGCCCTCTGCAACCACATGCTGGCTCTCGCACGCACACTTCCCGCGAGCATTGTTCATTTGCGTGAGAAGCCTTCTGAAAGAATAGAAAAAAGAAAAAGAGGAAACCAACTTTAGAAGGCGGATAACATCACAGTGTCATTTGTGGAATTTTTGACGTGCCGCTGCTCGCTTTGGCAATTATCAATAAGAAAATAAGGGAGATGTTTATGAATGTGTTGTTTATGAGAAAAAGAAACTAGTTTTAAATGATTAGTATGGTTTGTCATGTATTTGTGTCAAGAAACAAAGGTGATACTTAGACTAAAGCAGCTCACTTCCTAAAATTTGAATAAAGCAGATAAAAATGTGTGTGTGTGTGTGTTTCACGAGTCTACTCTTCAATGTTTTTACAGGCATGCACTCTAAGGGTGGGCGGATCTATCCAATTATCGATACCGTACTTGGATCGCATCGATACGTTTATCCTGGATTTGATATTGTTTTTCGAATTTATCTAGCACTATAATAATGCTGTTTATGGATTATAAAAACTTTGAAATTTGATTGTGTTCACACTTTATCTACACTGCTGACTTAATTTTCAGAATATTGTGCAATAGAAGGTATGTTCGCTGTCTTTTTTTTGTCCATTTTTCAGTATTTGCATTTTTATTACATTTGTTATTTTGGGGGATTTTAGCTGCTGACTGTTGTTTTGTAAAAGTTTTTTTTTTTAATTGTTAAATAATTTTACATTGTATTGTCCACACTATTTGCATTTCATGACTTTATTTTCGAGATCTCGTTCAATGTAATGTCAGAACCAGAATAGAAACAGGACCCAATCGCGTAATGTTTTCTCACAATTTTTTTGAGAGAAAATAAAAACTCAAAAACCTCAAGTCAAGTCATGGATTTTTGGTGACGCCCTTAATCACAAGGAGTCTCAAAGGGCTGCACAAACCACAGATGATTACAAACTACAGACTGTTATTATTACACCATCCCCTGATCTAAAACCTACACGAGGGCAAGGAAAAACTCAAAAACCTCAGCATGAAGAAACCAAGCTCCTAGTTGGGGACCTGTAAGGCTATGTACTTCTCCTCTTGATTGGTTGTGCCTCCCACTTCTCTTTCTACTCTGTATAGAACTTGTTTGTGTTGTTCTCAGAAAGGAGAATTATATTGGCCAGTCCTGATGATCTTGCGACGTAACCATACCAATGCCGTTTCCCCAGATGACAACAGTTTTTGTAGGGTCCAATGTGCCCTCAGACGATGTGGAGCAGTGTTTCGTTTGACACATGGGCTAAGTAGCGGATGCCTAGAAGTTTCCTGTAGCATCACATCTCCATGATCTGGATTTTCCTTTCCAGCTTTGCTTTGAGAGTCCATGTCTCGCAAGGATAGAGGAAGATGGAAGTAACCAGCGCTTGCATGAGTGTGTTCTTAGATTTTACTGCTATGTTTTTGTCCCTCTAGATGGGTTTAAGTCTGGCAAGTGCAGCTGTGGTTTGAGCTATCCTGGCCCTGATTTCTGGTTCTGACCCCTCTTCTACTATGAAAGCTCCAAGTTATTTACTTGGTGACATGTTCAAGCTCTTGATGGGTGATAGTGATGTTTGTGGTGAGACCTTAGGGGTCATCACTTTTGGGTTTTCTGTACTGATTTCGATCCCGGGTTGAGGCTTTGTCCAGGTTACTGAACAGATTTCTGAGTTATTGTGCTTCTCTTGCCAGTCCAGCAATATCGTCAACAAAACAGAGGCGAGTGACGTTGTGCCAACCAATAATGTCTATGCCTTCATGTTGATCAAGAGCTTTGATCATGATCTTCTCCAGGAAGATGTTGAATAAAGTTTGAGAGAGAATGTAGCCTTATAGAACCAAAGAAAAATGTTTGGAGCTGCAAAAAAAAAAAAAAATGAAAAGCTTTATACAAGTCTTATAAGGTAGGCAGGGCACACATATTATATATTGGAAAACGTTTATAATATTTGTATTATGTTTGTCCTCCTACATAAACCATATTGTTACGACTTGCTCAGCCCCAATCTTGAGGGAGATGACATTATTGTCTACCATATTGCTGCTAAGGGAAGTCAAGTCATGTTTATTTGTATAGCCCTTAATCACAGAGTCTCGAGGGGCTGCACAGACCACAGATTACTACAAACCACAGAAGATCAGAAGAAAAATGGTGTGCTTTGTTCACTTTGAGTCTCCGTAGTTTGTATTCTTCCATGTTCCTTGTAGCACTCACTTTTGGTTGCACTAAACAATACAGCGACAAGTGTTCAAATATTACAGTTTTTATTTTTACGGTTTGACTCGAACCGTACTCAACTGAACTGAAAATACGAGCAGTTAGGCGCCGTAACTCTTATAAAGAAAGTACTTCAATTGGGAATGAAAATGTAGGGTGTGCATATCGGAAAGAAAAAAAAACATAAAACCTTTACTTCACACTTAACAATGCGTTGGTAAGTATATAACAGTGCACTACCGCTCGCTTCCCGACGTATTTTTACTCTCTAGGATTAAAAAAAACAAACAATTGGCTTGGTTTATAATTTGAGTGTACTTTATACGCAACATTGTTGTATGAATTTTGTATACTAATCTGCGATTTTTGATAAAGAATTCAAAGAAATGAAGAAATTGGGGGGGGGGCTTTAGTGTGTGACGCTCTCTGCTGGGCAAAGAATGAAACTGCATTTATTTCAGCTGAAATTTGCTGCCGTATGACAATTAAACATTTTGTCACGATGCAAAAAAAGAAAAAATAGTCATAGTAAAAAACGTATTGACATTAACTATATAGTATATAAAAAAGATTAAATATTACTAGGAAGAAAAAAGGACGCAGTGGATGAAAATAATTTCAATACTGTGGCAAAGGTTTCTGTTATTCCAAAAAACAACGCATGAGGACGCTATTTACTACTGAAAGTGAGATGGAAATTGACAGCATTACCAAACGGGATAAAAATGAAGTGTCATGACAATAGTTACAAGATCAAAAGACATCAGTATTTTTGAAAAACAGAACAAAATTTTTAATACAAATAAAGTATCGCAAACTTCTATTAAAAATGAATGTTTTTATTTTTTTTAATCATGAATTGACTTGCCTTTATTGTCATTGATAACGACGTAGTAAACATGGTATGCAACAAGATACGACATAGCACTCTGGGGTAAATATGTAATAAAGATTTTAATGAGAAAAAAATAGGAATGGCTAACAGGATAAAAGGAAGAATATTTACCGCGTACTGATTAAAGACTGACCTAAGGTACAGTGCAATGTTTGTGAATGAAAAAGAATAGTGCATCACAACAATTGTGCAATGAAAACAAGTGTGATAATACTAAGCGGCAACAAAATCCCCCAAATAAGTCACAAAGTAAATATTTTAACAATTTGTGCATTAACATTTGGCAGCAGCTAAGAAAAACCTTAAATAAGTTGCAAGATATTTCAGTTTTAATATAGTCATTGCGGTATTTTTATTGCTCTATTGAATTCTGAGGCACTTACAACTTTGGCCAATCTCCAAGCACTCGCGGTTCCCTCAAGATAGATAGAAAGATAGATACTTTATTCATCCCCGTAGGGAAATTCACACTTCCAGCAGTATCCTTGTGTTGAAAATAAAATCATAATAAAATAAAAGAAATAGAATGTGCCATAATAGTCTTAAGCGCACGGGCCGTCGGGTCACCAATAAGGACGCAACTCTGGACAGCCTTCTCCACTGTTGACAGTCCCTGGCCTGTTCTTGGTTCATGGCAAAGTTGACACCAGTCCATTCCTTAATGTTGTCGGCCAGGTTCTTTTTCGGTCTTCCTTTCCTCACGCCCCCAGGAAAATGACCTTGGTCAGTCCTGATGATCTTGTGACAAGACCATGCCACTGAAGTTTCCGTCTGCTCACAGTTACCAACAGTTCTTTGTAGAGTCCAATGTTCCCTCTGATGGCTAAATAGCTGATGTCTAGAGGTCTCTTGTAGTATTGCATCTCTATGGCCTGGATTTTCTTCTCCAGTTTTGCTGAGAGAGTCCATGTCTTGCAAGCGTAGAAGAAGATGGAAGTAACACTTGCATGAGTCTGATCTTGGATTTCACTGCTATGTTCTTGTCCCTCCAGATGGGTTTAAATCTGGCAAGTACAGCTGTGGTTTGAGCTATACTGGCCATGATTACTGGTTCTGACCCCACTTCACCTGGTGACAGGTTCTAGCTCTCAGTGGTTGATGGTGATGCTGATGTTTGTGGTGATACCTTAAGGATTGTTGGTCATTACTTTTGTTTTTTTCTGTGATAATTTCTATCCCCTACTGGCTTGAAGCTTTGTCCAGGCATTTGATCAGATTTCTGAGTTCTTGTTTGTCTCCTGCCAATCCGGCACTACTTTGTAAACATTTGCCCATTTATTCTGACATAATTTGACCTTATTTTTCTCTTTTAGGTCTTTATTATGTGGTTATCCTGGAACGCCTTGTTTAATTTCGGTGTAAATAGGGTTCACTACGCTATCAATGACAATAAAGACCATTCTAATTCCAACATCTAATTCAAATGAACATGGTGGGTGGTTGTATCCCTTACCCAATAGGTGTGTATTGGGCAAGTAGAGCCTGGTGGCGCCCATCCCTGTGCCCATGCAAATATTGAAGTCCCTTTGAGTTATTTTTGTAATTTTTAACACAACATTTCCATACTCTGTATGTTAGACTTTCCCCCTAATAGTACATAAAACTTGAGCTACCGCTTAGCGACTCGTATCCCTAAAACAACTTGCCGTTATGGGTCACCGCCCGTGTTGTTGAAATAAGAGAGCGTTCATCCGTGCCATTATTAATTAATGCCGTAGTAACTCACGCGCTGACATCACCTTCACCAAAAATTTACATCAGCAGCAATAATTCTCTTTACCTTTCGTTATCGGCCTGACCTTCTGCATCTTACAGGGATCAATAACTTTATTAAGTACAACAAAATCTAAAAACAGCAAAGATGTGTTATTATATTCCAAACTACCTATTTAACTATGAATTAAATCCCTTCTGATGGATGAACAACGTTGACCGTTTTATTATTTCACGTGAAGTACAAATGGTGATTTAGTGTGCCGGGTGACAGATAAACAAGGCACAAAGTAATAAATCAAGTAAAATGTTTGACAACACACAAAACCAGCACGGAAAACGCTCTACTCCAAGTGTCATCATCCTCGGGGTATATTTTTGTCTGCATGTGCTGCACGCTATGCTCAGCAAAGGAGGTCAAAGTCAATGCACAGCATAGGCGACAAAATACCTAGTCAAATACTACTAAAAGTCAAAGCTAATCAATCAAATCAATTTTTGACATTTATAGCAGTCAATGGCACTGAACGTGTTAAAGGGTAAAAAAGAGAATTGAAAATGAAAAAAGTGCATGACCAAGAACCCCTCCTTTTATCACGATTGACGTGGATGGATGGTGTTATGAGTGCACTGCAGGAAAGAGGTCTAAATCTAGTGGAAGCTAGAACTCTTGTTGGTGATGGAAATGAATGGAGAGGTGTTGTAAAAGGATAGTGGGATGTTTGGACACGTTCTAAGGGATGGGCAGGGCACCTGTATGATGCGGCAGGGGTAAACCAGTGAAAGCTGTCGGGCCCTGCTGTTGAACAAAAGAGTGTGTTGTGTCACCCTGCCCTGAGTGACATGGCCGCTTTCTTGTGTCCCGTTTCATTTGGAGGGACAAAAGCATGACCAACTTAAGTGCCGAGGTGCCTAAATTGTTTGGGTGTTTAGGCATTTGGGTTGGCCATGGTCCCAAAATGTTTGTGTGTATTTTTTTGCTATTTTTTTCCTTTTTTTATTTCCTTTGTTATTGTATGTGTTTGTCTTGCTGTCGGTCACCCCTCTTGAGGGATATGACCAAGGTAGATAGATAGAGGTGGTAACAAATTATAACTAAACCTAAAAAAATATTGATTTGAAATGTAATAAAAATACGTATTCGTAGTCAAGAAATTTGTATTTATTTGACATAACATGAGGATCAAATTAGAGGGAGACGACATGACTGTCTGCCGTTTGTCATCTTTCTTGTGCTTTGTAGCATTCATTTTCAGTTAGCAGTAAACAATAATGCAACATCTAGTGGTTAAACAGTGTCAGTTTATCGTAAATCTGGCGAGCTGTTTAACGTACATGTACATCATACCCCCAGTATACATCGACATCAAATGCCTTCCCAGCATTATTACATCATTTACACGACATCAAGATACGGTTTGTATCACAGCATCATGAAAATGCCAATACGCTATTTTCTGAACTACCTCCCATGATGCCTTTCTCTTCATTCACTTCAGAAACACATGCGCTTTGTAAAGCCTTATCAAGTCGGCGATAATATACTGTATTTATTCTTCCATATTTATTTGCTATGGGTTACAATAATGTTAGGGGGGTAAGGAAAAATATAATAACCATGAAAATGAAGATTATGATGATCAATAAATAAGAAAATGCTACACGTATCAATACACTTGCTAAAATTCTTGGCCGTAACCAGTCGATGATCAGGACTACAATTAAAAATTAGATAGATAGATACTTTATTCATCCCCGTAGGGAAATTCACACTTCCAGCAGTCTACCCCGTTGTTTATTAACAGATTAACATGATGCCCTAGGGGTGCTTGTAGCGGAGTGGATGACGTCACGCTAGTCCAAAAGTTCGACATCCCTGTGGCAGATGGAAATCTTTTCTTTGTGAAAATCCAGGGATACACCACCTCGTGTTAGCAAGTCCGCCTCCTCTCCGATTCCCCCCGGCTTTCGTGTCTCTGTATAGCGGCGTTGAAGCCGGATAGCTCCGGGTAGCTCCGGGTGGCTACACGTTAGCGTCCGAAATGCTAAACGTGAGCCACGTTTCCGCAAAACACCGCAACTGCGCTCCCTGTGTGCTTCGATGTTTTCCACCAGCACTCGATCTTATTTGGTCGTGAGTTCGCATTTACCATGATTACGGATGCTACCGAAGACTTATAACGCCGCTAGCCGCTTAGCTAGCTCCAGCTCTTCTTCCACGATAGAATTAGTAGACAATTAAATCAAGGAAATCTTCTAAGGCCATTACAATCCATGCAAGTGGAAGTTTTAAACTTTATTTATTTTTATTTTTAATGTACTGTAACAATTGCCTCCCCTTCTCTGCATCCACCTGCTATTTCATTGTACCAGCTCAAGTCACGTCACACCAAAGGTAAAGAAAAAAAAATGCTTTCTATATACAGTATATGTATTTATATTAATTCATTCACTTATTTAACCGATTATCCTCACTAGGGTCCGAGGGGTGTTGGAGCCTATCCCAACTGATATCAGACAATGGGCTGGGGACTCCATGGACTCATTGCTAGCCAATCACATACAACTATTCCCACACACATACACACACACATTCACACACAACTACACTTAGGGACAATTTTAGTTACCAATCTACGCTCATCATAAATTACTTGTAAGTAGAACTTACTTTTGTCCGTAGGTTTGTCCGTCCATACATCAATTTCACTTTCTGATTCCCACCTCAGAATCCAGTTTCCCTGGGGTCTACTGTACGTATTAAAACCGCAACGTTATTGACGCAAAGGTAGAAGAAGCAGGTATACCGTTTAGCCAATCAAAATGCAGAACACAATGCACCATGCAAATCAAAGAGGTAACGAGTCCGCGAAAAGTAAACCACTTTATAGCGGGGGTTCCCTGTGCATTGTGGTTCAGAAAGCCAGATCTTTGACCTCTTAAGGTAAGAATGAAACGGGTTTCTTTTGCAGACCCTTCAATTTTAATGATGATAATTGATTTTTGATGCACGTCTCACATGACCCTTCTCAAGGTGAAAACCTTAAGAGATCATCATTGGGAGTTGACTTCAGTGCTTGGAAACCACTCTTGACCTATTTTGGAGTAGAAATCTGTCAAGTAAATGCAATGCTGTTTAGCCCACAGAATTACACAAAGCTGTACGAGTCCTTTAATATTGGGCTAAGGCATACGCGCTAAGCGGTTTAACTTCACTCCCTCTTTCCTCTCGCCCTCAGAAGTTGAGCGAGGACATATAGCGGACTGTTGATTATTGACCCACTTGCCTGCCAGCAGCCCACCTTCACCAGAGGCGGTTAGTCAATGTTTACATTTTCCAGCTTGGTTCCTGATTAATGATGAGCCAAACACGCACAGTCAACAAGAAATGTTTTTGACTCGCGGCCTTTTAGGGTTAGGAAAGAAATCGGAATGAGTCCATTTATCTTTTGAAGTTTTTTTTCCAATAAAACCGTGAAACTGAAAAGTATTCCGTTTCAATCACTGTATTCTAAAATAAAACATTGGTTCAAATAACGTTCAGCAATGTGTTTTAGTCTGGTTCAACACAAATAGAATCTGTGTTCTTTAAAGGGACACCGTGTAATATTTGACCACTTGGGTAACTGAAAACCAATTCTACAAAGCACAAGGAAGAATACAAAACACAGAGACTCAAAGTATTCAAAACACACCATTCGTTTTCTCATTTTTTCTCCCAGCCTTTTGGAAAGTTTTGCAAGGGTATGGTTAGCAGCAATAGGGCCGACAAGGTAAGGCTCATGTTATGGAAAATAAATGCACATTTCTCAACCTACGTATATTTTGAAAAGTGTGTGTTTGTAGGATAGTTCATGTACTTTTGTTAGCTCGGTGGCCTTGGGGATAGGGAGCCCGCCCCAAGACTGGGAGGTTGCTAGTTCGAGCCTCGGCCAGGTCATACCTCAGACTTACAAAATTCATATCCATTGCCTCCCTGCTCGGCATTAGGGGTTGGAATTGGGGGGTTTGGTCAGCGAATGACTCCCAACGAAATGTTGCAACACATCAGTTGGGTGAGTGAGGGGGCTGGGAATCCCCTCCTCTGTATCAATCTCCCAGGAAGAGTCAAAATGTGAATGAGTTCTTGACTCTAGCCACCTCCCACCAGGGGGATATGGCTCAGGTGTACATATATATATACATATAATATTTACAGGAATATTTTTTTAATTAAGAACTTTTCTTTCTACCAGCAGGGGGCGATAAATAATACATACCGTTTCTTAAACGGAGCATAAAAATTCCCTTTTATGGAATTAGATTGCTCCTGTTTGCTTTGCATACAAATAGATTTGTTTTGACGACAAAGGTGAGATCACTTGCTATGTAGTAACATTTATGCAGCGTGATTTCCATCTGGGTTAATAACAGATACACACGCTGACTCATACACATACAGATGATGCTTATTTGGAAGGAACACTGTAATCTTTGACCTCTAGATGTCACCGTTTTGTGTCCAGCAGCCAAAAAACGTGTTCTACAAAACACCAAGAGGAATGCAAACTACGGAAACCGCATTAGTTTTCTTCTCATTTCTTCAGCCCAACCTTTCACAAGTTTTTGTTGACAAAGTTTTTCTCCTTTTTCAGTTCATAATGCTTTACATGAATTTTTTCTCCTAAGAGTGGGCAATATTATCACAAGGCTAATTCTTGTAATCGTGAGCATTACATTTGTGAATGTCCTATTTGCAGTTGCAGGCCTGTGTTGGATGCACATTTCCACCGATCTGGCAGCTAGCCGCATCGGAGGTTAGCATTAACAGCTAGTCTTGCAGCAGCTCGCACTAGCGGTTTGTGACAAAACTTGCTCATTCAACTGTGCTGATTTGTTGGCAAAATATTGAGTATCCTTAATGAGACAATGTGTCATATTTCACCACTAGATGTCGCTGTGATGTGTAGGGCAATCGAAACCGGGTGCTAAAAACACAGATGACAAACTACGGAATATAGTGAGCCTAATGTTGTGTCAAATAAATACAAATGTTTTTACTTACAATTATTTAAAAAGATGCACGTTTGTATGATTCATGTATTTTTACTTTTATAAATAATGTTTTTTTTGTTTTTGTTTTTTTTAAAGGAATAAGAGGCGCTTCATAATACACACTGCTCCTTTGACTGTTTTTTTTCCCCAGTTCACCACCAAAAACTGATAGATTACATCGTACTTAACATTCTAGGAAAAATACAATGCCCCTCACTCAATTGACACCTGGGCAATATCTTGAAAGCATGCAAGCCGACCATTTCATCAACATTACCTGTTCCCACGCCAAGTTTTTTTGCATGCTTGTGGTGTCACATCTCAGTCACACAGCACTCATGCACACATCAGTCCGCGTTAAAACGTCATATGAGCCGCTGGAATAGAGCCCAATTGTGTGTGCGCGACCGGCATGCCTGCCACCACAAAAGATTTTTGTGAAACCGAAGTAATTAACCATAACACGCAACGCGGGCGTGGCCTCGAATTACTCCTGCAGAGTAAAGAGCCTGGAAAGTTGCCTCAGACTGTGAGCTTATAGGGTGTTCTTGATAGACCACATTAGGCCTTGGCTAAAAATAGCACATCAATTATGGGACATAAATGCTTACTTAGACACGAAGGACAGTTCCTTAGAGGTTATAATTATTACAGTAGACCTCCAAGTTAAAGCATACCTGTCAACATATACGTTTTCACCATATTTTATGTTTTTTTTATCACTTCAAATTGTGTATAACCATGTTTGTGTGTGGGAAAAAACAGTATAAGTTTCGACTCTAATCCGGATCATCTCAGTCACTGGTAGCAGACAACATTGCCATCGTATATTGTTAGTATTGCCACGGTACACTCTTAAATGCACACAGTCTGTCTTGTTGTAGTTAAATAGGTGCCGCGTTTTGTTGATAGGTATGTTAAGACCTTGTGATGGATAATTAGTTTTTCCGACCCCTCGTTATGACATTTTCCCGAACATACGACATCAACACAAAATTATTTTGAAAGCCCAAAAACGTATAAAATTCAAACCTTTTGGTGTTTGTATGTTTGACTGTGCGCGATGCGTGCCTCAAACCCCTCTAAAAAACCTGTCTGCTATTGAT
Organism: Urocampus carinirostris; assembly: GCF_059441175.1. NCBI lineage: Eukaryota > Metazoa > Chordata > Actinopteri > Syngnathiformes > Syngnathidae > Urocampus > Urocampus carinirostris. The sequence continues at coordinate 9,754,939 of NC_142362.1, forward strand.
CGACATCAGATAACATGCTGGTTCGCTATTGGTTTGCATCACCGTGTCATGAAGATGCTACTGGCTGGACTTTATCCTTCAATTCCTATGTCTCTCTTAGTTCAGTTAAGATTCGTGTGTGCTTCTTTGCAAGTTTGTGCGATAGAATACTGTATTTTTGTACTGTATTTATTAGCTGTGGGTCCCCAGACTTGCAGTGAAGCTATAGGGAAAGGCAAAAAACATGATCACCATGGAGTTGAAGCTTCTGACTATGAAGAAATATGAGGAGGGCACATGCATCGTTAACGTCACTAAGGAAAATAGGTCAATTCTTGAGAATAAGGAAGCGATAAAAGCAATATTTAGTATTTTCAAATTTGTTTTACTGTAGTTTCACAACCATAAGGCTTACATACAAGTCTCTGGTTTTCTTCAAATTGTGTGGTGCGCCCAATTGTACGCTGCTTCCTGTGTGTGATGTAAAGCGGCGGACGAAGCTGAGGACACCATGAGGCTCTGTGGGAAGTGTGGGTTGTTAGCTCTAAAGGATGTATCTAAGGTTAAATTACACAGCAGAGTCTGATGCTCAATTCTGATTTTTGGTTGAAATCTGACATTTTTGTGAGATCATTCACATTTCCAACTAAATGCTGCATGCATTCGATCTCCTGTGTCCCACTTGTGCAGAAGAGGACACATGACGTCACACACACAACGGTCCATTGTTTGCGGAAGCACTCATGGATGCTAAGGCGTAGCCTATTTAGCAATTTGAAAGTTATTGTGCTACCGGGTGCTGAACAGAGTTGTTCCCCTAAATACATTGATAAAATCCCTCGAATGAATGCTTTCACTGTTTTCTTCCATCATGGTGTGTTGATTTCTAAGCTACACAGAAGAACATGGAAATTGAGCAGCCGTGAGAGAATTAAAGATTCATGTATTGATGGTTCACAAGTGTAGGAAGCTGAAAAACGAACTCCGACAATTAAAAAAAACGCAACTGAGATTACTGTGCTCTTTTTAAAAATTTAGTTTTATCCGTGTGTTTTACTTTGTAATCAATACTTAAATAAATCAAAACCCAACTGAGTTTTTTTAAATGTGCATGCTTATTGTTTGTCTGTGTTATTTACTGTAAGGCGGCCAGAGAAGAGGGCACCCACGCCGTATTGTGCAGTGCAGCCTGTGTATGTGTTAAATACAGAATACACAAGCTGTTTTCGTGCTTTAGAGCATTTCTAATAAATTCCAGCTGAAATTCAGATATAAAACTAATAATTGTTTTCTATGCTTGCTTAAAAAAAGCCACATGTCTATGAATCCCAATTAACAATGGAAAACGCCATAATTAGTTCTTGTGATTAAGGGCTATTCAAATTAACATGACTTGACTTGTAAAAACATGGGACGATACAAACACAACTATTTTCTTTTTAATTTCCTTTTTAAATTTTGACTGCAGATTCTTCTTTGTATGTTATGTAGATATCACAGTACCCCCTTATGGTCGTTGCAATTTGACAATCACTTACTGTACCTGTCAATTTATAAGTTCTCCCTGTATTCTATCGGTTGTTTTTTTTTTGTTATTTCAAATTGTGTACACCGTATAACAATTTTTGTACAATATTTTTGAGTAGTTTTTTGTTGGACCAATCTTTGCCCATTTGGACTCAAATACAAATCATCTCGGTCACTCGTAGCAGACGAAAACGTCATACCATTGCTTATATTTTCACAGCATTCTAGATAGTCTAGCTTGCTGTGAATAAATAGGTGCCGTGTTGTGTTTCCAAGGTTTATTATCGACTAATAAGCGGAATTGCTATAATTAATAATGAGAGCAATTGGGTGAGGTTGACTGGTAAGCAATCAGTGCAATCAGCCAATTTATTTAGATTTTATTCAATAGTGTTACCACTGATTGTCTTTAATAAATATGAACAATACATTCGAGAAGGTTTTTTTTTAATTTTAAATGCAGATGAATAAAATGCACATTTAGAATCGTATGTTGTTATGACGAGCTGTGTAACCCAACCAAAGTGAGCATATCTGTGACATCACTTAGCACATTTGGTGGCTTCCTGCTTCCCTCTGAGAAGCAAACAATTTTTGTTGGCTGAAATCCAGATGGATTCTGGGACTTTTGCCAAGTCTGCACAGCGGAGACTGAAATAAATCCCGCTACTCACTTTTCCACTGAGTTTTTCTTGTCTCATTGGCTTTCTTAGTTTGTATTTTACACACATGGAAGCCTTATTCGTTTGTATTTATGTTCAGCTCCTATGCAGTATGCTCAGGTAGGCTGCCAGAATTTGATTTAAGGGCAGCCTGCTGTTGGTACATGTCGCACTGAATTGCTGCAAGTACAGCAAATCTTTGCTTTGACCCACTTTTCTCTGCTGTGGGTCTGCTGGCATCACCTGAGAGCGGCCATCCAAAGCACACACACAAAGCAGCTGAGCTTTAACTATTGTACAAAAGTGTTTGTCAGCAATTTTCTGTCCCTGCAGTCATGACTCTTGTTTAGTTTAGCTTTCTCGGGCACATCTGTGTCAACATGAATATGCTCTTTTCCAAAAAGAGTCATCAAAACACCCTTAATTAGTCATGGGAGCTTAGAGATGAGTACGTTTACAGTACATTTAATCGTGTATAATGACAGAAGTGGGTGTACGCTAAACATGCAAAACAACATTTAAAGTAAATACTTTAGGTCAGGATGGCAGCATTTTATACTCTTTCATTTAATATAATGAATAGTTTGTAAAATGATTGGCATTTTTTAAAGTCAGTCACTCCCAGTTCTTGTTTCCCGTGATTGAGTGGAAGTTGCAATGGAATTAATGAATAAATATGCTTTTATTGTCATTTCTCAAGTACCAAACATCATTTACTTGACAGGTTCAACCTGTCCTCAAAAAGACAGCGGGACAAAGGAGTTTAAACCTGTCCTTGATTTGCTTTCACAATTAGGATTAAAAAAAAAAATTGTGTCAAGATCAGACCATTTCACTACTTGGGTTGTTTTGCATAAACAACCCAAAATAAATAGTTGTTGCGTATGAGACAACATAAAGAAAATTAGCTTCATTGCACAAAAATAAGATTGTGGATTTTTGTGCTAAACACATTTAAAAAGAAAACTCCTCGTAATTTCATTTGTTTTGTTTTAAACCCCCAAAATTTGTGCTGTTTATTTATGATTAACTAAAAAAAAAACATAACGTTACGCGTCCTGACGCACAAAATAACTCAAAAAACTGGGTCATTTTGTGTAAAACAAACCATAATATTGGATACTTTTGTGTGACAATTAAAAATAAATAAATAAACAAATACATTCACAAAAAAGGCATTCATGGGTTGTTTGCCAGGATTTCAAGCAATCCCAAAAGTTTAATTTATTTTAAACCCACAAAATCGTGTGGCTTGTGTAGTTTTCTCAAAATCCACTCGAACATTGGGTCATTTTATTCAAAATATTGGGTCGGATAAAGAAAACAAACCCAAATATGTTAGAAGTCATTTTATTTTGAGCCTTAAATAATCTATCATTAGTTTGTGACATTAAACAATGGGATTAAATGTAACCCCCCCCCTAAAAGACCTTAATTTTGTTTAAAACAACAACCAAATATTGTTTTTTTGTATATTTTTTTAAAAAACTGCATCAAAAAATGTGTTGTTTGATAAAAGGAATCAACGCGGAAAGTACCATAGCCGCCACCGATGCTTATCGCTAATGCTAACGATGCTAAGAGGTAATGCTAATGCGGCTAGCACCGCATCAACCTCCCTCTCTTCATTAACCATGCAATGTATTGACGTTGCAGTAACACTTTTTAGATTTAATAATATATTTAACAATTGGCTAGAGCCCCTATCCCACTGAATGACGTGTCAAAAATTCTCCAAGGTAGCATTTTCCAAAGAGTCAACCATGCTCTCAGCCAGAAAATGTCCTTCTATCGATCCAGATGTCCACATGTGGAGAAACATGTGACTGACGTCCGCTATCATACGAGCGAAGTGTGGATGCAAACGCCCCGGCCCTTGTTCCCACGTTCTCTCTCGGGTTTTCATGCCTGTTCGCATTGCGTTTCTTTTGTTCGAGGCCCTTTTGTTCCCCTAATGGTTGCTGAGTATTACAGCAGCGGTTGGCTGCTGAACAGAGCGCGCTAGGTTTTTTTGTGTTGCCACAATATGAATCGAGGCGCAGCTACATGAGGGACACAAGTCGCTAACAAAGAAGTGATGGGAACGCTAATCATCAGGACAAAGAAGAGGGCTTGAGTAATCACCACGTTCAGAACACTATTGCAGGAAGTTGTCACTCATATTGAAGCCAGTCGGTACAAATTTTGTTTAGTTTGTGCATAAACCCTCGACTAAATTTGAGCAATTTGCAGGAGAAATTGTAAAAAAGTAGATTTGATAACACATCATTTGCACCTGAATATCTTTTCTCGATCTTTCTTGATGATGTATGATCTATTACTACAACAACCTGTTTGTCAAGGTACTTGATTTCTACAGAACAAATTTCATTCATTCATTTAATGCCTCACCTTGTGTGCACACCCTTACCGACTCATGCCAGGAAGTTAAATGTGTCATTTTGGGGGGTTGTAATGTGGCACGAATCCTAGGACGACCCCTCATGTCTTGCAAAAAACATGGCGTCTTTATGAACTATGGTTAGGGTTTAGATTTAGGTAGGGTTGGGTAGGGTTACTTTAACTTGATTACTTTCAAATACTTTTGGATTACTCCAATACCAAATATGCTAAAAAAAGACAAAAGAAACTAAATATGAATAAAATGACAACATTTTGTGCAGGCTTGGGGAGTAACGGAATACATGGAACGGCAAAAATGATGTTGGCAAGCTGATTTATTTTCATTTTGTTTCTGTCGCATTTTATGTTAGTTTTGCCGGAGATCAAAGAGATCAAAGCCAGGAGAGAGCTTACCACATGTTGTGAGTCATCAATTTATTCATATTTAGTTTCTTTTGTCTTTTATTAGCGTATTTGGTATTGGAGTAATCCAAGAGTAATTGAAAGTAATCCAGTTAAAGTAACCCTACCCAACCCTGAATTTAGGGGTGTGGGTTCAGCGGTGAGAAGTGGGGTTAGAGCACAGGTGTCAAACAGGCGGCCCGCGGGCCAGATCAGGCCCGCTAAGGGATTGAATCCGGCCCGCGAGACAACACTCAGAGAAGCACAAGAGAAAAACAAGCTGCAGGTTGAAATATGTCCACTTGATGTTGCCAAAGCCAGGTGCCTCGAACAAAGACACTGTACTTGTATTTCTTTTTCTCTCCCTCTCTCTCTTTCTCGCTCTCTTTTCCACCCCTTTTTTCCCACTCTCTGTCTCTTTCACTCTCTGTGTCTCTCTTTTTCTCTTCCTTTGTTGCTCTTTGTTTCTTTCTCTCTCGGTCTCTTTTTAACTTCTTTTGCTCTAACTTCTTTTTTTCCTTTACTCTCTTTTCTCTTTCTCTCTTCCTAACCTTTGCGCTTTCTTTTCTCTCCCTCTGTCTTTTTTATTTCCTTTGGATTTAATTCTTCCTCTCCCTTTCTTTTCCCCGTCTCTCATGATTTTCTCTCTCTTTTGTTTCTCACGCTCTCTCTTTTTCTTTCTTTGTCCCGCCCTTTCTCCTTTTGCCTCCCTCTTTCTTTTGTTTCTTTATCTGTTTTCTTTCTTTTCTTTCTCTTTAATCTACTAGTCCGGCCCCCAACAGAATGTTTGTTCTATCGTGTGGCCCCCCGAGTTAAAATGAGTTTGACACCCCTGGGTTAGAGGATAGGGTTTAAGGTTAAGCAATTACGGGGTTGGGGTTAGAGTAACGGGTTTTAGATGGTAAGGGTCAAAGCAGGGGTGTCAAACTCTTTTTAACTCGGAGGCCACGCGATAGAACAAACATTCTCTCGGGGGCCGGACTAGTAGATTAGAGAGAAAGAGAAAGAAATAAGAGAAAGAGGGGGTGGCAAAAAGAGAGAGGGTGGGACAAAGAAAGGGAGAAAGAGATTGAGAGAAAAGAGAGAGAGAGAGATAAAGAAGACAAAAGAGATAAAAAGAGAAATAGTGAGTGAGGGGGAAGAAAAGAGAGAGAAAGAAAGAAATCCAAAGAGAACTAGACAAAGAAAAAGAAGGAGAGAAAGGGAGAAAGGAAGAAAGAGAGAAGGGAAAGCAAGAGAGTGAGAGAGAGACAGAGAGAAAAGGAGAAAAGGAAAAAGGAAGAGAGAGCAAAAGAAGGTAAAAAGACACAGAGAGAAAGAGACAAAAAGGAACAAAGAGAGAAAAAGACAGACAGAGAGAGAGAGAGAGAGAGAGAGAGAGAAATAAATTCAAGTACAGCGTCTTTGTAAGAGGCACCTGGCTTTGGCAACATGAGGACATATTTCAACCTGCAGCTCGTTTTTCTCTTGCGCTTCCCTCAGCGTTGTCTCGCGGGCTGGATTCAATCCCTTAGCGGGACTGATGGGGCCCGCGGGCTGCCTGTTGGACACCTTTTTTTCTCTTGTTTTCTCTTTCTTTCTCACTCTCTCAATTTATTTTTCTTTCTATTTTCATTATTTTTCTCTAGCTCTTGTTTTCTCTTCTTTCTTACTTTCTCTCTTTCATTCTCCCTTTCATTTTCACTTTCTCTCCCATTCACCCTTTCTCTCTTTGTCTCTCTTTCACGCTTTCTTTTTTCATTCTTTCTCTTCCTCTCTTTATTCTACTTAATAATAATATAATAATAATTTCCTTTGTATTGTCATTCTTTGTAACAATGTACACAGAACGAAATGTCGATACACCTGACCCGTTGTAGCGAGCCGATGCAGCCGCAGCCAACAGAGGGCGCCGCCATTTTACCAATTAGGTATGACTCGGCCGAGGCGCGAACCAGCGACCTCCCAGTCTCAAAGCGGGCACACTACCATCTTCCAATAATTAACAAGGTAATAACATAGTAACAACATAGAAGTACAAGATAAGTTGTTATTTTAGAAATTCAACTCAAACTACGTGTCCCTTGCGCTACTAAGTAGCAAAAAGTAGCTTTCATCTTGAAAAAAGTTGGAGCTATAGTTAGGATGTTTGGGTTTAAGGTAAACCTTTCACAGACAATAATTAAATTACAGTTTTTTTAAATATATTTTTTGATAAATACATTATAGACGTCGAGCCGGGGATTCAGAGAGCTCACGTACTTTAGCTGGAATAAGCTATTGTGGGTTTCCATGACCTTCTTTGACTTTCTGTTAATGTTTTTTTAATGTGTATGTGCACAAGTTTTCTAATAAGCTGAAAGTGTCAATAATTGATCAAGTTACAAGTGACTCAACCTGCCATTGATATGCTCCCATTGAGTCATTCTCTTGTGGTTTGTAACTCAAACAATGAATAATCGACCTTGATTATGTTGCTCTACTTGGGGTGTTCAGAAGGACTACAAATGATGCTCATTCTTATTCTGGTTTTCAGAGATTTTTTTCACGTCATTATAATTAAAATGTCTTCCACATACAAAAAGCAAAAAAAATCGATCTGTTTATCTATTTACCCTGGTCGTATCCCTCGAGAGGGGTGACCGACAGCAAGACAAAGACATACACAAAAACAAAAAAAGGAAAAAGCAAAAAACATAAATAATTTGACCATGGCCAACCCAAATGCCCAAACACCCAAAAAGTTAAGCACCTCGGCACCCAAATTGGTCATGCTTTCGCCCCTCCTAGATGAAAAGGGACACACGGAAGCGGCCATGTCACTTGGCTCAGGGTGACACAACACACTCTTTTGTTCAACAGTAGGGCCCGACAGCTTTCACTGGTTTACCCCTGCCGTATCATATGGGTGCCCTGACCATCCCTTAGAACATGATGAAACATCCCACTATCCTTTCACAACACCGTTCCACTCATTCCTATCACCAACAAAATGAAATAAATCCTGTATAACAGGTTCAGATAGAACACTCCAAATAATTGCTGATAAAAATGTAAGAAGAGGAAACATTGTCAAACCATAATTTGTGGATTGATAGCATTTAACTGGCTACACTCACACTATTCGATTTTGAAGCGGAGCTAAAGGGTCCTGAACTAGTTGTGTTTCTCTTCATAACAACTCAGCGCCTTTGTTTTCATGTTACGCTGCACAGTTGCAGCATGCACTTTATTGCTTTGAATTGAATTGTCTTAATTGTCATTGATAACAGTAGTGATACATTTTATGGAACAAGATTAGATTTGGCACTCCAGGCTAACACATGTAATTTAAAAACTTTGAAGAGAAAAGCAATAAATGACTATGAGGCTGTGCCTCTTCTGTCATAGAAATATGAAATGAGATATATATTAATTGGTTGTATTTATTCAGTCTTATTTAACATGACAATTTTTTGATTTTCTTTTAAAAAAAACGCTTAATTTTCATATTACTTTATAAATATGAGTTATACAATTAGTAGGCGACATATTACTGCATATTACTGTAATGAGTGTCTCCTGATGCAAAGTGAGACATGTAATTTGGAAGTGGAAGTTTTTTTAATCTAGATTTAAGACCTACTTCTATTCTATGGCTTATGATTGATGCCCACCTCATACTTTTCTTTTCCTGTACTTTCTGGTTACCTGGCTGGTGGTGAAATGAGGAAGTAGGACATATCGAGATGAGTCAGCGGACCAGCGCCTGGACCTGAAGCATATGAACATCTGCATCGACCGGCCAGCAGCGTGTTTGCTGTCATAGAAATATTGGACAATTTTACAGGCTTGAGGCAGCGTTGCTGTCAAGGATTTTCTTGAGAATTTTTACATATTACCTATGCGTTTCTTATTTATGTTCACTATGTTTTGTGTATTGTCACTCAATGCAAAGTCTATTGCAGCCTGGTCTTCCTGGAAGGGGGATCACCACTTGAGAGGCCTCTTCCAAAGGTTTCTAATTTTCATCATCTTGTGCAGTCCTTTGAGACTTTTTGTGATTAAGGGCTATACAAATAAATGTGACTTGACTTGACAATTGTTGATGAAGTCCAGCCAACAAGGTATTCCAAGAAATGATAACTCAAATTACCGCCTCTATGGCTGCTTTAGAACGACTCATTATCCGCCATGTGCGCAAGGATTACATACCAATCAGTGTAAATTATACAACTATACTTATTGTTCATGTTCTATACAGATAGACTTGTTTGATAATTAAGCAACCACTTTCTACAGATGTCACTTTGAATGCAACACGAGTCCTGCTTAAGTATGCAAAACCTATTTTCGCTGACAAAATGTCAAGTGAACTAGATTAACAAAAACCTGTTGAGCCAGGGTGTGCTACAGTACTCTCATACATGTACAGTATGTCACGAAAGTGAGTACACACCTCACATTTCTGAGATTTCATTATAATGTTTAATTGAACAACACCTGAGGGCAGTGGTTAACGCGTGTGCGGCACAGTTCTGAGGTGAAGAGATCGAACCTCCTGTGTGGAGTTTGCATGTTCTCCCCATGCTTGTGTGGGTTTCCTTCAGGTACTCCGATTTTCTCCCACATTCCAAAAACATGCATGTTAGGTTGACTGGCCGGTCCAAATTGTCCCTTGGTGTGAATGAGCGAGCAAATTGTCTGTCCCTGTGTGCCCTGCGACTGGCTGGCAACCAGTTCAGGGTGTCCCCTGCCCACTGCCCCAGGATTGCTGGTATGGGCTCCAGCACTCCCGCGACCCTACTGAGGATAAGCGGTGCGGATAATGATGGATGGATGGAACAACACCTGAAGAAACATCACTTTGACGCAATGAAAGGTAGTCCGTGTAAAGCTTATATAGCAGTGTAACATTTTGTTTTCCCCTCAAAAAACCATATATAGCCATTAATAGCTAAAGCCCCTGGTACCAAAGTGATTAGTTTCTGAAGTTCAATATTTTGTGTAGCCACCACAAATTGCCACTGTAATGCTCTTCCACTCCTCCACGACAACATGACTGGTCTGAATGATATTCAAGATCTTGTGCTTCACCACCTTGAGGATGCCCCAAAGAAGTTCTATTGGGTTTATATCTGGAGACAGGCTTGGCCAGTCCATTCCCTTTACCCCTAGCCCCTTAGAAAAGCCTTGGTCATCTTAAAAGTGTATTTGGGGTCATTGTCAGGCTGGAACATTGTCCTGCGACCCAGTTTCTGGAAGGAAGGGGGCATTTTCTGCTCTGGTTCTTCACAGTGCATGCTTAAGTCCGTGTTTCCCTTCATGAATTGCAACTCCCCAATTACAGTTGCACTCATGCAGCCCCAAACCATGACATTCCCACCACCATGCTTGCCTTAATCAGGATACAAACATGTTTGTACTCCTCACCTGGTTGTCGCCACACATTGCTATATAACATCTGAGCCAAATGAATTAATCTTTGTCTCATCACTTAGTCGCTATCCACGTGAACACGAGGTGGTGTAACCCTGGGCACAAAGATTTCCATCTGCTGCAGGGACGTCGAACTTTTGGACTAGCGTGTGACGTCATCCACTCCGCAGTTGCTAAACTACAACACAGCACCCCGAGGCCATCCTGTTAATCTGTTAATAAACAACAAAAGCATACTGCTGGAAGTGTGAATTTCCCTACGGGGATGAATAAAGTATCCATCTATCTATCTATATATCTATCTATCTATCTAGCTATCATCAGACCAGAGAATATCTTTCCAGTAAGCCTTGGCCTTTGTTTACATACCTGTTTTCAATATGTCAAAGCGATGTTTCTTCAGTTATGTTCTATTAAAAGTAATAATAAGTTCTCTACAGAAATGCCAGGGGTGTACTCACTTTTGTGACATGCTCTCTTTAGATGTGCATTTATTAGAGTATCAAGGCCAAGCACGAATCGTCTCACATACAAAAAAAAGCCACAGTAAATACTTTCAACCATTCGAACCCACATATATGATTGCAAACAGAGCTGATGTTGTCTGCGCCATGGCTTCGCTAGCAAAAATCAAATACATCCTTCCGGCCTCCTGCTTTTACAAACCCGTCTCTCTTTACCCGAATTCATCTCTCGCGTTTCGGGTTTATTTTGCTAGCTTTAACGACTGTTTACTCGCCTCTTTAGGTACATGTTTCTGCTTTCTGTGAGTTTAGGCTGGGCTCAGGGCCGTTTTACATCAACAAGCTAGTATTTAGGTCATGCGTCCTCCAATATAAATAGTGAACATAGTTAAAAGCGGGAGTGGTGAAAATATGGACATTGCTCGTAGAGACAGGATTTTACAGGCACGTGATTTCTGGTATTCGTCTCGTAAAAGTCAGATACAGCCTCCGGTTCTCACGTGCTAAATGCTAATGCGTCTGCATGCCATCCTGTTGACATTTTGCTAAATGATCACCCAGAAGTGATTTCAACTCTTACTGCACTTAAAGTGTGTTATGGCAATATTACGACTTGAACATTGTGTTCTATGAATGTGTGGAATGGTCAAACTATGTCACGCTTATCTAAAAAGGGGAATTGTGGCATTTGATTCTTCTTTCTAAAGTGTGAATTTAAGTCTGATTTTGTTTATTAGAATTCTCATAATATTTTCTTGAAGGGACATTGTAAAATGAAATGAATTGCCTTTATTGTCATGACACAAGTACAATACAACAAAATTGAGGGTTTCTTTTTTCAGTGCGAGTAAAACAAATTAAATTATATCCTTGCTGCAAAAGGGTACACCAAAAAACAAAGGCAGGGCAATAAAATGAGAAAAATAATGGTGCGGTTTGGTCAGTTTGAGTCTCTGTAGAAGTTATTCTTCATTGTGCTTTGTAGAACTCGTTTTCGATTGCAATACAGAATACAGCGATAAGTACACTGTCTCCCTTTAAAACAAAAAGTTGCACCTAATTATTTCCTAACAATATTATTTTGTTAGGACCCATCTCAGTCAAAACACAGCTTTTTGCTTTTGTACAAGTTAAAGTGACAGTAAGTAATAATGATTGGAGCTGAAGCGGGTGAAATGGAAGAAAACACATTCCGGAAGCCCAAAGATACCACTTTGCAAAATTCTGAGGCCTATTTTCATATTTTCTTGCGTAAGCAAGGTTGAATTCCAGTTAGCGACAGAATATGAAACCTAGTGTGAATCCCTGTAAGCAAAAACAAAAGACCGAGCCAGCCAATTACACCCTGAGCAGCTGAAAATAGTGAACAGATACAGTTGGTCAGAGATGGTGTGTGTAGCAGACTATAGCAGTTAGCGGGAGAAGCTACGAAAATCACATGCATTTTTACTGAATGAAGAATTTTTACACCACTAGGGGATGCTATATAATACACACTGGGTTTTTATTCGTTAAAACCACCTCTTTTAATTTATTACTTTGGGCGACCCTTGTCTGGTTTTGTGCAGAACGATGCAGAAGGAGCATCAATAATGACTTTTGCTAATGACCCATTAAAGTTGCTTCAAAAAGCAGGTGAACCTGGATTGGTTTTGTAACTGATTCTGGGGCATCTTTCCTCCACAACAGGTCTCAAAATGGCCTCCCTAATTGAAGGATTAAAACTTCTCAACTCATACTTAACACAATATTAATCAAAATGCTGTGTTAAGACAACCAGCACACTGTTTAAGGACATTAAAAGCCAATGCCGGAGTGACTAATCAGGAAGAATTTCCCATTCAATGATGAGTTTGGGCTGGCTGGATAAGAAATATGATTTTATCATGAATCTGTCACTCATTAAACCTTACTCGTGCATTCATTTTCCAGTCAGCTATTTGGCCTCATTCAGCAAAACCCCAACATAATAGCAGATTATGTGAGTTTTACCATCTGGGGAATTTCTCCCCTCCCAAATTTCAATTTGGTATGGCCCACGACCACTTTTCTTCTCTTTAGCGCCAAAATAAACACAGAACAACGCGAAAGGTATGAGACAGGTACGATGGAAGGTAGAAAGGTGCAAGGTGGAGCTGAAAGAAAAATCAGGAAAAGAAATGGAAACGCGTTAAAAGAAGATGCAGCCAAATACACGAAATTAACATACATGTTTTTGGACGACATAACCTAGTTGGTAGGTTACTAAAAGAGATGATAACATTTTGTACTGTTGTCAGCGGGCTATCTATGGTGTCATGGTTAAAACTGTAGTAGAAAGAAGAAAAGAACAGATTAGAGTCGGAAACTTGTTTTTGATAGCACCTTCAATTGGAAGTACGTGCTTCCAGAATCGGCTCAAGGAAGAAGAACCCGCGCCTCCTTTTTCAGAATGATCATTTATTGTAAAACACTAGAAGGAAACAACACATCTGATTGGTTTATATGAACACAGGGAATTAATCTGATTGGTTAAACAGGAATCACATATGTAAAAGCAGTGTATAATGTTGGTCGCTAGATGGCGTGCGAGTAATAAGTAATGATAGTGAAACTTTATGCACACAATGCTTCTCTGTGAGAAAAACGCAAGCTTTCGATTTGGAATTGGGGGGTGTCAAGGTCATCTTGATTAGCCAGCTAGCAGGCCTCACAGTGGCTTTCAAGTTGTAGCTTTTTAATCATAGGCAGATTCTTTTGGAGACAAACTCTTTTGGCTTGGGAAACTTATTCTCTTGACCTTGAAGGCGCTCGCACCTGAAAACGACTCGAAAACGTAACTGCACTTTTTTAGTGTATTATAGAAATATCTCATCTCATCTCATTAGCTGCACCGCTTATCCTCAGTAGGGTCGTGGGGGTGCTGGAGCCCATCCCAGCAATCATCGGGCAGTGGGCAGGGGACACCCTGAACCTTGTTGCCAGTGGACAGACAACTCGGTCGCTCATTCACATCTAGGGACAATTTGGACCGGCCAATCCACCTGAAACGCATGTCTTTGGAATGTGGGAGGAAACCGGAGTGCCCGGAGGAACCCCACGCAAGCACGGGAAGAACATACAAACTCTGCACAGTAAGTCCGGTAGCTGGATTTGAACCCACACAGGAGGCTCTCAAGACCATAGAACTGTGCCGCACACGCGCTAACCACGGCGCCGCCGTGCTGCCCACTATAGAAATATATAAATGTATAAAGATATAAAAGTATAAAAGTAAGAGTAAAATAATATATTCAATGAAAATATAGGATATAGTATAAAAGGTACATTTAGACCGTAATTTCCCTAACATCCTGACATCAATGTGCTTCATTGTCACCATATTTGTAACTGGTCACATCCTCGCAGTGCTAAACGTATTGCATAAAGAAGGTATTGCGTTTGTACAACAATATTTTGGCACCTTAAATCACAATTACGAGATCGGGTTCGTTTAAATACTAGAAAAGATCCCCTGATTATGAGAAAAGTTCTGATAAACGAAACAGAAACACCTGTTATCCTCTGTACTCAGTAATGATATCACTACCTATTACCGATTGCTATCACTACCTTCTCAGTTTGAGACACCGGGACACACTGATATTTATAAAGACTGTCGGTGTTAATAGTATTAGTTTGTCAACGTTGCACAGGTTTCATAAGTGCTTAGGAATGTTTAGGAGGAATCCCAGTCTGATGTGATAGATATCACAGAACAGATCACGCAATTATGAGAAAAGATGAATGAAAAGAAAACATCTACCATCTATGTTGGACTTGTAAAAGGTGCCGTACAGTTCCTTGGGATGTATGGGGATGGATTAGGCTATGTATCAAGTAAATGTAAATCTAAAACAATCTGTTAAAAAGGAATGTGGAATTTTGATTTCAAATCACTAGCTCAGTGGGCCAGCTTTGGCTATAAAACTACTGGGCTGAAAAAGGGACCCGCTCCGGCCTTGTTAAATAGGAATGACTTTTGTTTTGATGTAAAATCAAAAAGAAACGTTATCACCACCCTCACTTTGCTCACAGTTGATAAATAGTGCTAGAAAGTTAATAGCCATATTATTATTAATGACTATGTATACATGTAGGGAATAGGCGGCAGTAGCTCAGTAGGTAGAGCGCTTGTCTTGGGATCAAGAGATCGCAGTTCGAATCCCAGCTCCTCCGTGTTACATGTCGAAGTGTCCTTGGGTAAGACACTGAACCCCTAATACCCCCATTAAGCAGGTTAGCGCCTTACATGGCTGTACGGCCGCTATTGGGAAATGTGAAGCACATTGTAAAGCGCTTTGGGAAGTCATTGACTTGAAAAGCGCTATATAAATGTAGATCATTTCATTTCATTTCAATAGTTCAACTGGCACCAGAAGTCAGATTTCTCGAGCAATCTAAATGAATCACTTACATGGCCATAGCAAATATTTAGATTACAAGGGGAAAGTTAGAGTAATTTCATTACGTGTATATTTGTTGTTTTTGCATTGAACTTTTGACATTAAATAAAAGATAATTTAATTCATGTTACTCAGCAAATTCCACAAATTCCTTCGTCCACGTGTGTTTAAAAGGTTTGCTCGTACATGCCTTACACAACTTTTACTTGCCTTGACAAAATCAAAGACCTACACTATATATGGATGGATACAACTGTGGCATCCACTATGAATGGACTATAGAATTTTAGCCTTTGGAGGCAGAAACTAAAACGGAAATGTTCCGGAGATATTAAAGGCTTTTTTTGCAGAGTAAGCTGGAATTTTGAGGGGTTTAACTCACAGTATTTATTGAGTTTTCAAGAATTTTCCATCCAAAAATAAAACAAAATCCCACCCCAAAGGAACTCAGAACAGACGGGCAAAACAGGAGTTCAAAAACATATGTGGAAAAATAAAAAGCAGAACACTTACCAGGGACTAGGAGTGTGGCGCAATCCACTACAAATACAGAGGCGTTACAGATTCTGTTTGGGAAAACAAGTTACCAAAGTCATTCCATCGCTCATTAATCACATTCAACCCGTTTAATGTCCCCTGTAATTCCCCAAAAAGGAAAATAATCAAATTCAATGTTTGGGCACAATAACGGTAATCTCTGCAGTGCTTTTTTTTACTAGCAAAGACTTTATGTTATGTAGTTTGTACTATGATACGGTCCAATTTGACTGCTTCGCACAAACACGGGCAGAATCCATTATAGGCACACAAAAGTGGTTTGATTGTAACCTTCAACACAAAGACTTTTGAGACTCTGTACAGAAAATGGAATGGATTTTCTTATGTGCTCAGCAGCAGTTGACAATTATTTGCATCATCATGAGCTGGGACCAGCATAAAATGAAATGCAATCAGTTTGGTTCACATTCTGACTTTCATTCAAATCCGTGAAGTATCCTTTTCATACAAATACTTACCAGTTACGTGCTCCACCTTTGGTTAGTTGAGCGCACAACATTGATGCAGTTGCTAGGCAACTACAACAGGTCTCTCAGACTCAAACTGTACCAAACTGTATATTGCTCCTTTTCTACCAAAATATTGCAGTAACATGTATTGTTTGGCCAAGATTTCCCATTAGTTAGTCGTCTTCTGAGAATATTTTCCGTTTAGCCTAGCTTGTGTGTTTACATATGAAATCCAAATCGGACATTTTGGGTTTAACATCGGTATCACAAAGTTCAGTCACTGCTGATCATTTTCAAGATTTTCCTTTATAAAATCATTGTTTGGATTAGCAATTTCAGATAAATATATCATAGATCAGTCAAACAGTGATACTGTATTTGAGAGGTGATATAAAGTTTACAGGATTTACAGCAAGTGTGCAATAATTACTTAAACAAAAGTAGAGAGATAAAGAGATAGATACTTTATTCATGAAATGATCTGCATTTATATAGCGCTTTTTAAGTCAAGACTTTCCAAAGCGCTTTACAGTGTGCTTCACATTTCCCAATAACGGCCATGCAGCCATGTAAGGCGCTAACCTGCTTATTGGAGGTATTAGGGGTTCAGTGTCTTACCCAAGGACACTTCGACATGTAACACGGAGGAGCCGGGATTCGAACTGCGATCTCTTGATCCCAAAACGAGCGCTCTACCTCCTGAACCACTGCCGCCCCCATTCATCCCCGCAGGGAAATTCACAAAAATTCACAAACAAAAAGTAGACAGTTGCATACATTTGGGAACACCCGCAGTAGAAATTCATTAGTATTTAGAAGATCCTATTTTTGAAGAGCAAACAGCCTCTTAAAACTTCCTGTAGCTTCCAAAGAGGGTCTGGATTCTGGTTAAAGTCCACAGCCCCCGATTCAAAAATGATGCTGGCCTGTCCAAATGTGCTTTAATAGACCTTAAGCAGACTCATTAAATCAAAGCTAAGCTGTTAGGACATAACAAAGGATGGTATGCATGGCGGAAGATAAATACAGCATTCCAAGCCAAACATTTGCTACCCACAGTAAAATTTGATGGGGGTTCCATCATGCTTCGGGGCTGTGTGACTAGTGCAGGTACGAGCAATCTTGTTAAACTTTAAGGTTGCATGAATTCCACATGGTATTAACATTTAACTATTGTCAATGTTCAAGAATAAGTGACAAAGTTGAAGATGCACCAAGGCAGGATACTTCAACAAGACAACAACCCCAAACACTGTTTGAATTCTATCAAGGTATTCATGCATAGGAACAAGTACTACGTTCTGGAATGGGCATCTCGGTCCCTGGACCTGAATGTTATTGAAAATCTGTAGTGATATTTAAAAAAGGCTGTCCATGCGCGTAAACCATCAAACCTGGCTGAAGTGGAGATGTTTAGTAAAGAAGAATTGTCAAAAAATATCTTCAATCAGAATCCAGACCCTCGTTTGGGAGCTAAAGGAAGCATTTGGAGGCTGTTATCTCTGCAAAAGGAGGATCCGATACGGGGGTCTCAAACTCAGTTGAGTTGGGGGCCGCTGAAGCTAGGATCCGGGTGAGGTTTGGTCATATGTGGTTTTTCACAAAAACAGTGCTGAGAATTTTTTTTTGCTGTTCTTAAAAGGACAGTGTTTTGTTTTGTGTAGTGCAACCAAAAATTAGGCCAAGGAAAACTACAAACTAAAGAGACTAAAAGCTGCCCTTTTTTCCCCCATTTTTACCCAGTCTTTCTCAAAGAAAGACAAAAATAAGGGAACAAATATATATTTTTAGAGAGGTAATACAAAATAGGGAAGAAAAACAAAATAGGTGAAAAAAAAAAAGGAAAAGTAGATTTTAAAAAGTAGGGGAAAAGGAAACAAATAAAAAGGAAAATGGAGAAAGAAAAAAGTAAAGAGAGAAAAAGAGGAATTAAAGAGAAAAAGAACAAAATATCTTCTTTTAAAAGCAATAAGGTGTGTTTTTGTCGCTTTGAGTCTCCGTATTTTGTCTTCTTTCCTTGTGCTTTTAGCACTCTTTTTCAGTGGCACGACAGAAGAGGGGACACTATTACAAAGGAGGTAGAGAAAAAAAGAGAAGGAAAGAGTGAGAGCAAAAGAGAAGCAAACATGAGAAAGAAAGAAAAAATGAAGAAAGACAAAAGGAAAAGAGAAAAAAATAGAGATAAAAGAATAAGAGAGCGGGAAAAAGATCCGCAGGTTCGAGAGCATTCTCCATTCGGGCCCCAGTCCTGTGGAATGCTCTTCCCCCTGAGATTCAATCTGCAACTTCAGTGGAACTGTTTAAATCTAGGCTTAAAACACACTTCTATTCTATAGCATATCAATAACCTATATTTTATCTTGACAAGATCTGTGTATTATTTGTTATTGGAACATCAATTGCAGCCTGGTCATCCTGATAGAGGGATTACCTCATGTGCAGTCCCTTCTCGAGGTTTCTACATTTTCCTCATGTTGAGGTTTTTGAGTTTTTCCTTGCCCTCATTGAAGTTTTAGATCAGGGGATGGTGTCATAATAGTCTGTGGTTTGAAAAAGTATGTGGTCTGTGCAGCCTTTTGAGACTCTTTGTGATTAAGGGCTATACAAATTAACATGACTTGACATTTAGAAAGCAGGTTTGTATATGTTCCAGTTCTCTTTGAGTTTTTTGTGTTATACAACAATTTTAGCTAGGACTGTTTGCTTTAATTTTTCTTAGGGCCCTTCATCCTATTTTGTACTTCTTTGTGGAATAAACTAAAAGATTTGGATTCTTGTCGCAAGGAATAATTTGACTATGTGGTTTAAATTTACAAGATTGAAAAGAAATATAACATATTCAAAAATACTCACCAAACGCTTTCAGAATCTCCTTGTTTCAAGTCTAAATGTTAACACAGTAGTCTAATTCACTGTTCGTTAGTGACACAATTACATGGGTCGTTAGACTTATTAGAGGACACGCAGTAACACACAAAATTACAATTTTGTTCTCCAATTAATTGACGGATTTAGAGACATTACATAAGGAAAAAATGTTTAAAGTTTAATGAGGGCTTCTTTCTGAGCACCTGCGAGGGGAACTTTATTTACAATTACTGAAGTAACTGTATGACGTCCACCAGGCATTTCATAATAAAATTATATTCTTCTGCATACAATAATGAAAAGATAAAAATAAAGAAAATGTTGTAAAATTGTTTTATTTTAATATATTCATGAACTTGTTTCGAAAAAATAAACGTGTAGAACGGTTACACCTCGTTACAGCAATATGACACATTTACTCTGAAAGCAAAACATTCACGTTTCCTGTAGCACACCGGTAGATTTTCAAGCTTGATGTCACTCAAAGCTAGTGATATCAGCCTACGTAAACCGGATTATTTCATACATAAAAATTGAAAATTAATCAAGAAAAAAAAATAGCCTGAATAAAAAAATAAGCTAGGAGAGATTCCCATTTCAGGCGTTACGGAAGATGGTGGCCAAACAGAGGATCCGCATGGCGAACGAGAAACACAGCAAGAATATCACGCAGAGAGGAAACGTGGCCAAGACATTGGTGAGCTCATCAGCTGTCTGTCAGTTTGATGACGTGAGCCCAATTTTGGATCATCTTCGTCCTGCATGCTTATAATCTTCCCAGTTGGATTCTGACTCCAGCGATGACACGAAGCAGGGTGATGTTCCTATTTGCATAGGGTTTTTTTTCCCAGGTTTTGAGGATTCCAATTACTATTCAGTCCTAATCATCTATTAGTCGTACTTTGATGCATGTTGAAGGAAAACAAAGATGCTCATATTTGAAAATAACAGATTGCAATTGAATCATTTTCTAAACAAACATGTATTTTAGTCAATAATTGGTGTAACATCTCCATAAATCAACCAATCACATCAGCCAATATCCATCCATCCATTATCTGCACCGCTTATCCTCAGTAGGGTCGCAGGGGTGCTGGAGCCCTTCCCAGCTATCGTCGGGCAGTGGGCAAGGGACACCCTGAACTGGTTGCCAGCCAATCGCAGGGCACACAGACAGACAACCATCCACTCGCTCATTCACACCTAGGGACAATATTAACCTGACATGCATGTTTTTGGAATGTTGGAGGAAATCTGAGTGCCCGGAGGAAACCCATGCAAACTCCACACAGGAGGTTCGATCTCATAGAACCTCAGAACTGTGCCGCACATGCGCCAACCACTGCGCCGCTGTGCTGCAGCAAAATGACTTTTTTGTGTTAAACTAACGCAGATGACACTAGTCATACATATGCTAATTGACTGAATTAATTGTGTGTCTTTGACTAAAAAGCCAACCAGGAAGATAATAGTCTTCATAAAATCACAAGAGTGTGAAAAAAACAATATATATTTCTTATGTTTAGAAAAATGAGTAAAAATATCTGATTTATGGATTTATTTTCCTAATTATGTTGCTGCTGAATGCCATCGCACTATATTTCATTGAACCGTTATCACAACTTATACCACTCTTCAGTAAATATATTTCCTTTTTTATCCTGACATTCTTCTCATCATATTTTTCTCTTTTGAGTCTTTCATTCCATAAAATTCATAGTACTGTATAAGCTGCTATTTTATCTTGGGTTTTCAACCACACTGGGAAGAGAACAGCCCATGATTTTCTAGGTCGGGCTCTCCGATCTTTTGCAAGCTTTTTGTTACTTTCTAGGGCAAAGGGCATCCATTTTCAAATGCATATTTGCAAAAAAATTTTGTTACTGTGTGATTATACGGTTAATTATTGGAAGTAGGGTTGAATAGACTCAGTCAAACACTGAAAAAAAATCGTTTTACTAGAAAATCACAATGACCCAGGACTGGAGAGCTATTTATAGACCAGGTCTGTGGGGACTTCAGCTGTCCTAAGGGTGCACCCTGGTGCCCGCCGGCACAACGTTGGAGACCCCTGTTCTAGAATGTGTTCATGACTCTCTGTAACGTTCTCCTTAGTGCTTTGTGAATTAAGAAAATATAAAACCAATTTGGGCTCACCCCAACAGGATAGCTACAAATTTCTAGTATACATATCAACACTGAGACTATTATTTCACCATCCACTTATCTAAAACCTACATGAGGGCAAGGAAAAACTCAAAACCTCATCATGAGGTGAATGAATAAACCTTGAGAAGGTTCTATTATACGGCAGGGGTAAACCAGTGAAACCAGTGATTATTTTGGAGTTAAAAGTAGCTGCTTGCATGAATATAATTCACAAATGAAATAGCAATTTAGGCATGAAAATTGATATAAATGTTCCATATGTACATGATTGCTGTGTTTGAGATTCTGGAATGCTCACAAACTAATACAAGCTGCTGTTAATCACGAGGGAAGAAGAATGCAATGGCACAGCGCTGCCACCACAGAGCAGTGTCTGGAACATTTTTAAGCAGACTCGTCAAGAAACATGGCAACAATTTCAAGCATTTACAAGCATTTCACTTTTCAATCCATGAGAACACAATATTAAATTCAAGTATTTTTAAGGAGTTCAAGCAGTTGTATGAACCCTGTAACTAGCACATTTTTCATAATTTTGTATGCTAAACTTTGCTTGTCAGACAACCTAGTGCCTCTTTGTTTTTGAATAGCGTGGGCTAAAAGCGTACTTGAAAATGTAGTATGGGCAATAAAATGTTTCTATACACTCAGTAAAATAATTTCTATTTGTTCACTATATTGTTAGTTTGTAAGAATGTTTTACTCAGAAAATCTGAATATTTTCAAGAAGTTTGGACTACCCACTTCAAGCAAGTAAAACTTGATCTTGGACACAAGACATCCCAGAAATTTAGAAAGTGAACAATATTAGGTTCTTAATGTCCTCATAGTGTAAATTAAACCGAGCATATCTTGTCTGCTATGTGAAAGAGAGAGTTTTATTTTTGCTTAATAAACTATACTACGTGGTTAAAATTTGAGCACTTTAATGTTGGACTACAAGCCATTACCTGACCTTGGTTTCCTTCAATTCTCTTTCAAGGTTACATTGTTCAATCATCTTAAACGAATTTTAATCATTTTATTTATAGTGTTGATTTTGTCTTATATTTGCATGTTTGGTGTTGGAGCAATTCGAAAGTAATCAAGTTACATTACTGCAAACTTATGGTATTCGGATTACATTACTGATTACAATTTTTAAGAGGTAATTAGTAACTATCTCGGATTACATTTTTAAAGAACCCTTCCAACCCTGATGGTATTGGTGTGTTTTTGTGTTTTGGTTTCCAATAGAGACCACAGGAGGAGAAGTATCCAGTGGGCCCCTGGTTGCTTGCCCTCTTTGTATTTGTTGTGTGTGGATCAGGTATGTACTGAATCTTGTTTCTTTTTTCGCTAGATACAGCTAGTTTGTCTTTGATTTTAAAATTAGGTATGTACATTAACAGAAAATCTCACATATTCTTAGGGTGTGTAAACTTTTTTTTTAGTTTTTTATTTGTCTGCCTGTTTGTCTATCCAGAATTGATTTCATAGAACAAAAATTAACATTATGACTTGTACTCAAAGACCACTTTATAGGTTTCTCAGAAGCAGAACACTTACCGTGTGCAGTCATATAACAACAATTCAAAAAAGATTAAGTCATTTTGTAGCAAATGTTAAAATAAACAATTTCCTTCAAGTAATTACAATGTGCTTCATACTTATAAGAGAATTACTGTCCAAAGAGACAGCAAAAGAGGATTTGTCCTTTAGGTTCCGCAATTCTCTTTTGTTTCCTCTTGGCAACAAACAATTAACATGTTAACCACAAAAGGGCACTTGGAGACTACTCTATATGTTTCTCAAAGGCAGAACAGTTATGGTAAATGGTAAATGGTCTACATTTATTTAGAGCTTTTCAAGTCAATGAAGACTTCTCAAAGCGCTTTACAATGTGCTTCACACTTACCCATTCACACATACTTATACATCAATAGCAGGCATGCAGCCATGCAAGGCGCCAACCTGCGTATTGGGGGCATTAGGGATTCGGTGTCTTGCCCAAGGACACTTCAGTTACTGCATTCAGTATCATTTAATTGTAACCAAGCATTTTCAAATGTTTCCACAGTATTTATATGGCGTATAAGGCTCACTTTCAAATTTCTGGCCAATTTGGGGTTTTTAGGTGCACCTTGTAGTCTGGAAAATACGGTATTTTGCAAGAAGAATTTGTTTTGTATGGAAATTTGACAACAGGGGTACATTTTTTTATCAGGGCTTTACTTGTTGAAGACCTAGTGACGAGATTGGATAGACTGAGAAATGAAATTGTGAGAGACAGAACTGGAGTAGTCGAGGAACTGAGCAAGCGTGTTGATAAGAGAGTACTCGGTTGGTTTGGACACATGGAGAGGATGGATGAGGAGCGAATGATGAAGAGGATCTACAGAGCACAAGTCAAAGGAAGGAGACCAAGAGGAAGGCCGCGATTGACGTGGATGGATGGTGTTATGAGTGCACTGCAGGAAAGAGGTCTAAATATAATGGAAGCTAGAGCTCTTGTTGGTTATAGAAAGGAGTGGAGAGGTGGTGTGAAAGGATAGTGGGATTGTGGACGTGTTCTTAAGGATGGGCTGGGCACCCGTATGATGCGGCAGGGGTAAACCAGTGAAAGCTGTCGGGCCCTGCTGTTGAACAAAAGAGTGTGTTGTGTCACCCTGACCCGAGTGACATGGCCGCTTTCTGGTGTCCCATTTCATCTGGAGGGACGAAAGCATGACCAACTTGGGTGCCGAGGTGCCTAACTTGTTTGGGTGTTTGGGCAATTGGGTTGGCCATGGTCCAAAAAATTTTGTGTGTTTTTAGCTATTTATTTCCCTTTTATTTTCTTTGGTATTGTATGTGTGTGTCTTGCTGTTTGTCACCCCTCTTGAGGGATATGACCAGGGTAGATAAATAGATAGATAGATAGACTTGTTGAAAACCTGATGCAGCCTAACCTCACCTAGATCCAACCTCTGGTGGCCCTCAAGAAAATCGAATTTGAGACCCCTGGTATAGAGTGTTGATGAGAAACTATTAACTTATTGTCCTCTCAGCCATATTTCAGATCATCCAGAGTATCCGTATGGGGATGTGATCCAGAACCTGGCTAAGGCGAACCACTGCAAACTCCAAACCCAGCCCACGCGCCAATAGGCCCCACAGACATACGTCGGGCCCCCGGAGAGCGCCAAGCCGTCCCCGTGCACCGAAGCGCCATAGTGTCCTCTCATTTGCAGTGATGCAGTCTTTGGTGCTGAGAAGCTTTTCTATGGACAAAAAGGACGCCGGCTGTGTCTTGTTACTCACTTGGCTCTCATTTGTGTGAACATGCTTTCATGTAAAGCGTGAGTACAAATGTGTGAGACCGTTTATGCACTTTTGAGTGTGTCGGGGGACTCCCGATGACTATGTGCCATATTTGCCTGTTGCGGTATTCATCTGTCTTGTGTGTGAAGGATCTTTTTAATGGAATAAATGTTGCACATTTGATTAAGTTTTCATTTTTGTGCTATGAACTCACCTGATTGTTTTAGAGCAGTGATAAGCTCGGCGTCGCTATCTGTTAGCTTGGAAGGAAAGGATGCTAGTGGCCAGGGTTGGGTAGGGTTACTATAACTGGATTACTTTCAATTACTTTTGGATGACTCCAATACCAAATATGCTAATAAAAGACAAATGAAACTAAATATGAATAAAATTACTACATTTTGTGCAGGCTTGGGGAGTAACGGAATACATGGAACGGCAAAAATGATGTTGGCAAGCTGTTTGGATTTATTTTCATTTTGTTTCTGTCGCGTTTTATGTTAGTTTTGCCGGAGATCAAAGGGATCAAAGCCAGGAGAGAAAGCTTACCATGTGTTGTGTCATAATTGTATTCATATTTAGTTTATTTTGTCTTTTATTAGCATATTTGGTATTGGAGTAATCCAAAAGTAATCGAAAGTAATCAAGTTAAAGTAACCCTACCCAACCCTGCTAGTGGCAAACAGGCTTGAGGAGTAACGGGATACAGACGCTCCCCTAATTACGACTATTCGACTTACGGAAAATGGTAGATACGATCATTTTTTCCAGGATGTCGAAAAATATCCGGACATTGCTATTAGTTAGATTTTGTATTGTGTGCACCTTCTCCTGAGTAGAGGACAGTACTGTAGTGCTTCTTTCCACCGCGTGGCACTGTGAGAGGTCAAAAATCCAGCTTCCTCTTCCTAGTTTGTGTGTAAACATTCTATACTGTATCTCCAGCGCACCAAGAACTTTGACATTTTTATTGTTTATTATCCTGTGAAACCATTCAATATGGTTGGTGTAAAGTGTAAAGAAGTGGCGAGCCGTTTCTTTTGAAATGAATGTGGAATAAGAAAGCTTGATGCGGTTGAGAAAATGGTCTGAACGCTTTTTTGGGCCATTTTTTACCACAGAAGAGGACCTCTTGAAACGCATCTTTAAAAAGTAAGTTAAACTCAACTTTATTTATCTTTATAGAGCTTATTTTTTAATGAAATGTTTAGTTTTTAGTACAAATCAATACAGGTTACTTATATAAACCTTAAAAATACATTCCATACAAAATATAGCACTGAAGCAACTTATCTCGTTCGTAAGTAGGGCAGCGTCTGTACATGTAACGGCGTGATGTAATCAGGACACAAAAAAGTTAATTGTATTCAATTACAGAAACAAGGAAATAATCAAACTACGGGTATACAGTGGGACCTCGCTACTTCGCGGTTCCACGTTCGCGGGTTCAGAGCTTCGCGGGTCTAAAAAATAATAATAATAACATGAAATAATTTTTTTAAAAATTTAAACATTTTTTTTTATTAAGTATTTTTGAAGGGGCGTCGCTACTTCGCGGATTTTTACTTTTCGCGGGTGGTTTTGGTCCCCATTGACCGGGTCTAAAAAATAATAATAATAAAATAATTTTAAAAATCTAATAAAAATTAACTTTTTTTTTAAGCATTTTTGAAGGGGGCGTCGCTAGTTTGCGGATTTTCACTTTCCGCGGGTGGTTTTGGTCCCCATTAACCTCGATAACCGAGGGATTACTGTATTTTGTAAAAATAAGGATTACGTTGCCGCATTGCGAATTTAATCTGAAAGCATTTTTATGTTGCGCTCTACAGGGGATGATATAGAAAACCGGTGTGCTTTAGTTTTGATTCCTTTTATTCTATCCCTCGTTAACAATAGCTTTGTTTACATTTGCCTTGTCTGTTCGCTCCTCTTCATCTCCCAGGTCTCATTCTTTCCACACACATGCTCTTATTGTGAACAAAAACAAAGCATATCTTAGACGCCGTGTGAGAGAGAACGTTTTATTTTTAGTCTACACTTTGTTGGACTCAAAGCAACTACCTGATCTTGGTTTCTTCTATTTCTTTTTCAAGGTTAAATGTTAATTTATCTTAAATAAAATAGTAATTTATTTATGTATTTTTATTAGCATATTTGGTATTGGAGTCATCCATGAGTAATCAAAGGTAACCAAGTTGCATTACTGCAATATTATGGTACGGTATTCGGATTATTTTACTCATTAGATTTTTCTAAAGGTAGTTAGTAACTGTCAGATTTTTAAAGTAACCCTCCCAACCCTGAAAGGAATCTTACATCATCCATCCAGCCATCCATCATCTGCACCGCTTATCCTCAGTAGGGTTGCGGGAGTGCTGGAGCCCATCCCAGCTATCTTCGGGCAGTGGACACCCCGAACTGGTTGCCAGCCAGTCGCAGGGCACACAGGGACAGACAATTCGCTCGCTCATTCACACCTAGGGTCAATTTGGACCGGTCAATTAACCTGAATGCATGTTTTTGGAATGTGGAAGGAAACTCACGCAAGCACAGGGAGAACATGCAAACTTCACACAGGAAGGTTCAATCTCATGACCTCAGAACTGTGCCGCACACACGTGCTAACCACTGTGCCGCCGTGCTGCCCCTCGTACATAATCTACATATTTCTAATTATCTTATATTGGAGACTCAAAGTGACCAAATGGCACCATTTTTCTTCTCATTTTGCTCCGCCTTTCACAAGGTTTTTCTTCTTTTGGGGTACGATTAGCAGCAAGATGGCAGACAGTTATGTCCGCTCCCTCTTGGTGAGCCTCATGTTATGTAAATCACATGCATTTATTGGCCAACACATTTCTAAAAAATCATTGATAGTTTATGATAGTTAAAATCAATACTCTTATTTAAACAAATGAAATCACTGGAATGCGCTAAATACACAATGACCCTTTAAAGCATCTGAAATCTCCAATACTTACACTACAATAGTTCTTGTTTTAAACATGTTAAAAGCAGTAAGAGTAGACCAAAAGACCCAAATTATGAATTTATAATTATTTTTCTTTAGGCCAATTGTTATCTAAAACAAAAAACATCAACCATCTCCTATTGTTTTCTTAACCTTTCCTTGAGAATGAAAATTAATTCTCTTGAATGTATTAATACTCAGAAGAGTAGATAGTTTATTATTTAAATATATTTTCAGGGATAGAAAATACCTGTAGGTTTATTAAATCTAGACCCAAATGACATTTTGTTGTGACATGTGTTGTTGAATGCTCTTCCACCTGAGATTCGATCTGCAACCTCAGTGGATCTGTTTAAATCTCGGCCTTATGAATGACCTTTATTTCACGTTGACGATATCTGTGTATAATTTGTTGTTGCAGCATCAGTTTCGCCCTGGTCATCATGTGTGGTCTCTTCATTTACCTTGAGTTTTTCCTTGCCCTCATGTGGGTTTTAGATCAGGGGACCGTGTCATAAGTCTGCAGTTTGCAATAGTATTTGATCTGTGGAGCCCTTTGAGACTCCTTGTGATTAAGGGCATCACAAATAAACATGACATTTTTGTCTTTTCATCTCATGAAGAATATACATAGATCTTATTTAGGTTTGCATAGTGATTGTTTAACATGTTTTAGATTTTTCCCCCCCCCAACAGATTTTTTTAAAACCATAAAGCATGGACCATACAATATTTTAATTTGCCTGTCCATCAAAAAAATGAACCAGTTATTAATCTACTTTAGAATTAAATTGCCATAAAAGATCACTTTCTCGCCTTATCAGTATACATTGTTTATCCTAACCATTGTGTTTATTTGGCTTTCTGTGTTGGTTGGGGGGAATGGTGGAGCTAATTTGCATTTATACATAGATTTGTGTATGGATAAGTGCAAGTCATTTTGAAAAAAATCCTATCCAAATACATTTGCATTTAAAACAATTCAGGGTGTGTTATATGAGATTCGAATCACACGCCTGAGTCCTATTTTTTTACGGATCGATGACATCACATGAAAAATACCGCAGTTTAAATGCATTTTTCTTCTGTGCATAACGCTGTGGTAATATCTTCAACACCGTCCTTTCATGTCACTGAAAGAGGTTTGTAGAGTGACACTCGTCATTGTATAATACTTAGTATTTATTTTGGGATCAAATTAAGGATTCCAAATTATCTCGTGTATATTCCAAAACATGTTTTGATTTTCTCCCTCACGATGCAACCTCCTAGAGAGGCCAAAATAAAAGCCACAAAAAAGCCATGCGCTTCTTTAGCTTTTTAATGAAAGTTGAGTGCAGCTTTCAAGTGCAATTGCGGTATGTTATGTTACAACTTCTCATCCAGTCTTGCAGAAACATGCACAAAACATCATGAGCATACAACCGATACACAGAATTGTCATGGGAAAAAAAAACCATCAGCGAGTTGCTGTTTGTTTCTTCTAATGTAGATATCATGTACTGTTCATCCGAAAGTAGTTCACTGTCTGAAAACGTAACGCTAAATCATTTAAAAAAAGTGCAAAATATCAGGAAATCAGGAAAACAAAAATGGTTTTACATTAAAAGTGAATGTAGCAGTGGCAGTTTTAAATAACATTGTTGGCTGCACCTCGCCAGTTTAAATAACCCAACTCCGAGTCTTGAAAATACAAGCATTTAAAAATAGACAACAGCCCAGGCTAGGCCGTGTTGACCAGGTTAACTGACGCCTCCGTTGTTTTCTCCTCCTCTCGCTAATTTACATTTTTTTTACTTACACTATACAGAAATATACATGACCTTTTGCCTGCCAAACAATGTTTAATTTCCGTGCCACTGCAGAGCTAAAGAAATGCAAAAGTAGAAATACCGGAAATAAAGTGAGAAAAAAAAAAGTTCCACCAAAAGCCAGGTAACACAATCCACGCCGCGCTTTTCTTTCAGCGCATCGGGACTTCCCCATTCCAGATGGGGACTTGGTCTTGAGATTTGCTCACATTCGTTATTTGTCATTCTTGAAAGGCCTTTTTTCAATGTAACATTAGCTTCTGGGCATGTGAGATATTTTTATTTACAACAAATGACAAATAAAAAAAACAACTCATTTTGTGACCTGTAACATGAGTAAAATTGACATCGCCTAAAAGCCACAGACAGGCACAGTGATCAATTCAGCATTTGTGTTGAAGAATGTTGTTTTGCTTATTGTTGAGGAGACATTCTAGCTGATATGTCCACATTGGTTTTTTTTTGTTGATTTTGTTTTTTTTCTCTTTTTGGCAAATGTTCAATGAGTCGCAAGATTGTCGCCTTGTGCAGCACTTGTCCCACCGGATGCATCCTTCTCTAGGATAAATATGTGCAAATTCTCGGATTCACCAGCAACGATTCCTCCTGGTCGTCAGCTCAGTAGCGTTAGCCGAAGTAGTACGGAGTCCGTCTGCGCTCGCCGTGCTACGCGGATGGTCCGGAGGTGTGCAAGGCCGCTGCTTGAGCGAGGGTGCAGGCCGGGGTGGCGGCTGTTGAGGGGGCGGCCGGCGGGGAGGCGGTCTGGACCTGCGCCTGGAACTGGGCCATCTGCTCCGGACTGGCCAGCGTTTTGAGCAGAGTGTTCTCCTGCTCCAGCTGGGAGTTGCGGTCGATCAGCTCTTTGATCTGCTCTTTGAGGACTTCCACCTCCTCGCGCACAGCATACATTAGGTGACTCTTCACCAGGTCCTAAAACACACACAAAGTGTTATTACGCTATCACATGAGAAGATTTTGACGCACTGTTTAAAACGAGGGATACGTTCTTATGGCTGTGACAGTAATCTTGATTTTCAAGAACCACAAAGAAACAAATTTCCATGATATGAAAACCCCCATAACATGAACATTAAATGTAATAAGCTGCGAATGCGAACTGCTAATATTGTGCAAGTAGCAGGTAACAACCCCTAAAGCTAGCGACAGCTTCTGAGATATGCTCAATACTTAAAAGATTTGTATGGAATTATGAACTTTTTGAATCCTGCCACCATTGGGTTGGTGTTTGGACTGTACTCAAAAACAGACATTTTGTTCTTACAGCATTTTAATGCTTCACTGACAAATAGAAACATCCATCCATTATCCCCACCGCTTATCCTCAGTCGCTAGGGTGCTGGAGCCCATCCCAGGCATTTTCGGGCAGTGGGCAGGGGACAGAGGACATCTTGAAATGGTTGCCAGCCAGTCGCAGAGCACACAGGGACAGACAACTCGCTCATACACACCATCGGACAATTTGGATCGGCCAATTAACCTGAAATGCATGTTCTGGGAATGAAGGAGGAAACCGCAGTGCCCGAAGGAAGACCGGGGAGTAGATGCAATCCCTGCGCAGGAAGGCCGGTAGCTGAATATGATCCCATCTACCTCAAAACTGTGCCGCGGACGGTTTAACCACTCAGCAAAACAGATAAAAAAGCGGGGATGACTTTCACCCTACCCTCATTCCTCCTATCATATGTGTTCCGCCCCAAACAGCTCTTCTGATAGTAAGATAAAAGCAGATAGGCGCAACGGGTGAAAAAAAGCAAAGGGACTCTGAACTCAGTTGTGCATTGTTAACACATACTACAAGTATGGTTAAGTTCTTAATTAACAATGTTTTTTACCTTTAAAAGGCACCTAATAATACAGAATCTTCTTTTAAAGAGTAACCTTTGTATCCTACCAGTCAAATTGTAACACTTTAGTCATTAAAATCCACAAAAATCAATTTGACTGTGACCCAAATATTAAACCAAAAGAACCCAGACCCATATTTCGTTCATGGAGAAATATGTGGAATATGTTACAGACCAAGTGAACCACATAGAACATATTTTCAGTGTTTTTTTTTTCATTCTAATAAAATTTGTTCATACCCAAAATCTGTGTTGTTACACATTAACTGACCAATTAATTAGTTGAAGTTTAAGATAACGGTTTATATCAGCACTGCAGAGCTAACTCAAGTTTCAAGGTCACCAAAAACAATCAAAAACATAAAATAGGATTTTTAGTTTTGGACCAAAAGGAGAAAAGGTGATGAAATTGGTTTGGATTTATTGTAAATTTGAGCATAGCTGAAACTCACCCAAATGTGAAATGTGACTGATGGCTCCTAATAAAATGGCAAAAAAAGGCCCTTGACGAATACAAGTAACTAATGTCAAATTAATACTGTTAAGTGGTTTAACTACAATCAAGATGTGCTTCATTAAGAGGAATACTGGAAAAAATTTGATATGTTACTAAAAATGTTTACGTTCGGACTATACAAATAAATGTGACTTTACTTAATACTCCTGCTTCTCCTACTTCTATTTATTTATACTGCTACTTTTTCTTTCCCCACTTCATCTACTTCTTTTTTACTAATTCCCACGTTTCCTGGATCCTCTAAATCTAATGTCAAAGTGTCCTCGGGCAAGACACTGAACCCCCAATGCCCACAGCGATAAGCTATCGTTGAGTGTGAAATACGGTGTAAAGCACTTTGGGAGGTTTTCAGTAGTATATAAATACAGTCCATTTACCACTTATCTGATGAAAAGCAACAAATATTTTTGGGTTGGGCAAACAAACAAAAAACAAACACTGTAGTAACAATAATCTAAGATGAAGATATTGCAAATGCAAAACTTAACAGCCACTGAAAAATGCCCTAAGTCCAACAAATACTGTGGTACATTGCGTCTATCTATGCCTTTGTGATGTACTACCCTTAGAATACCTGTGTGCTTTTTACAAAGTCATCCCGCACAAGATGTGCCAGCTGCATATAATACATTTCTATGGCTACAAAAAATAAATAGAAATAAAAAGCTGGACTCCATATGCCCCCATCATTCATGGTCACAGTAGCATACCTGGCAACTCGCATATTTTCCCATATGTTCTGTTAGATTCAAATTGTGAATGCTGTACAACAATTTTCGTAATGGATCTCTTAACAAGCACATTTTTATTGAAAAGTCAAACTCTATTATATTATATTTCAGCGTTAATCTGGATCGTCTTGGTCACTGGTAGCAAAAGACAACGTCTTCGTAGATTGCCAAAATTGTGTACACTAGCAAATGGTATCCTCAATCAAGCATTCATTTGGTAAATACAATAAACTTGTTTGCATAAATTAAGTTTGATTTTATTCTAGTCTGCCTAGCTGTGCGTAAATAGGTGCAGAGTGTTGTTTGTATTATCACTCAATATGGGGAATTGCAATTAGGGTGAGCAATTGTTGACACGTAGTAGATTTCAGGTCTTATGGTTGATCATCGGGTCCTTTTACAAGCTCTTAAATCCTTAAACAAATCCCATTTCAGTAAATGTTTTACAATTGTCAAACAAAATATTAAATGAGTATAAGTAACCAAACTGAAAATTGCCTACTCACTTTGCACACCTTAAAAAGGCATTTGCGATCAAAGAGTGCACATGCGAGAGCCCCGCCCAGTTAGAAAATTCAGCTAAGCAAGATTCTGACCTGGGAGAGGACACTACAACAATGTGCACCTTTAAACAAATAATATCTGATCAAAATCGGCATCAAATAAAACAATACCACTGTATGTTGAGGTTTTTGAGTTTTTCGTTGCCCTCATGTAGGTTTTAGATCAAGGGATGGTGTCATAATAGTCTGTGGTTTGCAATAATCTGTGGTCTGAGCAGCCCTTTGAGACTCTTTGTGATTAAGGGCTTTACAAATAAACATGACTTGACTAGGAGAAAAACCGAAAGTACTTAAAAAAAAAATGACAAAGCCTAACGGCCCACTATTGAGTTGCTATTTTACACACATTAAGCAATTATTTCCTTCATCTCTATTTTGTAAATCAGACACCTTTATAGTGATTTAATCGGTAAGTGTTTAACGGGAGAAAAGCGGTAGTTTAACACATAAAGCGGTAGTGTTGGTAGTCCAAAAATGTAGTACATTGTGTCCAAATGAACCATTGTGATGTACTATTCTCAGAATACCTATGTGCTTTTTACGAAATCTTCCTGCACAAGATGTGCAAGCTTAAAACATTTGTCTATGGCCACAAAAATTATATCGAAGTAGAGTCTTTATGTCTCATCATTCATAGTTCAAGTAAATTTTACATCTTAAAAGTAAAGCGGTCGGCAACATCCGGGACGCGGGCCGTTATCGGGCCGCCGGTCGTTTGGGCGCACAGAAAAATTGTTGCTTATACCATATTTAAACATGAAAACATGCATTTTTTAAACAAATACCAACAAACTCAAAATTTACGAGTATGTTGTACGGTGGTTTTTCAGCAGTAGAAATGATCAATCAGTCAAATATCACTGACTAAATTTGCTCAGCATTGGAACCAAGAGGAACCAAACAGATCGCGGCAGTAGGAATGCGGAATGATAGCGATGACGCAGGATGGAGCTATAACGAATGCTTTTAGCTCTGCCATTCTAAATCCCAAGTGATCTAATGAATACACCGGAAATTTGGGTTTATTATTGTTATTAGTAATATTAATTATTTCTAATGTTATTGAGCTGGGCCACGAGAATTTATTCAGACGTTAAACCAGTACGTGGTAGAGAAAATGTTACCCAACACTGTTAAAGTCCTTTGGCAAGCTCTTAAAATCTTAAGAAAATCATTCAACTTAAGTAGATGTTTTCCATATCCAAACAGAAAATAAATAAGTACTTTGCACACTTCAAAGAGGCATTCATGATCAAAGAACGCACATGCTATACAAGCTTACGTCACAGCACCGCCTACTGTGAAAATTCAGCCAATCAACGCGCTGGGTATCCCCCCCCTCTTATCACATTGTGTGCATTTCAGCTTGCCTAGCAACAGTACAGTGAAGTCAACTTTGTTTTTTTTGTCGGGGAGAGGAAACTACAACAATGTCTTTAAACAGATATGTCATCGAAAACGGCATTGAACTAAATGATACCCCAGTGGGAATTATACACAGATTAAACTTAAAACTGAAGAGAAAACACGACAAAGCTACACGGCCGATAGTGTACCGTGTAGCTTTTCCATGTTTTCCCTTTTGTTGTGTATGCATTTTACACATTCAACATTGGTTTCCCTTCACCTCCATTTTGAGATATTAATGTACTTCAACGCATTTTGAAACGGGCAGCAGTTTTGCTTCCGTCCCAGTAACGCTCACGATTAACACGGGAACCCTCTCAAGTAGACAGTAAAAGAGCTTTCCACCCACCATTGCCTGTTCGATTTTGTTGTCGATGGCCACAACGCTGGCTCCCGACGAGCTGGGGATGAAGAAGGAAAAAAAGAATTAATACACAGCGACATTAAACGTTCGTGTTTGATCATGCACAATGGCTGCAGGTGGTATAAAGCAAGCTCCCAAATGCTAACTATTAGCCCATAGACGATTGTCTTTTTTTGCCCTTTTCGTGTCGTCTTTTCTTCACCTGCTATCGAGGTTAACGTGCGAGCTCAACAAGGACGACAGGAACGAGATGGAGACATTTCTTAGCTGGCACACGCCGAGATCCATAGCCACGGGGTAGCAAGGCGCATTCATTCCGCTGCTTTTAGAGCAGACGCGGCACGACGGAGCTCCGCGAACAAATCCACACGCCGGGATTTGAGGCACTCAAGGTCAGCTCATCTCAACTGTGCTCCGGCCCTCACAACTACCGCTCAACGTCCTGCACCTTCGTGCCAACTGGCGTGATGTCGACCGTGACGTGGGCGCTAGCGATTGGTGGAGACGGGGCTCATTTGAATAATCTATTCAAGAAACGCCCCTACCTGCCGCTTAGCTGTGTTCTCTTTTTGCATTGAATATTCCAGTGGCACAAAATGAGTTGGGTCAAACCGGGAAGAACCGGATAAAACTGACGGGGAAAACAAAACAAAACGAAAGGAAGGAATCGTCGTGTAGAAAAAAAGAAAAGTTATATTTATCAGTTTTGGGTGACATTATAGACAATAGCCT
Organism: Urocampus carinirostris; assembly: GCF_059441175.1. Classification (NCBI taxonomy): domain Eukaryota; kingdom Metazoa; phylum Chordata; class Actinopteri; order Syngnathiformes; family Syngnathidae; genus Urocampus; species Urocampus carinirostris. The sequence continues at coordinate 9,790,463 of NC_142362.1, forward strand.
AGCATTTCTTTTCTCAATATAATAAAACCAATATAATAAAAATACAAATATGTTTTGCCTCCATTTTATTTAAAAACACACCGTGATAAAATTAGATATTTTAATTTTCTTAAGACATATTATTTAAACACATCAGGATTTAACGTGTCATCTAAAGGATGACTGTTGATTCTTGTGGAAAACAAATTCAGTATACATTGGTTGCCCCCACGTGGCCATTAATGGGACTAGATATGAAATTCGGTCTTACAATGGCACTTAACTTCAATACGGCATGGTCTCCCCCGACCTTTTTTTAGACGTGGCACACCCATCCATCCATTATCTGCACCACTTATCCTCAGTAGGGTCGCAGAGGGGCTGCAGCCCATCCCAGTCATCCTTAAGCAGTGGGCAGGGGACACCCTGAACTGGTTGCCAGACAGTCGCAGGGCACACAAGGACAGTCAACTCACTCGCTCATTCACACCTAGGGACAATTTGGACCGGCCAATTAACCTGACATGCATGTTTTTTGAATGTGGGAGGAAACCGGAGTGCCTGGAGGAAACCCACACAAGCACGGGGAGAACATGCAAACTCCACGCAGGAGGTTTGATCCCATGACCTCAGAAATGTGCCGCACACGCGCTAACCACTGCACCGGCATGCTGCCCGCACACTTATTATTACCATTAAAAACCATAGTGTGTAATAGTTGACCACTAGATGGCACAGTATTGTCTAATGAGGAAGAAAGCCAGAGCCACTGAGCACAGTGTAGCAGCAAGTCAGGTTGAAATTCCACTATGTAAAAGGAATACAAATTTCTTGACCAATGATTTGTTTTAATTGGTATGAGAGTTCATGCATTTTTTCCTGGTATTGAAATATTATTATCATTTTTATCTACTGAATGAAAAGGTTTTTGGTACCACTAGGAGGCACTAAATACTACACACTCTCCTTTAAAAATGTTTGAGCTATAACATAATTCAAAAAATATTTAAAACATTTATCCCAGGCACCACATTCATGTTTCTTTTTAAAAGTCAGATTATAATGCTGGCTATATTGACAGTATAAAGTTGAAATTGACTGAGAAGGTAAAACTGGTTATTAATTTTAGGTCAAACATTTTGCAGTAATTTGGAATACTACATTTTTTACTTGTTTCACTATATTTTTTTCTTTCTCAGGAAAAACATACATAAAATGAGCCATTCTAATTTTTTTTAAAGGACAGTGTAATATTTAGTGCCTACTAGTGGTACAAAAAACAAGTTACAAAATGAATAATGGGTAGAAATACATGAAGTATCATACCAATGTTATTTTTTATAAATATTCATATGTCGAGAAATTAGTATTTTACCTTATGGAATCCCCACCCTGTAGTTGCCACCATGTTTGTCTGAAATCTTGCTGCTACGCTGTGCTCATATCCACTGATTTTGTGTTTGCATTAGACCAGGGGTGTCAATCTAAGTTAAGCTTTGGGGCCACATGATAGACAAAATATGATCACGGGTGCCAAGCAAGTAAATTGATGGCATAAAACGTGTGCCATACCTGAAGGCCTGGGGGTGTTTTTGGAGGCTCTCATTTTAATTGTGATCCAGGGATCTAAGATTTGATTAAAAACGATTACGTGTATTTCAGCTTACCTAGCAAAAGTGCTTTAAAGTGCTTTTTGGAGAGGAAACTACATTAAAGTGTGCGTCCTAAGTAATAATATTGAACCATATTTTTCCATCAAATGAAACTACACGGCTGGGATATTTTTCACAAAACACTGTGGGACTAGTAGTTTAGATAAACGCAAACTCAAGCTTACACCTATACAAAGCCTCATATGTATTGGTTGAATTCTCCCGGACATTTCTACTTATTTTTCTTCCCCCACAGCGAAAATGCTACAGTCGATAAAGAGTGGATATGGCCTGGAGAGGGATGGGCGCCACCAGGCTGTACTTGCCTAAAACAAACCACAGGAAATGGTGCCCTTACTATCCTAGTGGTTAAGAGAAACAACCAACCAACCCATAACAGTCGTATCCATCCATTTGTAGTGTAAGTCTATGCTTCTGGGAAAAAAATGTAAAAAATCTACTTATTGTTCACTTTGAGTCTTCCACAGTTTGTATTCCTTCTTGTGCTTTTTAGCACTAGTTACAATACAACATCTTGTGGTCAAATCTTACACACGGTCTATTTATGTCAAAAGTTAAAGGCGGGAATGTTTATTTTCGTGAATACTTTACACATGCCAATTGGATTTCTCACAAATGGCATTGTTGTGAAAATTATTCACCAAAGTTGGGTTAATAAGCCCCGAGCTAACAGAAGGCAGTTCTTCGATTCGAGTGTACAAGTGCTCTCCAAGTAACACCAAAATTCCATAATGTACCCAATAATCCGCAGAATAGAAAAGATCCGCGATGCAATGAGGACACAAAATTTGAACCCCATATGCTAAGAAATACTGTATTTTAATAAATAACATAACATTGACTTTGGAACAAACAAACGAAGAAAATCTAGTATCATTATTTTTTATACTCATCAAATTTAATAAACCTACTGTTCCTCTGGGGGTAAAAAGAGAGTGAACTTGAGTGCTGCAGGGCAGATATGCAAACCAGCAAGGAGGTAGACAGCCATTCCTTTCAATTATGATTTTAATGCAAAATTTAATTTTTTGATAGACAGTTGTGAATGCAATGAACTCTGAGAAAAAGTGCTGTTTTTGTTGACTACAATGGTTGCGAAAAAAGGGACAAGGGAAGAGGGTGATATGCTATATAGAGACATTTCTATTTTGTAGTTATATTGAATCTAAAATTTTGATGTGAAACTACAATCCATACATTTGTATTTGATTTCATCTTAAATTGGATGATTCTTTCAGAAATCTGTGCCTGCTGATTGAGTTAATCCATCCATTATCTGCACCGCTTATCCTCAGTAGGGTCGCGGGGGTGCTGGAACGCACCCCAGCCATCTTCGGGCAGTGGGCAGGGGACACCCTGAACTGGTTGCCAGCCAGTCGCAGGGCAATTATAAATGTGTTAATATGATTCCAATAAGAGTTTTCTTTGGACCAACGGTGATATATTTTACTTTATTACTATATTTTGTTTCTTGAATATAATAATTAGAAAGGTGTCAAGACAGTTGAGGGGACAGGACCCAGATAAGCTTCAGCTTTTTCCTGTTAGTCCTTGTTTTCTTCACAATCTATTGTGAATTTGTGGATTTTTAAACAACTATAATCTGGCATCTGTGATCAAAAAAGAAGTAAAACAATATTAGCAAAGTCTAAACCATAAAATTATCTTGCCCGAACATCTTGAAGAAATGCACAAAAATATCTTCGTGGATAGAATTTCATCGCCAAATGCAAATGCCACAAATTCTCCTTTTGCCGACCCTTCTCACACACTACCACCAAAGAAGTTAACTATAAATGATCGCAGATCATGTGCTGGAGGATGAATTGCACCTTATAAAAGCTAAATACATCCGTTTTTATAGGTCAAGTATGCAGATCCCTTCCCTACTTCACCGCCTCAATCCAAGCTGTGCGATATAAACATGGAGCAAATGTTAGAATCCATATATGCATTACAGTCCGGAGGACATTTCAAGGCATTGCCGGCAAATTCAGTGCTTGTGATGTTTAAATTAAGCCCCTGTGTTATTGTTTTCATGTGTTTGACCAAGATCCAACCTCAGGAACAAATTTAAGATAACAAGCTTAGCTAGAATCTCAGAGGCACAGCTCTTCCGCTGTCTCTCAATCCCTCTTTTTTCTTGAATGGTCAAGTGTAAAGCCAGTTATATAAACCCAAATAGATTGCACAACGTGTGCATTCCAAGAACAAAACCAATGATGCTCCTACTAAAACCCCCAATTAAGACTGCCAGGGATTGAAGACAAGCTGTCAAAATGTATTCTTGAAAAACGTGAAAAAAACCTAGACACACATGTTACTATGTTAAGAAAACTATGAGAGTAATTATTTTTCTTAGACTGTGAAATAAAATACATGACCACCCTTATTTGTCACAATTTTTGAAAAGGCCTATGTGGAAATTAAAAATATTTTCAATCTTTACATTTAGTTTAAACATCTGGGCAAAGAACAATTTTTAAGAAAGAATTAAGCCAATAACCAGACAGTTCTAATTTGTCAATAGGCAGAGCTATTAACATTGATTCTGTTTTTGTTTTTTTGGTGGCAGATAAAAATTGTCTGTGTTTCAAATAAGTGTTGAGGAAAAACATACATTAAAAATATTTTTATTAAATATATTGCACATTTTTGCTCTATATGGGGAAACAATTTTAATACTTAAAGTGACAACGAACTAAATAACGATTTATACAAAAACTGTGTGCATAATGGAGGTGGCACCTACTGCAAAAGCACATTCCAAGTCATTTACACCAATTTAGCCCCACAGATGCAGCCCAACCTGGGTTAAAGATTATCTAAAATGCTAGACGACGTAATCAATCACAATGAGTAGAAATAAATAAAACGTTTTCAAGTATTTGAAACTACATGTGAAACCAGATGGTGTGACATAAGGGCAGCACAGTGGATACAAAACGAAACTGGGGACCGAAAAGGAAAGCTAAATTTGGCCATCCTAGAAAGGAGCGTTTTTTCACAGCTTCAAAAAATCATGCCGCCGATATATATCTTTTGTAACTAACTAAATACAAATGAATTAACAGAAACCAATTTACATAGTTCCTGTTTCATAAAAGCATTAGATGCACCAAGGAATGAATAGAACGTTCACAGAGAGCAGCACACAATACGGCCTTGGAGCCTTTGTGTTCAGCTCTGGTGATGATTGGCCAGGCAGTGCTACTGTAGACCTTCTTTACTTTACCTTTTGAGATGCTGTTCCAGATCCCAGAAAAAAAGCTTAATTGCCATCTCGTCATGGCCCTGAACACGTACACCATGCACTTTCATTGGGTCTTCAGCCTCAAGGAACATTTACAATCCAAAGTGCAAGAGAGTGTTAGCGACCCTCTTTGTTTAAAAGTGCCTAAAAACTTATCAAATTTGCCAGCGGGATCCAAATAAGCCCCTTACAAATGCATTAGTTAAAACGGATGCAGAGGCACTACAAAGTCAAAAAACGGGCTGACACGAGTTCCAATGAGAGTGCTCCCCATTTCCCTCCGTCATCTATTTGTGTTTGAATGGCTGCGGGTGAATTAGCGGATAGAAGCTGGGTGAGTACAGAGTAGTGACGTGCGATCATGTGACACACTGTTACATAAACCGTCAACATAGATTAGCATGTGGCCCAATGATTTCCCAGCATTCTCATTTTTCCTCATGCTATGTTTTATTGAATTATCATTTTGCAGGTTATAAATCAGGGGGTGTTGTTAAGTCAAGTCAAGTCAAGTCATGTTTATTTGTATAGCCCTTAATCACAAAGAGTCTCAAAGGGCTGCACAGATCAAGGACTATTGCAAACTACAGACTATAACGACACCATCCCCTCATCTAAAACCTACATGAGGGCAAATAATACACATACTAGCAACATAAAATATAGGTTATTCATATGCTATAGAATAAAAGTGTGTTTTAAGCTTAGATTTAAGCAATTCCACTGAGGTTGCAGATCGAATCTCAGGGGGAAGTATTACCATCCTAACTGTCGTCTTGTGCAGCTCTATGGGACTCATTTGCCATAAAGGGCTATACAAATGTTGTTGGACTGACCACAAAGCCTCCCCCAAAGTATAGAGTTTACAACACAATCAAATCAGAAGTTGAGTTTTAAAAAAAAAAATCCTTTTTGTGCTCCTTTCCGCAGCTAGTAATTCAATATTTTAAGGTATGTGTTTTCAGAATGTGTTGGGTGAAACAGATCATGTAGGAATAAACCCCGAGGAAATTCCTTAAAGCAAGCCTGACCCTACCTCTGAGATAACAAAAATACATTAAACCCAGTGTCAAACATCAATTCACTCAGGGCCAAAGACAAATTTTCACATTATTAACAATGTTCTTTTCAGTGTGAATGAAGCATAGCAAAACAGAGTTGGAACTTGTCAAATAAACAATACAAGTCCAAAATTAATTAATCTGCTTTAGTTCGGGAAATTGCGTAAAAGATTACCCTGCCCAAATCCAGATATCATATAAATAGGGGTTATCCGCTCTGCTTTTCTTATTTCTGGGGAATACGATCTTCTCATCTCCCCCTTCATCGGTCTAATGTCAGTCACCATTCGTTTCTAAAGAGATGATTACTTGGTGTGCAGTAAAATGAATGTTCGCTGGCCTCAGTTATTGATACCTTTAGTAATTGTACGATGATACATATCCAAAGGGTAAAGGTTTACGTTTTTTGTTGTAAATAAAAATCTGGGACAGGAAGCTTGGATAAATTAAAAAAAAAAAAAACAGACCTTAAAAAAAGCAACCCCATTTTAAAATACCTAAAAATGGCACATACACTGGGATGACCATAAACAAATTAGCAACTACTGGCCAAAACCATTTTTAAATATTTAGTCGCTCCTGCAGCACGAGTCCTCTATGTCAAAGACAAAAGAAGAGCCAGTTCTTTGGAGTCCTATGTAGATTCTCATTGAAAGGCCGCCTTAAGATATCTCAATACCTTGCCAGGAAGAAATCACAACACAGACTCTCATAAAGACAACCACGGCCAAGGGACAATCTGACAAGAAATAACAGGTACGGGAAGAGCACAATGCTGGGGATTTTCCCTGTCCTAACGGACTTCATCAGTCTGAATGAATCAGCGTCAGATGACTTTAGAGAAGGTCAGACCTTTGCGTTACCCCAGAAACCTCATGGGAGTTTAAAAAAACAACTTTTAATAGGCAAAGCTTTGGTTATGGGTTTCACAAGAAGCTTGAGAAACATTTTACTTTTGGAAAGTATTTTCAACTTAAAGTTCGTGTAATGTATTCTTATTAAGTGGGGTGCGCAGTTTGAAGTGTCCTTAAAAAGTTTAAAATAAAATATTTTCTCCTTTAAGTATATTAACAAAGAGCCTTTATACATCTTTTCTACGGCACATATCTGCATTTATCTTTCTTTTACCCTCGGTGTTCCGGCGAGGGAGCGCATTACGCTGTAGGAAAGGAGGCTGGGGGGTGCTCACTCTTTTCTTTTATTCTAGGATGAAAATGGTAGAGTAAAAAAGGACCCTTTCAAATACAGTACGAATGCCAACCGAAACCCCAAGAGTTCATTCGAGGACGTCTAAGAATCTCTTAGTTGCACACGAAAAAAAAGAGCTTGACAGAGGCTGCAATTATGATTTTAGCCAGAAGATGGAGTCAGTCAGTAGAATATTTAGACCAGGGGTGTCAAACTCATTTTACCTCAGGGGCCACACGATAGAACAAACATTCTCTCGGGGGCCGGACTAGTAGATTAGAGAGAAAGAAAAAGAGAGAAAGAAATAAGACAAAGTGAAGGAGAGAAAAGAGAGAGGGTGGGACAATGAAAGAGAGGAAGGGAGAAGGAGAGAGAGAGAGAGGGAGAGAGAATGTGAGAAACAAAAAAGATATAAAGACAAATAGTGAGAGAGGGGGAAAGAAATAGAGAGAAAGAATGATATCCAAAGAGAAATAGAAAGAGAGAAAGGGGGAAGGAGAGAAAAGAGAAGGAGAGAATGAGAGAAGGGGAAAGCAGGAGAGAGCGAAAGAGAGAAAAGGAAAAATGGAAGAGAGAGCAAAAGAAGGTAAAAAGACACGGAGAGTGAGAGAAAAAGGGAGGAAGAGCGAGAGAGCGAGAGAGCGAGAGAGCGAGAGCGAGAGAGAGAGAGAGAAGAAATACAAGTACACCGTCTTTGTGAGAGGCACCTGGCTTTGGCAACATCAAGTGGACATATTTAGACCTGCAGCTCGTTTTTCTCTTGCGCTTCTCTGAGCGTTGTCTCGCGGGCCGGATTCAATTCCTTAGCGGGCCTGATCTGGCCCCCGGGCCGCATGTTTGACACCCATGATTTAGACGTTACCAACACCACCTCTAAGTATTATCCAAACGCTGAGGAAGAAAAAAGACAGGTAGTACCCATTACTTGTTGGAGTTATTTATACATACAGATAACTATTAGAGCTAAGCGATTTTTATTGCATTGTCTTTGTTTGATAACCCCCCTAAAAAAATTAAAAGTGCCCTTCTCCTTTAGGCTGGTTAACACACCAAGATTTTGAGATAGTCAATGACTTTCAAACTGAGACACTACACATCGCGTGAGGAGGAAGTTTAATGAGGAAAAAAAAAGGTATGAAAGTGAGAGTGCAACCATAATCAACACACCCCACATGAATCGATCCACCCGCGAGTCAGAGGAGAATTAAAAAGATCTTTCCGAGGTCAGCGGGTCCGTAAGATTGTGGGGCGGGCCCAACAAACAAAAACAACGGTGAGGGTTTGCGTTGTATGCAATCAAAATACCCAAATAACCAATGTACAGTAGATCATCAGATCTGACTTAAGACCAGACAGAAAATCCTGCATTGAAGGTCCAAGATTCTTGTAAAACTTTAATTGAACACCCCACCCATCATTCACTTACCAAATTTATTGAGCTATACTTATCTTGGTGATAGTTATGCATATATAGCATTGAGTAATACCTGGTAACTTACAATATCCCTATGTTAAAATGAGAGGATTGTAACGTCCCAGCATTGGGAAAAAAGGCCTATTCAATTGCTGAATTGTAAAGGCTTTCGTCTGTGCTGTAGTTTAATAGTTTACTGTGTGCACGGACTTTACCAGTAAAGTCTGGCAGAGGATTTTCATAGTCAAACCCTGACTATGGAGTATGACAGAGCAAACGAGTGAGCTAGCCATAGAGAGCTGACCCGGAATGATGAGTGGCCACTTTAGCCTCCAAAAGAAACGGTCTATGGTAGCATTTAAGCTGACGTCAGCACGCTATTCGTTCGTCATTACGTACCAGGTAAGAGGGTGGTAGAGAATGAGGAAATGATATTCAGCTCGAATCAACTGGAACGGTCATGGCCTATCACCTGATCTATCACACTCACTCAGAGATTCATACATGAAAAAAGAGTTGAGAGTACAGCAGTTTGAAGAATAGCAACTGAAATATGTCAAAATATATTTGAGTGTAACAAAAAGATTCAAATATAAGGGTACAAAGTCCGGAGAGATTAGTGCAAGTGGGTCTCTTGCTCCTGCTGACAACACCAATGCGACATTTGAACGCATATAAGAAAATCCACACAACAAAAGAACTACATTACACAAGAGAGTGTGAGCAGCAGTTATGAATTATGTGGCCTCAAAACTGGAATTACATGGATTTGAGGAAACAACAAATGAACCAGTTTTATGCCAAGTGTGGCCAAGGGGGGCGATTGTTCATTGAAATCAAATGAAAGTGAAAATTCCCATGAGGTAACCATTAATTTTGGGTATTACTACAAAAGTGATCAGTTCTTAATTAGAGGCAATTAAACATTACAAGGAAATACAAAAAACAAAAATCAATACATTTGTGACATTTACTGTAAGTTAATTCTGATTATTTATATACCAAGTTGCCGTTAGTTTCCAGATGAATTACTCGCAAATGACTAATAATTTCCAGAATGTTATTTTGAACATTCAAATTGATGCGACAGTCATATAATTTAGAGGAATCCATTTTGAGAGGGCGATTTCTCTGTAAATCATTTAAGATATCAGTGTTAGATGTTCAGTTTTCATGCCTAAAGGTACCTAAAGGAATTTTGGGGACATCCAGTTTGCATGTTGATTATAGCATATAAAATAAACTCTCAGTGCATGCCCACAAGAATTATAATAAAAAGGCAGAATTTTCTTATTTCTCTCCCATTTGTCACACTCAATTATAACCATAATAACATGTTCAGAGTGTAGGACTGGAAATATTAGGTATTTACAAGAGGCAAGCCCATTTCAATTATTGTTAAATTTTCAAATATGTTACCTGAAATAAGAAAATCTGCATCAGGGTGCTGTTTGGTCAACTCATCTAATGACAAAAATACATGGCAATTATTTTCAATGTAAAGATAATTATTATTTTTTCAATTTTAAAAGAACCTTATATTATTGAAAGGGTCCGTTATGTAATGAAACAAATATTTACCAAGAGCGTGGTATAACAAACCATTGTAGCTCTGCGTGCAAAAACTTGCACACAATCACACATTCACCAGCGTTTTTATTTTTTTCATAATTAGATCTTCACAATGTTTTGTTCTTGGACATAGATCTGCAGTAACAATCTTAGATACACAATTACTTTACATCCAATTGCCGAATGAAATGTATGCAATTAAAATAGATCCCAAGTGAAGACAAACACACAGCTAGCAGTGGATTAACTAAATAGGACTCTGCGTCTAAGCAGAAATCTATGACGGCAGCAGACTATCCGTGCAGATTACTGGCAAAGACGTACCATGGCTTGGACAGTTTATAACAACCGACATTTAGATCAACCTGCTTTCACAGATTTTTATTGCCTCAAGTAATTCAGCTTGAATATTTCCATTCACAATTTGTGCTTTAAGCTGTTGCATGAGAAACCTGTCTAAATCATAAACAATAGAGTTAACACTTCGATGAGTAAAAATGTCAATGGGGAAGATTAAGGAGATGTGTGGAATTTCATTTGAATTAAGTAATATTAAGTGAAAGCGTAAATTCCGAAAGGTAATCGGAAAACAATCTAAAAATGTTCAACTAGTACTCAACAACAACACATTTTTGATTTAGAAATCTGCAACAAATGCACAAACTGCAGAGCAAAAAATGACCAACTGCTTGTTTCACATTCAGAACACATTATTTGGTCACTAACAGTTTATAATTTCAGTGTTTAATAATTCTAGAATGATTAAGTATGCATCAAACAGTGAGTCGATCTTTTTGAATTTAAGTAAACGGGCAAGTTACATGTACTTTTGAGTATTAATTAGAATTTAATGTTTTTAGACGGCAGAAGTATACCCCTCCTTCTACTCAAGCATATTGTAAGTATACATGTTGGAATAATGTAATCAATAAATAACACTAAAGAAACTTATTGTGCCATCATGATACAGACATTCAATTTGGCGAAGAAAAGTTTTTCATTTTATTATTCATCCATTTCGGGCAGTTATATTATAAAGTCATAATTTGTGGAGAACAAATTGCTAGAAATAAAAATAATCCCTAAATATTTGATCAAACTGGATTAGTCAGGAGAAAAAAATTAAAAAACGTAGTTCAAGAAAAAATAAAATATCGAAAAATTGATCTTGTTCCGAAGATTCAAAACTAGTATTCTTTAGGAAACACCCATTAATCGGTTTATGTGAGGCTCGCTCAAGTCATTCCCCACGTTTGCTGGCGAGCAGTGCCACCTTGTGGTGAATTTAAAAACAGATAACGATCAGTGCAGATCCAACCCTTTTTTTAAAAGAAATGTAAACACACATTACATAACGTGCATATATATGTCCAATCTCACTACTACCAAATTAAAAGTGTTTGTTTTCAAATCAACACAACCTCTTCCATTTATTCCCTTTCACCTTTATTAGACATGAGCCCACATCGATGGATAGATAGATCAATACCAATTAATCCTAAATTGTAATGGGGCCTTCCCTGTCTGTTTATTACGTTCAACAATTAAACAATTTAAGTTATGAACTTTTTATGTTGATAAAATATTATAACAAGACCAAAAAAAGCCAAGGCTATATTCTAATAAAATAGATTTTTTTCCCCTGACCTGTTTTGTTGTTGTTGTTGTTTTTTAATTCGGTAATTATTGGTCAGAAGCATATTTCTTTACTTGTGAATACAAGAGCTGCAACTAACGATTATTTTAATAAATGATGAATCAGTCGAGTATCTTTTATATCGATTTATTTTTTAAAAAAAACATTTTTTATTTCCTCCTATATTCAAATATTGAAGTTTTAGACAGATAGAGGAATATTGAGTAAAACAACAGAATATTTTATACTATGATGTCAAAATATTTAAAAATCCAAGTGTTTGACAAATAAATAATAAAAAATAGAGCCAAAGTTTCATTCAAATGTATGCTGTAGACTTTTCAGCAAATATACTCTTTTCCTGCCACCTTATCCAAAGATCATATAAAATTTAGACTCATCGTACAAAACAAAAACAAAGAAAGAGCAATAAATCAAATTCTTATCGACCAAAAAATATCAAAAATGTAAACCCACTTTTCAAACAGTTGTCAAACAAATTTGTTTTTGGGGGTTGAATCTTTGAATATGATAAACATTCCTAATGTGCAAATTATATGAAATGTGCTTACGAATGTGCCCCTTGTGTTGAGATCATCATTGTTATTTTTCTTTTTCTTTTATATATCTTGTTCATCTATTTTGAGCCTTTTTTTCTCTGTATTTCTGCAACACTTTCTGTTCCCTTGAAAGTGGTTGGCAAACAAACTTAGCCAAGACACTCCATATACATTTTGTCTCTGGCCTTTTAATCACTCCTTCTCCATTACTGGATACTGTCCAAAATGTTCTTTTTCGCTTCAGACATGGCCCTATTGATTTAAAGATGGTTAGTTATTATTTGCATGGATTTAACGTGCTTAGTGGCTCATAAATCGCGAAACACGACGAATTAACGATGTAATTAGTTGCCAACGCTTTTAATAATCAATATTATCGATGGTTCTTGCAATCCGGGTGCATTCCTTTTGTAATCAGTGATCACGAGTAGACAGCAAATACATGCCAATCTTGAAAAATAATCTTCCTTTTGGTTTGCATCACACAATGTTCCATGATTAGAATGAATGCAATAAACGTATTTCAGATCTGTCAACGTAAATGTTTCCACATAATTTATTTGTTTTTTGATCATTTCAAATTGTGTACGCGGTGCGGGATGTTTTTTAATGTAATGCTAGGTTAATAGGAAAACCGAAACTTACGGCAAGTGTGGGAAAAACTTAGAAAGTACCTAAAATAATAGCTTGGGTTTTTTTGTGTAAATAAAACGTATTTTACACATAAATTATTTTTATTCTTTATAGTCTGCCTTGGTGGGATTAAATAGGTTGTGGTTGAAAGGGTTTATACTAGTTATTAAGAGGAATTGTAATCATTTAAACGGGGAACAATCGCCTGAGGTTGGCATGTATGTTATTTACTGTAATTATTTATTTGGAGAGCACACACATCTGCTAAAACGATTGTTGTCCAGTGTGCACTAATGGGATGAGAAATTGGATATTTTTGAATATCAAATGTGTTTTACAAGACACAACGTTCAGGTTGGACAGTACAGAGACACAGCACAATAAATGTCCTCCCCCTTAAATTTTCAAGAGCACTTAGTTTGGCGTGGGTATCACGTAGTACGCTGGTTGACCACAAGGGGGCCGAGTTGCCTTGTTTACATGCTGGAAGAGCATGAAAACAAGGCAGTGGTACTTTTTGTGATGCGAGAACTCTGTACCATGACACTGAAGACTGTATCTGGACATTTTAAATTGTATTGACATTTAGTATTGATAAACTGTTTGCAATGAAAGCAGGTTGGAGCATCAGCCCGGTTTAGCTAGTTACCCACTTAGATCTGAAACAAGTATAACAATATCTATAGCACAACTGATATGAAAACATCCAACATAAAGGGAAAAGCAGCTGGGTAGACTGCTGAAGATTATGATGGGGCGTGAAAGTAAGAAAGACTTCAACCTCCAACCAACCCCCTTCTGATGCCTTCCATATTCAGCAACTAACTGCATTGAGGAGGGGATTATCTTGCACAAAGCAAGATTGAAGGACTTTGAAACTGCTCTTACTGCCCAGAATGTCTGCTCTGCAACAGAACAGACACTAAGATAAATAACAAGGTTCTACATTAAGGCTGAAAAGATTAGTAGACGTTGTCGGCAAAGGGCTAAAATAGATAATAGAAATCGTCGACAACGAGGCAGTACTTTCTGAACATAATCTGTGCTGATAGTCGCTTGTAAGATAAAGGTAATATTCAAGGCAATACGGCAATAATGACATGCATTGTACATTTTAAACGCGAATATTTCGCTGTAAAAAAAAAGCGCTCATGCGTTATGACACTGGGCCTGAAAACCCATTTGAAATTAAATCTGCAGTCCGGAGAGGAACTGTCAGTTGATAAAAGGTTAAGAATGACAACCCGTTAAGTTTATAAAATGTTGAGATTCATGAAGTTCTTTTGTGTCATACTTTGCAATTGACTACTTAATGTACTTAACAAAGCACACTTTATGTTTCATGGAATGTTCAACTGCTGCTAATGAGCCTGTTCTTGGTTTACAGGTATAAAAATGTTCACTTGATTTAAAAAAATGTTTTACTTGCCCGACCCTAAAAAAATGGACAGAGGTTTTTTTTTTATGGATTTAGGTCTCTGCTGATCACTTTGCCTAATTTGGTTTAAGGCATTTTTATTTAATTTTTGTGCAAAACCACATTATGTTCAATAAAAGATATATTTTTCATTGTAACCATTTTGCTCGTGTTTATTATCATTTGCCACATAATTAAATCCACTTCATAAATTTAAGGGGGGGTAAAAATCCAATATTCTAGAAATATTTTCAATTGTCGGTGACTAGTACACTATTAAAATAATCGTTGGTTTGTGGCCCTGTGGAATGCTCTCCCCCCTGAGATCCGATCTGCAACCTCAGTGGAAATGTTTAAATCTAAGCTTAAAACACACTACTACTCTATGGCATATGAATAACCTATACTTTTTGTGGACAATATCTCTATTATTTGTGATTGCAACATCCTTTGCTGTCTGGTAATCCTGAAAGGGGGATGCTACATGTGCGGTCCCTTCTCAAAGTTTCTTCATTTTCCTCATGTTGAGGTTTTTGAGTTTTTCCTTGCCCTCATGTTGGTTCCAGATCAGGGGATGATGTAATAATAGACTGAAAAATAGTCTGTGTAATAACCTGTGCAGCCCTTTGAGACTCTTTGTGATAGAGGGCTATACAAATAAAAATAACTTGACTTGACTATTCTACATAAATGGTAAACCGCTCACTTAGCGTTTGTTGATCGCATGGTATGTCATGTGCCTGATAATAAATGGCACAATTGTATTGGATCTGACATGGCGTGAATAATTATAATAATAATAATAATAATTCAATTCATTTGGTCTCCTTAGGGAAATTCATTTTCACTGAATGTCCCCAGGAGGCACAGTAAAAAGTAATTTTATTTGTTGAAAAAATGTTTAAGCTGTAAATAGGGTTTTGGTCTAGGGTTTCAATGTTTAACAACATATTTCATGAATAAAAGAAGGTTTCTACGACACTGACTTTGACTATTGCGGGTCCTTTTTGGAAGGCAACCCCTGCGAACAACGAGGGATTACTGTATATCTGTGGGCTCGTATCGTTTCTGAAGCTAACGGGACACTGTTGCCGCCACAGGAATGCTACGCATGATTCAGCACATTGCCGGCGTGATTAATGGCGTGACGCTGCCAGACCACTACCACAAAAAAATACATCAACGTGAATTTATTGTGAAGGAGCACCATAGTCGATCAAAGAGATTTAAATGTTTCAGATGATGTGAAACGCATTAATTCAGAGTGAAATCTGTAGCGGGCAAGGCGCTTACTGGATTTAATCAAACAAGCATGATAACGGATACGGTATGTCTATTTTACTATGAAAATCTCTTCTAAGATAGTAAGTAAACCTGAAAAATGGTTTTGAAACGGTAATAACTTAAAAAACTGGACATTTATGTTATGGTGTTTGGATTCGAATCAATAGACCAATACTAAGGGATAGATTGTGTAATAATTTGTAGTGCTGGTTGCACTCAGAAGCTTTATTGATTCCATCTGGTTTCGTTTGTAGTCAACACAAACATGACGAGCAGCCCTGCGAAGTTAACCTATATCCAAGTGTAGACAGCGTCACTTTTCCACGAAACAGAACTCGGATGATACAAAGCAATTCGAGGATCTTTAGTTGAATTAAAAGTTACCCATTGACAATCAAGATAAAGTTTGCTCAAGCCACAAAGTTATGAGGTACTGTATGTTTGCGCTTCATCAGTGTTAAAGTTCGATTTTGGGGGGGAGCAAGAGGGGTAAATATATTACGCAGATGTTTCTTTATTTGTCTGTCACTAAACTTGAAAATAACACTACTTCAGATCCCAATGGAATTTTAAAACAAAGTAGCAATTGAAAAAACATTTTAAAAATCTGCAAATAAACAGGTACCTCCGGTATATGAGCTAATTCGTTCCAGGTGTAACAAGTGAATTGTCCAGAAATGAAATTATTGAAAATTAATTGGCACAGTCCCGAGTCCTAAAAACATCCAAGTTAACCCAGATTAGCTATAGAACCTATCTTCATGATGACTTAACACATTCAAATAGCAATTATCCATCCATCGATTATCTGCACCGCTTATCCTCAGTAGGGTCGCGGGGGTGCTGGAGCCCATCACAGCTACCTTCGGGCAGTGGGCAGGGGACACCCTGAACTGGTTGCCAGCCAGTCGCAGGGCACACAGAGACAGACGACCATCCACTCGCTCATTCACACCTAGGGACAGTTTTGGCCAGCCAATTAACCTGACATGCATGTTTTTGGAATGTGGGAGGAAACCGGAGTGCCCGGAGGAAACCCAAGCAAGCACGGGAAGAACATGCAAACTCCACACAGGAAGGTTCGATCTCGACCTCAGAACTCTGCCGCAAATGCGCTAACCACTGCGCTGCCGTGCTGCCCCAAATAGTGATTAAACATTAAAAAATACCGTAATGAGATCAATAAGATGATATTAATGAAATAAAGTCTAAGTTTTTTTATGAGAAAGTCGCCGTAACAGAGGTATGTGCCTGGGGGAGGGAGGGGTGCGGGAAGAGTGACGGAGGTAAAACTGTTGAGGAAATTTAATCATTTACTGTAAACATAAAATGAAAGTTACTGCAACTTTAAAATGAGCATTCACACAAACATTTTCTACAGCACAATAGTTTTTATTCACTTCTTTTCTTTTGCCCTTTTAGCTATACTCGCCACACATTTACTTTTTGAAGGTTTTACAAATAAATACTTATCTTAGGAGATTTGAGTTGTTAGGTACATGTCATTAAAAAAATCTGCAGCACGACCTGTGAGCGGTTTCTAGTGGCGGCTTCTGGTAGTGCTCGTAATTTGGATTTGCTAACCTATGTAGAGCTAGATTTTTGTTCCAAATAAATCTTGTGTATCAAAATCTTTGTGCATAAAGGTAAAACTGAATAAAAGAATATGTGAGATATGCACATAAATTCGCTTGGTGAAAGTGACCACTTTGAAGTGTCAAGTCACATTTATTTGCACAGCCCTTAAAAAAAATATGTAAAAGGACTGCAGAGGTCACAATTACACCACCCCCTGACCTGAAACCTGAAACCTGTTCTCCCCGTGCTTTCCTCCCACATTCCAAAAACATGCATGTCAGGTCAATTGGCTTGTCCAAATTGTCCCTAGGTGTGAATGAGCGAGTGAGTTGTCTGTGTGCTCTGCGACTGGCTGGCAACCAGTTAAGGGTGTCCCTGCCCACTGCCCGAAAATGCCTGGGATGGGCTCCAACACCCCCGCACTGCTACTGAGGATAAGCGGTGCAGATAATGGATCGATGGATGGATATATGCTAGGTCTATGAGCATCATCATGTCAAAGATAAACTGCATTATATATATATATATATATATATATATATAGTTTATTATTAGTTATATTTATTATTGAGGTTGTAATAAGTACAACTTTCCTGCATCATATCGACAACTGGCAGTCTTGGTTTTAGCTGAATTATTAATTTAAAAATAACAGCTAGGTGGGTCAATCTAAAGTCAAAAATATTATATTTTTCTAAGGACAAACTTTAAACACAGATTGAATATACTATTTAAGGGTAAAGCAACTGCTATGGCAGTTTCTGTGTCCACAGTGGGTGCAAGAGAGAGGTTTTTTTTTTCTTATAACTGAACGGCTTAAAATACTCCCCATTATCCTCCATTACAAGTCATTAGTACCAAAGTTGCACTCTAAAGGAAACAGTACTGATTATTGATGGGTGAACAAACCATCCGAAAGCCTAGACAGCAAAAGAACCACAGAAAACCCATTCAACAAAGATTCTTCAAAAGGTTCGAGTTGGAAGCTTTTTTAACTAAAGTTCTTTTTTTTTTAACTCTTGGGCAATGTAATACTGAAGAATAAGGTTTGAAACATCTAATCCCATTTGAGAAAGCCAGCAAAAAGCAAGCTACTGCGAACACATTGATCCCTATTGTTACAAGCCCCCCTGACAACTACTCTGGATTTCCTTGTTAATTCATTTTACCAACACTGAGGGTGGGCTGTAACTGATTGCAAACATGTTAACTAACTGCACGTCACTGCCGTGTTGTTGATTTCTGGTGTTCTCTAGGTAGGCCTGTGGAGTGAGAACGAGCGTCTGTGTTGTTGGTGCTGGGTGAGAGTGGGGGCTATTACTGCATAACAAATGCTATTCACTTCTGGAGAAACTCTTGTCACGTGTAACTGGACCACAATTCCCATTCAGAGTTAAACATACACAATATTGTTCAATTTATTGTTATATTTTTGAGAAGTGTAGGCCTACTGAATTTGCTAAACTAATAGTTCCTCTAAACTTTTTTCAGTAGGTCGCGGGCCTTTGCCTCTGCAAAATAATGCTAAGAATAAAATATATCTGAGGGTCAGTTACATTATACTCTTTTAACAGATGGCAGTAAGTATTTAAAAACATGCCCAGTTCTCCCATTAATTCCTCCAAACTCACGTTAGTTTTACAGCAAATGTGGAAAAAAGTGCTGCTTAATTTTCTTTAAAGCATTTTCTGTATTTACGTACAGGTGGGTTGGTTAGAAGAAAAGTTCTTGAATATTTCTGAATATCGCTTTATCGCTTCATAATCAAATCCTACGTCCCTAAATGATAATTTAATTGCGGGCTTCCGAAAAGACCCCTCGCCCTCCATCTAAAGGCACAGTTTTTATGCCATTAATGAACTAATCTGGCCCTGGTAGGAATGTTTTTTCTACCATGCGGTCCCTGAGCTATAAGTTTAAAACACCTGGTCTATTTTATTGAAGGGAAGAAGGAAAAAAAAAAAAAAAAAAAAAAAAAAAAAAAAAGTTCTAGCTTAAAGGAAAAACACGCTACTATTGGGCATAGAAAGGACACTGCTAGAAATGTTTTGCTGGCAGCAAGCGAAGAAGATGCTTGTTTTGTTTGCAACTCTCGATATAAACACGAAGCAAGAGAATAGTTTGAGTTGAAAGCCGGGCAAGCGATGCATAGTCTAGTTTCATCTGGTCATGTCTGCTGTGTCCTCAGTCATGATCTCAATCTGCTTCAGTAGGCCTGACTAAGTTGTGTTGGGTCAGATTGGGTCATTTCCTCTGTGTGTGAATCAAGGGGATCACACTGAGCTCCACACAATGCGCAACAGGTCCAGTTTGCACTGGCTGTCTGCAATGCCAGGGACAAGATCATTCCGCTTTTTAACTGCCAGCTATAAAATCAACAAAACTGCCTCTTTTTGGACAGGACATCCCTTACTATTGATACATCATATTAGGCTGCACGATTAACCGAAATTTAATTGATATTGCAATGTGACGTAATGTGATTGTTTAATGGCAAGACACTGTTTTTGTTCCCGAGGATCGATAGTTCATTTGAGCGATAGTATTTAGCGACCAGAATTGTCGCTGTTAATAGATCTGATAGTGAGCGCTAAGTCACGACTACCGTAGTTACGGTATCCATGTATCACACGCGGAGCAAATAAGGCGGTCGAAACAACATCGAGCAAATATTTAGTCACTATTCCTGGTAGCATTGCGGTATCACGTCTTCCTCATCATGCAAACATATCTCAAAAGAGAGTAGGAAAGGGTTCCAATTATTATACGCAAAGTTATATTCATGGCATCAAGGCATCCAAAGACGCTAACCTTGTAAGAGTGGATGCAAAATGTTGGCGATCCATGACGAAGTCAGAAGCCCCATACCAAGTACAAACAGAAGCAGCTGCAAGAACTTACAAACTTCTCTCACTGACAACTAACCTAACCAACAGCAGCAAATAAATAAAAAACACTTACTGTAGAACAAATAAATTTTTCGGTTCCAATTGATCCTATGCACGTTGTGTTGATTGTGAAGCCACTAGCATGCCATGCTTGTCTGTGATACAAAAGGGGCCGGAATGTCGTCTGCCTTGCCTTTTAATTGGCTGAAAATAAGCGTTGTCGGATCTATAAGTTCGGGTTTTAAGCCAATCAAAGGCCAGTGTGTGTTGGGTGGGCGTGACTGTGTGCACGACTGTGATTGACGGCATACACCAGCCTAACAGCCGGAGTGGGCGCCACAATATTAAACGCAACCGCAAGTAGCTTTAGCAGCGCGTCACATTGAAAAAAAAGTAAACAATTAAATCAACTCTGAGGAAAGTCAGGAGAGTCCAAAAGAAATGCTGATTACCAGCGAGTGCTCCGTGGATTCTAATCACGTCCAGGAATCCACTGAGGCGGTGACAGGAAAGGCAATAGGATGGCTGAAGATCCGACCTACTGCTACGGCTAGGCTAACAACTCTCACACGCCACCCTTGCCTGGACACCAATGCCAAATCCATGACCCATGAAATGGATGACCTTGAGCTACAATTTATGGTAAATTGCTACATTCATGTCAGTTGTATTTTAATCATCGCGGAGACCTTGCTGAGATCACTGTTACCCGATGCTAGCGTGCAGCTAGCTGCTCTCTCAATTGCTGTTTTTACTCTGTATGGAGAAAAGCTCCAATTCCGTTGTACTTTTGTTTAATGGCAATAAAGACCATTTATTACTCTGCAATTCTGTATTTATTTGTAGATCTTTAGTGGTTATTTTGTCACAGTCGTATACTCTCAGTTAGTAATGATGTCATCACGAGGTTGACCCTCGTACCTACAATAGAATCAAAAAGTAAATAATGGTCAGCAGACAGGAACCCTAAAAAAAGCGTACCAGAAGAGGGTGCTGTTCTCTTAAGGGTAATGCATGTCACTATGATTACCCCCCCACAAAAAAACTTAGCATAGAAAATGCACTTTTTTAAATTGAAAATTGCATCGAAATTAAAATACTGTTCTAAAAACTAGCAACTAGGTTTTTTTTTTCCAAATTAGTGTGGCCCTACATCATATTTTTATCTGCGAATACAGTGGTACCTCTTTATACGAGCACCTTCAAACATGACAGTTTCAATATGAGTTTTTTTGTTTAACAAAAAACTTGCTAACTGTATGTAGGAAAATCCAGTTCAGGAGCAGTTTGAAAGGCTACGACTAGTGACCGCTCACGACTGCTTACTGTCAGCATCAGCTCATCTAGTTTGCATATGCAAACTACTAATAGCATAAAAAAATAAAAAATGTGGCGTAAAATTATTTGTGTAATTTAAAGTTACAGTAACTTATTTTAAGTGCAGAGTAAGTGCTTATGTATCATCAACAGTCTCTGGATCTCATACCTGTCAACCAACACTTATTACTCCCCTTATTAATAATTGCAAATCCTCGCATTGAGAGATAATAAACCTTATTCGGCAACGATTTACTTACAGCAAGACAGACTATATGGAATACCGCAAAAATATTAGCAATCTAACGACATTGTAGTCTGCCACAAGTGACAGAGATGATCCTGATTAGAACCGCACGAGATCGGTCAATTTAAAAAAGAAATATTTCCTCCATATGAAAATTGTTATTTGATTTTTTAAAAACTATAAATACTGTATATATATACTGGGAAAACATACAAGATGACAGGTATCCAATCTCTGTGACTCGGCCTTTGTTGTACATAATACAAGTAATGATTCTGTTTTGAACAACATGTCTAGCTTTACAGGAGTATAAGCCCAGCCTTGAAAATACTTACTGCCATGGTATCATATACAAGCTGGAAAATAAAAGAAGAAACACTGAATTTCTGTAGATTTGGATATACTTATTGTTGTGAAGCTTTAAATTTAAAGGATGTACGCAAAATATATATTTCCAATTGAACAGTCATTTAGTTGTGAATCTATTTGAGTGATTTACCATTAATTATAAGTTGAATCTTGCAGTCATTTTATCAAATCCTCTATAAAGCACCTGTTGCACCTCAACAAACTAATCAACTTTGAACTAGAACAAAATCAAACAAACATCCAAATTCTGCTCATTCCACTCAAACCGAAAAAATGCCATAAACCATATGGTGCATTATTGCCATTCCAAAAAGTCCTATTTAAATGCAAATAGAATTTTACAAACCACATAACTGCTACAAATACAAACCTGGCTCCTCTAATATGAACAGACCGAGACCTATATGAACGCTTTCTTGCCAAGGCTGGCTGTAGAGTTTGCTCTGAAATTTCAGGTCAAGTCAAATCACATTTATTTGTATAGCCCCTAAACAAAATATCTCTCTGAATTGCACCGGCCACAATTACACCACCCCCTAATCTGAAAGCTGCAACCTGCAAGTGAGAATATTGTTCTTATAAAACTGGGTCTAAATCGCAATACTGTCAGTACATCCCAAATCAATAAATAACATATGCTGAGTCAGTGAGCATCATAATATCAAAGATAAACCGTATAATTATTGTTATATTTATTGTTGAGGTAGTAATTAGTACAATTTCCCTGCATAATATCAATAACGGTATGTTTTCGTTTTAGCTGAATCATAAATAAATAATAATAACAGCTAGGTGGGTCAATCTTAAGTCAATATTATTATTTTTATAAGGGCGCAAACAGATTGAGAATACCATTTAAAGGCAAACCACAATTAACTGCAATGGCCAGTTCTTTGTTCTTTTTTTAACTGAATGTCTTAAAATACTACCCATTGTCCACCATTACAAGTCATTAGTAATAAAAACCTATTAAAACAAATGAAAGACATGCCCATTTTATTAATATATATGCCTTGGCTGATTAAACAAACTGACACATTTTAGTGAGTAAGACAACATAAGAAGTGCATACAAAAAATAAAGAAAAATATGCCTCACCTATGTATGCCAATTTGTTCCATTCAACCAAATGTTAAATAGTACTATGTGATTTTACTCAACAGAACCAAATTAAATATTTTGGGTGTAACTTAAGGCAACTTGTCTTGTTGACAAGACCAGAATCAAGTGTTGCTGACATCACAGGCAAAATGTGATTAAGCAGGCAAACACTATAAACAGCTTTCTGGACGGACAATAAAAACCTCTCCTTAATGTCTCCTATACAATCAGTGTACGGCCAGAGCACTTCACCTTCAGTATTTAACTACAAAACAGCAAGTACCTTGTCAGTAATCTCAGCACCTCACTCCCACCCAATTAAAATTACACCGCGATCAGCAAAAATATTGTATCTTCAGGATTGGTTTACTTTTATCACCTGTAGATTAGAACACACTTTTCACTATACACAGTAAAAAAGGTGGGGATTACTGAAGAATTAAGACGATGACTTATGTGTTACATTTAAGACAAAAATGTTCTTGCCTTTTTACTGCCCTAAATAAAAACAATGTGCCTTCTATAGTTCAATGATGAGGAAAAATAAAGCATGCTTAGTGGAGTAAAAACTGTTTTGGTTGTGCATCAATTTCTTATCAGTGGCCTCATAAAACATGCAAATGATTTAAACAAACAAAAAAACTGCAAAAACAAACCTCTTAATTTAAACTAGACACTGCCATCAATATCATTTCCGCCGGGTTGTCAATTACACCTACTCATTGCTCTCGGTCACAATTCAATTACTTTCAGATAATATGCTATTCATCTCTACTGTGGTGTCAGATTTTTTGCTTCGTTTGCAACGTATCATGAGCATAAAAAGTTCAACTAAAACTAATAAAAGTGAACCATGATCGCACACTCAACAGAAATGTTCTTAGGAGTACTGAAGGCTTTCGTTTGCTCCAAATTCTGCTTATCATCAAAGACAATAATCCATTTGATCCCCAAAAGATTTCACATTCCTCAGTGTTACATGTCATGTGATAACATTCGCCAACCTTCCATCTCCATTGAATCACAGGGAGGGTAAAATATTACTTTTTTCCATTGCACTCCAATTGCTTTACTTTTTGGAGGTGTCTTGACAAAACACACTCAATATAACTGAAGTGTTTCACCATAGACGCATAAAAACATTTCATTCGGGCCAACATCTTCAGCAGAAAAACTTAACAACCGAAGAAGATGGACAGCGGATGAGGGTAAAGTGTGATTGTGACACGCCTGAGCACTTAATGAAATCAATAAGCGTTTACTGAAGGTTTACGGCACAAAATGAGTAAATCTCTTCAGTCGAAAGGTCATATCATACGTGTGAGCGACGGAAAAAAATCCTTCAAGTATGTCCAGCGTTACGACACGTTGAGACCCAGCAGAAGTAATGCTCTGTAATGTGGACAGTCAGGATTCAAGAGGCCAATCTAGTAAACCCATCAAATAGACTCGAAGACGAGATGCGTCACAGCTAGAGGAGGCCTGCATTATGTCGCAAGGGCAGCAGACAAAACTCAGATTGGAGCAGCCTGGTCACTGTCTTCTGATGTTCAAACTGATAAGGCTCTTCCGCTCTCACAGTTGTGATATTCACTACAATCCCTGCAGTTTTGCAAATACTGTATTCGTGTATAATGTGCACTCAAGTGTAGCACGCACACTTAGTTTTTGATTATGAAAAAATACTGTATACATTTTTGTTTCTCTTTTTCTCAGCTCAAACTAAGCACGGATCTGTTAAGAATGTTCGCAAAATAATTTTAACCTAGATTTTGGGGGTGAGAGCGCTGATTCTTGACTAACTCCTAGGGTTATAATTGACACAGGAAAAGGCACTAGATTTTTATCTCAGCTTCACACCATTTTTACTGATGGGACTATTTTGCTCAAAGGTTGGGCCATGACTTTGAAAGACATATTATAATTTTCATTTGGGTATAGTTTATAGTTTACGTTGTCAATGAATGGTTTTAATCATGGCCCCAAGTATTCAACATCACGGTACCGTGAGTAAAATTTGTGTGATGATGAGATAAAAGCTAAAGCCTTTTGCAATATCATCTAATGTTGTGCAAATGCAGTCACCGATATTTTCCCACTGATGAATCACTACCCAAATACAGCAATATACTACCGTAAAACCTTGTGTGCCAGTGTTACACTTGTCCTTTAAAAGAAAGATTAACGAACACAGAGAGTGTCTCCCCAGGGCCATCACCACCCTGAACAAGGGGACAAAATTGTGAAACTATATTTTGCAACTTATTTGGGGATTTTTGTTGCTGATATTTTTATTGCGCCACTTTTAAGGCACAATTGTTATGATACACGTTTTTTCATTGCACCATCAATATAATTTGGGCCAGTGTCCAAACAATTATTATTATTATTATTACGACAGTCTATCTTTTTTCTCTTTAAAGTCTTTATTACATGTTTACCCTGTAGTACCATGTCTAATCCCGCTCCATACAATGTTTCACCAACTTGATATGAAAACAAGGACAATTCTAAATACGGTAAATGTTGACTAGGTCAGACAACTTAAAACTATGAGTATCAAGGTTCAATGCAAATTAATAGAGTAAGGAAAAAAACTATCTCTTACCCATCCTCCTCTCCATCAAGAGTTTTGAGACCAGCTGTTGCAGTTAAGGCACTGGCGATGGCAGCATTGCCTTCGGCTTCTTGACCCTGCCCGGAATTGGATCCACATCCTGGGTCCCCTCCAGAAAGTTTCGGCAATCCCAGCAAAGCTGACTGGTGCTGGAGGAGGAGACGCTGGGCATCCTGCAGCTGAGTGGTGGTGAAGGTGGGAAGACTAGCATAGAGAGCGCTAGCCTGAGCAGCATGTGCCAGGGCCTGGGCGCTGCTGAGGTCCTGGGACAAGCTCTGGGGTGCACCGTGTGGGAACATCCTATTATTTCCGAAGTTGAGGGCTTGCGGCGGGGCGTGTGGTTCGCTGTTTGATGGAGGCACACTCGGTGCAGGCACCTGGCTCTGAGGTGTGGCGGGCAACTGGGCACCGGTGCCCATGTTTTGGATTTGCGTTGGGAGGGACTGCGGTTTCTGTTGCTGCAAATCCAGGTGTCCAGCGTGGCTCAAAAGCTTTTGACCTGCTACTCCAACATGAAAGGCTGGATTGGAGGTAGCAGCCTGCAGAGATGTGGGCTGCTGGGGCTGACTTTGTAGAATAACATGCGACTGCTGGAGGCCTCCAATAGTCTGACTCACTCCGTTATTTTGTCCTAATGAATTTAGTCCGGCTTGGTTTATTAGATGTTGTGATGCTGAACCTTGGGGGATGTTTTGATGCATTTGGTTGTACTCAGGTCTCATCTGTACTGAGGTGTTGGATGGGCACTGAGGTTGGGAAGCGTAGCCAAATTGATGCTGCTGAACGCCCGCAAGGCCCTGGGCAGAGCCAAGTGATGGATTCGCAACTGCCTGGGCGTAAGTAAGCTGTTGCTCTGGTACAGCAGAGATGGGCATTCCGCTGGTGATTGGGTGTCCTTGCACAGGTGGTTTCATATTTGCGGGAGTAGGTGCAACATTGGTCTTGATATTTGAGTGGGAGATGTCTTGGGGATTTATCAGAGTGTGGGGCTGAGACGCACCCATAGCGTATAAGCCACTGGGAACTGCTTGGAAACCCTGAGGGGAGGCGTAATCCTGTGCATGCTGGGAAATCGGGAGTCCCCCGGTCTCACTGCTGCAAACATTCTCTATGTAATGGCTCACTGTGCTCTTAGTGCTACTCACAGAACTTCCACTTGTGCTTTCCCTCTCTGAGCCCCCAGAAAAGTTCTCAGAGACAAACTGTCGCATGTTGCTGCCAGCATCTGATGTAGAAGAGCAGGAGGCAGAATTCGGGGTATCTTTGTCGTAAAACTCCGCACATGTCCATCTACCCTTCTTGAAGGGCTCAGAACTTGAGTCCAGCTTCACCACTCTGAAGCGAGAACTCGCGGGATGGGCAGAAACAGTTGAGGCAGGAACAGGGCTGCTCCCAGTTGGTCTTCCTTGGACCCCACTCAAAAGAGATGCCCCCCCAGAGGCACTGGCAAAAGTGACAGCGGAAGTGGTTGTAGTAGTCATAGAGTTCTTAGAGTTGAGAGTTTGTTGTTGCTGAGGCATGGTGTTATTGGAGTTACTCATGAGGTCGCCCCCAGACGCTAGAGAACCAGCTCCACCACCCGCAGCACTGCTTTTTGTATGAAGTGGAAAGCCTCCCGAGCTGTTGCTCGCTTTCGTGCTTGTAGCCCCCTTTGCAGGCACATTGTCAGAGCTCAACATGTTCACATTATTAACACTGCTAGTCTGGGGATTAACTATACTAACTGCAGTCCCTGTTTGAGAGCTGTGCATTCCAGGAACCGATTCCAAGCCAACCATCCCCACTGGCTGATGAACAATGTTAGCAGGGGCAGCCTCTTGAGACACCCCGACATTAGAAGGCAATTTCTGAATGACAGAGGCAACAGTAGATGAGGCGACCATGGATCCAGAAGAGAGCGGATAACCCTGGGCATGGTTCTGATGAGGATAACGATGCACAGTTCCATTAACCATACCACCGCCATGCTGCTGGGCTTGATTCAAGGAATGTGGGTGTGAAGGCTGGTTGGGTGACAGCAGCCCTGGAGTTTCAGCCTCATGGAAATTATTTAAGGTCTCCTCAGAGGAGCTCCTCTCCGCTCCAACTGCGTCATTAGCTCGCGAAAGAGAAACGTCCATGATCTCCGAGGACGACAAGTCTTCCGTGTGGGACTCGTCCAGGTCGTCGTAGCTCTCCGTGTCCTCTGCGATACTGTTGTTGGTGCTCACAGAGATCTGTGCGGGTGTCACGCTTGTGATCTGGAAACCGCTTTTCTTTTTCATCTGAGCCCCAGCGGACTGCGTAGCCTGGGAATGTAGGTTTAGGCCGTGGGAAGGAGGATGATGGGGACCAGGGGAAGACGAACCAGCTGGGGTTTGGCACTGGATCAACAGAGAGGTCTGATAATCTTCTGCACCCGTACCATGGTGGCTGTTGGTGACAACCGGTGTTGACAGCGTGGAGCCGCTCCCGCTGCTTGTGTTGCTACCCCTTCTGTGAAAGACCACTGGCTGGGCCATCTTTCGAACATTGCCAGAGTCTCCAGTGGGATCCGGATGATGCATTTTAAGAAAATCCGGGGGGTAGTTGATCTCTGGCAGTATGTGACAAAGTTGAAGCACGTTAACGCCGCCGTTTTGACTCAACTACAATGTACGGACAGCACGGCCAGAAAAGGGGAGATGTTATTATCAGCTTTTGTGAAATATTCGGGAAAGTTTACGTTCAGCTCAGAGATCCTCTCAGTGTTAGAATGACACACTGCTGGCCGCTCTACGTGTAGCTAGCAAGCTAGCATCAGCTGATAGCAGTCGTAATTCACCGGCGTTGTCAGTTTACGGTTTCGTTCGTCACAATATTGTGAAATAGAAAACACCACGAGGGTTTAAAACAAGGTTGACAAATGAGCAACCGAGTGAATTTGATAGCAAGCGCTACTCGCCTGGTAGAGAGGTAACGTCGGCTGGCTAGCTTCAAGTATCCATTGCCGCTGAGCTAAACACAAGCTACGCCGAGACGTTTTTTTAGCTCTTACCCCTCAAAGAAAACTACAAATGAAGCCACCTTTCATCCGTGGCGCCGTGACGTCAGTCCTGATACGATCGCTTAAACGGTGGCGTAAAAAAGTTTAATCCATCCCATTGAGTTTCCACGATGTGGCTGAAGGTTTTGCTGTATCACCGGTCCTCCCCAACAGTAGCGTTGTTCTGTGTGAGAGTAGCCGCCTCCTGCAACGCAGCTGTGGCTTGCTCCGGACCCGGCCTGGCTGTCTGCTATTAGGGAGGGAGGGAGGAGTGCTGGCAATATGGCGCCCGAACGTGGGCTTTGACGTAGACATACTTAACATAGATACCCGTTTTTGCACCGAATTATACGTTAATGTGCTACCATAGTGTGTTGGCAAAGTACAGTAGAACCTCGGTTCTCGACCATAATCCGTTCCAAAACCCTGTTCGAAAACCGATTTGTTCGATCACCGAAATCATTTTCCCATTAAAATTAATGTACCGTATTTTCCGCACTATAGGGCACACCGGGTTATAGGCCGCACCCCCAAAAAATAGTTTTTGGTCCTATATTTTCCATACACAAGGCGCACCGGATTATAAGGCGCTACAATGGGAACCTCGACAAAACAGTCATATAGTTCAGTCCAACTTATTACCCCCTTAACATTCCGAAAGCTTGCAAAGAAGCAAATACGTGTCGTAGACACGTGCGGATGCAAATATTATTCGGAAGGTTAAAGTCTTGAGATTCAAGAAATGTCAACCATTTCTTAGTTTCTATTTTCTTTTTCGCTCGCAACTTTACTGTGCATATGACAATAAACACTTGGAGTTGAGTTTCATTTAGAAAAGACTCATCACAGAAACATCTAGATCACTCTGAAACAAGATACTGGGAAAATATATAGCCGGAGTAGCTCACCGAAGTCGTTGCGTTCAATAATAATTGTGCAACCATGGTCCTCTTATATCCATGAGTGTAGTAAATCCAGAAGAGTAAAATATTTACAAATACAGAATGGTAAAACATGTTTTCTCTATGCCGTAGACAACCAAACTTGCTATTCACATTCATCTTTTTTGGCCAATTGCAGGCTTTGTTTTGCCCCTTTAGCCTATGCGAGCCTGTAAATGATAAAAGGATCCGCCCCCTTTACCTCCGAATAACTTTAGCCAATAGTGATCGATTCAAATGATGATTGACACATTGGCTGGGAAATGAAACGCCGGCATATGTATCCCAGCATACACCGCGGACCACATCACCTACGAGGAAAAATCTAGTCGGCGGCTGCTTGCCTTTGTTGCGAGACCTTGCGACTTAATATTGATCCATATATAAGGCGCACTGTATTATAAGGCGCATGGTCAGTTTTTGAAAATAAATAAAGGCTTTTAGGTGCGCCTTATAGTGCGGAAAGTACGGTAAATCGTTTGAATCCGTTCAAACACCCTGAATGTTTGCCTTGAATGTTTAACGTAAAGCCAACCCAGGCTAATCGTACGTTCGGGTTATCGTAATCTTCGGTATATAAAATTACGCTAACATGAACGTGTAAAAATTTAAAAAAGGATAAAGAAAAGAATTATGAATAGGATTTACCTTTGTGGTGGTCAGCAGAAGGCGCAGGCGGACGGTGGGGAGAGGAAAATCATCAAAAGTTTTTCAACCTCTTCCAAAACTTGCGGCCGTTGCTTGCTTATAGCACTCACTCCCTTCGTCACATCACAAGATTTCACAGCCTCCTTATTCTTTGTTATCATACTGATTGTAGATTTTGCCATGCTGTATTCCCTAGCAAGATCAGACACTCGCACACCTCCTTCATATTTTGCTATTATTTCTTTCTTAAATGCAATAGTTGTACGCACTACTTTTCTTCTTTCACCTGTAGCAACTTTGCCGCTTGCACTGACTTTCTTCTGAGGCATAATAAGGGGCTAAAACACCCGTACGCCGCTCAGCATCGCACCCTAGCATGCGCACTCACGCATTACCGGCGTTCGAACTCCGATTTTTTGACCGAACAGCGAAGCAAGAATTTCTCGAAATTTTTGGTCGGACTCCGATTTGTTCCAACTGAGAGGCGTTCGAAAACCGAGGTTCCACTGTAGTTGCTTTTTGCAATAAATGCGGCTGCCCGTCATTGTCAAAGCCTGGAAGAGCGGAAGACACTTTTACACTAGCCATGTAAAACGTACGGCCCACGGGCCGGTAATGTGCCGAAAATTGTCACCCTGGAATGAAATGTCCCCCCTCTTGCAAAGTTACTAAAACAACTTTTTATCAAACATTTTCAGGGAAATGGAACAGTAAAGTACGGATAATTTGCACCTAGTATACATTGAAGAAATCACTTTTGAGCAAGTTGAAATTATTGACTTTGGTGGATTGATATTGCCCTGCATGAAATATCCCCCGTTGCCTCGATGTCACTAAAACGACTGCGCCTTTTCTTAACAATTGATAAACACGTAAACGAGTTGCTTTTACTGCAATTCCAAGCAGTTATTTTCCAAACATGTATGAATGAAAATTGTTATGTGGTCTCCCAAAATCAAGAGCCTGCAGCTGGTAAAAAATGCTGCAGCGAGTCTTTTAACTGAGACAAGAAAGTTTGATCACATTACCCAGATTTTAGCTAACCTGCATTGGCTCCCTGTTAGCTTAAGATGTGATTTTAAGATTCTGTTAGTATTATACAAAATCATGCATGGACTTGCTGCCTCATATCTTTTAGATTTAATTTTCCCCTATGGTCTGGTTCTAGCCTTCTCTCTGAAAATGCTGGTCTACCATTGATCCCAAGAGCCAAGAAGAAATTTTGGAAGTTTGAGAGTGTTCTCTATTCAGGCCCCGATGTTGTGGAATGCTTTGCCCCCTGAGATTTGATCTGCAACCTCAGTTGAACTGTTTAAATCTTGGCTTAAAACACACTTCTATTCCATTGCTTATGAATGACATATATTTCCTGTTAACGATATCTGTGTATTAATTGTTATTACAACATCCATTGCAGCCTGGTCATCCTGGAAGGGGGTTTACCTCATGTGTGATCACTTCTCAAGGTTTCTTCATTTCCCTCATGTTGAGGTTTTTGAGTTTTTCCTTGCCCTCATGTAGGTTTAAGATCAGGAGATGGTGTCATAATAGTCTGTAGTTTGCAATAATCTGTGGTGTGTGCAGCCCTATGAGACTCCTTGTGATTAAGGGCTATACAAATAAACACGACTTGACTTGACTACCCTAATGCTTATTACGGTGAAATGAACTGTCAAACTCTCAATGGATAAACGGGGTGAACAGGGAGACGAACATACAGAAAATAGGCCTAGGCATCATTTTGCTCAAATATGATTTCGACAAGGTATGCTAGGAGCAAATTGTCCGTGCTTTACTGTGCTATTACACTTCCCGCAAAATTAGATACCGAGTCGTTTTAGGAATGTTTGCACTAAGGGGTGATAATTTTCGGCACACCACTAGACCCACCCCGATGATTTAATGCGGCACACTGAAAAATTCTCATCTCATTAGCTGCACCGCTTATCCTCAGTAGGGTCGCGGGGTGCTGGAGCCCATCCCAGCAATCATCGGGCAGTGGGCAGGGGACACCCTAAACTGGTTGCCAGCCAATCGCAGGGCACACAGGAACAGACAATTCGCTCGCTCATTCACACCTAGGGACAATTTTGGACCGGCCAATCCACCTGAAATGCATGTCTTTGGAATGTGGGAGGAAACCGGAGTGCCTGGAGGAAACCCACGCAAGCACGGGGAGGACATACAAACTCCGCACGGGAAGTCCGGTAGCTGGATTTGAACCCACACAGGAGGTTCCCAAGTGCCGCACACGCGCTAACCACTGTGCTGCCCCTGAAAAAAAAAAAAAATAAAAAAAAAAAAAAAAAAAAATATATATATATATATATATATATATATATATATATATATATATATATATATATATATATATATATATATATATATATATACATATATCTATATAATAAAATGAGTTTGACACCCCTGCTTTAAATAGTAGCGATGATACGAGGAAAATTGAATATGCCTACATCATCTTTTCCCCTCTTTAATTGCCGAGGTATCAGATATCAAACTGTACTGGTAGATACAAAAAAATACAATTCAAAATGTATTTTCCTCCTGACCTGGCCCTTCTGCTAAATTTATTCAGCCCAATGCGGCCCAGGAATCAAAAAGTTTTCCCACCCTTGTTACAGACTATCTGCCTAATGCTTGCTGCTATGGCAACAGACCCTCCACTCATTGTGTAAATCTGTGCAGCTAGAATCTTGATTAACATTATATCGGTGCAAAAGAATGTCCGGTTTTGGGTTAATTAACCTCGCAGTGAGTCAGATTCTTAAAAAAATATGACGATGATTTTTGGACAGAGGTCAGTGTTTATGCTGAAAGCTGATCTTTCATCCTGGAGCAATTGCTCAGAAATATAGTGGCCCTCTTTGTGGGACAAAAAACCCTGCTGGAGGGGGAAACCAATACCTCCGGATAATTTGTGCCAAGTCAATTTTATTTGTGATGAAAAGGCATTAAGGGAAACTGTCAGCCAGTTATTAATGTGTCATAGGTTTACAGGGACCACGTCCTTCACTTGTTGTTTTTCTCTTCTGCACCAATCTGACCTTAAACCAAAAAAATCTACCGTTATTAAGAACTCCTCTCTCAGGACTCACAGGCTCAGAGACAGTATCTTCCCCAGAGCCAACAGCATGGAAACATTTATATTCATATTTAATTCCTTTATTCTTACGTTTGCACAATGTTGCTGCTAATGTCGTTGCGCTATTTTATGATGTACAGTACATTTCATTTAGGCCATGTTAAGAACCGGAACAGGAGGAGGACCCAGATGCGTGACGTTTCTCACACAAGCTTTATTTTACAGTGATTCGGCCATCGTTGGGCGTAGGACGTAAGGCAGCAGTCTGGCGTGGAATGATAGGATGCCAGAGGCCGACGAGATCGATACCAATTGCACAAGCAGATATCGGACAGGACGGGACAGACAGGATTCATATCAGATGCTGAAGTCCGAAAACAAGCAGGACGAGACAGACGGAAACGATACTGGAGATGGAAATTAAACAGGACAAATTAGATGGGAACGCTACCAGACACAGCGGATCGATATCAAACAGAACAAAATAGCCGGGAACGAAACTGGAGATTGATATTAAACAGGACAAAATAGACAGGAATGATACCGGACAGGAAACACAAGCAGGAAACCAGACAGAGTCAAAACCCACGTCTTGCGGGTGCAGAGGGTCGTTGACGGAC
The DNA here is from genome assembly GCF_059441175.1 of Urocampus carinirostris. Taxonomy (NCBI): domain Eukaryota; kingdom Metazoa; phylum Chordata; class Actinopteri; order Syngnathiformes; family Syngnathidae; genus Urocampus; species Urocampus carinirostris. Next base: position 9,824,566 of record NC_142362.1, read on the forward strand.
TGACAAAGGGGGAGTGAGAGCACTGAGCTTAAATAGGAGGGAAGCCAATCAGTCAACGAGCCGCAGCTGGCACCAAACGGGCGGGGCCAATTGGGCGCCATGGGCAACCGTGACAGGCCATTTTATAACCACTACCATGTAAATATTACTGTTGAAATATTGAAACGTGCCAGTGCCTATATTTAGTCACGTTTGTTAATGTATAACTTCGCTATTTCTGTCATTTATAACTTATTTGTTTATTCAGTCATAAAAAGAGATTCTCCTATTATTTGTCTTTTGTTTTATTGGCCTTTAAAACGTGGGCGTCAGTATATTAAAACTTGTTGGAAACAGTTTGGGGAAAAACTTTCTTTTTTGTTTCATTTCGACGGTTGGACTGCCATCCCAGTATAAAAGTGAATGCCAGTCATTTTTACTTGGCACTTATGAATGAGTTTTGTAGCTCATTTGTGCCTGGAATATTCTGTAGTAAAAACCTCAAAGGAATGCTCCTCTCTAAGCTTTTATTTTGACCGACCTACTGTGTTACAACTTGGAAAAAAACAAACACTTGGAAGAAGAAAAGTAGGCTTTGATGTTCTTTTCCTATATATCCTATATGCTGTCACAGTCTTGTTCCACGGACAGACTGAGGAGATAATTTCCCCCTCATGCCATGAGGCTCTTTAACTCCACCCGGGGGAGTAAAAGCCCACAATAAACCCCAACCCCACATTTGCATATTCTACCCTATATTAACCACAGATTCTATTTTTTGGAACACTATTTAAATGCTCTTTATTCTACACGTTATATTGAGTATTTTTGTAATCTATATCTCTGTATTCTATATCTCTTATTTTATTTTTTAACACAAGGATACTGCTGGAAATGTGAATTTCCCTACAGGGATGAATAAAGTATCTATCTATCTATCTATCTATCTATCTATCTATCTATCTATCTATCTATCTATCTATCTATCTATCTATCTATCTATCTATCTATCTATCTATCTATCTATCTATCTATCTATCTATCTATCTATCTATCTATCTCTCTCTCTCTCTCTCTCTCTCTCTCTCTCTCTCTCTCTCTCTCTCTCTATCTCTCTCTCTCTCTCTCTCTCTCTCTCTCTCTTTCTTTCTTTCTTTCTTTCTTTCTTTCTATCTTTCTATCTTTCTTTCTTTCTTTCTTTCTATCTTTCTTTCTTTCTTTCTTTCTAGGATTTTATTATATGCTCATCCTGGAGTGCCACATCTTCACTATTTTGTAATATTGACAATAAAGACACTTTCTATTCTATTCTATTCTATTTTATTCTTCAAAGTCCTTTTGACCTTTTAATAACGAATCAAGAAAGAATCAAAAGACGACAGAAGAAACTGCAAAGGTGCTAACAGCTTCCGTGACATTTCATAAAAATAAAAGCATAACATCACAAACTTCATAGGTCATTATTATTTTGATTTCTTCTGATCTATGATTGCCTGACGTTGTTTTCATACAACATACTATAAGCATCAGTATGTTTTGAACCATAAATGGCAATTCCTGGCGATCTGTAACTAGCACAATTTGGTCTATCCCGTTAAATTTATTTTTATTCTAATTATTCACTTGCCAAGATCTTTCGTTTGAAAATACTATTGTACAAAGAAGACCAGGGTGCAGGATTGGTGTTATTCCACAAGGTGATGCTAAATCTCTGTGTATAGAAATACTGTTGACGAGATCAAAATTACTGGAGAGGCTTCTACTGTTTTGTATTATACAAATATTAATACTCATAAGGACTCATGTGTTTTAACGTGTCTAGTACACAATTGTTAGTTTGAAATCAGGCCTTTCCTAAAAAGTCTCAAGTTAACGCCATTTCTTTATGTAACTCTATATTTGACCATTTGCTCCCCTTGCATAAAAGCAAATAAAAACAGAGAGAAGAAGCAAGTGGTTGTTTAGAGTTTAGATAATTGCTATATATTTTTGGTTTTGTTTCTTCTGTTCTTTTTCATAGTATATCAAACCTGTACACCTCAGCTATTTGCTTCCCTTATTACCGATTTCAATTTCCCTAATTAAGCCATAATAAACTTAACGCGGCACCTATTTACTCAAGACAGCATATGCAGAATAAAGACAGAGATAACTTGTGTAAACACGTTTATTTTATTTCCCAAATAACACAAACAATTCTTTCAAAATTTTTGTGAGATATTTCCTCACTTGCAGGAAATTTAGTGATGCATATATACGCAGCAGATTACAGAATATAGCCGAAATGGGCAAAACGAGATCGATCTTAATAAAAAAATAAATAAAAAAAAAACGCCCCCCTACAAAATTGCTACTACGTACACAATTTTAAATGAACAAAAAATGTATGAAATAAGGGGGGATAGTATACTCTGGCAGGTATGGTACACAGTCCCCGTGTACTGGAGAAACAAACTCATTCCATAGCAATTTTACATCATTCGAACTACTTTGAAAGAAACCGGATGTTTTAATTTGAAAGTTCCTGTCAGGAAACGTTTACCGGTCTCCAATTTTATTCACACCTGTGCAATTTCTTTTCCACGACACACAGTTGTTGAAAAAAAAAAACGTTCGAAATATGTCCGAAAAGGGAGAAGTCAATCTTGCTGGAGCTAAACAAAATAAAGGCGTGTGGCTGGTGAAGGTTTGTTCACGTTATGTAAAACGGTTAAAGAAATGAAAAACTATTTCGAATATGCATTTCTTAACTGCCTCAGGTCCCCAAATATTTAGCTCAACAATGGGACAAAGCAGCTGATAAGGGCGAAGTGGGGAAGTTAGTCGTTGGAACGTATGTATGATTTAGTATTCACTGCATTACATATATTATTTTTTCCCCATGTTTTTAAATTGAATCGTCTTGTTTCTCATCACCCATTTAGGAAGCAAGGAAAAACTCAGGTGAGGAAAATAATCTGAACCACTCGACTAAAATTTTGTTCGTAAAATAATGACACATTGTTGTTGGTTGGATTATTTATGCATGAACACAGTACAATTAAGAGAAAAACATGTATGAGAATGATGCACATTCACACCGTTACATACAGGTTTCCGAGGGTCACATGACATTGTGCGACAGCCATCTTGGATTTACAAGCAATTATGTACTTTTCCATCCATCATCTGCACTGCTTATCATTAGTAGGGTCGCGGGGGTGTTGGAGCCCATCCCAACTGCCCTCTGGCAGTAGGCAGGGGACACCATGAACTGGTTGCCAGCCAGTCGCAGGGCTCACGGAGACATACAATTAACTCACATTCACTACTACGGGGACAATTTAGACCAGCCAATTAACCTCAGAGGTGGGTAGTGTTGCCAAAAATGTTATTCAAGTAAAAGTACTGTTACTTCGGAATAATATTACTCAAGTAGAAGTAAAAGTAGTCATCCAAATCCTTACTTGAATAAAGGTAATAAAGTACTTGGTGGAAAAAATTACCCAAGTACTGAGTAACTGTAGCAATGTTTTATTTATTGTTTATTTTAATCCAACAAAAAAAATCATTGTGAATGCAAGTTGTTTAGAAAAAAAACAATAAAATAAAAATTAAGCACATATAGCACATTTCTATCTTAACAGTCTCTGCAAGCAGAACAACAAGCTAGCCCATGAACTTGAACAAAGGAGACATAGCATATTGTAGCTGGTGTTTGGCTCCCTTTTTAAGGGGAACTTGCTTTTCATGTTAGGCCCCTCCTCTTCTGTGTTTTTATAGTATGTATTGCTAATCGACATTTACAATCTGTTTATGTCTGTAAACATTTCCCCCGCTGAAGTCGAATATGGTCATGTGACGAGGCTGCTACCTTTGATTGGTTAAACATGGTAGAGCATGGAGTTCTGCGTCAAAATAAATGTCCCTTAGCGGAGACAGACGGACGGATGCATTTTTTATGTGGAGGGGATTTATAAAGTAACAAAGCAATGACTTCAATGTAATGTAGTGGAGTAAAAGTACCATTCTTCACAAATCTCAAGTAAAAGTAAAAGGTATCGGGATTTAAAAATACTCCTAGAAGTACAAAATTTCCTGAAACTTAGTCATGTAAATGTACTCCGTTACTACCCACCTCTGCCTTATATGCATGTTTTGGGGAATGTGGGAGGAAACTGGAGTGCCCAAAGGAAACACAGGGAGAACATGCAAACTCCGCACAGGAAGGTGGGTAACTGGATTTGAACCTGTGACCCCAAAACTGTGCCGCGGACAGGCTAACCACTCATATGCCGTGCCGCTAACTTTTCACCAAAGAAAAAATGTAAACGAGCAATACTGTACAGTCTGATAGATAGGGCTTCAACTAACCACTGTTTTAATAGACCAGTCACAGACTATTGAAACGATTATTCAAAGAATCGGATTATAATTAATTAAATCAGATGTGCATTTTGTTAAGTATATTTAACGGTCAACTGCAAAATCTAACAAAAGTACATAACAATTATCAACAGTTTGAAATCATATAGTTTTAACAACTGCTGTTTGTTCTCTGGACTTGATACATGTAATTACGAATAGGTGTCTCAGGCAAAGTCTGGCATATAACGCTCAAGCTCCCTTACAGTAAAATATACATATAAAAATGTACAATTCTTGACCCCAAAACATTATAGTCTTAAATGTTATTTGAATCTCACCGAGGCGAGTCAGACTCATTTCGTTCAACTCTCACGCTGTTTTCTCTAAATGTCCGTGCATCACCAAGGTACTGCCATGATGTGGAAGGTCTGCTATCAAACTTAGCAAGTATTTGTTTGATTCGCTGTATCAGACGAAAATGCTCGCAATACTTGAGATGTTTTGGTACGCATACTTAATGTCGACACCACCATTTTTGTGTTACCACTCGAGATGCTATTGCACATGAGTGACTCTTGGCAGAGAGTATATTCATGTAGATGCCTCACTCTTTTAGGTGTTTGACAACAATGGTCGACAATGGAATTCATTGTCAATCTTTTCTATCATGGATTTTTGCCGACTAATTTTTGCAGCCATACTGATAATGCAGATGACAGAAGTTTGCTTCTTTTTAAATGATTTTGTCACGATAAAACACATTTAAAATAATAATAATTGTGTTGGGTTTCAAGAACAAATAATGTTATGGGAAAATAGGAAAATATTTGTATTTTTGTGTCTGTATAAGGGCTGCAAGTTCTGTGCTTTTGCATTAAATTTTTTTTTCTAAATCTCTTTTAATTTTAAGTATCCCTACTTGTACCCCATTTGAGAAACACTACTCATTTGAGCTGATTAAGGCTAGTACAAAATGAGCAACTATAGGACCACCATAGACAAGGGACATATGACTTGATAGTTTCTATGTTTGTCCTGCACCTAAAATGACCTGTGACATTTGTATTTATTTACTATCATCATATTAATAAATGCCCCCAGTTACTAAAGATCTAACCAGTTGACGCTTGGTTGGAATTTTGACCCACTGCAGTCAAAATGTGGTTATTTGCTTTGACTGTTTTGATGAAAATGCCCTTTAAACTCATCTTAGCTATGTTCTTCTTTTTTTTCTTTTTTTTTTAGTTTTGCTTCAACCTGAATGAAGAACTGACGACTATGGGGGCCAATGAAAAAAATGATTCAACTCTTCAAGCTCCTAGAGAGCATCCTTTGACCATGAACTCACTGGGTGGGCAGACGTTGGCCGTCTTCAGCCAGGGTGATAAAGGTTAGTTTAAGTCTTGAGAGTATATTTCCTGATTTGTGATTTATATATATATATATATATATATATATATATATAAATAAAAATAAAATAATTTTTATTATGCAGTATACCAGTGGTCCATTTTCATGCAGGTTTAATCTATATATATATAACTTTTTATGTCAATCTAATTGGTCTGATTGATTTATTTTCATATTCTAAATCTTTAATATTTTTAGATCTTGTGTTTTTCCTCATTCTGAGATTTTTTAGTTTTTCCTTGCTCTCATGTAGGTTTTAGATCAGGGGATGGTCTAATAATAGTCTATAGTTTGCAGTGGTCTGTGCAGCCCTTTGAGATTCCTTGCGATTAAGGGCTATACAAATAAACATGACTTGACTTTACTTATGCACCTTATTTGAACACAGCTCAGTTCATATTTTCATTCAAGTCATTGCAATTTTGGAATAAATCCCTAAAATTAATATGAAGACAAAACTTAACAGTGTCAAGTTAATTTGCTCCACATGGACAGGCAGAGTCTTAGTTTTATAATTACCAGAGCTTGAAATTTAATGAAAATTTCTCCATATTTTGTCAGCATCTGGCACAATTTGTCAGTGTTGGTCTGCTTTTGTTTAAGACAGAATAAACATCATTTATTAAGGCCCAAAGGTCATTATCTGAATACAACTAAAATGCTCCAATCTTAAGAATGCATATTGACAAAATAAAAAACCCTGAAAGAACACGATGAGTCAATGTAAATTTCTGTACTCGGTTTTTGTTTGCTCCAATTCTATTCAGTAATAATCCTGCCTAGTTTGTTACTATGTCACCACTAAAGTTATGGAAATTAAAATACCCTCTACCAAGAAGAAGCCTGCTCCAAAAGATTTATGCTTTTACTACCCTCAAGCACTCTAAATGCACCCACTCTTGCATTGTACATTAATACCACCTACATATGATAATGGATAGCTATTCCTGTTGTTTTTTCGCCAGCACTAACTAATTTCTTTGCAGGAGGTTGTGTTAATACACTTGCAACCCATTACAGTCCACTAACAAAACAATGCAACACAGACTTATGCAGTCTATTTATCATGATGTAAAATAAACTCGCTTAATAGATGCCAGTTTATTATGAAACGTGTTACAGACCTGCACTGAGTTACCTGGTCCCAGAAGATACATTTGTCTGGTTTTACAGGGTAAAGATAGACCATAGTCATGTCTTGTGTTTCAGTTTCAGTTTAATGGTATCCACATTCTTACAATGAGATGCTCATGGGACCATATGAACCCAACTGATGTGTTGGGAGTCATTAGGTGAACAAACCCCCCCCCCAATTATAACCCCTAATGCCGAGCGCCAAGCAGGGAGGCAAAGGGTACCAATGTTATAAGTCTTAGGTATGACCCGGCTGAGGCTCGAACCAGCAACCTCCCAGGGGGACGCTCTACCTGCGAGGCCACTGTTCTCAATGGTAGCTGATAACTGTTCTTTTTATTTAACAGAACATCACGTTTTTCCTCGTGTGCTCCAATGGTGTTCACTGAATTACATTGTTCACTCTATACATTCCAAAAATCAATTAACATAATCAAATTCACAAATGATTATGAAACAATATACATTTGAACAATCAGGGTTACTTTCCCACTCTTTCTAACAATAATAACGTCTTACTTGTGCTCTTGTTCACCTAGAAACATCCCTCTTATCTACTCCGTAATAATACTGCCAGCCTGAAAATTTACAAGCACATACAACCGACCAAAACCGTGTCTAAGTACTCCTAAAGCTCAGTAGTTAGTATAAATGTTCGTTAAAAACACATAAACACAACTTATATTGAGCTTTGACTTTAAATGGGTCATTAACCAAACCAGAATAAATGTTTAGGAGCCATAAAAAATGTAACGAAATAGTTGCCAGACCGCCATCTTATTTTCTACAAAAAACAAAAATCCTTTTCTTTTACACTTAACCTTGCAATTTTCTCAATAAAAACTCAATTTTCACATTCAACAGATCTTTAGCAGTCCTCATGACTGAATTGCGGTCGTGTATAAATACTTTACCGACCTGTTTTTACAGGGTAAAGAAGAGACCAGAGTCATGTCTTGCGTTCTTAATGGGAGCTGATAAGTGTGTATTATTTGTTATTGCAACATCCATTCCAGCCTGGTCATCCTAGAATGGGGATTGCCTCATGTGCGGTCCCTTCTCGAGGGTTTTTCCATTTTCCTCATGTTGAGGTTTTTGAGTTTTTCCTTGCCCCTCATGTAGGTTTTAAATAAGGGGATGTTGTAATTATAGTCTGTAGTTTGTAGTAATCCATGATCTGTGCAGCCCTTTAAGACTCCTTGTGATTAAGTGCTATACAAATATCCATGACTTGACTTTGAAGATCTCATCATAACGCAGGATACTATTCCAAGGCGACATGCTCTCTCTCGTGGTAAAATTTGCGACCTGCACTCTCGAACATCAAATTAGCTCATTTCTAATACCATCATCAACACAAAAAAAGACATTTTAACTTAAGACCATATAAAAAAAAATTGGGTCGTCACAAATGCAATAGAAAATAAAACTTTTACTATTTTCTCTGAGATGTTATTTAGTTTTTTATGGTGTTTTTCTCCCCTTTGCTTATTAATGCCATCACTCGCTTAAAGCAAAGTCTGCAGCATGGGACTGCTCTCCCACGCATTTTACAAGTCTGTTGTTCAGTTTCTCACACACCTGCACGCCTTTTCGGTGTGATGGTTTATGTTTAGCAATTGGATGCGTTTTTGGTTTCTTGCATGCAATTTGAATTGGAGTTTAAAAAAAAACAATAAAAATTCAAATAAAATTCAAAAATACAATGACGTGGATAAATACAGCTTTTGAATTCTGTCAATTTCCGTTGGAACGAGATCGTTTTACTTGAAAACACAAATATTTATTTATTTTACTACATTTTACCCCCTAAACATTCTTATTCTGACTTTGATGTTGAGAACAAGCACCTAACAAAAGTAGACAAGATTAGCTAGCGTAATTGACCACAAAGTGTGTTTTCAAAACCCATACAGCTTCAACACTTACTGCAAAATTCATGTCCCCCACAAAAGCTTTTTTCCACAGTAACAAACGTGACAATCACACTTTCAAGCAGTCCTTTTTATTTGTTTGGTATTTCAATGAACATAAAAACCAATCTGGGAAGTGCTATATTTTAGCCTACTGTCACCATGACAACAACCTCAAGTGGACACAATTGTGACACTTCAATTAAAGGCTAAAATTGCTTCTGTTATAGCCACCATTTAATAATTTTTCTATTGCACAGCATGAGCTTTCACTGACTGATTCATTAATCAAAATTAATGTCATTACATTTTTAATTCTTTATAGCCTACAGAAATTCACTGCAGTCGTTAGTTATAAGATATAAGTTACAGAAAGGCATGTGTTCCTTTAAAAGTTTGGCTAAATTATGTGACCATTTGGGTTTCAAGTGGTTGTGAAGCCCCATTTTGTGCATGCATGTGAAATCCTGGCAATAAGGTCAGCAAGTTTCCATATTGGCGAATTAAAATGATTCCTTGTTACTTAGACCTGACCTTTGTGGGCTTCCATAAAAAACTCAAAAGACAGTCTTGGTGCCAACGTGAAACCCTCTCTTGTTATCCACGCCTGTAAGATTCACTCCACCTCTGTCCTTCCTCAATAACATTTTACCGCCCATGTAATGCAAGCAATCAGTCAGGCAACAATGGTGAGAGGTTGCTAATGGCAACCATCAGCAACGGATAAGCCCATGAATGGTGTCTGACTTGGCTTTTGTACTTTTTTTATGCTAAATTAAACTTCACTATTTCTCTTTCTTCCTCGTGTTTTGTTCCAGCAAGGAGATGGTATTGATCAGGAAGTTGCTAAGCAACAGGCTTGGGTGCCCACAGAAGAGAGAACTGAAAGCCAGCTGTAAAGCAATGATCTATCTATTAGGCTATAACTGACCTAACCCGGTAAAATTAAGCAATATCTTTGAACCTTTTTGAAACCCCCATGTATCTCTTTGTTTTTTTGTGCTTACAGGTTATTCAAAGACCATTCAGGTGTTCTTGAGTAGATTTTATATTCCAACCATAAAAATAGACATTTTATCTATAGAGTCGTGGCGGGAGGCAGAATCTTTTTTTTTAAATGTAAGGAATTTCCACTGGTTCAAAATAATGATTAGCTCAAAAGCTTCAAGCTCCTCCTGGAAAGCAAAATGCAGTTCACAAAAGTCCCTGAAATAAGAAAATAATTTAAGGGTTAGTTGTAAAGACATTTAAAATGGTGTTTGTGGTGCGCGGATTCACATTTATCTTGAGTTTAAATGTGATAAATGAATTTAACATAGATAGACCCTCAGCATAAGAAAGTGTGCAAAATTGTTCAACTATTTTAATCGTATGTTTTATTTAGCTATCATGAGCAATCTGTCTCTCTCTAGTTCTCTGATAGATAGATGGATTATCTGTCTAATCTCTTTCTATCCCTCTACTATCTAAAATGTTCTTGTCTCTGTATGCAACAAAAACCTTGCAAATTGAGCTTGTTTCTTATTAATTTATTCTGTACACACTCCAATAATATATCCCTTTCTTATGCAAACAAAATGTCATACCTATGCTGGCCAATTACCTGGAAAGAGGCTTACAGGTCAATTTAAAAAAATGCATCCTTCGAGAGTATTTTTTGAAAAATGACTTAAAATGCTGAATCGAAACTACGTATACGATTACTGTGGAGATATTGGCAATATGCCCTGTGTTCTGACTCACATTTACCTCGAGTTTGAACGTGATAAGTGAATTTAACACAGATAGACCCTCAGTATGAGAGGGTGTGCACATTTGTACAACTACTTCAATGGTTCTTTTTATCTGGGAAGCTCTCGCTCTCGTTAGCTCTCTCTCTCTGTCTAGCTCTCTATAAGATGGACTAGGGGTCAAGAACCTTTTTGACCCAAAGAGCCATTAAAGCAAAAATATTTAAACAATTTTTTTTGAGAGACCCACGCTGAATATATTAAGACAAAATTCAACAACACTGTCAAACCCACTCTCCATAGAAAAGCTAAATCTTCAGCGCATTTTACTTCACCGTGTGTCGTTTGATAATTTGATCAAATCTATGAAATACTAATAATGCCAAAGCCTGTGTCTCATATCAATAAAATACCATCTAAGATTTGTCTCCCTCCAATTATTTGAGTGTTGAAGTTCATTTTAGTCCCATACAATTTCAAACTAAGGTGCAAGCAAAGTTCTTTTGCAAATACGTCACAAAATTCTGCAAACTAGAATGAAATTGTGGTATTTACATTCGGCACAGACTGCACTGAGCGAGAGAACAAAGGCCCATGCGCTGTGTGCAAAGATACACCCACCTCTACCGCTGACCCAATCAAATTGCTCTAAGTGGTTTGCTGGCGTTTTCCTATATTTCCAGTTGGTTTTGATCAAAGTATCTCAACATTGATTATACATCATTTAATGACCTTCCATTGAAATGACCCATTGCCAAAACAGGGTAAGTTGGTGTGACACCCTAAAAGTAAACTTTAGTTGAGAAAGTGCTCTATATACAGTGTACTGGACTGAACATAATGTTTACTGGAAATTTGCACTACAAGCCTTGACTTTTTCCCCAAGCTTTAAATGCTGTGGATTATGCAATGATGTGGGTAATTTATGCATTTATTTCGAACATCCGCCACTGGCGCCCCACTAGAAAAGGTAAGCCTAAGACACGTGGAATAAATGTGTCAATGAGTTTAATCTAACCTCGCTCTTTGTGCACAATTAAATTTAGCATGAACAGAACCTCATCATGGAAAAAGTGTCTACCGAAAGGAGAGGGCTAACTACCATAATGGGAATAATTTTACAATCTGTTTATTTATAAACGGAAATAATGTGGCAAAACGATTGGATTACAAAAAGCAACGTCCAACGAAGCAGAAATGTTTTTGGCGGATTTCTATTTGTCGGCATTATCGTGTGTTTTGGAGGAAATATTTTACACTGTTGGATTCTATAGATTGTTCTTGATGTAATGAAGCCATTTGCGCGGACATTCAAAGTTAAGGACGGCCAGCGGGCTTAATGATGAGTTATGCTGGCTTTATGGTTCTCTGGTATCTTGTTTCAGGCTGGTGGTGATATTTCCCTGATGTTACATTTTGAAATGGTCATACAGTATATCTTGAATCCCAAGAGTTGAAGCTTTCCAATGATTTGTGGCATAACTTATTTCAGTGACAGCGAACAGACATGTATTTGTGAATTAAAAGTCCGTTAAGGGGTTAGGGTACCGTATATTATTAACTCTTTCTGTGTGTACCGTCTTTCTTTGTAAATATCTTGTGTTTAAATGTGGGCACATGTGGCTTATAATCAGGTGCGCCTTACAGTTGGAATTTTACAGTACTCAGTGTTGCTTTGCATGTACTATAATCAGCACACAACAACCTGACTTTGGAACTTCACATTAAAATATCCTATATTCCAATTTTATCTCCGAGCCATACACGGCTCTCGAGCCTTAGGTCTCCGACCCCTGTGATAGACTTACCTACCTATCTGCCATGTTTACTTATTTTTTTTCATTATTCTGTAAACACTCAAAAATATACCCCTTATGCAAACAACATCCCTATCAATGATGGCCAAGTTTATGGAAAAAGGATGAGGTCAAATTAAAGAATGCATCCTTTAAAAGTATTTTGTTTAATGACTTAAAATACTGAATATCAACTGCATATGCAATTACTGTGGATATGATAGCGTTACGTCCTGTCTATGCACTTGCACGTCAGATCCTTCGCAAATATGATAATATGTGAGTAGGAGGACCAGAACAGTGAATGCATACTAGGCTATATTTGCTTCATTACAGTCACAATTAAAGCCGCCCTACATCTGTGCTTGAAAACCATATCCAATCCCCCCCCCCCCTTTTTTTTTTTTTTGCAAGCCATCTAAGGAGGACATGCACAGTTGCATTAAATCATTGCACCTTGTGCTGTTGAATTGCATTTACAATCATATTTAGTGATCAAAAATTTACATTTTAACCATAACATCTTTTTAAATGACCCCCTCCTAAGTGCACACATTGATTACTTTTGAGTAGGGTGGTGCTGGACAGAATTTATGTTTGCTTGATGAAGCACCACATAAAAACCATGAGCAATGATTAAATTACACCGAAAATCCACACCTTGAAGGGACTTAGGTCTGGTCTTGCAATGCTATTGTACAATTATTTTGTCTTGCGACGTGACTTAGTTGTTTTTATGAAACAAAGAAGCAAATTCTTCAATGGCAAATTGGAAAGGTTTACACCACTTATACCAGTCAGTTATTTTTAGGCTTTCAGTTCCACGTTCATAGGTCCTATCTTACCATTATTCTTACCGACCCAGGAACTTTCAAAACACTGTCAATTAATTTTCTGAATATGTTAGGAAAAGCAGTGCAATTGGCTTAGTTTTCAGTCTACATAATACATTTGCAGCGGTGCCCTCATAGTGTGATGATGAATTTGAGTTTTTTCCTGAAAATGTGGTCTTGGAAAATGAAGAGATGTAATACACTATTTATCCACTAGTATAGCTTCCATTTAAGATTCATTGGAGATTTTATAAGAAAAAAAAATAAACATCTTCTTTATGTAGTTGTGAACTAGTCATTAGCCCAGTTTTCAATACAGTCTTCCATTTATCAATAATGGTTTAGACGAGCCCAGATATGGATTCACAATTGAACATCCTGTGATGCTCAAACACATTCAATGGAGCTTTTGAAAATGCAACAGGTTGAAGGAATCATACTGCTTGCTGAGCTTTGTCCATGGATTTGGTGCAAGAAAGCCGATTTCGGCTAGTCAATGTATAGGAAAGGAATTATTTAATGTATCCATGTTTGAGAACTTAAATTACTATCTTTATTCTTTACTATGCATTATAATAAAATCTAAAGTGCAAAAATAATAAATGGTACTTGTCATTTAGAATTGTTATTGTTTAGTGTAGACTTGTGGTAGTTTTGTTTGTTTTTCATTTTCAATTTTTTGTCACGGTGCATTTGTTGGATAGACTATACTTAATGTGTACGCTGCATAATGGAACTAAAGCATAGTTAATTACAGTTGAATTGCAATATTTTCATGTCTCTGTTGCCGTGGCAATAGTAATCTTGAAAAAGGGTGACTCTGTAATTTGAAAAATAAAGGTCAGCAAATATTTAATGGTCTAAAGTTGTGCAAATTGATGGTCTATCCCCTCCACATTTGCTCCCATCAATCTGAAAAGAAACATGTGTATGAGCCTCTTACAATGGTGAGGTGCGTAGAAATGTCTCCTACCTCCTGGTAATTTCCTTATATGACAGAGTAACAGATTTATTTTCTTACCCATTTTGCAATCGTCTCTCCTTTTACTTGCGGAATGTCATTCTTCAATTCTGACTTGTCCTTTATCTTTACCTAATTTCGGCTCCCCCCTTGCCCAAAATTCTGTTTCTGGACCTGCTGGATAAGAATCCAAGGTATGTTGGTTATCTTCTAGCTGAGTCGGTGGGGGGTTAGGACCTGATGACAAAGACGGGGGTGTATTTGAGAGGATAATGATGAAAGTGCAGGAATTTAGTTTGCCCAGCAACAGGTAAAAGCTTGAATTTATTGCTTGACCAGATCATTTGTTTGGCTTCTCACTCATTTATTCTTTCAAAGCTGCCTTTTGATGCATAACTTATGTGACCTTTCAATTTAGTAAGTTTTATAGTAACTACCAATCAACATACATGAAACCAGATTGTAATCGGAATAGCTTGCTGTAATTGTCACACTTCAGATCCAGTTAGAATTTATGTAAAAATACGGATGTTTAATCAAATACTTCATTCATTTGCTGTTGCTCTGTGTGGTAGCAGTCGCAAAGGTTGAGTATTTGCATATGTTATAACTGTGATGTTTTGTGCAAGTAAAATCGTGATTTTCATCAGTAAATTTGGGAGAAAACCATGCTCTGGAAGCAAAAAAAAAACCGTTCAGATCCACAAATGTGTACATAGGTTTATGTTATTGCTTATTTTGTTCGTTTATGTAATGTATGAAGTCCTCAAGCCGTACATCTTGTTTTTGACTTGTAAGGACTTTGACGAGGTTATGACATTTTCATATCTTCGATGGCTCTAATAATTGTACAATGTGATCCAATACTAGTAGATAATCATTTGCCAGAGAACATGGTCTCCATTCATATCGGACACAAAATATGTAATAATCTGTGCCTTAGTTGCCTCTTTTATAGTAAGTGAAGAGCTCTCTCCCATTAAGCATAATGATGTAATGTGGCATGTATATATTCATATGCCATTGCAGCACTTACATGGTATAGTTTTCTGACATTTTTATTGTGGCACGCAGTCGGATAAAAAGCTCTTCCCCTTGAGGGAAGAGGATAATTGGCCTATTTTCTGGATACCAGATCTTCTTTTCCAAAGAACTGCTACAGGTTGAGTTGCACAATTATGGTAGCCATTCGACATGGTTCAGAATGCGTTGTGTATTTTACTGTGTTGTGAGTACAATTTCGGGTATATCATCAATTTGATTACACCATATTTTAACAATCCACAAAGTCAAACTCATGTTTTTCATAATTAAAATAATTTAAATTTTCCAAACTATTTAAATCATTTTTGTAGACCAAAAAAAAAATACGTCTTATTTCTCATAATAATAAAGATGACTTGCTATGCTATCATTTTGGTGGTGCCCTGAAACATGAATAGTCTCTCTGTATCGCCTGGCAATGCTGAATGCCTGCTTGTGCAATTTGTAGCTGTGGACAAGCCCTTACCTCATTCGCTATGCTGTTCGTGTCAACACACTGGATCAAGTGTTTGCTCAAATCGACAGACTGTAAAACGTTTTCTATGTTTAACTGGAATTCATATGTTTACAGTTTGATTCAATTTCAGTATAAATCAATCAGACAGGGCAGACTAATTTTGTTTTATTTAGTTTCTGACCAGACTGTTGTTAACTTGACAAAAGTCTTCTTGCTAATATCTGGCAAGATGATAGGAAAACTAGCTGAAGTCATATTAATATAACACATTACAATCGCCACAAACACTCCCACTTGCCATTACAGTTTTGGTATAATTTTATTCATAAAATATTCACATGGTCATGATTGATGCACCCACTACAAAGAGGCTCACGGTGCCGGCACACATTTTATTGAGCACATATCTTGCACTGTAAGAAGCTTCCGTCAAAACCTTACAACAGTCAGTCATTTGCGCTAAACTCGGCTAGATTCTGATTAGGACATTTAAACGCAGTACACACATTGCATTGCAGCATACACAGGTATGTTAAGCCAAACAGGACATTGGTGCACGTCAGTTTTGAGTGCTCTATAGCTTTTGCAAAAGCTGCAGAGCTATTAAATGTGCAAAAAATACGGGCAAAGCTATTGTCTTTTATTCCTTTGTGTGTTCAAGTCACTGTGCTTTTTTTCAATGCTTGGACTAATGCAAACTGTTTAAAATAGTACAATTAGCTTAGATCCATTCAATGTTAAAAGACCGATACCAAAAAGGCATTTCTCCAGATAATGGAACTGAAATAATTTCAGACAGATGAAATATTTTGATTGTAAGCAATTCTTGTGCAAGGAATTTTCATATATAATATAAACACCACATGAAAACACACTATTTGTTTTTGTTTTTTTCCTATTATAACAAATCACAACTTGACACTCAAAATGAGTTTAAATTAAATGTGGTAGGGTTGGATATAGAATCAGGCACTGCTTCCTCCCCCCTCCCACGGTCACACTCTTCTTCCATGAGCCTTATTTGACAAAATGCAGGGCTTCTGCTGCCACAACAGAACCTTTGCTACTGTCCAGGCTGGTGACCAGCCTAAAGCCAGATTTCAAGGCCAGCATAACTGTCTCCAGTTTCAGGCAGTCAAGTGTGCACAGGAATGTGCTGTCCTCCTTCAGTACCAGCCTTGAGCCAGGCTCCGACTTGATGAAATGCCTGAACTGGATCACGTTGGATGACACCTCAAATTCTTCTGGAAACCCGTCCAGGCGACTCTTTGATATCTGCACCAGACGGCCTTTAACCTTATCGATGAAGGAGGGATCACTGCAGTACACCTTGAGGCCTTGTGACCTGTCGTGGTTATCCGTCACTTCTAAAAACGCGGGCTCCCTTTGGGCTGCCCTGTGATTTTCCCATTCGGCCACGGCTTCCACCAGTTCCACCAGGCGGTAAAAATCGGCCTCTCTTCGGAGGAGCCCCGCCTCCCGGAAGTCGTCTGGTAGCTGCAGCTCTCCGGTTCGGAGGTAGTTGAGCACATGCCGGAAAACAGGACCGTCCCGATCAATGAACGGGTTTCCCATAGAGTCCATGTGTTGCACGGGTTTTTTACCATTGGCCAACTCTTCCAGGAAGGTGCCCTGGTGCTTGGCAAGGGTAGTCCGGTGAGCAGTGTACAGGAAGCCCCCTACGTTGATTGTGATTGTGCCCGACGTGGGCTTCTTAAAGCTCTTGCTGGGCTGCAGCAGGTCCGGGTTGATGTGTCTCAATTCACTTTCCATTCTTCTGAGGTTCCATTCCATTCTAGGAGCACCTCTCCGTTTTTGACCCAGCCTCCTCAAAGCTGTCACACGTGCATCACTGTGAGTGGCACAATACAAATGAGTAGTCTTCTTTTTTAGAGAGCCAAAATGAGTCTCTACCGTGAGGTGTCTTCAGCTTCTTTGTAGTGATGACAAGTTCAAAAGGCTGATTCCTCTCATGGAAAGGAGTTCGTGTGGACTGATCGTTGAAAAGGGAAAGGCTCTCTATAATCCCTCCCTACCTCTCTCACTTTCACTCAGACTCTCTTTTTTCCTCGTGTTCTCCCTCCCCTTGGGTGGGTGGGCAGACAGCGTCACATTCAGTGGAAATAAAGAAAAAATGTACGAGTCAATAGCAGACGGGTATGAACTCCACAATCTTGTTTTTTTTCCACTCCCAACGGCTGCACAACTAAGCCTTAGCAATTAGCGTGCGCACGCATTCTCATTCACACCTTTCAATATTCACACCCTTTCACCAAATTAAATTGGGAAAGTGCACTTACAAAGGCTCGCAGGTTTGTTTTCACTCTGCGAGTGTTATGTCAGTTAGCAAAGGAACATGGTGTTTTTATTTAAATATGCTGTCGAAAACAAGGCTTTTCTGGGCCCGCATAACCTGATTGTGTGCTTGTCCTTGTTTGTATTAATTGGCTGGATGGTGGCTGTTTGTGGAGGAACGTAGATGTGAAATGAGGTTGACTTACAAAAGGAGTTCCGTCTTGAATGGTAATGCGCTGATTTTACCATTGAATCGATCGTTTGGGTGTTCTGGGTACTCTTGTTGACGGATGACAAAGAGCATAATACGGGGAGTCAGCAGCTCTATTTCTTCCCAGGGTTTAATCGATGGCTGCATCCTACAAAGTTTCTTTTTTGATTGGCTTGACAGCATGGCATTCTTATAGCGCTGTGCTTTGCCGAATGCAAGCTGAGAGTGATACCTTGGTTATTGTGGTTATTGGGGACAAGAACCACCCACAAAAATTAAAAATCCTCAAAGTATCATCATACCTTCATAAAAGCCGCCATGGGGCAGACTTACCTTGGAATGACATCATTACAAACTAAGAGTATACCATTGTAACAAAATGATAACTAAACATATACAAATAATAACACACGACACATAATTTCAGTTGAATACAAGGTTTGCCATTAAAAGACAACACAATTGGAGGGCTACTTTTAGTGTAAGAAAGAAATTGAGGGTCTTGCTAGCTACGTGCTAGCATCGGGTGCCCTCATATGAGCAAAGTCTCCTCAATGATTATATTAAAAGTCCCAAATGTAGCACTTTCCCACAAGTTGTAGCTCCAGATCATTCACTTAATGGGTAATGGATCTGGCATTGGTGAGATACAAGCTTCGCAGGGGTAGGTTGTGAGGGTTGTTAGCCTAGCTGTAGCAGTAGGCTGCACCTGCAGCCTTAGTATTGCCTTCTCAACACCGCCTGAGTCGCTTCTTAAACTCGATAATAATCAACTGAGCACCCGCTGGTGATGACTATTTCTTTGCGCTTTTTTAACTTTCCTCCTAGTCCGATTTAATTGATGATTCTATTTTCAATGTAACCTGCTGGGTAAAGCTTGTTTTGGGAGGCAGACACTTGTGCGCCAGCCCTTCTGTTGGACTGACAGTATATACTGGCCTATCAAAGTCACTCACACAGACAAGTAACACCCACCCAATACAGAGAGCCCTCCCTAAATCTGCCCCTGCTTTCTGCGGTCTATCAGAATACAAAGCATGATACGTTGATATCAATGACTACAAAGACTATTAAAAATATGTGACACAGGGAAACGGTGATAATCGAAGTGCGAAGTAGCAAGGGGTCTCTGTATTATTATATTTGGCCAGAAATTTTGCTTCACGTGCTAGCTTCTGAACCAGAAACATAAATTGTTTTCTTCACTAAAAACTAGCAATGTTGTCTTTTGCGCCTGTTACGGTAGTTTATTAATCATTTTGCTGAATCATTACTCGAACCGCAAACACAAAAAACTCTAGTATGACCTAGGACTTGTGAATTATGTATTCCCAATTATTGTGTTTTGACATAGATTTCGACTTAACATCCACCTTGCTTGCAAATTTGAGCCCGCTTGAAAACAATGCGTTTACAAATTGTCTTTTTCCATTGAAACATCAAAATGACCCTACTCTTTGCCTAACACAACAAACGTAGATTTTTTAGTATTTTCATGTTCACATTAACTGTGTATAGTCATTAGTGCCTTATTGATGGTAAAATTTGGTACACAATTATAAACGGTGACAGGAAATGTGAGACAATAAATGTGATGAATTGCATGTCTACACACTTTTGTGCATCTCTGTCTCTGTGGTGGTCTTCTAATTACAAGCATTTAGCAGTCATTCTCAACTGCACTCAATCAGATTTACAAGCAGGACGACGAAGACTGAGTGCACTGCAATTACTTTTTTCTTCTCCGCTTTTTCATTTAGCTTGCCCAACGATGATGCTCATTACTTGGATCTCCCTCCCAAAAAGCCCAGGATGTGTTTTGCACAGCTGTGGGAGCTGAATGAATTAAATTACAAATAAAAATCCTGCAGAATAGTGTGCTTTTTCTCTTTATAGCGGTGAATTATTCATTAAGGAGCAGTAAGAGCTCCTGGTGAAACACAGAGTCACTGACTGCTGTGAAGCTGGCATGGCAACCACTTAAAATAGGGTCCTGTATGATCGAAGAGCTGTCAGTCTAGCCTTTAATCATTCCAGTAGCCTTTCTTTTGCATACTGTAGATTCTACATGTGTGTACATCTTTTAATGAACCCGATTTAACAGGTGTCAGAAAGTTACTTTAAAAAAAGAACTCCTAAAATATGTCTGTACTTTGTTGTTGTGTCATCAGGCGTGTCTTGATTAGTATGGGTCAAACATTGTCATCAAAATTGCAAATAATCCATGTTCACATTCATCATTATTCTAAGGAAGTAATAGAATGAATAACTTACTTTTTTGAATGAGTGGCTACATTTTATCTTGTTATTCTGTTGTAGAAATGCAGGTCCAGCTAATCAGAACAGATTGTTGTAAAATGACGTTCATGGTAATGAACGGAATCATTGCATTTCCCTAATGAGGCAGCTTCTGGACTTTCCAGATGAGGGCCAATGAAGTTACACGCAGGGTTTCAGATTTCTAGGCACAAAGACATCACTTTTCAGGAACACAAGGAAGCATTCTAAGCGGGAGTTCTTTTCTACACTTCAGAATAATGATTAATTTTAGAAAATAACACTCCCATGGTCAAACAAGAATGGTATCAATTTGCTATTGACAACACGAATGACTAAAATCGGACATGTGAGGTATTTTTGACCGCAGTGGTACATAGTGTAATATTATTTTTGTTGCTTCCTTTTTGGTGTATTTTTGTTGGTGTAAACTTTTGAGTGTTAAGACATATGTTGAAAATGAACAAAAGCTAGTCTCGGTTAACAAAAATCAATCCTCATCTTAACATTGTTAGAGAATACATGATGTAGGCATTTAATAAAAATTTCTGAGTGTGCGGTACACCAGTAAAAATTTTGCTTCTCTCACAAATTACATTTTCCATAATTGTACCCCCTGAAAGTATTCAGTCGCTAGAGCTTTCAATAACACAGACAGCCACCGATAAATTGCACCCATCAGTTTGCATTCCAATAACTGGAGCATCTCCCATCAAGAATGACTGTGCCTAAATTAAGCAACCATATTATTACCTCTTTGCTTGTACAAGGAGGACCATCTTGGCTCATGACAGAGGTTATGGTTAGGCCAAATTAATGATCACACGCAGAACAAAATGTGCTTTCAAGGTAAATCAACGACGGCATGGAAGTAATCTGTTTTCATTACTGCTGTATTGATTATGTGTCTTTTAGGCTTTGTACAGATTTTCTCCAAACTAATTGCAACACATCATACAGCTAGGGTTATTCTACACTAAGGAATTAACGTGGCCATTCCCGGCTGAAAAACGCAACATACTTATCGGTTACGGTGTTTTTATTGTGTTTGAACCTGCATTAGTGTGGAGTAGAATGTTTGCCAGGTACTGTATCTTTTGTTGTGTGGATGGATGGGGAGGGGAAAACTGGAGGCTGGGTGGGCGGCCGGCTGTTTTCTGTGCCAAACATTAGGAATGTCAGAGCTGCAAGCATAAGGCCTTGGAAGAGATGGAGGCATGGGTTGAGTGTGAGGGGGTGGGTATCTTCGTATCTCGCTCTCTCTCTCTTCCTCTCATTATCATTATTGTCTTCAATCTTTTCATCCTTGACTCAGAGCTATACTTTAAGAATGTATAAGCGCTCTTGTTTTAAGCTACAGAAATGATACTGTGAAATAACAAGGCCGTTTGCGAAAATTAAAGTTGCATTTCTGATTTTGGAATGATGGTGTTAAAAGCTTTTTCTAAATTATGCCTGCTTAGATGAGTACGATGTCCCCTGATTTATGAGTTATGCCCATGAATGTGTGTGAGTTAGGCCTGGGTGATACTACCAAAATTGTTATCACAATAAAACATTCGTTATTGGTCAATATTGATAAATATCGCGATGGCTATCACATTTTTTTTTTCCTTTCCACATTTTGAGTCTAATTTTTGCTCCTGAGTGAAAGTTGACAAAATCCCATGGAGCTTAAACCAATCTGTAATTTCAAAAGAAGGGGGTATGACAACCGATTACCACAGCATTTCACAAAAATGAAAATTAAACAAATTAATTCAGACGCTGCTCTACTTACGAACAAGATTCTGGACGATCGTAAGTTGAATTTGCTCGTAAGTTGCTTCAGTGCTATATTTTGTATGTTTTTAAGGTTTATATAAATGTGTTTAAGGCTTGTAATAGTCACCTGTATTGTTTTGTACTAAAAAAATAAACATTTCATAAAATGATATGCTCTATAAAGATAAATAAAGTTGAGTTTAACTTGCTTTTGGAAGATGCGCTTCAAGATGTCCTCCACCGTGGTAAATAGTGGCCGAAAAAAACGTTCCGACCATTTTCTCAACCGCATCAACCTTTCTTACTCCACTTTCATTTAAAAAGAAATGGCTCGCCTCTTCTTTACACTTTACACCAACTATATTGAATGGATGTACGAGATATTGAACAATAAGAACGTCAAAGTTCTTAGCGCGCTACAGATACAGTACAGTATGTTTTCATACAAACTAGGAAGTAGAGGCCGGATTTCTTCTTCGGGGTGGATGCTGGGTGACACCTCACAGTGCCACTGCACGCCGGTAGCGTCAGAAAGAAGCACTACAGTAATGTCCTCTACTCGTAAAAAGGTGCACACAATACAAAATCTGACTTACAGCAATGTCCGGATATCTTTCAACATCACAATTTACGTAAGTCAAATGGTCGTAAGTAGGGGAGCGTCTGTACGTTCTCAGAGGGGGAGCTGGTTGCAGGGATACACAGGTAGCGCCTTTCAGCCTGGTTCACTCGTGGAAATATTTTTAATGGGGCCCTGTGCTTGTTGAACGTCTGCGAGCACTCGTTTGGGGCTGAATTGTTTTTCCTTAAGCGTATTCTAGAAGGCGATACTGTTTTAAATGGTGGGAAAAGTTTGTTGTGATTCTTGTCTTGGTTGGCACATGTTGTCGACAAAGTTTGCAGTGAACGTTGCGCATGTAGATTTCACCCTATGTGAGCTTCTATAGCGCTCTTCCTGCGAAATGATTGACTGGTCCGCGTCCCCTTTTTTGTCTCCTGAATGATAATCTGGAACTGACGTTTTCATTGCTTAGTGCCCCCATTTTTTCCAGTGGTCGGGTGGTAATAACAGTTTAAATGATCAACTTTTATTAAACGTTTTATTTATCGTGGCAAAAGTTACACGACTTTAATTACCATTGTAGTTTTATCGCCCGGGTCTAGTGTCAGCTTTTATCAGTTCAGTTCAAAGACCCTGGTCCAATTTGTAGTTGCTTTTTTTGTTGCTGAATGTTGGACATGATACATCAGGCTCCATGATGGGGCTTTTGTTCCTCTTGTTTTGCAATAAAAGAGCTAGGCAATAAATATAATAAAGTAGATTACAATTTTGTAAATCTAAAAATGTTGTTTTATTCAAAGCTGGTGCTCATAACCAATGTTGGGCACATTATTTAAAAAAAATAATTAGTTACTCCTTACTTCTTCCAGAAAATAACTTCAGGAACTGAATTACTCTAGCGTAAAAGTAACTAGTTACCAGGGAAAGTAACTATTTCTGTTATTTCACAAAGTTTTTGTCTGTCAAAGAGTTTGAAATTTTCATTTGAATAGAGAAGAACAGACAGGTAGTTGTGTTATAGAACCTTATGATATTTGTAGCAACTCACAGGCAACAGATTTATCCTACACTTGACTCGCTACAACGGGTCAGGTGTATCGACATTTCGTTCTGTGTACATTGTTACAAAGAATGACAATACAAAGGAAATTATTATTATTATTATTATTAAGAGCAACATAAATAAACAGTAAATAATATAATAAAATAACAATAAGCAGTAAACAATATAAAGTGAGTTTATCAAGTCTCACTTTCACAACCTTAGAAACCTGGTCAAGTAGACATATACTACTGTACTTCAAATATTTTGTTCGCCAAAAAGTTAACCATAAAACAATATAAAGTGAGTTTCACTCTATTGAATAAATCACAATCTAGTGAGACAACTGCTCAAGTAGACATATGTTACTGTTCAAGTATTTTTTAAAGACATATTTACAATCAATGCTACATACTTAACTGTAGTTGGACAAGCTATTGGTAACTGTTTGTTAAAACTCATTTAAAATCAGCTATTGTTTTCAAACTCATTGCACAGAATGCTATTACATGCAACATTGCAAATGGGACTGGTTCTAAAAAAACAGTAGTAAATCAGATTGGACGTAAGTCAAACTCTTTTGCAATGGTACCATCTGCCACTGAGATGTGTTCTAGTTACTAAGCGTCGTGGTAGATTGCTGCTGAAGAGTGTGATGCTGACTGACTGCCAAAACTGATATGGGATGACCTTCTGCGAAAAAAATAAACATCTGCTAACAATGGTAATAAGTATAAGTAGATATGTGGTTAGGTCATAAGTCGGATTTTACTTGCAAACATATGTTGGGTTAGGTAGATTTTTTTTTTTTTTAAGTTAAAATTAATTCAAATGACAAACACCCACGATGGGATTTTAGTTGATAGCCAAATTGCTCAACCGATCTATGAAGACAGTTAAGTACAGACCGTTAATTGTTTTATAGGTATGTATTTTTACCTTTTGGGGCAAGTAAACGGTCCTGAGAAAGATGTACGGTTTTTGATGATAAATTATTGTAGCGTCTGGAAGACAGCTGAAAGAAAGGCGGCGTTTTAGGAACACGTCGCTTTATTTGTCAACTGGTTACTGTAGGCTGTAACCAACGCACCACAAAAAACAATAACACAACGCGACTATCGGATGCTGTTTGTAACTTCCACACCTATTTTCTCCCATTCACACACACCAGTTCCCAGGCACATTCTCTTGACAAGCCAACCTCTCACCTTAGCCATTCACAACTCAGACTTACAGATGCATTCAGGTAACAAAAAAGGTAGGAATTTACAGAACATGTTAACATCAAACATTTGTATAGCAGCAGAGCTGCTACATTACATTTTTCATAATTATTTGATTGTAGAACTTCGGGAACTATTTAAAGATATGTATGTATACATTTAATCAGCTTTCACAAACAGAGTTGTTCTCATATCGCTTGTTAAATGCATGATTTATGTATCACGTCCTTTGTGCTACTTCATTTTTTTGGTGTACTTTTAATCAAGTCTTTGCCGGTGGAAAGAATTGATACAATTGAATAAAAATCTGAACAATTTATGAAAATATGTGATCCTTAAACAAATTGAACAACGGAACAGTCGGTTCGATTTATTTCAGGTTTTTAAACTTTTTGTATGATAATTAGAACGGTACTGCCACTATACTGTTATTTTTTTATATTTGAATCACCATAGACCTGAGCTCTCTGTAAGATGATTGAAGCATTTGATAAGGTTTTTGGTTTACCATTAAATTGTAGCCCCCAAGGTTAACGGGACCAAAACATGTTAAGACCCAGGTTTTTGACCACTTCCTTTCCAACAATTACTTACTTGAAACTGAGTCTTGCAGGCATTTCTTGTATATTGTATTGGCCCAAGCTTAGATTTATCACTGGAGATTTTTATAGTGAAGCCTACATGCTGGTCTTTTTTAAAGTCTCAAGAGTCACTCCCCCACAACAAAGCCTTGAGATCTTTTCTGTGGCCCCACTACTTGCCAACCATTTTCAGTTGTTGACTTGATTCCACGCATGTTGTATGTGGGCGACGTTTTGGCCTTGTTTTAGCTGCCATGTTTCAGCCAACCGTTTTCTAATTGCCTGCTTGGGGAAAAAAAGAGACCCTTTGCTCTCCTTGTGACCCAAATGTTTTTCTTTCCTCAAGGAGCTTGATGTTTCTGATCTGTAATGATTTTTCCTCGCATTATTCAACCCCTTTTTGTCGTTTGTATAATTCTCAGTATATCCTTCATAGATCTTTAGCTATTCTTGCATATTTTCCAATTGCGGAAGACCCTTGTAGTCGGAAAACAAGAGGCGAAAGTCTGATGTAGCAGTATGGATGGGTCAGAGGGTAGGTCTGCCTTGCATGAAGTCATCGCCTGGTCTACCAATCTGTGTTCCTCCACCTGAGTCAGTTTCACGGAGATTAATGTTAATTTTTGTAAACTAAGAAAAAAAGAGTGGGATTGACTAAGGCAAGAAAGAGTTGTTAACAAGGACACCAGCCTCTATCACAGGAGTCGGGAACCTTTTTGACCCAAAACCATAAAGGAAAGTAAATATTTTTTATGGGCCAAACCATATATTTTAGGACAACATTCGACGAAACCAGCAAATTCGTTATATCATTACTGCACCTACCTGCAACACAACACCCTTGGCCTTCTCCACAAACATTACAGAAACTTCACTTAAAACACTCGGAACCGTATCAACACATAAAACACTCCAGCGACTTGTACTGGTGTTCCTCCGATGGCATCACAGCTCAAGATGAAGTCAAGAAATGCTGTCTTTAGATTACAACAGCTCCGAAATTTGGAATGTACCGATGAATTATATATAACTTCATTCAAAAACCAAGTACTATTTCCTCACATTTTACATGTTTAAGAATTTGGGATTACCTTTTAAGTGCTAATGGCCTCGAAGCTCAGAACTCGCTTTGATTGAACCGAATGTGACACACAAAGTTTCACAGCATGTGGTGGTTGCCATGGTGACCACAGCACTTGAACCTGCACTAAATGATTCAAGGATATGATGTTAATCAAAAGAGCGGTGGCAGGCTGCTATCATATTCCAGCCTGCAAATTTAAGTCAACAAACGTGTGCACTGAGCATATGCGTGCACGGTCCCGATTTACCCGGTGAGTCACTACAACATCTAGGTGCCACCTTTTTGGGGTCTTAAGTATCACCATCTGGTTTGCGTCTGAGCATAAGCGGGGAAGTAGAGGGGTGTTAAGATACATTCACACACTGCTTATTTGTGGGGGAAGCTTATTAGTCCTGTAATTTAAAGCTTAAGCTTTAGTGGTCTCCTCTGAGTTACTTCTACTCTCTGTTCCTTTCTCAATATGTCAGAAAAACTTTCCCCTGTAATATATCCGCAGGCAGCCACACCGAATGACTTTCATTGCCTGAGGGAGATCTCCGTGTTACTTTCCCTTTAATGGATTGGACTTGCAGCAGTAATCCATTTTACCTTCCTCCCCTGAATAATAAGGCTCAGGCACCTCAATACAATCAATCAATAGTTGTACTCGTTCTACTAAGCGATCTAAGAGTAAATGGAACAAAAAGTTTTCATCTATTCATTAAATGTAACCTAAAAAAACTATGTAAAAAACTTTAAGGGTGAATATCTTACAGGAAATGGGGTAGAGAAATACAGTATTCAAATTGTTAAATGTTAATCATTAAAAACCTGTTATAATAGGTACTGTATTTTCACGACCATATCTAGCACATAAAAGTGTGCGTGAGAGGACCCGTGACGTCACACATATTGTATTGTCAGCGGAAGTGCTCATGGATGCTAACGTCGTGGAGTACCTAGAACTCTAAAATCTATAAAATTTTAAATCCAAATGAAATGCTTTGGTGTGACCTCAAAGTCACATGTCAGCAAACCATCCAATATGGCAGATTTGAAACAATTTTACAAAGAGTGGACGAAAATACCTCCCCAGCGTTGTGAATGACTTGCTACCACTTATCGCAAACGTTAAGATTCCTGTTATCGCTGCCAAAGGCGGCCCAACTTTAGGTTCAAGGGGCAATTACTTTCTCACATAGGGCCGGATAGGTTTTGATTTTTTTGGGATGAGTTATCTGGACCATTGGTGAAGTGTCAGTGTCCTCATTGCCACAACTATGGTTCGATTCCCATTGCATACTATGTTTTGCGATTTTGGTCAGCGACACTTATCGACTGTTCAATCATTGCATCAGAACATTCGTACACAGTACATGGGTAAAATGCCCAATGGTTATAGAAGAATAGCTCTTTCATGCGCCTTATAGTCTGGTGCGCCTTGTGTATCGAAAATATGACAAAAGACTATATTTTGGGAGGTGCGCCTTATCTGATGTGCTTTATAGTGCAGAAAATACGGTAATGTAAAGTGTAGAAAATGCATTTTATATTTCAGTATTCTTCTCTACTAAAATAATGTTGCTCTCTGAACATGGTAAAATAATCTACAGAATCAACCCCCAAAACAAAAAGAGCCACCTTGAAGCGTGGCAACAGTTGGCATGTTCTGACAGGGATCCTGCTGCGCCTCCATCGTCACGGAATGCCATCACGCAGAGAGGACCTCAAGCTTCACACTTTTTTTTTGCCTCGCCTACACGTTTGAAATTTTGCGACAGGGTGACGTTGACACAAGGATCCCTCGTCGAGTCATTCCCACGTCAGAGGACTCCGTCTCCTCCACAGGTCATCTGAACCGCTTGCAGCACGAGGAGTGTAAAATGTCTCCGCTTCTTACTCGCTGTGAAAGTCCATATCCAGAAATAGAACAGCAAAACGAGCATTGTACTGTATTTTCCGGACTATTTGGTGCACCTAAAAACCCCAAATTGGCCAGAAATTCACCTTTTATCTCGCCTTATGTACAGGAGAGTTCAGTGGATAAGACGAGATGTGTATACAGTATTTAGATGTGTGCATTACTACACGAGGTTTCACAGTAAACTACCATATTTATGCAATGATTGATCTCTGGAAAAACATTACTGACCAAAATCAGTAAAAAATTTAATCAGTTCACGGCAGTGACCTTATTTGTAGTATATTGAATATAACGGGAATTGAACCTGGATCTTGGTGGTAAAAGCGCCAAATCCTAACCCTAACCCTAGGCCTAACCTAGTCTAGGGATGTAGATGACATATGAAAATGCAATAATTTCATCTCATTTTACACTATTTTTACCAACTGTGCCCGAACAAAATGTTAAAGAGAATGGAGAAAACAGAGAGTCGTCCTGAAAAATGTAAACGTCAGATATTTAGTACAAGTGCTTGAAGTCCTAGAAAAGGCTTGAATTTTATGTGTTTTCAAAGTATGAAAATGTCTTCAGTTTTGGGTGAAGTGCTTGTAAATGTTTGAAATTGTTGTCATGTTCCTTAGCAGTCTCACCTGATAGACCACACATAAAAAGAAGAAAAATGAGTCTTCTCAAAAGTGATGCTTACAAATGACGTCTGATCTGGTGAGTTCACTTTGCTATTGCATTTCTTCTTTCATCGTGACTAACTGCAGCTAGCAACAGTTTGTATGGCGTTGTCATTTGAAGCGTCATCGCCCCCTACAAGTGCATCAGGACATGTGCATCTGGAATATGTTGGGTAATGGTGAATTTGGAAATTTGGGCTTTGAAAGTGCTTAAAATTGCTTGAATTTGGGCATGAAAAAGCTGCATTTGTTTCTGGCACGGTGAGTAAAAAATGGGTGAAAATAAGATAAAATGAATGCCTTTTCGTCAAGTCAAGTCATTTTTATTTGTATGGCCCTAAATCACGAAGAGTCTCAAAGGGCTTCACAGATTATTACACTATATTACACAGACTATTTTTCAGCCGACGAGAAGAGTAGGTTATTCATATGCTATGGAGTAGAAGTGAGTTTTAAGCTTAGATTTAAACATTTCCACTGAGGTTGCAGATCGGATCTCAGGGGGAAGAGCATTCCACAGCACCGGTGCCCGGATGGAGAACGCTCTCGAACCAGCAGAACACTTCTTTGCTCTTGGGATCACCAGAAGACCGGCACTCTCAGATCGTAGGCTTCGGACCGGGACATAGGGGCAAATCAGATCTGAAAGATAAGAGGGAGCAAGTCCATGTATGATTTTGTATAATACTAAGAGAACCTTGAAATCACATCTAAGGCTAACTGGGAGCCAATGCAGGTTAGCCAAAATCGGTGTGATGTGATCGTACTTTTTTGTCCTAGTTAAAAGCCTCGCTGCGGCATTTTGTACCAGCTGAAGAGACTTGATTCTAGACTTCGGGAGACCAGAGAGTAGTGCATTACAGTAATCAAGACGGGAGGTAACAAACGCATGAATTATAATTTCCGCATCCGACTGAGACAGTATTGAACGGATTTTAGCAATTTTACGAAGATGGAAGAAAGCGGTTCTAGTAATTTTCTTTACATGCGTTTCAAAGGATAGATCAGGGTCAAATATGTCACCTAAATTTTTAACTGAGTCACTCTGTGTGATGTGACATTTGTCAATGTTCACAGCAGTTTTTGAGAATAAGTCACGGCATTTAGATGGACCAATGACTAACATTTCGGTCTTTTCAGAGTTAAGACGCAAGAAATTGAGTGACATCCACTCTTTTATCTCAATGAGGCAGGCCTCCAAATTTCCACAGTTCGTACGTTCTCTGAATCACTAGAGGTGGTTAAATTTTGGTGGTCTCACTGCTGTCACATGAGTTAGTTTCCTGTTCAATACTATGAATTGCGAGTTTGGTCATAGTCATTTTTTTTTCGACCCATCAGTCATTGCACTAATGAACAATGGTATTGCTAGCGCTTATCGTAGTTTTAATCCCATTCACGTTAACGTATGACAAACTATTTTTCAGTAGGGGGCGCCTAATAAATCCGGTGCCCTTTTATAGTGCGTAAAACATGGCACTTGATTCTATTACGAAAAATACAACTGTAGAAAAAAAGAGGTCTATTCAACTCGGTTTGTTATTGTTTTAGGCGGTACAGAAACCCACAAACAGCTGGGCTGGATTTTCCCGGGAGAGTTCATTCGGCTATAGCAAGATGTTCTGTAAATAGCGTTATGATGTCAGCAGGCAGCTGCATGTGATCGAAAGCTCATTGTTGGCAGACTGGTTACTGTTTCCTCACATCTAAATTGGAAGCCTAAAATTTTGAACACTTTTTTTGGTTCTCTGAAATTAAAAATTGATAAGTGGGGCCAAGGAACACAAAAAGAAAACACGTTTATCAACCTTCCACTCAAATCCATCAAAAGACTCCTAATATAGTGTTTGTATTTAAATCTTGCTCCTTAAATTTTGAGAAAACCGATTTCCCTAAAAGACTCCACAGTGTAATACAATCAATACCTAACCCAGTAATGGAAAATATTGCCCATTTTAAGTATACTGTATATTTCTTAACGATATTTTTATAGGATGATTTTTCATATTAGAAAAACATCTAGCTAATAGTAGATAATTATAATCATTTTAAAATGTATTTGTTACCAAGGTGTAAACGAAATACCTGGAATTGGCAAATACATATGCCGGTTGTAGTTATTTTCCTCATTTTGAGTGCAAATTTCCTTATTTCACAAGAAAAACAGGTTGAAATATATCAAAATTTGAAAAATGACATTAAGATCATCCACATTTTCGGCCAAATGGATAGTTTTTTGCAATGTAGATTTTCGCTCGAGTAAAATACTTTGAGATACAATCTCATGCCTCTTCCTATGTCATCTACATCCCTGGTGGTGCAGTGATTCGGATTTGGCGCTCTCACCACTGGAATCTGGGTTTCACTCCTGTGACATCCAATGTTGTGCAAATTTGGTCAGCTGTATTTTTCGACTGATCAATCATTGTTCAAATATGGTAATATACTACCTTAATACCTTGTGTATAATGCACACTAAAACGTTGAGTTATTTTTTGTGTAAAACATTTTGAATTTTGAATTTTCAGCAACTGTACCTGGGGAGGGGGTGGAGAGAGAAATACAGTCAATGCTGTCACAGCAGAGCGTTCGCTAAATGACTGATTTACAGCTACTAGTATTCCCAGGTGGTCTCCGATCCAAGTAGGAACCTAGCCCGACACTGCTTAGCTTCCCGAGTGTGTGTATGGCCGTTAATAGGCATCTTTTTTTTTTTTGTTATCTATTCCTGTGCGCCCCTGTACCAGACTAACCACGGCCTGATGCTGGTGGTTGCTGACCACTGAACAAAATATTAGAACATGTTTGGGTTAACTGGAATTTCTAATTATGAATATAAGTGAAATCTATAAAGAACACATCAAACAGGATTAGAGCGTCAACATGTCTTGTAGAGTGAAAGCTGTGGGTCTTTAAAAAGCCGGTTTCATATTTGTTTTGATTTTGAGTTTGCATTTAAATGCCCACGAAACAGCCTGTAATTGCATCAGACCATTTCACATGCCCATTTACCGCACCACAACACCCTGGTGCGCATCAGTAACGGTTGTCTTGTTGCACCGTGCTAATTATTTCTTTGTGTCGAATGCAGCTGGCGTCTGAATGTGGTGTCCCCTAAGAAAGAAAAAAAGTGGTTTTGTTGTTGCAAAGATTTGTGACAAGTCCTATATAATGATGTGCCAACTTTGTGGTTGCAGATGAAATCAGCCTGGAGGGGGTTGTGGTGCACAGAGCCGAATGCAAACCTGTCGTTACTGACAACTACATGAAGCTCAAGAAGTGAGTTGGCTGCCACATGTCGTAGGGAGTAAACACGTGATAAGAAATGCGTCACATTTTTTTCCTCGGATTTGAGAAATCTCAATGTGACTGAATAGTCTTATATAGAATACAAATGCAATTATGAACCAGACCGTGAGAATGCTGGAACTTCACAAAAGGACTTTTAAGGTGTGCTGCTTTTCATATTATGACTTAAAGATGATTATATAGGGGGCAATTATAACACACACATTTATAATATGAAATATATATATATGTTATTGTATAATATAATAGTCACACACGTTTTTGTTCCCACAAATGTTCATCTTCTTTCAAAGGGAATCTGCTATTCAGGGTAGATTACTATAGCAACTGCATCACGACAGATGTGCCACTACAATGCCGTCCAATGCAAACACAACACATTTTGCTTTATTTCAGACCTTTTTGCTGTAGTCCATTTCTCGCTGAAAGGAATGGTCTTGCTGGGGGTGGTGTTGAGGGGGCCACAGAATGTGTCCCAAATGCCCACTGATCATTTGCTTTGGACGCTGCTCAGACATTACAGATGGCCATATTTCAGTACAGTACACAGTGATCTGTCCAACAAATGTTCCTTCATTAAGGCAGACAACCAAGTTCATTAAGGCCTTTTATTCAAAATCAAGGATGTCTCACTCAATTTACTCCACGGGCCGCCTGAGTTAAGTTCCAGTCAAAGTGGGGCCACATCGCATCAAACATTCCACTTTTCCCAAATATCTTATTTCTGCACAAATTAAGATCTAAAGATGAAAAATAACTGTAATAACTCTCTCTGTGTCACTCTGTGTGTCTCTTTCTCTCTGCCTCTCTCTCTCTCTTTCTTTCTTTCTTTCTTTCTCTTTCTTTCTCTCTTTCTTTCTCTTTCTCTGATGCTTCTCTCAGGAGCAACCTACCAACAACAGTCTTTCAAATACCACGTTTAAAACCAACTTTAATTTGTTGGTGTTGATTAGGGTGCCTTGACACAAAACCCAGCTGAAGACACTCAGGGAGATCTAAAGAACTGTTAACTGTTTTAATTTTCACAAAAATTGGTTTAGTCGTTTTTAGAGCCTATAAGCCACATACACGCACGCGCGCGCATGCACGCAATGGGATTTATAAATACGTTTAGATTTAGATAGATAAATTACGAAATATATTCCTTAGTTCTTTGTTTTTTACACATCTGTCTTTTTATTTAACTAACAATATATATTTGTTTCATTCTACTATTTTTTTAATCATTTATTTGACAAAATAAGAAAAGTAATACCGTATTTTCCCGCACTTTAATGTCTGGACTATAGGGCACATGAAATGAGAATACAGTTAGAGCTACCACGTGTGTGCAATATATTAAAGCAATGCATTAATATGTGCTGTTCACCAAAATTGCAAAACATTGTATGCAAGGCGAATTAAAAACCAGTTGTGACAGCGCCATATATTTTTCATATATAAAACTCCGAAACCTAACCAGTTGACCAATGGTGATACTGATGGCATATATTTTACTCATAATGCTAGAAACGAATTTTAGAGAATGGAAAGGCGAAGTTAGGACAAATTTAAAAGATATAAACGCAAAAAGGCACAAAGAGGGAAACAACTCTTTGGTGTATCTAATGCTGATACGGACTTTCCGCTTATGTTATATTTTGCAGGGAACTTTGTTTTTGCCATTCTTTAACATTTGTTTTAGGCACCGAGTTAAAATAGTGTGATAATAATATAATGTCTAATGCCTTATCCTATGTCACTGGTGCTCCTGTGGTTAGGATTCGGCACTCTCATCAGCGCAACACAGGTTTGATTTCCGTTGCTTCTAATGTTTTGCCATTGCGGTCGGGGATTAATTATTGCATAAGTACAGTGATATACTACTGTAAAACCTTGTGTATTACGTGCAACCAAATATTGAGTTATATTTTTAGGTGTAAAAAATGCACATTATACGTGAATAAATTAATAATATTTGTATGGCTGTTAAAGCCTGTGGCTAAAAATCTGGTGAGGCTGAGTTTCGTACTTAAATTTTAGCATGCTGCTTTTATTCAGGTGCGCACTGTAGTCCGAAATTTACGGTAATATGTATGTGAATCTTTTGCATGTATGTTAGGGTTCAGATGAAAGAATCTCTGAAGCCTCAGCGTTTGTCCCAGCAGCTGGAGAGAGCCATCACCACCGCCTTCAAGCCCGTGGCCAACCACGACTTCAACGTCAGCGCTCCTTCCCGCCCACGTTGCGCATGCCTCGGCGCAACATCATCCCTGACCTGTGTGTGTTTACCAGGTGGAATACGAAAAGAAAAAGAAGTCGGAGGGTAAGATGGTGAGAGCTGAGCGTCAGGTGGTATTAGACATGCTTTTCTCCGCCTTTGAGAAGCATCAGTACTACAACATAAAAGACCTGGTGGACATCACCAAGCAACCTGTGGTGAGCAAAATCGGCACTGACGGGAAAGAGCAAACAAACAAACAGTACAGCCGCCCACCTTGCTTGATTTTTGTGTAGCACTTATGCTGTTAGCCTGTGGGGAGAATAGTTACTGGACTAGTTCCAGGTTTGATCAGTGGTAAAATGCATAAAGGAAACACCAGTTAAAATTCAATAGCTGGCAATTTAATGAACAATGGACAAGACAATTAACAAATAAAATAAATTATAGTAAAAGAACACACTCATTTGGTTT
This sequence comes from Urocampus carinirostris, assembly GCF_059441175.1. Taxonomy (NCBI): domain Eukaryota; kingdom Metazoa; phylum Chordata; class Actinopteri; order Syngnathiformes; family Syngnathidae; genus Urocampus; species Urocampus carinirostris. The sequence continues at coordinate 9,859,760 of NC_142362.1, forward strand.
AAGGTGTTGGGTGAGAAATACTAAATTTCGTTAATCTTGGTTTACTTACACTGTTTTATTTCTATTTCAGTTCAATGACCTGTCATCTACTCAAATTTCGGTTGATAAACTTATTATTAGTAGCAAAATTTACTTTTACGCTTACTGAAAGGATATTAGAGTCAACCTAAATCATTTTTCGTGTCAGAATAATAAACTTCAAATTTCAATGACAGTTCCAGTGTCTGAAACAAAAAGTTACCAGACACCAGGGCAGACAACTCTGAATAGTTACCTGCCCAGCCATAAAGTTGCCTGCCCCATTTTTCACAACTTGAAACACAATAAGATGACTAATCGCAGTATCAAGGATTGATAATCAGAATATATAACAGAACAACATTTCAAAATTAAGTTTATTATAAATCGACTTATAACATTCATTGCATGTATATGACATCGTTGTTTTCCATCAGCAATAGTATGTACCTGTATTTACTCATCTTCATTCATGCAATGTTTGCGTTGCGTCGTCTGCTACAAGCCACGTAAACTCCTCTTTCCACGATGCTTTTAATGTAAGTTTACAATTTGTAGCATCGTAAATTTTGTTAGCTTCTTTTGAATATTTCTTCGGGGTCTGAGGTTTTAGCTTGATTCCAAACCACTTATCCATTTTCCTGTGTTCTCTGTACGTCTACTTTGGAAAAAGGGACGCAAATGCTTGACCTATTAACGCTCGGGAAAGTCCAGAAGCACGAAGGTATTCGATGCAGTCGTCTGATCGGCTGCCGAGTATGCAAATTGCTAAACGAACTGAAATTCTGAAATTTCCAAACCGAACGAAGATTTCAAAATCCGAATAAAGCAAATGTTTGATTTAAAAATAAAAAAAAAACATTGGGGTTTTTTTTCCTTAAAAAAGTTGTCGGACATTTTGTAAGTTGTGCACCCGACGTAAAAGATGATGGATAGATACTTTATTCATCCCCGCAGGGAAATTCACATTTCGTGACGGGCGTCCGGGCAGACGCTATTTCAGACACTGACAGTTCAAAAAATTGACAAGAGGGTTCATCAAATAACCAAAGAAAATATCATTTTGATGCTTTCCAGTTTAGTGATTCTGAAATCCATTGGAAGCTCATGCTGGTTGAGCAGTACACAGTCAGGCAAACTAATTCCTCTTATTCCTACCGTAAACTTGATGTTGAGTTCTATGACGTATCAGATCCTTATTTTATTCTGAATCTGGGGTGAAGCGCCATTCAGATCACCGCAATTTCCAATTGGCCAAGGAATTGAGGTATTTTCCTGGTAAAGAAAAAAACTGGCCTTTTGAAAAAGGCCAACAAAAGAACTGTATTTTATTTTTCATAAAGAATTAACTTTGACTACGTCCAGCCGTCTGCAGATACATGCCAAGGAGCAGGAAAAGGGGCATCTGCTACATACAATAACTTGCAAATTTACCTAGAAAATAATCAAGTCAAGTTGCAATCCAAAAATATGAACGACAAAGACGGCAAATATTAAAAGGCAATCTTAAATTTTATTTAAATGTTTGACTTGACAATTGTTTACAATGAGCAATGTTTTCTTAGTGCATTAAAGCTTCGAAAACTAAAGTTAGTAATACTAGTTCTAGAAGGGTTATTCATTTGATATTGCACCATCACCGGTCGGAGTCCAAATGAAGGTTTTGTTTAAATAGGAGAAGTTGGGTTTTCCAAGCAATGTCTTGCCAGTAATTTCTATTGATAATCGCTGGTCTGTGTTCTGCCCGCAGTGAGCAATGATGTGCTATAGGCTCTTGCCATTGTGTCAGTCTTTTTTTCAAAACTTCATTCAAACAAAGAACAATAAATCGTCGTTCGTTTATTTGAATAACTCATTTAATCCGATAACTGTGACCGTGATCCCTCGTTTTTTTGCGTTGTTTGCGTTCTATAAAGGTCCCGCGATAGTCAAAACATGGTGAAGTGGAAACCTTTATTTATTTGATAGAGAACAAACTCAACAAATTTACAGGTTAAGACATTATTTTAAGAAATGAAAGTATTGTACCTAAGTTTCCCCCCCCACAAATAACTTTTATACTGTCAAATTATAATTTTTAAAATCTTTTTATTTCACGACACAATGTTTTTGCTTCACATGATACTTTGTCGCATTCATGTGGACGTTATGAAAAACTTCATTTACTTTCCTGGGGCTGACAACCCTAAATGTTGAAAAGGAATTGGGTCCGGAGCCGCAAAAAATGAAACGCTTTATAGGCCTTAGAAGTAAGGAACCACTTACAGTGTCTGTATACAGACGCTCCCCTACTTACGACCATTCAACTTACAAAAAACAGTAGATACAAACATTTTTTTCAGGATGTCGAAAAATATTCGAGCATTGCTGTAAGTTAGATTTTGTATTGTGCACCTTTTTCCAAGTACAGGACATTACTGTAGTGCTTATTTCTTCCGCTACCCACGTGTGTCGCTGAGAGAGCTGATCCAGCATCCACCCGGAAGAAGAAATCCGCTTCCTCTTCCTAATCTGTGTGTAAACATACTGTACTGTATCTCAGGAACTTTGAAATTTTTATTGTTTAATAACTCGTGCATCCATTCAGTATGGTTGGTGTAAAGAAGAGGCGAGCTATTTCTTTTGAAATGAAAGTGGAATATGGAAGCTTGATGCGGTTGAGAAAATGGTCTAATCGCTTTTTTTCGGCCAGTTTTTACCACTGGAAGAAGTCGCCTAAATGTTGGAGTCCCAAGTTAAACTTAACTTTATTTATCTTTACAGAGCATATTATTTTATGAAATGTATATTTTATAGTACAAAACAATACAGGTTACTTATACAAGCCTTAAACATACTTATATGAACCTTAAACATACACAATATAGCACTGAAGCAACTTACGAACAAATTCAACTTACGATCTCGTTTGTAAGTAGTGCAGCGTCTGTATTCCTTGGAAAACATTAACGATATGTCCAATTTTTGTTCCTACAAGAACCATATCTTTTTCCATTATCAAACAGTTTTGGAAAAGTGGCAGGGTGCCAGTAGGGTGCGCCAAACAGCTGCATGCAGCTTCAGAGCAAGTTTAGTGGGTCAGAAGTCCAACTTTATCGGTGATAGAGAGCATCTTTATTTGCCTTTTTGTGTTTTTGTCAGTCCAGAGCGATTTGTTGACATAATGGCTTTTAGAGACACTGCTCCAATTTGGACCAGTTCCTTGCTTAGCCCATATGCACTCACATATGGACTGCATTGCTAGCTCCGGATTTGTTCTAGCCAGCAGAGAACAGCAGCGGGTAGGTGCTGATGAGACCTAAAGGTCCTCGGCTCCCTCTGATTGCATCTGATTGCGTAACTGGCGAGTGCTTGAGTGGGAGACAAACGCCGCAAAACACTCCACGCCACCGTTCCTCTCCCTGCACTTGGGTAGCACTCCAATTAACTGAACCCTAGTAACCCAAATGCCGATTGTCAAAAATCTTGCTGTTCGTCAAGCATGGAGACCTCGGCAAGGCCTAACTATCTACACAGCGACACCCAATGGCTGGTTTTTGAACGGCCAGGTAGTGTTATTTTTCTACCACTTACACAATGGCTGGAATGGGGAAAAGTTTCATATTTTTTGTGATTAAAAAGATAACAAAGTATTGCGAATACTACATAAAAAAAGAAAATCATTGTACCTGAAAACTTGGAATCTTTCTAACAACTAGTAGTGTCGTCTAAGTGTTTCAGTGTTAGCAGGCGACTAATTCGTGAGTGTGTTTTTCCTTTTAGGCCGAAAACTGTCGTCATATCCTCCTGACTACCAGAAAAAATGTTATCTTATCACTTATATTTAGAAATCTATGTGAAGTAAAAGAAATACTGCAAAAGAAATGTTTAAAATTATAAGTCTCGTTCCAAAGCTCGATGTGTCCTTTATAGTGGACATCAGAACCTAATAGAGGGGAAATAGAACTTCATTGTTAGTGCCATAAAAATATGAAAACACCAGCTTTAAAAGGTGTTCAACATAACTGTCCATCAATGTTTTACTTATGTTTCCATTACGCTTGAAAACAAAAATCTAGCATTTGGAGCACATAACACATGTTTTATTGTTGCAGCCAGATTGGCGGCACCTTAATGCATGTGTGATAACCCAACATGTCTGAAAGCACTGAGCGTAGTGTCTCAGAGCTGCATTTGGCTGTGGTTTTCATTTTTAACGTCACTTTGCTGCGACTTGCTGCACATCCTGCTTGGCCTTGAGCAATTATCTCTTCACCATGAAGGATTTTAAGTCGAGGAGCTTGTGTGGTTTCTTCCCCTTACACTGACAGTCTCTCTTATACTAAAGCCATGAGTTGGTGAGTGCCAACTGCACACACTGTTCATTTTTAGTGAGGGAGGCCATCCTGTTGAATCTGAACCTTCAACCAGGTCCACATGACCCATCTTTGTTTTAATCCGCAAATTGCCCGTGGTTTTGACCAATGGAAATATCTTTTATCTTTCTTGGACCATCTTCTGTGTGTGTTCTTAAGTCCAATCTCATAGGCACAGGATGCCATGATCATTGGCTTGTTATCCAACCATTTTGACTCCAAGTTCAGGTGTGCCTTGTCTCACTACCATCTCAGTTGACCCTCTTTTTGGACCTTTGGTTCCAGTCGCTGTCATTTCTTTTGTCACCTGGGTGTTAAAGAGGCTGGTGCCTTGGTAAAGAGACTATTAAATAACAGCTTGTTCCGCGTTGCCCTTTCCTCCTGTAGCTGTGAAAGTCGTCTTACCTTGGTAGACCACAAAACTAGACCAGTTGGCGCAGCCGAGACAAATACCTTTTACTCCAGTTTGCTTCGGTTTGGCCGGTACATACTGGAGCACTGGGCATCAACCAGTAAAAGGAACCATTTGCCTGTCAATGCAGAATTTTCCTGTTCTTGGCAGACTGACATCCTTGCCTTCCTTTGCTCAAGAGGGGCCCGATTCTCCGCAAGAAATCTCTTGTTTTTTTTCTTCATCTGAAACCTCTTGGTTGCTTACGAGCTTGATGGAGTTTCTCAATTTGTAAAACGGATTCTGCCATTTTTTTTACTCTTATTATTTAAGGCCCAATAATGAATGATGGGATATAAAAGGGCAAAATGGACAAAACAACTTCAAATCTCCACTACAAAAGACATTTTTAAACACTAAGTTCAAGACTCCAATACACTTAAAATACCTGAAACAACACTTTAACATGTTGAGAAGAGTTTTATTAATAAAATGCCAACAGCAGTTCAAGACAAAATGTGTGAAGTCAAGGTGACAAAGCCCAACCCCTATAAATGTATTATTGGAAAGAGTTGAATGTCCTCTATTGAGCTTCAACTTCATTGTATGCACTGGGTGGGAGATATTTAGGTTTAGAAATGTCCTCTAGAGAGGACAAATTTTAACTACTGGTAGTCAGGAGGATATTAGATTGTTATTAGTCTGATAACTGTCAAACCGACTATTATTGTGTACTCCTCTTTTGTTAGTAACTATGGTCTGCATGTTTAATGATGTTCCTACTGAGTAAAATCATGATTTTGGCAGAACCAGCGGGGAAATGTCTAATAATGCTGCATTCCAAAAAATTAGGAGGTCTGAGTTATCCCACTCGAATGGTACCAGATACAACCCCCCAATGGGTTCCAATTCAATGTAAACTGCAAAGATGGCTTCTCGCGATCAGTTTTTTTTTTATTTTGCACATTAAAAGACATTTGAACCTTCAGCAAGAATATTGTGTTAAGTGAAGTTGTGTTAAATAAGTACAATAATAATGGATTGATAACAATAGTTTACATGATTATATGAATATATTTGTTTTACTATTCACCGTCTGTGTTTCCATGATGATTGTTATTTTGTTGAGTGACATTTGATTGAGGCAACTCAACGAAGTCGGGCTTGCATAAGTTTTCTCCGACTTGGCGACTAGGACCTCACACATAGTGTCATCCCAATGGTATATACTTGGTCGGAGGTTAGAAAACTCCAACTTCCCGCTTTTTTGGAATGCAGCATTACTGCAAATAACACATTGTGTCGATTTTTCTGTGCATGTTAGTGTACATTATGTGGATGTAAAGTTGAAGTGTGAGAACTCGGTCAGGAAATCCAACTGTTAAATTAAAACAAAGCATCATGATTTCTGCCATGTGCTCTGAATGTCAAAGTAAATGTATTCAATGAGATAAATGGCGCTAGTAACTATAACTTTTTGGGAACCAAATGCCTTGTCATCTAATTAATGACATGCATGAATGGATTAACGAGATTCCCACTGTCCAAATGGAGTAAGATGGAAGTGTTGGCAAAATCAGCGGGGACATGTTTAAGAAAGTAACACATTGTGCCTCGATTAAGACTCCATATCTGTCTGTTGCTGTCAATCTCAATCAACGAGCTAGCTGTCAATATGAATGAAATTGGCATTAACCTATACGGGTAAACCAGAAACAACGGTTATCCATTTTAAACTGGACTAATTTGTGTATGAAATGTCTCGCAGACCTACCTGAAAGAGATCATGAGGGAAATTGGTATGTACAACAGCAAAGGCACCCACAAAAGCACTTGGGAGCTTAAAGCCGAGTACAGGCACTACCAGTCGGCTGAGGAGGAAGAGATGCAGACGGTTTGACTTCCATTCACATTATTTTTTTTTCTCAGCTAGGGTAACCCACTGTTGTTACGCTGGTTCGCCTTATTTCTGTCAATGAAAGTTGTTTCTCACTGGAGAGCCCAGTAAAGATACATTCCAACCCCATTAACAGTGTTCATTGCCCACCGTGTAAGATGGAAAACAAGATTTTAATAGTTAAAGGTGTTTAAAATTTGACCGTTTGATGTCGCTGTATTGTGGAGTGCAATTGAAAACGAGTGCTAAAAAGCACAAGGAAAGTCGAGAGTCTCAAAGTGATGAAACGCACCGTTTTTCTTATTTTTTTTTTGCCTAGACTTTTGGGGTAGCCGAAGCAGCAAAATGGCGGTTAATGTCAGCTCCTTCTAAGTGAGCCTCAGGTTAAGCAAATTAATGCAAATTCCCCCACTTACAAATGGATATTAAAAACAAAGTAACGTTTATGTCCGAAGAGCCATTTGGAGGCCCAAAAAGCCGGCTCTTTGAGCCGAAAGAGATGCTTCTTTAAAAAAGACAGAAACTTACACTGCAATGATGTAATCATGTAGCTACATTGATGATTGTGCAGGCGATAATTAAAGTGAACCATATTTGTCTCGGTTTTAATGTTTTAGTGATAAAGAAAATTAATTTAAAAAAATAAGTTATGGACTGTTCAAAACAAAATGAAAAGAAATTACCATTGTGGCCCCTGAGCTAAAGGAGTTTGACACCTCTGCTGTAAAGGATTAATGTGTATGATTTATCTCCTGGTGGTAAAGAAAGTGCTAATGTGGCAGCAAACTTTGCTTGTTTTAGTGTTTTTTGTTTGTTTTTTTACCAAAAAATACAAATTCAAGTAATATTTTTAAAGAATTGAAAGTTACAAAATATTTTTGGACTTTTATTTTTAGTAGACCAAGATATTCCTTAATTCTTTGTTTCCTCTCCTCATTTTTTTTCTAGTATTTTTTTCACTGAAAGCCATAACGGCATCTGCCTAATTTGCCAAGAGATTGTGGCTGTTTTCCAAGAATATCAAGAGGCACGCATGCTAACTACAAAAAAAGCTAAATGGAAACAAATGCTGCAAAAAGCTGAAGCAACTTGGAGCTATTTTGTGAGAGTGTGAGAGCGAGTGTATATGTTATATAGATATATGCAGGGATCAGAATGGAGATTTTCATTTTCAGCTGAAATAGCCAGGGTCCAGGAATAAAGCAGGGCGGAGCCCCCCCCCCTAACCACCCACCCCCCCCCCAACACCCGCGCCGCCACCGCGCCCCCCCCCCCCCCCCTCCCCCAAGCTCCTGGGTTTTAGGCAATTTACTTGTCCAAAACCATGCTTATATTTATCATTTAAGTAACATTTTTAGAAGATTAAAATAATTTGCCCACATAACTGATTTTTTTGTAAATACTGCAAGATAAGTTCAAATGCAGTTCAGAGCAACAATGCGGCCAATTTTTCTAACGGCCGCCAGGGTGCGCCAGAGCAATAAAGGAAAGAGCGAGACAGTCGGATTTTGAATCTGTTTGCTACGCAAGAGAAAAAGTGAAAAAGTCGGAATGCCTTTGGGGTTCAAAAACAGCGGAAATCCGCGGAAAATTCTGATCCCTGTATATGCCTTTGTGAACACCACCACGATGTCAGGGTGGAGAGATGGTAACTGGAGCTGGAATTGATCCTTGGCGGATCTCTCAACCTGGTGCCTCTTTGCCACCTCTTCCTTGAAAAGTTGGCATGGCTCTCTGCTGGTCATTTCTTGCTGCCCTAGTGGCACTCCTACAGTGCCAGTTTTCCCAAGACCCAGTCGTGGCGCTATCTATTACTCCCCTTGGAAAGTGTGATCCTGCAGCCTGACAAGATATGCTGGAGGTGTGCGTTGGTAACATAGTGCATAGTGTGCAGGATTCTTCATTCCGGGATCACTGGTGAAGGTTGCGAAGGCATGGCTTCTCCAACAAAAATACGACTACACAAATGCTACAAAATAACTACAAATCTAAATATTACATTCTTTGATTAAAAACGGGGACCTACTACAGTGATACTCTAGTGCAAAAGTACTAAAGAAATATTACAACAGAAATACTACAAAAAATACAACTACAGTAATAGTACAAATGTACAAGAAAAAATTCTACAAAATACCACTAGTTTGCCCACCCTTGGCTACATGGCTGGCATGGGAAATATTTTAGAAAATAGTTTGTGAATGCATATGTATAGGGGAAAAAAAACATTACTTTTACCATAAGTATTTGCAACAGGCAAAAAGTTTTTTTCCAGTGAATAAATGTACAAATAAAAACATACAAATATATTAAAAAGTGGTCGGCGGCGCCCTCTGTTGGCTGCGGCTGCATCGGCTCGCTACAACGAGTCAGGTGCAATCGACATTTCGTTCTGTGTACATTGTTACACAGAATGACAATACAAGGAAATTATTATTATTATTATTATTATGAAACGTATGTATGAATACGTAAATAAATCGCATAAAACCTTTATGTATAACAAATTAAATTAACTTATGAATCTTGTAATTTATTGCAGAATTAATATTGTAATGTGTTTTCACACAATTGAATGAAATTAGGGGGGCATGTCAAATTGGTTGGTTCGTTACACTTAACGATCAGCAAGTCCACCAATCGACTGATTTGTTCATCGCTAATCAACCAATCGATAAAAAGCTGAGCCTTTTTGACACGCTTTCCCAGTTGAATCATGTTTGTGACATTTAGATATGAATAGTTTGCATTTAAGTCCTGTATTTAGGAGCTATGTGATTTACTTGTCTTATTTGTAGTCGGTTGTATTTCTATGGATGGAATGATTGTCCATAGTATAGAAATAAAATGTTATTTTATTTTTAAAAACACACTTGCCTTATTCTACCGACGTTTGCTTTTTCACATTCTAAATATTATTGCGTATTTAGCATCTCCTAGTGGCGATTTTGGCTACTTGGGGTCGGTGACATTTTCGGTTGCACTTACACGATACAGTAACATCCTCTGTTTAATTGTTAGTGTCCCTTTAATATTTCACCGAATATGTGCTATGACAGCCCGATTTAACCATTTTAAAAATGTTTGAAAATACAATGACTATATGACCAATAGTCATAATTATTCTAATGTTGCTTCTCAGGGTTTATAGACTTTTACATGGCCAAATTCAAGCACTTTTTAGAGGACTTCTTCCAGTACTTAAAGAAATCCAGCATGTTTTTCTTTTGATGACTAAGTTATCTTGCTGCTGGCACATCTATCCATCATCTGCACCCCTTATCCTGAGTAGGGTTGTATATTTTCTGCTTATTGGTGATGTTCCTATCAACATTAAAATGAAAGCCAGTGATTTCAAGCATCCGTACAAACCCTGGAAGATAGTCCAAGTATAGAAATGCCTCTGGTTTTCTTCCGGGTTGGTCTTAGAAATTCAAGTTGATTTGTCAGGCTCGGGCTGGGCTTTAATAACTGCGTGGCGGGTTGGATTTTTCTGACCCACTCTCCCACCATTGAAACAAAGGACACTGAGGGTTGCCTTGGCAATTACCTGGAAGACCAGTGAAAAAGGTGAGAGCTTGACTGCTCTACACACTGCGACCAGAGTCTGCTTGACCCAATGAGCAAAAATGGAACCTGCACACTCCTTCCCAGTTAGCCCGTAAGTTAGCCCTGGGAGGCCATCTTATGCAGGCAGAAAGCACCCAGCTAAAAGGACCCAGTAAAAGCTACTTCTCACTGAAAACAGTGATTTTTGGTCCCAGAACTCTAGACTGCAATCTACCAATCAGACCCCCATGAACCTGCCATACCTGTAATCATGACCAATGCATTCCCCCAAATGTTACAGGTATCAATGAGTTCAATTAAGGTAATAACCATAACGCGCAGTTGTCCATAATACTTTCTACAGTAGAATTAAGCCGATCATATTTTTCTATTCTGATGCCAGCCAAAATCCCAACCAAATAATTGTTCCCAGATTTTTCTTATTTTAGTGTGTTCTATTCAGGTTTCTTCTGTAGATGAGCTCACCAAATTCCTAAAATCAGAGTCTGTGTGTCTTGAAAAGTATGCTAAACTTCAGAATTGTTGTGTAGCCCACTTTCTAAATATTTACAACAGGCCACGAGCCGGAACAAGCCCGTCAAATTACATAGTCTAACCCGCCATAGATTTCAGAGTATGTCGAAAGCAGCAGCAAGACTCAAGGTGGTTACCATTTTTCAAATGAATGCGAACGAGAAATGCTTTGTTAGAAGGTAATGTTGAGCTTAGTGTGGTGAGTTGGTCTAGGTATATAACTGCAGTCATTCTACTCTTAATACAAACCAGTTAAGATGAACCCCCCATTATGAATGTGTCATGTTTAGAAGAAATCCCAATCATCCGTGAATATCACATGTAGATTAAGTTACTAAAAAAGGCTGAAAGATAAAGCAAAATACTGAAAAACAAAAACATGTTTTTTTTACAGGTTCAGGCCACATTCCTGATTTACAACCTTTTCTAACCATTTCCCTGAAAGTGATCAAAACAAATGTGGTGCTCCTACGAGGCAGGGCAAGTTTACTTAATTGAATTCACACATTTAGCTTGATTGGCCAATTGATAATTTAAATAATTTATTGACCCCCGATTTGCTGCAATACTATTACAAAGAAGTTGGCAATCATAAGGTCTCAGATTTATTGTCAAATGAATGGATGACATTTCGAATGAAAGCATGAACCCAGCACACGAAAGAGAGCAGAGTTTGGAAAAAATATGCACTCCTTCAATTTTACTGACCCCAAAAATTCAAACACTGTTTTTGGCAGGCGGGGAAACCATTTAAAAACCATTGTCCGGTGAGCGGTGATGAAATTGAGCACATGATGCATTCTGCTCCTGGGGCGTCCAGGAAGAAGCGGCGGCGGTTTCCGATCAGATTCGTCCGAGTTACTGCAATAACAATCGAATATTTATATAGTTGAGAAATACTTTACACTTGCTACACCCCATGGTCTTTTATCAGGTGACGCGCACTTACGCATTTTTCAGCAATGAGGCCGTCTTTGAAGAAACGCATGAACGGCGTTGAGCCGTCCTCACGGTAGTCCAGAATCGCAGCCATACCGTCCAGGTTGAAGGACTCGCCAACATAAAACTGAAACCCACAAAAATGGCATTCGTTTTTCAAAGACACCGCGACAAAAGTCATCAGCACTATGGCCTACATAGTCCTATTGTAATCTGTTTATTATGAAGGGGCTTAAAAAAAAAAATCACAGAATGGGTCTCTTTTAAAATCAGCAGAATGATCTTATGTAAAACTATCATTTTATAATTATTCAAATAAAACTTAAAAATTAACTGCCGTGGAACAAGACTTCCTTATAAAGGAAAAAAGATCCATGTTTTGCTTCTTCATAATAGAACCAAATCAAACATTTGTTCATCTTTAGGTCTCTCTATTTAAGAGTGCTTCTGTGCGGATTTACCTGCAAATCGCCGAAACCTTCACAGACTTTTTTGACTTCATTGGGGGCTTCTGCGACAAATGTGGACAGACGGTCAGGGTTGTTTTCTTTGAGGTGAGCGGTTACCCTGGGAAAAAGAAGCAAAAGCAGTTGGTAAGGAAAAACACCAACCCCCGAAAAAGGATTCGAGGAAACCCAACAATCGAATCGAACCGGTTAGGGCAGGGTACCCGAAGGCTCGCCAGCCAGACATGGTTTGGAGATGAATCGTATGAATCTGAGTCTTTCCAAATATGATTACTTTTGAACATGCAAACCCATATTTACACTGCTAGAGGAAAGGTTTTGGTCCAGTCACTATAGGGTTCGACACCAACAGACCCCATTTTGACTGTACGGCGGAAAATCAAAATCAAATGTTTACTGTTGAGACACTATGATAAGAACCCACAAAACAAATTGTAAAAATCAAAAAACTCCTGCATAGCACCCAGATATATTTGATTAGGTAAGCGGTAGGAAATGCAAAATGCAGTTTTGATGCAGACTCTATGAAATGGTTAATAGCATTCAAACGTTACTATAATTGGTAATGTGTTTATAACAACCCTGTGGAGGAATTTTGGCCCACTTTTCTTTGCAAAATTTCAAATCTGCAATTTTTTAGGCTTTTTTTTTTAGCATGAACTGCCTGTTTAAGGTCATACCATGGTATCTCAATTGGATTCAAATCAGGACTCAAGACTTGGGCACCCCAGAACTTTCATTTTGTTTTTTAGGCCATTCAGAGGTGAACTTGCTTGTGTGTTTCAGCCGATTGATCCAAGAGTTCTTAAAATTGTAGGCACCAACTGATGTTTGGACAACCTTCAGATCCCCTGATAAAGACCAGAAATTATTCGATCAACCACATCAAGTTATCCTTGAGGCAGCAGAGAAGCCCTGAAACATCACACGACCACCACCATGCTTTACTGTTATCATCATGTTCTCCTAGTCTGACGGTTTGACATCTTGATGCCATATTTAACGGGCTTCTCAGTCCACGGAATGTTTCCCCAAAAGTCTTGAAGATAATCAAGACCCAAGAAATACTGAGCTCTATAGGAGAATGCCCAAGCTTCAGTTATCCCCTCAAATTCAAGTGCCCTTGGATCATGGTATAAAGTTAAGGGGGCCAGATGCGCTTTTACTTAAGAACTTTGCTTGTACCTGATTTGAAACCAATTTTCAAGACAAAGATGACCGTCAAAATGAGTTTAAGTAACTGCAGGAGACAAATTTATACCGGTATGGGACAGAGGCCCACGCCATAACTACTTACTTCTTGAAATAGTCTTTGAGGTAGACCTGGTAATCCTTCTTATTTTTAAAGGACGTCTCCTGCAGCTTGTGGAAAATGACGATATTGACGCCAGAAACGGACGACGACTCCGTGCCTTCGGTGGGTTCCTCGGCCGACGCGTTGGCGCCGATGAGAGCGCCGTCGATGTCGCCGCTGGAGGTGGTTATATGCTAAAATACAAGGGGGACAATCAGGGGGCGTCATTCTTTGTTGGAGCTCGCTTTCCAGATGGTTCAAGAGTTGGTAGCGCAATATTTTTCTCCACAGTGCAAAATCTTCCACGACACGAGAAAGTCATAAATGAAGCGTTTGGCGTCATTGGAGGAACAATCACATACAAAATTGACTAAACCCATAAAAACGCAACAGAAAGCGATTGTAGCGAACCAGCGATTGCATCCCACTCATTTCTGATACAAGAAATTGGATCTTCTCCTTTCTTTGTGGTGCGTGTCTGGCTTTTCATTCGTATTTTCACCACGTGTGTCACTGTTGTTATCAATTTCAGGGTCAATACACCCTTTTCATGGCCAAACTCAAACACTTTCAGCACACTCCCCGTGCCTGTGTTTCCTCACACGTTCTAAAAACATGCATGGTAGGTTAATTGGTGACTCGAAATTGTCTCTAGGTATTAGTGTATTAGTGAGCATATGCTAGTCAGTTCAGGGTTGTCCTCTGCCCACTACCTGAAGATAGCTGGGATGGGCACCAACCTCCCCGTGAACCTATTGAGGATAAGCGGGTTCAGATTGAACATTGGTAGGAGCGGCAAGTCCACGGTTTAAGACTGGGCGGAAGAATATGTTGTTTGCCTGGAGAGGGATGGACGCCACCAAGCTGCACTTGCCCAAGACACACCACAGGAAATGGTGCCCCTACAAGCCTACTTGTTAAGGGATCCAACCAACCATGAAGGTACTCAAATCAATGTTTTATAAGGACTGTACAAATAAACATGACTTGACCTAATTAAATCAATGTTATTCATACCACTAGGAAGCACTAAATAGTACACGCCATCCCTAAGTGAATACCTTTAAGGCATTATACATGGGCAAATATTTATGAAATTCAATTACAGCTATTGGCATGTGAATAGTTTTCTGTCAGTTTTGAAGAAAATCAGTATTACTGTGGTAAAATGTCTCCCATTTAGTACAAGCAAACCTCAGATTACTGCGCTTATAACACTAAATAAATGTATCATTCATTCAGCTTGAAACCGGACTAGCCATGACTGTTTTTTTTTTTCAGTCGATGACTAACACCCAAGTGATGAGGTGCCAGTTACGTGACATCACTTCCTTGTCCCATGCACATTTATTGGATTACCTTTCCTTCCACTTCATAGAAGATTGCCGTCTCTTTGACTGGGTAGACGTCTGAGAACATCTCATCGTCTGTGGTAGACAGGCAAGACACATTTTAAATTAGAACAGCTAGTATGGACAACAATATTGATAATATGACTAAGTACGATACACAGTAGAACCTAGGGATAGCCCAAATTATTTTATGTGGCCAAATATCTACAAAATGCAAACTTTGCAACATTCGTGAGAGGACTTGTCCCTAAAATGCCTGTCTGCTACTGGGGGGCATCATGTAAGATGGTTTACAACTGGTTTGTGTCACAGCATAATGAAGATGCAGATACGCAATAGGAAACGAACTCCCTATCCGTTTCCCTTTTGATTTTCTCCCTCCTTATTCAGTTCAGAATTTTGTGTTTTAAAAATGTGTGTGTCCGCAATACAATACTACATTTTTGCGCCCAATTGGGCTTTAAGGTGCAGTGAGCCGTCAGATCTCGTCTATTGTGCCAAAGGAAATTGTTTTTTCTTAATAAACATACAAATGTTAACTAGGGTTGGGACGATATGCTTTGGTCACAATTTGAATACATCTCGATACTAAGGTGCTGATTTTTGTCACGATTCTCGATGATTGCGATTAACAATTGATTAATATTCTTTTCTAAAATCATTCACTTCCGGGACTTCAGTTTAATTGTCTATCTGTCCAAAACTTCAATATATGAATAAATAGGAGGGAAATTGGGAATCTGATTCGCCGATTACTAAAAAAATAAATCGACCGATTCATCGATTATGAAATTAATCGCAAGTTGCAGTCCTATCCTTTTTAGTGTTGTTTTTTAGCCTGCATGCAATTAATTTCAAATAGCATTGTCAGGCATAAAATAACATCTCAAGCTCCCTTGTGACAAAATGTATAAAATGTACAATGCATCTCATCAAAACCGTATTGTAAGTCAACTGTCCAACTCCCTTCAGTGTGCAAGGTCTGCTGTGCAAGCATCGCAAATAGTCTTTATTTGGCAAATCAAGGCTAAAATACTTCAACTTTGGAAGTTTAGGCATGCAAACTTGATGTTGACGCCGCCATATCCTTATGTTACTGCTTAAGTCAGAGATTTCGGCACACTTGTGACTGTCAGCTGAGATTATTTATGCAGATATGCCTCTGTTGGACAGACGTGACTGGCAACAATAATCGACCATGAACTTGCCAACTATTTCTTTTATCGATTTCAGTCAACGACGTCAAGTTATTTCAAAAGAAAAGAAGTTGAAACAGTTTTGATCTACAATCGGATGTTTTGCTTATTTTCAAAGATAGAAACTTGAAAAACATAAAAAACATAGTCAAATCTTAGATATTTTTTTTTCATTGTTCATTATCCATCATCGGTCAAATCGTGATTCACCTCTCAGCCAACAGGCCGAGACACTTGATCCAAGCCAAGAGGCTAAGCCAAGATCCTAGCCAAAAGGCCAATAAGCGATCAGTGCGAATGCACCGTTCCTGGAGGTACTGCAATAGGGCCGATGCGTGGAGTGGACGAAGCAAGCTCCTATTCCATCTCCCCGTTACATAAATATAAGAACAGATACTACACGATCTTAAGATTGGGGGTTTTGGGGTTTTTAAGGGTTATTGATCTATCTTCGTTATTCATTATCCATTATCGGTCAGTTCATAATAGATTGCAGCAAAACGATTTAACAAAATATATCATCTGTGGCCATGTGCTGCTGTCCCAGTCAGGTCCCTTTCCATGTATAGTCTGTGCCTTGTAGTAATGGTTTTCTATTATGGTAACTACTTTGATCATTCGGGTTATTCTAACCGTTGTTTTATTTTCTTCTCGTATACTATTTCTATTAAGTACTTTGAGTGTCGTTAAATTGCCTGAAAGTGTTTCACGAATAGTTTTGTATTTTTTTGAGAAGTTGCGTTACCCCACGAGCCACGATGACCATGTATAAAGTTTATACTGTCAATTTCGGTAACAGTTTGAGCGTGAAAAATACATATGTAACAAAAGCTATGAAATCATTTTCAGTACACTTTTTTTTTTAGTTTGAAAAATTTTAATGACACTTTTAACAGCAAATAAACAATGTGAGGTTGGAACATTTTATCTCGTCACTTTTAACAGCAATTAAACATATTCACAATTTCATTATATCATTTTCTAACTTGTTCGACGAACAGTGCGTATAGAGATTTTTATGAAGAAATGTGTCTTGGTTCAACAAAGAGGGTGAGAAACACTGTTCTAATGTTATGGGCTTGTCATACCACGTCCACCATTGAGGTCTCTTTGATGCTAACGTTAACTTTAAAAGGGCCCGTAAGACTCCAAAGCGAGCGCCGTGAACACCAAAACGGGCGGCCACGCGGCTTGTCGTCACCGTACACGGTGTAACACTTCGGCCATTAAGCGCCATGAAATCATTCGGAGTACAACACGGACTCGTCGTCGTCGTCATCTTGTTAGCATTAGCATAGGGAACGCGACGGCACGCGTTAGCCGGGCGTCGGCCAACAAACTATTTTTAACACTTTAAAATTACCTTCCGTGGTCACGAAAAGAAAATGCAGGGACACAGACAAAACGGGAAAAGTACTCACTGGAAACGGCGCACTTGTAGATAATCATTTTTGCCGCTTCGGTGTTGAATCTTCCTGAGATAGAAAGAAAGGCCTGTCGCCCCAAACCGAACCAGGGAGGAAAAGAAAGCGCAGGCCACGCTGCGGACCCTTTACATCGCGATGACGTCACCGGGGAGGGTTAGCTTTTCTCTGCTCTTTGCTGCCACCCCGACTTTAAGTCGCCGAGAGAGGTATTACACTTGGTCATCTGATCTTTTTTGCGACGAAATAGTGTATTTCCGTGATAAACCGAACAGAGATTTAAGTTATCGTTTATTATCCAAAAATAATCTTAGATTTTCCCATTCAAATTAAAGTCTTTTTTTTTTAAATGTGTATAGCCCTTAATCACAAAAGAGTCTCAAAGGGCTGCACAGGTTATTACACAGACTATTTTTCGGACTATTATTACATCATCCCCTGATCTGGAGCCAACATGAGAGCAAGGAAAAACTCAACATGAGGAAAATGAAGAAACCTTGAGAAGGGACCGCACATGTGGCATCCCCCTTTCAGGATTACCAGACAGCAAAGGATGTTGCAATCACAAATAATACAGAGATATTGTCCACGAAAAGTATAGGTTAATCATATGCTATAGAGTAGAAGTGTGTTTTAAGCTTAGATTTAAACATTTCCACTGAGGTTGCAGATCGGATCTCAGGGGGAAGAGCATTCCACAGCACCGGTGCCCGGATGGAGAACGCTCTTGGGATCACCAGAAGACCGGCGCTCTCAGAACGAAGGCTTCGGACCGGAACATAGGGGGAAGTCAGATCTGAAAGATATGAGGGAGCAAGTCCATGTATGATTTTGTATAATACTAAGAGAACCTTGAAATCACATCTTAGGCTAACAGGGACCCAATGCAAGTCGGCGTGATGTAATCGGACTTTTTTGTCCTAGTTGAAAGCCTCGCTGCAGCATTTTGTACCAGCTTAAGGCTCTTGATTCTGGACTTCGGGAGACCGGAGAGTAGTGCATTACAGTAATTGAGACGGGAGGTAACAAACGCGTGAATTATGATCTCCGCATCCTACTGAGACAGTATGGGACGAATTTTAGCAATGTTGCGAAGATGGAAGAAAGCGGTTCTAGTAATTTTCTTCACATGTGTTTGAAAGGACAGATCGGGGTCAAATATGACACCTAGATTTTTAACTGAGTCACTCTGTGTGATGTGAAATTTGTCAATGTTCACGGCAGTTTTTGAGAAAAGGTCACGGCATTTAGATGGACCAATAAAATGAAAGACTCCTATCCGATGACATTTACACCCTCGCACATATTCCGGTTATCACGACGCGGGAGGCGGTCGCCCCGTGCCGAATGGTGATGCTGAACCGAACCCTGCCAGTGTAGTGCCTAAATCTGACTCCCCCTGCAAAATCCTCCCCTCCTCGCTATTCTGCTGCGCTTCCGACAAAAGCGATCGTATTCTGTATAATAAGTTTATTAAAACAATAAAGCAAGCTAATTAAAACAACTAAGCGATCGTAGTCGGTGTAGCCATTCTCTATTTAACGCTTGCATGTGGTATATATCATTCATTAAACATTATATATATATATATATATATATATATATATATATATATATATATATATATATATATATATATATATCTGTATCGGGGTGGCATTGGCTCAGGAGGTAAAGCATTTGTCTTGGGATCAAGAGGTCACAGGTTTGAATCCTGGCTCCTCCGAGTTATATGTTGAAGTGTTCTTGGGGAAGACACTGAATCCCTGATGCCCCCGATAGCAGGTAGTTGCCTTGCATGGCTGACACTGCTATCGGTTAGTTAGTATGGAAAAATGTAAAGCAGATTTTAAAGCGCTTTGGGAGGTCTTCATTGACTTGAAAAGCGCAATATGAATGCAGACCATTTACATTCATTTAAATCCGAAATACATGAACTCCGATATAATCGTGCATTTTTACAAAAAAAATACTCGTAGCAAGAAATTTGCATTCATTTTACATATGATAAGCTAATTGTCAGCTAATTGCTGCTACGGGTAACAAAAAAACTCAAAAAGGCTGGCAAGAAAATTGAAATGTGCATTTGTCACTTCGAGTCTCAATAGTTTGTATTTTTCTTTGCACTCGATTTTTGTTGCACTACACAATACAGCAACATCAAGTGGTCAAATAATACTCATTTTACCTCGAATGTAAGTAAAGCCCTTGTTAATTACGGATTCGTTTATACTTTTTCACATTAATTCTTAACGTTTTTTAAATATATTTGAAAACAGTTGAACGTTTTTAATCAGAGCTTTCCTTTTGTGGAAAACCTGATTTGGTCCAGTATTATCCAAACCCTAGCTCCAGAGGTCCTTAAGAGTTTAAGACCCTTAAAGAAAGTACTCTACACAGGAGCCAAATTTGGATTCATTCTAATGATATTGATGGTTCCAAAGCAGAGAGCATTGTCTATCAGTGGCAGAATCAGTCCCTTAACGCAGTGTTTTTCAACCTTTTTTGACACAAAGCACACTTATTTTCATGAAAAAAATTGAGGCACACCGTCCGTAGAAAATGTTTAAATATGAATTGCCAGTACCAGTTTCATATTGTTGATTTTTTTTACTTAAATTATCATGTTGCTAAAATGACAATATAAAGTATAGGTATAAGCACTTTGGTACACTGAAAGGACTGTTAATAAAGTACTGTACAGTTAACATGAGCATTTTTTTTATTATTTGTGGTCACTGTGGGTCACGAGGTAAACAAATTTATTCACTCTGGTTGATACTTTTGCTGGGATTTGAGATTGTATTACATGTTTAATCTGTTTTCAAGTTAAGCGATATTTTATGCTGTTTTCCTCATGTTGAGGTTTTTGAGTTTTTCCTTGCCCTCATGTGGGTTTTAGATCGGGGGATGGTGTCATAAGTCTGTAGTTTGCAATAATCCGTGCAGCCGTTTGAGACTCTTTGTGATTCATCACTATACAAAAACATGACTTTTTTTAGAAAACCAACTAAAAATGGGCAAAATGATTTTCTAGGAATAAAAAAAAAAATGATTTGATGCATTGTGACCCTTTTTCAATCTTTCTGGGGAGATTATCAAGATATTTAAATTATGATTTTTAATTTATTTCATTATTTTCTGTTAGTTAATAGATATTTGTACCGGTTCTGTCTCATGATCAGAGTTACTGTTAAAAAAAAAAAAAAAGTAAATGCTGCCACCTACCGGTACAGATGTTACAGTTGGGCGGTCAATGGGAGAAAGCTAGGTTTTATTTAAATACTAATAAAATACGAATACAATAAAATTGGGCAATTTACTGTGGCACACAAGGTCTCATGGCACACTGGTTGAAACACTGTTGATATTTTTTTATTTTACACATTTTATTATTTTTTTTGCATGTTTTTCAGAGGATCTATCTAAATTGGTTTAAATTGAATGGTATATTTTGTATATTATAGTTTATTGGTAAAATGACATAGTACCGGTATATATTTTCAATTTGCTTGGCATTTTTTGATTTACTGTATGTTTTTCAGGGATCATTTATTTCACTAAGTTTGTTCCATGGAAAAAAGCTAATAGTCTATTCTTATATTTCATTGCATTTGTTGTAACACTGAAAAGTAAATCATTTAGTTACATTACATAAGTTGACTGTAGATTGACACAGCAAGCAAGCACATTGTATAAATGTATTACTCAAAACGTCTTTATTTCTTCCTTAGAAGAATCGAACAGATATGCAACACATTTAAATGATGCTACCCTCCTTCCTTCACCTTTTATGAGAGCAGGAAGCTAGAAAGTCAGTAAAAAGCAACAGCGCTTTCAAATAACCTCTTATTTCTTTAAATTACAATTATTACACATTGGTCAAGAGTCGTGTGTAAGGTGTACCGATACACTCAAATTGACATGCAAAAAAATTGAATGTACAACTATATAAACAACAACTGCGTTGGACAGCTTCTCCATAATATTTGCGGCTCGACCGGTGTGTAATTTAAAAAAAATTTGAACTGGATTTTGCTTTTAAATCTGTCCACAATCGGTAATCGTCAGCTTCTTGGAGGGGACGCCTCCCTTTGTGCCGAGCTCCCCCATATGTTGCACCACTTCCATGCCTTGTCGAACCCATCCGAAAGCCACGTGCTTGAAGTCCAGGTGTTCCGCCTTCTTGAGCGTGATAAAAAACTGAGAATTGTTGGTGTCGCGACCGCGGTTAGCCATGGACAAGATGCCCGGACCGGTATGGCGGACGTCAAAGTTCTCGTCCTCGAATTTGGCGCCGTAGATGGATTTGCCTCCCGTGCCGTCGCTGTTGGTAATGTCGCCGCCCTGCGGGACACACGAGTGAAAAGTGTGAGTCACCGTAGCGGTAGTAGCAATGACCCATATTTAACCGAACTACAAGTTGCAATCTTTCATAGTTTGGGCGAGGGTGAGACTTATACTCCGGTGACACAAGTGAAATGAACACAATTATCAACGACAGTACATTCTCAGTCGTTAAGTGTACCCATTGGGGGCTTATATAAAAAGGTGGGATGCTACCAATGTTCCCTGTAATTTTCCACGGGTTTGAGCGTTCACACAAAGTCGGTGAGCAAGGCTTGAAACACCAGTGAGCAACCATAATCCCAAGTGTGGCAAGATAATTCATTATCAAACATGTCCAAAACTTGACATCAAGTTACATTTTGCTGAGTTTCCGGCAATCCAAAATTATTTTTCTCTTTTGAATGAATTGACTCATGTACTATTGCAAAGGTTGTACGGCCTGCAAACGTCGTTTGTTCTTACAATTCTTTCACAAGATATGCATTTCTTTTTATTTCCTGATATGTTTTGTCGCATACTATTAACATTTTTGGGGGCTCATTTAGTCGGTTGCACGAAACAGAACTGTACTTAATCACATTTTTTTGTGGAAGTACAATAATGGCAACAAGATTCACTTGATATAATTGGAAATTATTTGAATGCAACACAAACTTTTTCTTCTTTTTCCGTGTTGTTTTTCTAAATTCCTTAAAAAACATCTTTGTGTTTATTTTTTCCTAGATGTTACTTTTTTCTTTTGTTTATTTTCTTTTTTGTCTTTTTCTAAATTTTTCCTTTTTTTCTCTTCCTTTTGTTTATTCTCAGCTTTTCACTACTTTTTCATTTTGGTATTTTTTTATTTTTTGTTCTATTCCCCCCTTCATTTAAGTCATTTTGTGCATAATTTTACATAATATTTGGTCATGTTGGGAAAACAATCCTTTTAAGTGAGCCGAACCGAAGAGGCCGGTTCTCGAAAAACACTACTGACTTTACTCAACTTCGTTCTACTTCGACCTTGACTTCAAAATACCGCATTTAGAACACAGCGTCAGGGGAACCTGTGTATTTTTACCTTCATGCACTGTAACTTTGACTTAATTCGCTTCTTAATTAGCAATTTTGAGCCCTCATTTTTGTGATCTGGCTAGATTTTTTTGTGCGCTGAGAATGTGCGGGAACATTGGATGCTACTTCCTGGATTTTCAATTTTTCCTGTTGGTTCTCTTCCCCATTAAAGACGATAACTGAGGGATCTCTATATCGGTCATTTAAGTAAAAAATATTGCACAATTTTGCTGACCTAAGACATTTTTTCCTCCAAAAGGTTGAAAATAGTTGGAATGCAGTTTTGTCCGACTGGCAAATATTCGATTTATTTAAAATATTGTTAGTTTTTTTGAGAAACCAGATACAATTATAGCAAAATAAAACAGGTTACAAATATAGTAAAATCCGAAATTACAGCAAAATTATTAACCAAATGAACAATCTATTATATATCCTAAGCCACTCACTGTGTTCACAAATGACTATGAATTGAATGACTATGAAATGAATTTTTAACAATTTGAAAGGCAATGTGCCTTGAGACTTTTTCCATCATAAAAATCTTACCCTGTCTGAAAAAAAGTGGACAAAACCCTGCTTTATAAGACTAAATGAACCCCAAAGTTGGAGAAGCACTACTAAGTCAGTGTAAATGCCTCACCTGACACATGAAGTCCGGTATAACCCTGTGGAAAATGGATCCCTTCAGACCGAAGCCTTTCTCGCCTGTGCAGAGCGCCCTAAAGTTCTCAGCAGTCTTGGGAACCAGGTGAGCAAAGAGCTCGATGTTGATGGTGCCGAGCGGCTCGCCGTCCGCCTCCACGGCGAGGAAAACCTGCGGGTTGGACTCTCTGGAGTGCTCCTGAATCCTGGACATGGTCGGCGTGGGGCTGCATGATAATTCGTGTTGGCTGATGTGGCTTTGACATTCGCAGAAGGTCTTCTTAAAAGATGCGGCGATCTCCGGGGTTTTGAACTTGACCGCTAGCTGCTCCACAGTACCCTCGGCGCTGTCTGGACACACCAGAAAGGGAGACTCCAACCATTTAACACAACCAATCAAAACACAGGTTGTCAAGCTAATCTATACCTGCGTAATCTGTGGCGGTCCAGATGAGCGCGTTGGCTGATGTGTTCATGGGTTTGAGCTCCATGGCCACAGAGATGTTGTGGTTGGCGCAAACCCGGAACACTTGCTCCCTCCTCATGAGGATCCGGTAGAAGCGCTTGGCTGGGTGGTAGAGGATCTTTATGTCGCCCACGCCGCGCTCCTTCCACTGGCTGAGGTCCCGGTCCCATCGGAAGAGCTTGGCACGTTCTTTAAAGAGGATCTCTTCGTCTTCCTCTCCAGATTTGGTTTCCACCTGAGCAGAAGCAGTTAGTCAAGTCATGTTTATTTGTATAACCCTTAATCACTAAGAGTCTCAAAGGGCTGCACAGACCACAGACTATTGCAAGCTACAAACTATTATGACAATTTTAGCAAAGTTGCGAAGATGAAAAAAAGCTGTTCTAGTAATATTCTTTAAGTGTGTTCGAAGGGACAGATAGGGGTTAAATATGACACCAACATTTTTGACTGAGTCATTCTGGGTGACATTACATTTGTCAATGTTCAGAGCAGTTTGAGAACAAATCATGGGATTCAGATGGACCAATAACTGACATTTCGGTCTTTTCAGAAGTAAGGCGCAAGAAGTTGAGTGACAGCCATTCCTTTATCTCAGTGAGGCAGGCCTCCACATTTCCACAGTTTAGTGGGGCACATTCCTCCATTGGAAGATATAGTGTCATCTGAGTAGCAATGGAAATTGATATTATACTTGCAAAATATATCACCTAATGGAAGCATGTAAATGCTGAAAAGAAGGGGGCCAAGTACTGAACCCTGCGGAACACCACAGGTAACACTAAAGGGCTCTGATGTAATTTCACCATATTTAACACAGTGCGTCCTATCAGAGGTAGGATCTGAACCATAAGAGGACGGTTCCTGAGAGACCAATCCATTTTTCCAACCGTTCTAGTAAGATATTATGGTCCACAGTGTCAAAGGCAGCACTAAAGTCCAGCAGCAGCATGAATGATGAAGCGCCAGAGTCCATTGCCAGTAGAAGATCATTGGTTATCTTAATCAGGGCTGTCTCAGTAGAGTGGTTAGCCCTGAATCCTGATTGCATAGATTCAAAAAGATTGTTCTCGCATATATCTACAGTTATTTGCGAGAAAGTAGTTCGACAAAGTACAGTGGCTCTTTACAAAATGCTCGAGATATAAAAAACAAAATCAAGATACGAGACGTCCTTCGAGCAAAAGTATTGCCTGACATACCAGAGAATTATGGAAAATTCCAAACAATGCCACTAGAATCCACCAGTGACCGCTCAATGCCAGCATCAGGTCATCCCAGTTAGCGAGTGCATTTTCTGCCATACAGCCTGATTCTTTTCAGTTTAAAAGAAAAAAAATATCACATTTCATCTAATTTTTTGTGACTCTAGATATGAGTTATGGAAAATGAAATAATGAGGTGTTTTCTGGAGACAGAAAGAGGATGTTGTCGATTGAAATGAAGCAGGAAATAGACAAACATGGGCGTGGTGTTCGTGGGAGTGATCTAGTAGAGTAGTACAATTAGTATCAG
The DNA here is from genome assembly GCF_059441175.1 of Urocampus carinirostris. Classification (NCBI taxonomy): domain Eukaryota; kingdom Metazoa; phylum Chordata; class Actinopteri; order Syngnathiformes; family Syngnathidae; genus Urocampus; species Urocampus carinirostris. Next base: position 9,885,202 of record NC_142362.1, read on the forward strand.
GTTTGCACGATTAACCAAAATCGAATCGATATCGCGATGAGACGTACCTCCAATTTCATTGTACTTTTCTATAATGACAATAAAGAACATTTATTTAACTGCAATTCTGTTTTTATTTGTACGTCTATAGTTTATATTTATTTTGTAACAGTCGTATACTGCCTCAAAGTACGTCATCTCAAGTTATGTTTGCATGTCACTATGTCTATGTTCTACCTTGAAAAAAAAACTTGCATAGAAAATGCACTTTTCATTTAAAATAGAAAGTGGCATTGAAATTGCAATTTACACCCCTTGTCTCTTGTCGCTGCCACGAGACAAGGAGCCGGCAGGAAATACCATCACTGAGAGAATAATCTCCGGGAAGGCGCTTTTTTGTTAATTTTATTACTGTATTTTTAGGTTCAATTATATCTAAATACGTTTTTTGGGTGATTTGGAGAGGCTGGGGAACAGATCAGTTTTCAGTTATTTCTTATTGGAAAAATGAGTTTGAGATCCAAAAGAATCCTAGGTACGAGCTCAATCCGGGAATGAGTTAATCTAGTACGTCTAGGGGCAACTGTACCTCTGGTAGTGAAACAATAGGTTCAAAGTGTATGTCGATGTTTTTCGGAGAGTCCTCTTCATCACTTGCGCCTTTATCATTGTTGGATGATGTCGGGACTGAGGAACCAAATACAGATGCGCCTGCGTTGGCCCAAGAGAAGTCCGAATCTGCACACAAACACAACCCGCCGCATTAAAACAATACAGAATGTTCAGAACCCCCCCAAAAAAAACAACAAAAAACCCTAACCTTTTGATCCAAATGCAAAGCCTTGTGTATTTTTGGCCAGGTCAGCAAAAGAGAAGCCTTCAACAGTTGTGAAGCCAAAGTTGGGCGTGGCTATAAAGCACAAGGCACACCCCATCATCCACCACTAATCAGCGTGCAGTATTACTTCTGCAGCTCCAAATACAAACCTGTACTTGTAACAGCAGGGGGGACAGCAAAAAGGTTAGCAGAAGGGACAGCCTCAGGCTGCGGCTCAGTCTTCAGTGACAGGTTGATGGGAGAGCTGTTGCTGCTGGTGGCTTGGGTCAGCAAGTCTGTCGGTCTCTCTGGCGCCTCCTCTTCCGTGCTGGGCTTGCAGACCTGGGGCGGCTCGGATGGTGGATCATCGGCAGCCCCACTCGACTTCTTCTCTGCCGTGTCTAAATGAGCATCCTGCAGTAACAACCAGGCCTGACATTTAGACCCTAGAGACGCTAAATTGCGATCAACACTTTTAGACTTTTATCCCTACCAGTTCCTGTTGAGCTTTTTTGACTTCAGTCTCAAAGTCTTCAGCCTTTTCAGGATTAAGGTCGCTGTCAGTCGTGCTCAGGCCACAAAAGAAGGTGGGCGGAAGCTGTAGGCTCTTGGCCTTTTCCTCCTCCTCGGGCGTGGGCTTTTTCTCCCATACAAACTGACAGTCTGCCCCTGAATGGATCGGATGCCAGGCTGTCAAACCAGTCATCAAAACTCAGGACTCAAAATTCCCATACCATGATCGGATGCGGCGTCATTTCTTTTGAGAGGATCAGGGTATAGTTTTCCATTCAAGGCTTTTACTGCAGTCTCGTAGTCCTCATCTACACACAAAAAGTCAAGAAAGATAAATATAGTAATGTGAATAAAAGGTGACTCCTTAGCGAAAAAAATAATCTTAGACTAGCAGGTTGAATTGGGTCGGCTTGTCCTCAGGTACATTTGCCTAATTCAAATATTTGAGCAAAAGGAAAATGGGATGCCGGCATTTATAACCTGCAGTGGACATGTAGGATGCCAACCGCATTGAAAACATGAGAACAGGTCATTTCAAGAGATTAAGCAATATCAATGGAAAAACAAAAAACTTTTTCCAAAATAATCTTCTACTTCTGTTTGCAATGCTCTAAATATTTCATTCTAACATAAACTAAAGTCTTACCATCAGTTTGATCATCAGTGGTGTACCCTGGTTCATTCTGGTAGCAGAAAAAGGTGAGGGGCAGTAGTAGTTTTCTGGCTAGAGCAGCTTGTTCAGCAGTGGGTTCCCTTACATACACTATCTCCACGTCCGAGTCCTCAGCTGATCGAGCATTGCTGACTGATGACAAATAAAAGGGACAAGTGACTAATACGACAATGAGACTCCAACTAAAATGTTAGTTTTCCAAACATCACACTATCACGGCAAAATTAGTCGTGCACCCACATTGATGAGCCAAATTGTGTACATTTAGACGGTAACTTTTGTACGCATGCCCAAGGGTGGTTCTTCAGACGTCACTCAAAAGGTGTGAAAATTCTTGTGGCCACACTGGACAATACTCAACATTATAATGAGCATTTGCTGTTGTGTCAATTGCCAAGGCTACACTGGACTGGAAATTGTATTTCAAGCTGTTGCTAACTTTCTACACGCCCTGCATTAAATTTAGTGTGTGATGATTGAAACAGTGCGTTCATTTCTCTGAGGAAACATTTTGTTAGTGTTATGAAATGAAATGATCTGCATTTATATAGCGCTTTTCAAGTCAATGACTTCCCAAAGTGCTTTACATTGTGCTTCACATTTCCCAATAGCGGCCTTGTATTGCAGCCATGTAAGACGCTAACCTGCTTATTGGGGGTATTGGGGTTTTAGTGTCTTACCCAAGAACACTTCGGCATGTAACACGGACAAGCCGGGATTCGAACTGGGATCCCTTAATCCTAAAACGATCGCTCTACCTCCTGAGCTACTGTTATTAAAATCCAGCTAGGCAAATCCCATCTATGTTTGAGGCTACTGTTAATCCATCGCAGGGGTCGGGAACCAATGGATCACGAGCCATATATTCCTTTTTATGATTGCAGTCAAAATAAGCCAAAACACTCTAAAGCAGGGGGCTGCAACATGGTGCTCCGGGAGCCCGCGGACCTGTCCCTGAAATAGCTTACCAGTGCCTGTTCATTGTTATTTTCTGGTAAAATTATTTTCCTAGCGGTTGAGTCTAGTTAAACCTACTTCCAATAAATAACCTGGTAATACCATAGTAATGCATATCAAACCGGGAGCCCTTTGCAGTAATTAGTAACAAATATTAGCACTCTGCTAGAAAAACGTTGGACACCCCTGCCCTAAAGTGACTGCGGGAGGGAGATGAATTTAAGTAGTATATTTGTTGGTATGGGACACAGGCTCTGGCATTATTATTTCATGGAGTTTATCAAAAAATCTAACATCACACAGTGAAATAATGTGTTCTGAGGAATTAGCTTTTTGTCTGGAGAGCGGGTTCGACAGTTTTATTGAATTTTGTCTTAAGGTATATGGTATGGCTCTTTGAGAAAATAAATACATAAAAAAAATTTCCCTTATGGCTCTCTGGGTCAAAAAAGGTTCCCGACCCCCGATCAAGCATAAAAGGAAAAACAATCTTTGCTTTTAAGCTGTATTCGTCATTGAATCAAGTCAGTGGTAAGTATGTTATTTCACTGCATGTCAAAATGTAACCAATTTCACACTGTTGATGTTTCTTTACAATATTACCATAGTTTCAGTTTTCTGATGAATATTGGTTGAGCATTACGAAATGTTTTGTCGACATTATTAATAATGCCGTATTTTAGATTATATTCAAAGAAAGAAACGTTTCATAAGATTTTTGACTTCTGCTTAAAGTGAAAAGATTTCTTTCTACAAAAAAATTACATTAGAAGCATTAATTTAAATGTTTATCAGTCCGTGCAGTTGGGTTATTTCTTTCTAATTTAAACACTAGCACCCACGTGACAGGTGCGATGTTATCACACAGTGCAGTCATTAGAGTACCTGGACTTTCGAACTGAGTGCTCGATGTGCTTGTCCAAAAGGCCATTGGGTTATCTTTGAAAAGCCTAAAATCCAGCCCTATGAGATGATGGATTCACAGGTATTAAATGGTAAATGCTACTGAGAAAAAGGCCCAAACTGTAGGAATATTGCTTGGTTGATTTTCTAATCGATAGCAACAGACTACATTTTGTATTTTACCCAAGAAAGTATTGGATGTTTGCAGAAAAAAATGGTTATTTCCTGGAAAACACACATTTTACATTCTACTTACCTTTCTCTGGAATTTTGAAGGCAGGTGTGACAGGAGGCGAGGCCTTGGCAGGACGGAGACAATCTTTAACGATAAAACTGCTGTCGCAGTCCCCACTATCCGAGTTTGCTTTTGGACTGCCAAATATCTTCTGAAGACTGTCGGAGCCAAACACAAACTTAGGGGGCGACATCACTGACCTGGCGAGATTGACTGGACTTTGAGGATTATAGGTTTTGTTGTCGATGAAGAGTTGAGTGTGTTCCTTTGTGGCCTCTTCCAAAATTGCAATTGCAGCCTTCCCACAGACGTGTGTGGCAGTTTTTGAAGAGTCTCCACTATCCTGGGAAACTATGGCCGTCACTGGAGACATGAGTTCCATTTTGTCCTGTGCGATCTTGGCCCCGTCAAAAACCTGTTTGAAGGTGTTTGCCGTTTCCTGCAGTTTGAATCTTACTGCCAGCTGCTCCACTTTTCCATCTCCTTCGACAGCAAAGTCCAGTGCACTCCATACCCACGCCTTTTCTGCACCTTTCATTGGTTCCAATTTCATGGCTGCTGTGATCCACTGGTTAGCACAGATCTTGAGAACCTGGTCTCGCCGCATGATTAACCTCACTCTTTTTGAGTCGTAATTTTGTAAGATTTTGAGATCGCCAATCCCTCTCTCTTTCCATTGATTTGTTTCTTTATCGTACCGATAAAGTTTTGCTCTGTGACTGAAGACGACTTGTTCATTTTCTTCGCCTGTGGAAATCTCAACCAGGTCGGGCAGGGGAACCACCGGTTCGAAGTAGAGTCCGTCTCGCTCCTCATCTTGAGTCAGGTCTTGTTCGTCATCTGTGCCCACTGAGGAATGGCTCTGGTTAAGTTTCGCAGGAGACTTTGAGGGGCTTATGCCGGGTTGGAAGTTAAAGCTGAAACCTCCCATGGACTCCCCAAAGCGGAAAAGATTCTTTCTTAGTGGGCTAGTTGTGAGAGGGGACGCATAGACTGACGAATCGGCTGTGTCATCCAACGCTTCTTCTCTGAGGTCGTAGTTATCCCACTCCAAGGTAGGACCGGTGGTCTCGTTGTGAGGCTTCATCAAGAGACTCGATATCGACTTAACATTAGTGGATGCGAGCTGGCTGTCATTTTCGCTGATCTTTGTTTTGTCGTCTATCAAGAACGATTTCATGTCTTTAAAGTCGGACTTCATTTCCTCAGCTTTCTTAATCAGATGTGCAGTTCTGCCTGTGTCAACCAACTTATGTGGGGTCTGCAGAGGGATGTCCAGGAGGAGTCGCTGGCATTCTTCAAACTTAACCTTGAATTCTTCTGCCAACTCTACACTTTTGAACTTGACGGCCAACTGCTCGGGCTTGGCGTCGCCATCGGAGAAGTCGTTGGCCATCCAAATCCATGCCTTATCTGATCCTGCCAGAGGCTTAAGATTCATAGTGGTAGTGATCCAGTGATTGGCGCATACCTTCAGAACTTGCTCTCTTCTCATCAAAACCCTGAGTCGGCCATTAGTGTTATTTTTCAAAAATTTCAGGATTCCTACGCCACGTTCTTTCCACTGACTGCTGTTGGCGTCAAACCGGTAAAGTTTGACCCGCTGGGAATAAAGTACCTGTTCGTCCTCTTCCCCTGTGACGAGCTCCACTTTATCAGGCATTTGCACAACCGGTTCAAATTGGATATCATCATTTTCTTCAGTTTTGTACATGTCATCTTCTCCCTGCTCACTTGATATATTGGTCTTAGTGGGTGTTGACGAAAACAACTCTGCGCCAGCACCCGAGAAGCCTTTGAAACTTGGGTCCTTCTCGCCAAACTGAAAGCTCCCTCCAGATGACTTTGCCAGGTCTGCAAAACTAAAAGCGTTGGTTTGACCAGAAATCAAGGGATTTGTCTCAAACTCTTCTTTGACTGCTGGAGGAATGGATTTACTTTCTTCGTTGTTGTGTTTATCTGCAATACTTTTAAGAAAGTTGGAAGCTGAACCTGATGCGCTCTGATCAGGTGGATTTGTTTTGTCAGTTTCGTCTTTTTCTGTACTGGAAATGCCAAATGTAAAGCCACCTTTGGGCACAGGCATTGAGAACGAAAATGCAGAAGAACTCGTCTTTGGGGCAGACTGTGAGGCTTCGAACTTGAAAGAGGAAGCAGAACTATCACCTTTGTTTTGTCCAAACGGGAATGAACTGGAACCTCCGAAAGGTGCTGTTAAGTCGGATCCAAATGGCTGGCCGGATGGTGTTTTCACACCAAAGTTGAAGCTGAACGCAGAAGCCGATGAAGTAGTACTGCCGCTTTTTCCATTGGGATTTGCTGCCGAACAGGCTATGCATTTACTGCTGGTGGCTTCATTTATTATCAAACAGGTGTTACATTCCCATCGGGGACACTTTTTCCCATCATCCTTTGCTACTTCAGATCCAAAACCTGACATTGGTGCAGCAGACTTCTCGGCAACTACAGGAGCCCCCACCTTGGATTTACCGCCACTAGTACATTTCTTTTCATCAGATTCATCCTTTACCAAGCCACTATTTGGCTTACCTGGTTTCTTTGTAAATTGGGAGCCGAACCCAGAAATCACGTCTGATTCCGAAGTCTCTCTTACTGAGGCATTTTCCACTTTTGCGTTAGCATGTTTACTAGGACTTATACCAAATGTGAAAGATGAGGAGGTTGAGGTTCCAAAAGAATCAAATCCTGGAAAGCTGGAGCCAGAGCTGCTGGTTTTCTGATTACTTGTCCCAAACTTGAACTTTTCATTTGTTCCAAATTTAAAAGCTGAGGCAGTGCCTTTTATTTCATTTTCAGTTGTTTGGTTGGAATTGGGATTGGGGCTTTGACAAGCACAACACTTCACGTGCTCAGGTTTATTTCTCACCATACACGTCGTACAATCCCATTCGCCTTCTTTTTTTGCAAACTTTGCTTTTAAGGTTTCCACAGGTTGAGACGTTTTAACATCGTTTTGCTTCTGTTGTTCCTCCTGTAATGTCTTCACCATGCTTTGGGCTTCTTCAAATTTACTCTTAAACAATGTTGCCTCCTCTATTGTTTTGAAGCGGATGGCAAGTTGCTCTGACTTGGGCTGTTCATCTGCGTAATCAATAGCATTCCACACCCATGATTTATCAGATCCAGGATTTGATTTCAGTTTCATCTCAGTGGTTATATAGTGATTAGCACATATCTTTAGGACTTGTTCCCGTCTCATTAGCAGTCGAATCTTCTCAGTGATGCTATGCTGCAAGATTTTAACATTGCCAATTCCTCGTTCCTTCCACTCTTTGGTCTCTGCGTCAAATCTATACAACTTGGCTCTGTTGCAAAACAACTCTTGCTCCTCTTCCTCGCCTGTTTTCACATCGACCTTATCAAGAAGGGGCACAATCGGTTCAAAGTGAGGGCCGTCGTCCTCCTCTTCCTCTCCATCTTCCTCACTATGCGTGCTATCATTATCACTATCGGCTTCGTTGTCATCTTTAAGTGCAGATTTGGTTTCACCAAATGCTGGCTGGACAACTTCCCCAAATTTGAATGGCTGATCAACTTTTCCAAAGAGGGATCGAGGCCCCTTGGTCTGCACTGAATTAGTGAAAGTGAAGCCTGATGAATTTTTGTTCCCGAAGGTGAAAATACCTCCTTGGCCTGATACCTCTTCTTGGGCAGGTTTCTCCTTTAAGGTATCAGTCTTGCCTGGGATGTCTGACGTAAGAAGGTCAAGCAAACTTTCATTATGTTTCGCTTTGGATGCTGGAAAGGTAAAATCTCCATCGTTAGATTTAAAATTAGAGTTGAACTTGAAGGCTGCTGGCGGCATTGGCTGTGAAACTGTGCCCGTTCCAAAACTAGGGACTTTAGGCACTTCAGCAGGTACTTGCTGACTAAAAGAGAGTTTACCTAGATCCATAGATTTCCCTTCAATGTTCTTCTGTGGCTGAGAAGGAATAACTGAGGGTTTTGTGAAATAACCGGGTTCAGGTAAAGGAGGGTTGGTGGTTTGGGGAGTTACACCCGTTCCAAAATATTCTTCACTATATGGCGACAGGAGGTTGGTTGCTGGTGATTCAAACCGAAAAGGACTGGGGAAGCTCTGTTCTTGAGGAGCGTATACGCAAGCAGGCGCTGTTTGCATTGGAGGAGTATGGGTGGGCGGCTGATAGGCATACATATGCTGCTGAGGTGGCATACGGTTCATACCGTACATTTGACCCTGTATATGGGGGAAAGGGAATATTATTTAGCATGACAAGATTTTTATTTAAACGAAACAAAATATGCCTAGCTCACCTTTGTGGGAGTTACATTAGAAGCTGTACGCAGGAGATATTGAGAGTTGTATGCGGGGGATTGATTGTAGTACCCAGAGGGACCGGTAGTGGAAACTTGAATACCAAGCATACACACGAAAAATGTACCACCCGTCAATCAGCTCCTCAATGCTAGTATTCTAATCCAATCAAACACAATAATTATGTGCTTCAAAATGTACACTGACCTGTCAGAGGAGCTCCATGGTATGACTGAGCAGGAGTACAAGATTCTTGCAGCCAGTCAGGACCGAAGTTGTCTGCATACATCTTATGATGGGGCGAGCTCACATTTGCTTTGTTGCGTCTTAGATCGTGGACCTCGTTCTGCAAAAAAACAAGCTTTGAGGCTCATTGTGATGCATCCGAGGCTCCCCTTTGAAAAACACTTATTTTGCAAAACTATTCTCATCTTTGTATTCACAAACACATGATGGGCATAAGAATTTATTATGTATATAATATGTAATTATAAAAAATACAGAATTGTTGGACATGAAAATAGCAAACGCAGATCGCTCCTTCATCTAAAACCAGTGTTTCCCATACCATATAAAATCTTAAGTGGGCTGCCAGTGTCTCATTGGTACCCGCCAGGGTCTAAAACTTTTTCCGTCCTCTTAACTCACTTTTGGTTAACTGGTTGATTAGAGTCTTTTAGTTTGCTGAGTAGAGGAGGGACGGGGATATTGCCACTGGAGCACATTGAGCACAGGAACAGTTTAAGAGAGATTGCAATAGGGAGGATAAAATGGAAATTAAAAAAAAAAACGAGTATCCTTATTCAGACTCATTTTAATTATATCAATTGGCTCCAAAACATTGTGCATTGTATATCACTAACATAAGAATCTGTATCAGGAACCATTTCAGATGGAGGGGTCTGGGGTTTACAATGCCCCCGGACCCCTGTCGACTGTCATCCCAGGCGGGTCTCACAACATTTTATGGGAAACACTGTACACAACATGATTTATATGCTGACCTTAAGAGCTTCAACTTGCTGGCAGAGCATTTGAAGAAGACTTTTCTGATCCTCAACCCAGTGGGGCGGTGTTTTGGGTGAAATCTGAAGAACATATTAATTAGCAGTAATATAAGTTAACACCAAGGCAATTTCAAATATCAACTTGTAAGCATACCAGGAGCCTTTTTGAAGGAGAAACAATAGTATTGTTTGGGGAAGGAGTTGAAAACTTGATGTGGGATATGGTGGCATGTGTGTCACTGGTGCAACCATTGTGCTTATCTTCTTCATCCTCTCCCATCTCGCCAAGTTGCTGGTTTACATCATTGAGAAGGTCAACAACTTCCTCCATGGACACTGGAAGCTGGCATGCCACAGACAGGCAGAAGATGGTTTTAAAACAACAGAGCTTGTGACAACTTAGCTCGCAAAGTAAAAATACATAAATAATAAAAAAGTCTTACTTTTTCCACTTCATCTGCACTGGCATTGTAGATCTTTGACAGATAAATCCTGAATTTCTTCAGAAAGGTAATGCACCTGTCCTGCGTCTCCTCAACTCCGTTGCTGGCCTCCTCATACAGCCGCTGATAAATCTTTTGGTTAAAGAAATAAAATATTTTTTAATTAGCAAAAAAAGCAAGGAGTAAAATTAAGACAAACCTGAGCCAAATGCCAGACAGATGACAGTGTATTGACAGACTCCAGCGTTGCAATGGCCTCCTCCGTTTTTCCTTCAATGTCAAGGAGGGTTGCATGTGCTATTTTGGCTTCTTCTTCAAAGCCCTTCACAGAGGAGATCTAAGCAGGAGAAAAGTTCTACACATTATTAATGCATACTAGCGAACAAAACACAATGTGATCTTTTGATTACAGGATATGTGGCATTGGCAAGATATCAGTACTCAAAGTACTAACCTGAATATCTTTGGTTCTAAAGTGTATGTAGAGCGGGTTGAGGGGTTTGAAGTTGTCTGGTATGCTTCGCCGGTTTTTGATCTTATCCAACAGTGGAAGGACAACTTTCCAGTAGTGGACACTGCGGCTTATATACTCCTTCTGGTCATAGTATGAGTTAACGCCATCACCCTTAGTTAGTGAGGATCAAAAAGGAGACGAGTCTGCCGCAGGAGCTCAGTACACAACCTTAGTTCTTTTTACCTCTCATTTCAAAACCACTACCTAAAAGTGCACATGTACTTACTGTCTGGCCAAGACACTGAGCCCAGTAGATGGCAAGGGCAGGTTGCAACCCGTGTTTCTCTCCAGCTCTTAATGTGTTTAATCCATGTTGTACTATCATTCGCAATTTGGCCGACATGCCAGGGCTAAGAAACAAAAAAAAAAATCTTATTAAACAGATTGTGGATAATCCAAGACAACTTGGAATCAGAACATGTTTAGATGAGCGACTTTGGCTGGTCATTTCGACACAGTGAACAAGGGGTGGCTTTCAGGTAGACACTCACGCAGCTCGTTTGTGAATAAGACTGTAGATGGCATCCCACCACTCCCTCTGCCTCTCTGTGGTTAAAAGGCGAATGAGGGGAAGAGGAAGGCAGCGAGGCTCATAGAGGTGCTGTTGCTGGTTCATTACACTGCTTATTTTTGCCGTCTCCTGTAACTGACAATGGCTGCAGAACATAACACCAAGTATAAAGACCTGAAAGAAGAGAAGCGAAAGAAATACAATGACTTTACAAAAAGTGATACAATTTGTTGCAACCAAGTGACACAAATCTCAATTTAGTGAAATAAACAGCAACTGCTTCCAACTACCTCCAAATCCAGAAGGCAGATGGACTCTGGTGTGTTTGTGTCTAGTTTGGAAGTTTCAAGGTTGAGTCTGGGGAAAAGTTGCTGCAGCCAAGCCCGCAAGGATGGCCTTTCACCTAAAAGGGCCCACTGCAAGCCTAACCAGCTCAGATGTTGCAAGTCACCATAATACAAAAGGATAGACCCTACAGTGGAAGCATAAATGTCACTGAAACAGTTCCCAAAACAAAAGGTTTCTTTCTGATATTTGCTATTGCCCTGTTTATCTGTACCTGCATCCCATTCAGCTAGCTGAGATATTTCTGGAGGATGTGCACTAATGGATCGGATGTCATCATTTGCAATGAAAGAGGATTCGATCGAGGCCTGCGGTCCTAAAAGTACTTCAACTAAAGAATCCAGACCGCTGCGGTTCCCAAATGCCTCAACTACCTATGCAAAAACACACACACAAAAAAAAACCCAAACATTATTTTGTTGTCCACACATCTCAATCAGATCAAACAATTATAAAAGGATTGATGGGAAAGTTACTTTATATGAAATTAGCTAGTTATAAAAATGTAACAGTGTTAGAAATTAAATACTTAATAAAAGTAACCGGTTTGCAGCCAAAACTACAATCCTCAAACGTTTCAAAATTGCGCCTTTGGTTGCAGTTTGGTGCATTGACTAAACTAAAATTACTGAGAAATTCTACAAAAAATAATCATGAGGTAACAGCAATGATCAGGGATAGACAAATGATCCGATTACCAAAGGAAGAAAAAACAAAAAAACAAAAAAAAGATTCCCAAAAACTGACTGGCAAATACCTCTCTGATCAAGCTGCATGAATCGGTGCCAAGATTGAGAAGCATGTGGCCCGCTTGACTCTGCCTGTCATTAGCCAGTAGCTTCAAAAAATGTGGGGCAGAATGATCTTGTTTGGTCACCTTTTGCTTTGGTCTAGGAACCTGTTGACAAAAAAAAAATAATTTACAACCTCACTTCGTTACGTCCAATGATTCAGTCAGTCAGTACCTGCATGGCCAGCAAGTAGCACAGTACAGCGAGGTCTATGACCGCGCGCCATGTCTGTTGACGTTCCTGAGCAAGCTTCAATAACAGTGTGCCGGCATGGAGGTACAGGTGAGCTCGCATTTCCACAAAAACCTCATGAAGTTCATCCATCTGCTCGCCTGCTGCAGTCTTCAGTTCCTGCATAGCCTGGTCAAAACTGAATTAACGAAGAATAGAGGTAAAACTTGAAAAGAGTCGGAATACATTTTTTTAATCAGGATTTCAGACTGAGCAATGCAGCAATAATTACACAATATATTATAATTAAAAACTGTGTTGGCAAAGCTACTCCTAGAGTAAATTAATTGTTATTTTCCACTTACGATGTGAGAGCATCAAGGCAGGACTGCAAAGCGCTTCCAGATAGTGTGATTCTCAGAAGATTGCAGTGGGCCAAGAGCAGTTCTCTCTGAAGACGTCGCCACATCTTGTCATTGCTTGACACGTTAGGCTCAGCTAAATAATCCTGAAAAAAGGTTGTTCAAAGGGATTTGGTCACTCACCCTTGTTAAAATAAGCAAACTAATTGGACAGCTTACGTTTTTTAACACTGACTGTATTGTAAATGGGAATAAACATAACAAATAAGAGTGAATTATTCTTCATTTGCTGACCTGAAGCGTTCGAACTACCGTGGTGTACCAGTCCAAACTGTGGCGCAGCAATCCTCTTTTCTCTGTAGCCAAGCAGTGCTTAACTGCTTCCTCCAGTCGACCGTCTTGACAGAACAGTTGGACCAGCTTTACGTTGACATGCGGATCTCCTGGCCGTGCCGTCAGTTCCGCCTGAAGGAGGTCAAACAGTCGGTTCCAGCCCTGCTGCCCTTGGCGGTTCAAGAGACGCTCCTGGACAAAAGGCAGATCAGTAGTTAATATGTTATACACTTTGCAAGGTCACATTACAGATAACCATAGAAAATGTGGTATTCCCATAAGTGCAGAAATACTTAACGGACCTTTCCTCATAATTAAAAATATTTTTGCTTGTGTTAAAACTTCATTGTGAAATATTTGACCACTATATGGGATTGCGATGTCTAATGTGAACAAAAACCAGAGCTAAATGAGCACCAGCAGCAAGATGGCATACAGCGACTATTAGGTCTGGATTCCGCTATCTTAAAGAAATACAAATTTCCTGACCTATGAATTTTTACAAAACTTAACATTAGGATGAAAGTTAATTTATTTTTACTTATGTCCCTTTAGATTGCAAAACAAGTGAAACCGCATTTTAAAAATAATTTCACCTTCAGATTGAAGACTGTTGGGTTTCCTGGCAACATCTTTGCAGCTTTGTCCACCCAAAACTCAGCTCTGCTGTCGCTTTCATCTTTTTCAACAAGAAGCTCAGCCACCTTCAGCACCAAGTCTCTCTGGACTGGGTTCAAGTCCACAGAGCGCTGCATTCAAAGCAGAAAGAATGTTGAGGGACACGATGAATCCGTAAATACTATGATGCCAATTTTCTATTTGCCTAAACAGGCACACCGACCTAGGGTGTCACAAGACTAATCTAATCGCATCAAAATAAAACGTTTTTTTGCAATATCACAACTCTTATTTGACATTCCTATTAAAAAAAAAAAACGTAAACAAAATGTCAAACTTACCTTGTAACATCCTACTGCCTTGGTGACATCTCCCTCTTGCTCATAGAGCTGTCCAAGGAATTTGTGTGCTTTTGGATCCCTCTCTTGGATTTTAAGATATTGCGATACATGTCTAAGAAGACAATAACAATATTAATTAGTTAAAAGCATATGATTAAGGTAGGAGGGATATTTCATACTCATGCTTACCTTTTGGCCAGCTCATATTCTTTTGCTTCAAAGTATAGTTTAGCAAACAAAAATCCTTTGACAGGCCTCTGCAACAAACATTTAGACAAATCAGAATTTAACAAGTACAACTGTACAATAGATCATCTTGTTGACTAGTTAAACTACTACACATACGTAAGACCAGGGGTCGGGAACCTTTTTGACTCAAAGAGCCATAAAGGCAAAATATATTACTTTTATTTTGGGAAAGAGCCACACCATATACTATGAGACAAATTTACTATATTTTTAAACCCGCGCCCCAGACAAAAGCTTAGTCTTCAGCACATTTATTTTGGATGATTTGATAAAAATTATGAAAAGAGAATAATGCCAGAGAGCCTGTGTCCCAAAACCAACAAACATACCACTTTAATCTTGTCTCTTTCTTGCAATTACTCAAGACCGGTTAAACTCATTTTCATACATATTGGTTTCAAAACCAAATGCAAGCAGTTATTTTGTAAAAACGTCACAACATTCTGCAAACAGGGAGCCTGATGTGCTTTCCTTTGGCGCAGACGGCATAGGGCGAGAGATGGGAGGGAACGCTTGCACTTTTTGCATAGTTCCACCCATCCCTCCCACTCACCCAATCAAATAACTTTAAATTATCTTCCGGTGTTTTGGCGTATACTGTATACAGTTTGTATAATACGGTATTTAATTGATTCATTATCATAAAAATCGAATGTTTCTACATCACGGATTTTGCTTAAGACTGAAACAAGAGTTTACTGTAGTCACCCCAACCCAATCATCTCTGTCTGCTGACATTTTAAATTGAAGTATTTCTTAAGGTGCAGTTAAAGCTTATACCTGTGCAGAAATTGTTTTAATATTTAGTGATAAATTAATTTATCGCCACCTAAAAATTGTCATTTCCGAGATTAAAGACAAACTGAAGGAATGAAAAATTGTGAAAAGCCCGGACGAATTAATGACTCACATAGTATGCCCGAACCCGCCCCCAAGATCTTAGCCCTACTTTCTATTCTTGTGACATTGCAGTTGCCCTAACTTTCTCCTCTGGGTTTAACTCTTTACCCTTCCCATATCAGGTGAAACCTGCCTTATCAATAACTTTAGAGTCAAATAACCAGTGATCCCTAGAAATGTCATGATTACTGCAAGTGTAATTTTTAAATGTGACTACACCATACCAGACAACTTGGTCCTATCAAAGATACATTCAGTGGAGCTGCATGTCACATTCATGACATAACTATGCATTTAATCTTACATACAAGGGCAATATAGGATTGCTGATTCGATAACAGAAGAAAGCTTTTAGGATTGTCCATAATGCTTACTATAATGTACTAACAAACTTTTTAAAATCCACAAAATTTCAGGATATAGAAAAACATGACAAATTTCTATTATTAATACAATAAATTAATAATAGTTCATAAAGTTTGACCACATTACCCCGATTTTAGCTAACCTGCATTGGCTCCCTGTTAGCTTAAGATGTGATTTTAAGGTTCTGTTGGTAGTATACAAAATCATGCGTGAACTTGCTCCCTCATATCTTTCAGATTTAATTTCCCCCTATGTTCTGGTCCGGAGCCTTTGCTCTGAAAATGCTGGTCTACTAGTGATCCCAAGAGCCAAGAAGAGATCCGCAGGTTCGAGAGCGTTCTCCATCTGGGCACCGGTGTTGTGGAATGCTCTTCTCAGAGATTTGATCCGCAATCTCAGTGGAAATGTTTAAGTCTAAGCTTAAAACACAATTCTATTCTATAACATACGAATAACCTATATTTTATGTTGACACTAAGTGTGTAGTATTTGCCCTCGTGTAGGTTTAAGATGAGGGGATCATAATAGTGCCATAATAGTCTGTAGTTTGCAATAGTCTGATCTGTGCAGCCCTTTGAGACTGTTTGTGATTTCTCTTTGACGTCTTTATTACAGGTTTACTTTGGAATGCCATGTCTAACCTGGTTGCATACAATTTTTCACAATGTTGATCAATGACAAAAAAAAAGATAATTCTATTCTATGGAGCAGACATCTCGGGTGAATCCATAACTCCAAGGTTAAATATTGTCGCACGACACTGAAAAGCCATTGTGCCACCACCCAAAAGGTATTCACTTTTAAATGATATAGATGACCATAAAATGTCCCCAAAAGTCATACTATATGTATTTTAGATAAATAAATAAGATTAAAATAGCAAACGCGTCTTTAGGTATATGTTTTAAGAGTATGCTAATACTATTATAAGGTTAAAATGTTATCTGTTTTGTAATTTTCGTTTTATGGGGTAAGGTTCTGTTTTGGGGCAGCACGGCAGCACAGTGGTTAGCAGGTGAGCGGCACAGTTCTGAGGTCATGAGAACCTCCTGTGTGGAGTTTGCATGTTATCTTATTAACACTCCACTTATTGAAACATGAATATTTTGTTTGTTTGTTTGTACATGATTCAATTGTTTGTTTGTTTGTACATGATTCAATTGTTTGTTTGTACATGATTCAAATTGAATCTTTTCTTCCGGCGCCGTCACGAATGGCAGCCACTCCAGCAGCTCCCGTGTTATTTTCGATTGTTCTCGATTGTTCTCAGCTCAGGGATGCTGCTGGAAATGTGAATTTCCCTTCGGGGATGAACAAAGTATCTATCTATCTATCTATATCTATCTATCTATCTATCCTTGTGCTTGCGTGGGTTTCCTCCAGCATTCCAAAAACATGCATGTCAGGTTAATTGGCGGGTCCAAATTGTCCCTAAGTGTGAATGAAAGAGCAAATTGTCTGTCTCTGTGTGCCCTGCAACTGGCTGTCAACCAGTTCAGGGTGTCCCCTGCCCACTGCCCGAAGATAGCTGGGATGGGATCCAGCACCCCCCGCGACCCTACTGAGGATAAGCGGTGCATATAATGGATGGTTCAGTTTTGTTTTAATTTTGAATATCTACATATAATGGATGGTTGTGTTTTAATTTTGAATATCTTCCCTGCAAGAAAAAAAAATGAATGGGGTAGGTAGGCACTTAGAAGCTTCGGCTTACCCTTTGGGCACATGTTTAATCATATAGTCGTATCATATAGCAGTTTTTTTCCTGCAAACATTTGATCGTTTCCTTTGATTAATTAGTGGTTTATGTGTAATTGCTGTGTGTCGTGTTAATAAAAAGCCACAAACTAAACAAACACACCCATGAGGCTCCTGTGAAAAGGTATTTTCCGACTTTGGTTTCACTTTCGTACATCTACTTGACTTTTGGGGCGGTCGATGTTGCCTTTGTACATCGTAAGAACTCAAATTACGTTTGGAATGTACAGAATTTGAAATCACTGTGTATGCTGATGTTTTCGTCTGTCAGGAGCAGCTAGCTAGCCGGTTTATGTAGCTTAGCTTACTCTGCCAGCCCACACCGCGCGCTTTCTCGAGGTTTGAGCGACATTGTGCCGGTCAGCAAAAACAGACTCGTTCGCGGTATTTTAACCGGTTCCAATAGAAGTATCAGTAAAGTTAACACTAGCGTTTCTGTTCCATATTTTATTCGGGGTTTTCCATTGCGCCAGGTGACTCGAAATCCAGGTATCGGGCGACAGCGGTTAGCGACTAGCTAGCATTAGCTTTAACCGCCACCGGCTCCTCTTACCTCTTTGAGTGAAGGGGACGACGTCTGTACGGAGGCCACATAGCGGTCAACTTCAACCTTACTTCGCCGCATTTTCAACTAAAATGCGATTTTGTCACCAAGAACGTTTCATAGAACGACAGTCGTCACCAATGACAAAAGCGGAGTGGTCACGCCGTCACATAACACGCTCGTGATATTATTGCGCAGCCGCGGTCGTGGTAACGTCAAACAGTGACGTAACCACATGGGTGGAGCCTTAGCTATAATCGGCGCTTTTGTCCAATTGGAGGTGAGTGTTGATGTGACGTTGATTTTATGAGAAGGGCAGGAGCTTCACTGTGATGGCCGAGAGCGTGTTTTGATATGTTATGAAAAATTTCTTATCAGATTCAAAGATGTTATATAATGAAATTGTGAATATGTTTGATTGCTAATAAGATTTTCGAGAAGGTTTGTTCAAACCTCACTTTGTGTTTGCTGTTAAAAACATAATATTGGAATATAATATTGTGAATGTGCTTAATTGCTGTTGAGACTGTCATGATTGTTTTCTGTTTTTAGTGTCAATAAATTTGTTCAAACCAAAAAAAAAAATTCAGTATTATGGACTTTTTACAGAAATGGGTCCCAAACTATATGCCCTTGCACAATGGTATTACCCTTTACACATTGGTTAACTGCTGTTAAAAGTGTCGATAAAAATTGTTCAAACCACATATTGTTAAAATCTGATATAATTAAATTGTGAATGTATTTAATTGCTGTTAAAAGTGTCGATAAAAACTCATATTGTTGGTATATGATATAATGAAATTGTGTGTTTAATTGCTGTTAAAAATGTCGGAAAAAATTGTTAAAACGTCACGAAACTGAATATGCTTAATTGCTGTTGAGATTGTCGAGAAAAAATGTGCAAACCTCACATTGTTTATTTGCTAAAAACCAAACCAAGAAGTATTTAATTACTGTTAAAAGTGTCGATAAAAACTCATTGCTGGCATATGATATAATGAAATTGTGTGTTTAATTGCTGTTAAAAATGTCAAAAAAATTGTTAAAACGTCATATCGTCAGATATAACGAAATTTTAAATAACAAAATTGTGAATATGCTTAATTGCTGTTAAGATTGTCGAGAAAGATTGTTTAAACCTCACATTGTTTATTTGCTGTTAATAGTGTCAATAAAATTGTTCAAACCAAAAAATATGTATTGAGGGGCCATGAGTTGGGGCTGTATCATATTTTCTGCTATAAAAGTTCCTATAAAAGCATTTTAGAGCTCTCAAATATACTGGATTTTTCTACACAAGAAGTAAGAAAATAAATAAAACGCTGTAATTAAAAACAATATACAGCAAATAAAACTGAAAAGGACAGTGTGTCTAATTCAACGCCTAATATTGGAAGAAAATCATTAATGCACAAAATACACGAGCTATCATATACACGCACATTATTTTGATTACTTGTAGGTTGACAAATTTGCATTGATTTTACATAACATGAGCCTCAGCAAGAGTTAACTTATATGAGTTGTGAGCAATCTTGCCGTTATGTGTATACAAAACTTCGCGCGGGAAAAAAAAAAGGTGTAATTGTAATACTGTGCAGTCTTTTGAGACATTTTTGTGATTAAGGGCTATACAAATAAATGTGACCTGACTTGACCTCAAACCTTAGCGTGTGCATTGGTCCTCTGCCTATCTAATTAGCACAGAGTTACAATTCATATAAAACTCGTGCAGAAAAAAATAACATTTAACTTTTATTTAATGCCGGGGCCCCCAAACTATATACCAGTTGGCCACAAATGACCCGCAGGCTGCAGGTTTGAGAACCAAGATGTAAACAGGAATATTTTGGAAGAAATTTGTGACTTTATAACATGAACGTGTTATCTACAAAAAAAAAGAAAAAAAGAAGAAAAAAACAACATTACAAGTACTTCGATAAAACAGATGTTTATTATGCTGACCTGATATATTTTTCCCTTAAATAACGGCAACAAACATGTTATGCCATGTTGAAACGAGTGCCAAGTTACTGTAAATGGAAAAAAATACACACTCTTATTTTGTGTGAGACAGAATTATCCATCAATCGCTACATGAATGCAACAAATGAAATCCATCAGGTGTAAAATTCGAAAACAACGACATGCAAGTTTGTCTTTGCAATGCTATGGAATGTGTACTTATGATGAATACAAGATTCAGTGTTGCTTTCTAGGGCAAAATTCATTTCAGGTGAAACAGTACTGGATAAGCAGATTGGACGGTCGTCTTTGTTTTCGAGTCTAGAGGAAGTTGGCCTAAGAGGATAATTTTGCCCGGATTACAAACAGCGGTGGCGACACACGTTTTCACACTGCACGCAAATGCTGCCATTCATCAAGTTGTACTATAACGTAACAGTTGCTGTCAGCTGTTGGCTGAATTCTATGAAGCCTTGTACAAAACTTTTTTCCCAAGTAAAAGTATGAAACCAAACGTCGAGCATGCATGGTTTGTATTTCAGATGGCGCATGTGACACAAATTGCGTTAAAGGGACAGTGTGTATTATTTGATCACTATATGTTGCTGTATTTTGTGGTGCAACTATGAGTGCTGAAAAGGAAAAGGAAGACTATAAACTCCAGAGACTCACATTGAACATTAGGCACCATTTTTTCCCATTGTTTTGCCTGGCCTTTTTCCAGGTATTTGATTTTTGAGTACCCGTAGCAAGAAGATGGCAGACAATCATGTCAGGTCCCTTTTAGCTGAGCCTCCTGTTATGCAAAATAAATAAAAATGTCTTAATTTTAAAACAATGCACGTTTACATGTGACCGCTCTGACGAAATAAGTCGCAAGTAGCAGCGCTCGATTTTTAGCTCCAGACCGAAAACAGAAAAAAAACCCTGAGGAAAATCCTGAAAAATATTATGTATATATATTTTTGACATGTTTTGCTATTTTGAAAGATCTGATTGTCGAAAACACTTTCCCCAAGGGTCATAATCCACATAAATAAGGAAAGTAACAGAAACGGTGATTAAATATTTCAGATTTTAGAAAACAAAGTTACGTTTTTTTAAATGTTTATTTAAATAAATATGTGCTAAAACTTCTTTCAGTCGTGATTTGCTCCCTAATGCCCCCCATAAGCAGGTAGGCGCCTTGCATTGTTGACTCCCTATTGGTGTGTGAGTGTACGTGTGAATGGGTAAGTGAAGCGCTTTAGGGGGTCTTCATTGACTTGAAAAGCGCTATATAAATGCAGACCATTTACTTATAATAATAATAATAATAATAATTTCCTTGTATTGTCATTCTGTGTAACAATGTACACAGAACGAAATGTCGATTGCACCTGACCCGTTGTAGCGAGCCGATGCAGCCGCAGCCAACAGAGGGCGCCGCCGACCACTTTTTAAGTCTTAGGAATGACTCGGCCGGGGCGCGAATCACCGACCTCCCAGTCTCAAAGCGGGCGCCTTACCATCTAGGCTACTGAGCTGGTATCAAAATTTGGTAAGATCATGGGATGGGAGGTTATCTAGCTTTCTTACTTTTATGTGATTAACTACGAGTTAACATTTGAAACCGTGACTAATTGAGATGGAAATAAATTCATAATTTCACGGTGCTTATTTCCTCAATTTATAAAGGTTGGACAAATTTTTTTTGGTCCAGCACAGATGAAACATGTATTTCTATTTTTTTTTTTTAAATAAATATTGTTTTTCTTAATAATTAAAATCATTTTTTACAACTAGGCGCAACTAAAACCACACACTGTCCCTTTAAAATATGTGATATAAATAAACACACGTAAAAACTCTGTTCAATGTAGAGATGGCAAACGCAAAAAAGTCAACAAAAACAACCCAAAAAATTAGAAATGGGTCAAACCAATTTCAGAAACAAGGGCACTAAAACTACTTGATATATATTAGCAAAAATACATATTTAAAATGCAGAAAATAGCGATAGTAACAAAAAGTATATAACTCATATATAAGCAATAAAGAAAAAAACGTAATTTTCTTCATTTGACTTTGATTTTGCAAGAGCATCAGTAACGCAGAGAATCCATTGCAATGTGTTTCAGTTAAATAGCTCTGTAAAAAAGCAGTAGAGGGAAAGGTTTTTTTTTTTATCAGCTGCAAATGACGACAAATGTTCTGACCGTCAGGCCTGTTGAATGAGACCAAAGGATCTGCAGTTCTACTTAAAAAAATAAAATAAAATCAACACCGAAATGTTGCTAGTTTGCATAAACGTCACGTTCATTTCCGTGCGACTGTTTCCGACAGCTTCTTCAGTCTCTTCTTCAACTCCAACGGGAATTTCTCATAGCACCTCTTGCATACCGGCTTCATATCAAACTCCACAAACTTGTTCCTGAAAAAGAGAAGCGTGCAATCATTTATGTCATCTGTTTTGATTTTTATTAACTCCTGCAGGTTGTTTCTACTATACTTACAATTGATTCAAAAATCTTGAATAAAGGGGTGTGTATACTTATTGCATTTACCGTATTTAAGTAAGTATATAGAAAGGCCCTTTGCTTTTTTCAAGTTATGTATTGTGAGAGAAACATGTTTTGTGGAGTAATAGGAACTAATAGTACACCAATTTATAACGGTATAGAAACCTTAAAAATAAAGTAAGCTGAATTAACTGCTAATGGATCGACCGGGCTGATTATTGACACCGATATTTGGGAATTTGACAGATATCAGTATTGTCATTTTTAATCATTTAGGCTCAGATGCAGCCGAGCCTCTCTCTCCCTTTTTTCACTCTCCTTGTCACGGAGGCTACCCACCCGCGCCTTCTGTTTGGATAAGTCAGGGGTCAGGAACCTTTTTGACCCAAAGAGCCTTAAAAGCAAAAAATGTTTTAAAAAGAAATTGAGAGAGCCACATCATATATTTTCAGACAGAATTGAAAAAACACGCTCTCTAGACAAAAGCTAATTCTTCAGCACATTTTATTTCACTGTGTGTCATTTGATGATTTAATCAAATGTATGAAATGATAATAATGCCAAATCCCGTGTCCCAAATCAATGTAAATATGCCATTTACAATTTGTCTTCCACCTTCAGTTAAGAGTGTTGAGGCAATTTTTTTCCATGAAATTTGTCCTTAATAACGGTTTTAAAACAATGTGCATTCAAAGTTATTTTCTAAAAATGTCACAAATTACTGCAAACGATAAGCATATCGTCATATTCATTTTCAGTGTAGACTGCATTGAGCGAGAGAGAGAGAAGGAAGTGCCTTGCGCTGTGAGCAGGGATCCGCCCACCTGTACTACTCTCCCAATCAAAGTCGTTTGCCAGCATTTTTATTTATCAGTTTAAATGGTTTCTTATCGGACTTCTGCATTAAGTTGCTTCGGCTTTATATGGACCAAAATCGGGATGAAATCGCTTGAGCCATATGTACTCATGAAAAGAGCCATATATGGCTCCTGAGCCATAGGTTCCCTAACCCTGGGATAAGTGAATGGAGGCAGAACCATTGAAACAGGACGAATATTGTTAGAGCGGAGCAAACAGTGGTAGCTCTGAGACTGAGAATTGAAGCGCTAATAAAAAAAATGTATAAGTCTGTGGTAGAAAAAGCGTGTGTGGATGTGATTTACAGAGAGCGTAAAAAGTGTAGTTGACTCGCATTAGGGAAGCACTTTCAGATGGACACTGAGATATGAGCTCTTATCATAACATGAGTTTGTCAATCAGGCGTGTGTGTTTGTAATTGAGATAGAGCATAAAAAGCACGCTAAAGTAGAACACTGAGTGATTAGCTGTTACCATAACATTAGTTTGTCAATCTGCTCTAAAAAGGGATTGACATTTTTATTTATTGATTGCAAACCCAAAAAATCAGAGAGCTATTTAAGTTTCTATGTACTTTTGTATGAGTTGCTGCTAAGTCTAATTTTATTTTCTGCATAGTTAGTTTTTGGTTTAAGTGAAGGATAAGCCATGTCAGTTGTGTTGAAATTAAAATGTATCTAACATCGGCCAGATATGCAATATGTACATCACATCGACACACTACGAAAGTAGACCCCTGCGTTACTGCATCCCAAACTTACGGTTCTTTCAGGTTACGATGTGGAATATATTTTGTTGGCTACTTGTTATGACATTTTCACACAAACTATACAAACAACAAATTACGTTTTGTGTTTAATAACACATAAAATTAGATCTTCGCTGTGTTCGTGCATTTAACTATGCTAATTACGTGCCTCGGCATGTCTGTTATTTGGTCGATGCCATGTAAGATGCTGGTCTGCTATTGATTTGCGTCACATCACAGCTTCATAAGATGCCATTATTGGCTGAACTACCTCCCAAATTTCTCGATGTCCAGTTCAGAATCCTGCTTAAGAAATTTCAACATGTTTTAACATGAGTCTCAAGACGTGCAGCGATGGTAAATAGACAAACAAGATGTTAACAATGGAAACAAAGCTTGAGATAAGAAAGAAATACAAAAGGCACACGCACCGTTACCCTCACTAAGGAATATGGCCGTAACCAATTGACGATCAGTACAACTGTTAGGAATAAGGGGGCGATTAAAGTCTGCTAAGGGCATAAAAATCCTAGCAGGTGGACATTTTAAAATCTGTTTTAATTGTAATCTGCCATTTCCTTTCCCTTTGCATTCACCTGCTAACTCTACTGTACCAGCTCCAGACAAGTCACATAAAAGATGAACAAAATTCAATTAATTCTTTGCATGTACTATATTTGTATTTATACTGTCATTTAATCAGCAACACACATACTACATAAAAGTAGTGCTGACTGTGAACTATTTTGCTACTAATATTTAGTATTTGTATTTCTCCTTCATTATTTGTCAATCATGTTGTAACAAAACATCACATCACAAACTGAACAAATAACCTGAAAGGAAAAAAGGGATGAGAGG
Source organism: Urocampus carinirostris (assembly GCF_059441175.1). Classification (NCBI taxonomy): domain Eukaryota; kingdom Metazoa; phylum Chordata; class Actinopteri; order Syngnathiformes; family Syngnathidae; genus Urocampus; species Urocampus carinirostris. Next base: position 9,909,765 of record NC_142362.1, read on the forward strand.
CTTATAAGAGACCCGTCTCCAAAATAATTGTCATAATCTAGCATAATGTGTATTCAGTTAATTCCGAGTTTCTCCAAGTCTTCAATCTTCTTGATCGGTTGAGTTTTAAATTAATCTGGGAGACTTCCTTTTGATTCAACAAAAACTTTGAATTCTGTCAATGCGCATCGTCCAGTTTCTTTTTAATTTCTAACATTTCATTCAGAATTTCCTCAATTTTGTAGGCCATCTTTTGTAATCCTTATTTAATTTAATTATTTTTTTGTGTTTCTAGTTTATTTTTTCATATGTATATACAATTGTGTTTTACATGGAGCACCAGGGGTTTGGAACACATCAGCTTCACCTTGCAATATCCACCTCAGAACGGATTAAAGTCATATTTCGGGGCTCTACTGCATGTACTGTAAGTGTGCAATGTGGCTTTCTCTGTGAAATGCCTTTCATTCGATTAGTAGATTATCACTGGCTGGAAAAGGCACGTGTCGAACGCAGGTAGCATTTTACAGTGGATGCAAAATAAATTTTAAAAACCTGCTTGAAACTGAAGTGATTAAGACTTTACCCTCTGGACCCAGACAGAAAAAGAGCACCGCGTAACAAAGCTGCCCCTTCAACATGTGACTGATCAGATTTTCCTGTTTGCTTAGCATAGAAGTTTCAGAGACCTTAAAGCTCTACTTTTGTTCTTAGCCGAATAACAGTCAACCAGTGAAACGTGTAAGAATAGGGGATTATTACCAGGCAAGTAGGAGAAAATAAAAGACAGTGGGGTAAATCCTGTATTTTCCGGACTATAAGTCAGTTTTTTTTTAATAGTTTGGTCAGGGGTGCAACTGATGTGTAACATTTTTAACACATTATAATATTTCACATGCTATTTTTACACAAAACCTTATGTGAAAGTAGACCTGTGTTGATAATGTTAACATTGCCAGGAATATATAAAAACAAATGAGAAGAGCTGGACAAAAAATGATTCCGAAAAGAAAATCATATTTTGCAGATTACAAGCTGCAAATAGTGAAATATGCATCCGAAAACAGCAGACAGGCAGCAGGAAAAAAAATTGGACATAGCGAGAAGTGGAGGTGACAATGAACGTGATAATGAGTGTGACGTAAGTGGCGTGGAAGAAGTTGGGGGAGTTGTTGAAAAAGTGACACAGAGGATAAAGATTTTATTTGATTTAGTGATTTACGGTGAAACTAAGCATGTTCTTTATGCTAGAGTTATCTGAATAACTCTTAATCTGTTACGTCATATATGTTTTTTCCTTGATAATTAAGTATTTTTTGTCTTGTGCGACTTATCATTTGGAGCGATTTATAGTCCGGAAAATACGGTTCATAAAAGACAGAAGCAGAGAAGAGAACTGACCAAAAGAAGAAAAGCTGAAGCACTGAGAAGAAAGTGAAAGTGGATCACAGACACATGGGTATCATCGGTTTCTTCTTTTTCTCCTTGGAGTCGCGGTCCCGCTTCGACAACCGGCGCTTCATGTCGTCCGGCAAGCGCTCGTAACAGTGTTTGCACACCGGCTTCAGATCCACTTCTACAAATTTATCCCTGACCGAGCATGAGTTTTCCAAAGAAGTGACAGGAGAAGCAAGGAGAAGGAGAAAGGAAAACAAGCGAAGGTATAATAACCCAGATGAAAGTCCATACAAAGGTCACAAAAACGGAATAAGCTCTTTGAAGATTCGCTCGAAAAATAGACTTGAAGCGACTTACTTGAGGGTGAGTTTGGTGTTGCATGTGGAGCAAGCGAAACAATTGACGCACCAAGCCTTGTTCAGGGCAGACACCACTTAAAACAGGAGAAAAGCAACATCAAACAATATTTCCCAAATATACACAAATTTCAAATATCCAAATTTAAAAGTCATTTTACCATCGCCTTCTATAACACGATTGCAGTGGTAGCAGACATCTCCAAACAGCTAAAGGTAAAAAAAAGGGAAGGAAAACAAGGTTATTAATACAACAGTAAAACATCTTTGGGAACATAATTACAAGACAGTTAGGCAGCTAGAATTTGGCATGTTTTGCAAAACACACAACATTCAGATGCCATGCATTCTTAAATTTCAGCTTTAAAGAGTGCATAACTGCAGTGCACTGCAGGAAAGAGGTCTAAATATAGTGGAAGCTAGAGCTCTTGTTGGTGATAGGAATGAGTGGAGAGGTGTTGTAAAAGCATAGTGGGATGTTTAGACGCGTTCTTAGGGATGGGCAGGGCACCCGTATGATGCAGCAGGGGTAAACCAGTGAAAGCTGTCGGGCCCTGCAGTTGAACAGAAGAGTGTGTTGTGTCACCCTGACTCGAGTGACATGGCCGCTTTCTTGTGTCCAGTTTCATCTGGAGGGACCAAAGCATGACCAACTTGGGTGCCGAGGTGCTTAACTTGTTTGGGTGTTTGGGAATTTGGGTTGGCCAAAATTTTTGTGTGTGTTTTTAGCTCCTTTTTTCCTTTTTATTTTTGTATGTGTTTGTCTTGCTGTCGGTCACCCCTCTCGGGGGATATGACCAGGGTCGGTAGGTGAGTAGGTGAGTAGGTAGGTGGGTAGGTAGGTTGGTGGGTAGGTAGGTAGGTGGGTGGGTGGGTAGGTAGGTAGGTGGGTTGGTGGGTGGTCAGGTAGGTAGGTGGGTGGGTAGGTAGGTAGGTAGATGGTAAAGACTTGTACTGTACAATGCTGCCTTGACGTAAATGTTAGATTATTTTCCATTTTATTTAATACTCACATGACATATTATGTTTGTATCATCTTTTTTCTTATTTAAAAGCAAATAATTTAATTTAAAAAGTGACCCCCGATAACAAAATATTTAAGAATAATTTCAAAACTTAATGATAAAGTGCTCAATTTGAAAGTTACTTTTTATTACATAATTTAATATTTTTTTTTTTTAGTAAAATAAGAAGAGTAAATGCAAACTTGTTTTTTAAAATGACGTCATAAAACTTTTTATTTTGAAAATATTTTTTTCCTCATTTTATAGTTTATCTTACCAATATTTTGAGTAAGAAAACTAACTAAAAAGTTTTGGGCATTAAAACTAGCATAATACAACTTTGCACAATATAGTAAAATGAGAAAAAAGAAAAAAAAGGTTATTATTTAAAATTACTTCAACAATAAATTAAAAAATGTTCATTTTGAAAATATTTTTCTTATTTCCGTTTATTTTAGGAATTAATTTGAGTAAAATAAAACAACTAGGTAAAAATAGGTTATTAAAACTAGCATAATAAGACCCTTCAAAATATGGTAATAAGAATGCAAAAATGTGAAATGAGGTGTATGTTTATTTTAAGTACAGTATGAGTTTTTTATTTTCTTAGTTTTCTAATTTTTTCCCTCTATTTTCCATGTCCCTATCATAATAACTTAGGCCAGTCTCTAAGCACTGCATTCTAAATATTTTTTGTCTAATTATCCTGACAGGCTTTTATTTTGTTATAATTGAAAATAAATATTGCATACAACGTTTCACTAGGTTGTTATCAATTACAATAAAGACAATTAAATTCAATTCAAATTAAAAATAAAATATTGTACAATTAATTTGACCAGAGAAACGGGGCAAATCTAGAGTTAATATTAAGTTAATATAAATTATTACAGTAATCTGATGTAAATATAGTGAAATGGGAAAAATAATTTCATAGTAACCGGTGTTATTTTTATTGTTTCATGATATTAATCATTTGTTTTAAAGCGCCCAAAAAAAAGATCATTTAGCATATATAATATTGGTATTTTTTTCATTGTATTTACTTTTCTTGTTTGATTGGAAAAATAAACATGTTTTAATTAAAATTGGAAAAATAACCACGAATATTAATAAAAGTAATTGCCAGGAGAACAATTTTAAATTGCAGTCCTGTGTCTACTATGACAGAGGAAGCTCTTTTGTATTCATTTGTTTCCCAGGCAGTCTCAAAATTGAGCACAAAAATCACTTTACCTGGTTGTAGTGTGTTTCACAGTAAGCCAGGCCCTTGCGTTCGTAGTGGCGATGTCCAAGGAAAGGCTTCTCACACTTAGCACACACAAAATGCTGCAAACATGGCCAAGGTCAAGCACACACAGTTAGCTTTGCAACAAAGTTAGTTCTATACTCAATTTCAGCCGGCATCACAAGTCCGATCAGTGCACGTGTCCTGGAGTTGTTTCGCAATACTGAGTCAAAGAAGAGAATAGGGAGACAAGGCGAACAACTCTCTGTTGAATTATCATCGGGAACTATGGCTAAGCTCCACTCCAAACATCAAATGATATACTGTAAATTCCGGACTACAGAGCGCACATGATCAAAAGCTGCAAGCTCAAATTTAAAATGAAACTAATTTTTGTCTTTGTAAAAACCACAGGGTAAACCCTGATCGCATGAGTTTTATTTTGTGACACAATTCATGTCAGTGTACATAATTTGGACGTGACCTTGAAGTGTGATTACTCATTTATGAATATTTTTTGACTATCACTCAAAATGTTCAGTGGCATCAGACCTATCCATACACATATGGAGGTTTCATTTATTTATTCCCCCCGCCACCCTCCACCCCTTAGGACAGTACAATTCCAAAAAGTGACTATAAAGAAAACTCACTGAACTGCATATCCATAAATATACAATTTCTAGTTTAATATTTTGTACGGCCTAATTAGAGCTTTGAATTACCGATTTTTATACATGCCCCTTTTTTGACAGCAGTTTCCTCAAAAACCTCATCTGCAGTGTTTAAAATGTAGAAATAAAGTAACGGCTTGTAGTCCGGAATTAACGGTATGTTGGTGAGGACAACTTGGATGAGAAGCAGAAAAAAAGCAGAGTAAGGACAACAAATTTCCAAATGCAAATGGAATTTTCTTTTCCATTTTTCGACACACGTGACACCTACATCAAGGCAACCCTTTAATGGAGGCCAGGCAAAGCTCCTCAGTGCAACAGTAACATCAGGCAATGCGTTACACCCCTCACCATGTCAAAGTGTGTCTCGCAATAAGCCCGGCCGTCCCGCTCGTAAAACGGATGGCCCTGAAAAGGACGCTCACACAAAGTGCATACGTGGTGCTGCGCATCGAAAAGGGAAAACAGCAACATTTTAAAAAAAGAAAAGTAGAGAAACTGGTGACAAAGAAATTACCTTGTACCGATCTGAATGAGATGAAATGCACCTAACTGAGGCTAGAACTCAAAATCAATCACTATCATTTATGATTTGGGCTGCTAAATATTGACATGCAAATAAAAAAACAGAAATTGTCCAATAAAAGCGATATCAAATAGTGTCCGGACAAAGGCCTTGGGGCAATTCCTGGCCTGCCATCCCATTTTGACCATCCAGCAACACAAACTGAAAAGTTATATTTGCTAAACAATAATCCCTTGCTTCGTAATTCGTGGCCTCAGTGCATCACGGGTAAAAAAAATATCCTGTGATCCATAATCCCTGAACAAGTATTGCTGCGAGTGGGGACGGGCAGAGCGCAATTTTGTTGAGCCTGACGGTTCTTTTTATGCCGTATTTCCACTTTAAATCAACTCCCCTTGTAAAACCACAATCCATTATGCCCAGTTCCATATTGATGGGTTGCACATTAATTGGGCCAGAGATCATCGGTAACCAGTGTAGAAAATTAGGAAAAATATACCAAGTGTTACTGCACCCCTGGTAGCCCAAGTTCAGCTATTCCACCGTTGTGGCTGTCGACTATTGCTGAGAGCAAAGAGCAGAGGCGTTGAGGCTATTTTTCCCTTTTTTTCTACCTAAAATGAACTGCACAGAGTGACCGTGATCCATTATCCCCATTTGACTATTGCTGATAGCAGAGGGCAAGAGAGCAAACTTGTGTCATGCACAGTAAAAAAAACAGGTGTTTATTTAACACCCATAGATAATGACTACGTGTTCACGAAGGTAGTTTTAAAACTTTACTCTTTAAGTGTTAACACTTGTATGGAGAAACTTAAGATAAAGAGTTTTAAATCAACACTTAAACTTTTAACACTACTTCAATGAACAAATGGACCTTATGTCCAAGTGTTAAATTCACACTGGTAATTCTACTGTGCACTTGGTGGCTTTTTTCTCCTTTCATTCTGCCTAAAATGAACCACACCTGTGCGGCCCCAATCCATTATCCCCGGGCGACTATGCTGCGAGTGAGCGACTGTAGATGTCATGTTAAAAATGGGGAGGGGTCCCCCATTAACCACGATAAATAACGGATACCAGTGTACCAATGGTGTTGGGCTGGAAAGGGATGGGCGCCACTAGGCTGTACCCGCCCAAGACACGCCACAGGAAATGGTACCCCTAGGATCCTCGTGTGTAAGGGATCCAATCAACCAACCAACCAACCAACTTATGACAACTCTTCTAAATAGGCAAATATGTTATTTAACTATTTATAGTTAAAAGGTTATGATTTTTTATCAATGAACAGGTAGCCAAATCCAAATCTTAACCTACCCAGCAAAAATGCTTTCTTCCATTGTCTCTTCTGTGTCAAATGAGAAATTGTGAAGCAATGACTTGAATGCTTCTCACGAAACAACTTAAAAAATGATTTACTATTTACTATAAGATTTTCAATGCTTACTAATAATTATAAATGAACGAGGAATGAACTGTGTGTTTGAAAAGAGTAGGATATCAGACCTCCACATGCCATTGTTTGCCCATGGCGTTGACCACGCGGCCCTCGATGGGTCTCCTGCAAGCCCCACAGATGGGCACGCCCATTTTGTCATGGCAGGGCAAACAGTAAAGCTCTCCTTTCAGCTCCCTGGCATCAGCAGTCAGCTCCTTTCTGCAAACACGGAGGGAACATTTTAACAGTTTCCAAAGATCGGGGTTGGGATTTTTTTGACCCAAAAGAGCAATAAAACTAATTTTTTTTTGAGAGAGAGCCACACAATACATTTTAAGACCAAATTCAATAAAGCCACCAAACCCTCTCTCCAGAAAAAAGCTAATTCTTCAGTGCATTTATTTCACTGTGTGGTGTTTGATGATTTGATAAAATTTATGAAATACTAATAATGCCAGAGCCTGTGTCCCTTATCAATATTATATATATATATATATATATATATATATATATATACAGTATATATACCGCTTAAAACATGTCTCCCTCCAGCAACTACTAGAGAGTTGAGGCTAATTTTGACCGCCATTTTTGTCCTATATAATGGTTTCAAAACAAGGTGCGAGCAAAGTTATTCAGTAAAAATGTCACAAAATAATGCAAATGCGAAGGATACTGACATGGGCGAATGAGAGAAGGGAGTGCTTGCATTATGTGTGCAAATCTCTGCCCATCCCTACCGTTCACCTAATCAAATCGTTCTCGGTGCTTTGCTAGCCTTTTTTTTGGGTGTTTACAGTTGTTTTTTGTTTTTTTTTATCTTTAAGTGTTTCAAAAATGAACATACATTGTTTAATGAGCTTCAATCTAAAGGATTCCTTAGCAACCAACAGCCAAAATGGGGTCTGTTGGCGTGACACTGTGACTGTAAAATGACAGAGCAAATGAAATGATAGAGCAACAATATTAAATATTAGTATTGATTCGGCATCACGTGTATGAAACCAGATTTTGTATTTGGAACCTTGCAGAGAAGTTCTGCACAAGCCAAATTTTATCTCTAAGCCAGATGTACTCATGAAAAGAACCATATCTAGCATGCGGCCATATGTTCCCGATGCCTGTCCTAAGATTAAAACCTTTAGCTAGTACAGTATGCAACGCAAAAAGTCCAACGGGAAAAATGTTGTACAGACGCTTCTTTACTTACGACCATTCGAATTATGTAAAACGGTAGATACAAACATTTTTTCCTAGTTCGTGTGAAAACATAATACATGTAATGTATCTCTAGCGCGCTAAGAACTTTGACGTTATTATTGTTTAATATCTCGTGCTTCCATTCAATATGGTTGGTGTAAAGTGTAAAGAGGTGAGCCGTTTCTTTTTAAATGAAAGTGATACAAGAAAGCTTGATGCGGTTTAGAAAATGGTCAAAATGCTTTTTTCCAGCCACTTTTTACCACGTAGGAGGACCTCTTGAAGCGCATCTTCCAAAAGTAAGTTAAACTCAACTTTATTTATCTTTATAGAGCATATAATTTTATGAACCGTTTATTTTTTAGTACAAAAAATACAGGTTATTTATACAAGCCTTAAACATACTTATATAAACCTTAAACTTACATTCCATACAAAATATAGCACTGAAGCAACTTACAAATAAATTCAACTTACGAACGATCGTCCGGACCCTATATATTTCGTAAGTAGGGTAGAGTCTGTAAATTAGTCCGATATTTGCATTTTTGTGTAAAATCTACTTGTTTCGCCAGCAGATCGTTCAGTCAAAGAGAACTAGCAAATTTGTGTCACATGTAGTGCCTCTTTCTTTCTGTTCTTTCTGGAACAGGTCAGTGCAACTGATTCTAGCTTGAGTGCTTACGTTCTTGATCCTTACCCACAGTTGTTACAGTTGAAGTGGTCCGGGTGGTAAGGGTCATTCTTGAACAGAAGTGGCTGCTCCTCAATGATGGCGTGACACTTTTGGCAAATGTACTTGCCCAGACCACGAGCTTTCTCTCTGTTGTGGCACGGGCGGCACAGGTGCCTGATAAAGGGTTAAACATTGAAATTATGAACTTCAATTTCAAGAGTCGGTTATTATAAAGGTAAAACTGACCGGCCAGCATTCTTAACAAATCCGACATCAGCGAGGACGGCCTGGCAGATGTCACAACAGAAACATTCAGGGTGCCAACTGTTGTTCATAGCCTTGATAACGCGGCCAATGATGAATTCACCTATAACAGGAACACATCATCAACCTGAGTCTTTTTTAAGGGATGCACTATAATTATCAGGCCAATAGTTATCAGACCATTAATAGCAAAACATGACATCACAGTTACTGACCAAAAAATTAGTCACTTGGTGAAACACTTATTCTAGGAATTCATGTTCCTAATTACAGTACAAAGTGGTACCTCTTCATACAAGCTTAATTTGTTCCAGGATCGTGCTCGTAGCTCAAATTACGCATGTAATAAATGAATTTTACCTGAATGAAATGATTAAAACTTATTGGTCCGTTTTTGTTCTTCCTAAAGCATCCAAGTTAACATTAAATAGCCATAAAACACATCTTCAGGGTTTGGTTTGGAGAAGTGACGAAGATCGCATACCTGTTAACTTATACATTACCCCTGTATTCTGTGTTTTTAGATCATTTCAAATTATGTAAGCCGTATAACAATTTTTGTACAGGAAATGGAAAACAGTTTTTGTGAAACCGATCTTGTCTTGCCCATTTGGCTCTAATCCGGATCATTTCGGTTTCTAGTAACAGAGGACAATGTAATCATAGATTGCGAATATTGTTGGAGTAGTCTATACAGCCTGTTTTGCTGTGAGTAAATAGGTGCCTTGTTGTGTTTGTTAGGTTGAGTATCGCTTAATCAGGGGAATTGCAATCATTAATAATGGGAGAAATTCAGAGGTTGACAGATATGAGATCAAGAGACTTAATGATACGTAAGCACGTAAAATTAAAGTTACTGTTACTTTAAATGAGCATAGACAGAAAAAAAATGTACAGCCCAATTTATTGTACCCGTATTAGTTTGCATGTGCAAACTGGGACCAGCAGATGCTGGCGGTGAGCGCTCTTGAGGTGTAACCTCTGGGATTGCTCGCGACCTGCATTATCCTTCGTATGACGAGCAAGATTTAGTTTCCAAACAAAACTCACATCAAAATTCTTGTGTTTCGAGGTACTCGTGTAAAGAAGTATTTGGGTTTTCAATAGAAGTAGTTGTATAACTTGGGTTGTGTCTCCTCTCTGAGATCTGTAATGTGCATTTGGCACCGGAGAGCTCGCCACTGACCAGTCGCATAGCTCAGGTGTATGCAGCACTGATGTGAATACAGTAAGTTTTGTATTGTTTATTTTTTTTTGATTTTTTTAGTCAGATTGTAGTAGGTGTTTGTGTGTGATTTTTCATGTATTTTTATATTTCAGATAAATATAGCATGCAGTTTTAAAAAAAATCAACAAAGTTACGAAAAAATTGGTTACAAGCCGAGGGCCAGACTGATCGATTCTTGAATTTATATAAAATAATGCATGTATTTTAGAGAACCTGACTGAACCTACTGAAAACAAACACATATATTGAAATATGATCACATAAATAATGCAATATTTACTTATGGCTTTATCAGTAATCTTTAATTTTCAAAAGGCACAAAAGAGAAATTTCCTTGATATAAAAATCCCTATAACAATAGCTTTAAATGCATGATCAGAAGCTTATAGTTTCTATTTTTAAAAAAGTTGGCTGAATTGACTATAGAGAAATTGGTATCCAGAGGATTTTTCCCCGTTTTCGTTATCGGCAGGAAAAACAGCTATCATGCATCCTTACGTATTCTTTCTAACTTTGGTATCTGACAACCTTTTGACCAATTTTGTTCTCTTGAATAACATTTCTATACTTACCACACTGGTGGCAGCATGGAGCAAAGAGCATCTGGAAGTCATGTTCACAGTATTTCCTGTCTTCAAACTGTAAACACATACAAGTTATGCAGTGTTACACTAAGATTTAAACCTTTTTGTTTAATTATCTTATGCAGAGCTCACCAACCTTTTTGTAAACAATGTTACATACATATTTGTACATAACAAAAATAAAGGTTGACTGTAACTCGAATTATATGTTATTACTGTAATCAAAATAATATGAAAGTCATCAATTCACCTATTATTAGAAATGCACCAATCAGTAGGTTGCGATCAGGGTTGCTGGCTATTTCAACAATTTTGGCGGACAGGTAAAAAAATTATTTAATAATTGAATGAATGGATGGATGGATAAAAAGAATGAGTAAAGAAATAGACAAATAAATGAGATGTTTTTTCTCACTGCAAGGTCTGAAAACGTCCGAAACATACAATTTTACAGAAATCTATTGCGGCATAATTTATGAATACATTAAATATAAATGTTGGTGTGTTTAGTCAATTCAACTTATCCTTCATTTTTTATCTTTGTGGTACTAAGAGAAAACACTTGTTTTGAATCTTAAAGCCTTTCACATGTAGGCCACAGATATAATTTTAAAATGTGAACAATGCAACTCAATATGATTTGCTAGCATTTTTAGGATAATTGATTGTTGGCAATCTTAATGCCTGTGGCATTAACACTCCACTTATTGAAACATGAATATTTTGTTTGTTTGTTTGTTTGTACATGATTCAATTGTTTGTTTGTTTGTACATGATTCAAATTGAATCTTTTCTTCCGGCGCCGTCACGAATGGCAGCCACTCCAGCAGCTCCCGTGTTATTTTCGATTGTTCTCGATTGTTCTCAGCTCAGGGATGCTGCTGGAAATGTGAATTTCCCTTCGGGGATGAACAAAGTATCTATCTATCTATCTATCTATCTATCTATTAAAAAAGCCCGATCGGTTTACTGTCCGTATCCTCTGAAAATGCAATTCTGCACTAAAAAAAATATTATCAATATCTTCCGTCTAAACTAAAGTTTGATTTGAGTAAATGTAACGCTACACCTTCAGACCTACTGGAAGCTGCAGCCTGTTTACAAAATGAAATGTCATGGATTGAGCCAATCTGGAATTTAACATATGGAAAAAAAACAAGTAGCTTTACCTCATAGAAGAGTCCCTCAGGGAACTGTTGGAAACACTGAGCGCACACAAAGCACTGCTCGTGGTAAAGTTCTCCGTTACTGTTTACGATCTTCTCTGCTGGGGCGAAGCCGCTCTTGCAGCGCTCACACATGGCATTGGCCAGGGCATTGGCCATGTTGCTAAAGGATTTGACACATAGGGGATATTTTGAATTAGGTTATTATTGTGACATAAAAATAAACATTTACTTCAGGATCATAGACTAATAACAGTGCTAGCAGTGATACCGCTTGTTAAACAAAAATACTGTAACTCAACAAAAGCCCAATCATAAGTCTTTCCTCCTAATGTGATTTATGGAAAATATACTAAGAAAAATGTTGATGTGAGCAGATTAAAGAATAAATCAAGGCAGTTAAAGGAATCTAAAGCAAAAGGGAAAATAAATAGACATGACCTATCGCAACAACATCATGTTATAACTGGACCATGAAAAGAAGGTGAGGCCTATTTCCAGGGCAATGTTAGAACACGCTCTTGTCACATATTGGGTGTGGAGGAGATTTACCGGGAGTTTGAAAGCTATAATAAGTGTGAAAAAATGTGTTTTAATGAAAACATTACTGATGTAATCTAATTTTTATTCCACCTTTTAAATAAGACAGTTTATTAAAACACAAAGTACTAATTCATCAATTTAAGTATGCTTTCGAGAAAGGTTCCATTGATGGATTTGGGGATTTTGTTCGATGGGTGTCCCCCTAAGATCTTATTAATGTAAATAACAGTATCATTCACAGACAGCTGCAAAAGCAAAACGGAGTAACAAGAAAACAAGTACAAATAATAAGCTCAATTTTCGTGCATATTCTATACAATCCGGCCTAATATAACATGTACAGTCAGCCCTGCCTTACAGGATTAGTGACAGGAAGTGATATGTCTCTTTGGCATTTCCACCTTGTATTTTACCACTGCCACATTGCAGAATAGACTATCTTCAAAACAACACTATCAAACTCTGTTGCAAAACCCTAATATTTTACAAGTAGGACACTAATCCTTTCCTAATTTGGCAGAACTACTTCAGGCGGTCAAACGAGGACGAGAGTGCAACAAGGTCAACAATTGTCAACGTCGCTCGCATAGTTTATGTTTATAAACAGTTTGTCACGTCAATTTATGCAGTTGTAATGTCAACCACTCTGATTTTCATGACAATAATAATCAAGAGGGAGTCATATGCATTCATCCATACATTGGTACACAAAACAACGCTTAAATTCAGTTCTACCTGAGCATAGTTTAATTAGATACCAAAAACAAAGAAAACCCTACTTTAGAACGTTCCAGTGCTTGCTGATATTTTTGCTTTTGGTTCAAACTACCTATAACCTAAACAACTATTTGCTATTTTTTAACAATCGAGAAAAAACCCTAAATCGAAACACAGTAAATCTTTACTTCCAAACATTTACTGGTGACATCATGTTCTCAAGCAGTAAATATAGCTTATATATTTAGCCTTCATGGCATTCATGGTCACATACTCAGGATATCAGCTGGCATTTTTTGTTTTGCGTAATCACTTCTCCCCTTGGCACAAAAATAGCATAGTCTCTGTGCTATATTGTGCAGAGTCTTAAGCTATCTCTGCATAAACAGATAAATAAATTCGAATTCGAATTGTCTTTATTGTCATTGATATCAACGTCCTGAAACATTGTATGCAACGAGATTGGACATGGCACTCCAGGGTGACTATCAGGTTGACTAGGCAAAATATATGGATATATATATAATTACACCAAGGTGCTTGGAAAAATTGGCCTAAGTTAATAATAATAATAATTATAATAATAACAATAATCATTATTATCAACATTACAACAAAATGAAGAAGAAATCAAGAAGAATAGTGTGGTGTAAACAATAGTGCAATGAAAATAAGTGCAAAAACATTTAGCAGCAGTATTTTAAAAAACCCAATATGATTTAGAAGGTTTATATATATATATAATTTTTCACACTTCGAATAAATCTCAAATAAACAAATTGACCGGCAGTGTATGAGCTCATTTGACGCCAAAATGTGCCCAGCACCCACATCAAATAAACCAGTCAATATTTCAACACTGGTATCACAGTCAACTGCATGTCCGTCAACAAAATATAATTTTGATAGTTGTTATTCTTAATTTGAGGTGTGATTATGTGTTGTCAAACATGGAATCAACCAATAACTTTTCTTCTTTCCTTATGGATAATCAACATAATAGTTTTTGGGTGTCTGTAACACATTTCACCTTATTTCTTAAGGATGAAAACTACCATCATGTCCTCTGTATACTTACTAGCGAGCATAAAAATCACAAAACTCCTTATAAACTTTGACATCACTCTTCCGCCTCTGGGACTTGGACACAGGGACTTCTTCTTCTGCGCCATCCTGAAACCTCTGATGGTAACCATTCATCTCCCTGTGTGGCCTATATTCCAAGACCTCCCCGTCTTCGGGTATGGAAGGCGGTAGGGCACGGCTGGTCATCTTTGCGCTTTGAGGCTTCAAAGATTTCAGTTAGGAAATCCTGGCGTCATTTGGAGCGGTAATCCGAAAAGCGACAGAGGGGACTGACCCACTCATCAGACTGTGATGGGTGTAGTCTCTCCCTCTCCTGCAGACGAGTACACACCCCCCCATTCCTTGTGTCCGACATCAACACGTTTACTTTTTTTTTCCAGTCAGGCACAGGCAAGCACGCACACACTCACACACAAAGGCAGTCTCCTGCCAGTCGATCTTGCTGTCTATTCTTGGACAGGTTACTGAAATAAAGAGCCAACCCTGACGCCTGCATGCTGAGAAGCCACACATTTAGCTGTTATACGCATTAACACACTCACAGACGTGTGATTTCCTAATAGGGAGGAAACGATCAAATATTTTGAGAATTGAGTACACTTCTGAGCATCACATTTAAAAAAAAAAAATCTACATTCAGGGTTTCCATCCATGTGTCCGTCCTGAAATGAGACAAATAGGATTTAGCATACGCTATTAATGGTCTGACAACCAACTTCAACTTCTTTTAGCCGGAGAATTTTCTAGGTTTTAATTCAATTCCCAGTCTCTCCCTTCCCTGACTGCCAGGCCTAACATGTTTTCTGAGGTAAACCTTATTTTTGTCACCATCCAGTCTTATAATTATAATTCGCAAGTGTTTGTTTCTTCAAAAGCCTAGCCTAGCAAATTATGGGGGTTATCAGTAATTAACGACAGCGAAGACATGACTGGAGAACGCTCTCGAACCAGCAGAACACTTCTTTGCTACATTCTAAGTTTAAACATAATCGATAACAGGAAAAGTATCTTTGCTAATCTATGAGGAAAATATTGTCCTTTGCACTTTTGTTTCAAATGAATAAGTTGAATAACGTACAATATAATACAATTATAAAATACAAAAGAAGACTATCATTTTCTAATTTGTTTAAAGAAAACATGTAACATAATTCATGTTAATTCAAATAAATCATTTCACTTAAAACTCAAGTCATATTATTTTTTATAGCCCTTAATAACAAAAAGTCTCAAACAGCTGGATCAACCACCCTGAAGACATTCCCTGATCTGATTGAATTGGATTTGTTTTTGTGTCCTTTACTCTGTAAACTTTACAGATGTAAGCAAATAGCCGTGCGATTTTTGTTGCTTGTAAACGGCATCTTTAGTCAAGTTCTCTCGTCTTTAACATGATGCCATCTCTCTGCAAATAGACACCTAGTGAACCCTAATCTCCAAACTAGGTGCTGGCAGCTGCTTTTGTGAGTGAGTGTATGTGTGTGAGACTGGTGGGAGGGTTGGGTCTCTGTACATACATCATATATCATCAGTTCTCACAGCTGCATTTGTTTTCACTTGTAAGACTCAATGCTCTAATACGAATGAACCCTATATATTATGTTCAAGTACTTCAAGGCAAAACAATCCAAGAGTTTTCTATAAGCTCCAATGGGTGTAAACTTTTACTTTAAGTACCAAAAGTTTGTGTCTATAAGCGCAGCAAAATCAAAGGAAAGACTTCACAAGATCAAACACAAAGTTATCATTAACCTTCCAAAACATTAATGAAAGTAGAAAACTGAGTCACTAGTCCCAATTTGGTCTATGGAAAGACGGCCGAATCTAATCAGTCGGAGGAGGAAACACACAACCCTTCCTCCTGATTGCAGTCACAGACACAATGATGCAAAGTGCACCCCCCATTACAGGGAAGATTATTATTGGAAGAGCCTACAAAATAAAAGTTTCCCAACTGTGCCACAGTATTAGAACTACAAAATACAATACATTAGGTCATAAAATCCCTTTTTGTATCTATTCATCTGTCATTCTTGAATTGTCCATCAACTGGATTAGACATCTGGGACAAGGGAGGAAATTAAAATTCCACTTTGGATTTATTAATTCTAAAAATAATCTGATGACCATCTCATTGGAATTGCGAACTTGAAATTTCAACGACAGGTGGTAGATTGTTTATTTTATTCTACAAAACAGCTACTATTTTCATGGTCCTTTAAGAAAAGAATGCAAATGAAACTGCATCTGATCGATTACTGTAACCACGTTATCTTATGCCAGTTATATCTTGCTTTTGTTGCCCCGACTATAACTGTACATCAGAACTCCAGCAGACTGATAAGAGCATTATTAAAGTACCCTTTATAAAGTGTATGGTCCTACTGACAGAACTACTTAAGAAGCATTCCATGACAGGGTTCCTACAGTTTAAGGCAAGTTAAATTTAAGACTTTTTAAGACTTATTTAATGCCTTTTAGAATCAAATTTAAGGCCAAGTTACCAAAAAAAACCCTCATAATTGAAACAAAACACAACCAAACACAAACATTTCTTGCACGCATACATCATGCTTTGTACACATTACCTGGCACAGCTTTGAGCCACGGCGAAAAACGTTTGTCGGACAGCCACTACTCCTTAAATTGATACTTTCCCATGGTCCAAATTAAATGCATCTGTCCGAAGTTGCTATATGTATTGTGGGTGGACCTAAGACATGCGTCTGCTCTGAAAGGCCTGACTGAAATCACATCACCTTTTATAGTTCCGTTATTGTGGTAACGCAATGTTGCTACGAAAGTAAATCGGTGAATTATTAAAAAGCACAATTGATAAATGTTAATATAAATATAAATCCTATTATTGTGTTTACAATATTAAGACTTTTTAATGCCAATTGAAGCCTTATTTTTAGAATAATGA
Organism: Urocampus carinirostris; assembly: GCF_059441175.1. NCBI lineage: Eukaryota > Metazoa > Chordata > Actinopteri > Syngnathiformes > Syngnathidae > Urocampus > Urocampus carinirostris. The sequence continues at coordinate 9,926,761 of NC_142362.1, forward strand.
ATTCAAAGCCTTTTAAGACTTTTCAGGGATCCACAGGGACACCTGCATGATTGTCAGCAGAAGGAACACACTTGGGAGGACTGGGACAAAACTGCTGTAGTTGGCGGAAAAGTAGTATTATTTATTTAACTGATACCGGTTTGACAAGTTTGACAATTGGACGTTAAAGGAGTTGTGCAGAATTTGGAACTTTTTTACTCGCGGACGCCATCTCCTGGCTTTTTTATCATTACAGCCTCAGTCAGCTTGTTCATGGAGCACTTGCAAGTACTTTATTAGAAGTGCTTGAATAAACTCTTGTTTTTTTCATCTTTCTTGGGGTTTGGGTTGGCGTGTGGACTGTATTTAAAGCAGGCCTCTTTTTACTTGACCCATTTTCTTGCTACACAACAAATAGAAACAACAACAGCAAAAAAAAAAAAACACAGGGACAAGCATGACATACCTCCTTAGTACTAAGCCCCTCCACCGTCAATATTACCTAATTTGTTCTGCCCCAAACAGCTTTGCTGAAAAAGTAAGATGAAATGAAATGATCTGCATTTATATAGCGCTTTTCAAGTCAATGAAGACTTCCCAAAGTGCTTTACAATGTGCTTCCCATTTACCAATAGCGGCCGTGCAGCCATGTACGGCGCTAACCTGCTTATTGGGGGCATTAGGGGTTCAGTGTCTTACCCAAGGACACTTCCACATGTAACACGGAGGAGCCGAGATTCGAACCTGCGATATATTGATCCCCAGACGAGCGCTTATATTCCAGTGTATATATTTAACTGTGAACGTCAACATATTTTGTAATAAAACACAGACATAAAGCATGTTGCATTTTCTAGAAAATAAGCCAGTCAGTTTTTTGCAATTTACATAACAATGCGGATATATTACTGAAAGAGACTGTGTTTTAGGGCAAAAAAGACGACACGTGTTTTCAGCGTAAGTATGAGGCAAGTTTCTGACGTAGAAGACAATGCTCATTTTCAGCGGAAAAATAAAATAGCTTATGTGATACTAAAAAACAGAAACACACAGTATAGTTTTATTTTTCATATTTTGATTAACTGGCTAAGAGCAAGAAACATGTGTGAAGTTTGTGGCAGCTTTTAGGTTTAAAGTTATATGTTTAGTTAAGACAAAAATGTAGTCTGTGCACAAAACTTAGTATAAAGAGGTAAATATATTTGTAACATTTGGCCCGATCACATAGCTGGAAAGGATGTACCAACAATCATGACGCATTAACCTTATTAGTTGAAACAAAATGACTGATGAGATACGGCCGTGAAATGTTGAAAGTTATGTATGCGGTAAGTCCTGGACTTAAATAAAGAACATAGGCTACATGAGCAGAATTAAAAATAATAATATAATAACAGCAGTGTTCTCGTTTGCCCGCGTCCCTGCGTCCTAGACGCATCATTTTTGCTGGGGACGCATTGTGTCAAATTAACGTGCGTCCCCGGGACGCAACCTTTTTGACACCAAATTGTCATTTTTACCCGATTACTTTTTTTTGAACAGATTTACCGCACTCCAAACTTTTCGTCAGGCAGATCCGCCATTGATGTTTTGGTCTCGCGCCGATCTCGGCAAACGAGATCTCGTTGCTTCGAGATGACGTCATTGTTTTGGTGGTTGTCGAGTGAAAGAGAAGTATGCCTCCGTAAAAATAATAATAATAATAATAATAATTTCCTTGTATTGTCATTCTGTGTAACAATGTACACAGAACGAAATGTCGATTGCACCTGACCCGTTGTAGCGAGCCGATGCAGCCGCAGCCAACAGAGGGCGCCGCCGACCACTTTTTAAGTCTTAGGAATGACTCGGCCGGGGCGCGAACCACCGACCTGGTATTAGGTGCAAATCAACAAAAAATTGGTAATTTCTTCAGTGTCGGTAATAAGTCGAAACATAATACAGAAAGTGGTAACAACGGCAATAATTCCGGCACGAAAAAACGGCGGAGAAATTCTTCAGCGAAGGCAAGGAAAACACGTGTTTTGAAGCGAACAATTCGACGAAAGATAAACAAAAGAATACTAATCACTGTTCTGTGATGCGTGTGCCCAGCGTGACAAAAAAACTGGATTGCATAAAAACTTTCAGAAAAGCACATTGGATCGGCACAACGACAATTAAAACCACAAATTAGCTATGGAAATTCCGTTGCTGCAATTGGACCTTGAGAAGGCATTAATAATAATAATAATACTAATTTCCTTTGTATTGTCATTCTGTGTAACAATGTACACAGAACGAAATGTCGATACACCTGACCCGTTGTAGCGAGCCGATGCAGCCGCAGCCAACAGAGGGCGCCGCCATTTTACCAATGTTATAAGTCTTAGGTATGACTCGGCCGAGGCGCGAACCAGCGACCTCCCAGTCTCAAAGCGGGCGCCTTACCATCTAGGCTACTGTGGCGGGAGAGCAAACCGCGAAGAATATATGAACTGAAAAATCTGAAGTGATCAAAACTGCATGAATATATAGACTAATATTTCAGCAAAATTATTTTGTATAATGTACAATATTTTTCTGAACTGAAAAATCTGAAGTGATAACTGCTTTGTATTACCAATTAAGTGTGATGATTAAAACTGAATGAATATATAGATTTATATATTTGTCGACGATTTACAATATCAACCTCGATAACACTAAATTTTGGGGACCCATAGATCTCTGTTGGGACCCATAGATTTTTGAGCATGCGAGACCCCGGGACCCATTACTTTTCAGAGGTAAAATGAACACTGTAACAGCTACAGTATCTATAACCATAAAACAAGGTGAAATGTTTACTTTTTTCCTCGAAAAACAAACAAAAGCATGTTTGAGAATTTTGCACTAAATCAGCAGCATTCGTCCATTAGAAAATACAACCACAATTAAACTTTTCATTTATTGAATCCACAGCTCCCTACTAAAATGAAAGCCAAGATTTGACCGACCGGTAAAATTCTGATCAAAATTATGGGAACTCATAATATTACCATGCAAGTAGACACAGGCTGAAAAGTGTGTCACACGCCTTGATAATATAAACATGGACAGTGTCAACAGAAACCATGGCAACAATGAGTGCGCTGCTTAGTAAGCGTACAACTGAACATACGAACACCCTCCCAAACGGATACACACTCGCCCACTTTGACTCGCACTATCTCCAGATCCACTTAAGTCAACGGGTAGCAAAGAACACAAAGTGCAACTCAAAGTAAACAAAAACATAACATCTTTGAGAAAATACTAGTGTTTCAAGTCACCAATGTTACGTGTGGGCTTCAACAGGCTGTATTGTACACAGGCACCAATCAAAGTTTCCTTAACTTGACCGGGGACACCTCTTAAGACAGAGCCCCCCTCTTTCCGTCTACATTCTTCAAATTGCAACATTCCTGCAAACACTTGAGGGGGGGAAGGACTGATATTGATGTAGGGTCATTCCACAATTCCACATGCTGCGCACATCCTACTCATCTTCAAGGAATGAAATGCGTTCCCATGCAAAGGCATTGCCTGATCAATACATTTTCCCCGGAAGACAAAGCCAAATCACAGTCTGATAGAAAATGTAGGTAAAGTCCAAAGGACAAGACAAAGGACTATAGATAGAGACAAAAGACCAAGTTAGTCTTTATTTTTGGGGTTTAAATCTGTACAAAATCTGGGCAGACAAGCAATCGCCAATAGGATTAGCATAATCCGCTTCTTGGAAATTCAAATTGGAGAAAAAACTAAATTGTGTAGACATGATGGAGGCTGAAATGTCTAACATTATTATATGGCGATATGTGATCCAGCCCAAAAATAAAACCAATTTTTTGCAGTCACTCTGAATTGTTCTGATTTTTAATGGATTCAAACATTTAAGCCCATTCAACGCACACCTAGTTAAAGAAATCTATTGATTAAAACTGGTTTTGTGTAAAATGTTCAGATAAGAATAACTGATTTCCAATCAAATATTTCACTCATAGCTCATACAAAAATCACTTCTTGCCTAAATGCCACATTTATCTAGTTAGTAATAATTGTTTAAAGGGGAAGTGTATTTTACTTGTTTTATTTCTTTAAACCAACATTGTTTATTAGTTAGAACCTCCTAGCGGGAAAAAATAAAGAAAAAAACAATATTGAAAAATAATTACGCAAAGTACATAAACTATCAAACAAACGTGCATTTTAAAAATACTCGTAGGTCAATAAATTGTCTAGAAAATATATTTATTGAACATAACAAGAGCCTCACCTAGAGGGATCTGACTTGATTGTCTGGCATTGTGCTGCTACTGATGCCCAAAACCCCGAAATTCATGAAAGACTGGGCAGAAAAATGAGAAGAAATATGCTACAATCTGGTCACTTTGAGTCTCCGTCGTTTGTATCCTTCCTTGTGCTTTGCGGCACTCGTTTTCGGTTGCACTACACAATGCAATGACATCTAGTGGTCAAATATTACACAGTGTAACTTTAATGAATTCCGTATTTTATGACAATGATGAGTTAAATACTTCACACTGTCCCTTTAGTAATTAGCACCAGCTTTGAAGTACTCAAATTCAACTCATAAATTCCTACCATGGATTTCACACTTTTGCAAACTTCCAAATTCTACATTCCATAAATGATAAATTAATCAAGTCAATTTGATTTATTGCCAAGCCCCAAGATCACATAACCTTCCTTATATGCAGCCGATTGCACAACATTGTTTACAACTTAGAACTGATTTCCAAAAACACGAACTATAATAGTGACTTCAGTAAACTTTTACAAAATATTGAAAACGCTTCGCAATAACGCACCTGAAGCCATCCCCGATCACACAGTCACTCTCTGGTCTCTCCTGTCTACGCCTGTACAAGCCTGAATTTGTCAACGCCTTTAGTCTCAAAGAGTTCATCTCCCGTCTGTCCTCTCTTGGAGAAAGCACAAGACCACCTTCGCCAGAAATGTGCCGAAGAAAGCGCCTAAGCTCTGAGTTACTCCGAATCAAAAGCTAAGTCTTGTGTAGTGCTGGCTCCTTATCTGACTGACACACCTCCAGGGCACACGGTCTGGAGGAAGGACGTGCAGAGGTGTGGTAGCACCGCCTGCTCACCTTTAACTCTGTCCTTGACTGCCTTCTGCAGGTAGAAGGGAAATGCAGAAGAAGGGGTGAAAACAGTCTGACCTTCGCTTCTGTGGTATTTTCACCTCCTAAGACTCACTTAGAGCTTATTGTTGAGGGATATAATAAACCAAGAATGTCGGTTTGTACCGCAATCATGACTAACGGTTGTAGTGGCACATTTTATGAAAACAATCGCTGTGAATCTTACTTTTGACCAAATTTTCTTGGCAGCCAAACATTTCTGACAGTCAAAGGGATATTGAGAGTGGAGAAGAAATCCACTAGATGGAGCTGATGGATCACTTGTATAAAGTTGTGGACTGAGGCAGTTTGTTTTGCCATGGAGGACCAAAATGCAATGTATCAGCGGTCCCCAAACTGTTACCTGTAAGGGCCTAATAACTTTTCCTTTTTCTGAAAAGTTTGTAGCAGAAAAAGATTGGCGATTACAGGAGTGCCGAAATGTAAAACAATATTGTTTTACAGAAAGCCCTAATCAAATAACCCTTCTGGATTCTTCACAGAACAAAAGTCAGAAAATAAATGAGAACACTTTTTATGAAATAAATGATAACCAAATAACACCCTAGGGCTTTTTCTCAAAACATGTCAGAAAATAAATAATAACACTATTTATGAAATAAATGATAACCAAATAACACTCTGAGTTCTTCACAGAAAAAAATGAAAATAATATATTTTTTTGTGCAGTGTACATTGTTGGCAGGTCCAAGTTCACCTTGGTTGTCAGAGCACTGGATTACCAATGGTATGGATGACCTGCAAAAAGGCAGTAGACTGTATTTCATTATCACACTATATTAAGTCACAGTACCAGAAAGTACAATAAAATGCACAATACATTAACATTAGTCTCTGGTACTGTGACCCCAGATAGCATGATAATAAGATGAAACTTAAATGTCTTTTCAAATGTCATCTTTATCACCGAGTCTAGCGGTAAGAGTTCCTATTACAATTACAACAAGTTATTTTTATTATTTAAGGGGGCCGGACCAAATGTGGAGGCGGGCTGTATAACCACTGCAATAAACAAACAAAAACAAAACAAACAAATAAATAGGTGTTCAAAAGATATCAAAAATTAGAAAACAAAAACTATACTGTACATAAAAACCAAAAAAACTCTACATTAATAATTAAATAAAAGTTAAAGTCAATACACAAATAAATTATTCCAATAAACTACCTAATAAGCTACAGTGTGTATTATTTAGCACTTCATTAATGTAAATAAATTATTATTCATTTAAATAATAAGAAATATACATTAACTATCATATAAATGTGCATTTCTTTAGATACTTGTAGGTTGCGAAATTTAATTGGCCGGTCCAAATTGTCCCTAGGTGTGAATGAGCGAATGAGTTGTCTGTCCCTGTGTGCCCTGCGATTGGCTGGCAACCAGTTCAGGGTGTCCCCTGCCCACTGCCCGGAGATGGCTGGGATGGGCTCCAGCCCCCCCGCGACCCTACTGAGGATAAGCGGTGTAGCTAATGAGATGAGATGAGATGAATCCCACCTAGAAAGGGCTGACATAATTGTCCGCCATCGTGCTGCTATGGGTACCTAAGACCTAAAAAAGGCTGGGTAAATCGATGTGTTTTGTCAATTCGGGTCTCCGTACTTTGTATTCTTCTTTTTGCCTTTTAACACTTATTTTTGGGGTGCACTACACAACACAGCAACATCCTGTGATCAAATAATACGCAACGTCCCTTCAAAAATAAATATGTAGATGGTGTGAAAAAATAATCAATAAAAAAAGTGATCAGATCTCATATTTAAAATGCATCCAAAACGTTTCAAAATAAAAACAGGCAAACAAACAAATAAATGAATGAATACAATAATGAATAGACAAAATACATGATCAAAAATTAAAACAAATCAGACCTATGCAAGAAAAAACATCAAACTACATAAATAATCCCATTAAAGTAAAATTAAATACACAAGTCTATTATTACAACAAATTGAAGATGTTGATAGTAAAATGCTCTACTCACATATTTGAATGGCACAGAAATGATCAGCAATGGAATAGAAAAATAATACAAATATAATATCAAAACGGATTAATGAAGGAATAAAAACATGTGTAAAAAAATTGTAAAACAAAAAATAAGGTAAAAATAAAATAAAACCGAACATACATACATCAAATAAAAATTTATACAAAAATAAAAAGTGAATAAAAGACCTGACAAACATTGGAAATACTACTAATTTATAAAGACAATTTCAAGATTTGGACTTTTTTACCTAGTAGCCTTTAAGAGTGCAGCATTTAGGTTGAAATTGGTTCTCATACACGGTTATTACTTAAAAAATAACCGCAAACAACAAAGTAGCAATAGTTAATAACTGTATGATACAAATTTTGTATGAATATAACTGCTTAATATTTGTAACAATCAACCTATTTGAAACGATCAACATTTTCAATACAAAATTTAACTTTTCCTGATTTTTGTAGTTTTCATAGAAAATGCACATTTCAGAACTTGCTATAAACTAGTGTAGTAAATTAGAGAAGATTCTAGGTGTTTGGTAGCATTGAAATATGCATAAGTAATTAAATAAATACTGTAAAACAAATCATGTATAGAAAATTAAAATCAGACCTCAATCAATATACTTCATTTTTAGGGTATTCCATTGTCATATCAAATTATTTAGTCACAAATAATTGCTTCGCGTTTATTTATTTTAAATTTTAGCATATTAGTTTTTCCGTAATAAATAACTCAAACATAAACACCTAAAAATGCTTAAAGTAAGCAAAAATTCACAAAACCTTCTATTAGTAAATCAGAAAGCTGCAAAGCGTGTGTTGGACAGAAATATGCAAATAAAATCACCTTTTTGGATGAAAAAATTATGAATAGATCGGAATCTGCAAAAACAAGTTGAATGGATATTTAAAACTACCTCACTGCCACTATGTGGACAACATTGGGACAACAGTGCTTGTTTTTAATTCAAGTTCAGAGCAAAAGTACACCAACATTTTTTTGTTCTTGAGAAAATGAATCCCTGTGACGACACACATACTAGTAAGTACAAATAAACACTGTAAAGTTATAAATGAAATTGCTTCTGACAGAAAAATAAATGCACACGACATAAAATAAATGTCTTACCAGTTTGATACGTCAAATAAGAGTAAGGATCATTTTGTTGTTGCAAAAGTTCCTTTTGCTGTCACTGCAAACAAAACCACTTCTATCTCACAGCCACATCACTTCCTCTGTGTGTGTCCGTGTGGTGTGTGCCTGATGGGGCTGCCAGTCAATGTGTGAGTTTGTGTCTGGCATGTCTTTGTGAGAAAAGGGGTGAGAAAACACACAAAAACACAGAAAAGAAGAATGGAGTGAAAATGCACGAAGGAGAAGGAAGGTAGAGAGTGTTTGTGGTGTTGGAAAGTGCGAAAAGCTTGCTGAAGTTAAATTGAAGGTAGGCCAATCTGCTAATTCTATCGAATAAAGTGGAAAAAAAGCATCCAAGGGAAGTAAGAAAAGCCACAATCATCAATCGACAATCTGAAAATAACACTAGCTAACGTTTTGTATAGTAGAAGTCCTGCAAATGTCCAAACTACTATTAACACACTTATATTATGACATATACAGATACCCCTGTCTACTGGGGGCTTCGGTTATTGCTGGTTCATTTCTTCATGGATTTTTAATTTAATTTAATTTTCTTTATTGTCATTGATATCAATGTATCGCACATTGTGTTTTCAATAGACAGCAGTGACAGATTAGGGAGCTCAGTGTTAGGTGGGTGTGACTGTGTGCTCGACTGTTATAGGCTGGGGTCTGCTGTCAGTCAAACAGCAGGCGAGCGCTGCCTCCCAAAACAAACAAGGAAGCATAGCAATCGCTGGCTTTTAGCGGGTCATTACATTGAAAATAAATTAATTAATTAAATCGAACTCTGAGGAAGTCAGCAATGAAATTTGGGATCACCAGTGGGTGCTCCATGGATTATTATCAGGTTTGAGAAACGACTGAGGTGGCGTCGGGGAGAACCCGCTCCCTGCTACAGCTAATCTATTCACAAACTACCACTGCAGGATATGCCACACCAGATTCATTATCCATTAACAAATAACATGGAGCAACAACCTAAAACAAAAGACACGTGTTTGATTATCAAAAGACCGGCAGCCCACCGGCGGGTCGTCGGAACGTTAAGGGGTTAAGGTACTGGATCTTATTAAAACTCTTTCTGTGTACAGATGCTACCCCTACTTTCGAACGAGAGGTTCCGGACGATCGTTCGTAAGTTAAATTTGTTTGTAAGTTGCTTCAGTGCTGAATTTTGTATGTTTGAGGTTTATATAAGTATGTTTAAGGCTTGTATAAGGAACCTGTATCTTTTTGTGCTAAAAAAATAAACATTTCATAAAATAATATGCTCTATAAAGATAAAGTTGAGTTTAACTTACTTTTGGGAGATGGGCTACAAGAGGTCCACCTCCGTGGTAGAGTGGATAAAAAAAAAAGTGATCCAACCATTTTGTCAACTGAATGAAGCTTTTTTTTATTCCACTTTCGTTTCAAAAGAAACAGCTTGCCTCTTCTTTACTCTTTACACCAACCATATTGAAGGGGATGCACGAGATATTAAACAATAAAAATGTCAAATTTCTGGAGATTCAGTACAGTATGTTTACACACGAACTAGAAGCGGATTTCTTCTTCGGAGTGGATGCTGGGTGACCTCTCACAGCGCCGCCACACGCCGGTAGCGGCGGAAAAAAGCACTATAGTGCTGTCCTCTACTCGGAAAAAGGTGCACACAATACAAAATCTAACTTACAGCAATGTCTGGATATTTTTCGACATCCCGGAAAAAAAATCTTTGTATCTACTGTTTTTCGTAAGTCGAATGGTCGTAAGTAGGGGAGCGTCTGTACCGTCTTTCTTTGAAAATATCTCATAAAAGAACTCAGTCGCACCTTGTTTTGAAACCAAACAAATCACAGTAAAAATGAACTTCAATGATCATAAGTAACTGCGGGAGGGAAACCATTTTAAGTGAGATCCTTGTTGATATGAGACACATAGACTGACTGTATTATTATTTCATATATTCTTTGAAATCATTGAAAAGTCACACAGTGAAACAAAATGCACTGAAGTATTAGCTTTAGTCTGGATATACGGTTTAGCAGCTTTGTTTATTTTAATTTTGTCTTCAAATATGTGGTGGTTTTTACTGAATATTTATTTTTAAATATTTTTCATTCATGGCTTTTCAAGTCAAAAAGGTTCCTGAACCAGGCACTAAACAAATTACCGTAAATTTTGGACTATAAGCTGCTACTTTTTTCCCTAACTTTCAACCCTGCGGCTTATTCAGTGATGCGGCCAATTTATGTAATTTTTCTTACGGCTGCTAGCGGCGCTCGAGTGTTGCTACCATTAACTGCCCTGTCAAAGCTATATTATTATTATTAAAGCTTTGAAAACTCTCTCGGTGTACCGTATTTCTTTGTAAATATGTGTAACCCATGTATAATATGTATTTGCAACTGTATATTTTTGTAATGTATTTATTTGTATTTATTTTAGACACTTATTCTGATATGTTTTGCACAAAGGAACGGAAAGTGAGGGGGGGAACAAACACGGGGTGCCGAGTTTAAGTGGGGACCGCTAAAGGTGAGGGACAGACAAGGAAAGAAGAGGGGGTAAAAAGTTGGTTAAAGAAAAAGGAGTTGCGTGAGTAAATGTGTTCATCTGCTATATTTTTCCCACCCTTACCTTTGGAAATATACACTTTTTTCCTTGGATTACTTTCAACGTTACCTGTACTCTGCAGGTCTGCATCAAACCTTAAGTACCGGTATCATTTTCCGTTCATTTTGCCGGCTGTGATTTTTGGACAGTGAACTTTAATGAAGGACATTTGATGCTAGGTATTTAGCTTGGCCTTTTAGCAGGGCTTTGATGCTAGGTCCTTAGCTTGGCCTTTTGGCCTTTTGATTTTTGCATTCCGGAGATGGAATAAGAGCTTGCTCTGTCCACTCCACGCATCGGCCCGGTATTGCAGTACCTCCGGGAACGGTGCATTCGCAATGATCGCAACAAGGCTTTAGGGCTAGGACCTTAGCTTAGCCTTTTGGCTGAGAGTAAGTGTCCCGGCTCCTAGGCTTTGTAGCGTATAATGAACTGACCGATAACGGATAATGGATAATGAATAACGAAGATAGAACAATAACCCTTAAAAACCCCCACATTTAGTTTCAATCGCGGGACTTGGGTTAATTTTGTGTTTGTGTTACATGTTTAAATGTGGGCGCATGTGGCTTATAATCAGGTGCGGCTTGTGTATGTACAAAATCGTTTTTTCTCTTAAAATGTGGTGGGTGCGGCTTATAATCAGGTGCGCTCTATAGTCCGGAATTTACGGTACAAATTATGGCGTAAGTCTTTATTTGTAGTTCGTTTAAGTCTTTTAAAACACGATTATTTTAAAGGAGCTGTACAGAATTTGAAACTCTGTTACTCTCTGCCACCGTCTCCTGACATAAAGTCATGAGGGACATCGCAAGAATGCAAGACATACATGGAATGGACATTTAACCATAACAAAGTAATGGCTTCATCTCACGAGAGCAGCGCTCTTCCAAAGAAGGTCTCATCCAAGAAAAAGCCTGGGATGAGCTCAAGTTGCATCAACAATGTCACGGAGGCGAAATATGAAAACTACCAAAAGCAGAGAGATTTCTTCGTTTAAGCAAAGCCTGCTTTACAAAACTCGATTAATGCCAGACTCATCACTCAGGGTTAGGGTGTAAGGACTCAAAATAGTCCCTCAGGGAGCGAACGTACAGGAAGTGGTGCAGAAAGCAGGGAGGACTGTCAGCAAAGGGGAGGGTGGGCTGATCTGCTATGAATGCATGGACAACTTTTTACGACCACTTAACACGATTAAAACAAAGACTCTCAATTCCATTACCACTGGGTGGGAGAGGAGGGGGTGGGGTATGTGATTTTTAAATGAGGACCACATCTTTGTCTAGGATATATTTATAAAATAGAAGTACGTGAAGACATATCTAGGGGTATACAACTACAGACGCTGACCTACTTACGAATGATTCCGGACGATCGTTCGTAAGTTGAATTTGTTCGTAAGTTGCTTCAATGCCACATTTTGTATGTTTAAGGTTTATATAAGTATGTTTAAGGCTTGAATAAGTAACTTGTATTGTTGTGTACTAAAAAATAAACATTTCATAAAATAATATGCTCTGTAAAGATAAATAAAGTTGAGTTTAACTTACTTTTGGAAGATGCGCTTCGATAAGTCCTCCTCAGTGGTAAAAAGTGGCAGAAAAAAGCGTTCCGACCATTTTCTCAACCGCATCAAGCTTTCTTATTCCACTTCCATTTCAAAAGAAACGGCTCGCCTCTTCTTTACACTTTACACCAACCATATTGAATGGATGCACGAGGTATTAAACAATAAAAACATCAAATTTCTGAGCGCGGTGAAGATTCAGTACACGTAGCACTGTATATTTACATACGAACTAGGAAGTAGAAGCCGGAATTATTCTTCGGGGTGGATGCTGGGTGACCTCGCGGCAGATAGAAGCACTACAGTACTGTCCTCTACTCGGAAAAAGGTGCACACAATACAAAATCTAACTCACAGCAATGTCCGGATATTTTTCGACATCCTGCAAAAAATGTTTGCATCTACCGATTCATGTAAGTCGAATGGTCATACGTAGGGGAGCGTCTGTAATTCAGGAAAGTTTAAATAAGGAAAATGAGGACAACATCCTTGTCTAGGAAATAATAATAAAATAGGGGTACGTGAAGACACTTCTAGTGGTATTCAACTATTTTCGGAAAGTCAAGTCAAGTCACATTTATTTATATAGCGCTTAATCACAAAAATGTCTCAAAGGACTGCACAGGATTACAATTACCTGATTTTAAACCAACATGCGGGCAAGGAACAACTCAAAACCTCAGCGTGAGGAAAAAGAGAAACCCTGAGAAGGGGCCTCACAAGTGGTAATCCCCCTTCCAGGATGACCAGGGTGAAACAGAAAGTTTAAATGAGGACAACATCCTTGTCTAGGGAAATAATAAAATGGAGGTATGTGAAGAGACTTCACGGGGTACACAATAAGTTCAGGAAAGTTAAAGTTCTGTACAATTAAGAAATCATTTTCCCCCAGTGATTCAGCATCACTATTTTCACAGGCCTAAAAGTTCTAAAAAGCACAAGGAAGAATACAAACTATTGAGACTTAAAGTGGCCAAATCGCAATTTTCTTTCTATCATTTTTTTTCCCAGCCTTTTGTGAGGTTTTTGGGTGCCTGTAGCTTTAAAAAACAATTTTGTTTTCAGTCATAAGCACTCATGCTGGAATTATCATATAAACATGTACATAGAGAAATTATTTTTTTACAAAAAAAAATGAGCTAAGAGTTTCAGCTTAAGCTTAAGCTGAAACTCTTTCTGTGTTCAGTCTTTCTTTGTAAATATCTCATGTTTCAATGTGGGCACATGCGGCTTATAGTCAGGTATTTAAATGCTTTTAAAGCCAATTTTCCAATTTCTCCAGTACCGTTAAAAAATCCAGTGTGAATTATGTATCTCGCAGAGCCACCAATATATTAGTGATTTACATACACCATTGAATGGGGCTGATGACGCTTTATAGGGCAATGTCATACAAAATAATGCCAGATGCAGTCAATCACAAAGGAAGTAAAACGCAATCACAAAGAAAAGCCTCCACAGACCTGTATCGGCATCCTTTTCAAGCAGACTTTTTAAGAATCATGGAAACAATTTCAAAAATGGCCAAGCACTTCATCCAAAACTCAAGCACTTTTCAATACTTGAAAGCACAAGAATAAAATTTAAGCATTTTCAAGGATTTCAAGCACCCGTTCGAACCCTGAAAAATTGTTGAGAAACACAGCTCTTACCAAGAGCATCTCTTAATAGCAGCTTTGTTTTGGGGTGATAAATTAGCAGTTTTTCTGTGGAGTGTCAATTTTGTTTGAGTTAAGGTCTAATAACTAAAGAACACAGGAGGCGCTAGAGAGCACGCCAAGTTACGATGGTTATATTTTGATTCGATGTGGCTAACTGATGCAGTTATTTTAAAGCTTTGTTGACATATTACGCAAAAATTTGATTAAATTATGAGGGTGAAGTGTGACTTTTTTCCAATACACGGGCGAATGAAAAAAAAATTCCGTTACAGGACTGTCGCGCCTTCCCAAGGAAAAAAAAACTGTCAACTTCCCAACTTGAAAAACACCTCAGGGAGATGAAGATTGACTTTTTAACTTACCCGTTTGTCATTTCTGTAATGGCGAGCATCATTTGGCTGTTTCTCGTAACGGAAACTGTGATTTTGTCTTCGAGGCGACAGATGTTGAAGGTATCGGATGGAACGCCAGCTTGCCCGTTTACAGATGGCGAGAAGGGGCCTCCTCCGAAAGGAGCTGACGCCTTCAAGTTAGCCTTGAGTGGATACCACTTTTCCCCTTTTAACTTTCAAAATAAAGCTACTACCAGTTTAAACATATTACACAAACGAACACATTGACAGAATTTAAGTGGTTAAGTATTCGATGGATGGATTGCAAAATCCATACTGTGTTTTAGACATTTTAACAGGCCAATTGTGTATATTGACAAGAGTTGGCAATCTATTATTTTGAAAATAAAAATATGACCAGGGTTGGTTTGACTACACACGTTTATGAATTGCAGTTATACTGTACTGTAATTTCCACCACTATACAGTATTACACTTCTTTGACCCACTCTGTAAGCATTCTCCCCCACATATTTTCCCTCTTAAGGAAATACAATTTTCAGGATCCAAAATGCACAAATGCAACCCAATTAAGTTAACGACGGGATTTTTTCCCGCTCCAAAAGTAAAAGCAATAAGCATCAATTGTCTCACAAAAAAAGCCCACCCACCCCCACCCGAAAAAAAGATTACACAAAAATAGATCATTTCCTAGCTTCATCGTAACCTCTGTCAAGAAACAAGTTAGAAACACATACAAATGTAATTCAACATTCAACTATTCTAATAAAATTGGATTGGAAACACATTGTAGTAAATATTTGTCCATATACCCAGGAGATGATTTTGGGGGTCTGGGCACCCAGAGTGTCTGGCTGTTTAAAAGCTTATTTTCATTTCACTTAAAGTGATTTAGGATCATTCAACACTGTTCAGGAGTGTCACCAAAGAATAAATACATATTCTACCTCTGTGTTCTCAAACACAAGCTGATATTTCCCAAGAAAATAAGATTTCAGAATCATTAAATCAATGTCAATTCATAATTCTTTTAATAGGAAATGGTGTATAGATCCATCCATTATCTGCACCACTTATCCTCAATAGGGTCGTGGAGGTGCTGGAGCCCATCCCAGGTAGCTTTAGGCAGAAGGCAGGGGACACCCTGAACTGGTTGCCAGCCAGTCGCAAGGCACACAGAGACAACTCACTCATTCACACCTAGGGACAATTTTGACCGGCCAATTTACCTGGCATGCATTTTGGGGAATGTGGGAGGAAACCGGAGTGCCCGGAGGAAACTCCCGCAGGCACAGGGAGAACATGCAAACTTCACATGCGGAGGCTGCGGCAGCTTGACTTGAATCCTGAACCTCAGCAACAGCAACATGGGGCTGCGTGCCGACCACAAGCCTACCGTGCCGTGGTTTATAGATAGTCCATCAAAATATGATGATAATGTGATCATACGGGGACGGGAACATACATAATTATTAGAAGACATTTTAAATTTTATTCTAGATGGGATGTTTTCAACCTCAGCCACTGCTTATATTTTGCTTCTCCATGCGTGTATGAAATAGACTCTCACCAAAAATGGTGCATATTTTAAAATAAAAACCTCAAAGGTCCATGCTGATACTGGAGGGATGACCACACATGCAACAATGCAGCTCAAATGAGGACTAATATATGTCGATAAAAAAGTCATGGTATTGGGTGGTAAAATAGTTGTTTCACATAAACACTGTATAACATACTGTCACTGTAAATACCGGCGCCTCCTCAGATTCCACCTCTATGCTGCAAGTGACACGAGCAGAGCATAAAAGGAAAGGGGAGGGGCCAAGTGCGGTGCTAGGAATCAAATGGTCTACAACAATTCAAGGCAGTGCAGTATTTTGGACGCAGTGTTGTTCACATTATTGTTTTTTTTTATTGTTTTATATCGTTTTCCAGCATATTTAAGCCTTTAATTTAAGTCCATTATTAAGGCAAAGGGAGAAGGGGGGGGGGGGGGGAGGGGGGGGCGGGGTGGTGCTTGGGTTGAAGTTGGGGGTGCTTGAGTGCCCCTCAAAATGGAGTGGGTACGCCCATGCATATCACAAATTTATCAAATGAAATGAAATATTCTTAATTAGTGAACAACAATTCATTATTCCTTTGAAAAAAAATATGCAATTAATAGGTCATCCCCAAAAAATGTCTTGGAAAAAAATCTATACTTGCTTGGTGGTGGCTAATTTGCAGTGTAGATAGAAAAGGGTAATTGAAATGTGCCTACTGGTGGCAGGGGGCTTATCACTCCAGTATGCATTTCCTTTAGCAGGAAAAAAGACATTGGTTGTTTCCCCCAGAGACTGCATCATTACAGTAGAAGCGCCACATTCGTTCCCTTAAAAGGAAATCCTTACAACCCCGCCTTCTGGCTAAACAAGGAATGGATACTTTCTCCTCGCTTCATTGGAATTCTGACAGCATCAGACTGTTATTCACGGAAAGAAACCCTTGCTTTAAACACAAATCAAAACTTCATGAAGAGCTAAGTGTCCGGACTATTGACAATAACAGTTTACAATCATGCCATTGCAAGAATGCTTATTTTTTTCCATTGAGGAGAAATAAAAAAAAAAAACCCAAATTAACATAATGTGAATCTTTATTGTGTCATCATTTACACAAGTCCATTTTGTAATACTTGCTAATCAAGACAAAACCAAGTAGAAATAATGCCAAGTGGATTGATTTACTGCATTGATTCACCCTTATTTGTCATTTCCTGCATCGGCAAAGTTCAGTACAGGTGATACTTTACAACATCAACAAGAAAAACCCATAATAAGCATTTAGTTATCTGGATGGAGTCACAACCAGCTGCCAATGAGATGAGGATGTAAGGTCATTCCAGTTTCCTCAAATTTTGTTAATTCTTCATTTAGTTTGCAAATAAGGACTATTACAATAAATACGAAGCTATAAAAAAATCACATCATATTGGATGGAATTAATAGATTCCTAGTTTCAAAATTAAAAAAAAAACTCCTTTCAGTTATCCATATGGAAGGTGAATGCCTCAAAGAAATGCCAAACGATAATTACAAATCAATTTTCAAGCAAAGGATGAAAAAAAAAATCAGTAGTATGCTCAAGATTGAGTTTAAACATAAACTCTACTTCTTGCAAAAGCCCTTTACTGCATTGTCAGTATTGCTTAACGAGGTGGAATCAAATATTGATGATCTGTAAAATATTTTTCAATGTACATTCCAGACCCTTGTGGTCGACTGATCCCGCTTCCCTCTATCTGATCCCAGACCAGCTGTGGAGATAAGATCCCCAGCCTGAGCCTCGCGTGCCTGACCCCTCCGCCTCGCCTGCACATCAGAGAAAGTACATTGGAATTTCTGTGTATTGCTTTTCTTTAGAACACTCAATAACCTTAGAAAATATGTGTCTTACTATACCTTGTGCAATGGCAGCCAGTTTGCTTTTCTCATCGGGGCTGAGCTGCAACATGGTATGAATGACCGGAAGCAGTGCTTGCCTCTCGCTGCCTGATTGCAGGAAGATGAACTGAAGCAGAACGTTCTTCAAATATTCCAGGTTGGCCACACTTTTCTCCCGTTCCTGGTTACGTTCCAGTCGACGGATTTCACTTTTTAACAGCTGCAGAAATAGAAGATATTCATTGACGTTCACCATGTTTTGTGTACGGTTACCCAATGCTAAATCTTTTGCACCCTGGTCATCCTTGATGGGCGATTACCACTTGTGAGGCCCCTTCTCAAGGTTTCTTATTTTCCTCATGCTGAGGTTGTGAGTTTTTTCTTGCCCGCATGTTGGTTTAGGATCAGGGGATGGTGTAATTGTAACCTGTGCAGTCCTTTGAGACATTTTGTGATTACTGGCTATGAAAATTAATGTGACTTGACCTGACAACATTTGATATACTAAACTAATTTTGAAGTACTGCAGCACCAAGAATGTATCTTAGATATGATGATTCGTGTAATAAATGCGGTATCATGATTCATATTTCACAGCTAGTTTTGACAATGTATTCATTATATAATCTAGTGGTACTACAAAATTCATCTGAAATACTGTATTATGCCTAACAGCACACAACTATGTTTATCTATATATCATCACACTAATAACATAACTGTTTAACTCACAATATCTCTATTATTTGTGATTGCAACATCCTTTGCTGTCTGGCAATCCTGGAAGGGGGATGCCACATGTGCGGTCCCTTCTCAAGATTTCTTCATTTTCCTCATGTTGAGGTTTTTGATTTTTTCCTTGCCCTCATGTTGGTTCCAGATCAGGGGATGGTGTAATAATAGCCTGAAAAATAGTCTGTGTAATAACCTGCGAAGCCCTTTGAGACTCTTTGTGATTAAGGGCTGTGCAAATAAAAATGACTTGACTTGACTTTTTGGCCAAATTGAGTTTTTTGTCTTGAATCAGCTTTCAATAGAAACATCACAATCTGCACAAGTGCACAAATCGGTTAACGAAAATGACTTAACGCCCGTTGTCCTTGGGCCAAAATGACCCGCCACTGTTTTGTTAAAAAAAGAAAAGAAAAAAGAATAAATCACTTAAATTATATATGTTCACTTTAATTTGACGTTTTTTCCTAATTTGGACCCAAAATTAGAAAAAATGAAATGTTGATTTTACTGGCATTTCCATGTAAGCTGTATGGAAAAAGTACAAAGATGTCTATTCTATTCTCCTCAGGTGTTGTTCCAGCGGCTTTTAAGTCTGCTGTTATTAAACCTATACTTAAACGACCCAACCTTGATCCAGAAACCGTATATAGTTATAGACCTGTGTCAAATCTACTGTTTCTTGAAAAAGTTGAGTACTTGAAAAAAGTTGTGGCACAGCAGTAGTAGTTGACACTATATGTGTATTATTTGTTATTGTAAAATCCATTGCAGCCTGGTCATCCTGGGAGGGGGGTTACCCTCATGTGCTGTCCCTGCTTAAGGTTTCTCCATTTTCCTCATGTTGAGGTTTTTTAGTTTTTCCTTGCCCTCATGTAGGTTTTACATCAGGTGATAGTGTAATAATAGTCTGTGTATTGCAGTAATCTGTGGTCCGAGCAGCCTTCTGAGACACCTTGAGATTAAGGGCTAAACAAATAAAAATGACTTGACTATTCTTATTTCTGGCCTAACGCGTTTGCCATAGCTTGTACCCGTGACGTCATTCGTGAAAATGGCTGCGCTCTATGTCAGTACAAAACGTTAGCTAGAATACATTTTTCCGTGCGCTTTCTAGTGGCATTATCAACAATCCTCACCGCGAGTCTATGTTTTATTTCTTTTCGCCCCCAGCCATACACCATGAATTTAATTCGCATTTACGGCGCATTCTGTCCGCTCCGATCTATCACAATCGAGCAGAAAAACGCTTTACTGAAGTCAACCTTTCCATTACGCAACGTGTCCACCCGGCTTGCCAATGTGAATTTTACCGGCCAGATTGTTCGCTTTTTCGCACCTCGCAGCTTCTGCACCTCCACTCAGCCGCCCAGAGACGTCACCCTGTTCCGACACGACAGAACGTACTACTTCCGCCTCTTTGCCATCTTCTGCGGTGGACAATTTCTCTTTTGGACTTACCTGGCTCACTTCGCCTACACCGGACTCAAAGACACCGGAGTGGCTCGGAACAAAGAGAGAAGAGAAGCTCCCAAAAGTACCGCTTTGGCCGGGATGTGGAGTTTTGAAATGAACCTGGGATCCAACGCCTGGAGGTTCGGCTTCACGCTGGGTTGTGTGGCAGTTGGAGCGAGTATACTGGGATTGGGGATTCTGTACTGTCGGCGATCTGTCAGTCAGGTGGTTCTCTTCCGTGGTGGTAAAACTGTCTCAGTTACCACACAGTCACCCTTAGGAATGGGGTATGGACGAACAATAACCGTTCCGCTGTCCCAAGTCGCTTGTCATGCCCACAGACAGGAATCCCCCTCCTTCATCCCACTCAAAATCAAGGAACATAAATTCTACTTTCTGCTGGACAAGGAGGGCACCATAAGCAACGTGAAACTTTTTGACGTTACTGTTGGGGCATACCGTCCTTTATAGATAGACATGTGGGTGCAAACAGCAAGAGGTTTCTTGACAGGCAGTGGTATTGATATGTATGCATACAGGCACGGATGGAGTGGTAAAAAATATAATATTGGAACACATTAAATAAAATGATTCCCCGCAGCTTTTCCTTGTTCTATTCTGACTTTCCTCGGAGTCCGATTTAATTAATTTATTCTCAATGTAACGAGTCAGTAAAGCTGCGAGCTGTGGCGTTTGTTTTGGTAGCCATTCATGCACGCGCAAAAAATCATGCAGTTTGGTCTCTTTGAGTCTCTGCAGTTTGTATTCTTCCTTGTGATTTTTAGAACTAATTTTCAGGGGCATTTTACTATACAACAACATATTTTGGTTAAATAATAAACAATGTTAAAAAAAGTGTAGGCGTTAACGTGAAAAATATCAATAGAAATCCCATATAGAGACCCCTTGCTACTTCACTCATTGGTTATTGTCGGTTCACTGCTTCGAGAATTTTGAATTGCTTTTGTCCTTATTGTCATTGATCTCATTATATCGTGCATTGTCTTCTGTTAGACAGCACTCTGAGGGCGCTCTGTGTTGGGTGGGTGTGACATTCTGTGTGCGTGAATTGTGATAGGCTGGTGTATGCGGTCAGTCAAACAGCGGATACTGCCTCTGTAAACAAACTGGGACGTATGATGACTGCTAGCTTTTAGTGGCTTGTTACAATGAAAATAAATTCACCAATTAAAAGTCAGAAGAGCACAAAAAAATGGATCCACGGATTATCATTGGGTTACAAAAGTGACGGGGCGACGTCGGGGAGAAGCTCCTGGTCCCGCCTATTGCTAACGGCTAGACTAACAAATCTTCTAAGCCCCCGCTGCGGACCCTTTATCTTGCCAATGCTAGGTCCATTAGCCATGAAACGGATGACCTGATGCTACAATTCGTGGGAAACAGCTAAATTCAGGACGGTTTTATATTAATCATTGCGGAGTTCTGGCTCAGTCCAAGGACACCTGATGCTAGTGCGGAGCTAGCCGGAGGCTCTCTAAATTGCTTTCTTACACTGAAAGGAGAATCCCTCTAATTTTTGTTTTACTGTTCTATAATGACAATAAAACCATTCAACTGCAATTAAGTGTTGTGTGTTATCTATTGATCTATAAATGTTATTTTGTTACAGTCGTATACTCTGTCGGTAATGACGTCATCTCAAGGTAATTTAAACCTTTTGGGGGCTTTTAAGAAGGTGCTACTTTAATTTCAATTTTCACGTTTCGCAGGTGGTTCTGGTATAAAATTATAAAATACACTTAAATAAATGAAAACAATCTAGTATTAAATTTCATCTCCCAACAAAGGTTTCTTCTTTCCATTGTGGGTCGGTATTGTTTAATGACAACTGAAAAACACCTTGTTTAAGTGTTGCATCACTTACGTTAATCTGCTCCATGAGGACAGCGTTAGTAGCCTCAGTTTCATGCAGGAGGCTGTTCATGTGCTCCAGATTGCGTGTGGCTGTGCTCAGCTTCTGGCTTAGCTCGTCCCTGGTGGGTTTTACAGTCCACACAAAGGGCTCTAAGAAAGAAATGTTGATGGGATGTAATAGTTGAACATCAGTTATTCAAGTGTCCTCATTTGAACCCACCTTGTTTGGGGTCTGGTGACGTGAGAAGGTGCTCCAAAGAAAGTAATGATGTAGGGGAGGTGCTTTCATTTTCTGTGGTCTCCATACCCTCACATTCCTCCCTGGCCATACACTGAAGGTCACTTGGGGACCCTAATCCTAGTCCTACCTGATTCTGGTCTGTATTTTTGTGCTGAGTGTCAATGGACTTCCGGCTGGATTGGAGCGACGCCGAGACTGAATGAACATGGATGAAATGTTTTAATAAGCGTGCTAACAGTTTTACTAACGTTGGAGGACATTAGGGGGTAGCAGACACACAAGGAAATATTAAACCCATGAAAACATTCGGATTTAGGATGTTGATCACTAAAACGCATAAATTCTTAATCATTTCTCTGCCATAAAATTGAAAACCAGTAAAAGCTTGAAATATAACCTTGGTAAGGATTAATATCGGCCTTAACTTCACAGACTGGCACGCATGTGCGAGCCACTAATGATGCGACTGTCCAGATGCCACGCAGAGTTGCTCGCCACACTGGGAGGCGGGATCGAACCTGAGCAGTCGCCAACACCTGACGTTTCCTAAGCCGCTTGCCGCGTGTGTATTTGCTATCTGAATCTGCGAGGCAGCTGTGTGGGAAGTGACGAATGAGCTTCCAACCCATAAACACTCCGACATGCCATCCTTTCCTCTCTCTTGCATCATTTCTCTTGTGGAAATAACAAGATATTTCAAACTTTTGATGGCTTCTTTGGGGGTAAGGCTGTCTTATAGCACAGATGGTCTTGTTTTGCTTGTGTTGAATGCATTTTTAGTAATTGTTTTCAAAAATGTATCAACTGTATTTTTATGACTAGTGGGCGCATCTAAAAACAGAACACTTGCCAGAAATTCAAAGGTGCGCATTATAATCCGATGCGCCTTAGAGACTGGAAATACAGTAAATAAAATCTGAAATTTAGGAAATAATAAATTAAATGCAACTGGGACACCATATTTCCTAATATATCCTATGAAATGATTTTTTAAAATCTTCTGCCAACCTCTCTCTTTCTTTAGTTTTAATTTCATGCGCCCTATAGACCGATGCGCCATATTTATGAAACATTTTTAACAAGGGTATATTATTTCAAATTGGTTTTAAAAAGCTGGATTCCCCGACCATCCAAATATATGATCACATTTTAGTACAGTAAACACCAGCATTAGGAGACTTTTAAGGTAAACTTGCAGTAAAAATTGAAGTAGCATCATTTTTACCACTCGACACAGTCGTTCAATTGTACAAATTGGTAAAAATGTCCCTTGTTGTGTGCTTGAGTTTTTTTTCTGGTTAACAGGGGTAACTATTAAATATAATAGATAGAATGGAGGCTGTAAGCCTGTATTCGGTATTGTAAACATTAATGGCGTTATTTACAATTGATTGTAAGGAGGTACAAGGAAAAAAAAACAAAGGACATGCAGACTTTTATAGATTTATAATGCCGACATTTTTCAGATTTTTGCAATTACTTATTTTTACTAGTACTATTCTTAGTTTGAAACTTCTAACTGTATCTGAATACACCTTGAGGCCTTTCAACACGAGTCACTCTTCCTAATGATGCAATTGGTCGGCCCTCACACCTACTCACCAGTCACTAGCCATTTTAGCATAAGCAGCATGCTCTTACCTCTTATGTTTAATGGCAAAAATTATGGTTTTAAAAGGAGGTTTAACACTGAAGTTCACCGAAACCACTAGAAATATTTTTTGATGAGACCCTTTCGGTATCAGCTGTTTCTCCACTACTCACTGTTCTGACTCTGCAAGTAGAAGAGTTGCTCTTCAACCCGAGTCAGCTGCCCCTGCAACGTCTCAACTGTGGCCCGGTGCTCGTCCTGAAGCTTCCTCAGCTGCTCCCTTTGCGTCTGTCGCTGGGCCTCCATCTGGGAAGATGAGTCAGCTTGAACCTGAGCCAACTCTGAGCGCAGTTCCACGTTCTCGGACTGCACCGACAGCAATCTGGAGGAAGAGACGGAGCAGGAATAGGAAAGCACGCTTTAGGATTTTACAAAAGCAAACTCTGTTGTACTGTGTAATGCATTTTTCATAACACTGCTCAAAAAGCTCACCTCTGTCTGAGGTCGGCCTCTTTGCTAACATTTTCCTGAAGAATTTTGTTGTGTCGCTCTAACAGTGTGTCATGCTCGTTCTGAAGCTGCTGCAGCTCTTCATTGCTGCTTTGGAGGTACTGCTGGCTTTCTCCCAATCTGGACTTCAGCTCGTCCACCTGTGTCAACAACTGCTCTCTGGCAGATACAATTCTTATGTTATTTGTCAAACTGGACTTACTTCTTAAACACTTTTCATAAAAATATAAAAATTCATGTGTTTCCTAGGCCAGTACATTTTAATAAATGACAATGTTGTTACTGTAATCCCTCACTACTTTGCTTTTTGTACTGAGTGGCCTGCATGAATTGCAGCTTGAATGCCATTATCCTTGATCGCATTTTTCGTGAACAGGGGGCGGCAGAGTGAATTTATGTTTGGGCTTGGCGAACCATTTTTACCATTCTGCCCACCAATTAATGAACAGCACCCGTGCGGCCGTGATCCATTATCCCCTATCGCATATTGCCGCGAGCAGTAACCGACAGCACACTGACCTGTTTAGGGTCATTCCACTCTCAGAACGCTCTATCTCGGGAGGCTAATCAGGGTTGGGTCAGACTCTATGTAGTTCTTGGATGGGAGACCAAAATAAAATGAATTAAAACAAAATTTTGTCAAGCCCGAGTTATGTATTTCCGCCCAAAATGAACTGCAAATTGTGGTCGTGATCCATTATTCCCCATCCTATATTGCTGCGACTAGGGACCATTAGAAGGCACTATTGTCAGGTGTGCCGTTCTGGACCGCCTAAAATAAAATCCACTTGTGACCGCAAAAACATTATCTCCAGTCGACTATTGCTGAGAGCAAATGCTTGCAGAGTACTTTTTTCAGTTTAGGTTGCTGAAGTGCCCCATTGTCTGCTGCCTAAAGGGAACTGCACTGTTTTGGACATGCTCCATTATTACCAGTTGACTACTGCTGAGAGTGAGGGCCGAGAGAGCAAATTATTGTCATTTGTTGTGGCTCTTTTGGTTCCGTTCTTTCCACCTAAAATAAACAGCACTCATATAGTCGCTATCCATTATCCCTGATCGACCACTGTTGCGAGCAATGGCCGGCGGCGTGTAAATTAAAAATAGGGGGGCTGCTACTTTGCGGATTTTGGCATATTGCATGGTTTTTCCTCATTAACTACAATAAACAAGAGATTACAGTATTTCAATCCATTAAAGAAACCAAAATTCTTACTTTTCTCGCCTGCCGGTTTCACTTTCACTCTGCCCATTGAGCTTGTTCTTTTGTTGCTTCAGCACATTGTGTACCCGAACTTTATAACTCTCAAACTCCTCAGCAGTGGTCGCAAGTTCAGCCTAGAAACAACATAAAAAGCAAAAAATTGATTGTCATTCATAAAAAATATCTTGGTTATGAGGATAATCTTGGTTTCCTTAATCTGTGTGTGTGTGTGTGTGTCTTTAGACTTGCATACAGTGTAACATCAGCAACATTTGTTTTTGATGTTTGTCTGCACATGAGTATTGTGTGACTAAATTACAACCTCCACTGAAGCAATTAGAGAGAACTATATCGCAGGGGGGAAAAACGTGATCTGTCTAATTTGAGGATGTGCCTTTATAGAAAATCCACAGCAAGCTTGGGTGTCAATCTTGTGTGGACGTGCGCACCTTGGCAATATCTCTCTCCTGCTGCAGGTTGTTAATACTTTGTTCCAGAGTGCTACGAGTCCAATTCTGGTGGTCCAATGCTGACCTGAGCCGTTCCTGAAGACGATGCCGCTCGGCAATCAGGTCACACACTTCGATCTCAAAAGAAAAGAAGCGCACAGTGTAATTTTTATGTTTGATACCAAATTTCTATATCGTGATATTATTATAGATGCCTTACTTTGGTGCTTTCTAATTGTTGCTGGTTTGCCTCTAATTCTCCTCTCAATGATGCCTGCAACAGCTCTAGGGAGTTTTCCTATTTGTGGGAAAGTGTCAGTAAATGTAGCACAATTTCCAACAGTTATAACACATACGAACACAGAATGTAGCAGTAGAACAGACCTGCTTTTTGGCATCCGACAGCTCTTTTTTAGATTTCACAAGTAACTGTTTAATTTTTGCATTTTTCTCTTCTCCTTGGTCAAGCTGGGATTTCAACGTTTCTGGGCACAGAAAAGCAGAGAAACTAAATGAGGGACTACAAACAGCACACATATGTCAATGAAACAAGCTAAAACCACAAATTTGTTAGCATGATTGTAGTAATCTGATTAACATATCACGGTATTACGTTGACACAAGGCTATTGTAAAATGTTTGGAGTAAATTATGAACACTGCAAGTCAAAGTGTTTATCAAATTACATGGTCTACTTCAAAAAATAAACTGTTTGGCCAAGTTTATTTTAACTTGGCCTTTGCATAGTATTGTCAGCCACTAGATGGCACTATTTCTACACCTTGTATAAATCTATTGCTAGGGGGAAACAAATTAAATAGTTAACTCAAAAAGTTAACTTTTTAGCAGAAGCAGCTATAACGCTTAAAAAAGCATCCACACCAAAAGTCTCAGATTAGTTCAAACAATAACAATAATTACACAGAAATAAAATTAAAGCATTAACATACCAATTTCTTGCTTAAGTGTCTCCTCGCTTTCAGTCAGTTTGGTTAATTGAGCCTCTAACTGTTCAGAAAACTCATCCTTTTCTGAGATTTTAGCATTGAGTTCTTTGACCAGACGTTCATAGTCAGCCATCTCCATGTCCAACAGAGAGTTCTGCTGTGCCTCCTAGTAAGATAATACAACCAGAAATGTGAAATTAAATCACTAAAAATTTGTGTTTGTGGGACTTTTTTACAGTCATGATGCTGTGCATTCGTATACAATTTCAGCACCAAAAGTCTCAATAGAGCTAACAACATGGACAGGACAAGTCAGACCTCTTGGCAGCCTTCGTGTAAACTTGTGTTATGTCAGCGTTTGAGCTAATGGAAAAAAAAGCAGCAGCACTTTCCTTTGCTGTAGGCTAACATTTGCTCTCTCTCTCTTTAGAGAGCTACTGCTGTAGCTGCAGGCCAGCCATCACCGGTCACCGCACTTGACTGGAGAACTCCTCAGAGACAGGAGAGTTTAAAAAGCTATGTTGTGGCTTTGTTCATTGTTATACCTTGCGTAGTTGCTCCAGTTCCTGGGCGGTGTGTTGTGTCTGCTGCTGCTGCTTGCTGAGCTGGGCTTTCAGATCATCCACTTCCTTTGATGCTCTCATTAGTTCCTATAACACACACATACATTTGTCGAATCTACTTTGTTTATTGTGAAAAATGAATGACTGCACATTGTAAAAAAGTTTTAGACATAAAATAATGGAATATTATATTGATTCACTAGGTTATAGGTGCTATGG
This sequence comes from Urocampus carinirostris, assembly GCF_059441175.1. Lineage (NCBI taxonomy): Eukaryota > Metazoa > Chordata > Actinopteri > Syngnathiformes > Syngnathidae > Urocampus > Urocampus carinirostris. The sequence goes on from NC_142362.1 coordinate 9,954,452, forward strand.
TTGAGTCTTAAATTTCATTTACATCCCACAACATGGCAATATAAATGTATAAAATAAATGGTAAATGGTCTGCATTTATATAGCGCTTTTCAAGTCAATGAAGACCTACCAAAGCGCTTTACAATGTGCTTCACACTTACCCATTCCCACACACACTGTCACACAAAAAATAAAGTACTCAGTTCAATTCAAAAAACACTTGCACAGTTGTGATGGCTGTAAATGATGAAAAAAATGAAACTTCATAAAGAACTCGAATTTTATAACTCCTCGTGTTTGAGATCTTCATTTAATTATGAAGGTTGAAGGAAGTGAAACTTGAAAAAAGGATGCACACAGGAGTATAGTTGTCCAAAAAATCACAAGTTCTAAATGAAGCTTTACTTGCAAAACACTACCAAATAAGTAATCATGTGTTCACTCTAAGCGGCATTGCGTATGAGCAGCAATCACATTTTTAAGCATTTGCAAAGGAGCCTTTGTTGAGAGATGATGCATTAAAAAAGTCCAATTTTTTATGCATTGCCTTTTATGTAAACATGTACTAAATTCATAGTAAATGTCTACCTTGATCTTTTGTTCTTTCATTGCCTTCTCTGCCACGAGATCTCTGTCTTGACTGGCCGAATGCTTTTGCAACGCTTGGATCTGAGTTTCTATCTGCTTCACCATACTCCTGGAGGTCTCCAAAGCTGCAATAAGATCCTCCTTCTCACTGGTGATCACATTGACCTATAGATCAAAACATATTCCAATTATGACCATTACTATCATATTTGCTGTTAAGTATGGAGAACACATGGCATGGATTTTTTTTTGTCACACAAATTGAGAAAAATCTTAATTTCCATTTAATGAAGTAGAACAACATACTCCTGATTATGAAATGTTTTTTTCTATGATTGAACAGCAAATTTCAACAACAAGTTTTCCTTTTTTATCTGGAATCCACTGAGGGGCTTGAAAATTAAATGTCTCCACTTAAAAATGCTAATCAGACGGTACATACTCTAGTCTACACTTACAAAACAACATTAGTAAATTGCTCATGCAAATCTGACAGCAGCAGACTCTGCGGGCTCACTCCACGAGAAACACTGAACCGGCAAGTGCTGTCTCCTCTTCATCTGTCAACCAAACATTGACACTACGGTTGGTAAACAAAAACGTCCAGATGTACTTCAAATTCCCTGACTGGATTCCACTTTGCCTTCACCCCTCCCCCGAGACCAATGAGCGCACGCAAAAACAAAACTGTGTCCTAAGAAAAAAAGAGCAGCACTGCCGGGCGGCATATGGAGGCTTTACTGTGCTCCATTTACCTGCCTGCAGTTCTTATTGCAAAGAGACAGTTATGAGTTTGGGAGAGAGGAGCATTCAGTCAATATAAACCCAACTCCTCTCAGGTTCACCCACTCAAATCCGATGGGCCATTTGTGAGCGCTGCACTGCCAAGCATAACTGGGCAAAGTGTCAGCGGCTGTAAATAGGATGGAAGGACACATGCAAGCTGGATTGGAGAAGTGTTAGCAAGATTGAGGAACTCTACCTTACAGTTACTGGCTCACAGTTCATATGTGTCCACAGTGATGTGCATGTTGGTGATTGAACGTGTGTTTATTTTACCTGTGTGACAGCACTGCTGAGGTGTTTAGTAAGGTCAGCAATCTGTCTCTCTGCAGCCTCCACCTTTTCTCTCTCTTTATCAAGTTGTTCTGTTTTCTTGTCGTAATCGATCTGCAGGTTCTACACACACACCACAGACCGAAGAGCTCAAACAAGGCAACTGTGTCTCTGATATAAGCTGTATTTACATTTGAGTACAGGAAACAGCAGTCCTTAGTAAAGATTTGATGATTTTGTTTATACAGAATGGAGCATGAGAATGGGATAGAGGGTGGTTCTTATGGAAACCAGGGGATTCATCACGTCTTAGTTAAAATGATTTTGAAAAAGAAAAACTCAAAATAAATTTAGGCAATTTGAAATAGATGTAATGGCAATTTCCTTCTATAGGACAAAATATATATTTTTTAAATTTTAAACATATAAATGTTGCATGGATATATATTTTCTATTAACGTTTCAGATAATAAAAAAAATACAATTTCCCCTTTGTCCATGCAGAAACTACGCCCTTGTATTGGCACCAGGCTTTGGTAAAATGTTTGTAGCTACACTGCAAGTCCAAGTGTTTATCAAGATAAACGTTTTGATTAAAGTTAATAAAACTGTCTTTGATATTATTATTTTTCATTTTTAAATATTTAAAAATGTTTGCATTTCATGAACTCTTTTACTGGCAAGCATTTTCTGAAAAGATAACCCCTAGAATCCCAAGTGATTTAAAACAGTTTCAGTACTTTTGAAGGGCAACTAGAATATTGTGTTTTTAAACTGAATAGAAGATGTGTTTCTGCTGTAAAAAATATAATTAAAACACTTTTATCGAAAAAATAACTATCAGATACTCCCCTGCGCCCCAAAACATCAAATCTTAGTAGCTTCACCATCAGTAACTTCTCAAGAAAAACTTAACATTTTATTTTGGACACCTTCAGCAGCTCATTATTCTGTCTACTATCTGTACAGTAAATAATAATTAAATCATTAATTCACAATGCAGTTAAAAGCAATACCTTGTAGCCTTCAGCACTATGAATGATGTCCTTCATAGAGTTGGTCATTTTCTCTCGCTCTGCTTTAAGAAAAGCTATTTCTTCTTTGAGGGTTGCGACCTGCAAAAGAAAATTTTATAATCAAGAAAGGTTAAGAACCACACATCAATAAACCTAGGATTGGATTTTTTAAAATTTTAATCAGGTTTCCCTAAGTCATAAATTTTGCAGCATACCTCTTTCTTGGATGTTTCTAGTTCCTTTTTTGCTTTGACCGCCACTGCCTTGATTTTGGTCATCATCTCATCTTTTAGTTTGTTGTCCTTCTCCAATGCGCCTGTAAAAATTGCTCAAGTCTAACAATGTTTCAAAATTCAAAGGAAACCACTAACTTAGTTACTTTAGTATTGAATAGTGTGACCAAAACAATTAACTTTGTTGTGGCATATAATCATTTGAACCTTGCAAAGCTGCAATAAGTATCAAGACTCTGTTGGCGAAGACCATACCTATTTTCTGTGATATTTCTGAGGAATCATTTTCTTCAGAGGCAGACTTTGCAGTTTGCTGACAAAATAAAAAAATGAGTCAATAAACAAAAAACAATTGCAAAACTAACATCATTGTAAAAAAAAAAAAAAAAATCATATTTCCCACAAGATTTTTTTGTTCCACTGGCAGATAATTTTGGACAGTTAAAATATATTTAACTTTTATTTTTACAAAACATTTTTAAATAAATTGATTGAATATGTATTTTTTTAAATTCAATATCATATTTCAAATCTTAAGTTAATACGATTACAGTATTGTATTGGAATTAATTTCTAATAATGTCGAATAATATATATTTTTAAATGATCTTAAAAAGATAGTTTTGTGCCTATTTGCTTTTATTGTACAATAAAAAAATTCCTGTATGTAATTGGAATTATTTTTATACTAAAATAAAAAAACTAAAAATAATCTGAATAGAAGTAGGGATTTTTCATGTGGAGGATTATTTTTTAACTTTATAATAAAAAAATTCCTGTATGTAATTGGAATTATTTTCACTAAAATAGTGAAAATAAAACACTTAAAATGATCTGGAATAAATAATTTTGTTCCAAATCACTTTTGTTTTCTTTATCTTAAAAGAAGAAAATTACTGTACTCAAATGTGTTTTGTTTTAAGCTAAAAACACGTAATATGATCTGAACTGAAGTGTTTTTTTATCTTGTTTTTTTTAATTGTACGTTAAGAAAATTCCTGTATTTTATCACATTTGTTTTCACTAAAACAGTAAAATCACTTCAAATGATCTAAAACACATATTTTTTTCTATTGAATATTATTTTACGTTACAATAAAAAATCCTGTATTTCAATAGAACGATTTTTACTCAGCGGGCAGCACGGCGGCGCAGTGGCTAGCGCATGTGCGGCACAGTTCATGTCTTGGGAACCTCCTGCGTGGGTTCAAATCCAGCTCCAGACTTTCTGTGCGGAGTTTGTATGTTCTCCCCGTGCTTGCGTGGGTTTCCTCCGGGCACTCCGGTTTCCTCCCACATTCCAAAAAACATGCATTTCAGGTGAATTGGCCGGTCCAAATTGTCCCTAGGTGTGAATGAGCGAGTGAGTTGTCTGTCCCCGTGTGCCCTGTTCCAGGGTGTCCCCTGCCCACTGCCCGATGATTGCTGGGATGGGCTCCAGCACCCCCGCGACCCTACTGAGGATAAGCGGTGTAGCTAATGAGATGAGATGAGAGTTTTACTCAAATAAGAAAAACACATACAATGATCTGAAACAGATATTTTTTTTCCTATTGAGTATTATTTTTTTTTACATTTTACAAAAGGGAAAATTCCTGGATTTTACTGAAATAATACAGTAAAAACAATAACCTAAAAATTATCCAAAATGGCAGATTATTTTGCACATCGAGTTTGTTTTTAGTCAAAATACAATAGAACTATAATATGAGAAAAACTATCCATCCATCCATCCATCAACTGCACCGCTTATCCTCAATAGGCTCATGGGGGTGCTGGAGTCCATCCCAGCAGTGGGCAGGGGACACCCTGATCTGGTTGCCGGCCAGTCGCAGGGCACACGGAGACAGACAACTCACTTGCTCATTCATACCTAGGAACAATTCAGACCGGCCAATTAACCTGACATGCATGTTTTGGGGATGTGGGAGGAAACCGGAGTACCCGGAGGAAACCCACGCAAGCACGGGGAGAACATTCAAACTCCACACAGGAAGGTTTGTTCTCATGACCTCAGAACTGTGGCCGCACACGCGCTAACCACTGCGCTGCCCTGAGAAAAACTATAAAAATATAAAGTAGAAATATGTTCTAACAATGAGCAAAATTCTAGCTCAGAAATGATTCCTCTTTTGGGAGTTTTTAATTTCAACAAAAGAAAGAGCAAAGAAAAAGAAAATGTAACCACACCTACCTGCAGAGCAACAATCTCAGCCCTTAGTTGTGTTATTTGTGTTTCCTTGTCCACCAGCACTTCTTTGAAATTTGCATTTTCTCTCTCAACCATATCCGAATGGGCTTGCAAATTTTCTTCCTTTTCTTGAGCCAGCAGATTGATTTGGGCTAGTAAAGTCTGATTCTCAGCTTGCATCTTCTCATTAAGCGACTTCATATCATGCAGGTCTTTAAGGAGCCCTTTGGTATCCTTTAGTGTTTCCTCCTGGTTGGTGCTCATCGCGTCCCTCTCGAGCGGCAAACCCAGAGGCTGGTTTGGAATCACCTCAGATTGCCTTTCTCCTCGAGCCTCTTCAAGACTGATTTTTAACATGCTTCTTTCTTTTTCCTCTTCTAAACGCATTTGGAGTTCTGCCATTTTGTCCTCTGTGTTTCTGAGAGCTTCTTGAAGTCCTGTCTCAGTACTGTGAGCAAGCTCTACTTCTTCGGTCAGAGAAGTGATTTTTGCTTCAAGTTCACTTTTTTGGAAAGCCTGCTCTTCTAGTTTAGCAGCTAGAGTGGCAGACTTGAAAGCCAAAAGTTCTTGTTCTTTCTGTGTTTGGGAATATTTAATCACAGCCTCTTCCAGTTTTTTTTGGAGACAAGCATTTTCTGAGGACATGTCCTGCATGGTCAGCGTTGAGGACGACAATGCTTCCTGCAATCTGCTTACTTCCTCTTTCAAGCTTGCTTCCATTTTATCTCTGCCCTGCTTTAAATCCTGAATTTCAGTCTGCTGCTCCATTTTCAGGTTTGCTAGCTCTCTTTCAGTGTTGTCGTTCAGTAGTTGTGCTGCCTGCTTCTCCTCCAGAAGTGTTTCAATATCTTTGGTGTTTTTACATTTAAGGTTCTGTATCTCCTCCTCTTGAAGTTGAAGTAGGTTTTGTTCCCTGTCTCGCTGTTCAGTCAGTGTGTTCACAATCTCGTTGAGTTCTTCTATCATGTTTTCTTTGATTTGCAATTGAGAGAGAATCTCTTGATTCTGCCTGGTTAGATTTTCCACAGATTCACTGAGTTCGTGTTCTAAGGCTGTTTGCTTTTCCACCGAAGACTGGAGTTTCTGCTCTTCAGCAGAATAATCCTCAAGTTTGAGCTTGAGATCTTCCAAAGTCTCCGTCAGAGTCTTTTTCTCTTCTGTGATGTTTTGGATTTTGGCTAGCAGGTCTTTCTTCTCTTGGCTGAGTTGCTCTGTCTTACACTGGAGTTTCTTAACAATGTTTTCCCCTTCTTCCTTCATGGCTTTGTACTGGAGAACAAAATCATTCGCTTTTTTACCGAGTTCTGTTTCCAGGTTTTGGAGAATGTCTTTTATGTGATTTAATTCATCCAGAGCAGAGTCTCTTTCCTGAGTTAAGGCTTCACACTGGGCCCTAAGCTCTTCTTTGTCATTTTGTTCCAAAGAGTTTTGGTCTTGGACTGACTCCTTGGCATCACCCGACACATTTGTTTCCGACCCAACATTTACGACATTTAGGGTTGTTGTTGTTGGGTCAATCTCCCTATTCATCTGCAGCTCATTGATTTTAAAGTCCATCTCCTCTCTCTCCATCTGGAACTCATCCTTGACTCTTTCCAGCTCTGCCTCCAACTCACTCTTTACATTACTGAGCAGGGTGAGCTCGTCTTGTAACATCGTGTTCTGAGCGTGAATGTCTTCCAGGGCTGCTTTCAGTTTACCGTCTTGTGTTAACTCGCCATCAATATGGCCCGATTCAGCCTGACTGCATGCAGACACCGCAAGCATCTTGGCGATCCCTGAGCTGCGACCAGGTTCCTCATCTTCTTCTTGTACATCCTGGAGGTAGCCATCTGCTTGAATAAAAGTGATGTTAATTATAACATTGACTGATTTAAAAAAAAGTAATGTCCTTTCTATTAAGTACCAAAGCCAATTTCAGGTATTTAAGTTTTAAAATGTGTTTTAGTTCGTAATATCTGGTGTATTTATCTCATTTAGTAACAATGGTAAACTCATCCTCCAAACATTGCTTTACAAATGATTTTTGGCATGGCATTGAAAATGGCACTGGGAAGAAATAAAAAATTCGCCTATTGGCGGAACATTTTTTTTTGTTTTACTATATTTTTATATTGTTTAGTTTATTTTATTTTGGGGTAAAATAAACGGGAAAATTATGTTCTTATTTTATACAAATAATATTTTATGTTTTACATATTTTTTAAGTAAAATAAAACAATTAAATGAAAAAATGTTTTCTGACATGACATTGGATCATTTTCTTCATTTTAAGACAGTTATTTTATTTGTATATATATAAAAAAATGTTCTACATTTATGATCTAAATAAAAAAAAACACCTAATATTAACAAAGTTACCTGACATTGGTTTATTTGAAGTTTTTTTTTTCATATTTTAGTAAAAAAAAGCAGTATAAAATGTAAGACAATTTTTAGGAAATTTACATAGAAGTGCTTTTCTTTTGTATTGATGCTTATCTTTAGGATATAATTTATTGACTTCCTTTTTATTACAGCAATGGATACTCCGAGTAACTCCATTTGAGAACCGTTGACCTATAATATTATGATTATTTTAAGTGTGAGTACTTTCTACAATAACAAAACATAAAATCTGTTAAAACGTCGAACATCCTACAAATCATGTTGATGTCGGGTTCAAACAAAACCGATCAAGTTCTTACATGAAGAAAAGTTCATTTCAGATTGATATTTGCTGTACCTTTAAGAGACAGTTGTTCAGTAAGCTCTTCTTGGAGCAAAAGAAGACGCTCCCTCTCAATTTCACAATCCTCCACCAAAGCCCTCAACTCCTCCTCGTGCTGCATACTTCTCTGACTTAACTCTTCTTTCAGGTTCTCGATCTCCTGCTGGGCCTCAGTCAGCTCATTCTGGTGACACTCTTGCAGCTTGGAAACCTCCTTCAAATTTCTTTCCTTGATCCCAGCCAGTTCCACGAGAAGAGTTTCAAGACGAACTTCCAGGGAACATTTGTCCTCCTCTGATTGACATTTCTCACAAGTCGCCTTAGTTAGGTTCTGTTTCTCTCTTTCACTGTCTACCTGTCTATCACTTTCTTCTCGCTGTTTCAGCAATTGCTGAAAGTACGCAACTTCGTCTTGGTGTTTATTGTTTGATTCCTCAATGCTGGTCTTTAGACTTTCAATTGTCTTTTTGTGATCTTCTATGACATGAGTCAGGTTTGTGACATCATCCTGCAAAGAAAAAAAATGGACTAAATAATTCAGTCCTACAAACAATTTGCGTCAATCTCTTGATCTTACAATTCAATACAGAAATATGCCACATTAGATTAAGAATGTATCTTTCTAAAAGTTCCATTTAAATCATTTGGCATTTGAGTTGACCTTTGCAAGGTGCTTGGTTCGCTCCAATTCTTTGTGAGACAATGCAAGGCTTTGCTGGGCTTCTGCCTTCTCCAGCAATAATGCATCCATCCGTTCCGTAAGCTCCTGTCATACACAGGTCATGAACAAGGCAAAAACGTTATTGGTAATTTTACAATAATGATATTATGATATTGAAAATCTTACCTGAATTAATGTGGACTCATCTGAAATGTTGGTTGTGGTTTTGGAATTTATTTTAAGGGATTCAATTTCCTTCTCTAAATCTGAAAATGCACACTTAGTCAAACACTGCCATAGTCTCATTATGTCCCTTCTGAAAAACCATTATGCAATCACCTGCACATCTGCTCTTCATCTTTTGGTAAGCAGCCATCTGCTTTTTGGTAAACTTAATAAGATCATCTTTGGACAATGTATCCAGCTAAATATATGTAATAAGAAAAACAACACATTAAACAAAAACCATGTAAAATTCTTTGCACACATAGAGAGAAGAAAATATGAATTGTTGTTTTGTTTTATAACACAACATTAGTCTCAAGTAACCTTTGATTTGGAAGCTGTAGCTGGCGGTGAAGCCACATATTCGGACACTGTTCCACCTGGTTCCTGCAAAAAATGATGATGGTGAAAAAAAAAACAATTACAGAAAATTAAATCTACTTAATCAGGTGAATTCTATAGTCACAGCTTAAAGGTGTTTGATGAGTTTCAGAAAACACTGGCTTGAACCACTGCAAAGATTCCTCATGAAAATGTCAAGTGTACTTCTCTTTAAAGCGTTTTCAATTCAATTTAAGGTGGAGGCAAACGTGGATAAACCTTGCTAATTCAATTCCATTGACATGCACAGTTTGGATTGATCAAGCCAATCACTGTGTATATTAAGCAAATTCTGATTTACTTTTGAGCCTTTTCAAAGAAGTAAACACAGTTACTGTGTTTTTGAATTGTTATAATAGTTATTATGTACCATCAAAGTTGAGTATGATTGTTAATAACGGTCATGTCAATCTGAATACAGAACCATAAAAAAAAAATATTGAATAATGAAAAAAATAATTCTGTTGATAATGTCAAAAAGGCTTTTTGGAAAAGGTTTTTGGGGTGATATTGTCTTCCGAAAATCTGATTCAAAAGAACACTTTCAAATTAAGATTACAAAATGTAACTGCAACGTGTCAAGATTAATGTGATACTTGAAATGCGTAATTTAATCAACAAAAAGGCATTAAAAAGAGCAGTGTGCATTCATCCATCCATTATCTCCAGCCATTATCTGCACCGCTTATCCTCAGTAGAGTCGCGGGGGTGCTGGAGCCAATTTGAGCCACCCTGAACTGGTTGCCAGCTAGTCACAGGGCACACAGAGACAGACAACTCACTCGCTCGTTCATTTGAACCAGCCAATTAACCTGACATGCATGTTTTTAGAATGTGGGTGGAAACCGGAGTGCCCGGAGGAAAACAACGCAAGCACGGGGAGAACATGCCAACCCCACACAAGAAGGTTCGATTTCATGAACTCAGAACTGTGCCACGGACACCCTAACCACTCAGCTGCCGTGCTGCCCAGTGCATTCAATTGTTTTGTAAATGAATTATCTGTCATACCTGATTTTAGCGGCACTTCAAGTACTCAATTCGAGAATTTTAATTTATTGTTATTTTAATACAAAAAAAGATGACAACTCCTTGTCATGTAATGTAATTTATCGGTTTAGTTTTTATTTACATAACTTTTAGGTTTGCTGCAGACTTCAATTTAGTTCTACGCCTTTACAATGTATTTCATCACGTTTGACTCCATTTGACCAACAAGAGCCATATCGTAACTTTACAAATACTGTATATTAAAAAAGGGGGACCATATAGCATGTAGTTTGCAGTCTTTAATCGTTTTAGAATTGCTTTTATTGTTGTGGTTGTTAAGATAGTTAACATTGTTTACAATGAGATTAAATTTAGTACTCCAGAATAAGAATGCAATGCAAATTTTAAACAATAAAATAAAATAATATAGAATATCCGGATAGGCAACATGTACAAGGTAGTGCTGAGAGACTGGCCTTGGTTGAGAGAGCAACGAAAATAGTGCAATTGCATTTGAAGCAACATTTTGCAAAATATAATAGTAAATAAACAAATTAGTAATACAGTATACCTCTTTTTACTACATCAGGTAAGATATTTATTTCACAGTCTTGTGTGCTTGTTTAAGGCGAGGATGACCCTGGAGTTGAAACTGTTTGGTGGATCTTAAGTTATTTGAGTGTATGTACTACCTCAGGTACTTTGCTGTTAAATAACGCTTCTTTTAAGTAGAATTTTAGGCATGCGTGGATAGAAATACCTGAGCAATACTATAAACACAGTTATTCATTCAGAACAGATAGTTTAAAACATGTCTAAAGTCAAGTATATAAGCATCACATTCAAATTTCTTGACTATTGACAGTAAATGATCGGAAAATCTATTTTTTTAAATACGATGCATGTTATCCTGTTTCATGTTCATCAATAAAAATGTATCTGGATAATAGCATACTTTCGATTTCACAACTTGCTTGTACAGTATTCCACTCACTAGTGCTGACACTCTCAATTCCGCTAACGCTAAAACCACGTCGTTCACTTACCTCCATTTTTGTCTTGTTTAGTTTTATGTCTTCTAAATGACCTCGCTGTCACAGGAAATCACAGAGGCGTTAACCAGACGCAATAAATATGGTATATTCAGTAAAGTCCGGTTCTTTTTTGAAATAACGGCACAAACGTCACTGTTTTGGTCCTGAGTAGTGCTCCATGGTAGAAATGGATAACTTCCGCCTTCGTCATAGGAGTGACGTCGACAAATGTTTCACCACGCCCCCTCAGGAAAACAGAGGAGCGTCTGTTTCAGATTAAGATTGCATTTTCTAAATGTTTTTTAATATCAGCTATGTAATAGTTACAGTTCTCATATACTGAAATCATAGTATACAAACGGGCACTTCTCCTACACAGTATTTCATAATAACTAGTTTTTTTATTTTGTATTTCTCTGTTCTCATACTCATCAATGTATACATTTCCTCTTTATTTTATAGTTGTCTTTTTGGATATTTTCAAATTTTGTACGCCATATAACTATTTTTTGTGTTGTATTTTCCCTCAACTCGTTTTTTTGTCAGACAGATCTCGTTTTTCTAGGTATGGTATGGGTATGGTATCGAACTGCTCCACTTTAAATGTTGGTATCGTACTCTCCAAAAAGAGAGTACTTTGTTGGTTTGGACACATGGAGAGGATGGATGAGGAGCGAATGTTGAAGAGGATCTACAGAGCAGAAGTAAATGGGAGGAGACCAAGAGGAAGGCCGCGATTGACATAGATGGATGGTGTTATGAGTGCACTGCAGGAAAGAGGTCTAAATCTAGTGTAAGCTAGAGCTCTTGTTGGTTATAGAAATTAGTGGAGAGGTGTTGTAAAAGGATAGTGAGATGTTTGGACGCGTTCTAAGGGATGGGCAGGGCACCAGTATGATGCGGCAGGGGTAAACCAGTGAAAGCTGTCGAGCCCTGCTGTTGAACAGAAGAGTGTGTTGTGTCAGCCTGACTCGAGTGACATGGCCGCTTTCTTGTGTCCCGTTTCATCTGGAAGGACGAAAGCTGTCGGTCACCCCTCTTGAGGGATATGACCAGGGTAGATAGATAGATAGATAGATAGAAAGATCAATCCATACTGAACCAATACTCATACATGTCATCATAATAGATTAATTGTTTAAAACTATATATATTTCGATTGCAACTGTTGTCACAGTCAATCCAAAAAATTAAGCAATCAAATAAAAATACAGTTATCATGTCAACATTAATGTCAACGTGACAGATATACCTTCCATTGCAAAACATTTAGAAAATAACGTGTGAATAATTGTTACAATACAATGTAACAACATTGAAAAGGATTAAAAATAAAATACTTTTACTACAACAACAACTGTTTCAAAAATATGGTCAAGAGAGTTAAACCAAAAAAAATCAATAATATAATGGAAATACTAATACTTCATACAAAGTCATCAAGACGAATACAATTCCTTCCATTGCACAACATTTTGAAAATGAAGGGAGAGAAGGGGGTGCGTTATCTGCTGCTTTGAGTAAATTGGTGGAGGAGTAAAGTATCGATCCCAGGACAATAGTATCGATCCGATCCAAGTACTTGCTTAGTATGGATGATATTGATATTCAGATTGATCCTACTGCCTCGGGTTTACTGGCTGCAGACGACAACATCATGGCAGATTGCTAAAATTGTCTCGCCACACCAACAAATTGCAATCATTAATACGGGGAGTAATTGGCGTAGCTTGACCGGCATGTATCGGATCTAAACTATCCATCCATCCATCCACCATCTGCACCGCTTATCCTCAGTAGGGTCGCGGGGGTGCTGAAGCCCATCCCAGCCATCTCCGGGCAGTGGGCAGGAGACACCCTGAACTGGTTGCCAGACAGTCGCACACAAAGACAGACAATTTGCTCGCTCATTCACACCTAGGGACAGTTTTTGACCGGCCAATTAACCTGACATGCATGTTTTTGGAATGTGGGAGGAAACTGGAATGCCCAGAGGAAACCCACTCAAGCACAGGGAGAACATGCAAACTCAGCACAGGAAGGTTGGTAGCTGGATTTGAACGCATGAACTCAGAACTGTGCCGCACACGCGCTAACCACTGCGCCGCCGTGCTGCCCCCTGTTCTAAACTATTCCTGACAAAATCACTTATTGTTGTGCAATATTTACATTATTTATTATCTGTAAATGTATTTAGTATATGGATGGTGTGTACTGTCTGCTGATCCAGGTTTGTTAACTGGGTTTAAACCAAAGTGTGTACAAAGCCGATGGGCTGCTACATCTCAGTATGCCCCTCACGTAAGAGGACAATTTCATCTACTGAATATGGAGACTGTTTTGACGTGAATGATAGAACTGACAGAGGGAGCTTAGCAAGATGCCTCTCATCCTGACAAGTATGGGATGCAGTGGGCAGAGGGGCAAGCGCTCTGCTGACTCCCTGTCTCTTCTAGAAGCGACCATCTCTGCCTCTACATTTGCAACCCCCTCCCAGGTCAGAGCCTTCAATCACAGCCGGCTCCATTTCCCTCCTAGGGCTTTGAACAGTGTTTTTTCTGTCGTTTTTCTCACCCCTCACTTTAAAGTTGTCTGTCAGGGATGGCTTTGTGGTAATATCTGATGCTGGCAATGAAAAGCCTGGTCAACTTTGAATGGAGAAAGATTTTTTGTGTGTATTTTGTCTTTTAGTTTGTTCAAAAAAGACTCACAAATTTTACTCACAAAAAGACTCACTCAGGAGCAATTTTGGTAGTAACGCATTACGAAGGAACGTGTTCCTCAAACACAATTACCTTTCTCGTTAACAAGTACTGTATGGCGTTGTTAGAAACATTTTGTAATTCAACTGTCGCTACAACACTGTGCGTGACTGCTACTTTTTAAAAGCGGATTATGTTTCAGCAAGGAATTCTTCCTACAGTCCCATGTTATTTAAAATAATACAGATTTCTTCACCTAGGAGTATTTAAAAATGGACGTTTCATGATAGTCCATTTATTTTTGATACTGTATATCTTTTTGAATGTTTTTTTTTTCTTTACCACTTGGAGGCGATAAATAAAACGCACTGTCCCCTAAACTTTCGTAATAAGGAGGGGGCTTCAATGTCAGGACCAGAATGGAAGCAGGACCCAATTGCGTAGCGTTTACCACAAGTTTTATTGACGGAAAGAGGAAGGGCTGCGCCCACGATCTGGTGATCGCTGGACGCGGGAAGCAAGTCGCTCTCGTACTTGGATTGTGATCTGAACACAGAAGTGGATCTTCCGTCGCGAGCGATGGCGGTGTCAGGGACAGAAAAACTGGTCGATAGCCGTGACTGGGAGAGCAAGGCGTGGTTGCGGTCGTAGACGAGTCGTAAGCCAGAACGGGAGCGTAGATGAGGTCAGGGACAAAAAAAGGTCGTAAGCTGGGACAGGAGAGCAGACATGGTCAGGATCAAAACAGGTCGTAGATGGAGACAGATGGCAGCAAAAACGGGACCGGTGGGAGTCAGAGTCAAAAAAAGGCTTGCCTAGTATACACTGAGGTTTGCAGACGGACTGACAACAAGGCACTGGCAGGACTGGGTTAAAATAGTGACAGGGAGCCAATCCGAACCCGCCGCGGCTGGCGCCAAATGAGCGGGCACACGTGAGTCACATCAGTACTCATGACATTCAAATTATGATCCCGCAGGCTGCAATTGGCCCTGGGGCCACAAATTCGAGACCCTAATACATAACAATAAATTAGCCTTTCTCTTGACCTCCCAATTCTACTTCTGGCTTCCATCTGAGTGCTCTTCACTTACTACCAATCAGTGAAAGGTGACTTTGAGGTGGGGGGGCCAAAGATGTTTTGTGATGTCACTGACTCTTGAGTGTGATTGAAGTCTTTCAGAAGGACTCTTTGGAGAACTAAGGTGGAATCTTGACTGGCCTCAACAAACATCAACATAGAAAAGGAAAATTCTTGCCCCACTGCCAGATAATGTGGCTTATTTGAGTGATTGTTTTTAATACTAACTTTATATTTTAAATTTGTTTCTATAGAAAAAAAAGAATTAAAACTTTCAAAATTATTCAATATAGCCATGGGCAGAAATTCAAATGTTTGTTTTCCATTTTATTTGAAAAACAAAAATCAAATTATATATATATATATATATATATATATATATATATATATATATATATATATATATATATATATATATATATATATATAGATATATATATTTAATTATTTTGGTGTAGAATGGAGTGGGCACATTTTTGGATTCGGTCAAAAAAAGTGGGCCTGACTAGAGGGGGGAAAAAGCATTGAGTTTAATTTTTTGGGTATCTACTTATCAACGTTCACGCTTTAAGGATCCCTTAACTGCTAGGGTCATTGGGGTTTGGGTGTTTGGGGTAGGGGTTTGCCTCTGCACATGAAACATATTGTACTAGATCCATGGTTACCAGTTGAAGGAGAAGCCTCCTGATCTGACTCAGATGCAGCACTTTCGTCTACTGGCTGACGTTGTTTTTTGGTGTGAAGCGACATCCGGCTCTTCTGAGCCTGATATCAGCACTGAGGGGCAGTGTGAGAGGTGTTACAATACTGATAGATAGATAGATAGATAGATAGATAGATAGATACTTTATTCATCCCCTAAGGGAAATTCACATTTCCAGCAGCATCCCTGAGCTGAGAACAGTACAATAATAAAGCCAAAAGAATACAATATACAAATACCCAGTGTGACGTGCAAATGCCCACTGTAGCGTGTTATATAGAGTAACTAAATAGTGCTACACAGAATACATATTGCAGTAAGATTCGGTAATATCCAATGTAGGTGGTGTGGTTTAATGTGGGCCTTTACTCTGCCGGGTGGAGTTAAAGAGCCTCATGGCATGAGGAAGAAAAGATCTCTTCAGTCTGTCCGTAGTACAAGACAGTGACAGCAGTCTGTCGCTGAAACTGCTCTTCTGTCTGGAGATAATGCTGTGTAGTGGATGCGATGGATTGTCCATGATTGACCTCAGCTTTTTCAGTGCTCGTCTCTCAGCTACTGTTGTCAGGCTGTCCAGCTCTTTGCCCACAACAGAGCTCGCTTTCCTAGCCAGTTTATTGAGACGAGAGGCATCCTTCTTCTTGACGCTGCCTCCCCAACACGCTGCCGCATAGAAGAGGGCGCTTGCCACTACTGTCTCATAGAATATTTTCAGGAGCTTTTTGCAGATGTTGAAGGAGGCCAGCCTTCTGAGGAAGTAAAGTCGGCTTTGCCCTTTCCTACATAGAGCTTCTGTGTTGGCAGTCCAGTCCAGTTTGTTGTCCAGCTGCACACCTAGGTATTTGTAGGTCTGGACAAATTCTACACATTCTCCCTTGATGGTTACAGGAACCGGGTGAGTTCTGGTTCTCCTGAAGTCCACCACCATCTCTCTGGTCTTGGTGGTGTTTAGGTGCAGGTGGTTTGCGTCGCTCCATCGGACAAAGTCCTGAATCAATTTCCTGTACTCCTCCTCCTGCCCGTTTCTGATACATCCCACGATCGCAGTGTCGTCGGCAAACTTTTGCACATGGCAGGACTCAGAGTTGTACTTAAAGTCCGATGTATATAGAGTGAATAGGAACGGAGAGAGAACGGTCCCCTGCGGAGATCCTGTGCTGCTAACCACAGTGTCCGATGTACAGCCCCCCTGTTTCACATACTGGGGTCTGCCTGTCAGGTAGTCAGTTATCCATACTGGGGAAAAACTATTTTGTTTCTTAAATAATGAGTATTTCATCAGACAGTATACATTGCATCACTTATATTTTCATGTGTTTAAAAAAAAAACTATTTTGTGGCAATGTTGTTATGTCCTTTGCTTTTGTGACACATTAAAGGGATTTTGCATTTCATATATATTTGTATCTACATTCAAGTTGTGTTTCCGTGGTGCAGTGGTTGGCACATTAACCCAACATACAATTGGCTGGTACCAGACTGTGTGGAAACATATATTAGCCTAGAGAGGGATGGGTGCCACCAGGCTGTACTTGCCCAAGACACGCCACAAAAAATGGTGTCCTTACGGCCCTTAAGACGGATAAATAACAAGATGAGTAGTAAAATATATTAGTTCCTTCAAAAATGATTCGTCGTAAAAGGCTAAAAACGGTTGTAAGTTCATTAATAATTGTTTTTTAAGTATGTCGTGTTTATTTGAGCTTTTTCTCAAAAGATAAAGCGAAACAATTCTACATCCAAGTTCCCACTCTACTTCCGGTTCCAGAGCTCCTGTAATAAAGGAAACATGGGATTGAGAGGGCAGACAAGTTGGCAAAAAGGGTGCGGAGAGCGAATAGGGTTATACATCAATCCATCCTCTGAGCCGCTAATCCTCACTAGGGTTGCGGGGGGGCTGGAGCCCAACCCAGCTGACTTTCGGCAGTGGGCAGGGGACACCCTTAACTGGTTGCCAACTAGTCGCAGGGTACACAAAGATATACAGAGATTAACCTAGGGACACTTTGGACTCGCTAAGCAACCTGTCATGCATGTTCTTGGGATGTGGGAGGAAACCCACGCAGTCATGGGGAGAACATGCAAACTCTACACGGGGAGAGCCTGGAGAAGATACAAACTTGGCACAGGGAGGCCGGTAGTTGGAAATGAACCCTGGACCTCTGCACTGTAGGGCCGATGCGCCAACCACTCTTCCCCGTTCTGCTCCTCTGCTTATCATCTGCTGTTTCAAAAAGATATATCTCATTATTGGCCTTTATTTTGTAAACATTCTATTCATGTAATAAATAAAAATGACAAAAACTTTAGATAGTTCGAGGATAGATAGATAGATAGATAGATAGATAGATAGATACTTTATTCATCCCCGAAGGGAAATTCACTTTTCCAGCAGCATCCCTGAGCTGAGAACAATCGAAAATAACACGGGAGCTGCTGGAGTGGCTGCCATTCGTGACGGCGCCGGAGAAACGATTCAATTTGAATCATGTACAAACAGCATCAATAAGGAAAAATGCAGACATCTACATGTACATTTTATATGTTATGATTTCTTCTATAATTACAATTTAAACAAATTTGTTTTGAAACAAACAGGATTAAAGCAAATTTAATAAATGGTGTCCCTTTATTAAACAAGAGCGGCACCAAATCAACTCATCTCTATTAATCGTACTTTTTTTAAACCATTTTATAGACATTGTATTTTTAAAATTTGGCCAAAAACAAGTGCTTCGAGCACAAACAAGAATACTAACCATGCAAACTCTGGGGAACCAAATAGCACAATTTTTTCTCATTTCTTATGTCACGAAAGGTCTTAAAGAGACACAGTGTAACATTTGACCACTAGATGTCACTGTATTTAATAGTGCAACCAAAATAATTGCTACAACACACAAGGAAGAATACAAACAAAATAGCACAATTTTTCTTATTTTTTTTGCCCAGCCTTTCACAAGGTTTTTGGCTTTTGGGTAACCCGTAGAAGCAAGATGGTGGACAATAACGTCAGCTCCCTCTAAGTGAGCTTCATGTTATTTAAAATGAAAACATATTTCTTAACCTTTATTAAAGTATTTTTATAAAATCCAAGTTTATATTATAGTTTACAAAGTTTCACTTTAAATTTAAATCAATATTTTTTTTAAAGAATGTGTCATGATTACTGATGTGAGTCACCTGTGCCCACTCATTTGGCGCCAACCGCTGCGTGTTCTGATTGGCTCCCTGTCACTATTTGAACCCAGTCTTGTCAATCCCCTGTTGTCAGTCCGTCTGCGAACCTCAGTGTATACTAGGCAAGCCTTTTTCGACGCTAACTCCCACCTGTCCCGTTTTTGCTCACGTCTGTCTCAGGCTACGACCTGTTTTGTCCCTGACTATGTCTACTGTCTCATTCTCCACGACTCGTTTCCGACCCCGACCACGCCTTGCTCTCCCAGTCCCGGCTACCGACCAGTTTTTCCGTCACTGAGACCGCCATCGCTTGCTACGGAAGATCCAATTCCGTGTTCGGATCACAGTCTGAATCCGAGAGCGACTTGCTTCCCGCGTCCAGCGAACACTGGATCGTGGGCGCAGCCCTTCCTCTTTCTTTCAATAAAGCTTGTGGTAAACGTCACGCAATTGGGTCCTGTTTCCGTTCTGGTCCAGACAGAATGACGTTTTTTACCATGAGGACGTGCTAAAAATACACAATGTCCCTTTAAGAATTGTTTATACTATGTTGTTTTTTTTAAATTTTACTAGAACAAGAAGTTTGAATAGATAATGAAATGAATGAATATGTATAATTGGCAAAATTGTCTACCAATATATGTAAATAGATTATTTTTTCAAGTGAATGACCACCTACCTGTAAGTGTTTTGAATCTAAAAAACTGCCCAAGATTCATTACGACACACTCTGTGTATTTGCACACGTTTCAATGACTTCACATTTTCCTACATTGCCTTTGTTTTCTTCCTGACATTTTTTTCCTACAGACTGGCAGCGCCATTAATGGAGCTGACATTTTAACATATAGCTTTGACATTTTACTGTGTTTTTCTTGCAACCCAACCCTTGATTGTTCTTTACAGTTTCGACCTCGAGAGAGTGCATTTCCCTAATAAAGATCAGTCCCTAAATTTCTCAAAGATGAATGATATGCCACTATGTTGTGGGCTCTTAATTATGCTAGTTTGTTACGTATAATAGCTAATTATCAATATAGCCGCTGTGTTGTATTATAAAAAGGAGGTTGATTTTAACGTTGGATATAAGAAGCTGTGAGGAACTGTCAGGACCAGAACGGAAACAGGACCCACTTATGTACATTTCTCTTAGTTTTATTGGAAAGAAAGGAAAGGATTGTACACACGATCCGGAGATCGCTGGTCGCGGGGAGTAGGTTGGTCAGACGCGGAAGTGGTATTTCCGAGGCGAGCGAGGGCGATGTCGGGAGCGGGAAAAAACAGGTCAGTAGCCAGGACAGGAGAACAAAAACCTGGTCGATATCAGAAAATGGGTCGAAGCCGGGAAACAGACGGGAGCCAAAACAGGAGTGAGTCAGGGTCAAAAAGCTTGCCTCGCGTGAACTGAGGTTCGCAGACGGACTGACAACCGGTGACAGAAAGGCGGGGGTTTAAAAAGTGACAGGGAGCCAATCAGCCGCCGAGGCAGTTGGCGCCAAAGGAGTGGGCACAGGTGCCTCGCATCATTAATCATGACAGGAACATATTATCTTCATAAAATAAGTGGATTTTCAAGCAAACCATAATTAAAAGAAAATGCGGACTTGATCCCTACATTTGAATATAATTAAGCTAAATCTAGTCAGTATCGATACAAAAACACACACATAGTAATTTTTTAAGTCTGTATTTACACACACTCACAATGTAATTTTTACCTAATGTAAATTTTATGTCAACGGGATAAAATAATAACCAAATCACATTTTTCATTTATTTTAATGCAGTCAGTAGCTGAGGTCAGTGCTGTCTTTTTCAAAATAATCATGCCATTTTATCTTGTTTTGTGCCCATAATTGTAGCTCTGTGCTGTCTTACTTGTCATGTTTGTTTTCCACTGCTGTATATCAGGTGAGTTGCATGCTCCAACACCCCCGCGACCCTACTGAGGATAAGAGGTGCAGAAAATGGATAGATGGATGGTTTATAGAGTTTCCCTGTGTAGGCCTGAAGCCTGTCTATTATTGATGATGCCAGCATGTGAGCTCGGCATCTGATCCAGCAACTCCAAAGGTTGTAGCTGACATTTAGGTCCGCGATCATTGACTAAAGAGATGATAAAGGGTTCAAAAATCCTCATCATGCCATCATCATGAAATCACTTTTTTTTATTGTCTCTCTACTGCATTCTTGTATGCTTTGGTACCATCTAGCCGTTTAGTTATGCTGTCCAAGGACCTATAGGAATTTAAAGAAAGAAAAAAAGCAGAAGCAGCAGTTTTCTTTTCCCTGTCTGGAGGCTGCCAGTGTGTTGATTATAAATAGTTTGGTGGCTCAGCAGGAGAGAAACACTTCATCAAGACCAACAAGAGCTACCTGCATCTGTCTTTAAGTAAACGGATCCTTCTTGATTACTGTTGCTTTTCTTGTGTTCGCTCAGTTGGTGTCTTTATGTTTGCACAACATTTTGCACACCCTGTACAAATGTTTAATGAACTTTCCCGCGCCAAAGTTAATAGAGTGACGCAAATTCTAGCAATTGAAATATACTCAGAGAGAAATAAATAATATCTTAGAACAGGGGTGTCAAACTCATTCTGTCGGGGACTATTAGATTAAAGATAATGAAAAAGAGAGATAAAGAAATAAGAGAAAGAGGGAGGGAAAAGAAGAGAGAGGGCGGGACAAAGAAAGAGAGAGAGAGAGCGTGAGAAACAAAAGAGATAAAAAGAGAAGTCGTGAGAGAGGGGGAAAGAAAGGGAGAGGAAGAAAGAAATCCAAAGAGAAATAGAAAGACAGAAGGAGAGAAAAGAAAGCGCGAAGGGTAGGAAGAGAGAACGAGAAAAGAGAGAAAAGGAAAAAATGAAGTTAGAGCAAAAGAAGTTAAAAAGACACAGAGAAAGAGACAAAAAGCAACAAAGGAAGAGAAAAAGAGAGACACAGAAAGTGAAAAAAAACAGAGACAGAGAGTGGGAGAAAAGGTGTGGAAGAGAGAGAGAGACAGAGCGAGTGAGAGACAGAGAGAGAGATAGAGAGAGAGACAGAGAGACAGAGAGACAGAGAGACAGGAATAAATACAAGTACAGTGTCTTTGTGAGAGGCATCTGTCATGTCCTGCACGATTGTCATGGCGCCCAGCTGGCCCCGCCCCTCGACACCGGCTGAGACGCATTGGACTGATTGCTCTTGGAGTACTTAAACGCTCCATTTGGGACTACCCGTTGCCAGATCATTGCTTAACCTTGTTGAAAACCTGTTCATGCCTGTTTGACCTGAGTAATGCCTAGATTGTAATTTTGCCTGCCTTTGAACCTGCTTTGTTTTGTTTTTGGTCCGTTTGTGTGTTGGACAACTTTTCTTTCTCAATTAAAGTGACAGATCGTCTACGCAATTGAGTTCCAACTTCCTGCTTCCCGGTCCGTTTCGTGACAGCACCTGGCTTTGGCAACATCAAGTTGACATATTTCAACCTGCAGCTTGTTTTTCTCTTGTGCTTCTTGTGATGTCTCGCGGGCCGGATTCAATCCCTTAGTGGGCCTGATCTGGCCTGCAGGCCGCCTGTTTGACACCTGTGTCTTAGAACATAAATTAGCAGTTATTTTTTGGTTTTCGGACATTTAAAATGAGAGAAAAAGTAAATGGTCTGCATTTTTATAGCGCTTTTCAAGTCAATGAAGCGCTTTACAATGTCTCATCTCATCTCATCAGCCATACCGCTTATCCTCAGTAGGGTCGCGGGGGGCTGGAGCCCATCCCAGCAATCATCGGGCAGTGGGCAGGGGACACCCTGAACTGGTTGCCAGCCAATCGCAGGGCACACAGGGACAGACAACTCATTCGCTCATTCACACCTAGGGACAATTTGGACCGGCCAATTCACCTGAAATGCATGTCTTTGGAATGTGGGAGGAAACCGGAGTGCCCGGAGGAAACCCACGCAAGCATACAAACTCCGCACAGAAAGTCTGGAGCTGGATTTGAACCCACGACAGGTTCCCATGACATGAACTGTGCCGCACAAGCGCTAACCACTGCGCCGCCGTGCTGCTTCACACTTTTACACACTAACCAACCGATAGCAGCGTCAGCCATGCAAGGCAACTACCTGCTATCAGGGGCATTAGGGATTCAGTGTCTTTCCCAAGGACACTTCGACATGTAACACGGAGGAAGCTTACTTTCCACTGTCTACATTTGGACACCCATACTTTACACCAGGTGTGTGGAACATATGGCTCGCAAGCCAGGTGTGTCTCTCCTAATGCGCAAATCTGGCTCAGAGATGAATGTCACCTGATTTGGAAAATATCATATTTGGCCATTCTCCTTTCTTCTTCTCATGCTGAAGTTTTTGGGGTTTTCCTTGCCCTCATGTAGGTTTTATTTTTATTTTTTCAGGTTACGGACAAACTGAGTACTGGGACTTCTTGTGATTAAGGGCTGTACAAATAAACATGATTTGACTTGACTGGACTTAAGTCATTTTCAGATTCAGATTCAGATTCAGATATACTTTATTGTCATTCGTGTACACGTGTATACAGAACGAAATGTCGATACATCTGACCCGCACAGTCTCCTTGAATGTACAGGTATAAAATAAAATGTTGTATTGAGTTGGAGTATTGAAGTACTAATAATATACTAAATAATTATAGCTATGTATAGTATTATACAGTAGTGCAAAGAGTGCAAGAGGAGCAGCTAACCAGATGTGCAAAATGGGCAGTCAGGTAAACAAGTCACTATACAATAACAATAACACTGGAGTACCATAGTGCAGAGGAGAACAGAAGCGCAAAGGAGTGGCTAGGTATAAGAGAACTGCCAGTAGTGCAAAAAACCAAAACAAACAGATGTACAGATTAGCAGCTGTGTAGGCTTACTACACATTTGTTGTATGTTTCTTTGCTTCTGTGCTGCTGCTCAGTTATGAGATTGTCAAGGCTGTTCATTAGTTGGTATTTTATAGTGCACAGTTGCTTATTATTTTGGATCACTGTTCATTGTTTTGACCATTATATTATATACTATGGGTCGTTGTTTTGATTAATATGTACTATTCACATCATTTTTACAGTTGATTGTGTTGCCATTCTCCAATTTCCAAACCCTTTAGGACTGATCTGCTTATTGTAACATTGAACATGTACTGTTAAAAATAAGATATTCAGGCAGGGGCTTCGGAACATTTTTTAGAAATAAAGAAATCGTATTTTATACAGAACAGCAATCTGATCACAATATAAGGCCCCTTCTCAACGTTCTTTCACTCTCCTCATGCTGATTTTTTAGTTTTTCCTTGCCATCATGAAGGTTTTAGATGAGGGTATGGTCTAATAGTAGACAGTAGTCTGTACAGCCCTTTGAGTTTTGCGATTAAGGGCTATACAAATAAACATGACTTGAGATCAAGAAGTAAAATAATTACACTAAAATAAATGAACAATCATAGCGTTAATTTATTATGCAAAGTTCATTACATGTTTTTTTTCTGTAATTCTCCATTATAATCTTTTATTCCAAGTCATAAGCAAATTTTCTGGTTTATGTGCTTTAGTAATAAAACGCCGGGATCATTTTAAGGTCATGAAATAATCTGTTATTCGTCAGTGTCATTGTGTCACCATGAAGCTAATGGGGCTGTGTTATTCACTCAGCATACCAGGGGCAGCCTTGAAGTGACAGCCCAGTTGAATATCTTACAATACACACATACGCTCTCATCGAGAAACCAACAATCCAGAAGCACAGTGCTGATGTATTAACAATAGTGGTTGCAATGAAGTCGCTCACTGCAGGCAGTGATTTGGGTTCAACGGGTACAAGTCACTCGAATAAGGCATCCTCCTTCATTACGCTGTCCGTAATTTTCGTCCGTGGTCCATTTCTCCAGCTGTCAGCCTGGTTTAGAATTTAACAGTTGGATTATTGTCTGCATGTAGAGAGGAAGAATCTTAAATAGAATGCATTTTGTATGCTCTGTCTCACTTTTAATTAGAGCTAATGGAAGTGTTGGCTTACAGTCAGCCTGTCACTCAGCAAAAATACTGTCACAGCTACTTTAAACAAAATGCAATACTGTACAAGTATACGTCACCATAAGTAATAGTTAATGTTTTTCAAAAACACATATTAAAAGTTTATGTAGTTTACCTCAGGGGTGAGCAAACTTTTTGAGTCGCGAGCCAGATTGAGATGAAAATATTTTCAGAGGGGCCGGTCCCGGAGGGGTGAAAATACAATGATTGGGTTGATTTTTTTCCATATAAGCTGATAAAGAGTCTTGAATACATAAGGACCGTAGGTTTATCAAATTTTAACTTATATATCATTGTTCATAAATGAAACATATAATTCATTTTTAAACCCTCAAAATGTAGGTATGAATGTATGTAATTTATTTATAATTAAAATCTTTAATTAAAAGTAATTTAAGCAAAGTACTATGTCTTCCTTTCCAAGCACTAAATGTAAGAATTTGCATTGATTATATCTCATCTCATTAGCTGCACCGCTTATCCTCAGTAGGGTCCCGGGGGTGCTGGAGCCCATCCCAGCAATCATCGGGCAGTGGGCAGGGGACACCCTGAACTGGTTGCCAGCCAATCGCAGGGCACACAGGGACAGACAACTCACTCGCTCATTCACACCTAGGGACAATTTGGACCGGACAATCCACCTGAAATGCATGTCTTTGGAATGTGGGAGGAAACCGGAGTGCCCGGAGGAAACCCACGCAAACACGGGGAGAACATACAAACTCCGCACAGGAAGTCCGGTAGCTGGATTTGAACCCACACAGGAGGTTCCCAAGACCTTAGAACTGTGCCTGCTCACGAGCTAACCACTGCGCCGCCGTGCATTGAATATATCAGAAATTATATTTGAATATTAGCCATGAGAGCTGCAATTTCTGTTACTGTTGATGTTGTTTGTGTTCACGCATGGATGTAAGATAGGATGTGACGCAAGGGAGGTGACAGATGCTTTGAAGTTTTGTCTGTGTTTGCATGCAAACGGTGTGAGTTGCGACCAACAGTAGCTCTTGTGTAAATGTATATACCGCTTGTTATTTTATCATTAAATTGGCAACGAGACGTAATCAGCGGCTGAGTGCATCATTGATCACCTCGAGGGGGCATTTCAGTGCGAGGAAAAATATACCACGATTCTTATGGGGGCACAGGAAGGGACACAGGATAAGAAAACCAACAACATAACAACCAGGATAAGAAAACCAACAACATAACAACCAGTGTTCCCTCTAAGCTGCGCGCGTGGGCAATCGCGCACTGCCTGCACATTCTCAGCGCACAAGAAAATCTATCCAGCGCAATGTTCCCTCAAAGCTGCGTGTGTAAGTTTTTAGAGTTTTTCGAGAACCGGCTTCTTCGGCTCGGCTTACTAAAAGGAACCGGCTCTTTCGGGTTCTAAACGGCTCTTCAGGTTGTTTTTTGCTTCTTTCATCCTTATATGACCAAATATTATGTAAAATTATGCACAAAATGAGTATCTATCTATCTATCTATCTAAAGGAAGGGGGAATAGAACAAAAAAGAAAAAAATACCAAAATGAAAAAGTAGTGAAAAGCTGAGAAAAAAAGAAACTAAAGGAAGAGAAAAAAGAAGGACAATTTCAAAAACCAGCCAGAAAAAAAGAAAAGAAAGAAACAAAGGAAAAAAGGTAAATAGAGAACAAAAAGAAAAAAGTAACAGCTAGGAAAAAATAAACACAATGAGATTTTTTTAAAAGGGATTAAAAAAAATAGAAAAAACATGGAAAAAGAAGAGAAAGTTTGTGTTGCATTCAAATAATTTCCAATTACACCAAGTGGCCAACATTGTACTTCCACTAACAAATGTGATTAAATACAGTTGTGTATCGTGCAACCGACTAAATAAGCCCCCAAAAATGTTAGTATTATGCGACAAAAGATATCAGGAAAAAAAAGAAATGGAAATCTTGTGAAAGAATTGTTGTAAAAACAAATGACGTTTGTAGGCCGTACAACCTTTGCAATAATACATTGGTCAGTTCATTCAAAAGTGAAATTTTTTTTTTGCTTTGCAGGAAACTCCGCAAAATGTAACGTGATGTCAAGTTTTGGACATGTTTTATAATAAATTTTCTTGCCACGCTTGGGATTATGGTTGCTCACTGATGTTTCAAGCGTTGCTCACCGACTTTGTGTGAACGCTCAGACCCCTGGAAAATTAGAGGGAACATTGATAACAACACATTATTATTAGTAGTACTTCCTTTGATATGCATATATAATGTCATTACACATGTATTTGTACCATTATTGTTTGGCTGGCTGGATTGAAATGACTGTAAGTGGCCCCCCAGGCAATATTTGCCCACCCATGGTTTAGCATCTGAAAATGTGAATAATGAGAAGCCATTTTTATCTCAAGTGATGGTATCTCATTTGGCCCTGTTGAAATAAAAAGACCTGATTCAGCACAAACCTGCTAACCTAATCATTATGCCTCCGTCATGGCATGTAACAGGATGTACTTGAATGTAATATGGCTGATTATTAATATGATCTCCACTACAAAGAACTACATTAATACAGTATAGGACAATATATTGAGAACAACGGGCAATTAAGCTATATCAGTCATTGTCAGAATGCCAAGCCTGAGTTCTACATAGGCACTCCATTAGTGGAATTACAGCGGTCTTATGGTACTCTAAGGAGAGAAAGGAAAACTGGGGAAGTTAATGATCCACAAACGCTAATTTAGAACTTATGTCAGCCAAGAAATGCATGAATGCTGCAACGAAGTACATAAGAGCTAAGGGTTAGAACTTCTCACGCATGGTAAAACCTGCAATAGGTGGAAGTATGCAAGAAACTCATTTTGAGCTCTCTCTCCTCTTCTTCCCAAACTCTCCCATATGTCGTTATGGTTGATTTTACACAAAATGCTGTAATAAAATACTTTAATGCTCTCTGTCATAATAAAAATCCTTATATATAAATAGCGACATTACCGTTTGTTTCATATACAACCAAAAAATCTTCCTTACACAAGGTAGAAGAATCTATTGACACTTAATAATTTTTTCTATTATTTTGTCAATTAAAACATGAATTGTTTAAATAATGTTTTCATGTCAAACCTTGTGCAGGTAACATCCGACCTACGTAGATGTCCAGGAATACGTGAGACAATCTTGGCAACCAGCCGGCATGGCAAACTATCACTTGAGTAAGTAACTACATTCTGTCTCAGCAGCGGAGGCGTCATTGCAATAGATTTACGACCTGTTGGTCACAAGCGATCTTGGTCGTTACCTGCATTCAGAAATAGTACATTAGTTAAAACTAAAGTACAGTCGTACCTCTACTTACGAATTTAATTTGTTTCAGGAATAGATTTTAAACCTGAAAAATGTGTACAGTACAGTACTGCAGAGCGCCCAAAAGCAGCGCGCACGGTACTGGTCTGTTCATTCGTATCCTGAAAAGAAATTCGTACCTTGAGGTAATCTTTTCACACTCAGTTTGTCCGTAACCTGAAAAATTCGTATGTAGAGACGTTCGTAAGTAGAGGTATAATTGTAGTTGATTTGACAATATCATGGCAGAAAATGGGCAAAATCAAGATTATTAACTTTCAGAATAAAGCAAATAACCGGTGGCAAGACGAAACCTGCTAAATCCAAAACAATCATTTTTAATGAGGACCCAATAAACTGTAAACTATTTTTTAAATAACACTGACACGTGGGCTGATTTAAGAACTGTTTTTAGTATGAAATGTACTGAATTGGGACCTGTGAAGTTAGTAGATTTTAACATCAGTGAAATATTTCATTTACATTCAACACACAGATTATTGTCTTTATTTCATTATTTGAAAAAAATACAAAAATTACAGTGAATATTAATTGTTAGGTTGCTTAGGTTCTGAGGGTATGGGAATTTTGAAATGGAAACAGGACCCAATTGCGTAACGTTTGCCAGAAGTTTTATTGAAGGAAAGATGAAGGGCTGGGCCCACGATCCGGAGTTCGCTGGACGCGGGAAGCAAGTCGCTCTCGTACTCGGATTGTGATCCGAACACGGAAGTGGATCTTCCTTAGCGAGCGATGGTGGTGTCAGGGACGGAAAAACTGGTCGGTATCCGGGACTGGTAGAGCAAGGCGTGGTCGGGGTCGGAAACGAGTCGTAAGCCAGAACGGTAGAGTAGACGTAGTCAGGGACAAAAAGAGGTCGTAATCCGGGACGGGGGAGCAGACGTGGTCAGGATCAAAACAGCTTGTAGCCGGAGATAGACGGGAGAAAAAACGGGACAGGTGGGAGTCAGGGTCAAAAAAAGGCTTGCCTACTATACACTGAGGTTCGCAGACGGACTGACAACAAGGGATTGACAGGACTGGGTTTAAGTCGGGACAATCAGAACGCGCAGCGGTTGGCGCCAAATAGGCGGGCACAGGTGAGTCACATCAGTAATCATGACATATTAATTGATAATTGATAATTGGTCAATTCAAAATTACCATTTACAATATAAGTAAGTGTTAAGTAGTGTTCAATGTGCTGCTGAAAGTAGTTAATTGGAAAGCGAAGCTTCATGAAGTTTTTTGAAACAATAGCAATTCTTTCTGGTTTTAGATATCGATGAATTGGAAACTGATTAAATCCATTTGAATGTTCACTGTATATTTTAAGAGTGCAATTTAGAGGATTAGAAAAACATAATGCTTCATAATGCTTTATTCATCAATCATTGCTTAAAGTTCATTTCTTCTTAACAGAGAAAATAATTCAAATTTTGAGTAACCGTTTTATTGATGTCAAAGATCAAGCTAGTCTAATAAATATCAGAGTTCACCCCAGGTCCCCGTTTAATCATTCAAACCGAACCCCGTCGTTTAGAAATTGACCAAGGAGCTCCCTGGTCCAGTCAGAGTTTGTAAATCCAATCATTAGTCACACTGAGTCTCTTCTGCTTTTTCTGCTGTATTTTCACCAAGTACCGTTTTTTTGTAGTATCCTCCAACTCACATTTATGTGGCTGCGTTTGTTCCCTCAGATGAACGACTACGAGCAGGGCCAAATTCAATCGCCCAGTCCTGAGACATTGATGATAGATTAGTGGAGCATTTCGAAGCGTAAAGATATCAGTATTGATCTCCTAGTTAGGTCGGGCTTGTTTGAGGTCGGAGACAAATAGCCCCTCCGCCTCTCTCAAGGAACACATTTCGTTTCAAAGAGTCGCTTCTTCAACATCTGCCGCTGGGATTCTTACTCGACGCTGTTTTTTTTTCAAAGCGGGGAAAAAAGATTGCATTCCTGTCGGTCTATGTATGCTATTACTCTACATGATTGCTTAGGGTCTTTGCAGGCCAAACGGATCCATGCCAGGGATTTTGGGTTTGTGTCAAATTGCTCCAAGTGGACTATCCATCATAATAATGAAAACAATATTTTTTGTAATATGTGAGAGAGGCTTCCTTCCGATTTCAAGAGAGCCACAATTATTTTTTTCTATGTATTTCTCTAATATGCGCTTCTTGTCATATGACAGACTGTTAAAAGGCAAACTGGGAAGGTGGCATGCTAATTGTGGCATTTATGGCATCTCTGAATCATGCATCTCGATCAACCGAGCATTTTTAGAATCTTTGTTTTTCGTATTGTGAATATGACAAAAGGGTCTTTCATCTCATTCAATGCCTGCCCTGTTCAGATGGAATATTGGATATATTTTCCCATCAATGGAAATAAATTACCAACTGTTTGAAACTAAGAGCTACTTTTTTGGTTACTGATGAAAGCAAAGGGCAACCAGTGTAATATCCTTTTCTAAAGTTGAAAAGTATTGAATTAAATTGTCCTTATTGTCATTGATTTCAACTTTGTGATGCATCATATGCAATGAGATTAAGCAAGGCACTCCTGGGTTAAAGATGTAATAAAGACTTTAAAAAGGAAAAGGATAAAGGACTATCAGAATAAATCACGATTCACGGTTCACGGATACCTTAACTGCATGGGTCATCGGGGCACCAATGAGGACACAACTCTGGACAGCCACCAGTCCATTCCTTAATGTTGTCAGCCCGGTTCTTTTTGTGCCTGTTGTTTCCGTCTGTTCAGTAGGACCTTAAGCATAAATTTTACTTGCAAGGTTTCCTCTCTTTGGTAGCATCTTTACTTGCGATTTTGATGCAGATTGCCACTGTAGGCAAAATAAATAATTACAATGCAGTGCTTAGAAAACTGGCTGGCTTTATAATAATGCTATCGTGAAAAGAATAGTGCATCGTAACGATGGTGCTAGGAAACGAAGTGCAATAGCATTTAGCAGCATCCATTTTTTTCAAAAACCCAATAAAATTAACAAGGTATATCTTTTCACAGTTTCGTGCAATCGTAAATATTTTCACAGTTTCATGAGCATTAACAAAAAAAAAAGGAAAAAGCCAAAAAAAGACGCTAAATATGCATTCACAGTTTTATGCGCCCGTTTAGGGTGGTGACGGCCTGGCCCGGGGAAGAAGCTGTATCTGAGCCTGTTTGTGGTGGCCTTGATTCATGCCTTACTAGATAAATGTTGTTACAAATATTGCCTGCCAGATCATCTTGTGTGGCCCGTAAGACAAAAAATGAGTGAAAACAATGACTTGCAGTTTTCAATATGTCCTTTAGATGTCATCAAAGCCAAGCACCACTCGAAAGACACCCACTGTCACTGTATGAGATGATACACACTGATCATATCAATATTTTCGTAAGAAATAACATTTCTGGGAAAATCTTAATGATCCCTTACCGTTTATCTATTTTGAGAATTGGTCCATAAACTCAACTGTTCTTAGGTGGCCACCTGAGGCGTGTTCAGGAGAGTGATCAGACATGTAGTCTCTTGTTAATCGCTTGCCGCGCACTGCTGAACAAGTTGTAATCGCTCACTGTGATTGCCTTACTGATCCAAAATGGCCGACGACAGTACAATGGATTTCGTTCTACAGCTTGCTTTGAGCGAGTTGGCTGATATGAGCGACAGTTCGCATATTGACACAGTTAAGGTTATCCTAAACGCAGTGGAAGGGTCATACCTGTCTTGCATTGTTCACAAACATTACCAGGCAATGTAAGACGATATATTACATCGCCAACAGCACTCGTCAGGGTGAGATCCTCCATCTTCTGCACTGTCGACGCCATGTTGGAAATCAAAGTAAGCGGTCTTTCTCCCGTGATTGCTCGGGCACGCGAGCGCTCAATAATCACTGGCCGTTCAGAAGCTAGCGATAGCTCGCGATAGCAATCGCTCACTCTCCTGAACACCTCAGAGGCGTGTTTTTGTCTTTTATTAGCATATTTGGTATTGGAGTCATCCAAAAGTAATTGAAAGTAATCCAGTTAAAGTAACCCTACCCAACCCTGCTATTAATATAGGCCATCTTATGTTTGAAGACTTTGTCACAGTTACTCCAGTGTTTTCTTTAGGTGTTGTGTTTCTTAAAGCTCCAAAGTCTTCGGTTGTTTGTGCTAATAAACTAAGTGTATTCTGCACTCTCAACTTACCCGACTGAGACCCTCTCTTAGAACTGCGGGGATCAGGCACTTTGCTGGAAATGAGAATCACTAACAAAAAAATATCATGGGCTAAATTTTTACAAGCATGAAAACTTCAAAGTAGAAAAAACAAGGCAATATTTAGCTATGTGGCGATATCAAACAAGAAAAGTAATAATGTCTTACTGATGCAAACACTTGCATTGATCAACCCTTCTACCCCAAGCCTCTTGCAATAATAACTTTAGTAAAGGACACAAAGGACAAAATACTTATGATCATACAATGAAACTCCAAACATAAATAAAAAAGTGATTTATCGCAAAGTAACAATCATTCCAGTGCATTTAAATGGGGTGTTCCAACCCACAGGACCAATCAATTGATAAGTAGATTAGCTCATGATTAGATTTCATTACCATTCCCCATGCAGGAGATGTAATTTGGTTAACGTTGGACGTTTCCTGTGCACAGGGAGAACTGGGATTGCGGCAGATTTGCCTGCAGCAGTATCGTCGCTGTGGCTGATTATATTCTTACTGCACTTGGAAGAATACATTGTTCACAAGGAATGCCAATATTTTAATTTGGAACTGTTTATGTCTCTGTCTGTCTCTGTCTGTCTCTGTCAGTCTCTCTGTCTGTCTCTGTCTCTGTCTCGGTCACTCTCTCTCTACCGCTCTCCCTCTTGCTAGTTAGCAAGCTACAAAAAAGCTTTTTATATAAGCAGCCAATTAGATGGTAGGCATTACAGCTGTTATCAACTTACCTAGTACCTTGAAGCACTTACAAAATATTTTTACTCCTACAATTGGTTGTCTTAAATATAAGTGCAAGCCCTTAGACAGTGTTGTGAATTAAATATCAAAGTGTACCGTTTACCAAATTGTTCGGATTAGTTATCTGACTCCATTAACCAATCATAACCTACATTCACCCAACAATTTATGCGCGCTCGTTTCTTGAGGGAAAAGATGAACAGGAAAGCCGACATTTCCACACGGGGCAGATTTATTTAATTAACAATTTAAGTGTACTCCATCGAAAACGACCGAATTAGCGACATTGGAGTCTCTGGGAAGCCTTCTTCTCAAGTCATTTAGCTTTCTCCTATTGGCCATCTTCTCCCCGCATAATGGTGTGCCGACTCCTCCCACGGGCGCGCCAAGGAAGCCCCCTGGGCTTCATCATCTCGAAGAAGAGCGTACCGATGTCTGTGGTACTCAAAACAAAGGCGAGCGTTTCTCAAAACAATGCCTTCCGTCCTCCGTCAGAGTCCTGTTATCAACAGAACTAGACAAAATATTCTGCATTTGGAAAAGCCTGACCTGTCATTGAAGCCTTCTCAGTGAAAATCTTCATAGCATTATGAGTTAATCATATAAAATCCTTTATAGACAAATGTATAAAATCCTTTATAGTCAAATGAATAAAATCCTTCAACAGTAATTACATTTCTACTACCTGTTAAAACAAAAAGTGCCATCCAGAGAAGTAAAGGACAAGTTTTTCATGAAGCTTCATTTGACAACCACTCAAACCTACATAATTTCTGAAGAAATTTAAAATATTACAAACAAAACAATGACCAACCAAGAGAGACAATTAGGAGGTAACAATTTGTAAATGCCATAATATAAACTTAAATATCTTGATACAATGTACGCTATTATTATCAACAAGAACAGCATTGTTGTGGTATTTCACACTGCAAAAACGGATGCACGGGCCTGGATCAAGATAGACGACCGGGGTCACCGGGCTTGGAGTCCGGTCACACTAGAATCTCGAAGCTGCAGAAGCCTGTGCTCCTGGCTGTTCTTGTCGTCTGGATAAGAACTACTGCCGCAAAGTACACTGCCAAAACAGAAAAGGAAGCTGGCTTTCTTCAGCTCCTGTGAGGCCATGTTCTCCCTCTCAGACAACCCTCCCCCCCAGGGGCCCCCTTTGTTTTCAGAGTTACGTAAGAAAAGATAACGCAACAACCTGTTTTTGGTGCTCGGGCAAATCATCTTTCATTTCTGAGATGCTATGAAAATAATTCCTGGTCATTTAAATTAGTTGATTATCTTAAAACAGGGTTTATTGATCAGTACTTTCATTATTGCTACTGAATTTCTTCCCCCTCCACCCTTGCTAACACCGCGAGTGCTTATGTCAACAATGTGCTTTATCCTTTCATCTGATCAATTTTCCTTGTCATGTAAATAAAACGTAGTTGGTCAAAATCAAACCACATACATTATTTATTTGTGTGTCGATATTATTTTCAATTCTGGACTGATCAATCATTACCCATACCAACTTCAAAATGGATCTTTTAAAGCTAAAAAAAATATGTTCAGAGTATTACCTTTTTCACGATAAATGCTAGACACAATATGAGGGTATTTGAAATTAATACGTGTGGGAGACTGTGAGCACCGCCTGCTGGCCGAATAGGTAACCGCCAAATTAATTTCTAATGTGTGTGTGTGTGTATGTGTTTGGTACTGGTAAACGGGTAGCGTGTGGTTTAATGGCTTAAATCCTGAGGCTATCTGGTGCTCTACCAAATGAGATTCCATCTGAAACCTCAGGAGAACTGTTTAAATTCAGACTAAAACACACTTCTATTCTATAGCTTATGAATGACCTACATTTCATTTTGACAATATCTGTGTATTGCAACATCCTCTGCAGTCTGGTCATCCTGGAAGAGGGATTACCTCATGTGCGGTCCCTACTTAAGGTTTCTTCATTTACCTCATGTTGAGGTTTTTCAGTTTTTCCTTGCCCTCATGTAGGTTTTAGATCAGGGGATGGTGTATTAATAGTCTGTAGTTTGCAATAGTCAGTAGTCTGTGCAGCCCTTTGAGACCCCTTGTGATAAAGGGCTATACAAATAAACATGACTTGCTATCCCTACCAGTGTGGCTAAGCAACCCTCAGGTCCCTTTCCACACATGGTTAGTCTGTGCCTTGCAATAATCATATTTTATTATAAAATCATACTTTAACCATTACCGCGACCCTAATGAGGATAAGCGGTACGGCTAATGAGATGAGATGAGACTTTAACCATTATGTGTGTCTGTGTATTAAGTGTTTTGGGTTGTTAAATAGGGATAAATGAGGGGATTCTTATCTTATTGTACACTGAATGTTTTCATAACGCACTTTGAGTGTCAAACTATTGCCTGAAAAGTATTTTTTCAATTGATTTGATTATAGTAAGTACAACCTACCTTCCTGAGACATTTGAGGTAGATCTAATGGATCAAGGAGCATCTGCACTTGGCCATTGGGACATTCAGTATTTTTTTTTTCTCTGCTAGTCATTCTCGTAAAGCCTGAGTGAGTGTGTGTGTGAATGTGATCTAGAATATTGGCACCAAAATATTTCTGCTGTAATCCGTCATATGTAAATGACAGCGTCGTAAAGCATTAGGATGGGCGAACGAGGGAAGCCCTGCCAGAGCTTTGTTAGCCAGATAAATGTTCCTTCCCTGTTAGCGCGCCGCCGCCTTTGTCACTTTTAATCAACAGCAGCGTCTTCTCATTGCAACAGGTGCTCGCACACCTCAGGACCATAACAAATGAATACAACCAACAGGCATGGCTTGTAGGCACAACGAAAAATTGATTCACTTTTCTAGCATTATTCTTATCTGTGCTTAAAGTATATAGTTGTTTATAGTTTTGGGAAATCACAATTTAAGAAGGGCAGCACTGCGGCGCAGTGGTTAGCGCGTGTGCGGCACAGTTCTAAGGTCTTGGGTACCTCCTGTGTGGAAGTATATAGAATATAATCAATTGTTTTGCTTTATTTGCTTTATTGTAATGAAAAAATGGTTGAAAAACACTGAGCTATAGAATACAAGTGTAATGAAAGACTCAAAGGAACTGCTTTGCTCGAGCTCTTGTTTAACTCGTCCAAGTCTTGCGGAACCCAGGTGTTGATTTGAACACGTGGGGGAAAAAAATTATCCTCTTACACCATGTAAGTTGTTCAATACTGGGAAGTTTTCTTGAGATTTTGACTTGTGACTGCATTTTCTGTACTCTGATTCACTGTTTTTCAACCTTTTTTTGAGCCAGGGCATGTTATTTATATTGCAGCACACCAATAACCAAAAATGTTATAAAATTTACAGCACAGACACTTAACAATGACATAATATTTGTAGAAATGATTCATAAATCTTTTATAAAATTTTAAATTTTAAAAAGTGACTTTGGATAATTTCTCACGGCACACTAGTGTGTCGCGGCACAGTGGTTGAAAATCATTGGTCGGTTAGCTTGTTTTTGATTCAACAATGAAAATCCCCAACATACTTCAGTGTCCCTCATAATCAGACAGAAAAACAGAAATTGGTTACAGTTGCTTAATTTTAAATGTAATTAATTTATTCCCCAGATTACTGACACCAAAAGTAGCACGCTACTATGAAAGCAGGGTTGGGTAGGGTTACTTTAACTTGATTACTTTCAATTACTTTTGGATTACTCCAATACCAAATATGCTAATAAAAGACAAAAGAAACTAAATATGAATGAAATTACTAGATTTTGTGCAGGCTTGGGGAGTAACGGAATACATGGAACGGCAAAAATGATGTTGGCAAGCTGTTTGGATTTATTTTCATTTTGTTTCTGTCGCATTTTATGTTAGTTTTGCCGGAGATGAAAGAGATCAAAGCCAGGAGAGAAAGCTTACCACGTGTTTTGAGTCATAATTGTATTCATATTTAGTTTCTTTTGTCTTTTATTAGCATATTTGGTATTGGAGTAATCCAAAAGTAATTGAAAGTAATCAAGTTAAAGTAACCCTACCCAACCCTGTATGAAAGTAACTACCTAGTTACAAATTACCTTGTATTCTCACATAAAAGCCAACCCCCTGAAACTGCTTTAAAATGGCCTCATAATAAAAGAAACAGAAAAAACTGGTACATCATCCTGTTGAAGCAATGATTCCCTTATAATTCTGCAATCATGAGAGCGTGCAAACAAACAGTTAGCCGAAGCACTCCATATCTATTTTGTCTCTGCCATTCAAACCACTCGAGGATCTCCTTCTCCATTTCTGGGTACTGTCTAAGATGTTTTCCTTTGTTATTTCAGGCATGGTGTGTTGCGACCATATTCTTCCATATCTTTCTGTTTATGTACCCAGGTTACAGTCAAGTGGATTAAAGGTCGGATGTGACAACGTGAGAGAAGCAGGAATTTGTAAATTTCTGCTTAAACGGCGCAAGTACTTCAAAGTAGTGGAGTAAAACAGTAACACATTGTTAAGTTGTGACGAAAGAGTTACAGAATTATATCGATAACACGTTTCAATACTCGTTTCAGAGAAAAGTAATTGTGTTCCGGAAATGTGTTCATTTGTAGCGCATTGTTTCAAACATTGCTCATCATCTTCGAATGTATTGAGCACATGTTTTACCGTTTGGGGTGAAAGCTATATTATTATTAAAGCTTTGAAAACTCTCTCGGTGTACCGTCTTTCTTTCTAAAATATGTGTAACCCATGTATAATATGTATTTGCAACTGTATATTTTTGTAATGTATTTATTTATATTTATTTTAGACACTTATTCTGATATGTTTTGCACGGGTGAACGAAATATGAGGGGCGGAACAAACGCGGGGTGCCGAGTTTAAGTGGGGACCGCTTAAGGTGAGGGACAAACAAGGAAAGAAGAGGGGGTAAAAAGTTGGTTAAAGAAAAAGGAGTTGCGTGAGTAAATGTGTTCATCTGATATATTTTTCCCACCCTTACCTTTGGAAATATACACTTTTTTGCTTGGATTACTTTCAACGGGAGCCGGACTCTTCAGGTCTGCATCAAACCTTAAGTACCGGTATCATTTTCCGTTCATTTTGCCGGCTGTGATTTTTGGACTGTGGACTTTAATGAAGGACATTTAGTTTCGATCGCGGGACTTGAAGTCGGGTTTGGGTTAATTTTGTGTTTGTGTTACATGTTTAAATGTGGGCGCATGCGGCTTATATACAGGTGCGGCTTGTGTGTGCACAAAATCGGTTTTCCTCTTAAAATGTGGTGGGTGCGGCTTATAATCAGGTGCACTCTATAGTCTGGAATTTACGGTAGTCATAGAAAATAATTAAACATAATAAAAACATGCGTTTACATTTTACAGTTGCATTGGGACACCACTGTTGCTTTGGGCCCAACAAAGCTTAGTTGTAGCCGAGTAAATTACAACTTATCAATATGAAAAGCAAAAGACATTACTTATTTTATTTTACCTTTGATTATTTTCTTTACTTACCAGAGTTCAATCAAGGAAGTCGTTGCGGTGATCGGTTGTTTTTTAGGCTGCCATGGGACAGAGACCTTCGTTTCTCTTTGCTTAAAGTAAATGCATGGTTATAATTTTCAATGATTCATGAACATAATCAATACAATAGCCTTTTACTTATCTCAAGTAATCCATTAGCTTAAATGATCCATGATCACACATTTCTATCGCATAGGATGGAGGGAGCGTGTATTATAAATTCTACTATTCTACTCTAATATTCTACTAGTGATCCCAAGAGCTAAGAAGAGATCCGCAGGTTCGTGAGTGCGCTCCATTCGGGCCCCGGTGCTGTAGAAGGCTCTTCCCCCTGGGATTCGATCTGCAACCTCAGTGGAATTGTTTACATCTAGGCTTAAAACACACTTGTATTCTAAAGCTCAGTGTTTTTCAACCATTTTTGAGCCAGGGCATGTTTTTGACATTGGAAAAACTTTGCGGCACACCAATAACCAAAAGTATTTAATATAGTGTGTTTAATTACAATATAATTTATAATACCCCCAGTTTTTACAGCACAGACACTTGACAATGACATCATATTTTGCAGAAAATGATTCATAAATGATTTTCTGTAATAATTGGATCTCAGTTTACATTGATAACCTAATATTGATCAGTAGTAGCTCAATTTAAAAAAAAATAATGCATATTATTCATTTATTTTTACGTTTTTTTTTAAATGTTTTTTATTTTAACTCTTCGTTTGAATTACAATACCTCTTTTATTTTTTAATTGAATCTTTATAAAATAAACATATACTAATCCTCTAGGACACTTCATTTAGGTCATAGGAATCTCGGAGTTTACCATAAAATTGACTTTCATTTCATTTATATAATAAAAAGACTCCTTTCATATGATTAAAAATATTCTTAGGCGTTTCAATTTGTACTCATTTTTTCCCTCAATGCCTTGTTTTTTTTTTTAGCGATAAACAAAGTCTATATATATATATATATATATATATATATATATATATATATACTTTGGAGCACTTGTATTCAATACAGCAACATCTACTTTTCAAATACTACACAATGTCCCTTTAAGTCACTTTTATCATTATTATAGTCATTGTTAAACAGTTAAATACCACTTTTAAAGTTCAAATTATTCATCAAGGGCACTCAACAATATATAAAACACTCAACTAAAACATTTTATTTAAGAAATAAAAATAAAAATAATGAATTCTCCATTATTCTGTGGATTAGGCAAAAATATTTCATGAGCAAATTATTTATAGTCACGATGTAAGGGATAATCAGTTTACCGAAGGTATTTGTTGATCACACATACACATTCTGTGTTCAGGCACAGACGCGTGTGTTTTTTCCATTCCCTGGCTGAGCTTTAACTCCGAACACCAGCAATAAATTTGATGAGAATTTACGTGCCAGTTTACAGAGTGTTTATAAAATATGTTCCGGGGACAAATTGGTACGTGTCACAATGTTTATACTCCATCTGTTGTTAAGTCAATTTGCATACCATCAGCAGCCAACCAGTCACTGGCATTGGAAAAAGCTTGATTTACAGTCGGGGACCATCACGCAGTATCTTTCTAAACTCACCGAAAGGTTGTCCTGTTATTTATGAACTTGTTTCAAAATTCTGTATTTTTTTCTTAGGGAATTTGAATAAGAAAATGATTTTCTTCTTTAGCATGTTTGTTTATCTCCAAGATGTAAGATGATAGTTTAGTCAAATTAAAAGGCTGGAGGGATGAGCATTTCTTTTAAAGTTTTTTTATTACAGAATATTCCAGGCACCAAAGAGCTACAGAATTATTGCTATAGAAAAGTGCAAAGACTAAAATAGCTGACAATCACTATTTTACTGCCAGGGTGGTGGGGTGTAAGGGTTTCTGGCGCGCACTCGACCACCAGATGCCCCCCAATGGGTTTGGAATTGGGAGAGGTGTGTCCAATTACCACACCCGTCCCTTATTAGCCTAAGCCTTCATAAGGACCTTTTGGACAGAGCCTGTTGTTGGGTTATCTTCATTTTTCACCATCAATGCTACCTTTAACGTTTACAGTTCCACCCTGCTTTGTGAGGTTTGATTTTTGTTTTCTGGTTCGGACAAATTTATTGTTGTTTTTGACCATTTGAATTGAAAATGGAAAAATTTGTGTTTAAAAAACATCATTTTTCAACACTTTTCCATGCTGCCTGCTTTCCTGCATTGGGGTCCGTTGCAAATCACAACATCGGGCGAACCAAAACCTTAGGAAAAAGAAAAAGGCAGACAAGCACTTTTATACTGAAAGGGCGATCAAAAGAAATTAAACTTAAGGGAATAAAAACGTTAGTACAGTAAATTCTGGACTGCAGGGCGCACCTGACTAAAAGGATTAAAGGAATCTTCAGCAACCTGACATTGACGCTGATGATCCGGAGAGAAGTGTAGCATTTTTGATAAATAACTTCCACTTGATGGAAAACCCTGGAGACGTTCACAACACAAAGGGTCATTTTGTTTTAAACTTCAAAATAGTTGATCTTTTGCCAAAAACATTGCTCAAAATCGTGTTGTTTTGTTTTAAACCCAAGGTAAATAGAATTGTTTAAAACGTTAAAAAGAATTGATGTGTGGATAGGTCCATTGTCATCCCAATCTTTGTTGTTTTTAACCCAAGCTTTTATAGATTGTAGTTAATGATTTTTCTTTTTCTATTTTTCAGTTTGCAAAATGGTTCACGCGGGTCTGGGGTACTTGGTTCAATTTTCATTTTCAAAGGACTAATGATGGAGATCAAAACAAGCTATCATCAAAGTCCTGGGTACAAAAAGGGACATTTTCGATCATTTCCCGTCAATAGTCAAGTCAAGTCAAGTCACATTTATTTAAAAATGAAATAAATGTGACTTGACTTGACAAACAGGGAAATTTTCGATCATTTCTCGTCAATAGTAGATATAGACGTCTAAAAGATATATTTCAACAGCGGCTTCCGGAGGCAAGTTAGTTATTTCTTCTTATTAAAAGCTCACACAATCCCGAAATAAATGCATTACTTCTATAGTGGACTAGAATTTTGCTGCAAACATCAGCGTGGTTACAAAAAATGTTCAAGCTGTCAACTCCTCCTTATTAGACGACATCGGGACAAGGGGACAGCATCTTCCCACTTGACCTTGAACTGGACATGTGGCATTAAATTGATTTCTGGAAGGACGAGGTCGGATAACTTTAACCATGACCTATCACCCAACCTCAACCTTACTTTACTCCCTTGACCCCAAGCTCCCCCAGTTAAGGCTGGCATCGATTGAAATACAGTTTTTCACTGCCCATATTGAGTCCTAATTGTGTAATCGCTTCATTTATAACTTATTTATTCATGATAAGGTAACTTCAGTTGTGTCTTATTTTGTAGACTTTGAGAGCCATTGTTAGGTCTTTCACTATACTTCTTTAAGTATAATACACAACATGAGACAGGACACATAATTTACAGCTTACGGGATGTTTTTAGCTCAAGACCACATCAACTAGAGCAAGGGTGGCCAACCCGGTCCGCAAGAGCCGCATGTCCTGCATGTTTTGGAGGTTTCTTTTCCCTCAACTCAAATTTAAAGCTTGTTAGAAAGCTGTGTGGGAGCTTAATAATGACCCAGGTTATTGGATTCACCTGTCAATAATGTTAAACAAATTGCAATGGATTTCCTCAGGAGAAGGTTGAGCAGGATGACGAGGCTATCATCAGTAGGACTGTGGTGTCATCGTAACGACACCGATTTAAACCACCAAAGAAGTACCTTGATGACAGGGGACATGTAATTGAAGCTTTAATTTCCTTCTCCAGATGGTGAAAACAGCAACAGTACAACCCAGTGCATTGAGCACATGTGCCAATACATTCCCGAAAATAAAATGCATAAACTATATATCTCTCCGAACTAATACTCAATATAGTTATTTAAACATCAAATGAATACTTCTAGAAACATATGGGCTTTTTAATCTTTCAATGTGGATGAAGACGGATATGACATGCAACTGTCTAATCAGCCAAAGCGTGAGTCTTCTGAGCGAGTGTGCAACATTTTTTGCAACATATTTCATCTAAAAGCTCAAATAAACACAAATGATTTATGTGAAACACTTCTTGAACTTGTAACCATTTTTACCCTTTTAGTAAGTTTTGAAAAATGGTAAATGGTCTGCATTTATATCAAGTCAATGAAAACCTCCCAAAACGCTTTACAATGTGCTTCACACTTACCCATTCACACACACACTCACACACCAACCGCAGACCTGCTTATTGGGGGCATTAGGGATTCAGTGTCTTGCCCAAGGACACTTCGACATATAACACGGAAGAGCCGGGAATCAAACCTGCGATCTCTTGATCTCAAGATGAGCGCTCTACCTCCTAAACTAATGGATGTTTTAAAAACAGTGGAACCTCGGTTCTCGACCATAATCCGTTCCAGAACCCTGTTCGAAAACCGATTTGTTCGATCACCAAAATCATTTTTCCCATTAAAAATAATGTTTATTGTTTTAATCCGTTCCAACACCCTGAATGTTTACCTTGAATGTTTAACGTAAACATAAAGCTAACCCAGGCTAATCGTACGTTCGCGTTATCGTAATCTTCCGTACGAAAGATTACGCTAACATGAACGTGTGAAAATAAAAAAAAAGGATAAAGAAAAGAATTATGAATAGGATTTTCTTACTTTTGTGGTTCACAGCATCCTTATTCTTTAGTATCGTACTGATCGTAGATTTAGCCATACTGTATTCCCTAGCAAGATCAAACACTCGCACACCTCCTTCATATTTTGCTATTATTTCTTTCTTAAATGCAATAGTTGTACGCACTACTTTTCTTTTTTCACCTGTAGTTTCAACGTTTCAACTTTGCTGCTTGCACTGACTTTCTTCGGAGGCATAATTAGGGGCTAAAACACTTTGTACACCTATATTAAAAGCAAAACAAAGCACGTCCGCACGCGACAATAGTTGGTCACGACGCTTAGCATCGCACCCTAGCGTACGCACTCACGCATTACCGGTGTTCGAACTCCGATTTTTGGACCGAATTTCTCGCAATTTTTGGTCGGACTCCGATTTTTTCGAACTGAGAGGCGTTTGAAAACCGAGGTTCCACTGTACATGAAATTATCTGCCATGTGAGCAACACACTCTCTGGCTTCAATATAACCAAACCTTGCATGCAAGCAACACAGGGACAGTACTCAATTCAACTGTGGGACACCTTCACTTTGTAATATATTATGAACTCTTCCTTTTGTATGGAATAATGATAAACCATATTGGTCTTTGCATTTGTGAATTTTTACAGCCATTGCTTGTAGCTCATTTATGCCCGGATTATTCTTTAATTAAGCATCCAAAGGAACTGCTCTAGCTCCTACTTTGACTTTCATAACCTGCATATAAAAACAAACATGTGGAAGAAAAGCTATTTCTCAACACATGACACACACATTAATGTTGAATTGAAAACAAGATAGCATTTTCAACAACATATATATATATAAACCTCTATCTATCTACCCTGGTCATATACATTTAGTGAGAATAAATCATGAGC
Source organism: Urocampus carinirostris (assembly GCF_059441175.1). Taxonomy (NCBI): domain Eukaryota; kingdom Metazoa; phylum Chordata; class Actinopteri; order Syngnathiformes; family Syngnathidae; genus Urocampus; species Urocampus carinirostris. The sequence continues at coordinate 9,998,624 of NC_142362.1, forward strand.
AGAGCTGCAGGGCTGAATGCACACCATTGCCAATTAGGTTCCGAATATGAACTGTCACTTTAAACACACAGGAAGCAGAAACGAGGACAAGTCACGGCAGTAAAGCCTGCGGCTTTTCCTTGAGTCTCAGGAGCAGAGATATTTTCATTCCTTTGACTAAACAAGACTTCATATTAATGATTGTGGTGGTAAGCCCATTCAATACTCAATCACACATTCAATTTTTGAACAGGGTCTCCATAAAAATAGAAACTGCCGGTGAAGAAATAGTATTCAATTTAGTACTTGCCACGGAAGAATTGTTCTGTAGTCTCCAATTACAAGGTGCTCACTGATCCATTTTGTCGGAGCAAGCTGCAACATTTAACATGCTATTTTAATATTATTGCAGCAATTTCGTATCTGTCACCTGCAGGCGAAAATCATTTGGTGATGTGGCAGGTTTTGTTGACCGTTACACTAATAGTCCAGCTTCAGCCTTCCTCTACAGCTTGTGTGGAAGTGCATGCATGCACTAACAATTGAAGCACTTATATAAGTTTTAGTTACATTGCACACTGGAAAATACTTGAGATCATTTTGCTCATTGTGTTTCTTAATGTATTCATTTTTTAAACTTTGAGCTTCTCCAGTATTCATTTTATTTTATTTTACCATATTTGTAACATATTTACGAACGTAAAAAGCCATTTCAACCTTTTTTTCTAGTCTACTATGTTGTTGTTGTTCAAATTATTTAAGTTAAATGAGAAAATAAAATTAAATGAAAAATAAAGAAATTGAATGTGAACGAATGTCATTATACAATAGCACAACAAGATTGGATGGTTACTCCTTTCAGTGCAAAATAAGACAATTAAAAAAAAATTGTAAAAAGATAAACATGTCAAAAACAATATATTCATGATATTTGATGCAGGTAAAAAAGAAAAAAAAGAAAAATAAGGGGAAAAGAGGGAATAAGAAAAAGAAAAAAGGAGAAGAAATGTTTACAAGGACAAAAAAAGTGTCATGATTACCGATGTGATGCGCCTGTGCCCTCTCCTTTGGCGCCAACTGCCTCGGACTCTGATTTGCTCTCTGTCCCTATCTAATCCCACTCCTATCTGTCACCTTTTGTCAGTCCGTCTGCGAACCTCAGTTTCCTCTAAGCAAGCCTTTTTCGACCCTGACCCCCACCTGTTTTTTGCTCCGGTCTGTTCCCAGCTTCGATCCAAATTTTGATCCTGACCACGTCTACTCTCCTCTCCTGGCTTTCCACTCGTTTCCGAACCTGACCACGTCCTGGCTACTGACCCGTTTTTCCGTTCCCGACACCACCATCGCTCGCCACGGAAGTCCCACTTCCGCATTTAGAGCGACAACCTTCCCGCGCCCAGCAATCACAGGATCGTGTGTGCAACCTTTTCCTTTCTTCCAATAAAACTTGTGAGAAACGCAACGCAAGTGGGTCCTGTCTCCTTTCTGGCCCTGACAAAAAGTGAAAGTAGGAAAAAAAAAAGGAAAGACAAAAAAGAGGAAAAAAAGAGAAAAAATTTGAAAACCTCTTTAAAACGTTTAAAATAAAGTGAATTACTCGTAATATGTGCTAACTTATCAGAAAACTTATTTTTTTAATAATAATATCATAGAGAATCATGATTTTTAAAATGAGTTTAAACATGCTGTCGATTCAAATTAAACCCCAATTCTACAACTTTGTACCCAAACTGTGCTTGTATTCTTTCATACTGACACCAAAACCTTATCAAATCGGTAAAATGATGAGCACCAGGCACAGTATGTTACTTACATACATTGTTGCTTACATACGTCCCTTATAGACAATTGGTGTCAGCTGAATCATTTATTAAACCTAAAGAATATGATCACAATTTTACAATTATACAGTGCATGGATAAATATTCATCTGTAAGTTCAACGTTGACAAACAAAGTCTGTTTTAATACTTTCTTTTTTCTCTGTACAGTACACACTCATCACACAAAAATACAGAATTATAACAGTAACATTGGTACATAACTTGCTTTTTCTTGGGTTGACTTGTTGTATTTGAGTTTCAGTGATATTTAAGTCTTGTACTTATTTTTCGGTGACTTTGCATAGATTTAGCTTTAATCACGTTTTGAATTTTTCTGACTTTTTCTTGTTGGCATTGCATTGATACCATCACTTTAAAAGAAATACTTGTTCAAGTGTATTGACAAGACATTCCATTCCCATATAAATCAACTTCCTTTTTAACAATAAAACCAACAACGAGGTTAGTTTTTATCACTAGTTATTGTATCACATGAATAAAGTGGCCCCACAATAGTCAAACACACCAGGAGAGTACAACACAAATATGTAAACAACACACAAGAATTTCAAAATACAAAAACAAACAAAAAAACCCATCTTGACTTTTGTAAATGGACAAAAGCTCAAATTTAACTCAATTTTTTTTTAGAGAAATACACGTCAGGTTGTGTACGATAAGCCTCGATCTGTTCTCTTTCCAAATAATTACTCAAGTGCTCAATGGACTAATTGAAGGCCTGTTAAAAATCGATAATGACCGGTGCTGACAAACAAACGATCCTGCAGGCAAAAACAATCTTTTCCTGTCTCAGCTAAGCTGCAGTGGCAGACTAATCGAAGGTTAAAAAAACAAAAAAAAAACAAAAAAAAAACCTGTACTTGACAAACAGTAACCATCTATTTGACACACATGAAGAAAACCTGAATGGGAAATAATAAAAGCCTGTTCTTTACCAGCTCATCATCATAATACATGAAAAGTGATTTGGCATCAGTACATTTTTAGTGCTTTATTCTTTCATCTCATTCTTTTGGGTATTTGTACCACTTTAAAACAACCTTTGATGCCGCTATCATCTTTTTCAAAAAAACAACATTGAGCCCAGTTATTGGAGACCAAATGTCAGTTTCTTTTCTTTCATCCCTTTGCACCGATGAACTACTGCAGTATTAGGGTGAGGTGAGGTTTGACAGTAACGTGTAGATAGGTTCGTGTCTGGTGAGGCACAGTCAGGTTTATAAATAAATGAACATACACCGTATTCATCAACATATTTGCAGAGAAAGAAAGCAGTATACAAACTGTGGCATAGAAAAATAAAAACATTTTCATGTCTTATCTTAACTTACAAATGAAGTCGATGTGGTGCTCCTTTTGAATAATAGGTAATAGGTGATCCTCCATTATGAGGAAAAATAATTTTTGATGGATTGACTTACTGTTAGCTAGCTAATGCTATCACAAGGTGTGCACAAAATCAGAATCCTTGTTTTGACTATCGCCCTCTGCCACGAGGCAAGAGAATTGCGAGCCTCACCCTGCATCTACAGACTCAGCACAGTAATACGTTACTTACCAATTGTATTAATAATATTCAAAATATAATGTGAAAATTCCAACATTTTGAAAAAGAAAAACCCTAAACTGTGAAGTTAGATTAGAAAGAACTTTAAAAGTGGTGAGTGCAATTTGTAATTTTGCTTTTCTCTGCAACCATCTACAGGCTTAAAGTCAAGATCGCAACCTCAGTCAGCTCCTCCCTTAAGCACGAAAAAACGATTCTTTTTTTTTTTTATTTCGACTGCATTTGAAACAGGCCTTTTCCTAGTTCTTCCATTTTAGGCTACACTAACAAAAAAAAAAACGTGAAAGAGCATGAAATCCCTCTCCAAACCTCTTCCCCCCTACTACCATTACCCCTCCGTAATGTGTTGCAAGTACCGGAATGTCCCGGAACAGCGGTGCTAAAAGTAAAATAAAAGCAGGATTATTTTTTATAAAGACTCTTTGAACTCAGTTTGGCATTGTTATCACAGACCTAATAAAGAAAATAATTAACCTTCAACTTTTTAAAGACATCTCAAATGACAAACCCAACTTTAACACTGAAAATATAACTATTTGATATATTTTAAATTTTATATTTCTATTAGGATAGGTGAGGCACAGCCTTGACCGGCTCCAGTGCCTCACCTGACTGCATGTCACAGAGCTGTGATCAGTATTTTTATTATATTATATGACTGAGTATATATACAGTATTTAAGTTAGATGACAATTGCAGCTTAAAATGAATAGTACTATAGCTTTTAAAAAACATGCAGAGGATTGGAATGTTTAAAGAATTAATTTTCTTTTCAAAATATGGAAAAATATATAGATATATTCTCTTTTGCACTCACTCCACATGTTTATTTGTTGGTTACATTTACTTCAGTCGGATTAGGTTTTACTGCAAATGTGGGCCTTTAGCCTTGAGCAGGCAAGGTTGGTCAATAGTTTATAAAAAATAAATCTCATGTTCACTCACCCAAAATATTGTATCCATTTGTTTGTTAGCTACTTTCATCCCGGCTAGCTATTAATTTTGCTTGCTGCAATACATATACAAATCTGTTTCGTACATTTTTGCTCTGTACTTTGTAGAGTTTAACCCAAAACAAACATATTTTTAGCAATAAATTGAAAACATAAAACCATTTCATAAGGAAAGGTGGCACAAAAGTTTCAAATCCCAACTTGTTTTTCCTCTAAAATGGTAATGGATAAATGAAGCTTTATGAAGCACTTGCATTACATGTACTGATTTAGTTAATTTCTTCTGTGCTGGCTCTGGTTTGTATTAAGATTAGGAAAACAAGTAAAAAAAGTGCTTCAAGGAGCTATACATTTTTTATATTTACTTTCTTAATCATGTCAATGAACTTCAAAGAAATCTCCAACCTTTTACGCAATTTCTATGCACTGTTCGAAAGATTCTCCGTGTATTTTTCACAATCACAGTCAGATCAGTTTACTTTGAATAAATTGATGTTTTATCACACATTGAATGGAAAACTTGAAGTTTGAGCTTGACATATCCTCTGGGATGCCAGTCCTGGAACCTTTCTGTACTACTTAATTGGGGTTGTTTACATGCAGGTAAGAATCCAATTGGAAATGGAATATTTCAGGTATTCTGATTAAGCAAATCCATGTAAACACGCACAGATATCCGATTAAGCCCTGAGTCCGACTGGTGGTATTCCAATTGCAATGTTTGAAATAGTCCTTTAATTTTTGAAATTTAATTTTCTTTAAGCATTTAAGTCATCCGATTGCTAGTGAACATTTGCAGGTCCTCCATCCGAGATATTCTTTTAAACGTAAATGGTCTGCATTTAGATAGCGCTTTTCAAGTCAATGAAGACCTCCCAAAGCTACACTTTTCACTTTTTCACACTCACTAACCAATAGCAGTCTCAAGGCAACTACCTGCTATCGAGGGGATTAGGGATTCAGTGTCCCTGCCCAAGGACACTTCGACATATAACTCGGAGGACCCGGGAATCGAACCTGTGACCTATTGATCCCAAGACGAGTGCTTTAACTCCTGAGCCAATGCCAAAAAACACACACAATACACGCAAACTACGGCTTACTCGCAGAGAAGCCTCATGTGTATTGAAAAATGATACAGATATATTTTTAGTGAATGCAACAGTCACATCCATCCATATGTAGTGTAATTCTATGCTTTTGGCAAGACACGTTATGAGCACAACAGACAACGCCAGTGTAAATTAAATACTTGCCAACGCCATGTACAGGTAGGTATATGGGTTTATGAATGTAATTTCTCCAAAATACCAATATTCTGTTTCCAATCGGATTATTGGCTGCATGTAAACATAGTCACTGATGGACCATTCGAAAAAGACAATTGTCTTTGTGTAGGCTTGTAGTATTCTCCTCAAACATCTACAGTAGTTTATGGTTTTAACTATATCATATTTATCCATTTGATCCTAAGGAACAGCACTTAACTAGTTGTCAGATACTCTTTGTGATTGGTTACTTAATCCAATATGAACAGAAAACCAAACTGTTCTGTTTAAACATTACATTTAGTTTGATGGGATGCTTTCTGCTACACACAACAGGATTACAGACGTCAAAACAACACCGAAAAAGTAGACTTAATCCACTGAAATTGCCCATTGGACCAGAAGATTGGTTCGATCTAGAGGTAAGATCTTAAGCCCGAGCCCGAACCGAAACTTTGGTTGCGCCCAAAATGCCAAACATTAGTTGTGGTTAGGCCAGGCTTCTCTCTCACTGACTTTTTCTTTTTAATCGTTCATTGTCATTGTTCTTATTCTTTTAATATTCTTTTTATTAAAGTCAGCGAGAGAGTGGCCTAGCCCCCCTTCGCTTCGCAAAAAACGTCCTCACAAATAAAATATGAAAATTCGAGTTTGCTTTGGGCTCAGTCCCTCAAATCAAGTTAATTTGTCAGGTTCGGATGGGCTGGTGCTTCAATACCCACGGGCCGGCTCGGGTCGGGCAGGATTTTTTTTACCTCTATTTCGATCTTCCATTCATAAGACTCAAGTCTTACCTTCAAAGCATTCGACTCAGATTGACCAGTCATCTAAACATTCTTTTGGAGCTTTCTTTTTTTTAGCATCAAATGTGTAGGATTTAATGGAAGCCATCGCAGCTCTCTCCTGCTTTGACTCCTAATGTGGCAGTTGTAAGTGTTCTCTTTGTAGTCCCGTTCCAAGGCCTAGTTTTCATCCGGAAATTCCTCAGGACTTGATGCTTCATCATTGCTTAGGACTTCCCTGTTGGCGAAGGTTGCCGCAAGCGAGGCCCCCAGCGCCTGTTTGACGGGTGCCATCTCTGACAAGATGATGTTATCGGGGCTAACAAGCGTGGCTTTGTCCATAATCTCCTTGCTGTGCTTGGAAACAACCGCATCCAGAAAGTCGTACTTGTGCGAAAGTGTTCCGCTTTCAAACAAGTACTTAGTCAGGTAGGAAAACACCACATTTGCCAAAAACGAAGCCGTCATGGACACCGTCTTGAATGGGAATCTCTGTTGGATGAAATACTCAACGTCGCCGGTAAGGTGGTGGATCTTCTCCTGGGTCACCCATCCGGGGTAATAGATAAAGGGAGGAAGTTTAAGATAGGGCTCGCCTCCACCAATTCGGAGAAAAACACCAAAGACGTAAGCGGCCACTGAGCCGTAGGTGTTGGTCCCCTTGACAAAAAGGACGCTTATAAGTTGGGGAAAGACCACGACGTAGACCAGGTCCGAGCTCAGATACCACAGGCCATAGACAGAGCCTGTCAACAAAGCCATGGCTGTGGCGAGAGCTCCGAAAACGAAAATAGTGAGACGCATCACCCAGACGATCTCACGATCTGTGGCCTGGAGGACAATTAGAAACGCATCATCAGTATTGGGATCCATCAAATGTTCAGTGGGAGATTTTGTTTGTCTTAGTTAATTGTCTAGATTGATGTACACATTAAAGTCCCCCTGTTTAATGGTTCACTGGGATGCTGGTACCGTTTGGGGTGCTTGAAGGCCATTCAAGGGTAGTTGAGATTGTAAATACGGTTCACGAATCCCCTGACCACCTGGTTCGTTGGGGCACCAAGTATATCCTAAAAACCTATTCGCAATTGCAGCACTTAAGAGGGAGAAAAAACCTCTATTTTGGTAGTTTTACCTAAAATAATTTTATTTGCAACCTGAAGTTTAGTTGAGTAACCCTTAAGGTCACTCAGACAAAAGAGTTTTAAGATTATCCACTCAGATATTAGAAGACTTGAACTGATCTGCTTGGTTGTTGTGACTGTCCTTGCATTGCGCTTTCCTATCAAAAAGCACTCTTGCACACTTCCTCCAATTTGAACCACTTAAGAACCTTTACATATTGGCAAATCTACGAGGCGGAGTTAGAGGGGCCTCTAGAACGGGTTGGAATTCCTTATCTAAAGGCTTCTCTCCCTGAATTTCTTTACAAGTTTAAAATACATTGATGTCTCACTTTATCTTAAGTGTCTGCTAAAGTTTCTCATTTTACTATATTTCAATTACTTTAATCAGTTAACCAGTTACAAATTGATTAAAAAAAAAAAGTTTCTAGAAAAACATCTCCTTTTTATTTTGAAACTTTTGGTGAACATTTCCTCCAAGTGATTCATTTATTCTTAATTTTTTTTTTTTTCTATTGTAAATATATATCTTATCTCACTCTATATAAGTCATACACCTAAGAAATGCAGTAAACCTAGCTCATTTATATTATTAAGATAATCATGTTATTTTTGAATTATCCCTAGACTTAGCATCTGCCATATTGGACAGTTTTGCCCATTCTGAGGATTTATTATTTTACTAGAAAAATTATGACAATAGCCCTGCGATTGGCTGGCAACCAGTTCAGGGTGTCCCCTGCCCACTGCCCGATGATTGCTGGGATGGGCTCCAGCACCCCCGCGACCCTACTGAGGATAAGCGGTGTAGCTCATGAGATGAGATGAATTATGACAATATAGTAATTTTAAAATATTTTTTTGTGAATATTATCTTTAGTGAGTGAGTGGTTGATTTTTAGGACTTGATTAAAACAGAAATATATTGTTGGTTCTTTTCAGGAAAAATCTTTCCCCATATAGGTGTTGGGTAAAATGACAGTAATGTGTAGCTTAGATTTTAAGTTGCAGGACGTTCTTCCCATTACAATTTACCACTAGAAAACACTAAAACACTACCCTAATTTTTTGCGTGACCCATAATAAATGCCCATAACTAAAATGTGTATTAATGGAGAGTCTGCGTATCATAGTGCGCTCTCGGTGAAGCATGCAATTGTCCTCTTGGGCCCAACTCATAGGGGGCGATGATGCTTAATGGGACAATGCCATACAATTAATACCAGCTGCCGTTAATTATAATAGAAGAAACACAGTGTCAAAGTGCAGCAATGTCTGCACCAGTTTTAAGCAGACTTGTTGTGAAACAGAGCAACAATTTCAAGCATTTACAAGCACATTACCCAAAATTCAAGCACTTTTCAATCCTTGAAAACTCAATTAAGTTTAAGCATTTTCAATAATTTAAAGCACCTGTATGAACCCTGTTTAATTATTTAAAGACAAATAATTAACACATCAGCTGTAACTTCTCTCGTAATGCCGACTGATGCAAATGACTGGGAGTAGAATTTTTTTCGTGAAGATGTTGCTGTCTTACCGACTGTCGAAAGGCGAGTTGATAGATGTTCCTGGCAAACATGGAGCTGGCGGAAAGGATGGAGGAATCTGCAGAGGACATGACGGCAGCCGACACGGCCCCCAGCCCAATAAAGGAAACGTACGGCGGGCAAAGATGCTGTAGCACAATAGGAAGTATCATGTCCGACTGGTCTTTGTCCTTCGGGGGTAGGGACCCGTAAGAAGTCTGGTTCCAGTCTACAAATGAACAGTGAAAAACATTTTTTTAGCATATTTCCAGGTTTTAAAATATATACTTGGTTGTAGTGTAATCATGCCGACAGATATAAGAAAAGTTTAATTTTTTTATAAGATATTTTCCTCACATGGTTTTCCGTGCCTTGGCTAGAGCTTTGCATGCCTAGGTCTACTCAGATGTAGAATGGATGCTGTTATGCAGCAGTGGTCAGCAACCACCGAGTGGCTGACCTGTACCGGACCGTGGGTGTACTAGTACGCATTTTTTCTTAACCTCCCAAAAGATTCAAAGTTTGGGTGGGCGTGTTTTGGTGGTTCACTACCGTATTTGAGTGATTATTGACAAACACAGCTGACCATGTATGCTCAGCATGGATACGACGGGAATTGAACCCGGAGCGCGGTGAGCGTGCTGAATCCTAATCACCAGCCATTCGATTTTGTCTCCTTATAACACTGTTTTACTAATAGTGCCACGTTTGTACAATGTTGTATTGGAGTATTACAGGAAAGAGTTCAGCAGAATCAACGTTGTAAAAGGTAAAAATAGCGTAATAATGAGATAAAATTGAATGCCTTTTTCCTGTGATTACACAGTAGATTTAGACTTGTTATTCTTATTGTTATTATTGTCATCATTATTATTACCAATGTTATATTGGGCCTGGCTGTGAGAATATTGACAAACATTAAACTGGTTTGTGGTACAGAAAATGGTGGAGACTACTTTTATAAAGCAGTTAAAAGTTAATTTTATTATGTAAACAAGGTGTTTCAAATTTCATTTTTATTTTGAAGGTCAGTAAATTGTTTTGTTCAAATGCCGAAATTTTGGATCAATACAAATCTGATTTCGACCACGTCTGCTCTCCCGTCCCGACTTACGACCCGTTTTTTGATCCCGACCACGTTTTTGCTCTCCTGTCCCAGCAATCCACCGGTTTCCCGTCACCGCCGTCACTCGCTACGGAAGATCCACTTCACAATCCGAGTACGAGAGCAATTTTCTTCCCGCCTCCAGCGAAAACCGGATCGTGGGCGCAGCCCTTCCTTTTTCCTTCAATAAAACTTGTGGTAAACATCACGCAAGTGGGTCCTGTTTCCGTTCTGGTCCTGACAATGAATAGGTATACATATATATATATATGATATGTTTATACAATTTTTGATATTAGAAAGGTAAAACAGGTTGGAATTTAGTGTCTAAATTCATGGCTCTTTCCTGTTCTCCTTGCAAGTTCAAAGTCCATTGTGTTTCTACTAAACTATAATCTTCAATGTTTAAATAAACATTTCGGCAACTATTACTTTTTCATAATCATTATAGGATGCTAGAAATCTATAGAGGTTCATGCCACTTGGCTTGCACATTGTGCTTCCACAAACACGTGACATATTTTCCTTGCCATGTTTTAAAAATTAAATTTGCTCTCCAGAGGCGAACGTTGTGAGCACCGTATGCTTCTACTGTACATGAAGCAGCTTCAGATGGGGCAGATTAATTAGCTCGTCTTCAGATGTAATATTCACTAAACAGTCTGATGGCCCTGCCGCTTGTTTACCCTCCAGTCACAGTGGGCGTCCACGTTTGCATATCTGATAAAATCTCTGCAGATGTAAATAAGCGTCCGCTTTGATTGAAATGTCCTTTTTTTGCTAAAGGTTGTTATGCCGGGATTTTTCATTTGTGAAGAAATGAGTGAGTCGCTCACGCACTATGATTGACAGCCAGCTCATGGTAAAAAAAACGAACATTTTTTAAGAGTGCGCGGCTTGGCTCCAACAGTTGTTTTGGGTGAAAACGTGTTTGCGGTGTGAAGAAAAACAATTTGACATCAGAAAAACTGAGTACTGTAGCTCCTAAATGGGTTAGATAATCAGGGTTGGCTGCAGTCTTGGGACTCAGCATTATGAAGGAAGGTGTTCCTAGAATGCAATTACTTTTCTCACTAACAAGAAATGTTACGCGTTACTATCTAGCCAATAATGTTGCTGTTCTTTATTTCCACACCCTTTAAGTGAGATCTGCTTTTGAAACCTAGGATATGCAATGAAACCAAAGGGCTAAGATTAACGACTAACGACCCGTTTTTTGACCCCAACCACGGTCTGATTTCCCGTCCTGGCTAACGACCTGTTTTTCCATCTAACTACGCTACTAACTCCCTCTCAAGAAGATCCACTTCCGCATTCGGAACACGCTCTGATCCAGTGAGCAGCGGATCGCTGGCGCTGCCTTTCCTCTTTATTTCAATAAACTTGTGAGTGACGTTACGCATCTGGGTCCTACTTCTGTTCGTGACAGTAAAACTAAATGCATCAAAAGAAGCCTTACATTTTCTGTATATTAAATGAAAGAAAAACTCCTTATCTTATGGAGTAGCCAACAGAAGTTAGTATTATTCTTAAATAGTTAAAATTGTTTTCCTTCATATTTTTTTTTTCCCTCATGTTGAGGTTTTTGAGTTTTTCCTTGCCCTCTTGTAGGCTTTAGATTAGGGGATGGTGTCATAATAGCAGGGTTGGGTAGGGTTACTTTAACTGGATTACTTTCAATTACTTTTGGATTGCTCCAATACCAAATATGCTAATAAAAGACAAAAGAAACTAAATATGAATAAAATTACTAAATTTTGTGCAGGCTTGGGGAGTAACGGAATACATGGAACGGCAAAAATGATGTTGGCAAGCTGTTTGGATTTATTCTCATTTTGATTCTGTCGCATTTTATGTTAGTTTTGCCGGAGATCAAAGAGATCAAAGCCAGGAGAGAAAGCTTACCACGTGTTGTGAGTCATCATTTTATTCATATTTAGTTTGTGGTTTGTAATAATCTGTGGTCTGTGCAGCCTTTTGAGACTCTTTGTGATTAAGGGCTATACAAATAAACATGACTTGACTTGACTTGGCTCAAGGGAGGGCCTTTGGAACAGGTTGGACTTTCTTATTTGAAGGCTCCCCTTCCTCTCATCCTTGCAAGCTTAAAATCCATTGATGTCTTCTGTCCTTATTTTAAATGTCTACTTATTTTCGAACTTGTCAATGAGGTTATTACTGCATAAAAAGCCCCAGGAAATTGAATTAAATTAATCTCTGTAATGGATAGGTCCAGTCCTGATTTAGATTATTTTTTCAGAGTAAAGGGTAATTATACCATTCCATCTTTTGAGACTCCTATTTGTGATAGCAGTTGGAAGCAAGCCAAGGCCCCAGCACATATGGCAGCACATATTTACCGGTGGATGCCCCTATAGCTCCTATGAGGATGGAGGGAACTGCCATGACCAAACAGCCGAATGCAGCGAGGAAGGAAAGGACCTGGGCGTAGGTAGCTGAAGAGGCAGAAAGAACCCGTTGAAAATAGACCTGCCAGGGAATCCCACCCAACATCTAGAAACAGAAATACAACTGTATTTACTTCTTATAGAGTTTTATCACAACAACTTAACTGCAATTTCTCCAGCTACCACATAAACAGTGACAGATTAATCGGTCTGCTAAACGGATCTCCCAGAAGATGGGCATAACTTACCAGCAAGCAGAAATTATCTGCCCAGAGCCATTTATCTGCAGGCTCAATATTCCCTAGCCAGGGCGATTGGTGGACGGCCTCCCTGGCTGTCACGCTGATGTCTGACACAGCAGGGTTGGATAATGCAAAAGGAACGCTTATCCACTGTTGGTTCAGATGACATATATTGAATACCTCGCAGTAGTATAGAGACATTTTATTTCCACCAGGTTGCGAAACTCACCAAACCCACAAAGATGCAGAAAAGTTGAACAACATCCGTGTAAGCCACAGAGTAGAGTCCACCCATGAGGGTGTAGAAGATAGCAATCAAGGCTGAGATGACCACTGACATGTTGATGTTGATGTCTACAATCACACTCAGAGTGGCTCCTGTAGGACAGATCTGGGTTTTGAAATTTGCCTGAGGTGAAGCAAAGGTTCTAAACCACAGGTTCTTAAGTGTGTTCGAGCTACCGAACCCCACCAGTATTATCTGCGCATTTACTGAACCCTACTTTAGTGTACAAGAAAAAGTCTTTTTTTTTTTTTTATTCAAGATTTATATTTTTTCTCTCAGTTTTAAGATGACTTAAGCCAAAATGTCTTTGTTCATGTCCTTTATTCAGTCGTGGATGGTGTAATTTTAAAGAGGAATTTGATATAATTTACCATGGGCCGCTGATCCGAGTTTTAGATTGGCCATCTTAATGCAGCTGTTTATTTGTTTCACCAATGGAGTGTGGATTGCTCTGCTTTGCTATTATGTATAGGAAGTTGTGAGCATCTCTTTGTTGTAATGATTAAGGAGAAACCCTAATAACATTTGAAAAAAGACAGATGGATCCAGTTCTTAGCTTGATTTCCTGCAGCTTTTTTTTTTCTTTTTTTTGCAAAACCATCCGATTTGGGGGGTTTTAATGAAACAAAACGACATGATAGTTTAGATTTTGTTTCAAAATATTTTTTTTCTGGTTGTTTCAAACATTGACATCCGTTTTTGGGTAGTGTTTTGAAGCAAAACAAAATAGATTCTGGGGTTTATCAAACACACAGAGCCCCCTTATATTTATTGTTTAATCATTCTATTAGAAGGAAGCAAGGTTTTGGGTGCTCTGAGGAGAGTGATGAGCAACACAAGAGTGTGAGTATGGATGTTAAAAGGGGACTATATGAGAGTGTGATTGTGCCGACTGTGTTGTATGGTGCAGAGACTTGGAGCCTGAATGCAGATTTGAGAAGGAAATTAAATGTTTTTGAGATGAAGTGTTTGAGGAGTATGTTAGGAGTGACAAGATTGGATTGATTGAGAAATGAAATTGTGAGCGACAGAACTGGAGTAATAGCGGAACTGAGCAAGCGTGTGGATAAGAGAGTACTCGGTTGGTTCGGACACATGGAGAGGATGGATGAGGGGCGAATGTTGAAAAGGATCTACAGAGCAGAAGTCAATGGAAGGAGACCAAAAGGAAGGCTGCGATTGATGAGGATGGATGGTGTTATGAGTGCACTGCAGAAAAAAGGTCTAAACATAGTGGAAACTAGAGCTCTTGTTGGTTATAGGAATGAGTGGAGAGGTGTTGTAAAAGGATAGTGGGATGTTTGGACACGTTCTAAGGGATGGGCAGGGCACCTGTATGATGCGGTAGGGGTAAACCAGTGAAAGCTGTCGGGCCCTGCTGTTGAACAGAAGAGTGTGTTGTGTCACCCTGACCTGAGTGACATGGCCGCTTTTTTGTGTCCCGTTTCATCTGGAGGGAAGAAATTATGACCAACTTGGGTGCGAAGGTGCTTAACTTGTTTGGGTGTTTGGGCATTTAGGGTTGGTCATGGTCCAAAGAAATTTGTGTGTGTTTTTACCACTTTTCCCCTTTTTATTTTCTTTGTTTTTGTAAGTGTTTGTCTTACTGTTGATCACCCCTCTTGAGGGATATGACCAGGGTAGATAGATAGATATAGATAGATAGATAGATAGATAGATAGATAGATAGATAGATAGATAGATAGATAGATAGATAGATAGATAGATAGATAGATAGATAGATAGATAGATAGATAGATAGATAGATAGATAGATAGATAGATAGATAGATAGATAGATAGATAGATAGATAGATAGATAGATAGATAGATAGATAGATAGATAGATAGATAGATAGATAGATAGATAGATAGATAGATAGATAGATAGATAGATAGATAGGTATTCTATTTGAAAAGATACATCTGTTACAACTGTTACTACTGCAATACTACCCGAGTTTGGGGGTTTCATTAAACAACCAAATGTTGGGGATTGTTCAAAACAAAACTAACTATTCTGCAGAGTTTTTTCTAACAAACTGAGTGTATTTGTTGGATTGGATTTTGAACAATAGTGAACTAATGTTTAAAGGTGGGATGTGTTTTTGAGGTGTCCTTAAAAAGTTCAAAGTTAAATATTTTCTCTGTTAAGTAATGAGTTTAAAGAGCTCTTATGCTTTATTTTCCAATGCGACTGCTTTTTTCGTACATTTATCAGCGCTGTTCGAGGCGGAAAACTTTAGGTTTGTGGAAAAGGAGCTGGATGGAGTGCTGGTGTCATGCTCGTCCCAGCAGGTTTTTTTGTCAGTGTAGCATGAAAAATGTCGGGATCCAGCGTGCCATCGTTCATCAGGGGGCGCTGGAGAATCATTACACCTGCTGCTCATTATCCACATCTGCGCTTATGGTAAATGGTTGGTATTTATATGGCGCTTTTCAAGTCACTAAAGACCTCCCAAACCCTTTACAATGTGCTTATCGGGGATTTTGAATAAGTGGACTGCGCTGACAATCTAAGTTGTCAGATTGTTGCGCTTCAAGCCGTATTTTCCTGCCAAAAAGCTCACTCCTTGTTTCCTGTGCTGTGCCCTAGAAAGACTGGCATTATTACCTCCGGACGTGAGTTGTTCAGACTGTGCTTTTGGTTCATTTTTTTTACCTTCCTCACATCTCCTTTCCCCCTAAATGAAACTGTCAATGCTGCTCTTGTGTTCCCGTTTGGATTCAACTACCAAACACAAACGACATGGTGAAAGTAAGAACAGGCCTAGTTCTAGTAAAGTCGAAATGCCAATCCAAATCTGAAGAAATGTGAAAAATAAGAGTGGATTCGAACACGTCCAAGAAATACACTTACATGCACATCATGAAAGAGCTGACTAAGGCTGCCATCATGACTTTAGGCCTAGAGGTGGCCACAGAGAGTAACTAGGTTTCAAATTCTGTACGGCTTCTTTAAAAAAGTTTTTTAAAACAATCGAAAATATTACCAGTAAAATATTAGTCCTGCGAGAATCATTCAAATATTTAGGGGTCGTTTTAAATAAAACAGCTCAATCTTTGGGTTATTGTTGATGCAAAACATCCCCCAAGAGTTGGGTCAAATGAACCTTTTTGTTTTATTAAACACACAATACGACCTTTCTCTTTAAGCTCTTAAAATCGCATCAAATTTTGGATGTGCGTCAATCACAAATGTTTTACTTTGGTTCAAGTTCAATGAACTTTGTCGTTATGAATCAGTGGTTACACAGAAATTATTCAAAAATCACCTACCTAAGGCTGATAAAATGGCCGCAGACCAGAAGATTTCGCCCATGACAGCAGGGATAAAAAGCAGACCACCCATCCTTTTTCCATAGAGCTGTTGGAACGGATCCAGCATTGTGACATAGCCACGGGATCGCATGGGTTTAGCAAAGAAAAGGCCACCTGGAAGGAGTCAGAAATGATTAGATTTTGTATTTTTCAATGTGAAGTCGCACCTTCAAATAATCTTCAAATAGTGGCAGCGAAATGTCTCACTGGGAGGTAAACAGTCATATATACTGTAGCCAATATTGTAGGAAATATAGTTTTACTTTCTTCAACATTATTCTAATATCTCTATATCACTGAACTAGACACTGTAAATATATTGATTTAAGCCCTTTTGGCTTGAAGATATCAAAACGAATGTGCTACTAGCAAACGGCAAGCTAACAAGGCTCCTAAGTATATAATAGAATTTAGGGCAATTTGTAAAAGTTCAAAACATGCTACAATTTCAGTTAATCATTGTACATTAGATTATTACTATTTACTAGTACAGAAAAAACTGCCGTAGCTTTTACATCATTTCAATATTGGCCTTGATCAAAGAACATCCTACTTTTTCTTTTTGTCCTGGGCACGTAACTTCAACGAACAAGCATAACTGATTTACAAATTTAGTAACTGCCACTTTTGATGCTAAACTCTCCATGTTGAGGTTTTTGAGTTTTTCCTAACCCTCATGTAGGTTTTAGATCAAGTGATGGTGTAATAATAGTCTGTGGTTTGCAATAATCTGTGGTCTGTTCAGCCCTTTGAGACTCTTTGTGATTAAGGGCTATACAAATAAACACGACTTGACTTGAATCCAGCTACACCTTCGGATCTGAGCATGCGCAACAACCTCATTGCAGTTCAAAGATGCACAAGGATGAATACACAGACTCAAAATGACCAAAATCCGACAATGTTTCTTTTGCATTTGCAGAATTTTCGATATCTTTGATACTAGCAGCAAGATGCATGTTTGAGAGATAGTTCATTTATTTTTATTGTTATTTTTAATGACTGAAGGGTTTTTACCACTAGTAGGCGCTAGATTAGAGGTAGGGAACCTATGGCTCGGGGCCCATATATGGCTCCAAAATAAAATGTAAATATTGCACATCTTTTTGTGGCGTTCCAAAGTCAAGTGATTTCATCCCGATTTTGGTCCATATAAACCCGAAGCTACTTAATGCAGAAGTTTGATAAGAAACCATTCAAACTGATAAATAAAAACGCTGGCAAACGACTTTGATTGGGTGAGCAGTACGGGTGGGCGGATCCCTGCACACAGCGCAAGGCACTTCCTTCTCTCTCTCTCTCTCTCGCTCAGTGCAGTCTACAACGAAAGTGAATATGACAATATGCTTATCGTTTGCAGTCATTTGTGACATTTTTACAAAAGAACTTTGCATGCACATGGTTTTGAAACCATTATTAAGGACAAATTTCATGGAAAGAAATTGCCTCAACACTCTTAACTGAAGGTGGAAGACATTGTAAATGGCATATTTACATTTATTTGGGACACAGGATTTGGTATTATTATCATTTCATACATTTGATTAAATCATCAAATGACACACAGTGAAATAAAATGTGCTGAAGAATTAGCTTTTGTCTCGAGAGCGTGTTTGGCAGTTTTTTCAATTTTGTCTGAAAATATATGATGTGGCTCTCTCAATTTATTTTCAAAACATTTATTGCTTTATGGCTCTTTGGGTCAAAAAGGTTCCTGACCCCTGGGCTAGATAATACACACAGTCCCTTTAATGAAAGATGTGCCAGCAGTAATTTGAAATCTGCTTTATTTCAATCCATCTTTTAAGAAAGGGCCAAAGACTTGTTAATGATATTTGAACAAAACAAATTCTTACCTAGTACCAAGCTTAGTGCGTAACCAAAGGGAGCTTGTGCCCAGGCCAATCCATAGTCGGGCAAGTACACATATTCAGCAGTCCCGTTGATGTAGCCTCCACCTACCCAAGTAGCTGACAAAATAAATCAATAAATACATACACATTAAGTACTTTTGATTCTCCACATGGTAAAAAAATGTGTATTACCAACCAGTCATTGTGAAGACTCCCACAAACAAGCCAATGTCCCTGCCGCCGACCATAATGCTCTCGCTCCGCTCGCCCCCATCTCCCACTCCCGAGTTTTTGTTCTTCCACGCCGCCCAAATTCCCACAAAGAGAATCACGAGATAAAAAATCACAATGGCCACCAGACCCTCGACGTGGATGGTCATCTTGTTTTACCTATTCAAGTGCTCATTGAGAGAAACTATACAGAAAAAGAAAAAGTCATTTAAAAATGGTTTATTGGCTTTCGGGGGAGTGCGTGTAGTGGTGTCGCGACGTTTCACGGACACCTGTACGTGATTTTTTTCTTTGTACGTTTTGGTACTTTAACATTGTTATTTGGGATGTCACTGAGGAGAGTGCGTGCGCAAGCGCGTGCGTGTCGTGGGTGTACGCGCTCGTGTCAACTTTTACCCACGCAGATTGCTTTAGGCAATTAAAGATAACTTTGTGACCATTCAACCCAATTGTCTTTGAACACAACGCGGAATTACACGAACGCGGACGTACAGTAACCTTAAATATTCCGTCTGTCTGTGTTTGTCTCTTTTTTTCTTTCTCTCCCTTTCAATCTAACCTCTCTCCTCCTCTCTGCATCTCTCCCACTCACTTTCTTTGCTGTGTTTCTCTCCCACTCTCTTCTTCTTTCCCTTTCTCTCTAACTCCTCTCCCCATTTCTCCCTTCCCCCTATCTAACTCCATCTTTCTCTTTCCCTTATTTACGTTTTTCTCCTTCTCTGTGTCTCTCTCCCTTTCTCTATATCTCCCACTCTGTTTCTCTTATTCTCTTTGTCTTGCTTCCTCTCTTTCTGTGTCCCTTTGTCTCTACCCCCATCTCTCTCTCTTCCTCTCTCTCACTCTTTCCTTATGTCTCTCCCTCTCTTTCTTGTCCCCTCTCATTCCTTCTCTTCTTGTCTCTACTTCTCTCGCTGCAGCCCTACTCTCTTTCTCCTTCTCTCTCTCTTTCTCACTTTCTATTTTTGTGTTGCTCTCTTTTACTCCCTCTTTTTGTCTCTCCTGTTCTCTACCTCCATCTTCCTCTGTCTTTATCTCCTTACCTCCCTCCCTCCCTCCCTCTCCCCCTGTTCCTCTGTCTGTCTCTCTCACTCACTGGCTTTTTTTTGTTTCTCTCTCTCTCTCTCTCTCTCTCTCTCTCTCTCTCTCTCTCTCTCTCTCTCTCTCTCTCTCTCTCTCTCTCTCTCTCTCTCTCTCTCTCTCTCTCTCTCTCTCTCTCTCTCTCTCTCTCTCTCTCTCTCTCTCTCTCTCTCTCTCTCTGTGAGAGCTGGCAATGACCTGGTCTACACTGTGTGCAACCTATCAGTTAATTTGAGGACTTGGGCTGTCTTTCTCCTCAGCGTGGACTTTCTTCCATATGGTGAATTTCCTCACATTGTTTCTCTCGGCCCTATCTGTTTCCATTGATTTCAGATTATTTATTAATACAGCATGTACTGGATCGGAGTTTAAGTGTGAAATGCTCATGGGAGTAGGGCAGCTAGTTTGTTTCGTATTTACTGTGTTGTTGTTTAAGACAATAAAGACAATTTTAATTCTATATCTAAAAATGAGTACACACACACACACAAAAAGTGATTTAGAATCCAGTATTAGTAAAGTCACACGCGGTTGCCTGTCAACGGCGAGGTCTGGCTCATTTCTAAAAAGCGTGATGACGCTTTACATCGAAAAACAAGGGTGACCAGATGATGAAGGTGCTGTATCTGATTCTGGTCGGGAAGCTTCTCCTGCTACTGGTAACCATGGAAACCAGTACTATCTGTTTCATTTGTGGTAGCAAACCCCTACCCAAAAAACAGCCTGGAAAGGGATGGGTGCTTCCGGGCTGTACTTGCCCAAGACGCACCAGAGGAAGTAGTGACCTGATCACCCCGGCGGCTAAGGGATTTGTGATCCGTGAGCATCTTCCACAAGGTAATAGGTAGAAGAAGTAGTGGCCAGGAGTCCTTCATGATATTGACTGCTCTATGACTGCACTATGACTATTTTTGCACCAAATGCATATTGCACAAACCCTTACGATACCAAACTGTATGTAACATCCTACATGCCGACATTTCTTGTGTAAATTTTGTGTAAATTATAACTATAACCTTATCCTCCAAGTTTCATAACCTTATCTTCTCTGTTCCTTTATCTTCTTGGGTTTTTTACCTCACTGTGAAACTGGAGTGTCATGCCCAATTTCGTTGTCACAATATGTTAACCCATTTTGTAACAATGACAATAAAGGTATATTCTATTCTATTCTATTCTATTCTATTCTATTGCGGTAGCAACAGCTGGCAATGTCAACCCGACTGGGTAGAGAGCAGCCAATTATTTCAGGGCTGTGTTGATGATTTATTTGTATATTTATCCTATTTTTTTTCTTCTTCTCTAAAGTTTCTATTTCATGTTTGTCCTAGAGTTACACATCCAATTTATTGTCAACAATGTTTACTACATTGTCATCAAGGACAATAAAGAATTTTTTATCCTAGCTTTCAAAGAATAGTCCCTCATAGTCTAGTTTTTCTTTACCGTACAGTTTAATATTTGGGTTTTACATGCAGGTTTCACAGGGGATGATGTAATGGTGGTGCGTGCAGCCCTTTACGACTTTTTGTGATAAGGGCTATGAAAATAATTGTGACTGGTCTAAAGTGATATATGCTCAACCACAATTGCACTTAAAGGTAAAGGTGAGGCTACCTGAACCATCTGAGTGTTATGCAAACAATTATTCAAATGCAAAAAGTTGTATCTACGTTAATGATGAACTGTTTCTTTTTTGTAAAATGTATACCTTCTAGTCCATAGCTAGTCATCCTTAATGTCCAACCACCCCTGACAAGCCAGAATCATGTTCCAGCTAATGCTTATAACTCAGTGAAAAAACAACTAGAGCCCCTAAGAAGTATGTGCCCGTGTTAGTGCACGTCTGGTAATTAAAAAATAGGATTTGAGGGTTATACGGGAATAAACTTTGCCAGTGGAAAATTGGTTTTGGATTGATTACATAAAGGTTCTCGTTCATAAGTAAACAGGGTTTAGGACAGAAATATTGTTAAACATCTTATCAACTAAAATAAATATTTCGTATTAGTACCATGTACCAGCGCAGACAACAGCTTCATTTCATGCTATAGCTTCGATTCTTCCTCTCCTGTGGCCGTTTTTCAAGTAAGAACTAGAAATTAAGAATAGTAGACTAATGTAAATTTTCCATTATTTTTTTTTTAATTGTGAAATCACACTTACTCAAGTGTACTAATTATAGAATAGAATAGAATAGAATAGAATAGAATAGAATAGAATAGAATAGAATATACCTTTATTGTCATTGTTGCAAAATGGGTTAACATATTGTGACAACGAAATTGGGCATGACACTCCAGGTAAAAAGTCAAGAAGATAAAGGAACAGAGAAGATAAGGTTATAAAACAAGGAGGATAAGGCTATAGTTATAATTTACATGATATTTACACAAGAAATGTCGGCATGTAGGACGTTACATACAGTTGGTATCGTAATACAGTTGGTATCGTAATACAGTTGGTATTGTAAGGGTTGTGCAATTTTGCATTTGGTGCAAAAGTCATCATAGTACTAAACCTAATCCCTAGAAAATTATTATGGACTATAACAAGGTGAGCTATTTTTTGCTATATGCAACATCCATTGTATACTGGTGATCCTGGTAGGGGGATTACCTCAGGTGCAGTCCCTTCTCAAGGTTCCTTCATTTTCTCCATTTTAAGGTTTTTGAGTTTTTCCTTGCTCTCATGTAGGTTTTAGATCAGGGGATTTTAAGGTTTGCAATGATCTGTGGTCTGTGCAGCCCTTTGAGACTCTGTGATTAAGGGCTATACAAATAAACATGACTTGACTTGACTATAACTTCAACTACGCTTAATCGCATCGCCAGAAACAAACCTTGAAGCTCCCCGTCGGGTTGACATCTGGATTTCTCGAGGACAGCTAAACCTCATCAATTCGTGTTTTAGCAATTAATATCTGACACTTGGGATGCATGTAGTCATTTCAATATAAAACAACTTAAGAGCTGGAGAAAACATGAGCTCACCTTTGTCTTTGGAGGAATCTTTAGAAGAATATAAGATAATTTATAACCACTGAAAAAAATCAGGTAGAAAAAGGCTCCCAAGAATGGACTAAAGGAAATTCTTGTTGGTAGAACTTCCCTGTTCTATTATCCTACAGTGGTTAAAAGTCTCCAAATCATCGGAACACTGCGAGAAGTACACGAGAGTGCATGTGAGTGTGTGAGAGAGAGATGTGGAGAGAGGAAGAGTGGAGAAGGTGGGTGGGGGTGGTTTGTCCTGGTGTGGAGATGAATGGGAGTGTTGGGTTTATTGGATGCTGTCAGGGCGGGGAGATGCTGGATGAATGTCTACCAGTGCTGGACCAAAATAGCAACTAATAGAGAGCGACGTGACGCACAACCTCGGGCGCGAAGATTTCCAATAGTGAATAATAAATCATCAATAGACGAGAGGGGCGGGCGGTTACTTTTCAGTGCAATTTTGATTGCAACTGCCCTGCATGCCCAGAGATGGTTGACTTGAAGGATTTGTCCGTCCTGGCTCTGTGTTTTACTTTGGAGGACCGATCCTGCCAAAAGTTGAAGTAAATGCATACACAAATAAACAAATAAATTCCGACAAATATATTCCATTTAGATAAATAAACACATTAATAAATTAAGTCATAATCAAATACATGGCATAAATTAAATGTATTTATTTAGTTGTGCATTTTGTCATTTTTTATTTTGGGATTTTTGTCAGTTTTCATTTTGTCGTGTATTTTGTCATATATTTTGTAATTTATTAGGTCAGGTATTTTGAAGAATACCGTATTTTCTTGTGTATTTTTTTCATGTAGCTTGTCAGGTATTTTGTCCTGTATTTTGTCATGTGTTTTGTTGGGCATTTTGTCATGTATCATAGTTTGTTGTATATTTGTAATGTATTTTGTCATGTACTGTATTTTGTCATGTATTTTTTCATGTATTTTGTTTTTTCTTTTGTCAGGTATTTTGTCGGCTATTATGTCATGTACCGCAGTTTGTCATGTATTTGGCATGTATTTTGTCCTGTATTTTGTCATGTGTTTTGTAGGGTATTTTGTCATGTATCATAGTTGTGTATTTGTCACATATTTTGTCATGTACTGTATTTTGTCATGTATTTTTTTTCATGTATTTTTTCATGTATTTTGTATTTTATTTTGTCGGGTATTTTGTCGGGTATTTTGTCATGTATTTGTCACGTATTTTGTCATGTATTTTGTTGGGTTTTTTGTCATGTATCATAGTTTGTTGTGTATTTTTTCATGTATTTTTGTTGGTATTTTGTCGGGTATTTTATCACGTATAGTGGTTTGTTGAGTATTTTTTCACGTATTTTTGGGGGTATTTGGTCAGGTATTTTGTCATGCATTTTGTCATTTATTTTGTCATGTATTTTGTCTGGTATTTTGTTGGGTATTTTGTCATGTATCATAGTTTGTTGTGTATTTGGCCTGTATTTTGACATGTATTTTTTGTTTTATTTTGTCGGGTATTTTGTTGGCTATTTTGTCAGGTATTTTGTCATGTATTGTAGTTTGTCATGTATTTGTCATGTATTTTGTCATGTGTTTTGGGCGTGTTTTTACCAGCATCAATCCATCCATCCATTTTCTGCATCGTTTATCCTCACTAGGGTCGCGGGGGTGCTGGAGCCCCTCTCAGCTATCCGCAGGTGGTGGGCAGAGGACACCGTAAACTGGTTGACAGCCAGTTACAGATATTTTGTCATGTACTTTGTAAGCTATTTTGTCACGTCTTTTTTTAATGTATTTTATTGAGTATTTTGTCATGTTTTTTTTATTTATTTTGGTATTTATTTATCATGTATTTTATGGCTTATTATGTGATGTATTTTAGTATATGTTTTGTAATGTATTTTGTGATTTTTTTTGTCATGTACTTTGTTATGTATTTAGTGCTTATTTTGTTGAGTATTGGGTCAGGTTTTAATTCACGCATTTTTTTTGTCATTCAATTATTTCGGTATTTATCTTGTCATGCAGTTTATTATGTATTCTGTCATGTATTTTGTCAAATATTTTGTCATCCGTTTTCTGCACCACTTATCCTCACCAGGGTTGCGGGGTGTCCAGTTTTTATTCATTCATTTTTCCATTTATTCTGTTACTTTGTTTTTGTTGTTTTGTATTTCTTATTTCGGTCCTTCATACTTTACAGGCCAGTCAGAGGCCGGAAGTTTGATTCAGTTCAGTTTTGCAGCAATAAATCTCAATGAATTTCAAAACACGGAATGTCAAGTCAAAGTGGATTTATGGGGTGAAAAAAATTGCCTTGTCTCTTTTTTAGTGGCATTTGTGCTACATATATTTATTGTTTACTACTTGAAACACTTGTTGGTTTTATTTACCTGAGGCTCAACCGTCTACGTCAATCCTTTGCACAATAAGGTGAAATGATTAAGAATCAATGTTTAGATTTTTCTCACACCTTTTCACCATGCAAGCTGCTTTCACTTTGACTGATTAAAAATGATTTACCCACTACAACAATGCAATGTTATTATTATTATTTCAAATGTATTGAGGATTATTTGTATATTGTTTAATGACGCTCAAAAAACAACTAATACAAAAGTAGATTTAACAGCAGTCAAGCACGAAAAATCGTACTAATTTGCAAAAACAATTGTTGACAAAATTTCTCAATGCACGCTTAAACACAAATCCAATAGTTCTAATCAAAATAAAAGTATTGAATTGAATTGTCTTTGTCATTGTAATGAACTGGAACAGGATTAGGACCCAAATGCGTGATGTTTCTCACACAAGCCTTTTATTTTACGGGAAATGGGAAGTCATGCACGTTAGGCAGCTGTCTGGCGAGGAATGATGAGAGGAAGCCAGGGGCCGACGAGATCGATACCAATTGCCCGAGCAGATATCAGACAGATGGGGTCGATACCGGACAGAACGGGACAGACAGGATTGATATCAAAACAGAATATCAAAAATAAACAGGACAAACTAAACGGGAACAATACTGGACAGGAAATACCAAAAGGAAACAGGACCGAGTCAAAACCCACGTCTTGCGGGGCAGAGGTTTGTTGACGGACTGACAAAGGAAGAGTGAGAGCACTGAGGTTAAATAGACGGAAAGCCAACCTGTCAACGAGCCGCAGCTAGCGCCACACGGGCGGGGCCAATTGGGCGGGGCCAATTGGGCGCTGTGGCAACCGTGAAAGTCATAAGTAGAGAACATAATCATTAACACTATACTGCTGTACTGCTGTGTGTTTGATTGAAGAATATTAAATGCCGAAATTCCAACATATAATTAAAGGGACAGTGTGTATTATTTAGTGCGAGCTATTGATTAAAAATGTTTTGGGGATTTGAATAATACGCGTGAAAATACACTATCATATATATGTGCATTTTTTTAAATAGTGGTAGGTTGAGAAATTTGCATTTATTATACAAAACATGAGCCTCACCTAGAGGGAGCTGTCATAATAAATATTGTTGCTACAGATACCTGAAAATAACAATAATTAGAAAAAATATGATGCTTTTTGGTCACTCAGAGCCTCCATAGTTGATATTTTCACTTGTGCTTTTTAAAACTATCCTTAAATTGCAGTACACATTACAGAGACTACTTGTCAAACACTACACACTGTCCTTTTAAATCACATTTTTTGAATTGTATACATTTTTAAAAGATATTGATAAACTTTCACATATTTGATATATAGAGCAAATTTTTATATCACATCTCATTTGACCTCTTAATTATCAAGTACCAATTACATTTGAGGTAAAAACGCGATATTATTTTATAAACATATATAAAAGTAAGATAAACTACACTTTTGTTGACACAATTTGGAGGTCTCTCATTTGCTACTGCATTGCTTATTTTTCTTACCAGGATCAGAAAAATAAGGTGTCTGCACACCCCAGCATTAATCAATAAAGATTCGAAATAAATCGGAGTGATGGGCAAGTGATGATGATAAAACAGGAGTGAAGTATATTGACTTGACTGTTGATTAATACTGACGATTTGTGGTAAATATTAAGAGTTTGACAGTTGTTAGCGACGATTTTATGACAGTACCATAATTTAGATGCTGTGCAGCTGACAGGCTGACATGCTCATAGCAAGGCTCTAATTGGAAGAGGTGCATTTCATTTTCTGTAGTTAGGAAATAATTGGAGGAACAATGAATACATTTAGATTCAATATATTTTCAGTAATAGTGTGAAGAGTGTAAATAAGACAACTTATATGCGCATTAAGACAAGGATGATATTTTGTCATTAAGCAGTAAAAAAATGAAAAAAAATCAAAAATTTCTCTCATGAAATATCCCAATTACATACATTTTCTTTTTTAATTTTAGTTTTGACTCCAATGAAAACCTTATTTGAAAATAATTAAATTATTTTGCTTTCTATCAACACTATGGTTAATAGCGGCCTGTTATGTTGCCATTTTCTATTTACTGAGAAATGTGTCCCTCTAGTGGTATTTTGGACACAATGCAACGTGATGAGAATTCCAGCAGCAGTCTTGTTAGTTTATTTTTTATTTTTTGGGGAGAATTTTTGACATTGTACACAGAAAATAATTGTGTCCAATTGATATTTTAGTATTTTACCTCAATCAATGCATGCTATTTTTACTCCCCTTTGTTGCATTTTTTTCTTATATAACGTAATTTAAGTCAAACTGAGTCAACAGAGAAATTGTAAGTATTTTAAAAAAAACGACGATATTATCTCGCATTATCTAATTAGTAAAATAGGATTATAAATCTTATATTAGTATATTTTATTAGTTAAAAACATGTCATGGTAAAGTAGGTTACTTTTTCAACCCACTAGCGTTTCTTTGAGGATGTTTGACATTTTACACTGAAAAAGAAATTGCGTTAAATATATACTTTTTTCTATAACCATTATTAATAAACGACATTTCTTAACTTCCTTCAGTGGTATTTTTTATGTCTACATATTTTTAACGTATTGTGTAACAAAACAATTGTAAGTATTTAAATGTATTTCTTAACTAAGACATTTATGACATTGTTTTATGTCATGTTATGTAAGTTTTCTTATTGTACCATATGTTATTTAAAAAAAAAAATTCTAAGTATTTTATACATATTGCACTACCTTGTATTTGTTTTCCAACTCATCAAAGTAAACATTTGTTTTTTTTCTAAGAAAATGAAACATATTTATGAATAAAATATGTTAAAAATAGAGTAGGATTTTAATATTCAACCATATTTACATTGTATAATTATAACAAAACACAACGCCAATTTTCCATCATCATTTTCCCCTTCTTTTCAATTTCCCAAATTATATTTCAGTGAAATAGTGTTATTGATATCATTCCTCTGGTATTCCTCTGGGAAAATGTATTCCTAAAAAAGTTTAACAGAATATCCCAAAAACATTTTTAAATAAAATCGTAAGACAGTTTTGGTGTTATTTTGACGACAGTGACTAACGGGCTCTGGAACGCAAATACTTTCCTTGGTAAGGCGTACTATAATGAGTCATTAATGATATTGCTAATACTCCACTACTTATTGAAAGTGTCACGGTTGCCAATGGCGCCCAATTGGCCCCGCCCGTTTGGCGCCAGCTACGGCTTGTTGACTGATTGGCTTCCCTCCTATTTAAGCTCAGTGCTCTCACTCGCCCTTTTTCAGTCGGTCAACGAACCTCTGCACCCGCAAGACGTGTGTTTTGACTCTGTCCGGTAATCTGTTTGTGTATCCTGTCCGTTATCGATCCCG
Source organism: Urocampus carinirostris (assembly GCF_059441175.1). NCBI lineage: Eukaryota > Metazoa > Chordata > Actinopteri > Syngnathiformes > Syngnathidae > Urocampus > Urocampus carinirostris. The sequence continues at coordinate 10,026,972 of NC_142362.1, forward strand.
TCTATTTCGTTCAGTCTGATCTCTGTCTCCAGTCTCCTATATCTGTTATCAATCCTGTCAGTCGCGTTCTGTCCGGTATCGACAACATCTGTCCGGTATCGGCTGGTGTGACTGGTATCGATCTCGTTGGTCTCTGGCTTCCTGTTGTTAAAAGTACTGTTACTTCAGAATAATATTACTCAAGTAAAAGTAAAAAGTAGTCATCTGGATAATTACTTCAGTAAAAGTAAAAAAGTACTTGGTGAAAAAACTACTCAAGTACCGATTGTACCAAGTACTGGTTGGCTACTCCTCTTGCACTATTTGCGCTACTGTAAAATACTACACATAGCCATAATTATTTAGTATATTATTAGCACTCAATACTACAACTCAATACAACATTTTATTTATATCTGTACATTCAAGGAAACTGTGCGGGTCAGATGTATCGACATTTCGTTCTGTATACACGTGTACTAGAATGACAATAAAGTAGATCTGAATCTGAGTAACTGTATTATTATTATGATATTTATTTTTATTATTTAAACAACTATTCAATCGGATCGTAAAATCATCAAAATTCATCCAACAAACAATAAATTACTTTTGATTAAAAACAAGTTAAAATAAAGTAAATTCAAATACTTTGAAAAACAATACAATTATAACAATATAAATCAAAGAAATAAATTAAACACAATTAACACATTTAAAGCGCCTGTACTATTTTTAACAGGGTCTGCAGGCACGACAACAACCTAGCCCAGGGATCGGCAACCCAAATGTTGAGAGAGCAATACATGTAGCCTGATCCAGTGGAGTAAGAGTACCGTTGCTTCTTCAAAAATTTACTCAAGTCAAGGTAAAAGTGTAGTGATATAAAAATACTCTCAGAATTACAAAAAATCCTAAAACGACTTAAGTATATGTAACGGAGTGAATGTAACTCGTTACTACCCACCTCTGCTCAAAACACGTTAACCGACCAATCAGAGGACAGAAATTGCAAACACACATCAAAATCACAAACAGTCCAAGTATTGAACAGTCCTAGTATTACTACTTCAACAAGTAAAACAAGAGCTTGAGCAGAGCAGTTCCATTAAGGTTTTTAATGACAATAAAACAAATGAAATAAACAACTGTACATATTCTGAGCCTGTGATTACAAATAAATTGTGTAACTGGAACTAATTACTGTTTCTCAGCAACACTGTTCCACAAATACATTTGATCATATCACCCAAAATTTTAGCTAACTTGCACTGGCTCCCTGTCCATTTAAGATGTGACTTCAAGGTTCTGTTACTAATATACAGAGGTTTGCATGGACTTGCCCCCTCCTATATTTCTGATTAAATTTCACCGCATCTTTCGGCTCAAAGCCTCCAATCGAACAATGCCGGTCTACTCGTAACTCCAAAAGCCAAGACGAAATCTACAGGCTTGAGACTACTCTATTCATGGCCTGGTGCTTTGGAATGCTCTGCCGCCCGAGACGAGATCTGCAACCTCAGTGGAAATGTTTAAAAATAGACGTAGGGCACACTTATATGATAAAGCTTATGATTGATGCCGACCTCATACTTTTGTTTTCCTGTGCTTTACGGCTGCCTGGCTGGTGGATAGTGAGGTGGAAGGACGAACCTGGATGAGTTAGTGAACCAGCACCTGAACCTGAGACAGCAGCTCGCACACCCCGATGGAGCTTTTATCGTCGCCGGCGACTATAATCGGGCATGCTTAAGGACTGTACTTCCAAAATTCATTCAATACGTGGACTGAGCAATCAGGGAAAAAACATTGGACCGTGTGTACAGTAAGATCAAACAACTAGTTGGATCCGACCATCTCTGTCTGTCCCTCACCCCCTCATACACCCCCTTCCAGAGGAAAACAAATCCTATGCAATCAAGGACAGTACAAACATCTTCTTTGTTCCTTTATCTCTTTGTTTTCTTTATCCTCACTGTAAAATGTGGACCCGGAGTGGCACGTCCAATTTCGTTGTCACAATATATTCAACCCATGTTGTAACAGTGACAATAAAGGTATATTCTATTCTATTCATCATGTGCATTTACCAGCTAGCTGGCTCAGATGGGAAACTGTTTCGCCGCTGTCTTGAACTTCTTGAACAATTTTAGTTATTACCTATGTTTGTTGTTTATGTCAACTATGTTTAGTGTATTGTTGCCCAACCAACATCTATTGCAGCATGGTCATCCTGGAAGGGGGGGTGGGGTACCTCTTCTGTGGCCCCTTCCCAAGGTTCCTTATTTTACTTGTGCTAAGATTTTGGAGTTTTTTCTTGCCCACATGGAGGTTTCAGATCATCAGATAGATGTTGTAGTTGTGGCAAGTACAGTCCTTTGAGACGTTGTGTGTTTAAGGGCTATGCAAATAAATGTGACTTGACGTCACACATAATTATTCAACCTATATCCACTACTGGAAGCCGAGCAAAGTGAGAGTGCTCGATTGCCCTTGAGGGCCTCCGGGGGTTTATACGGAGGCGCCGGCGGGTAGGCGGTATTGTTATATGCAGGCGGGGACGAAAGTTGCATCCTTGGTGGTTGAGGACGCCCCTGCAAATGTTGGCTTCTACTGCTCCAGCACAGCACCATTCCACCAAACAGACTCAAGAAGGCCGAGGCGTAACCGAGATAAACCGCCAGGCCAATCTCGTACTTCATGCCGCTGGTGAGGAAGGGATCGTAGAAGTCCAGGATGACATCGTTAGTGGTCCAGGCCACTGTGGTCAAACAGAGTAAACCGGCACACATGAAACAAATGCCTCCGCTCAAGACCAAGGGGGGCTTGATTAAGGATCCTCGGGCAAAGTGGGTACACTTCATCCCCATGACGGAGACTGCAACAGCCAGGATGGAGGTGATGCAGGAAAGTACCATGAGAGCACGGGCAGCCTAATGATTCAAATTCAAGATTCAAATTTTTTCACCATTACATAACGTAATCCCTCATTTTTCGTTGGTGTTGCATTCCAAAAAGTAAGCGTGTGCAGATCCAAATATTGATATTATCGATTATAAGCGATTACAGGTACTTATACAACTGTCTTGGGATTGATACTGAATTCCCATTTTAACTAGCACTGCAATAATGTTTTTAGAAGGTTGTAAGATATACAATGAAGAAAACAAGTATTTTAACACCCTGCTATTTTGCTATTTCTCCCACTTACAAATCATGGAGGAGTCTGAAATTTTCAACATTTTTCAACAATGAAAGAATTCTAGATGATACACAGGTGTTCAAATACTTATTTGCAGTTGAATCACACAAATAAATTGTTAAAAAATCATGCATTGTGATTTCTGGATTTTTCTTTTTAGTTTATCTCTCTCACAGTGGACACAATCTTAGACCCCTATTGTTATATTAGATTGTATTGTATTTTTGTCACATGGCTGCTTTTTGGGGAGTTTGATTCTCTTGACTTTTATTCTGAAACAGTTGAAATAGAAGTATTCATATTTTTTATACTGTTATAATGCAAATACATATTTAATCAAAGTTAAAATATTTTAAAATCAATGTGCTGTGTTTTTAATAATTGTAATTTTAACACAAGATGAACATGACATTTCCATGGAAATTCGATATCGGATTAATATCGATCGATACTACACTGTATTTAGCTGAATTGGATCACTACAAAAATCCCTAGTATCGTTTCAATATATAATAGAGTATTTAATGAATAATTTTTGAAATAAATAAATAAATCTATTAAAAAATAAAGAAAAATAAAAGAAAAATAAAAGAAAAAAGGTTACTACTTTGCTGATTTTGACAATTGCTGTTCCTATCGGAACGCAACTCCCGCGAAGTACGAGGGATTACTGTATTCCCATTTTTTTACCTGCATGTCTTGCGGCAGTGCCAGTAAAGATCTATACAGCTCGCATTGATAAATGCCGGTGCTGTGCCACACACACTCCATCCACAGTCCTTTCATGTAGCCGGTGGCCGTGATGATGTTGGAACCCACGTAGGCCGAGATACGCCAGTGCGGGAGCAGAGTGGCTGCGAGGGTGCCCACCAAACCCGCCAGACTCAAGAAGAAACCCAGAAGCTGGACTGCAGCGCCGGCCATGTTTGACTCACTTGGAAAAACCTCCAACCTGCAAATCGGATTGGATTAGGTACACGTGCATAATCGAATTTTGTTTCTATAGTGTAATTACATCGCATCATATTTAGAGATATGTCACAGCAGAGCTATCAATATTTTAAAGCAGTGTTTCACAAATGGTGGGTAGGGACACAAAAGTGGGTTGCGGGCCTTTGTCTTGGCTAAATAATGCTAAGAAGATGGAAAAAAAAGGAGGGTCGATTCAAATACTTAACAGAAGATGGCGATAATGCTATTAATGATAACTTTTGCCAGGGTCATAAATTTTTTTGCGGGCTTTACAAGCCAATCCGCAGGACCTCCTGAGACACAACAAGTTACGATGAATATGTTGGTTTAGCCAATCAGATTTTGAATTGGCGACATCAAGGCCCTCTTGCAGGCGTAAGGAAATGTAAGCTAGTGGACCAAAGTCTAAAATTTAATATTCTACTAAATTATAATAGTGTTTATTTTTTCACCATGCAGTGAACTTTTGACTCATTTAAACTTTTAACTTTATATAAATAGCAACTGTAATGTCAATCAACTAAGAATCTCTGAAAATCACAAATCAAAATATTAAGAATATTAACTTTTCAGTGCAACAACTAATAAACTGTGAAATATAAGAATAAACTTGACATTTTTTATGTAAAATACATTATCTCGGAAAAACACAGGAATAATAAATTAAAATATTGACGGATGTATAAAAAAATAAATACTACACAATTTTAACCTTCGTATACTCAACAAATTTAAAGTCGACAATATGGAATCACTGAAAAAACATGTATATTGACCAATCACAAGAGAAAAAGAGATGGGAACGGGCTCTTGATTGGTTATTCACTTCCAAACGCTGACTCATAGAACCGGTTCGTTTGCGCAAGACACCTCACTAAGGGCCCGGTCACACAGCCGATTGCGTCTGAATCACGGCCAGAAATTTCTGCCTGTGAAGCAGACGCCGTTGGACGCTTTGAGATCGCCATACAGACGAGATACAGCAGTGCTTTACACGCGGTCGGAAATTCACACGCGGTTGGCCGCGCGAAAAAGTTTTGCGCTGCTCAAAACTTTAGACCACGTGTTAACCGCGGTAATGACGCGGAAATGACGCGGAACGACGTGCTCTGGCCGCGGCCAGGGCGTGGTTACACATGGGTAGGACGCGAAATTTCAGCGGGTAATCGTGGGTGGAGCACGGTCATAGCATGTTCTGTGCCTGTATCGCGGTGTTATTACGTGAAATTAGCGTGTTACGCGTGTGACAGTCAAACGCCTTTCTCCGCGTATATACAGCGCGATTTGCCGAGCACACGTCAGTTGTGCTCGAGACGTCAAGGGGTGGACACGGATCCCCGTCACCGTAGTGACCTCGTCTTAATCCATTTTTATTTCTTGACATTTCTTTTCATTTCATAACAAGATAATAAAATCAAAATGAAAAACTATTACAATAATAACATATTGGCTTCTTCGGTGCCATAGCTTGAAATCTTGATCTTCACGGGACTGTGTCTTGAGCGGTTATGATTTCTACAGCCCGGTGTTATGCCGAGAATTGCATCCCCTCGCTACTACAACCACTTTTACCTCGTTTTATCTCACTCTTAGGGAATGTAATGGCGAACATATAACCAAACCCACTTCGCCTTGCATTTGTTGGGAATGTAATACAACTTAAACCATTCCGTCTTTGTCTTTGTTGTGAACGTAATCGAACGGTAATGCACACCGTATATAAATCACTTTTGAGAACTGTTATGCACTCTACCGTAAAGCTTATTATGCAGAAATAAGCTTTACGGTAGAGTGCATAACAGTTTCAATACGAGCGATTTGAATAGAAAAAGGCAAAATAAACATGTTACCTGCTCAAAAGTGATTTGTATACGGCGTGCATTACCGTTCGATTACATTCACAACAAATACAAAGACGGAATGGTTTAAGTTGTATTACATTCCCAACAATACAAGACGAAGTGGTTTTGGTTATATGCTTGCCATTAAATTCCCTAAAAGTGAGATAAAAGTGAGATAAAACGAAGTAAAAGTGGTTGTAGTAGAGAGGGGATGCAAATCTCGGCAAGGATGCATTTCTCGGCATAACGCCGGCTCGGCAGCTTTTATACTCGTGGTCCACACGAGAAAATGACGCGGAAATGACGCGATGAGGAAGCGGAACAGTCTGTTTTGCGGGCATACCACCGATGAACAGCGGGTTGGCCAATTTTGCGCATTTTCCAGCGCGGGCAACCATGGGCAAAAAAAACCCCCGCAAAATTTTACCCGCGATACAGACGCAAACGGCTGTGTGACCGGGCCCTAAGGGCCCTCACTGAAGGACTAGGTGTGAAATGCACAGCCTGCCACTGGTTCTGAAACTCCAGCTCACAGAAATCATGCTTTTGGTATTTCGGAGAATGCCAAAATAAGGAAAAAGGCACTCAAACTGAACAATGTTATTGCCTTAGTGACATTATAAATCCATATGCTGGGTAAAATATTACCCATTTGATCGTTAAAAATACACACAAAAATAGACTTTTAAGTACTTTACCTTCGACAACAGATGCATTCTCAAGACCCTCGGGTTTACTGATGTAGTTGATTCTTCCAGTTATGGTGTCTACACCCGGTACGCCAGCAAAATCCCAAATTATCCTACATTTTGTCACGGACTCTGAACTATTCCTCAATCGTGAAGACGAGGGGCCAAAACTTTTCCGGCATCGGTCCCTGCTGAGTGGTAGCCGTCAGCATCTGTAACTAATGAGAGCCGTGTTCAGTTTCAAGTTTCTCTCAGGAGGACATTTCTGATTTGCTCACATTCTCACCACCCCTCAGGTGTGAAGAAATTAAACATTGACAGAAACTAGCCAACCTTGGAGTACTGCACTGATATCTAACTTTGCAAAACAATCACATGACGAAAAAACTGTGGCGTAATGGTTTATGACAGGGGCCGGGAACTTTTTTGACCCAAAGAACCATAAAAACAAAATTATTTTGGTTTATTTTTTGGGGGGAGACAGCCATTCCATATATCTCAAGACAAAATCCAACAAAGCTGTCAAACCCAATCTCCAGACGAAAGCAAAATTTTCAGCACGTTTTATTTCATTGTGTCACATTTAATAAAAATCCAAGAAATAATAATAATGCCGGAGCTTGTTTCCCATATCTATATAAATATACAGTACCACTTGAAAACTTGTCACCTTCCCGCAGTTACTGGAGAGTGTTGAGGCTCATTTTGACCAACATTTTTGTCCATGATTTCTAAACAAGGTGCGACCGATTTTGTTTCGTAAAAATATCACAAAATACTGCAAACGAGGGGTAGAGAAAAACTGTGTGTATAGCTCTACCCATTTGTACCGCTTACCTGATCAATTTGCTCTGGGTGCTTTGCTGTTGTTTTAGGGTGTTTAAAGTTTGTTCTATGGGTTTTTTATCATGAACAGTTGAGATCGATTGTTTAATAAGCTTCCATTTAGAAGATTCTTTAGCGACATACAGCCAAAACAAGTTCAGTTGGTGAGACACCTTGACTGTACATTCTAGTTGAAACTGTGCCCCAGGCTATACATACTTGACTGAACCATTACCTTCATGAGCGATGTCATTGCGTCGCACATGCTAAATTCGGCTTCACATATAACAATGTAGAACTTATTTTAGGCGAGTTATATTTCATCTCCGAGCCAGATTTACCGTATTTTCCGCACTATAAGGCGCACCTAAAAGTCTTATTTTTTTTCAAAAGCTGACCATGCGCCTTATAACACAGTGCGCCTTATATATGGCTCAATATTAAATTCGCAAGGTCTCGCAACTACGAGAAACAGCCGCCGACTCCATTTTTCGCGCTGTGCATACTGGGAAATATTAAACGATTGGTAGTTGCCGGGGCTCGTGTTGTATTTGTTTACTAAGTGGCAAAATGGCTACCCCATTAAACTGCTTAATTCATATTCAACAAATACAGTATTTGTCTGAATCCAGGGTTATGACTGGTGAAGATGTAAAGCACAATTTACCTTAAACAAACTCAGAATTATTCAGAATGTCACGTTTGAGAGAGAGAGAGAGCGAGAGAAAGAGAGAGAGTGAGATTCTCTTTCATACGTGCATTTGTAAAAAAATGGCTCCTGTTAAGAGACACGCGTACAACGCCGAGTTTAAACTCAAAGCGATCAGTCACGCAGCACAACACGGCAATAGAGCGGCAGCGAAAGAGTTAAACTTAAATGAATCGATGGTACGGAAGTGGAGAAAGGATGAAGATAAGCTCCGCCAAGTAAGGAAAACTCAACAAAGTTTCCGTGGCAATAAAGCAAGATGGCCAGAGTTAGAGGAGACACTTGATCAGTGGGTTGTTCAACAAAGAGCGGCAAGCAGAAGTGTCAGTACGATAACTATACGTATGAAGGCAACAGCGCTGGCACAGGACAACAACACCGGACGTGGACACAGCAGAAGAAGAATTCGAGGGATTCGTCGATGAGGAGCTTATAGAGTGATCTTTGTTTTTCTTTTGTGTGTTTACGTTTTACATTTTACAGTTATTATGTTATTGCTTTATTGTTATTGTTTTGCACTCGTTGTTTTTGCACATTACGAGTGTCACTTTATTGCGATTGCACTAACGTTTCATTTAAAATAACAGTATCAGACGTTTTTTTCTTTGCGTGTTGACTAAATGGACAAAAAATAAAATGATATGTCGATGTTGTTCAAAGATGTTAAAGATGTGTCACGAAAATGCTTTACCTCAGAGAAAATAATAAAACGGCTGTTTATTTATTTTGGGAGTGAATGGAGTTGTGGAAAGCTTGTTTGTTAATAAAGTTAGACCTTTTTGAATGTTTTGTTGACATTCCCTTGAGCTTGGCAACATCTAGACTAGAGGTTGCATAACGTAACTACATTCTCTACTGTTGTCAAGTCGTCACATTTATTTACCGTAAATAGCCCTTAATCCCAAAAATGTCTCGAAGGACTGCACAGGATTACAATTACAAAATTGCACAATTACCTGATCTTAAACCAGCATGCACTTATAGCGCCGTATAATGGGGTGCGTCTTATGTATGGCATAAGTTTTAAAATATATCATTCATTGAAGGTGCGCCTTATAACATGGTGCGCCATATAGTGCGTAAAATACGGTACTCATGAAAAGAACCATATATGGCTCCTGAGCCATAGGTTACAGATCCCTTGTCTATGATATTATTTGATTCGATATTTTCTCTTTTGATGTTAAACGAGAACTCGCTGTCGGATTTTTTTTTCCTTTCAGCGTCTCATCACTCAAGGTTTAGTTAAGCATTTACCTCCTTTGTCTGTTTCCTGCTGCGTGTTTTGAACAAAAGGTCAACCCGGATAAAAAAGATCTTGAGAAATGACTTGGCATTTTCACAACAGCAACGAGCTAAATTTGGCAACTCTCGCTACATGATTATCATGTTCTGTGTAAAGTTCAATGCCTCGTTAAAATGCTCCAGGAGAAAATTGTGTGGACTTGTTTATCGACAAATTCTTACAATTGTGTGTTTTTCTTTTGTTGTATTTTTGTTTTTCTCCTTTTGAGACACAAACATATTTTTGGTGGAACAAATAAGTTAGATCTTGGCACACATCTACAATTAGGGTCAGGTTAAATGTATTTTTCTTCTTACCAATGTTTACAAAACTTTTCCGGAATTGACTATGTAGTGCTACACCTCGGCTCATTAAATTTGCAAATTTCGCCCTGGCAAAGCATTATCAAAAGAGCTTAATATGTTGATTTTGAAATGATTATTTAAAACACTGCTCGATATGATTCCTACAACTGTTCCCGTTTGCCCTGGATAGATACAATTAAAAACAGGATAAATTGTTACATTTATTCAGTGTTTAAGTTCTTTCTCATTACATTTCACAATTTCTAAAAATCACTATTCATAATTGCTGATTTTCCAGATTTGTTCATGAATAATATAAATACAATTGGTATGAAACATATTGTGCTGGTAGATGGCTATATAAATGCCAGCTAAAAGTCCATCAGCTACAGAGCTACAGCTAGATTAGCTAATCAAAAAAATCCACCCCATTAGGTCTATGAACCCAATTGGTTGGAGTGGATACCTAAAAATTAGAGTGATAATGATAATAATAATTATCTATATTGGTCGGTTGAATCCCTTAACCACTCTGGTAATAGATTTCATGTGGTGTGTCTTGGGTAGCGCCCATCCCTCTCCAGGCAAACATGTTTCGGAAATATATTATTTTTATCATAGTAATAACACTTGCTTATACAAGCTTTTTGGTCAAGTGTACTTTGTTGGTAAGATATTTATTAGGAAATGGCAGGGTGGAAAACAGTAGGAGAGTCTTTAAGAAAATAATCTCTAATTAAAATTCTATCCATCACTGAGCTTGACCACAATGGATTTGTTAGTTTTAATATTAGTGTTGTTATCATAAAAAACATAAAACCGAGGATATTTTTCCCCCAAAATCATGACAACAAAATGTTGCTACTAAAAAGAATCACCTTTATAAATCTGACAGTGCCTGACCAGACAAGAGCCTCACCGCAAATCACTGAAACAGATTATTATTATTATTATTAACTTTGAATATTTATCAATACAAGAATTAACTTTTGTGAGAAGGACTACAAATGAAAGCGCAAGGACCCACCTGAATAGTCTCTTGAGTATTGTAAAAACTTCACATGAAATGTACTCATTGTTACAAGAGCACTGATGGTCTATACGGCCTCGAAGCAATCCACACGTCGACCTTGTAAAAGAGGGTCCGTTATGTAATGATTTGTTGCAAAAGATAAACCAAATACTTTTATTCCTGATGTGACTATTAAACACACGTGTCAATATGGTACATACAGTCAGTTGATGTCGGCCACAAGTCATCATTAAAATCTTCTGTCAGGAACATTGTCTCCTTTTGTGATCCTCCATTGTTACAGCTCTCCCTTAAATTCTGTCTTCAGCAAAAGCTCAATTCTTAGGTTATCCTCTGCAAAGCGTGCTGGTGGTGTGGGAGACGCCATTTAAATGCGGCACACCTAATAGTCTTAGTTCGGCAGAATAATCCTGTGATTAGCAGCTGAACGTAGCTGTTGTGCAATGTGCTGGATGATAACACAATACAGGGTGTTCCAAAAGTCCCTATATCTCCTAACTATGAATAGTAGTAATATAAAAGTTGTGCCATTTTAAAGCTTAATATATAAAGGTTATTATTTTTTGTATTTCTTTTCAGACCTATCAATGGGGTTGACTAAACCAGAAAATGCTTTTTGTGTGCTTGAATTTGCAAAATGGAATCATAGACTGTTGTTTAATGTACATTTGGCAGAAAATTCAGGAAAGGAGTCACCAGAGAGAAAGTCCATAGTAAGATGGCATGAATAATTCACAACAGATGGGTGCTCACACCCAGTGGCCCCTGACTTTAGAAGATCTGATTCAAACTGCTTTCTAGCTGATCATAAAACGATCAGAATAGCCAGTAGGAGACTTCAGTGTCCTACAACAACTGTTTGGCGTGTAAAGGAGACGAGTGCACGTGACATCAAACAAGCTAGTTAGTCCAACAGTCTTATGACAATTATAAAACTCCAGTTCAGGCCACCCAGATCTCCAGATCCCTTGCCATGGGATTTCTTTTTATGGGGATTTGTGAAAGGATTGGTCTAGGTGTCTACTATTACAAGAGACGTGGATGAGCTAAAGGCACTATTAACAGAAGCTGTTCTCACCATTGAAAATGCAATGCTGGGAGGCCTTTGGCTAGAATTTGGCTTGATGTGTGTCGTGTGACCAATGGTGTTCACATTGGATATATTTGATTATCTCATGTAAAAATTGAGATTACGAGCTTTTTAATATCCTTATTAGTTTCTGAGATTCTCAATGTCAAAATGTACATAGATAGATAGATAGATAGATAGATAGATAGATAGATAGATACTTTATTCATCCCCGCAGGGAAATCCACATTTCCAGCAGCATCCCTTCGCTGAGAACAATACAATAATAAAGCAAAAGGAATACAATATACAATATACAAATACCCAATGTGACGTGCTAATACCCACTGTAGCGTGTTGTATAGAGTATTTAAATAGTGCTACATAAAATACACACTGCAATAAAAGTACGGTAATATCCAATGTAGGGGGTGTGGTTTAATGTGGGCCTTTACTCGCCCGGGTGGAGTTAAAGAGCCTCATGGCATGAGGAAGAAAAGATCTCTTCAGTCTGTCCGTGGTACAAGACAGTGACAGCAGTCTGTCGCTGAAGCTGCTCTTCTGTCTGGATATAATGCTCTGTAGTGGATGTGATGAATTGTCCATGAGACTTAAGACTTTTGAAACACCCTGTATATTAGGGTAGCCTGTGCCACATATTTTTGTATTGGTTTTATTAAGAAATTTGTTGTATATTAAAATTAATTGATGTATTTGTTTCCGTGCTGTGTTACAGTATGAGAAGGGGGCAATGATAAGTACATAGTTTATTCTGTTTTTACTATCGGATACCTGCAAAGAATTTGGCTAAGGTTTTTTTTATAATTTTGTCTAATATTATTGCGGACAATCGTTTGTTATTTTGGCTCACTGCTCATTTTCATTTACTTATTACACACTGTGGTTTGTGGTTTTGATTATTAAGCGCTATTTACATATGTGTCATGATTGGCCGATGATATTGCTCTTCTGTGATTAGCCTTAGGGCTGATCTGCTTTTTAACCTTGAAGATTCAATAAAAACAAAGAGGTCGAGTGGGGGCTCAGAAAGGGGTTGGAATTCCGTATCAGAAGGGTTTCCTTCCCTGTCTGTCTTGCAAGTTTGAAAGCCATTGATGTCTTCTCTTCTTATTTTCAGAGTCTACTAAAGTTTAAACTTAACAGATTTACACACGGTTTTGGAGAATTAAAGATACAACTATAGGTTAGACCCCTCAAGTTTTTTTTATCAACTCCTCTTTCAAAAATTTTAAATCCGCTTTATGTTGTTTATTTGACCTCAGAACTGTGCAGCAATGGATAAATGGACCAACATTCCGAGAGACACAGGATGTGACAAGTGTTGTTAGCAAGGGTGTTAAATTGGAAACACAACATGCAAGACATGACTTTAATTAGGGTGTAACAACTGTATCATTATACCAAAGTTAAGAACTTGGTTCACAGGACCGCAACTCACAAACAGCAAATGAGGAGACTGTAACTAGGTTTTATTAATTTCCCTATGTCCCATATTATATCTATCCATGAATAATGAAGGTTAAAAGACATTCCGGGCACCACGGCGGCGCAGTGGTTAGCGCGTGTGCGGCACAGTTCTGAGGCCGTGGGAACCTCCTGCATGGGTTCAAATCCAGCTCCCGGCCTTACTGTGCGGAGTTTGTATGTTCTCCCCGTGCTTGCGTGGGTTTCCTCCGGGCACTCCGGTTTCCTCCCACATTCCAAAGACATGCATTTCAGGTGAATTAGCTGGTCCAAATTGTCCCTAGGTGTGACTGAGCAAGTGAGTTGTCTGTCCCCGTGTGCCCTGCGATTGGCTGGCAACCAGTTCATGGTGTCCCCTGCCCACTGCCCGATGATTGCTGGGATGGGCTCCAGCACCCCCGCGACCCTACTGAGGATAAGCGGTGCAGCTGATGAGATGAGATGAAAAGACATTCCGATGTCTCACTGCGTGTTCTTCAGACTTTGAAAAAATAGAGCTGGAGAAAAGCAATGCAGTTGAGGACATTTATTACAAAGTTTCAAAAAAAGATAAAATCAGAGTGCACTCCAGACCAATTGATGGAGAAACATACTCCAACCAAAGGCAGGCAAGAATGTGTCAGCCACTCTCTTATTGTGAAAAAGTTGTACATGCAGCAGCATTACAGACGCTCAGAATTCAGTCTCACATTGCAAAGCGAAAAACAGTACAATATTAGTACTGCACATCGCTGAGTCTTGCATGATAAGACCATTGCTAATATGAAATAATTCTTCCGCAAGTAAATACTTTGCAAAAATATGTGGATAAATATGATGTGCATTTACAACAACTAAAATGATTAATCTGATTATCAAAGTAATGATGAGGTGATTAAATAATAAACTTAATATATCTGGAAAACTCATGTTAAAGTGATAACATACTCAGTGACCAATTTCAATAATTTAACAATATACAATAGGCATATATTTAATAGAAGGAAGCAATGCCTAGAGGTCATACAACTGTTACCATTCCAATTTCAAATTTTTAATCCAATAATTGCTTTTAAAGTTGGAAGTACAATCATAGGAAATATATTTATATTACTGTGAACAATTTGCAAATAACGATCCCTCTACTTTTGTTGCAGTTTTTCGGCAAAATTGTACACTCTTCTGATCATTGTTAAACGTGTCATTCCAGTGCAACATACTGGTAGATATTTATTTGATAAGAATTTAATATTTTTAAATTAAATTAATTTAAAGTAAATTTTAAGAGATTTTCGAATTCTGAGCATATATTTTTTCACAGAACAGGTGCCACAGTACTGTACACATAATATCACGCCGCGACACAATATAGTGCGTATTGTTCGATAATAGAACAAGTGAATGCTTGACTGCCAAATATATAACTTTGTGTAAAAAGTTAAAATCTATCCGTACCGAGAATATTGGGTATCAAATGATTTAAAGCTTTTTCTCTAAAAGTTAAGACACGTTGCTGACATCGCGTCGGCACCATCAGTGGACAATTTTCATTTAATTATTTATTTATTTTTAAACTCGCGCGCCTTCGCTGAGTGGCATTTGACTTAAAAACTACAACAAATTGGTGAGTTTAAAAAAATGCAATAAACTTCATGTTTTCATGGCAGAATAACGTTTGTAGTTGTGTATTCAAAACAACTAATTAAAAAATACTGCTATTATTGTAAATACAGTCGCATTACCTAACTAGCCAGCTAGCTAGCAGGCTAAACGCCAAATTAAGGCTGAGTTTTCCTACTTATGTAATTATCATTTTCAGTCAAATATGGCAAGAAGAAAAGCAAAAAGATTCAGTCGGCCGAATCCGTCCAGTTGTAGTCACAGTCAAGGAGCCATCACAACACGCAGTCGAATGAAGGACAGTGAAAACTTCTTCCTGAAACTTCCATTGGAAGTTTTTCATCTTATTCTGGACAACCTGTCTGGTAAGGTGCAGTTTTGTCTTATACTTGTCGAACTTGCATTAAGAGTGTAAAGTTTTTGTTCACACACACACACACACACACACACACACACACACACACACACACACACACACACACACACACACACACACACACACACACACACACACACACACACACACACACACACACACACACACACACACACACACACTAAAACAATCATCAAACATAAATCTACATTTATCTCTAAATGTAGAAAGACAGACTTTAGAAAATGACCAGTTTCAGAAAATTGATATCAAATAGTGTAGCAAAACTGAACAGAATTCAAAGCTACTCTAACTCAGGCTCGATTACTCACCCAAGCTACATGAAGTAACTAGAACAAGATCTAAATAAGCAAAAGATGAAAGACATACAACAAAAGGATGCAAGCTGTAACTGATCCTAAAACATGCCAGATAAACAATGCAGGATATGTTGTGGCAAGCGCCCCTCTTCTATGCAACAGCGTGTTGGGGAGGCAGCGTCAAGTAGAAGGATGCCTCTCGTCTCAATAAACTGGCGAGGAAAGCGAGCTCTGTTGTGGGCACAGAGCTGGACAGCCTGACAACAGTAGCTGAGAGACGGGCACTGGAAAAGCTGCGGTCAATCTTGGACAATCCATCGCATCCACTACACAGCATTATCTCCAGACAGAAGAGCAGTTTCAGCGACAGACTGCTGTCACTGTCTTGTACTACGGACAGACTGAAGAGATCTTTTCTTCCTCATGCCATGAGGCTCTCTACCCGGCAGAGTAAAGGCCCACATTAAACCACACACCATACATTGCATATTACCGAATTTTATTGCAATATGTATTCTGTGTAGCACTATTTAGATATTCTATATAACACGCTACATTGGGCATTTGCACGTCACACTGGGTATTTGTATATTGTATTCTTTTTGCTTTATTATTGTATTGTTCTCAGCTCAGGGATGCTGCTGGAAATGTGAATTTCCCTTCGGGGATGAACAAAATATCTATCTATCTATCTATCTATCTATGTTGGGACATTAACTTACCTAACAAAAAACAAGAAAGTAAGACAACGCAGGGTATGTGGAGACACTAACCCTAACTGGACAAAAATATGGAATAAAACCCTGGATATGTTGGATCACTAACTCTTCCTGTACAAAAACGTGAAAGGAAGACAACCCAGAACATGTTGGGGCACTAACTCGCTCTAACGAATGTGAAGGATGATGCAGGCCATATACCCAAATGAAGAGCTACCAAATACTAGGAATCTTCCGTCATTTACCACGCCCGTTTATAGCAGATTACCAAATACGCATTTTCAATGACAACTACAAATATGGGAATAAAATAAAATAAAATCAAACAACATTACTGTTTCTCCTCTATATGGTTCAGCATGAAACATTATGATAATATTTTCTCAAGTCATTTTTTTAATCTCTGAGCCATATGCACTAATAAAAAAAAGAATAGAATATAATTTACTTTAATTGTCATTCTTGTGCCCATGCACACAGAACGAAATGTTGATACATCTGACCCGCACAGTTAAACTGTAGCGAGACGATGTAGCCGCAGTCAAACCCAATTCCAGCAGAGTCAATTCCAACCCTTAATGCCGAGCGCCAAACAGGGAGGCAATGAGTACCAATGTTGTAAGTCTTAGGTATGACTCGGCCGAGGCTTGAACCAGTGACCTCCCAGTCTCAGAGCGGGGGCCTTACCCACAAGGCCACCGAGCTGGTACACAAGAGCCATAGGTTCCCGACCCCTGATCTACAGAAATGCATTAAGTGCTTCCATCACTATTTTTTACATTTGAATCCCTAAATCCATTGATTTTTACAAATATATCAGTTATAATCATACACATTTTTTATAAAAGCATTATTAATGGTCACTGCTTTGTTGTTTGCATTATTTCCAAGTGACTACATTGTCTAAGAAGCTCTTAAATGTAAAATAGCGCTCTTAAATACTACGAGGATTTTTTTCAAAATCTAAAAATTCTGAAAGATATTTTACATTGATAGAACAATACTAGAGGTGTCAGGATGATGGTTGGTTGGATCCCTTAACCACTAGGGTCATAGGGGCACCATTTCCTGTTTTGGGAAGGTACAGCCTGTTGGCACCCATTACTTTCAGGCCAACATGTTTCCACCCGGTCCTGAACAGGTGGGACCTTTCGCGTTTCAGGCAAATATGCTAAACACTGTACTACGGAAACACCATACAACAAAGAATTTACCAGACAAAAGGCATGATTGTGATAAGCAATCAGGGGAAACTTATCGACTGGGATGAAACAAAGTACAAAGAGAAGCAATAATGCGACAACGCAGTGGATGATGCGAGTGCCCTTACACTGTACTCCCAAGGACTTATTTTGACGTCTTTTTACGAGTAAAATTCCACCGGAAACACAAAAACACATAACATGACAGAGCAAAAACCACACAACATGAAAGATAGAAAGTGTATTGTGCAGAATGGATAAAACGATACAATTTACAAAAAAATATAAATCTGATCTCAGATTTGTGGTAGAAGGAATTATGTGTATACATAATCTTTTTGTGTTTTCCCTTTTTTTCAGTGCAGCAGTTGAGTGTGTTCTGCTTGATGTCGAAGCAGATGAACGGCTACTTGATGGACTATATCAGCACCCTGGCATGGAAGCGCAAAATGATGCACCACAATTTTCATAGCAGCGATTTTCCAGAATGGGTGTGTTTGGGTCAACATTTCAGAGACCTTGGTAAGCAATTGTGGAGATATAATGCTCAGTAAAATTTTGTCATATTAGGATTCTTGTTGAAATTGTTGGAAATTGTTGTATTAGGTATGTGGAACTAAGTTTTTGTCAGACAAAGAAATGAATTCAAAGTAAAACCGGTAGTTCCCTAAAACATGCTCCTACTGTAAATCTCAGACTATAAGCAGCAGCTTTTTCTCCAAACTTTTAACCCTGCGGCTTATGCAATGATGCAGCTAATTTATCCTTTTTTCTTTTAACGACCGCCAGGGGCGCCTAGGCACCAAAACTAAAAGCAAGACAGGTGGAATATATTTGTCGAGGAAGTTTAATCCTAACTTCACGCTTTGTGCAATATACCGTTTATTATTAAAATTCTTTCTGTGTACAGTCTTTCTTTGTAAATATCTCATGTCACAATGTGGGCACGTGCGGCTTATAGTCAGGTGCGTCTTATGTATGTACAAAGTTTGTTTCCTTTAAAAATGTACTTGGTGCAGCTATTAAGCAGAATTTTACGCTAGTTAAGAAATTAGAGGTCAAATGAAAATTTTGGTTCGTTTCAGGCTCCAGACACAAAATAGGATTTTAGAAAATGAATTATGTACAGAAAGGTATTAGGTAAATGTTGGTCTACAGAAAAAAACAAAACGTTTCTCAGATTCATCAAAGTACTCAAGCTTACTCAAAACCGCGATAAGACCATGAAATTACCATATTTAACAAAAACTTGACACTTTCGTCGTAATCAAGAACCAATTTATAATCAGTTAATAATCCGACAAAGCGGTAAAAGCTGAGCATGCTCTTATATATGCTCTCAAAATCTTTGATCCATCCATCACCATTTCAAACTCTCAATGATGTAACCTCACACACAGAACTTGACAATCCAAAACTTTAAATTGGAGCCACTTGACCGAAGCACTACAACAGAAACACTAAAATGAATTACCCCCCCAAAAATCATTTCAAAACCGTATTTCCCCCACTGTGGCGAACACCTCGAAAGATAATCTTTTGTGATGTACTCTCAGATAAGGTGCATGGAATTAAAACTACAGTTAGATCTAGGGTTTCATGAAATACATAAATACATTTAGATAAAATAATTTATTTTATAGAACATTAATTAACATTATGATATCTGACTACACCACTAAAAGTGATTTACATGTTTACCACAAGAGGGCACTTGAAGACCATGCTATATGTTTCTTAAAAGCATAACAGTTATGGTATGCAGTATGATTTAATATTAACTATGCATTTCCAATTTTATTCACCTTATTTTCTGGTACATAAGGCACAGTGGATTATAAGGCACACTTTTAAATTTCTGGCATATTTGGGGTTTTTAGGTGTGCCTTATAATCCAGAAAATACAGTAAATCAAATTTATTTTGAACTTACTTGTTTAACAAGGCAGATCTTATAGTTAAAAACTTGCATGTATACATCTGCTGATTTTAGGTATTTATTTTATTAAACACTTGCATAACAACGCAAAAAGGCATGTAAGTGCTTAAAAAATACTGTTGGACAACAAAGTGCAACAGAAATACAACTGTCGAGAGAATTAGAATACAAATTACAGGCAAGTTCATTCTAATTGAGTACTTTTAATAAAGTGTCTGTTTACGATAAAAATAAACTGCTTTTAGCTGCTGCCTGGAACAGTGTCCCCTTTTAAGGTACATATTTTGGTGCCTCTCTAGAAGATTTAGTTTTTTAAAAGTAATATTGCCTTTCAGGTCCGTCTTAAATTGTTATTCAAACCAAAACCCCAAATGCCATATTTTTTTTTAATTTTGCGAGTTAGTCCAATTAATTGTATTGCCGTTTCAGGTGTCTTGTTCAAACGGTGCACCATGTTACTACCTACAAGGGACAGGCTGAAATGTATCCTGCACAAGTTTTCTCAAGTAAGGAAAAAAAATAAAATAAAAAATATTCATAATATTTTTGAATTGAAATGTCTTTGCAGGTTCCTTGCTTCTTGCAGGAGACTTGCTCAGCACCAGATTGTGTTGGTTTATCTCGATATGGAGTTTTTCTGCAGGTGAACAGAACAGTGATGGATAGTAAATAGGCCTGAAACAAAATTGATAAAATGTTTTTTTCCTGTCAATTCTTTTCCAGGCCATTATTGCAGGGTGGGATGAGTTTGAATGCCAAAGAGTGTTCCACTACCTCTGTGAAGTCACTGATTTGCTGCATAAAATTGAGGTTATCACTACTAATGGACAACCTGGTATGGTCACAAAAATTGAATAATTTTGCTAATTCATGAATAACCTCATATTTTAAACTGCAAAGCATTTTTTTGCTGCTATAAAAGCCGCAATTTAATATGTGATTATGGTTGGCTACTCATTTCTAACTGTCTGTGCCTGTACCTCGTTTCCATGGCAGCATGTTGCAGAAAAGCAGAAAATCATCCATTGATTTCCTCTCTGTCTGCAGGCATGAAAGGCTATGAAGAGCTGGAGCTCCGCTACTTCTGCCGCAAGGTTTTGCTGGATTTGTCACCCAATCAGTCAGAGTGTCATTTCTGGCTCCTACAGCTCCTGAAGCCCTGGCCTTTGGTCAGTCGGGCACACCTACTATTAATTCTGTATGGGCCACACCTGTCTCAAGGTAAGGTAACTTTTATTCAGCCTGGCCTGAGGTATAAATCTTGACGAGCTTTTCACCTCCACGCAGGTCCCATCAGGTGGCAGGATCTCGTGGAACAACAACTGCCTAAGGAAGCTCTGTGGAATTTAGCCAGAGCCATCATCTTGCTCTTCAGCAGACCCGAAACGAAAGATTGGACCATGCAAACTTCGATAGCAGTCTTCGAGGAGCTCATCGGTGACCCCAACGATCCTTTATAATCACACCTAATACATGAACAAATCATGTCCTGATACATCAAACATTACTTTGCCACTCTTTTCTCCATTTTCAGTTATACCTCAGCCATGGCACATGGAGAATGTTGCTCGTCTCCTGGTGGTTTGCGGCAATAAATTTTGCTCCACTTTCTTGGGAAGCAGGGTTCAAACTGCACGAATTCAAGACACTGCCCGACTCATTGTCTACATAATTCTAGTAGGGGCCAGTTCCCATGCACTTCCTTCTAGTAACTTTTGCCAATTTACCCTGACATTCCTTTTATCTCATTTTTCTCTTTTTTAAAGTTTTTTTATCCTGGAGTGCCATGTCTAATCCTGTTGCTAACGATGTATGTTGTTATCAATGTCAGTAAAAAACCTCTTCTATTCTCATGTGTAAATACATGCTTTAAAAACATTTTATTCTTTGGGAAGACATGCAGTTGGTTGTATTCAAATGCTTCTCATAGCTACTGTACCTAGTAAGTATTATTCAATTTGCAAAATGACCACTAAGCTGGAGCCCTTAAGTAGGTCCTATTTTTTGTTTCCAAAAGTTTTCTTTTGGCCTTCTAAAATCAGTCAAATTGTCCGACATGGGACTCCCAATTTGGCTGGCACTTAATGAGTGAGAATGATTCATTTCTTATGGCATCCCTGGTGTGGTCTGTAAAATCCTGTAACACTGTATTAGTAACGAAACATCACTTTTACTGTCTCTAGATATGTTCCTATGAACATTTTTGGGCCATGCAATCTAATTACCTTTTTGATCAGATTCAACTTGATCCCATTTACTCTGACACTCATAATCAAGAGCCCACACTGATATCCAACATCAGATTATTTTAAAAAAAAAAACACATTCACCTTTGTTCATCCACAGCTAGCACTAACTTTTCAGATTTTGCTGAAATATAGTAGAGTAGAAAATTAATAGTACAAATTGACAAATTTCCAAACAAAAGTCTTCTGTGGCTACTAAAAATGGTGTTCTATCAGCGACCCTTAGTCCACTTTCAAACCCAAAGTATTGCTGAAAAGGGGCAATCCTATACAATCCAGAACAGGCATTAGTTTTTGTGTCAACTATAAGGTATTAAAAATGATATATTCGCAATGATTTTTTTTGTTTTTATGTTTCCCTTATACCCATTGTAGGTGTGTGAAAAGGATGGCTATGAAATGAACTGGGTGGTGCAGCTGGTACAGCATCTCCAAATTGTTTTCAGCTCTGATATCCTAAGGTTTACCTTCATCTGCCATTTGGAGAGCGCCATCTCAGACATTATTACTGAGTTTCTTTATTCGTTTGTAGACGGTAAGTTGACTCAACACACAAACGGCACCGATAAAATGTATTAATTCATTAACGTGTGTCCAGGAAACAGTCCTGTCAACAGAGACATTTACACGGGCATATGTCTTCTCATGGACGCCAGCGCACGTTTCCATGCACAATTTCTCCATGTGTTGCTTAAGTAGGAGGCAATGAAAAGTGAGTTTTCAAAACAAAAACATTGTGAGTAGGTTACAATTCAATGATTGGTATATTGCTGTATGTTATGTATTATTTAATATTTTTTACAGAAGATAATATTTATTAACACTGATATTTATGTTTTTATTTTCAGTCCTAATGAAGTTTGTTAATGCATTCCATACTGTATTTGTACCATTTGTTCATATTGCACTATTTCTAAAGTCAGTTTTGGCCACGCAAGTATGGTACGAATGTTTGAAAGTCAAAGTTGGATTATAATTAAACAATTTCTAACAAAAAAAAAATCCCAGTCGTTTTTTTCAATCATCAAAATCCAGGCTTTTATTGTCATTTGTCATCAAAGTAAAGAAAAAGGTTTATCGACACATACGTTGGTAGATATTTTAGGTATACAAATATAATTTGGTGTCAAAAGACTAATTATTTTGTACAAATAATGATACTGTAACATTACAAAATAGAAATTTGAAAAAACAAATCCTTTTCCCTGATGTATGCCTAAAACAATACAAAATTGGTTTAATTCATATAACATTGCTAACTGAAAACTTGTAAATCCAGCTGTCAATCACCCAATCACTTCGTCATTGTTTTGAAATGACCTAGTCAAAGGGGAAAAAACATTGTATGTTAGCTAAATATTCTAATTCAACGTGAAATGTAAACACACTCGCCCAAAAAAACTGCAGCATACCCAATACTACAGTATAGTGCTAGTGTACTTACTGTGCAATTTGGTCTGTGTGTGAGAGAAAAAGGCAATTGTAAATAAAAAAAAACTTATTCTTTAGTATGAAAAAACATAAAAATTCACAATTTACCTTGAAGCCAGTCCATCCCCTCCTGCAGGCCTTCCCCCTTGATAGCATTGCTAGCACTGGGGTCCCAAAATGAACAGGTTAGGATTTAATCACCTCATAGTGCCGCACGTTACCTTTCACAACTCAAACAAGTTAAACGTGAAAGTATTACCAGATGTGCCATGGTTTGTCTTTGATATTCTCCAGACACAACATCTGGGAGACCTTGACAGATGACATTGCATCCCTTAGATCCGTCTTGTTTGCGAAAAACAACACTGGCAGCTTTTTACTGAAGATATCTGAATGGTAAAACAAACAGTGTTTGAGTCAGCAAACGCATTGGCTAATATGAGTACATTTATAACATAGGATAAAGATAAGTCCAAAGGCCATCAGGGACAAAGTATTTACATTTTTTACCATTGGTTATCTTCATTTAGCTCCTGCATTTAAAATTAAACTAGCTTTGATAATTTGTTCCTAGAAGACGTGAAAGATAATATAAAATGATAATGACCAGAGATTAAAATGAATAATTTTGTATGATTATGGTTGTATAGTAAGGTATTTCAAAAAATCATACAAAATAAAATAAAAAAAAAACATATTTAAATGCCCCCACTTGTTCACATTTATGCCCACAAGATATTTTGGCTCTTGAGTACTACTGTTTGTCATTCTTAATTTATATTAAAAATGCAACAGGCTAACTTGCTTGACAGAGGTCCAGATTGGTGTAAGCCTAATATAATACAAAAGTCATCCTTTTTTTGACGTTTCTGCAATGTAAATTCCAACGCAATTTCAATGTACTGAAAATACAGTTATTGACAAGTACCTGAACATTTTTTGGTCAAAAGGTTTAGTTTTCCTTTTATTGAAAATAGTTAAATATATTACTATTAAAAATACCACCAGTTAAATTATCTACTTATGAATATATTTTTGCAGTAAAAGGAAAGTGCTGTTAATTTACTTTGATGCTGCTTTTAGGATGTATTTTAAAATGTCTTGAGTGGAGGCTTTTTTCAATACAGTTCACAAGACCAGATCAAAATGATTCGACCTTACCTTTGTGGTCAAGAAGAGTGTCAAGCTCTTCTTTGGCAACAACCATTCTGAATTTGTCACTGCTGTCTATGACAAAAATTATGGCGTGGCTTTCTCTGTGCACGGAACAAGGACAAAATCCATGTTATCACTGGTAATGATTGGGACAAATTCACAATGGTGCATGTATTTACGTACTTGTAATAGTGCTCCCATAGGTTTCTATATCTGCTTTGGCCCGACATGTCGAATACTGTGAAAGAAAGGCTGCTCGCGCAGAATAAGGGACAGAGGGAAAACAAGCACATTATAGAATCTTCCCGAAAGGGTAAGTGTTTTAAAAATGCCTTTGATTTCACCTTGAACTTGTGAACTTTTCAATGTTAAAGCCTATTGTTGGGACTATTTCTTGTCCATGCACCTGTACACCCACAGTTAGACAAAACAGACAAGTAATGATAGCATGTCAATATGGAAATTTAATATACCAACTATGAACGGCATTACCTGACTAGAATGCTTCCACTCATCTGAAAGGGGGCCTAAATAATTTGAACGCTGAAAAAAAGCAATGAATCAAACCACTTATGCCGCTGTTCCCTTATTTTAAAAATAAATCAGCACTTACATTAGACGGTTTCAGCTGGTTGATGATGGTGGTTTTTCCGCTGTTATCCAATCCCAAACATAAAACGTTGACTTCCTTCTTCCTTAGGCCGAGCCAACCCGATAGTTTATCCAGCAGCCCCATTAAAGCTTGTTAAATGTACCCCGCATCACCCCATTAATCACGTAATTGTAATTATTAAAAATACTGAAAAACCTCAGAAAATCACAACCTGAGGCAAACAAGTTGTGTTCCCTTTACTTGGAGTCAATTCTACAACATATTGAGATGCTGCCTGTGCATCCCAGCTTGCTGACGCTAATCTGATTAAGGCGTATTAAGATCTGCAAAACAACACCCGGTGACCTGATCATTGAGTGCACCTTTCTGTCCCTTTCTTCCTAATGAATATAATTCATTAAGGTAATTCAATGGTCTGTTTGACAACAACATCAACAACAATGACAAAAACTGAAACTGCTGCTCGTCAGTCTGGTCGAATTTGTGGTGATAAAATAAGGTAATGATTTCAATGGGTGCTACTGCTCCATCTTATTGCTGATTAGCTTGTGAAGAATTCATTTTGTTACTCCAATCATCAAAATGGCATTTGCAGTATATACAAAAAAGCACTTAAAGTGTTATATAGTTTAGTTTAGATGTGTAAAGATCGAACAATTGACATATACTTGATAAATTAACACAATGTTTTGAACATGTATAGTTTGGATCCTTTTTGTATTGGGGATCCTCTGATTCCTTCTAATTTTAGTTTGTCGACAGGAATAGAAATTTTCTTAACATTTTACTGTTTTCTATAATATAAGACAAATTATGTTTTTGCTGACATCGACAGAGCTGACTCGTAAATTCATAAAAACACATTCATAAAATGATTTAAATACTACCCAGCTCACGTGTATACAAAACGTGAAAATATAATTTCAATGGTCAAATAAACATGTAAGGTTTCTATCAGGTTTCATGAAAGATTTGGGTCTGATCATTTATACTTAGATGAAGAATGATGCACAGTTTAGCATATTTTCAAACACATTGTGGGCCAAGTTATTTTTAAGATAACGTTTACCATAGTCGGAATTCAAAATGTTACATTTTAGAAAACAGGCAACTCAATTAAGCACATTTATTTAATGCAATGATTCAACAATAGTCAGAAAATATAATCATTTTAAGACACTCGTTAAGTTCATTTTTTTTTCTCTTCCTCTTTAAGTTAAGCAATTAAAAGAACACGCAAACACACAAATCTTTTTTTAAAGATTTATTTTTGCAAATAAATATCCGCAGTAACCTGCCTCTTACAGTGTGCAAGATCTACAACATCTCTTTGAAAATTATAAAAAAATAAAATACAAGAATTGTAATCATCAGTATACTTGTACTTTGTACAAAAGAACGTTCTAACGTTGCTCAGCAGTAGAACATGCTTGACAAACAGCATCTGATATTCTCCATTGACTGTAATCTGGTTTATGAGCGTGAAAGTGCCTGTGATGTACAGTAGCTTATGTACACAGTACATTTGTGTGTGGGCAGCGACATTCTAATACCTGATGGCTGTAGCCGTTTTTTTTTCCCTTGATATGGTCTATAGCAGTGTTTTTCAACCTGTACACAGTAGTGTGCCGCTAGAGCTTGTCTAGTGTGCCGCAGGAAATTGCTAAAAGCTATCCTTGCAAAAAGCATGCCATTGTTAAAGATCATTGCATTTTTCCTGTGATCACCTAAATAACTAACATTCATACTTATCAGTAGGTGGCAGCAGAGTTCGGTCACTGTAGTCACTCGTTTATTGTGGTTCATTGGGACCAGAACGAACAGCGACATGCAAAAATCTGCTGGCCCCCACTTGCAGCAATAATCGATTGGGAATAATGGCTCATGGCCGCACAGGTGCTGTTCATTTTATGCTGAAAGAATAGAAAACAAATATCCACCAAATAAGACATTCTTTCTCTCTTAGTGGTCACTCTCAACTGTAGTTGACCTTGGGTAATTGATCATTTCATCATTTGGGTAATTGATTATTTAGTTCATTTTAGGTGGGCCACAATGGTAAGTTTTAGTAGCCCAAACTGGTCCCTTCTGAGTTCCGATCACAACGGTGCATTTTATCTTAGCTGGGCCAGAACGGCACATATCCTGAGAAAAGTGCCTTTTGCCAGTCCCTGCTCTCAGCAATATGGTATTGGAGATAATGGATCTTGGCCACATGGGTGCAGTTCATTTTAGGAGGAAATACAGTAGTTGCGAAAAAGTGCCACCAGGCAAAAGTTCACTCTGCTGGTCCCTGCTCGCAGCAATAGTCAATCGGTGATAATGGATCATGACTGCAGTTTACTTTTTGGTGGACAGAACAGCAAACAGCCGTCAGGCCCAACAAAAAACTATGTAATCTGTGACGATGGGTTGGGGAATATTTTTTAACCCATGATGCACTCAGGCGCATAGTAGCAAGGGATAACAGTACTGTATTTTTTCCCTTTTTGTTTTTTATACTTTTTTTATGTGTGTGTCTTACTGTCGGTCACCCCTCTTGAGGGATATGACCAAGGTAGATAGATAGATCTTTTTGTACTCCTGGTAATCATCTACTCACAAGGTAGTACAGGGAAATATAAGAACTTATAATCTTGCCGAAGATGTTTAAGATTGCAATACAATTCCACCAACAGATCATTTTTGCTAATTTTAAATATTTTTGTTCTAGAAGGGGTTTTGGGGTTTTTAAGGGTTATTGTTCTATCTTCGTTATTCATTATCCGTTATCGGTCAGTTCATAATACGCTACAAAGCCTAGGAGCCGGGACACTTACTCTCAGCCAAAAGGCCAAGCCAAGGTCCTAGCCCTAAAGCCTTGCTGCGATCATTGCGAATGCACCGTTTCCGGAGGTACTGCAATACCGGGCCGATGCGTGGAGTGGACAGAGCAAGCTCTTATTCCATCTCCGGATTGCAAAAATCAAAGATCATGGCTACATCAGCACCAATATATTGCTTCGCGCGCAGCCACGAGGACCGTTCCCGCAGGTACTGCAATTCCGGGCCGAAAAACAAGATACAAACACAGTAAACTTTGAAAATCAGGTTGAAAATCAATAAAATCCCAATTAATAATAACCTAGACCACCTCTTAAGGCATGGTAACCACAAATGGTAAGAAAGGTTTTATGCTTTTAATCCAGGCAACATGATAGTTTAAGCTTAAAAAACAAACTTTCCAGAAATTTTTGAATAAAAAAAAAGGTCTGAGCTGGCTTAAAAAGGTTGAGAAACACTGGTCTATAGCTCCATCTTGGTCCTTTTGTTTCCATGGAAACGGGTTGGCTAAAAGGAACCAACTGTAAGGCATACATATTACTGTCGCTAATAGAACAAGATGAATTTAGATGCAGCTGTAAATGTACGTGCTCCTTTGGCTAACTTACTCCCAATGTCCTTTTTACTGACGTCATATTTATCACCATTTGCTTACCGCTGTTTTCCAAAATGAAAATAAGTAATTTCAACCGAAAACATCCGACGTGACTACTGCAGATCCAAAAGTTTTCATTTCAGGCTACTTTATATGTACACTTTACTCCTACACTGCCACGAAATTCAACAATCCTTTACATGATCACAACGTAAGCATACAAGTGAGCGAGCAGAGCCAATCTGAAACGACTCATTTATCACGTGTGTGCAAAATAATGAATAAACGTAAAGTCCTCAAGAGCTTTAAAAAAATCCCTTATATTTAATATATGTATATATTTATATATATATTTAACTAAAAATAATACACTTTCTATCCGAGTTATGTGAACATTCGTATGTTAAGACAGTGGTGACTGTTTTTATCGGGCAACTCTTCAAACCCCAAAATGTTTGACATCTCATGAGCTCGATTCCTGTATTGTGAAGGCGGCTTATTATGAGAGGCCGTTTAAGTAAACCATACTTGCTCTCACATATAACATCATACTCACAACTATGCTATCATACAGACCCAGTCATAACCATGCAAAAACACTCTTTCACACTACTATACTCTCATACATTCTACTATATTCTCACACACTCACTTTGTGAGAGTATAGGAACAAATCACACTGTATATAAAGCCGCAGTGTTTGAAATGTAAGGAAAAAGTAGCAGCTTGTAGTCCAGAATTTACAGTATATTAAATCAATTTTAGGGTTGCGATGGACTACATACTACTACTACTATTATTCTCTCATACACACACTATATGTGAAACTACTGTTATACTTTCATACACACAGTATGTGAGATGGTTGTTGAGTATAGTAGAGTGTGGATGGCAGTGTAGTAATATGTCTGAAAGTCTAGTAGTGTGTATAAGAGTATATTAGTAAGTGTGAGAGACTGATCGTGTGTGCAAGAGAGTATAGTATTATGGCAGAGAGTGCAGTAGAGTGTGTAAGTGAGTAGCATATTTGTGAGAGAGTATAGTTGTGTGTATGAGACTATAGTATAATGCATAAGAGTATAGTAGTGTTTGAGCATGGGTATGGCTATGAGTATAGTTGTGCATGTGTGTGAGTATGATGTTACATGCGAAAAGCAAGTATGATTTGATTCTCAAACAGCCTCTCAGTATAGAAATATGTGCGAAAGAATATAGAAGTGTGTGTGTGTGTGAGAGAGTATATTAGTGTGTATGAGAGTATCGTAGTACGGTGAGAGAGTATATTAGTGTGGTATGACTGTGTCTGTATGAGAGTATAATTGTGCCTGTGTGGGAGTATAATGTCCAAAGTAAGAGCAAGTATGATTAAGTTTTCAAATGGCCTCTCATAGTTTATCAATCTCCACATGTACATCCGATAACTGGACTCCCATTGCACGATTCTGCTTGACTGCAAAATTATTACTGATTTGACATAAATAGCATTTTAAATAAGATTTTGATTCACAAGGGCTTTGACATATAAATCTGCACATATAAGATATAATGATAATAATTACTGATTAGTTGTCTATACACTTTTACATTCAAGAAATCTCCTTGGACTTTGCTGCTCACCACTTTCTTCAAGTATTAGTGTATCAGACTCCAAAGAGAGAGTAGAGTAATGCACATACCTTTTATGATAAATGATATAATATTACATTATTTTCTTCTGAGGGTAAAAACCTATTTTGCACACCAAGGAGCAGCTACATGAGCAAGAAAAAAATAATAATCCAAAAATTCGGTCTACAGGCTAAGACAGGGGTGGGCAAAATTTTGGAGTGGCGGGCCGCATTGGGTTAGAGAATTTGGCCAATTTTCTCATTTATGAATAAACACACATGCAGACATTTGCATGGAATATTTCTTTTTATTGTTGTTTTTAATAAGATTAGTCAGATCAAAATGTTGTACTTTGTTTATTTATTTATTTTTAAAGTTCGTTTTTTAAACACTCACAATTATAGCAAAACGATATATTTGGTCACCGTATTCTTGTAGCACTTATGAAGACATATTTTTGTTGTATTTCTGTAGGATTTTTGTAGTACTTCTAAAAAAATTTTGTAGTTTTGGCGTTGTATTTCGTAGTAAGATTTTTGTACTATTTCTGCAGTAGAATTTCTGTAGGATTTATTTGTATTCTTGTAGTAATTCTGAAGCATAATATTACTGTAATTGTATTTTTGTAGTAAAATATTAGGTCCCTGTCATTAAGCACTAAATTTTATGGTGTCGTAGTAATTTGTGGTATTTCTGTAGTATTATTTTTTTATAGTGGACACACAATGGGGACACAACTGGTACCAAAACCCCCTCATCTTTTATTATTAGACGAACTTCAGACAACATTACGGAATGGACGGGTGCCAACTTCGCTACGACCCAATAACAGGCCAGGAACAGTCAACAGTGGAGAAAGCTGTCTAGAGTTGTGTCCTCATTAGTGCCCCGACGACTCGAGCATTTAAGGGATCCGTAAACAGTGATTTAAATAGCCATTATATTTTGACCATTTTTTGTTTGGCCCGCGGGCCGTAGGTTGCTCACCCCTGGCTTAAGATAATCGACCACTGAAAATACGGCAGCTGTAACAAGGCATTACATTCCCCTAATTGACGCCCGGGTCGGACTGTGATGTCTATCCGGCGGTTTAAAAATAGTCCGTTCGAACCCAAAAGATTTTGTAAGGGGTGTGTCGTAGAAAAAGAGTCAGAGACTTCTATCCTGGGAGGCGTCTTGTTCAGCTGAATAGGATAGAAGTCAGGCACGGTCTGCTCATATTTTGCAGTTTTAGATTTCGAATGCCTTCCTCTCAGTGCGTGTATCCGTCCCAGGTTTGGTGGTAAGACCACTTCATACGTGGAAGCCTTTCTCTTGTTGGTGCAGTAGATGGAGGTGCAGACTCTGTATACTGCTAATGATCCTCCGCTGGTGGCCGATCAGATCCACCCCGATACGCCTCACGTCTCTTGAGGGAGGAAAGGGGTGCACGCAGGAAGGGAGACACAAAAGCGAATTGGGTTATAAATATAGAATGCAAATGATGTCGATAAAGAACAACATGTCTGGTAAGGATCGACTGATCGTGGTTTTTTATGACTGATACGGAAATTATTGTAATTATTTAGAGGAGGGAAATAACCAATATTTGAAGCGGATATTGATTTGCTGTAAAAGCTTTAAAATTGGCGTAAGACCTTTTGATAACGCCAAAAGAAGCAAAGAATATTTGTTAGAAATTCAAATGATACTTAAATAAACATAAAACCCTTTACAGTAAATAAACTACAATTTTAACACAATAAACATGACTAATCTTTCATTTAAACCAAAAATTGCATTGTTTTTTTAACAATAAATTAAAAGAATACAACCAACATGACTTAAAATCAAGGCAAAAATCAATATAAACTGAATTAAAGTGTGGGCACTTCTGTTTTAGAGCCAGATTGATGGACATATATTATGCCAACAGCTAATCACTCAGCCTTCCACTTTAGCATGTTTTTTATGCTTTTAATCACAAACACACATGCTTGGTTGCCAAACTAAAAGTTCATATCTCAGTCTCCACTCAAATGTGCTTCCCTAAAACAATTTACTTTACGCTATCTCCAAATCACTCACACACTTTTCTACCATGGACTCTATATACTCAAAAATCTCAAAATTGTTAGCGGACTTGATTCACAAGCATGTTGGGACTCAGAAGTTAGCAGAGTTATCACTGTTTATTCCGCTCTAATGTTATAGTTCCTGTTTCAGTGCCTCTGCCTCCGGTCCCTTATACAATCAGAAAACGCAGGGCAGGGCCGATCATTTAGGCTGCATCTGAGCCTAAATAATCGGCCCGTCGGATGAATGAAAATGTCTATGCCAATATCCATCTAAATTACAATTATCGGTGCCAATAATCTGGCCGATTTTTGGTTGACCTCTAATCTCTGGTGCTTACAAATGTACACTGTAAAAAGGCGCTTATTTTAAGTACCATAAATTCCGGAATACAAGCGGCTACATTTTTGCAACATTTTACTACATACTACTACTACTATTATTCTCTCATACACACAATATTGTGAAACTACTATTATACTTTCATACACACATTATATTGTATTGTATAGTAGGGTGTGGATGGGAGTGTAGTATTGTCTGAAAGACAATAGTAGTGTGTATAAGAGTATATTGGTATGTGTGAGACTATTAGTGTGTGTAAGAGCGTATAGTATTTTGTCAGAGAGTGCAGTATCAACTCTAAAGTTGGTGCAAAGTAAATTAACCGTCGCCTTTATGCCTACAAAAGGTAGTTCAAATATTGAATTTCGCTCCT
Organism: Urocampus carinirostris; assembly: GCF_059441175.1. NCBI lineage: Eukaryota > Metazoa > Chordata > Actinopteri > Syngnathiformes > Syngnathidae > Urocampus > Urocampus carinirostris. Next base: position 10,059,764 of record NC_142362.1, read on the forward strand.
TCCAAAGTTTCCCGTGCGCCATATCCTTTAGCAGTGCCGGATAAACCATTGTTTGTTTGTGTTGCTTTTTTTGTGGCAAACATTTTGCCCAGCAACAATAGACCAATAAAACAGGGTTCGTACAGGTGCTTCAAATCCTTGAAAATGCTAAAATTCTAATTTTGTGTTTTCAAGGACTGAATTTTAGGTGAAGTGATTGTAAATGCTTGAAATTGTTGCATTGTTACTCAAAAAGCCTGCTTGAAATGACGCGGACAGTGCTCTTTGGTGGCTCAGCTTTGCCATTGCATTTCTTCTTTCCTCATGATTAACAGCAGCTTGCATTACTTTGTCCTATGAAATGTCAACACCCCCTACAGGCCACACCCCAATGGGCAGATAAACGCTACACCTAAACAGGGCACTATGAAATGTGTATTAAAGCAAGGATTACGTATCAGTTATGGACATTTATAGTAGTGTTTCCAAGTGGTAAATTGTAATGGGAAGAACTTCCTACAACTGAAAATATAAGCTACATATTACATTTTTAGACAGCACCTTTATGGGGAAAGATTTGTCTCAAAAATAAATATATCCGCGATTTATTCAAGATTTAAAAATAAATTCTCTTGATAAATGCATACGCATGATTAAATATCACATATGTAAAATTACAGGTATATTTGTGGCTCTGCAAAACACATACTTTACATAATATTTCTTCTTTTAATGGTACTGGAGAAATTGGAAATTGACTTGAATTTAGCCATGAAAAAGTGTACAAACCCTGAGTAAAATGAATGAGGAGCTAACAGAGGTCCAATTAAGTTGTGTGAATTCTGTTGTTGTAAATGGAGTGTGCAGGGGAAAACGGCGCCAATGGTGCAAAGTATAATTAATTGGTAATAATTTTGGCGCTCAGTCAGGGGCACAGATGACAACAGCGAGCTTCCCTTTCGACCATTCATGCTATCCAAATAAAAAACATCACAGTGATGTCTGAAAACATTTGTGCAGCCTTCAAGAGGAGACATGAGTCAATGTTTTTGCCAACATTATTCTTTAAATAATACACAACAGGAGCAAAACTGGGTTTGGTGGTGCGGTATTCTATATTGACCATGTACACACATATTTAAACTTTTTACCCACAAGTCAAGTCCCAAATTAATACATCCAAATCTATAAAAATATGCTTCTATTCTCTTTGAATATCATCTGATTCATTGTCAGGTTGCTAGGGTTTCCTTAATTCCAATGACAACATCGCAAAACCCACATCATTTTTGCAATCTGGCACTATTCTCCACAGTACGGTTGCATTGGCGCTGTCTAGAAATATAGGGCTCACATTTTACACAACGCAAACCCAATTTGTGTTTTCTTTTTTAGCGCAGAAGTAACTTTGTGCTCGACTTTGTAATCACCAGCTTGAGTGGTCACATGATCCAAAGACACGTGATGTAAATAAATTCCCTACGCAGTTGGAGCCAGGTATGCGCCTGTCTTAAATAGATGTGTAGTTCATTTTGTAGCTTTTTTTAAACACAGCGGCTTAAAATCTAAAACCTCATTTATAAACGTGTGCGTAGGAAAGATCACTAAAGGTGGCGTATGGAGGTGCGTGCGAACAAAAACTTTCAGATTTAAAACACAGTGTTCAAGCACGTCTATGCCCGTTTCTCTTTATAAATCACAATCAACTCTAAAATTGGTGTATGTGAGGTAACCATCCCTTTATGCCTATAAAAGGCTGGTGCAACGCCTGAATAAATATTGAAATTTGGTCCCTCCAAAGTTTCCCGTGCACCACATCCTCTAGCAGTACCGGATAAGCCATTTTTTGTCTTCCGGTATTTTATCCAGGCATCTCTTAATCGACTAAAGAGCTACAGGTGGGGGGGAATAGCCTTATTGTAACCAACTTTAAAAACTCATGCGCAATGACCACGACATTGTTGTGATTTATTAAAACTTTTGAATACTAATAATTGAATAGTTTATTTATATGTTTTTGTGTGTGCTCTTTCAGACAGTCAATGTTGATTACACCTCTTGTTTTTTTTTTAATGGACCCTTCAAATGTGTAAGTAAAATTAAATTTTTTGGGCACAGACATCAGTTTAAGATACTTTTGTTTCTTCATCCATCTGCCGTTGGGTCGTAGTTTTCTGTTTCGCCCAATTTCTTGCGTACAGCAGGGCCAGAGCTCCCAAGAGAGTCCGCACATTATCCGGTCAATTTTGTTTTTTATAAATACCAAATGTTGCTTACAAATGGCGTACTCCTTCTTTTGTGGGCCTTTTAGAAATGATGCCCTTGGTGCGGCTTTTACAAAGACAAAATTGTGTTTATTTCTTAAATTTGAGCATGCAGCTTTTAATCAGGTGCACTCTGTAGTTCTGAGTTTACAGTAGTTGGGACTTGTTTACTCACTCGATACTCATCCTGACGACAGAATCCAACGTGTTGTAGCCCGCTGACATGAAGTTACTTTTATACTGACTCATTTTGATGGAGTCCAGCCAGTCGCCGATAGAGATGAACAGCGGGTAGTCCATTTCCTCCACGGGAGACTCCGGTAGACTGACATAATCAGAAACACAGTACGATGATCAGATGCTAGCGGTCTTTTTATCAGCGTCTTGGATTTGGAACGTAATTAATTTTCCAGCATGACAGAAAATTGCTCTGAGTAATAAATGGTCAGAATTCATTTTATCATCAGAGACCATCCACCAGGTATCCATTGCTATTCCTCAAGATAACATCTCAAATATATCAAGCTAATTTATGCACTCCAAGATAACTGTCTATTCAAATGGTCCCAATTTGTATGGCATGGATAACCAAGTAAAAAATTGGCATGCTACTTACCTATGAATGTCCTCCACTAATGGAAACAAGCTGCCTGGATTGCGGATGAGTTTATCCAAGAAGGAGACCACATCTGCAAATCTTGGCCGGTGACTTCTTTCTGTCTGCCAGCAATGCAGCATCAGTTGGTGGAGGGCAACGGGGCAGCCCATCGGTGCAGGAAGACGGTAGCCTTCCTCGATAGACAGAATCACCTGCAAGGAGACCAGTGAATATAATACTTCAATATTTTAAAATAAATGCAGCACAGTGTAAAATCTTACTTTCAACAAACATATAATGGCAATACATACGTTACGTTAAATAAAGACTGATTTCTCAACTTCTGTGACACAATTGATTGTAGTAATATTTGTTTGAAAAAAGACAATAACTATGACCACAATATTTTAGGAAGGTCGTCAATATGAAAGTTCACAAATTCACAATAACGTCAAAAAATTATATCGTTGTCTACATTTTGCTCAAGCAGACATACAATTATTTTTTGAAATACCATATTCATTCGTGTATAATGCAAGAATTCAAAGTCTGAGTGCACGGTAGTATATTTCTGTATTTGTGCTACGATTGATGGGTAAAACATATGTCGAACCACAATCACAAACCATTAGATGCAACAGGAATCAAACCCAGGCCACGGCGGCGAGAGGGTCAAATCCTAATTAACTTTATGAAAAACGAATATTGGAGAACTGAGGAAACAAAGTCGTTTTGAAAGTAATAAATAAACGCAAAAAAAAAAAAAACATTGACGGCAAAACACTTAGGGTATTTGATGATGAATTGGACGTTAAATATATACATTGAACAATTTTTATGTTGGTATTGTGTTTATAGTTTACGTGGTCAATAAATTATTTGAATCATGGCTGCACTTATTCAACAACGTTCGTCACTTACAATGCTTCGTTTGAACTTAGAAATTGTTTAACAAAATTTCACTCCGTTTTGTAATGAATACAAATTAAGGGTGCATGTTTTATATGAATAAATGTCAAATATTTTCTCTGGAATTTATCACAACAGCAAAATTGTCATTATTACTGATGCGAGGCATCTTTGCCAGCTCCTTTGGCGCCATTGATTGCCTCCCTGTCTCTTTATAAACCCCGTCTTTTAGTCACCGGTTGTCAGTCCGTCTGCCAACCTTAGTTCACGCTAGGCAAGCTTTCCGACCCTGACTCACTCCTGTTCTGGCCCCCGTCTGTTTCCCGGCTTCAACCCATTTTCTGATCTTGACCACGATTTTTGCTCTCCTGTCCCGCCTACTGACCTGTTTTTTCTGCTCTCGACACCGCCTTCGCTCGCCACGGAAATACCACTTCCGCGCCTGAGCAACCTCCTCCCCGCGACCAGCGATCTCCAGATCGTGTGTATAATCCTGTCCATTCTTCCCAATAAAACTAAGAGAAACGTACGCAAGTGGGTCCTGTCTTCATTCTGGTCCTGACACAAAATACTCAAATCTTTCCGTAGTTTACACAAACCCTTCATCAGTTTATAGCAAATTACGAATGACGGCTTTTCTATCAGAACTTCGAAAACTTGTGTTTAGAGGTACTCCTATAAAAGATGTACTCATATAATTAAAAGTGCAGTTCATTGTTTGATGGACTATTTTTCTCTTGTACTTAAATCTATTGGTGAGCCTGATCTGGCCTGCGGGCCGTAGTTCACCAATCACTGATCCAAACTGATGTCAAATTCCGTTTCTACCTTTTTAGTATTTTATAACTTTGGGATTCTGATCAGAAAGTAAGCAAAACTAAAATGGTAGAATACATGCTTCCTACGTGTTTTTGTGTATGGCCAAGATCACTTTTAATTTCACATTTGTCACATTTGTTTGTATGGGTGCCTGAAATCCTTGTAAATGCTTGAATTTTAAAGTTGTGTTTTCAAGGATTGAAAAGTACTTACATTTTGGGTGAGGTGCTATTCAATTATTGATTTTGTTGCCGTGTTTATCAACAAATCTTGCTTGGAAATAAAGCTGACACTTCTCTGGTGGCTTGGCTATGCCATTGAATTTATTCTTCCCCCTGGATCAATGTTAGCTGGCATTAGTTTGTATGGCATTGTGCTATTAAGTGTCATTTTCCACTATGGGTCGCGCACATGGAAACAGGTGCATGCTTCACTGAATCAGGGCACTATGAAATATGTTTTAGTGCAATTATGGACATTAATTATGGACCATGCAAAAAATGAACGTAGTGTTTCCCGGTAGTATATATTAATGGGAAGAACTGTCAGGACCAGAATGAAGACAGGACCCACTTGCATGCGTTTCTCTTAGTTTTATTAGGAAGAAGGGAAAGGGTAGTATACACCATCCGTAGATCGTTGATCATGGGGAGCAGGTTACTCAGACGCGGAAGTGGAATTTCCGTGGCGAGCGAAGGCAGTGTCGAGAGCGGGGAAAAACAGATTCATGGCCGGAGGGGGAGCAAAAACGTATCCAAGTTCAGAAAAAGGTTCGGAGCTGGGAATCAAACACGAATCAGGACAGGAGAGAGTCAGGGTCGAAAGGCTTGCCTAGCGTGTGCTTAGGTTCTCAGACGGTCTGACAACCGGTAACAGAAAGCCGGGTGTTCAAACAGTGGCAGGGAGCCAATCAGCGTCCGGAGCTGTTGGCGCCAAAGGAGCGGGCACAGGTGCCTCACATCAAGTAATCATGACAAGAACTTACTGCAACTGAAGATGTAAGCTACATATTACCGGCTTTTTTAACCAACTACTATATGGGGAGAGATTTTCTCGAAATAATAATAATAAATTTATCTACACATTACTCAAGATCTAAAAATCATATTTTTTGATAAATGCACACGCATGATTAAAACTCGCATACGTAAATCGCAAATATATTTGTGGCTCTGCAGAATACATGATTCGCACCTTTAAAACTTAAAAAGTGCTTGAATTTGGATGTGAAAAGGGTGGACAAACCATGAGATCTGTCTAAATTTGTACAAGTATAAAAACCTAAGTGTGTTCCTTTCACATTCGCTCGAGTGAGTAACGGATATCGCTCATGCTGCCCCCCGGATCAGCGGGTCAGTCGAGCACAGTGAAGCCGAAGCTTTAAACTTCCCCTGGACTGAATCAAAGTCCGACACATCTTTAACCTGTGCACTCTCTTTAGTTCGCCATAGACGCTCGGCGAATATTTCATGTTCCATTTTCGAACCCCGCCTTCCCTGAGTTGTCCCGACAATATCTAATGAGATAGAACTAATGGAACATTTTGGGGAGATTGCTCTCTTGACTGCAGGAAAAACATGATATGCTGCCAAGTGAAGTGTTAGCATATCTTGAACTGACTTTTTTTGTCCGTTACGGTTTGAACTCGCAAAGTCTCTGGTAAGCTGGAGGCTCACCTTGAAGGCAAGGATCGTGTAAGTCAGTATTTCTCAACACTGTCGGTCTAAAATGTTTAAAGGGTCAGTGTGTATTATTTGCTCACTTTATGTCGCTGTATTGTGCAGTGCAACCGAAAACCAGGGCTTAAAAGAACAAGGAAGAATACAAACTACGGAGACTCTGAAGTGAATTGATCACACCAATCAATGTTCCCTCTAATTTTTCACGGGTCTGAGCGTTCACACAAAGTCGGTGAGCAACGCTTGAAACAACAGTGAGCAACAGCAATCCCAAGTGTGGCAACTAAGTCATTATCAAACATGTCCAAAACTTGACATCATATTACATTTTGCTGAGTTTCCGGCAATGCAAAATTATTTTTCACTTTTGAATGAATTGACTAATGTACGATTGCATATGTTGCAGGGCCTACAAACGGCATTTTTTTTTACAATTGTTTCACAATATTTCCATTTCTTTTATTCCTGGTATCTTTTGTCGCATAATACTAACATTTTGGGGGGCTTGTTTCATCGGTTGCACGATATAGAACTGTATTTCATTACATTTTTAGTGGAAGTACAATGTTGGCAACAAGATTAACTTGATATAATAGGAAATTATTTGAATGCAACACAAACCTTTTCCTCTTTTTCCCTGTGTTTTTCTCCCTTTTAAAAAAAAAAAATCTTATTCCTAGCTGTTACTTTTTCTTTCTTTTTTGTTCTCTATTACCCTTTTCCCTTTATTTGCTTCTTTCTTTTCTTTTGGGTTTTTTTTCTGAATTTTCTCTGCTCTTTTTTTCTCTTTTTCTCCTTTTGTTTCATTTTTTTTCCAGCTTTTCACTACTTTTTCATTTTGGTATTTTTTTCTCTTTTGTTCACTGGAAGAAAGCTAAGTCACTGAACATTTGTATTATTTTTTTTTGCAGATATACAATGTTCCCATTTCCAGCAGCACACTAGACAATGTCTAAAAGCACACTAATATGCTCCGGCACACTGGTTGAAAAACACTTGTACCGTAATTTCCGATCTACAAGGAGCACTGGAAAACCTCAAATCGGCCAGAAATGTGAAAGTGCCTTGTAATCCGGTGCACTATATATATCCGACAATACGCTAGATAAAACTTGAAATGGATAGTTACAAATAAATGATACTGCATACTGTAACTGTTCTGCCTTTGAGAAACATATAGAGTGATTTTTGATTGTACTTTTGTGGTTAACATTTTAATTGTTGGTTGATAAAAGAAAACAAGAGAAGCGCTCAACTTAGCATAGCAGTATGAAATTTATTGTGATTACAAAATTGTCTACTCTTTTTTCAATTGTTGTCAAATTAAAATGCACACGGTAACTGTGCTGCCTTTGAGAATCATTAACAGTGGTCATTGAGTGCCCTCTTATTTTTATGATATAAAATATTTAAGTTGCAACCCTAACTTTTAGTTTAGTTTTAATTCCAAATTATAATAGACAATAAATTACGCTGGAAAACACCCATCAGACACATACAAACTAAAGTATCTAAAAGCATTTCAATTAATAAAGCCAAATTCATTTTAAACTACAATGCATTGTATTTATTTTATTGTTCTCTAGTTCTGCCATACTTAACATATTGTGCAGAAGTCTAGGGCAATAATTACAAAAGTTCACTACAGCCCCTTTTTATCCCCCAAAAACGTGCAGTTAGAACCACAGGGTAAGATATCAAGATCATACTAATATTTTATTCCTGCAGTCCAAATGATTAAAACTAGATGATTTAGTAAAATTTTTCACTGCACAACTGCTATTTAGGGTCAACAAAAACAGTGCCAGAAAACATCCATAAATTATTCATTCGGAAAGAGGGAAATTATAACTTAAGGGGCTGTAGTAAATTCATAATCCCAAAGGTGAGAACCACCAGGAAAAGTATGTGTGTGTCTGGAGTCAAGCTTTGGAACGGTTTGCAAGACGAGATCAAACGGTGTCCGACTATTCACTTGTTCAGGTTTAAATACAAAGAAACATTCCTGGCGGAATACAGAGATGAGGAGAGTGGGGTATGAGTGGTGCGGGAGATTGGGAAGAGTGCGTCTAGTTAACTTTGTGTTATTGTTGCTATTCTTATATCATGACTGTTATTATTAATATCATTACATTTGTTGTTATATAATTGGTGTATTTGCTGGGGAAGATGAAGGGGCAGGGAATATAAGCCTTTGCTTCTTACTAACCCTTTTCGAACATATGTAATATTTTGTTGTTGAGTTATTGTTTTTGTTCTGTTTTTATTTTGATTTTCGAATAAAGTTTTCATTTATTCATTCAATTCCATGTGCCTTATAATCCAGAAAGCCTTATACAGTGGAACCTCGTTTCTCGACCATGATCCGTTCCAGAACCCTGTTCGAAAACCGATTTTTTCGATCACCGAAATCATTTTTCCCATTAAAAATAATGTAAATCGTTTTAATCCGTTCCAACACCTTGAATGTTTACCTTGAGTGTTTAACGTAAACATAAAGCTAACCCAGGCTAATAGTACGTTCGCGTTATCGTAATCTTCCGTACGAAAGATTCCCCTAACATGAACGTGTCAAAATAAAAAAATCAGGTAGTATACAAGTCATTTAGCACCCGTGTCTCCACAACAAGTGGTGAGCGGTTCATTGGAAAGGGGGCTCCGTTCGAACACCCTCAATGTTGGGCTCCGTTCCAACACCTTGAATGTTTACCTTGAATGTTGAACATAAACTTAAAGCTAACCCAGGCTAATCGTACGTTCGCGTTATCGTAATCTTATGAATAGGATTTCTTACCTTTGTGGTGGTCAGCAGAAGGCGCTCGCACACCTCCTTCATATTTGGCTATTATTTCTTTCTTAAATGCAATAGTTATACGCACTGCTTTTCTTTTTTCACCTGTAGCAACTTTGCTGCTTGCACTTACTTTTTTCAGAGGCATAATAAGGGGCTAAAATACCCGTACGCTGCTCAGCATCGCACCCTAGCGTACGCACTCAAGCATTACCGGCGTTCGAAATCCGATTTTTAGACCGAACAGCGAAGCAAGAATTTCTCGAAATTTTTGGTCGGACACCGATTTGTTCGAACTGAGAGGCGTTCGAAAACCGAGGTTCCACTGTATATGAAAAATATATCCTAAATACAATATTTTTGGGCTGCGCCTTATAATCCAGTGTGCTTTATAGTGCGAAAAATACGGAAACTGAAAAACGAAAAAACACACTCACGTCCTGGTTGGACATCTCCCAATACGGCCGCTCCCCGTACGACATCACCTCCCACATGACGATGCCGTAACTCCACGCGTCGCTAGCCGAGGAGAATTTCCTGTACGAGATCGCTTCTGGAGCCGTCCATCGGATGGGGATCTTTCCTCCCTGCTTTCGCGATAAAACGACGCACATATAAATTCAACATATTCGTCTGAAAAGAGCCGGAAGCGCCCTCACCGTGGTCGTGTAGGCGGCCTCTGGGTCGTCCTCTAGGATTCGAGACAGGCCGAAATCGGACACTTTACACACCAAGTTCCCGTTGACTAAAGTGTTGCGAGCCGCCAAGTCTCGATGGACGTAGCCCATGTCCGACAGGTACATCATCCCTGAGGCGATACCGCGTAGCATGCCCACCAGCTGAATTACAGTGAAGTGACCGTCGTGTTGCTGACAAAAGAGGGCACAAGATAAATTCAACTAACAGTCTATAGAAAGGAAAAACAGACTGCCTCAGTATCCATTCTTGTTTTAAAGCAGTCATTGAAATAGGACTGCAACAACAAATCGAACCTGGATCGCAGTCGAAAGAGTGGCAAATTTTAACCAATTGACCACAGGGGATGTAGAGGACATGGGAAAAAGCTTCATATTTTATCTCATCATTGTTGAACACGTGGTGGTATGATCAAAATCATTTATTGACAAACTAGTAACACAATACTAAAATAAAATTTACAACGTATTTACTTAATGTCCTTCAAATTTCGATTCATCATCAGATACACCTAAGTTGCCCCCATCCCCCGGTGGAATTTTTTGGTAGTTTACATCTTTCAGGACTGTACCGTGAATAAAAATAGTGTGAAACTGAGATAAAACCGAATGCCTTTTCTGCTGTCTGACCTATCTGACTGTTTTGTTGACATTCCCTTTAGCGCGGCACGAAATTGTGAATATGCTTAATTGCTGTTAAGATTGTCGAGAAAAATTGTTCAAACCTCACATTGTTTATTTGATGTTGGTAGTATCAATAAAATTGTTCAAACCAAATAAACATCTACAGCCTCTACTGTAGCGCCTTATAATGTGGTGCGCCTTATGTATGGAAAACGTTTTAAAATATCATTCATTGAAGGTGCGCCTTATAACACGATGCGCCGTATAGTGCGTAAAATACGGTAATTTACATCCCTGGTGGTCTAGTTGTAATTTCACAGTGGATTTAGGTGTATTATTATTCTTGTTACTGTTATTATCACTAATGTTATTGTTGTTTCACTCAAGGCTAACACATCAACCTTCCTTTTAGTCATTATCTCCTCTTTCTTCCACTCAATCGCTTTACTTCCACATCCTCTCACATTTAGTGACCCTATAACTAGAGTTTGCAAGACTTTTCGGTCTCCGGCCCCCACCTGTATGATGCGGCAGGGGTAAACCAGTGAAAGCTGTTGGGCCCTGCTGTGGAACAAAAGAGTGTGTTGTGTCACCCTGACCCGAGTGACATGTCTGCTTTCTTGTGTCCCGTTTCATCAGGAGGGACAAAAGCATGACCAACTTAGGTGCCGAGGTGCCTAACTTGTTTGGGTGTTTGGGCATTTGGGTTGGCCATGGTCCAAAAATGTTTGTGGGGTTTTTTTTTTTGTGCTACTTTTCCCCTTTTTATTTTCTTTGTTATTGTATGTGTTTGTCTTGCTGTGTGTCACCCCTCGAGGGATATGACCAAGGTAGATAGATAGGTAGATAGGTGGGCCAGGCCACGAGACTATTGTCAGACAACACTGGTCCGTGGTACAGAAAAGATTGGATCACTGTTTTTTGTATTAGTGCTTGTGCCTGTTATCGACACTCGTATCGGATATTAAATATATCCAGCTAAAGACATTTCCACGTCTTTAAAGCAAACTTCTCAGATTGCACACTCAAAAAATGCTTCATGAAGCTTCATTTATCCAGCACAATGAAACACCTACCCTCAAAAATGAGTCCAACGATCCATTTTCCATATATTCCACCACAATCATCACAGGCCTACCTGCAAAATAAAAGAGCACATTAAAGATATACCTGCACTTGTGCAAAGATCCTAAATTGTGTCAAGAGGAAAAGAAAAATGTCCTTTTTCCCTCTCAGTAAACAACACAGCGTAAATTGCGTGGAGCAATGCTTATTAACTTGCTATTTAAAATCAAATGCCACCTCAAAATACGCAAACAGAAAATTAAAAATGTTGCTGCTTAGCTTATTTCCTGTTTTATTGCATTAAAAATTTGCAAAAAATAATTGGGAAGATCTCTCAAGAAAATTTAAAATATATTAAATGGTTATATTTATTCAGTGAAACATTTTAATTTTTTATCTAACTTCACAATTTGGGGTTTTTCTTATTCTAAAACGCAATATTTTTACATTGTATTATAAAGATTATAAATACAATTAGTATGTAACGTATCGCTGTGATGAGCGTTTACAGATACTGTCATGGTTGCCATGGCGCCCAATTGGGCCCGCCTGTGTGGCGCCAGCTGCGGCCTGTTGACAGATTGGCTCTATTTAAGCTCAGCGCTCTTCCTCTTCCTTTGTCAACCTGTCAACGAACCTCTGCCCCGCAAGACGTGGGTTTTGACTCGGTCCTGTTTCCTGTTGGCATTTCCTGTCCGGTATTGTTCCAGTTTATTTTTGTCCTGTTTAATATCGGTTTCCAGTTTCGTTTGTCTATATTTGTCCTGTTTATTTTTCTCTCCAGCTTTCATTCCCGTCCAGTTTGTCCTTTTTTATTTCGATATCCTTTGTCATTATCAATCCTGTCTGGCCCGTCCTGTGCGTTATCGATCCCATCTGTTCGATATTTACTCGGGCAATTGGTATCGATCTCGTCCGCCTTTGGCTTCATATAATTTCACGCCAGACTGCTGCCCAACGTGCATGACTCCCCATTTCCCGTAAAATTAAAGGCTTGTGTGAGAAACGTCACGCGTTTGGGTCCTGATCCTGTTCCGGTTCCTGACAGATACAGAGTGAGGCGCGCAGTTCTCTTGCTTCATGGTAAAGGGCAATAATTAGATCAAGAATTCTGATTTCAGCCCTAAAGAAAAAGGAGTTGCGTGAGTAAATGTCTTCATCTGATATATTTTTCCCACCCTTACCTTTGGAAATATACACTTTTTTCCTTGGATTACTTTCAACGGGACCTTGACTTTGCAGGTCTGCATCAAACCTTGAGTACCGGTATCATTTTCCGTTCAGTTTGCCGGCTGTGATTTTTAGACTGTGGACTTTAATGAAGGACATTTAGTTTCAATCGCGGGACTTGAAGTCAGGTTTGGGTTAATTTTGTGATTCATTTTTTTAATGTGGGCGCATGCGGCTTATATACAGGTGCAGCTTGTGTATGCACAAAATCTGTTTTCCTCCTAAAATGTGGTGGGTGCGGCTTATAATCAGGTGCGCTCTATAGTCCGGAATTTACGGTAGCTTTATTTATTTGTAAATCATGCTGTGCCTCACCCGACACGGACCTCATTGCACATCACTAAACCAAAGGTATTGAGAAAAGTTTTATTTATTGGAATATAAAGTTTTATTTATTTAAAGTCACCCTTAGAGTCTCTCATGAAGGAATAATAAGCAAAATCTGGACCATAAAGTTTCTGCAGTATAGTTTATGAGCCCTCCCAAAAAGACAAAAACAAATGCACCTGTTTTATCACAGTCTAGTGGTGTGTCACCTGTTATTTAACTGCAGGTATGCCTGTCAGTCACAGCACAATACTCGCCGTAATTAGTCTCCTAAGAACAACAACAACAGATGGCGCTAGCCAAAGATGGAGGACGTAAGACAGGCGCAAAAAGGAAGGTGTTTTAATGATAAACCTTGGCAGACGAAATGTGTTCCGGAGCATAAAATGTGCCCGTGTACCTGAGATAACCGGCAGCTCACAATTGTTATTTACATACGGGTTTTCAGTCTTAGCGAGCTATTCTCAGTCTTTGAAGAACGTGTTTGAATTCAAAACGATATATCTGATCATACCAGGGGTCTCCTACGTGGACCAGGTTGCACCCTATGAACACTTGAGTAGCTCACCAGTAATGGGTCATTGTGATTTTCCAGGAAATGTTATTTTTAACTGACATAATGCTTTTGTGGTTGACTAAGCCTAGTTTAACTCAACTTATAATAATGACAACCTGATAATAACACGGTAACAACCTAGTTATAACCTAAAAGTTGTCATTTTAGAAATGTAGCCCTCGGTGCCAACAGGTAACAAAAAGTTGCTCAGCTTCAAAAGGGTTGCCGACCCCTGTTTTATAGAGCTGTGGAAAATATATGGTTTTGAGTTATCATTTATTGATTTATTATTGTATAGGAAAGTGTATTTGTTTGTTTTAAACTGAGTCTTAGTTGCTTCTCAATTATTTTCTGTCACGCTCCCCCTTGGAAGAAGAAATCCTCTCGCACGCCCCCCAAAAAGTCTGTTTACTCATCCGGGTCGATTATTTTTTTTCCATGGGGTCATTTGAGGGTCTGCGCCACTCTACGTGTTATACCTAATGCTTATAGAGAAAAGAGCAAAGAGAGCACCCTAGTGTAGTGGAGGTGCAATTGCATTTGATTATGGAAAGTTAAAAAAAAAAAAAAAAAGGCTCAGAGGTCAGACGCGCGGGCACCCCATTTGGCGAAGCATGTCTCCACCCCCCTAGGGGGGCACGCCCCACTTTTTAAGAACCACTGGGTTAAACAATTTGGCCAGGAGTCGGGGCCTGTAAACCCATTAATTTATTCTCATGTAGGAAATCAAAAACATACAAACATCTACATGTAAGATTATTAGTGAGGTATTTCTGTCGTAGTATTATTGTATTAACCTAGTGGTATTTATGTAGTATTGCTGTAGTATTTCCTTTTTCTTTCTCTATTAAAGCAAAATGAGATTTTAGAATTTTAAGCACTTAATTTGATATTGTCAGGACCAGAACAAAAACAGGACCCAATTGTGTTACGTTTCTCACAAGTTTTATTGAAGGGAAGAGGAAGGACTGCGGGAAGCAAGTCGCTCTCGTATTTGGATTGTGATTCAGAACACGGAAGTGGATCTTCCGTAGCGAGCGATGGTGTCAGGGAAGGAAAAACGGCTCGGTAGCCGGGACTGGGTCGGAAACGAGTCGTAAGCCAGAACGGGAGAGTAGACGTAGTCGGGGACAAAAGAGGTCGTAAGCCGGAACGGGAGAGAAGACGTGGTCAGGATCAAAACGGGTCGTAGCCAGAGACAGACAGTAGCAAAAACGGGACAGGTGGGAGTCAGGGTCGAAAAAGGCTTGCCTAGTATACTCTGAGGTTCGTAGACGGATTGACAACAGGGGATTGACAGGACTGGGTTTAACTAGGGACAGGGAGCCAATCAGAGCCCGCAGCGGTTGGCGCCATATGAGCGGGCACAGGTGATTCACATCGGTAATCATGACAGATATTTAGTTTTGCAGTTTTTTTTTTGTAGTATTTTTGCAGTATTTCTTTAGTCTTATATTGCCCTATTGGTCCTGTTCTACAAAAGTGTAAGATCTTGATAGTTGAACGACGCTTGCTTAGAATGCGAGATGCCTCTGTGTAACAAAGTACATGCAAGTTCCATCAACTTTGCCTTTGTCTCCAAGTTCTTGACAGTACAAATACAAACTAAGAAAAATCATTTTTCTTACTTTTGGTTACGACGCCTTCGAGCCTGATGATGTTGGGGTGGTCGAACTGCCCCATGATGGAGGCCTCGCGCAGGAAGTCCCGCCTCTGACGATCCACGTAGCCGCCTTTCAGGGTCTTGATTGCCACGGCGATCTCTTTTTTGCCCGGCGTTCTCAGGCGGCCACTACATACCTCTCCAAATTCACCTGAGGAGAAAGCACCCACTAAAACTTTGAAGGTATGTCACTGTATTGTGAAGTCTAACCTAAAACAAGTGTTAAAAAGACTCAAAATGACTTGTTGGGAAAAACAGTATAAACTTTTAAGAATGTTATAGTTTAAATACCCTCATAATAAAACCTATAAACAAGCAGGGCACACAATATATATATATATATATATATATATATATATATATATATATATATCACATATATACTGTACAAATTCTGCAGCATCCCCTGTCATGCAGTGAGCTCTGTGTCTCGTGTAAAGAGGGAGGCATAGCTGAGGACATGATGAAACTGTTGTTCACACTGCAATTTCTGATGAGTATAAACATTAATTTCTTGTAATTTTTTTTTTCGCATTAGTTGTAAAACAATAAGAAAATATACTCTTGAATGCATATTTTGAAATCACTATATTTTAGAATTGACAAGTAAAATAAAATAAAAAAGGTTCCAACAAGTTAACTTACGGTACTTACATGGCATTTGGCAGATCATTTAGCTTATTTAAAGTGTAATTTATGTAATTTCATCTTGAAAATGATCTGATTTTGTGCAGAAATGGCGATTTGTTCAAACAATTTGCTGATTTGATTTTTAAGAAGAAAAAAAAATTATAATCAGCTCAATTATTTGCTCTTTACAGTATCAGATATTTAATCCCCATTTAGCCAATAGCTCAGCATTCAAATGCCATTAGCAAAACAATGGAATTATAGTAAGTGTTTGATATATTTTTTTCTGCTCATTTCAAAAATGTTTGTACACATTGTATTACATTTGAACACGTTGTATTACACATTTAGTATTATGGTGACAAAGAGGATTGTCTTGAAAGGTTCCCTGTAAAACAAACGAATTATTATCAAATTAACATTAGGGAATATGATGAAATATATTTTAATCCTACTTATGACCGAATAATAATAATTTATTCGTTTTTAATTCTCAAATGTCTGGTTGTCCAAACGAATTTGGGGAAAATTGCAAGAAGTTGTTTTAATGTAGTTGAAACCGCCAACAAGTACCGTTCATGGCCACCTGAGGGCAGTGTTGCAATTTACATTCAAGTCAATGGCAGTTAAAAAAAATGTGTCTTTCAAAAAACGACTTCTTTCGCACTTTTTAAGGTACGTGCAAAACAAATGCAAGGATAATTTGTACGTGTGTGTTATGAAGGTGTCTCCACCTCAGCCAAACGTTTACCTTGAATATGATTGCAATACCCCTTTATGAAGCGATAACAACCCTTACAAACACAACGCGACACCTATTTACTCACAGAAAGACTACGCAGCCAAAACAAATAGACTCAGAAACAGCTTTGTCCCCAAACCTGTCACAATACCAATTTCAATTTCACACTAAACTAAATTGCACCTATGTCATATCATATTTGCACTGTAAATAACCAATTATCTGTAAATAATCATATATAATTATAAGATCTGTCTTTTTAATTTATTTCACCATGCAAACATGGTTATATAGAGTACAAATTTGAAATAATAATAATAATAATGAAAAAGAATTAACAAGGTTCGTACGGGTGCTTGAAATCCGTGAAAATGCTTGAATTTTATTGTGTGTTTAAAGATTTAAAAGTGCCAAGATTTTGGGTGAATTACTCAAGGTTTGAAATTGTTGCAATATTTCTCAAGTCTGCTAAAAAATAACATAGACACTGCTCTTTGGTGGCTTCGCTTTGCTCTTGCATTTCTTCCCTTGTGATTAACGGCAGTTTTTATTAGTTTGTACAGTATTGTCCTATGAAGTTTCATGCCCCCCTAAGACAGGTGCATGCTACACTTTAACAGGACATTACAATATGTGTATTAGTGCAAGGATTACGTATCAATTATGGACATTTATGATGGACCATGCAAATAATCAAGGTAGTTTTTTCCCCAGTGGTAAATTGTAATGGGAAGAACTCCCAACACCTGAAAATGTAAGCAACATAATAACTGTAAATTTTACCCAACACCTCTATGAGGAGATATTTGTCTCAAAAACAAATATATTTGCCAATATCTCAAGAGCTTAAATTGATATGTCTTGATAAATGCATGCACAAGATCAAAAATCTCATATATAAATCACAGATATGTGTCTGGCTTTGCAAAATACAGTGGAACCTTGGTTTTCGAACGACTCACAGTTCGAACAAATCGGAGTCCGAACAAAAAAATCGAGAAATTCTTGCTTCATAATTCGAACAAAAATCGGAGTTCGAACGCGGGTACGACGCGTGAGTGCGTACGCGAGGGCGGGATGCTGAGCGGCGTACGGGTGATGAAAATACGTCGCAAAACCACGTTAAGTATTCCGCGATACAGCTATGGCTAACTGTAGTGCAGTGCTACCGTCCAGGGGTGGATGTTTCACATCACATTTTTTTTTACTCCTTTTAATTTTCTCAGGTGCAATTGCACCTCCACTACACTAGGGGACGTCCGAGATTAAACAAATGTGTAACAAATGGGCCGAGTTACAGAATTTCGTCAAATTCCACCACCCCGATGAAGCTGCAGCCACCAGAGTCATCAATGACTTTAACGACACTGTCATAAACCACTTCCGAAAAGTTCTAAAAAAAGGCAGAACAAGTGTCATTGGATAGATATTTTAAGAGAAAAGAACATCCTGTAGCCGAGTCATCCGTAGCAAAGAGATTTGAACATGTGAGCACCCCTCAGACAGAAAAGCTCCCCGAAGTTTTCATGGAAGGGGACTCTCCTTCAAAACAATAATTTTCCTTCCTCCTCCAACCCTCTCCGCCATCCACCTGCGCCTTTTGCTGACCACCACAAAGGTAAAAAATCCTATTCATAATTCTTTTCGTTATCCTTTTTTTTATTTTTACACGTTCATGTGAGCGTAATCTTTCGTACGGAAGATTACGATAACGCGAACGTACGATTAGCCTGTTGTTTATGTTATGTTATTTGTGTCTTATATGTAAACAAAGGTAAACATTCAGGGTGTTGGAACGGATTAAAACGATGTACATTATTTGTAATGGGAAAATGATTTCGGTGTTCGAACAAATCGCTTTTCGAACAGGGTTCTGGAACGGATTTTGGTTGAGAACCGAGGTCCCACTGTACATGATTCGCACCTATCTTTTTTTAAATGTAAGTTGGCTTTGAAAGTCTTTAAAAGGGCTTGAATTTGGCCATGAAAAAGGTGAATGAACCTTGTATAAAATACAGGGAAAAGGTGAAGGATATGTAAATGTGATACAAGAAGAAATCTGAAACACGTGAACACATACCAGCTCCAATCACTCTTTCAATCCTGATCCGAGATGGGTCGATCTCCTTAGTAAACTCGTGGATGGCTTGGGCGGGGTCCTCATAAGTATCGGGGTCCACGTACGTCTTAATCCCCGGGAAAGGAACTGCAACTTTAAGAACAAAAACTAGTAAAGTGGTGTCCTTCCCTTTAATACATTGATCAAGTCGAAGGGGTGAAATTAATTATACGGAGATGATCATCATTCAAAAAAATGTAATTAAACTCTTGAGCTCTTTTAATTAAAAACAGAAATTACACAACAGTGTGCGGGGGAAATAATCTCAACTGCAAATCTCTGCAGGAAAGCAAAAGCCAAATTGAGATCCGATGGAATCTCGACACATCTTGATTTTATTACACAACTTTGATAAAATGCTTTCGTGTGCACGCTGCGCAAGTGTCCTTGAGCAAGTCGCGAAATCTTCAGCAGAGGCAGGAGGGAGGCCAGACGCATGCTGGGCTTCACCTTGGGTGATCGATACAGTATCATATCAAAATAAAAACAAACCAAAAAAAAGCTATCTGTTGTCTCTGATGCATGAAACAACACGTGATAAGCCCCTGAAGAAGGAGACTGTCCACCTCTCAAAGTCACACGCTACTTTCTCCACTGGCCACTAAATTAAACTACGTTACAGTAATCCCTCGTTTTTCACGGAAGTTGCATTCCAAAAAAGCCCCGCAATAGTTAAAACCTGCTAAAGTCTAAATATTTTCGTATTAAGTACTTCATTACACAGGTTCTCAACTAGTCTGACTTTAGGACCCACCATTCCACCTAAAAGACAAGCTGGGACCCAGATCAAGAAACAATTTCCACTTCTCAAATGTATTCAATGAAATGATTGAGCACTTTAAAGCAAAGAAAGTAGAATCTATTCACTTTATATATATATATATATACATATATATATAGATAGATATAGATATTAGTCGCACATGAGCCTACATCGCTTATAAGAGACCCCCTAAAATGCTTTAAACGAACTACAAACTAAAATAAATTGAAAATTTTAATGAAGCAGGTGCCTGAATATTGAAAATTATTTTATTATACAGTTCATAAAGATTAATATACAGGTAAAAAGCCAAAAGTATAACATTTTTAAATTATTTACTTCCTCGAGTGCTTCAATGGCAGACATTCATACACCATTTTCTTATTTAGCCAGCGATTCCTTCTTTGACTCGAAGTTTGTTGTCACGGCTCTTCCTTCCCCTTATCACTAACTTTTTTGGGGCAGAAAACGGAAATGAAACTGACAAAATCAAGAGAAAATGAGACATAGTCCCTCTCAAACGACTAAATGGGTAAAATAGATCAAGCAAAGCATTGTCACCATCTACTGTTAATAAGATTAAATGACCCCTTTACATTAGCATTATTTTGCAAAAGTAATCTGAAACCGAAACTGAAAACAGGTTCGCGACCCACTTTTGGGTCCCGACCCACCAGTTGAGTAAAACTGCTCCATTATACATTGAAACCAAAGAACAAACCCTATTTACAGACTAAAGCATTCTTTTTTAACAAATAAAAATACTTTACTTTCTTTTTTTTCAAATTTTTACGAATAACTTCGAAAAATTGTCGAAACATGCTTTTAAAACTAGTTGTTTTGTGATTTTGCACTATTGACTCCAAAAAGGGTTGGTGTTACTGTTACAATGGCGCCCAATTGGCCCCGCCCGTGTGGTGCCAGCTGCGGCTCGTTGACAGATTGGCTTTCTGTTATTTAAGCTCAGTGCGCTCTCTCTTCCTTTGTCAGCCCGTCGAAGAACCTCTGCCCCGCAAGACGTAGGTTCTGACTCGGTCCCGTTTCCTGTTGGTATTTTCTGTGCGGTATTGTTCCCATTTATTTTGTCCTGTTAAATATCGGTTTCCAGTTTTGTTCCCGTCTATTTTTGTCCTGTTTATTATTCTCTCCAGTTTTCGTTCCCGTCTAGTTTGTCCTGTTAAATTTCAATATCCTGTTTTGATATCAATCCTGTCTGTCCCGTCCTGTCCGGTATCGACCCTATCTGTCCGATATCTGCTCGGGCAATTGGTATCGATCTCGTCGGCCTCTGGCTTCCTATCATTCCACGCCAGACTGCTACCTAACGTGCATGACTCGCCATTTCCCGTGAAATAGAAGGCTAGTGTGAGAAACGTCACACATTTGGGTCCTAAACCTGTTTTTGACATTTCATGCATTTTGTATGTGTTTAATAGTTGCTTGCCACACTTGTTGATTGAGAAATATTTCAAACAAATAGAGTATAAAATCAAGCTGTAAAGAGGCATTTAATATGTGTACACAAGTGCACTAACATGCTTTAAAAAGAGTAATTACATTTCTGTATGATAGACTAAAAAAAACGGTAAAAAAAATCTTTCTAAGAATGATCCTTTTTCCTTTCTCAGTTTTATACCTTTTTCAAATCAATAAACCTGTGGACCAACATCGTAGTCTTCAGAATTTTGATGAGACAAAAGGAGTTTTGTGTACTGCTAAAGTATATTCGTGGACTTCATGTAGGTTTTAGATCAGGAGATGGTGTAATAATAGTCTATAATAGTAGTCTGTGGTTTGCAATAATCTGTGCAGCCCTTTGAGACTCTGTGATTAAGAGTTATACAAATAAACTTAAAAAAATCTCTCAATACGGATCTTCTGCCAACATCTGAGAGCGAAACTCAGCTAGAGGCCGTCACACTTGATGTTAATTGTGCAAAGCTTCAAGATAATTCAACCACGTTCACCGAGAGTGGCACAGTAAAAGGACAGCTTCAGCGCTAAAAATAACGCAAATTCAGCTGAAAATAGAAAAAGGATAAAGAAGAGAACTCACGATGCACTTGGTCTTATACCTCAAGTTTTTTAAAACAGTCAAATGCCTCTTCAACTGGAGTTGCTGCTGCCATGGCTTGCCAGAAAGCAGAGGCAGTCACAGCACGTTCTTCATTCGCAAAGAGGGAAATGGCCTTCCAACTTGAAAACGCACAAATAGAATCAACGATGAACATGTTATCATTACAAAAGGAAACAGCTGCAGCTGAGGCTGAAGCAAAGGTCTTGGTGGCAGCTGCTGATGATAGCAATCAATGTCGCTCCGAGCCTCGCTCTCAAGCGCTTGCTGCTCCTCTTGACCCTACGGAGCGCCCCCAAAAATGTCGTGCCGAAAAAGCCAAAGAGGAAAATGGATTACATTTTGCACTACATGCCTTTAAAGAGGAAAATAAAGGGCTTCCTTTTGAGCAAAACCAAATCACTGCTAACCCTTCCTCAGCAACTGCAAACCAAAATGAAATGGTTCCGCAGCTACAGCCTACTCAAGATGATCATGATTACCCCACAGGAGCAAGCAAGATAGAAATCGCATGCACGGACAAAATCAGAATCTTCCATCTTGCTCTCCTCCGAATCACACACCTCGCCCTGCCATTCAGGATCAGGAGAAGCAGATATTTGGCTCAATGAGAGCTAGTCACCATAGGCTTGATCCTCCTATTCAACAACCAACCATACACCTACAAATCATGAAAATACAGTCAGAGGTCTGAATTTGTCTCCCAGCTAAGAAATGAACTTGTTGGTCAAGCGGCTAAGGAAATGGTCCACTCGACAATACTCTAAACCAGGGGTCGGCAACCTATGACATGTGTGCCAGCAGTGGCACGCGAGGGCTTAACCAGTGGCACGCGAGCGCAAGGCAAAATAATAATGATGATCTTTTAAAAATGCATATTTTTACCTGAAATTTAGACATTTTCAGTTGCACGCCGTGTTATTTAGAAGCTTTACGAGTGCGCCCCTCCTCCTTTTCTACGTGTGTCAGTGTGTGTTTGCGCGGCGCCTCGCATTGGAGAGATCCGTGTATTAACCCAGCCAACGAAACACACTCGTGCGACAAATGAACGAATCATGATGGCTCCTCGAGCGAAAACATCTCGTTCTTTCCAGCCAGCGTGGACAGACGAACAAGGCTTTGTGCAAAAAAATAACCGTGCTGTTTGTGCATTATGCTTCGAGAGCGTTGTACCTCGCACAGCAAGTGTTAAACGTCATTATGAGACGAAACATGGACATGAATTCAAGGATGAGTCTGACAAGGCTGAGACATAAAAACACGCTCTGTCCAGTTACGGCAAACAAACACCGACGCTGAGAACCTTTGTCACTGCTAAAAACACCACCACCGAAGCAAGCTATCACATTGCTCACTGCATCGCAAAGCACAGAAAACCATTTACTGATGGCGAATATTTTAAAGAAGTGTGTGTGTGTGTGTGTGTGTGTGTTCGCGCGCGTGCCTTCTGCTTTGCTGCTGTTATTTCAAGTTTTGATATTTTCTGCAACATGTTATCATTGATGAATGGTATGGTAGTTGTCCATAACACTCGTTTTTTGATTGTAGTTCATTGTTAATGAAGAATGGTTGATTCGGGTTAATTCTTTCGGCAAAAAGTTGAAGTCATGGATGGCTTCAGGCCTTTCCACTTGTTATTCACATTCCTTTTTTAGTTGATTGATGAACAAGAATAGTGGAAGAAAATTTGGTCAGGAATACTATTAAAATGTATATCCATGTTGTATATTTGGACTGGTGTAAAATGACAGTTCTGTTGGATAATAAAAAAAATGTTGTGCGAGTCATTAATCTTGGTGTGGCACACTGATATCCAAGGACATTTGAGTGGCATTCCACACCAAAAAAGTTGCTGACCCCTGCTCTAAACGCATTAGGGCGGTCTGTTAACTTTCCACATAAAGGACTCTAAATGATACATTCCAAAAAACAAACAAAAGTACAGTACTCCACTTTATAAATCTTCATACAAATAACTTCTGTACCGTCAATTATGATTTAAAAAAAAAATCTTGCCTCTATATTGTACTAGTGATTCCAAACAGGGTTGAAAATGATTTTAGACCACTAACCAATTTTATTCTTCAGGTGATATTTTGTTGCCATCATGTGGAGATTATTGGAAAATAAAAAAAATGTGGCGTAAAAACACTTAAACGTGCCGAGAAGTGCTACTTTTTCAGTTATAGAAAGCATTTTCTTCTGCCTTTTGGTTCTTTTGTGGGTCTAGCATATTTTGTTGAGATGATGGCTTTTGGAGATACTTGAAATTGAAAAAGATGTGTGCAGACAAGGGGCAAGGTGACTGTTGGGCCAATTTGAATGCAGAAAACAATAAATATTGAGAAACCGCGGAAAGGGCTATACAGCGAGGGATTACTTTACACTGTTTATTTTTTTTTAACCAGTAAACATCCATTAAAATGTATTCAAGTACCCCCATTTAAGGAACTCTGAACCAATTGAAAAGCTTTTCATCTTGTTTTTGTCTTCTGCATGCCTAAATTAATGCTTGATTTTGCATGAATCAGTTTTAATTCTTGTGTGCATCAGGGCTCGAATGCAGCTTAAAAAGCAGCTTCTCCCAACAGATAACTTTAACAATGAACACATTTCCATTTAAGTCATTTAACCTTCTGATTTTTCATTGACGTGAATTTCCTTGACCTCTTGTCTTTCTACCTAATGAAACCGCCAAAAAGTGTATTGCCTTTCCTACTTCAATAACATCTCAGTCCACCTGAAAACTTTCAATTATTTCTATACCCCCTCCCCTTTTTTTCCTGTATAATCATCATCCCGTCTACTCCCATTTCAATTATAATCCATTATAGTCCTCCTTTGCAATTCCACAATTTTCAATCTGTGTGATCAAGATCATCAGGTGAATTCACAATATCCCTATCTGATAAATTTCCTGCATACAGATAAATAATATGTGTTCACATCGACCAAAAACTCGCAGTATAAACTGAATTCTGGTGTTCTCCAAATTTAAACTGAGAAATGAGATACTAATGAGAAATTGATAAATAACATTTGTGGCGGTGTTTGTTTACCGTGTCCGTTCTGATAATCAGTCCTCCTCTTATCCTCGGAGGTCATCTTGGCCTTGATGTACCACTGGCACCTGCAAAAAAACAAAACACACACAAACACATTTCATAAAGTCCGGATTCCAATTTAGCATTTTGCTAACACTGTAAGATTCCAGATGATAAACAGTCGGATACCTTCACAGCAAGCGACTCCGTTGAGATCCTTTGCTGTTAATAATGTTTAAATAGCGGTGGACCAAGAAACAAGATGAATGTTTGAGACTTCCCAAAAAGTGAGTACAGGTAACGTCCGATTCAAGACCAGGATCAGTTCATGAGAAACTGGTGGCAATCAATTATAAGTGGTAGAATGCTGTGCCGGCTGGATGGCAAAATTGACATACAGTACGTGTTGCTGGGCTGCTGTGTAGCAGTACAAGACATAGACTTCAAAAAGGTAAACAAAGAGCGTCTGCTGGAAAAAGCAGGTTGAGTAGGTTCTTATTCTGACCTGTGCCCCAATTCAGTGCTTTTGCAATTGTGTCCAAGCACTATTTTGGCCGCAATACATTATCCCCAGTCAACAATCTTCACTGCTAAGAAGAACAGC
This sequence comes from Urocampus carinirostris, assembly GCF_059441175.1. Taxonomy (NCBI): domain Eukaryota; kingdom Metazoa; phylum Chordata; class Actinopteri; order Syngnathiformes; family Syngnathidae; genus Urocampus; species Urocampus carinirostris. The sequence goes on from NC_142362.1 coordinate 10,084,939, forward strand.
ATCCATGCAACCACGATCCACTATCCCCAATTCTATAATGCAGTGAGCAGAGGCCACCAGAGCGCCTTATTGACACTGCTGGTGGCATTTTTTTTTTGCCTTTCTGTCCACCAAAAAGTAAACTGGACTTGAGCGGCTACAATCCATTGTCTCTAATCCCATATCAGTGCAAGCGTGGAGCAGCAGAAATGTATTTGTTTGGGGACATGTTGTTCTGGCCCATATGAAATTAGATGCACCTTAGTGACCACAATCCATAATCCCAGGTCAACCATTGCTGAATGTAGAGGCTCGCAGAGGGAGGAGGGGATCGTTTTGCTGCACCATGCCAATATGGCCTGCCTAAAATAAACAGCACTTTTCTGTCCACAAGCCTTTATCCCCCATCGACTTATGCACCCGTGTTTCATTATCCCAAATCCCATATTGCTCAAATCGAATGAAATTTATCTGTAAAGTACTTTTCAGGCAAAATTGCCTTTCAAAGTGTTCTATTAAAAACATTTAGTGTACAATAAGAAAATTAAATCCCCTCCTTTATCCCCGCCCAACAACCGAAAACACGTAATACAGACACACACGGTTCAAATTCAATAAAAACAAAATAAACATTAATAGAAATAAAATGTGACAAGGCACAGACTAGGGTGTCGTCAGGGTATCTATGGAAATTGATGCAGTGTCACCTGTAGGCATCCCCCAGGGGAAGCATGGGCAGATTAAAAAGAACCGGGCCTAAAATTGAACCTTGGGAAACCCCACTTCTTAGGTTCTGGAGGAACATGCATCCATACCTACTAAGAAATGTCAGTCTGTGCGATAGGAACAAAACCTTTTGCGAAACCGTGCAAGAGATGCCCACCAGGTATCAGAGTCTAAATATAAATATGTGGTGATCTACTGTGTCAAATGCAGCACTTTGATCCAGTATCTCCAGAACAGTAGGTTTATTTAAGTCTATGTTATATCTAATATCATTTAAAACATTTAAAAGGGCAGTCTTGTTGCGAGTGCAAAATCAACAGGATACATTTTCGTTGGGAGGTGTGTCATCCTGGCTCGTTTAAAATGAAATAAGTTTTTTAGCCATGATCTGTTATCCCTTTTCGACTATTTCTGAAAGCAGGTGGCGGCAGAGCACATTTTGTTCTGGTTCAGGCTGTTGAAGCGTGCTATTGCAGCCAGCCTTAAAATAAACTGCAATGTTTTGGCCTTTATCCATTATCCCCAGTTGACTGTTTCTAAAAGCGCTACAAATGTTTGTAATTTGTGGTGGCATTCATTTTCTTGTTCTTTCTGTATAAAAATAACAGCAACCTTGATGCTGCAATCCATTATCACAGGTTGACTATTGCTGCAAGCAGGGGCGGGCAGAGTGTAAGTTAAAAATGGAGAGGAGAGCTGCTTTGTAGATTTTTGCATACTGCTGGGATTCCTGGTCCCCATTAAACACAGTAAATGAGGGATTACAGTATTTTCTATGAAAACACAGTGCTGAATAAAGCGCTGTTCTGTCTTGTGAGTGTGCCGGTGCAAATTTTACACAATCCGGGTGACCAGATTAAAAGCGGTGTCAGCCACAGGTTGACAGCATGCGCTTTGATGGAGTTAAGTCCGTGAGGTTCTGAACACCGATGGACAGCACCGATAAGGTGGCAGGTGACACATACAGGAAGCAGAAGGAAATTTGCAAAGCCATTGTTGAACTCTGTTGATGGGGTCAAGTCCTTCATTAAAGAAACGGCGGCGTTCGCTGTTATCACCGCTGTCCAGTCCTCGCCTGTGATCCCGTTCATCCGCCAATCTTTCATTTCCGGGGCCGATGCTGACCAGAATCCTTGTTATGAAGAGAGACTTTCTGCAGGGCGCGCTGGCATTTGCATAAGGGTTCAAAAACAGGAACTTCAATTAAAGCACTTTGCCCAGAGTGCTAATCAAAGTGTAACAGGAACTCCAAGCACTTCTCTCTCGCTTCTGCGTCACTAACAGTTGCGTCGCCATAGCAAAGGTCGCTAAGACTTCAAGGGAAAAAAGGAACTAGGGGGGATTCAAGGACAAAAAGGTTCATGGAATAAAGTCACATTTCAGAAAGCTTTTACACTGGCAGATCATTCTAAAGGTTTTTTTTTTATAAAACAAAACAAAAAAGCATGTATGCATGCTCAGGTCGACAGAAGAGTGGATTTGGCTGCTTGGAGAGGTCGATGCTAGGGAGCTGCGCTACCCAATTTGGCGACCAGTGAGTGTTAGAGATGCCACAAAAGCAGATTTTATAATTTTTTTGGGGGTGCCTTGAGATGAAACTAAAGACACTCGGAGAGGCCTAAGGTACAACATTTTTACGAAACTAGGTTCAGCCATTTTTGAGCCTATAGGCCATATACAAACACACACACACAGATCGGAATTTATAAAGTAGTTTTTCACGGTTTCAATATTTGACGGATTTGCATCCTGGATTGTGTTCTGCATTATTATTTGACGGTAGTAATTTATTGTTTCTGTGTATAATAAAGTGGTTATTTGTCAAATATGTGTAAAAAAATAAAATAAAGGTTTTTACTTTGTGGTTTTCGCCTATCTCGGATTCGTCATAATTTTACAATGAAAAAAGTTTGAAATAAATTCTAAATTAAGATGCTAAAATTACCTGCCAAAGGAACATCATTTTACTCAGGGTGATGACAATTGTACTGATTTTAGCACATTTTTTCCTCAATTTTCGGATTGAGAAGTGCAGAAGGATAAGGTCCACCTCCTCTCACGTCAATACATCTCATATATGCTCCGTTACACAAAATTCCCATGAAAGCTCTCTTCGTTCTCAAGCTGCCTGAGGGCATTTAAAGAAGACCAAAAGTCCCTCCTACTCACTGCAAGAGGACCGACTGCATATGGAGAGGAAGTGCAAGGCTGCTTTGTATGCCTCTGTATTGAAAAAAAACCTAGCTTAAAGAAAAACCCTTCTGATTGTCACCATTTGAAGAAAACCTCGTGTCAACAGTCTGACTGACTCCAATTTTCGTCTACCAAATATGATTTCTGGTCATTATAGTCAAGGGCCTTGCATATGACACCAGTAAATATTGTGCAGTCAGTCGAGGCTATGCAATCTGTTGGTGTCAATAAAGAAATCATCTGCCAAGCATTAAAGTGGCAGCTCAGAGTTCAAAGCTGTCATAAAAAGGGCTCCTCAGACAGTATGCATGAAAAATTATAGCTCCTTAAGCAGAGAGGAAAACAACTAAACAGGTGGTTGAAAGTTTTGATATAAGTCTGAAGACTTACCAAAAAAATCCTCAATACTTTTTGCACAAATTCAATTGAAGTGGTCTTACCTTCCAGTAATGAGGAGGAAGATGGTGATGATGACGAGGAGGGTGAAGCCGCCCACTGCTGCCGTGACGATGACCAAAACCTGACCTTGGTCTGAGGCCAGGTCTGATGCTACAGGTGAGAACAAAAAAATGAGTAAGAAAAATATAGGACTGGTTTGGGTTAACTATAACCCCCAAAGGTAACCTCTACCACTAACCCCCATAAACCTAACCCGAGATGTAAATTAACCATAACCACATAAACCATAACTAACACCAAACTGAACCCACCTAGCCCTAAACCTAAGATAAAGCCCTATCGCCCCTCCCTTACACCCTAACACCAACCCATTTAACCCTTAACCCTAGCTTAACTCCTAAACCTAACACCCATCCTAACATCAAACCCTAAAACCAACACTTACTCCCCTAAATCTATCCAAGCCCCTAACATCAAACCCTAACCCCCTTAACTCTAAACATAACAATAATACTAACACCAACCCTAATGCTCATAAACCCTAACCCTAACACAAACCATACCCCATCCCTAGCCTCTCCTTACATTAACCACAAACACCAACCCAAACCCATTTAGCCCCAACCCATTAACTTAAGCCTCTTACCAACCCTCACCCCCTAATCTTAACCCCCACACCAACTCATTTACCATAAAACCAACCCTACCGTAAGCACCAACACCAACCTGAACCTTTACCCACACCAACCTTAACTCTACCCTATCCCCTCTACCTAACCCACTAACTAACCCCTCTAACTCTTAACGATAGCCTGAACACCAATCCTAACCCCCCAGACCCTACCTCGTAACCCTCCTAACTCTAAACCTAACCCTACCTGAATTCCCAACACAAACCTCTAATCACAGCATGGATCATTAAACCTAACACAAACCCTAACCTCGTAACCTTAACCCAAACCCTTTAACCTGTAACCACACCAACCTTAACCCAACCTTACTCCTAAACAGGGTTTGATAGGGTTACTTTAACTTGATTACTTTCAATTACTTTTGGATTACTCGAATACCAAATATGCTAATAAAAGACAAAAGAAACTAAATATGAATAAAATTATTACATTTTGTGCAGGCTTGGGGAGTAACGGAATACATGGAACGGCCAAAATGATGTTGGCAAGCTGTTTGGATTTATTTTCATTTTGTTTCTGTCGTATTTTATGTTCGTTTTGCCGGAGATCAAAGAGATCAAAGCCAGGAGAGAAAGCTTACCATGTGTTGTGAGTCATATTTTTATTCATATTTAGTTTCTTTCGTCTTTTAATGGCATATTTGGTATTGGAGTAATCCAAAAGTAATTGAAAGTAATCAAGTTAAAGTAACCCTACCCAACCCTGCTCCTAAACCTAACACCAACTCTAACCCTGCTACCTCTAAACCATAGCCCTAAAACCAATGCTAACCCCTCTGATGCTACCCTAACACCAACACCCCTAACTCTAGACTGCAATTCAACTTTCATATCAATAAATTGCCACTCAAAGTGCGGTATCAATACATTCAGTGTACAGTAAGACGATGAAATCCCCTCCTTTATCCCTACCCAACAAACCAATACACGTAACACAGACACACACAATGGTTAAAATACAAGAAAAACAACATCAATAGTAATAGAAATAAAATATCATTACAATAAGACACAGACTAACCATGTGAGGACACGGACCCAAGGGACGCTTATCCACACTGATAGCCTCAAGATTATTAGTATTTGAACCCCACTTTACTAAGTAAACTCAATTGTCCAGCTACTATAAATATTACATCCTGAGAGGCTAAAAAGGTGGACCTAATTTTAGTGACTTTACTTCTGAAGTGGTCTACAAAGTCCTCACAAAGAGCATCCGTTGGCTCCAGTGGGGCCTTTTAAAATCAACTTTTGTTAAAAGGTTGAAGGTGGATGAAAGGAATCCATTTTGGGTTATTTTTATTGTCAGATATAAGATTTGAAAATGATGCTCATTTTGCCTGCTTGAGTGTTTTATTATTATAGGTTTTGAGGTGTTGACAGAATGTTTCCTGGATTGTAGTTCTTTCTTCACCTTACCCAGCAATCCTGCATAGTCTTTTGCGGTTTTTGACTATATTGTTTCTCCACAGAGGTTAAGACTTTATGTTGTGGTTTTGGTTACCAGTGGAGCTACATGATAAAGTGCTGATTTCAAATTCCTGTTGGAATTATCAACAATATAATTTCAGGATACAGGTAAAATCTTGGCAGGGGTGACCTTTAAAAGCTCTATAAAATTTGCAGGCACTTCAGGAGTTGGGTATCGTGTCCTCCCTGTTCTCACCGAAGCTACCTGGTGATTAAGAGTACTGATGTTAATAACGATGCAGTAATGATCGGACACAGTCTGGTCGACCACAGAGGACACACTCACGCTCAAACCATGCCTAACTACGAGATCAAGAGTGTTTCCTCTGTTGTCAGTTGGCCGTGTGATGTGCCGTTTAAAATCTAGGTAGTCCCTTAACAATCCTGTAAAAAAAACATTCTGAGACATACCCAAAGTAAATCGAATGCTGTTCTTGATACGTTTAGAGAATATGGACGGTTTTCGTCTATTGCTACTAACATTGAGTAATCTAAGTTGGAACATACAGAATTAGGTTTTTATTCAGCATTAGCTCAGGAGGTAGAGCGCTCGTCTTGGGATCAAGAGATCGCAGTTTGAATCCCTCTTTGTTACATGTGGAAGTGTCCTTGGGTAAGACACTGAACCCCTAATGCCCCCAATAAGCAGGTTTGCGCCTTACATGGCTGCACGGCCGCTATTGGGAAATGTGAAGCACATTGTAAAGTGCTTTGGGAAGTCTTCATTGACTTGAAAAGCGCTATATATATGCAGATCATTTCATCATATTTTTGCCTGATTTTTTATTTTTTTTTTTGCAATGACATGCCTGCAAAAGGGCGTAGCATGGGGCTCTTAGCTGGAAAAGAGCTGGGAGCATGATGCCATACCTGGTCTCTGGTCAAATTGATCACAATTTAAACAAATCAAACATTGTATTTTACACATTTTTCAAAGGTATGTCAATTTTTTCTCAATTGTCACCATTTGGAGATGACCAGTTCAAAGCCCTAGAACTTCTGCAACCGTGTATGCTACTTGGCTAATTTCTAGACATTGGCATTAGGGATTCAGCGTCTTGCCCAAGGGAACTTCGCCATTTAACGCGTAGGAGCCGGAAATCAAACCTGTGACCTCTTGATCCCAAGAGCGCTTTACCTCCTGAGCTACTGAGCACACAGCAGATGCAATGCAGGGCAGATTGTGTGTGTTTTGGGTGGGTGTGACTATGCGCGACTGTGAAAGGCTGCTGTATGCCGTCAGTCAAACAGCCGGCTAGCTTTTAGCAACTCCTTACATTAAAAAGAAACATCAATCAAATAGGACTCTGAGAAAGGTTAAAATGGTGATTACCACTGTGTGCTCCGTGGATTGTTATAGTGTACAGAAATCAACTGAAGCGGCATCAGTGAGGCTGCAGGTCCAGACTAATTCTTTAGTTATTAACTGTAGTAAACCACCTTTGCCGAACGTGGCTAGTCACGAACACCCGATCCATTACCCATGAAAAATATAATCCAGAGTTACAACTCGTGGAAAACCGCTATGTGGGACAGTTGTATTTTAATCCACGCAGAAACCTGGCTAAATTGTACTGCAATTCTGTATTCTGTTTTTATTTGAAGATCTATAGTTATTATTTTGTTACATTCCAATACTCTCAGTCGGTAAGGACGCCATCTCGAGTTAAGTTAACCCATTGGTGCTTTTATAGAGGTGCAACGCTACTTCGCGGATTTTATTTTCTCCTGTGTGGTTCTAGTCCCTATTAACCGCAATAACCGCGTGATCCCCGTAAATGAATATAGCGTGGGAGGTGTTTTGGAGAATAGGCAGGGCTGGGGGTGGCAAGTCAGTTTCTCGTGCGCTCTAGACATAATATTCCACATTGGCCGTCAGCACCCAGCTAGCTAGGGTGATGAGACGGATCTATACCCAAACATAAAACAAAAACTTTACTCTCCCTAACTCGTAACCTAACCCCAGCACCGAAGTTAACCTAACCCAACCCCGCCTAATCGCTAACAACAATCCAAACCTAGTCCCCTCAACCCTGAGTCTAAACTTAAGCCTAACCCTAACCCATTCATTTTGGCTGTAATGATAAAGTTAAACAGAGTAGGAATAAAATGGGCAGGATAGAAACAAAGACGAATTCAAATCAAAAATCTTTAATGGAAAATGAATAACTCATTCCCTCCCTACAGGTACCAGAAATAGATTTCTCCCTTTATCAGTCTTTTGTGATGCAAAGGGCCCTCCATCAGTCGTATTACTGGAAGGATCTGTAGGCCGAGTTCTGTTTAATTAATATTATTCATTCATTAAATTGTGATTTAGTCCATAATCGTTTGCTTAAATTGGAGCCATTTGATATTCATGATTTTCCCCCATTTTGGGTGTCTTGTCGCGGGGCTGACATAGGCCAGATAATTGAAAGATGATTGGCGCTACCCAACTTATTTCCATCATATTTCATGCTTAATGAATACGGATTGCAGATCAGGGTGCTTGCTCACACAACCCTGGAGAGAGAATCACCAAGTTTTTTTTTCTTTTTTAACAGTATATATGCACCATATAGGTCGCTCTGAATTAAAAGTTGCACTAGCTAACAAATTGCATAATTCACCCTCGTGGCCTGCATTTCTTTTGGGTGACACTATGTATCTCAGTGTACATTATTTGGACATGAACTTAGTGTCTGATAACTCCATTTGTGAATATGTTTTTGACCTTCAACCCATCAAAATGTACAGTGGCATCACACTTATCCAGACACTTAGTTTTTCATTTATTTATTCCTCCCCCTGCCCATTAGGACAGTACATATCCAAAAAGTGACTATAAAGAAAACTACTTGGACTGTTTATACACAAACATAAGATTTCTAGGGGAATATTTTGTATGGCCTAATTAGAGCTTCCTATTAGTCAAAAAGTGGTGACAATTTTATTTCAATAAATGCCATTTTTCCCCAAAAACATCACACAATGCATGTCAGTGTACATTATATGGAAGTGACTTTGAAGTGTGATAACTCATTTATTTTTGATTTCCAACAACTCAAAATGTTCAGTGGCATCAGACCTATCCATACTTATGTCGAGTTGTTAATTTATTTATCCTCTAAACTTGAAGACGGACATTGTTGAAGCAAACACCGGAAGACCAAGTTCTTCGAAATGAAGTTATATACTATTTTATACGCTGTTTTATTCCACTTATACTTGAAAATACTTATCCTTTGTGTCACTTCAGCCTTGAGTGGAACTTTTTAAATGCCTGTGCTTTGAAATGTTTTCTTTGTTTTCAGGCGATGACCGATCACCCATCTCCCAATGCTTTAAATTGCATCAACACGGTGCGGACCAATCAGCCAGAGGCTTGATCTTGGGGTGTGGACAGTCCATCCCATGTGGCAAAAAAGGGGCAACTCGGAAGCCCCCCACGTCTCCTGCAAACGATTGAAATTGGCACAGACAGAGACCTGATTTCTTTAACTATGTGATTCGGCTAAATAAATTATTATGTGGACTATATGCGGCACGTGGCTCAATAATTTCCCTGACTTTAGAACCTGCTCCAATTGTAAGGAATTAGACATGCCACGTGAAGTGTATTAGGAGTCAGATTGCAGTTTAGTAAATGTTAAAACCTTACAGTAGACACGTCTTTTGACTTGTACATTCCAGCGAAAATGAGAATTCCTAACTATGCATTGAGTTGCTGTGCGGGGATTGTGGACAAGCGCATAATCGTTCTCTCCCTTTCCTCGGTAAAAAATAAATGCATTGCTTCATGGGCAGAGTATTTCCTTTTAATCCTGCCGAGGTCAGTGTTGGTAGGTAATGGTCGCTAGGTTGAGAATGACACCCATATACATTTGCTAAAGAGGTCACAATTACAACAGCTGACCAATAGAAGAATGAAGAATTTACTTTTATTGTCATACATCTGACATGCACAATTAAACTGTAGCCGATGCAGCCACAGCCGAACAGGGCGCCGCCATTTTAGACCCAACTGCTGTGTTGGGAGTCATTAGGTGAGTCATTAGACCAAACCCCCCAATTCCAACCCCTTAATGCTGAGCGCCAAGCAGGGAGGCAATGAGTACCAATGTTGTAAGTCTTAGGTATGACTCGGCCGAGGCTTGAGCCAGCGACCTCCCAGTCTCGTAGCGGGCGCCCTACCCACAAGGCCACCTAGCTGGTTAGTAGTTAAGCGTCAAAAACATTTTTATTTGAATGGTTTACTTTTCCCACGGGAATCCTTCAGATGTCTCTGTCAGACCAATCAATCAGTTGTTTATCTTAGAAGCGGCGCAGGGTAAATACGCCCACAAGTGCTTTGGCCACGAGGCACATACACAATTTAAGTTCTTGACGATTTTGCATCAACAATGTCGAAAGCACGACTTTTGCATTGCTTTGCAGAAACAGATAATGGGGGACCGCCCACAGGGGAGGGCCGGGCACTCTTTAAAATATATTATGAGAAATGATGACCGTGGGTGGTCACTTTTTTTCTTTTTCTGAGGTACAATACAGTGGTAGCTCTACTTACGAATTTAATTTGTTCTGCGAGTAACTTTGTAACCTGAAAACTTCGCCAGTGAATGTAAATGCCCTAATCAAGTTCCAAACCCCGCAAGGTACAGTATTATATATCTTTTAATAAATCAAAAGCACATCAGAACATAAAACATTCATGCTAAAACTCGATTACCAAAAACCTAAACATAAAACAAGAGACACATAATGTAAAAAAAAACAAAGAATAAAGGAAACCATAAAAATATAAATTTACCTTTTTTACTTCTACTTTTTGAAAAACTGATCCAATGACATCTGGTTTTGCCGGCTTTTGACAATCCGTCCAAAGTACATGGGACAGACGTCGCGATGGCCCGACTCGTCAACACTTTTTCTGGGCTATTCATTTCCACAAATTCCAAGACTTTGTGGAATTTTGCTAATATGTCTTTATCTTTGGCAGATTAAATAACAGCTGCTCGTCTCCGAACTCTGCACTGAGACACGTAGAGCATTCTGGGACCATGCGTGCGCACTGGGTTGCCAGGCATATTTTAGGGGTTGCCAGTTTGTTTACGTTTGGGAAATTCTAAGAGCTGATGACAGCAGCATGTACTGTACTGTATTTTTAGACTTTTGTTGTAATTACTACTTTATCAATACACACTTACATTAGTAATCTGACTCCAATTTCTGACCTTACCTAAACGCCATTCATCCAACAATATGCGCGCTCGTTCTGCAATAGAAAGGCATCAGGAAGCCGGCATTTCGCACACGAGTGGATTTATTCCTAACACACACATCTAATACAAACAACTGGGTCTCGGGTCCCTCTCAACAGTCTTGTGCGGCTCTGTTCCCACCAGCAGGCGCACCCCCCATCCGAGTAGCCCAGCATTAATTTATACTATACAATATGCAAATAGCACAGCAACAAAACATTCTATCATAATTCTATTGGCTATGTGTATACCGTATTTATCCTTAGCTTGCTCTGATTGGTCTTTCCTCCCCAGCAGGATCACGTGTTGGCCCCTCCTGGTTGTGGTTGCAGGCCTCTGAGTCATCAACCTGTTCGGGTAGTCACCGTTTTGTTCTAGAACGGTTTGTTCTAATTCTTGCACCACACATCCTGTTCCATCCGTTACCCAGCTCATGCAGATAAGCAGCATCCTCTAACAAAACACTCGATGCTTATAATTTTGATTCCCTTTAATGCTTGTATTTTGATTTTCCTTTACTTCGTATCCTGAAACTCCTTTGTAGCTAGAGGCAGGATTTTGCAGTTTATGTACTTCCTAACCTGAAACCTTCGAATGTAGACATTTGTAAGTAGAGGTACCACTGTATCCCTTTGACTGGCTTCATTATGACTGATAACAAGATATCTTTCGAAATTACTTGAGTTGATCTAATGAAGCGTGACTGATTTCCAGTGACTAGTTAACGGGTCTTTCTTCCTGATAGCTTTGACGTCATTTTTGTCCGTTTTCGGCCTGATAATTATCATGCCTTTCATTTAGGATGCCTTATTACAGCCATTTATTGACCACTCTGAAGCAATCTCAGCACCCACACATGACTACCGCCACCACTCCGCATATTCTGCACCCCAACAGGGACATTTGTTACGTATGCGTCTGTAATGAGCTGTGTGTGCGTATGTGTGTGAGAATAGACAATGACATTGAGTCGAGGACAGAATGAAGGATGCGGTGCCAGGGATGAGGAAACGGGATGACAGCGGCGCGATAAAGACGAATACGAGCGAGAGGGAAGAGGTAGATGTGACAAAAGACTGATGGAAAAACAAGAGTAGCGGTCTCTGACTGACAGACGGGCCGACGGAGACGGAGAGAGCGACAGGGGGGAAAATCTGCTTTCTCTTTCAGATAAAAGGCCGCAAAGTACAAAGGCTTGGCCGAGTGCCGTACGATCGGCGGATAAAGAGCTCGACGGCGGATGGGAGACACCGCGCCACTGCGCCAAATCACCCCTTAACAATGGCTGACCCCACACAAAAGGGCAGCTGGACTCTTTGTATTTTATGATTAGCGCTACAATAAAGCGCCAAAAGACACAAACAAATATCGATTTCAAATTCACTCGACATTGAGGCGGTATTGTTCCAAACCTTTGGCCGCTGTGTTCAATTTGTTCGATCGATCGGATAGCGCGTATCCTGACATTTACAGGCTTTTCTTTTTGTTTTTTTACGGGTGGTGGTTCTCTATAATCGTATAAACAAGATTGTAGCTGACCAATTTTTTTAAACTTGTTTCCTGTATTTTGATCACAAACTTTGCACCTCCACTAGATAGTATAACATTTAATACACTGAACCTTCAACTGCAATAATATGAATGTCACATAGATATAAGATCATAATCCCAAGCCTGAAGTGAAATTCGAGCGACGTCAGGCTTAAAATGTCAATCATTAAGTTCGGGTTTCGGACCGGGTTTCCCCTTCTCTGACTTATCAAAAAATATCCACCCAGAATTGTTCCTTGTGGAGCATTTACGCAACGGATTCCGTTACCCCACAATGCGGTGTGAAAAGTGAACGGGATCTATCGCGCAGATCCTCTTCAAAGAAAATGAAACAAAGAACAATGACAGGTGACTTGATAAAAGAAAAGGTCTGCAAGAAAGAAACCATCCTCCTCCCTACTCCTAACAAAAAAAAATAACATTTGGGTTTGCTCAAATCAAGTAAATGTTTCGTTTCAGCTGGGCTTTAATACCCATGGGTTGGGCTGGGTTTTTAGGCCTTCAGAGTCACACTTTAGGACTTTGTTGAATAATTGATTTGGGAAAATACCCTGGTTGCTTAATATTTGAGTGAAAATAAACTACCAAAGACCATGGTATACATTGGATGGGTTTATTACAAACACAATATTATTCATACAATGGCAAAAAATGTTGTTTAATTTGGAGTTTTTTAGATTTTAAAGTACTGTCCCCTGCCCACTGCCCGAAGATGGCTGTGATGGCCTCCAGCACCCCCGCGACGTCACTGAGGATAAGCAGTGCAGATAATGGACTTCATATTCGAACATTATCACGGTTCTCAGTTCACAAATCCCTTCACCGCATTGGTTGTTGGGGCACAAATGAGGACGCAACTCTTTCTCCACTGACGGTCCTTGGCCTGTTCTTGGGTCGTGGGAGAGTTGGCACCAGTCCATTCCTAAATGTTGTCGGCCCAGTGCTGATGATCTTGTGATGTGACCATACCATTTTCAAGTTTGCGCAAAGTTCACAACTGTTCTTAGTAGGGTTCAATGTGCCCTCTGATAGTGGTGCCCATCGTTTCTTTTGTCACTCGGGCTAAGCAGCTGAGAGTCCACGATTCAAGCGTAGATGAATGAAAGAATGAAGGATGGAAGTAACCAGTTTTTGCATGAGTGAGATCTTCAATTTCACCGCTATGTTCTTGTCCCTCCAGATGGGTATAAGTCTGGCAGGTGCTGCTGTGGTTTGAGATATCCTGGCCATAATTTCTGGTTCAGACCCCTCTTATGCTATGACAGCTCCAAGATACTTTAATTTGATGACAGGGTTGTAGCTCTCTGTGGTTGATGGTGATGTTTGTGGTGATCCCTTGGGGATTTTTGGTCATTACTTTTGCTTTTTTTCTGTGCTGATTTCCATTACATACTGGGTGGATGCATTGTCCAGGCGATTGACTAGATCTCAGAGTTCCTTTTTGTCTCCTGCCAATCCAGCAATATCATTAGCAAAACAGAGGTTAGTGTTGTTGTGTCTTCCAATACTGACTGTCCCTTCATGTTGCTCCGGAGCTTCGGACATGTTGACTGAAGTTGGAGAGAGAATGCATCCTTGTCTCACACAGACTGTGGGTCAAAACCACGCTCCAACGGTACGATTGATTTGTACCGCACTGTTGGCACTGGCGTACAGTTGTTCAATGGTCTAAACTAATTTCTGGCCCATGCTGTATTTCTGCATGGTGGCCCATAAAGCGGCTTGCCATACTCTGTCAAATGCAGTGTTCATTTTACCTCTAAAAAGTGATGGATCCCGGGGACTCCCATGCTCAAAAATCTATGGGTCCCAACAGAGATCTATGGGTCCCCAAAATTTTGTGTTATCGAGGTTGAAATTGTAAATCGGCGACAAATATTTAAATAAATATATAAATCTATATATTCATTCAGTTTTAATCATCACACTTAATTGGTAATACAAAACAGTTATCACTTCAGATTTTTCAGTTCACAAAAATATTGTACATTATACAAAATAATATTGCTGAAATATAAGTCTATATATTCATGCAGTCTTAATCACTTCAGATTTTTCAGTTCATATATTCTTCGTGGTTTGCTGTCCCGCCTTCTCAAGGTCCAATTGCAGCAACGGAATTTCCATAGCTAATTTGTGGTTTTCATTCTCGTTGTGCCGATCCAATGTGCTTTTCTGAAAGTTCGTATTGCGAAATGATTTATGCAATCCATTTTTTTGTCACGCTGGGTGCATGCATCACAGAACATGTAGCCTCCATTATCATCCTCATAGCGTAACCAGGAATATAATTGAGTCAATTTTGGCAGAAAAGTCATTTTCTTGCTAGGAGTATTCTTTTGTTTCTTTCGTCGAATCGTTCGCTTCAAAACATGTGTTTTCCTTGCCTTCACGGTCTCCTGAAGAATTTCTCCGCCGTTTTTTCGTGTCGGAATTATAGCCGTTGTTACCACTTTCTGTATTATGTTTCGACTTATTACTGACACTGAAGAAATTACCATTTTTTTGTTGATTTGCACCTAATACCAACTACTTTTACGGAGGCATACTTCTCTTTCACCCGACAACCACCAAAACAATGACGTTGAGGCAACGAGATCTCGTTTGCCAAGATCAGCGCGAGACCAAAACAACAATGGCGATCTGCCTGACGAAAAGTTTGGAGTGCGGTAAATCTTTGTTAAAAAAAAGTAATCTGGTTTTTATGACAAATTGGTGTCAAAAAAGTTGCGTCCCAGGGACGCAAGTTGATTCGACACAATGTGTCCCCAGCAAAAATGATGCGTGTAGGATGCAGGGACGCGGGCAAACGAGAACACAGCAAATGACTTGTTGAAATCAACAAAAATGTGATCGATGTTTTCTGGTGTTGTTGATTAAAAATGTGTTCTGTGGTTCTCCTTTCCTCGTTGAAACTTCCCTGTTCTTAGGCTAGGATGTTTTCAGTCCGTTGTTTCAGTCTTATTAGTACGACCTTTAGCATAACTTTACTTGCATGGCTGATGAGACTAATAGTTCTTTAGTTGGAGCATATTTGAAAGTTTCCTCTCTTTGATAGCATAATTACTAGTGATTTTGTCTATGCAGATTGCCAGTGTCCTGTTTGCCATTTCATATGAGTTTTGTTAGGACGTTGTCGATTTTTGGAGACTTTCCTGTCTTCAGTGAGTTAATTGCTGCCTCTACCTCTTCTCTGAGGATGGGAAAGTTGTCACTTTGCCCTGGGCCGGAATTCCTTAATGACCTCAGGGTCTCAAGAACATCCATCCACTCATCCATTATCTGCACCGTTTATCCTCACTAGGGTCGTGGGGGTGCCGGAGCCCATCTGTCCTTGGGCAGTGGGCAGGGGAAACCCTGAACTGATTGCCAAGGCACACAGAGATAAACAACTCACTTGCTCATTCACACCTCGGAATAATTTGGACTAGACAATTAACCTGACATGTGGGAGAAAACCTACGCAAGCGAGGGGACAACATGGAAGGCTGCAAGATGGATTTGATCCCGTGACCTCAGAACTGTGCCGTGAGCGTGCTGACTACTCATCCACTGTGCTGCCCATTTCAAGAATTATACTAAATAATACAATAATGTCAATAATAGATTTGTTCATTTTAAGGACTTTTTACACCATTTTTTTTGTAGAAAACACTTTTAAATGAGATTTTTGTTACCATATGCTAGATAATGTAGTTCATGCATTTCCTTATGTTATTACAGAACAATTATAAAATATAGATACAAAAGTATCGTTAAAGGGACAGTTTGTATTATTTAAGACCTCCTTGAGGTAAAATAGAAACCTCATTCATTAAACAAATATTAATTTAAATATTAAGAAAAAAATAAATGAAACTAGCATGAATTTCGCACTTAAAGGTCAAGAAATATATATTTATTCGCCACAACATGAGCCTCACCTACTGAGAGCTGACATAATTTAGCGCAATCTTGCTGCTACGGGTACCCAAACCCCAGAGAAAAAAAAAACATTCGAAAAAATTGGTGCACTCTGGTCACATTGAGTCGCCATAGTTTCAAATCTTCTTTGTGCTTCTAGAACTCGCTTTCAGCAACATCTAGTGGTCAAATAATAAACCTTATCCCTTTTAGAATTGGCAGAATCCCAGCCAAAGGGGTAAAAACGTTTGATTTACACCTTAAGAAATGTACAAATTCACAAAAAAATAAGAAAATAAAAATATATAACCAAAGTGACATCATGAGGACTTACTGTCCCCGGTGGTTTTGTATTCATATCTGGTGGCGTAGGAGCTAAATCCAGATGGCGTTCGGGTACGGATGCTGAAGACATACCAGGTGCCCGGCTTCAAGCCTGTGATGATCACGCTAGGATCTTTGGTGCTTATTGAAGAGTAACTCAGCTGTTCATGTTCCTAAGAAAAAAAGGTAAAGCATGTTTAAAGGGACAGTGTCTAATATTTAGCGCCTCGTAGTGGTACAAAAACTAGGTAAAAATACATAAACTATCATCCTTATGTTGCTTTTCATGAACAAAATCATAGGTTGTGTCATAATTACTGATGTGAATCATCTGTGCCCGCTCCTTTGGCGCCAACTGCCTGGGACTCTGATTGGCTGCCTCTCCCTATTTAAACCCACTCCTATCTGTCCTCTTTTATTAGTCCGTCTGCGAAGCTCAGTCAACACTAGGCAAGCCTTTTTTCAACCCTGTCTCCCACCTGTTTTTTGCTCCCGTCTGTTCCCCGGCTTCGATCCGTTTTTGTCTCCGACAACATCTACTCTCTTTTCCTGGATTACGACTCGCTTACGACCCGGACCACATTTTGCTCTCCTTTCCCGGCTACTGACCCGCTTTTTTGTTCCTGACACCACCATCGCTCGCCACGGAAGATCAACTTCCGCGTTCAGAGCAACCTGCCTCCCGCGCCTAGCGAACACCGGATCATGGGCGCAACGCTTTCTACCTCTTCCAATAAAACTTGTGAGAAACGTAACGCAATTGGGTCCTGTTTCTGTTCCTGACAGATTGAGGAATTTATCATTCTTTTACATGGTGGAATCCCTACCTAGAAGTCACCGGCATGTTGGACTGGCATCTATCTGCTAGACTTTGATCTGCGGCAACGATTTTCATTCGCATTAGACAATAAAGGGCCTTCTAGTGGTCAAACATTACACACTGGGGGCTTTAAGACCATTGAAGTGAAAAATGATCTCCCCCTATTGACATATGGCGAGGGTCTCCAACCTGTTTAAATCTGAAAACCACTTTTTTGTTATTGTTATATAGTATAAAGCCGGTACCGGTTTGATATGCACTTTAAAAATGACATGCTATTACTAGGTTATTATCAGTGGCGTTCTTAGAGTTTGAAATAAGCTCAGTCAACAATTTAAAAGTGTTTCCATAGTGCAGTGGTTAGCACATTCGCCTAACACGTGAAAGGTCCCCGGTTCAAAATCGTGTGGAAACATTTGTTGGCCTGGAGAGCGATGGGCGCCCCAAGATGTCATTGCCCAAGACACACCACGAAAAATGGTGCACCCGTAGTGGTTAAGGGTACCAAACCATTGAAAATAATGCCAGTTATAATTCATAAAAAATATTAAGAGTAGTCTTAAAGGGCTACCTAGGGTCTATGGGCACCACGTTGGAGACCCCTTATGTCTTTAATTTTGTTTTTGGGGGAGTATTGCAAAAAACCTATTTTTAATTGTTAGTAAACATACTGAGCTCACTAAAATTCCCCAAAAATTGTTTGTATATATATATATATATATATATATATATATATATATATATATATATATATATATATATATATAGGGGGATCCCGGTTCTCGAGGGCTCCACGTCCTGCATTTTTTAGGGGGTTTCTCTTCTCCAACTTAGGTGATTCAAATGATCAGCTCATTGTCAAATTATGCAGGAGCTTCATAACAATACTGGTGATTGGAATCCCCTGTATTGCAGCAGAAAACTCCCAAAATATGCAGGACATGCCGCCCTCAAGGGCCCCTCCCCTTTTCTATAGGTAACTACAACAAGGATCGGTTTCCACCATCCGGTTGTTAATCCGTTAAAATGGTACGAAACAGCATCTAGTTACTGATTGCTGTGCCGGCTAGCTGCCAAATTTGTTGTATGTGTTGCCGGGCTGCTAAATTCAGCAGTGCCAGATATCAAATCAAAAAATGTAGATTACATCTACTAGTAGTCGTAAGTCAGGCAGATCGCAAGTCGGATGTAACCTGTATAGAAATGAAAGGCAGTACGTTTATTTCTGTACCTTCTCATAGTATTTGACTTCGTAGTCGAGTATCGGCACCGTTGAGGCTTTAGGCTGACGCCAGGAGAGTGCGATGCTGTTGAGTGAGGCCCAGTCTTTCTTCAGAGACCCAACCAGTGAGGGACCTGGTTTCACAAAGAAATTCACATTGAAATTTAGTTTCTGATAATTCACTCACAAAATCTCTTCAAATCAAAAAACAAGGTTTTAGTACTAAGTCCCTCCAACTCTCAGCTGGTTTTGTGTTGTTCATTTGCAATTGCTGAGTGTTAAGCACAATGCACACATACCTTGCTACTAATACAATTTTGAATGATTTCTTGCTAAAATATTTCAATACAGACCTATTCAGAAATTATCATGATTTTACAAGAGAAAAATCACCTGCTGAAGTTTCCCTGCTTGTAAACATGCTGTGCCGTTATGAGACAACCTGAAGATGTCAATACTATGGACATGTAAATTGCTTAGTCCTATGGAAGTAGTGAGACGCGTATCACAGTATGGCTTGTACTTTAACTCTATTGGTTTTCTTAATAGATTCTGTAAGTACGGAAGTTCTTTATCTCATAATTCAGAGTCTGTGTAAAATGTCCTTGCAGGTATAATTTAGCCTAGTAGTTAGAACAGAACTGTACACAATCTATCTGCAGTTGATGTCTGTTTGTTTTTTTAATTTACTTAGAACACTTTCTGTTGTGTATTGTGTTGTGTATTTTGTCATTCATTTTGGAGAGTATTCAGTCATTTAATTTGTCGTGTATTTTGTAGGTAATCGGTTGTTATTTTTTGGTCATTTGTAGTGTATTTTGTCACAACAAAAATTTAAAAATGAGGAGGCAGGCCAGTTTCTTGAGCTTTTCACCTATTGGTTGATTAGTGATGATTCGGCTATAGGTGAAAAGCTCAGATAATTCGACCCGCCCCTTTATTTTAATATAATTTTGCAAAATAGAGGATGAAATACAGGACAATTATAAATGACAAAATACTAGAAAAAACAGGACCAAATATTCAACAAAATAAATGACGAAATGCATGAATAAATGAATAAATTCTATTTACTGTCATCAACTGGAACAGGAGGAGAACCCAAATGCGTGCCGTTTCTCACACAAGCTTTTATTTTACGGGAAATGGGGCAGTCATGCACATTAACCCAAACGCCAGTGATTTGGAGAACATTGGACAGAAGACTTAAGGCAGCAGTCTGGCGAGGAATGACAGGAAGCCAGAGGCTGACAAGATCAATACCAATTGCACGCGCAAATATCGGACAGATGGGGTCGATACCGGACACGATAAGACGGACTAGAAGACTGATATCAAAAAACTGGAGATCGTAATTAAATAGGACAAAGTTGACGGGAACAATACCGGACAGGAAAGGCAAGCAGGAAACCGGACACAGTCAAAAACCCACGTCTTTCGGGTGCAGAGGTTCGTTGACGGACTGACAAAGGGTGAGTGAGAGCACTGAGCTTAGATAGAAGGGAAGCCAATCTGTCAACGAGCCGTGATATTCACATGGCATTTAGATATTTATCTATTTATACATTTATTTCTACATATAGCAGTATTGGTTCTCCATACAATTTAAGTAATCCCACAAATAATCATCCGGCGGGCTAACACAACACTAATAAAGATAAACAACTGACAAAAATACCTTTCTGACCTTGGTGTGTGGACATGATACACAAACAGTTGATTGCCAAGGTTCAATCAGCATCACATGCATTCACACACTAATAAGCTCCAGTCCTTCTGATCTACCGGGACCATTCTACTGTATTCACACCGTTCCTTTCCATTCCTGTTAGATCATTTACGTATAATTGAAAACAAGCAGAGGAAGATGCATGTTATTTTCCTGGACTAAATTGCATTTGCTTTGTTCATTGATTTTATTTATTTATTTTCACAGAGTAAATTATCATACCGGGTTTTCCCAAGAGAGGTCAGCAGATGTAGCCGTCCTGAGAGTCATTATTATATATTACACGCGGCGTTACAGCGCCGACTCATTACGAGGACGTAAAAGGTAGACCCGCTTCTCTCGAGGGGATTCTGAGTGAAAGATGACATGCTGCATGGGAGGATTCTTTTATTTTTAGAGGAAATTCTCCCCATTCTGGAGTGATCTCGGTTATAATGGCAAGGAAGCTCTGGGCTGAAGGGGGAAAGTGAGGGATCATTACTGAATGTTTGAGGTTTTGATCAAGAGCTCCGAACCTGGGCTAAGATGGGATTCGAACCGCGGGGCTTTGAGCTTGTTAAACAGGCGCCCAGAGATCTACCGCTGGTGATGTGAGCTCAAAGTGATCACCTTTGATTCTTCCATCCATCTATTTTCTCTCCCCCTATTATTTGATCCTCTCCAACCTGAGGGTTTTTTTTGAATTCATTTGGTAACATCTTCATTTCACAAGTAACCAGGAACATACTTAAAACGAGGAGGAAAGGATTGTCAGGAACACAAAATGCTTGATACAGAGTAATGGCTGCATTGGGTTAAAATATTTGCTGGGCAAGGAGGAAAAAAGTGATTGATTTGATACCTTAGCAATGCATAATGAAGAAAAACATCCTCTACTATGTATTAATAAATAAATACATGAGCAGAATGATAAGAAAAATCATCTAATGTCTATTCGGATTTGCTTGTATTCTGGTTGCTTGTATTGAAGAATGGGGCTCCGTTTTTACTATAGGGACTCTGCAAAGAAGATTGCTTACAATAATTGTGCACTGTTGTTTGTTATTTTGGAAATTATGATGCAATATTTCAGTGTCTGAAATAACTTCTGACTGGACGCCCGGGGCGTGTGTCTTTTACATCTGGCGTACAACTTACAAAACGTCTCTGCCCGTGCGGGCAGAGAAAAATACTTTTTCAAGAATTTTACAAAGAGTTTTACAAATAAAACGTTTTTTTTCCCGAATTCGAAATCTTCGTTCGTTTTGGATATTTCTGATTTTCAGTTCGTTTGGAAATTTGGTTTGTTTGGCAATTTGCATACTCGGCAGCCAATCAAAAGCCTGCATCGAATAACTTCGTTCTTCCGGACTTTCCCGAGCGTTATAAGGTCGTGCGTTTGCCTATCATTTTCCAAAGCATACACACAGAGAACACAAGAAAATTGATACGTGGTTAGGAATTGTTAAAATTCCTCACTTTAATAGCATTCTTACTCGTGTTATTGCAGTAAGACGTTTTCCATCGTGTGACGTCATTACGCACGCACCATATTTCGTTTTCCTAATTCTCGATTGCCATGTTGTATTGAATGGAGCCGTGTTTTTGTTTGCTTGCTGTTAAAGAATAAATATGCTTAAAGGCTGAACCAAAATGTCCTGCTTATCTTCTCACGCATGAGGAAACTTCATACTCTGACATATCCTTACCAGGAATCAAGCCAAAACCTCAGCCCCAGAAGAAAGATTCAAAAGAAGCTAACAAAATTGATAACGCTACAAAACGTAAACGTACATTAAAATCATCTTGGAAAGAAGAGTTCACGTGGCTTGTAGCAGACGACGCAACGCAAACATTGCATGAATAAAGATGAGTAAATACAGGTAGATACTGATGGAAAAAGGCAATGGTATCAATCCTTAATAATTTGCAACAATGTTTTTTTTTTGCGATGAGTCGTCTTGTTGTGTTTCAAGTTGTGAAAAATGGGGCAGGCAACTTTATGGCTGGGCAGGCAACTTTTAGGAGTTGTCGGCCCTGCTGTCAGGTAACTTTTTGTCATGAGTTTCAGACACTGACTATGTACATCATTGTCACTATTGGCCAACCATGTTGCTGTTCTTTGATAATCTCTTTAGGGCTGATCTGTTTTCGTAACCTGGGATATTTATTAAAAGAAAGGGCTCAATTGAAATGTTTGTATTTAAAGGGGTCCTGTACAGTCCTCTTCTTTTTCCTTTGCAAGCTCAAAATCCAGTCATGCCTTTAAGCAAAGTAATGTGGTAAGTCAAGTCATGTTTATTTGTGACACCCTTAATCACTCGGGGTCTCAAAGGACTGCACAGACCACAGACTATTGCAAACTACAGATTATTATTACATCATCCCCCTGATTTAAAACCTACATGAGGGCAAGGAAAAACTCAAAACCCCAGTCAAGTCAAATCATGTTTATTTCTGACACCCTTAATCACTTGAGGTCTCAAAAGGCCTGCACAGACTACAGACTATTATTACACCATCCCCTGATTTAAAACCTACCTGAGGGCAAGGAAAAACTCAAAAACTTCAGCATGAGGAAAATGAAGATTCTCTCCCTCTTCCCCACCCCTCTCTCTCTCAATATTAACCACTTCTTCAAGCTCTAAATTTGATAATATGCATTGAAAAACAGAACACCAACACATTTTCTTTTGCATAAGATATGAAACATAATTGGATGAAAAAAAAAATACATGATGAAAATATTCATAATTACAAAAGGAACAGAGTGGCACTAAAACAACAACTTTTGTATTTGTTCCTAAGAAAGAAGGTAATTTATTTCTTTAACTTTTTCTTCAACTG
The DNA here is from genome assembly GCF_059441175.1 of Urocampus carinirostris. Lineage (NCBI taxonomy): Eukaryota > Metazoa > Chordata > Actinopteri > Syngnathiformes > Syngnathidae > Urocampus > Urocampus carinirostris. Next base: position 10,108,015 of record NC_142362.1, read on the forward strand.
GCGGGAATAAAAAGCCTGACTATGGGCCATAGTTTGCCTACTCTAGGCTAATGTAACATCTCTGAGTTGATACCAACTATTAAAAAAATGTACCGTACAAATATACCCAATACATTATGAAAAATATATATTTGGAGAGGGAGGGTCCACAAAGGGACGTGGGGACAAGAGTGGCAGAAAAACAATAACATTCTTTTTCTTGTCTTATCATCTTTACCTTTTTTTCAGCGGGTCGGATTAAAGACTGAGCAGAGCTTATTTGACCATAGTCTGGAGTTTCCTAGAGTCAAGACACTGAGAAGATACTGACTTTAGATGAAAAGTCCTGTACAAATAATACCCAACACTTTTCCACCATTTGCATATTTCTAGATGTTATCACTTCATAGAACATCTCTCATATTGCGTTCATTCCTCTGTGGGGAAATAAAATTCATCATTTCTGGTGTCAATATGTCTGCCCAAGAACAGGGTTTAAGGCGGCACGGTGTTGGGTATATTGGACCTGACAGAAAGCAATAAACAAACTAAAAGCAATATTCCTCCTGACTCTCAAAGATTGCAATTAGCTTGCACTCAGATATAATTCTCAGCCAAATCTACTCTTAGCAAACTAACAAAGTCTCTATTGATTGTTTTGATGCCACTAAATGGCCTCCATCTGAAACTAAAGGTCTCTTAATTGGTGCCAATAAATTGGTCATTGGAGTGTTGGCCAATTTCACCCAAGAATGAACTCTCCATTTAGACATCTTGATTGTATCAAAATCGCACATAGGGCTTCTTATGATGAGATTAAAAAGTGAATTATTTTGTGTCCCGTTACTCTTAGTAAAAATCAAATCCCACTCCCAGCACAAAATAACTTTTGGAAGATCGATTTTGGCCTAAATCTGGTCTGGTCCATTTGAAACATAATTTAGTCCAAAAAAAGAGTTTTAAAGTTTGGTTCGTTTAAGCTCTTAATATTGAAATATGACACTGCTGATTTTTAGTCATGAATATATAATTTCTTCAGTTATAACCGCTTCGCTACCTACGTGTAATGATTTGACTTCAGTTATTTTATTCCGTAGGGATTTTTCTAGCTTTAATTTTGCAAACTGTTAGGATTGAAACAAATTATTCTTTACTACAATCAGTAAATTTGCTTGTGGGAATTGCTTGTGCTCCACCATAAATATTTTTTCTCTGAAGGATGCTCGAATTTCCTACACTGATAAAAATTAAATTACGTTATTACTTTGAGTTCTTTATATTCTGATATGAATAACTAATCCCAAGAAAATGGATTCAAGTGAACCAGGCAAATTGAGATAGGACACACAATTTATTAACACAGAGAATCAATGATGGGGAAAAAAAAGGTGAGGGGAAGGCGCCGGGGATTATGAGAGTTTTCGACCGCTGAAAGTCTGGAGGTTACTAGCACAAAAAGAAATTTTCCCGCTATAATGCTAGCCGATTCGGGGCGATTCATTTTTACACAACCAGCAAACATGGTGTTGAATCTGAAACCGTCTTCTTACTTTTTGTTGTGGAGAGATTTGGTCTTGTACCCCGGATGGTGGCAACGTATGGCCCACAAGCTGAACTCAAGGCCGCAGTGCAGGCCTGCACGGCTGCACCACGCGGCCAAGCTCTCGCCTAGCCAAATCTTTTTATATGGTCCAGTGACGCTTGATCAGATCATGCTTCTATGGGCATGGTCTACGATATCTGATACTCTCAGCATCGGGTGATGGTGTTTGAAATTGCTAAACTTGTTAGAAAGCCATAAAAGTGATAAATTTGCATAATGTTCTGTACTTGAGAATGCCCTTTTAATCGACATCATTGCGTTCGGTTTATTTTATCGATACCTAGCCTTGGATGTTTTAATTACATTCAAAATGTCATGTTATCAGATTTCTTTATGGTACATGGTGAATTGGTACGTTCATGAACTGTCCAAAAGGGAAGCTTCATGTCTTTTAAACGTCTTTTTAACAATTTCTTGCTGGGTGTGAGGGTTTTCCTTTTTTTTAAAAAACGCACCGTGAAATAATACCACTAGTAATATTTAAGAGCTGTGTCTCCCTCATTCCATCACCAGAGATCTATTCATTAAAATTCCTCGCATTCTGGATCAATTATGTGATCTCATTAGAAAGGAAAAAAAACAATATTGGGACCACTGAATGGACCTTACAACAAGAATGACACCCTTAGAAAGATACATGAGTTATGAGTTACTGTCTTTTTTTGTGCGGTAAAAACTGAATTCCTAATTAAGATACTGCCCACAAGCAGTTTTTTCTTCGTAATTCTTGTGAAGTACGCTACATACACATGTGCGAAGCATGCTTGTGTTGAGATCAGACATTTCATGGAATAATTGGCCAACCAAGGAACGTTGCATTAAACTTTTAAGCGTGACTTTGTTGTTAGCCTCTTGATCCTTATATATGAGTTACTTCCATTACTTCCTCTTTCATCTACTAACTTCCACTTATTTATAGGAAGCAAAGGAATAATTCCTCGAAATTAGGAATGCACCTACTGCTTATCACGTCAGTATTTCGAGCTGAGTTTGTCTTGACGTAGTATATTAATAATAATTGTCCATTCCTTTTTTCCTTTTTATTTCCTTTATCAGTCACTTCAAAACCGTAATATTAGAAATGGGTACAACCATAAACCTTAGCGTTTAATTTGCAAAAAGCAAAACTCAAACGTATGGTGCCAGACAAGTACTGCGCTTCACTGTTATACTCCTTCGTCTTCCCCACATATCTGTCTTTGCGCTTTTTCTGGTCTCGCAACACTTTTGTTTTTATTTTAGGGTTCCAAAAGACAAGATTAACAAATATATTGGTGATATTCCCACCATGATTTCTTCCAGCTGGTAGAAAATCCTGAGAGGGCATGGCTAGGGAGAAGCTAGGGCGCTCCTGACCTTACTTTGTGAAAGAGGCATCTCAGTCTTTCACCTTACCCTCTGCTTTGCGGACAGTTTTCGACTTGCCTGCCCTCTTTTGAGATATGCTTTGCTAAAGAGGGTAGTAGAATTGAGGGGAAGGAGAAATAGGATTCAGCACAAATATTAGATAACTAGTTGAACTGAACTCACTAAATTTGAAAGAAACATGTGTTCTGCTGTTTGCTCACTATCAGCATACGTGTCACGATCCTACACTCTGGTGTCCCATCGATCCACTCTCACTTTCTCTCCCTCTCTCGCTTACCCATACTTCATTTAGTCACTTATTTTAGGGTTCTACTGTATTTTCCTCTTCACAGCTGTTTTACATGTCTTGATTTTCCTGCGGTTTTGCTCCTATCACGACTCGTCTGCTCTTTTTATTCAGTACTCTGTCCCCTTAGTTTTATTGCTAGTTTGTTGCCTCTTTCACCGCTTTCCAAGCACTCTTTGTCACAGCACTCTTGTTTATTCAGTGTACCGAACCACTGCCTCAATTTCCGGACTACCACTACCCCATGACGAACTATTGGACTGTCAACTTCGCTGCTTGGACTTATTGGATTTCATGTAATGCTTGTGTGCCTCTGGTGTTCTGGATACTCTTGCCTCGCTGCCTTCTCCTGCCCTAATAAAATACTACAGTTTAATAATACCGGTACTAATTGTGCTTCTGCACCATTCCGGGGGAGTCATTACAAATAGATCCTAGAAATGACAATACGTTTTAAGCAAATATTAAAAAAAACATTGATAGAACTTCTTAGCTTCTTAGCTGTGTTGGCAGCCCAGCCCAGGGACCTAAAAATAGGCTAGCTTTGGACAACATATGCTGTAGCTAAAGAGCAGTTACACTCCGGTTATAATTTAAACCAAATATATTCAGTTTGAGTAAACATCCAATGTGTGAATGCTTTAACTTTAAAGAATACAGTCCGCGTTGATTGGCAAATGAAGTTTCACTTTAAGGAAAAGGACACAAGGCAGCTGTCTCAAATGATTTTGTATTATTCAAGTTGCTTCACAAAACCTGCCAAAGGACATCGCTCTTTCTATGAGAAGCAATCGGAAAGCTATTAGAAACAGCAGTCAATTACAATGCCCAATGGATAGATTTTGCAGTCAAGCGTGGTTAAGCTCAACATAAACTAATGGGGAGTCTTTAAATGAGCTTGACCTGCATATGATTTTAATTAGCTTTCCTGCCCTAAGGCTTCCATTAACGGTTTGAAAAAAAAAATCAATGGAACCTTTATTGATGCAGCGGCAGAGTTTACCCCATGTCTGCTTACGACACTTAGGTGAGTCAGTGTTGATGGAAGGAATGTGTGAAAAAAGAAATGCACCAATAGGTATGTTTATTGTTCACTACCTTGATCTGGTATCATATTTCAGAAAAAGTAATTGATCAAAAAGGAGTGCAAGAGCATTGAAATGCATGATATGAACAAGGTCAGACCTCTCCACTGCAGAGTTAGAGCCTCATTCCATATCACTAATATGTCTGGTTCATTTGAAGGCAAGCAAGATTTTGAAGAAAAACAGAAACAAAAATATTTAAAAAGAAAATAAACCCGTGAGATTTAACATCATCTTTACAGGTCAAACAGGATTTTCCTTTCCCTCAATTCATCCACGAAGGTCACGCTTGAAGAAACACTTCAATCGACTGTCGGTAAGCACTTCTTTTCCTAAAAATAATAAACAAAATTGAATCTTCTAGATCCCACCATAAGCTGAAACTCTTTTCGAGAACTGTCGTATTGCTATTACATTTTGCTGTCTGGAAACTTTAAACTGAAAACTTTTCTCATATCTTTCTTCATTCCGGGCATCAATAACTTTCACCATAGGGTTATACCCATTTCTATGAACTAACAAAGTGTCTGAAGATCATATATAAAACTTCAGAAGCTCCCAGGCGACCTTGCGAAAAAAATGCTGCTTTTTAATAGGGTTTGGTGTGGACTGATAATAAGTGTTGGTGTCATTGCTGATACCAACCTTTTTAATGTACAGGTTGGAAGCCAAGACCTGTATCAGCTGCTTTTAGCAGGTATTTAAAAATCAAAAGTCTGAAATATAAGAATTTTCGTATAAGATTGCTTTCAAATAAAGTCAACGAGAAAATTTAATGTTGGGATTCAAAGGTATTAGTCGTTTGTCGGAGGGAAGGGAAATTTTTGCACTATTGATATCAGTTTGTAGACAGCACAGCGGCGCAGTGGTTAGCGCTTGTGCGGCACAGTTCATGTCATGGGAACCTCCTGCGTGGGTTCAAATCCAGCTCCAGACTTCCTGTGCGGAGTTTGTATGTTCTCCCCGTGCTTGCGTGGGTTTCCTCCGGGCATTCCGGTTTCCTCCCACATTCTAAAAACATGCATTTCAGGTGAATTGGCCGGTCAAAATTGTCCCTAGGTGTGACTGAGCGAGTGAGTTGTCTGTCCCCGTGTTCCCTGCGATTGGCTGGCAACCAGTTCAGCGTGTCCCCTGCCCACTGCCCGGAGATGAAAGGGATGGGATGCCTATGCTTACTTTGCACAATGTTGCCTATTTACACTACTGCATTGTCACGATGACTGATTAATTTCACCTGTGCCCACTCGTTTAGCGCCAGCCGCAGCGGGCTTCCTGATTGGTTCCCCGTCCTACTTAACCTCAGTCATTTCACTCGCCTGTTGTCAGTCCATCAGCGAACCTCTGTTTCTACAAGGCAAGCACCCCCGTCGGTCCCGCTTTTTGCACGCCTTTTCCACCCCTCCATTCCTGATTTCCCCGTTTGTCTCCGGCTACGACCTGTTTTTTGACCACGACCACGTTTTTGATCTCCTGTCCCAGCTTACGACTCGTTTTTGATCCCAACCACATTTTGCTCTCCTATCCCGGCTATAGACCTGTTTTTCCAGTCTTCGACACCACGATCCCCCGCTCCGGAAATTCCACTTTCGCATTCGGAACACGCTCCGCTCCCGTGAGCGGCTGCTTCCCGCTTTCTTTTTATCTTTTTTATGTTTTATCTTGTACCTTCTATATGTGTAACCGGAGTGCCACCTCCAATTTCATTGTCACAATATGTTCAACAGTCACGGTTGCCAAGGCGCCCAATTGGCCCCGCCCGTGTGGCGCCAGCTGCGGCTCATTAACAGATTGGCTTTCTGTCTTTTTAAGTGTGCTCTCTCCTACTTTGTCAGTCCCTCAACGAACTTCTGCCTGCAACACTTGGGTTTCGACTCGGTCCTGTTCCTGTTGGCATTTCCTGTCCGGTATTGTACTCGTTTATTTTGTCTTGTTTAATTTCGGTTTACAGTTTTGTTTCAGTTTATTTTTGTCCTGTCTATTATTTTCTTCAGTTTTCGTTCCCGTCTAGTTTCTCCTGTTTATTTCGATATCCCGATTCATTATCCATCCTCTCTGTCCCATCCTGTCCGGTATCGACCCCATCCGTCCGAAATCAACTCAGGCAATTGATATCAATCTCGTCGGTCTCTGGCTTCCTGTTGTTGCTGCCAAACGCGCATGACTTGGCTTGTGTGAGAACGTCAGGCGTTTGGGTCCTGATCATGTTCTGGTTCCTGACGCAACTCATTTTGTAACAATGATGATAAAGGTATATTCCATTCTATTCTATTTATTCAACTGTTGGTTCCCTTTTATGTTCAACGTTGTAGCAACTGCATAAAAAAAAGTCCAACATACACGCCTCAGGCCGGCTTAGACCCGCCGACAATTTTAATTCAGCCCTGAGACATCGCTGAGAGTGACGCAAAAAAAAAAAAAAGACTTGTAGTTTTAAATGTAGCCATCAGATGTTGCAAAAGCCTAAAACCTTGTTAAAGGCTGGTCCAAACAACTGACCAAAAATGGTACGGTTTGGTAACTTTGGGTCTCTGTAGTTTGTTTTCCCTAAAAAAATGAAACCACTATTTACAGAAGTGATTGCTAAATGACATCATATACATAATGAAAAAGTATCAAAAAATTTGCATGTGTCCCCATTGCCCCAAAGCACAATGATAAATCACCGCTTTAATGCCTCTCATGCCAGACTTTGATGAATTCTTCTGACATAAATTCTCCAAGGATACTCGTATTCTTCGAAAAACAGAAACAACGACCGCGTCCAAACAATATATCTAGCCACTGCCTTTGCCGTTGAAAGCAATCCTCAAGAGAATAATTGGTTGTGACCTTGAGGACACCACCGTGCTGTCAAGCGGATGGAAACTGGGACAGTTTCAAGCACACCTGCAGCGGCTTCCCGCTGGGGTGGCTGTCTCAAGGATGACCGCGAAAAAGAAGCTCCTCATATTACTTTGAGCTGGCAGATGGTCCCCACAACAGTGGTCTAAGCATACATCCGGCGTACGAGTTGTTCACAGGTAATTAAAATCAAATTTACATAACTACAAATCGTGGAACGAACAAATACATGTTTTTAACTGAATATCATAACGTATAAATGGGTTTTCAGAAGCATTGTCCCTGTATGGCAAAACGTTTTTTTTCGTTTTATTCTAAAAAGTATTTTAAAGGCTTTGGCACTGCTCATCATTAAGCATCAGGCCTCTGGGAATGATTTCAGTATGAGAAATCACCAGGAATGTCTTTGGTTAGATATTATCCACAAATTGAGAGAGACTGACTTCCTAGTGATGGTTCCTCTATTTAGTGATTCTGTCAACCTGTACGTTTTTGCTGTACAAAGTACGTTTATTATGCATTTTAAGACGTGTACGACGTACGAAAAATATGTAAGGAAAAACGCAAATTTGCCAATTACGGGTACCATCCGGTATACACCAACTATCACGAAACGGCAAATCAATCAAGTCAAACGACTTCGCCGCAGGAGCCTCTATCTCGGCATCGTTCTTTTCGTTGCAAACGAAGTGAGCGGTTTGATGCTACTGTGCGCATGCATCTGCCGCCTGGGGATTTCCTATCATGCATGCTTCCGGAAAAAAAAAAGATGGTGTAAGGTTATTTTGTATTTTGTAAGGGAAAATACGACCATTTGTACGGGCATGGAGCTGTGGAGGTTGACAGGTATGAGTGATTCAAGTGTGTCTGCGGCCCCATATGGGGGGTATAGGCATAGTGAAGCAGTGTGAGACATGCAATTCTCTTGCCTCATGGTAGAGGGCAGTCATGAGACCAAGGATTCTGATTTTTTGCACACCACAGCCCAAAACAGTAGACATAGTGAACCACTCAGCTTAAGTATTGTTTTTTTCTGTTGCATTGAAAGAAGAAGCATTAAGTTATAAATCTAGGTAAGGCAATACAACATTTTTATCAATGCTACAGTTTATATATTGCTTTCTTGCTCAGAAAATCTAATGACAAATAGGATTTAGGGTCATAAATTGTGATTTTGCTTAAATTGATCTGTGAGGCAAACAACGATTGTTTTTGGGGATAAAATTAATTAAAATTCTGTCATGGTTGCCATGGCGCCCAATTGGCCCCGCCCGTGTGGCGCCAGCTGCGGCTCGTTGACAGATTGCCTTTCCATCTTTTTAAGCTCAGTGCTTTCACTCTTCCTTTGTCAGTCCGTCAACGAATCTCTGCCCCGCAAGGTGTGGGTTTTGACTCGGCCCTGTCGCCTGTTGGTATTTCCTGTCCGGTATGGTTCCCGTTTATTTTATCATGTTTAATATCGGTTTCCAGCTTCGTTCCCGTCTGGTTTGTCGTGTTTAATTTCAATATGCTGTTTTGATATCAGTACTTTCCATCCCGTTGTTAAATATCGGTTTACAGTTTTGTTCCCGTCTAGTTTGTCCTGTTTAATTTCAATACCCTGTTTTGATATCAACCCTGTATGTCCCGTCCTGTCCGGTATCAACCCCATCTGTCTGATATCTGGCCGGGCAATTAATATCAATCTCGTCGGCCTCTGGCTTCCCATAATTCCACCACAGAATGCTGCCTAATGTGCATGACTCCCCATTTCCCGTAAAATAAAAGGCTTGTGTGAGAAACGTCACGCATTTGGGTCCTGACCCTGTTCCGGTTTTTAAAAAATTTTGTTGAATCTACTCTCACCACATCCTATTTTTCAAATTTAAAAACATAGTATGAATAAATGAATGAAAGAATAAATGAAACTATTTTGAACATGAGAAAACAAAAAGAAAACAAAACAACAAGTCAATGTAATAATGTTAACAGTGAAACATTCTCTTATTTTACAGTCATTTCAGAGAGACTTCGTTTATTAAGTAAGATAAGACTATGAATAAGAATTTTTTTTTTCACTGTTTGTTTATATATTGCTATATATAGATTTATTTCTATTGATTATTTTGTTTGAAAGACCAGTTAGTTATCTGTTACTGTGCTGAGTGAGGCACGGAATTCTCTTGCCTCAATGGCAGAAGGTGATATTCTGATTTTGGACCTAAACCATAGAATATTTTTTTAGAATTTGACTGACAGACCGGTTAGCCTGGTTTGTTCTGATGAAGATGGGCATTCTTGTTTTTTTTCACCTTTTCATTATTTTGGCTCTTCTGATTTAAACTTATCAAAGATTAAATTGAGATATGATCCAGAATGAGCGGGTGATGGAAAGGCAAAGAGAGTAAAAGATTCAATGAAAATAAAATGAATTATATTCATTCAATGGAATCTATATATTATACTGAATGTTTATTTAAAGTTTTTTCATTTTTTAAAAGAAATTTTGTGACAGTGTTCATGATTATTTCTCTTGGGTTATGATGAGTTGCTATTTATGCTAAATATAATGCTATGTAATCAAAATCAGATTACGTAACATGAATAATGTGAAAAGCATTTTTATTGTAAAAGGCACCTGACCAAGATAAGCTTCAGCTTTTTCACTGTTTACCATTTTTCCCCTTCTGTTTTTTCAATTGTTTATCAAAGCGGCTGATCTTCACTGCATTGTAAACTTGCATATGATGATTATTGAGAAAAAAATGTCGACCAACCAACCAACTAACCAACTAATTAAATTAAAATATATTTTTTTAGAATGTAATCACTATTTAGTTTTTGTTAAGCACCCTTACAAAAAGTCAACCCATCCATGAATATTTTTCACTTTTTTTCCTGTGCTAAGGTTTATATATTGCTGTCTGGCGCTGTCAATCAAATGAAACTGTCAGGACCAGAACGGAGACAGGACCCACTTGCGTTACATTTCTCTCAGTTTTTTTGGAAGAGAGGAAAGGGTTGAACCCACGATCCGGTGATCGCTGGTCGCTGGATGCAGGTCGCTCTGAACGCGGAAGTCCCACTTCCGCGAGCGATGGCGTGTCGGGAACGGAAAAAAACGGGTCAGGAGAGCAAAAAACGTGGTCGGGATCAGAAACAAGTCAAAAGCCAGTAGAGGAGAGTAGACGTGGTCAGGATCAAACAACAGGTCGAAGCCGGGGAACAGACGGGAGCAAAAACAGGTGTGAGTTAGGGTCGAAAAAGGCTTGCCTAGAGTAAACTTAGGTTCGCAGACAGACCGACAACAGGTGACTGAAAGATGTGGGTTTAAATAGTGACAGGGAGCCAGTCAGAGTTTGAGGCAATTGGCGCTAAAGGAGCGTGCACAGGTGCATCACATTGGTAATCATGACAGAAACATAAGTCACTGCTTTTCAAAGGTATTTCACTTGAAGATCTTTTGGGGCAAAATGTGCTAAACAATGTCTGACTTTTAATGTAGACCCAGTTTGCCGCTGATCTCTATTGTTCCCACTAAATGGGGATGTGGAATAGAAATGACATGCAGGGGAAGGCCAGTAAAGCGGGCCAATACTTGCCTGCTCTGATCAATAGTCATTTGTCCTCCACCTTGCTTTCTACAAAAGGTAATTAATGGGAAGGAGCCAGGGATTTGGATACTGACAGCAGACTTGCGCCTAGTTGCCCACTACTTTTCATTCTTATTTCTGTTTTCAAACCAAAGAAAGTAAACTGTAGTTTCAAAAGTTGACACGAGCTAAAACTAGAATTCGAGCGAAGGCTCCTGACAGCGACAGAGGGGGAAAATAAATCCCTAAGATATGAGGGAGCAAGTCCATGCATGCTTTTGTATACTACCGACAGAACCTTAAAATCACATCTTAAGCTAACAGGGAGCCAATGCAAGTTAGCTGAAATCAGGGTAATGTGATCAAACTTTCTGGTCTTAGTAAAAAGCCTCGCTGGAGCATTTTGTACCAGCTGAAGGCTCTTGATTTTGGACTTTGGGAGACCGAAGAGTAGTACATTACAGTAATCGAGACGGGAGGTAACAAATGCGTGAATTATAATCCCCGCATCTGAGTGAGACAGCATAGGGTGAATTTTAGCAATGTTGTGAAGATTGAAAAAAGCTGTTCTAGTAATATTCTTAACGTGTGTTTGAAAGGACAGATTAGGTTTAAAAATGACACCTACATTTTTGACGGAGTCACTCTGGGTGATATTACATTTGTCAATGTTAAGAGCAGTTTTTGAGAACAAATCACGGCATTTAGATGTATCAATAACTAAAAGTTTGGTCTTTTCAGAATTAAGACGCAAGAAGTTGAGAGACATCCATTTTTTTCATCTCAGTGCGGCAGGCTTCCAAATTTCCAGTTTAGTTGGGCAGATTCCTCCATCGGAAGATAGAGTTGAGTGTCATCTGTGTAGCAATAGAAACTGATATTGTACTTGCGAATAATATCTAATGGAAGCATGTAAATGCTGAAAAGAAAGGGGCCAAGTAATGAACCCTGCGGAACACCACAAGTAACACTAAAGTGCTCAGATGTTAATTCACCATATTTAACACAGTGCGTCCTATCTGAGAGGTAGGATCTGAACTATAAGAGGACGGTTCCTAAGAGACCAATCCATTTTCCCAACCGTTCTAGTAAGATATTATGGTCCACAGTGTCAAAGGCAGCACTAAGGTCCAGCAGCAGCAAGAGTGATGAAGCCAGTAGAATATCATTGGTTACTTTAATCAGAGCTGACTCAGTAGAGTGGTTAACCCTGAATCCTGATTGTATTGATTCAAAAAGATTGTTCTGGGGTATAAAATCGTTCAGCTGCTGCGCCACAACTTTTTCAAGTACTTTACAAAGAAACGTTAGGTTTGACACAGGTCTATAATTACATAAGCTTTCTGGACCAAGGTTGGGTCATTTCAGTGCAGGTTTAAAAACAGCAGACTTAAAAGCTGCTGGAACTACACCTGAGGAGAGCGGTATGTTTATAATAGTTAGAACTGCAGGTCCAAGGACCCTATAAAGACCTTTAATCAGCGAACTCCGAAGTGGGTCAAACAGGCAAGTAGTCGGTTCGTGACAATGAACAGAATTGTCTTTATTTTCAATAATGACCATGTAATGAAAATTGTACTATAATTCCAAAAGTCAGAAATAAGTACTTCAAAAAAAAATCTTCAAGGCACGTCCCTTCCAAGAAAAAGAGCTTTGGAGTGAGTGTGCTGAAAATTACAGTAGCCTCTTATGGAAGCCATTGCAGACTTGCTGCAGCAGAACACACAGCAGGTAGAGGGGCAATGCATTCCCGTGGAGTTTATTTCCGACAGGCAATCTGCACAGCGCCCCTCTTTCAAAAAAATACCTTTCCAGGTTGAAAAAGGAACCGCTCTCTACAATCATATAGTGTATTATTTTCCAAACAGGAGGAGGAAAAACTATGCTGAGTAATCTACCAAAGAAAAATGGAAACTACCGGTACTGTTTCAAACACAACTGATGAGAACAACAAATAACATGATTTTATTCCCATATGAATAAAGCTTAATTCCACAAGGAGTAATTTTGAGGTCGGTGTATTTGGCTGACTTTTGTGCCAGCTTTGCTTTCATTTGGTTTAATGTAATTCAAGTGTTCTGTACCTGGAAAAGACATTTTTTAGCTGAAATTTCAATTTTATATTTTGTCCAGTTTTTAAAACCCTTACTTTTATATTATTTCATATTATTGAATAAAGATTAACAACCTTACTTTCTATGAATAAAAAAATATATATAATAGAATATATTGTTACCGGTCCACATATATATCCATCCATTCATTTTCTGCAGTGCTCATCCTCACTGTGTCAGGACCAGAACGAAAACAGGACCCACTTGCGTGACGTTTACCACAAGTATTATTGAAAGAGAGGTAAATGATGCGCCCACGATCTAGTATTCGCTGGGCGTGGAAGCAAATCGCTCTCGGATTGTGATCCGAACACGGGAGTGGATCTTCCGTAGTGAGCGATGGCGGTGTCAGGGGCGGAAAACTGGTCAGTAGCTGTGATTGGGAGAGCAAGGCGTGGTCGGAAAACAGTCGTAAGCCAGAACGGTAGAGTAGACGTAGTCGGGAACAAAAAGGAGTTGTAAACCGGGACGGGAGAGCAGACGTGATCGGGATCGAAATGGGTTGTAGCCGGAGACAAACAGGAGCAAAAACGGGACAGGCTCGCCTTGTATACACGGAGATTCGCAGACGGACTGACAACAGGGGATTGACAGGACTGGGTTCAAATACTGACAGGGAGCGAATCAGAACAGCTGGCGCCAAATGAGCGGGCACAGCTGAGTCACATAAGTTATCATGACACACTAGGGTCGCCCGGGAAGCTGGAGCCCATGCCAACCATCTTTGGGCAGTGGGCAGGGGACACCCTCAGCTAGTTGTAGGGCAAACCTACTACCTACTCGCTCAGTCACACTTAGGGATGATTTGCATCTTTTACAAACCTGGGACCAAACACCTTGCAGGGACGCTAACCACCCAGCCGCCCATATACATTTTTAGTTTATCCACCATCATGCTTCTCAGATATCCATTAGATTTGTAATGTTTAAAACAGATAAAATATGTATAAAATGAATAAAAACAAAAGTGAAAGCGAGGACGTAATTCTAGTGGCTCTTTATAGAATAATGGCACTGAATCTGTCGTTGCCAGGGGATGTATCAGCTAATGCTAGCCGTGCTAGAGTTAGCACATAATGTTATTAGCCATGTCAATGTCTATGCGCATTGAATCCATTGATGTTAGCTAAAGTGCCTGCTAATGCTAGCTCTGCAAAGGCTAAGATGTAATGTTTATAGCCCTCTCAAAGTATATTGGGACTAAATCCATTCATAAAAAAAAAATAAAATAAAATAAAAAAGATTTATTATCCAGGCCTGAGTAAAGATAAAGCATTCAATCAAAACACTTAACCACATAAAGATTGAAACGATACTTGGTTCTCTGAAATAAATGAATATAAGGACTATGCATGTATAACCTAATTCAGGGGTTGGCAACCCAAAAAGTTAAAAGAGACATATTGGACCAAAAAAAAAAAAAAAGAAAAAAATTATGTGAGCTGCAAAAAATTAAAACCTCTATATAACCTTGTAAGGAAAGCAAGGCATACAGTACAGTGGAACCTCGGTTTTTAAACGCCTCTCAGTTCGAACAAATCGGAGTCCGACCAAAAATTTGACAAATTCTTGCTCAAACGCCGGTAATGCGTGAGTGCGTACGCTAGGGTGCGATGCTGAGCGGCGTACGGGTGTTTTAGCCCCTTATTATGCCTCCGAAGAAAGTCAGTGCAAGCAGCAAAGTTGCTACAGGTGAAAAAAAAAAGTAGTGCGTACAACTATTGCATTTAAGAAAGAAATAATAGCAAAATATGAAGGAGGTGTGCGAATGTCTGATCTTGCTAGGGAATACAGTATGGCTAAATCTAAGATCAGTACGATACTAAAGAATAAGGAGGCTGTGAAATCTAGTGATGTGGCTAAGGGAGTGAGTGCTACAAGCAAGCAACGGCCGCAAGTTTTGGAAGAGGTTGAAAAACTTGATGATTTTCCTCTTCCCACCGTCCACCTGCGCCTTCTGCTGACCACCACAAAGGTAAGAAATCCTATTCATAATTCCTTTCTTTATCCTTTTTTTATTTTTACACGTTCATGTTAGCGTAATCTTTCGTACGGAAAATTACGATAACGCGAACGTACGATTAGCCTGGGTTAGCTTTATGTTAAACATTCAAGGTAAACATTCAGGGTGTTGGAACGGATTAAAACGATTTACATTATTTTTAATGGGAAAAATGATTTCGGTGATCGAACAAATCGGTTTTCGAACAGGGTTCTGGAACGGATCATGGTCGAGAACCGAGGTTCCACTGTATTTATATTCGGTTTATATCTATATTCATTGGAAACCGGATGTTTGTGTCATGTTTTCCCTCCTACAGGAACCATTTGTTTTTCCATTATCAAATGTTTTTGAAAAAGCGCTAGGGAGCCACTTGGGAGCTGTATGTGGTTTTTGGACCTAATTCTCTCACTGAAAATCGTTTTTATTCCGTAGATTTTAAAATGTGAGTACACAAAAGAAAATCTTTACATTTGAGCGGCAGCTCTCATCAGTCCGATAATTTGACGCCACAAAAGCTCCGCCGCGTTTTATTTATCGAACGTTCACAAACAATGGCTAAAGTTCTTGTGAGAAAATCCAACCCAAAGATTGAAGAAGGTAGTTTAGGAGGCTCTCAGACAGTGAAACTTCAGAGAAGATCCGTCAGCTGTGCAGAACAATGAGACCAATCACTCTGCCATAATGAGCCCCAAGCCTAAAATAGTTCCTACTGTGAGGTGAAGTCAGGGGAAATTATCTTTGTGAGGGGAAGCCTACTGATAAAAAGTATGGGCATAAATCATTTTTTGCACGGTGGAAACGGGTAATCTGGTTTCTTTCAAAAGTCTCCACCTGTTCGGAACACTGCTGAATAGCAGTCCTCCGGGGGGAGGTACATTTTATGCTGACTGGTGCGAAACGGCGGAGGTTCGAGAAACTCTGAAGACCCGGCTGAAAATATAAAAGACCACAAAGGAAAGGTGGACAGATGGATCCAAATATCGATACTATTGATAATAAGCGCGTACCTTTGTCTTGGGATCAATACCGTTTTCCCATTTTACCTATTAATGTGATATTGTTGTGAGTGGGTGGTACAATTAAACATGCATTATAACTTTTAAATTTGCGTTTACACTTTATTTGCTATACCGACTCGATTTCCAAACTGTTGTATAATGGAAGGTATTTTATTTTTCTTGTTACGTGTCAAACATTGGGGCCAATGTTCCCTCTAATTTTCCATGGGTCTGAGCATTCAAACAAAGTCGGTGAGCCACGCTTGAAACAACAGTGAGCAACCATAATCCCAAATGTGGCAAGATAATTAATTATCAAACATGTCCAAAACTTGACATCAAGTTACATTTTGCTGAGTTTCCGGCAATGCAAAATTATCTTTCTCTTTTGAATGAATTTACTCATTTATTATTGCAAAGGTTGTACGGCCTACAAACGTCGTTTGTACTTACAATTCTTTCAAGAGATATCCATTTCTTTTTATTTCCTGATATATTTTGTCGCATAATATTAACATTTTTGGGGGCTTATTTAGTCGGTTGTAAGATACTGAACTGTACTTAATCACATTTTTTAGTGGAAGTACAATGTTGGCAACAAGAGTCACTTAATTGGAAATTATTTGAATGCAACACAAACTTTTTCTTATTTTTTCCGTGTTTTTTTCTACTTTTTTTTAAATTCCTTTGAAAAAAACTCTTTGTGTTTATTTTTTCCAAGCTGTTACTTTTTTCTTTTTGTTCTGTTTACTTTTTTCCTACATTTCTTTCTTTTCTTTTTTCCGGCTTTTTTCTAAATTTTTCCTTCTTTTTTTCTCTTCCTTTTGTTTTTTTTCTCAGCTTTTCACTACTTTTTCATTTTGGTATTTTATTATTTTTTGTCGTATTGCCCCTTTCTTTTAAGTCATTTTGTGCATAGTTTTTTATAATATTTGGTCATGTTGGGATTAAAGAAGCAAAAACAACCTGAAAAGCCGTTTAGGACCCTAAAGAGCCGGTTCCTTTTAGTGAGCCAAGCCGAAGAAGCCGGTTCTCGACCAACTCTACTCAACTTTGTTCTACTCTGACTCGACTTCAAAATACCGCATTTAGGACACAATGTCAGGGGAACCCGTGTTTTTTTACCTTCATGCACTGTTACTTTGACTTAAGTCGCTTCTTAATTAGTAATCTTGAGCCCTCATTTTTGTGCGCCGGCTAGATTTTCTCGTGCGCAGAGAATGTGCGAGCAGTGCGCAATGGCGCACGCGCGCAGCTTAGAGGGAACACTGGTTGGGGCCCTCTGAAGTAAGGGCCTGGGTTAGGCTGGGCCATAAAAGGCTTTTTAGCAAAAGCTGATGAAAATATTCTTCTGTTCTTGAAGGGACAGTGCTTAATATTTGCCCGGGTCCTCAAACTAACATCCTGACGGCCACAATTGCCCACAAGCCGCACGTTTGAAACCCCTGTTTTTGGGTTGACAGGTTTGACTTTTGTTCTGAATCAGTTGTTTGGTACAAGTTTTTTATAGTGTTAAAGAGACAGTGTGTATCCACAATTTTGGGCCACAATTTCATCAAGATCTCAAAATCATAAGTCTCAAAGGTACAATGTGCATTATTTGACCACTATGTGTATAGTGTTGTGCAACTGAAAACAAGTACTAAAATGCAAATGAAAGAATACAAACTATAGAGACTCAAAAGTGACCAAAAGAAATGAAATGAAAATGATCTGCATTCAAGTCAAGACTTCCCAAAGCGCTTTACAATGTGCTTCCCAATAGCGGCCGTGCAGCCATGTAAGACGCTAACCTGCTTATTGGGGGCATTAGGGGTTCAGTGTCTTACCCAAGGACACTTCGACATGTAACACAGAGGAGCCGGGATTCGAACTGCGATCTCTTGATCCCAAGATGAGCGCGCTACCTCCTGAGCCACTGCCGCCCCCAAAGACAATATACACACAAGATTAAAAATTGTACATGTACACCGCAGATACATTTGTGGCTCTGCAAAAGTACATGACTCCAAAAATTGGCTGAGGAAGTCCTTTTAAGGAATATGAACCCTGAAAAAAACAACGTATTGGAAGTCCTCCAAAGCTTAACACCCAATCAGTGAAAAGAAGTCGATGCTAACTGTCCTTTTGACTGTTGATTATCAGATAACCCTTTTTCGTCCTGAAAACTTTGCGCCAACTGTTCGACTTTGCTCCGCTAATCTGATGAGGCGCATGATAATCAGTCCAGTATTTGTGTGTCGCAAACGGAATTTTAATAAACAGTACGATTGCCAATTTAGATAAGGCCTTTGCTCCTCGCTAGAGCTTTGCTCATTTATTCCACTTTTACAGAGTAAACAATTGTGATAAAAACAAAAAAATCATCCCAATACACACACGCATCATTTAGGTCAATTATAATTTATTTATTTATTCATAATTAAAAGGGACAATGTTTTTATTTAGCGCCCTGTCGTTCATAAAGAAACAATATTCATTTAAATAATGAGCAAAATTCAGTATTGTCTAACGCAGCTGCATTTCAATACCAAGATCAAGCTCATCTCTGAAAAGCGGGATGACGCTCTGCACCGAAAAACAACGGCAACCAAATGATGAAGGTGCTGTATCCGAGTCACATCAAGAGGGTTTTCTTACTACTGGTTACAATGGAAACCAGTGCTATCTGTTTAAGGAGGAGAAGCAAACCCCTGCCCAACAAAACTGGCCTGGGCGCCGCCAGGCTGTACTTGCCTAAGACACACAACAGGAAGTGGTGCCCCAACGACCCTGGCGGATGAATGATCCGTGAACCAAATGAACAAAACTAAAAATTATTTCCACCTAGTTGCTTTTGTGTTTTTTTTTGGACCGCTAGCATTACGAGCAAAGTTTGTGGCAGCTAGCATTAGCGGGTATAGTCACTGGCGCAGATGCAACAGTTTGCAGCTAGAGTTGCCAAAAGTTACACATTACAGCAAAATCTTAATTGACTTTCATATAAATGTGATTTTCTAAAAATATTTATACGGCAAGATACATCTATTTATTTTTTTAAAAATGAGCCTCACCTAAAGGGAGCTTACATAATAGTCAGTCATCTTGCTGCTACTAGTCCAAAAAAAACACCAAAACAGAAAAGGGGTGCAGTTTAGTCACCTTGAGTCTCTGTAATATTCCTTGTGGTTATTAGCACTTGTTTCTGGTTGTAACACACAATACAGTGACATTTAGTGGTCAAATATTCCACTGCCCCTTTAACAAAAATATATCTTCGTATTGCACCACCCATCAATCCATCTAGCTCAGCGAAGACGCTTTTTCCCCCCCAACCACAAAAAAGTGCGATGCCTTGTGTCATTTGTGTTGTCATGTGGTGTGCTACTGTGGCAACACTAAAAATGGACATAAACACCTGGAAAAAGCTCACCCTTTGGAGCGCAATGAGCTGCAAACAAAAACGCAAACATGTTACGGTTCCTGAATAAAACCCCCTACGACAACAGAGTGAGAGACAATTGATACTTTATTTTCATTTGTATCTTTGTTACATTGCTGCCTTTTTGACTCGACTCTCTTGATTTCTGTTCTGAAACAGTTGTAATAAAAACCTTTCTATTTTTCAAATTCTTTTAAAGTTTGCAATAGTTATTCAATAAAAATGAATCATTTTTGGTGCCTAAATCTTTATGCTGTGTACACCGAAAATATGAACTAAGTCAAGGAGGGGAAGGGTTCAATTATACAATGATTGGGGCGGCAGTAGCTCAGGAGGTAGAGCGCTCGTCTTGGGATCAAGGGATCCCAGTTCGAATCCCGGCTCGTCCGTGTTACATGTCAAAGTGTCCTTGGATAAGACACTGAACCCCTAATACCCCCAATAAGCAAGTTAGCTTCTTACATGGCTGCAATACAAGGCCGCTATTGGGAAATGTGGAGCACATTGTAAAGCGCTTTGGGAAGTCATTGACTTGAAAAGCGCTATATAAATGCAGATCATTTCATTTCATTGATCATGAAAATAGATCGATATTGATGGATACTAATCATGGATGAACTTGCTCCCTCATATCTTTCAGATTTAATTTCCCCCTATGTTCCGGTCCTGAGCCTTCGCTCTGAAAACGCTGGTCTACTAGTGATCCCAAGGCCCAAGAAGAAATCCGCGGGTTCGTGAGCGTTCTCCATTCGGCCCCGGTGCTGTGGAATGCTCCTTCCCCCTGAGATTTGTCCCGCAACCTCAGTGGAAATGTTTAAATCTAAGCTTTAAACACACTTCTACTCTGTAGCATATAAAAAAAAACTATATTTTATGTTGATAATATGTATTATTTGCACTCATGTAGGTTTTAGATGATGGGATGGTGTCATAATAGTCTGTAGTTTGCATTAGTCTGATCTGTGCAGCCCTTTGAGACTCTTTGTGATTAAGGGCTATACAAATAAACACGAGTTGACTTTTCAGTTGGAATGGATTGATTCAAAATATTCCCCAACCTTAGTGAGAACACGGTCCTGATAAAGGTCAACTGTTTAGCTTTACTAATCTGTGCTTTTGCATTTTGGTTCCACACAGTCCTGAGAGAGTTCCTGAAACAAAAGCCACTTTTACATCATATACTTTTAAATATATTCTCTGCTGATAACCCGCCCACATTGGCACCGTGACCCACTTTTGGTAAACTAAAAAAAAGAAAAAGCTAACGCATGTGTCTGAAAATTGAGGCTGATGAGAAATATTACAGCTCTTGATCTCCTGCCATGTCTTGGTTTTCTCTTCCTTCCTATTAACCTTTGCATTGAGGTTATCGAGTTTCTTTTCTTCCCACTCACGGCGCTGTCGGCAGAAACCGGGTTGCGATCCAATCGCGGACAAGCTGTGACAATCACTGTCTGCTGATTGGTTTTATAATCCGCGCTCGAGATCTCAGATGGGTTAGGATCGGCGGGCTGAGGCGCGGGCGAAAAAAATAGTTGTAGTGGTGCGTTCACTCCCACTCTCTCTCACAAAGACATTATTAAAAAAAAAAAATGTTATTTTTTTACCCGTTGCTTTCACATCTGAACTACATAGTGAAGGTTTCATCCAGTCTGCAGAAGAAGGAAGATGATTTAAACTTTCAATGCTAGTCTGGTGTTATGAGGCAGCTGGGGGGTGTACTAGGTGGGGTTGTGTGCAGATCGATCACAAAAAAAAATCGATATTATTGATTAATGAAGTGAGTACTTGGATCGGCTTGATACTATTTTCCTGGGGATGATACTTTGCTCTTCCACCATTATCCTTTAAAACTCTCTATAAACGGCATATCCCTTCTCTCTCACCCAGCGCCCTCGCCCACTCTCTAAGATTATGCCTCAGGAGGTGACTAACAAGCACACCTTTAGGACCTCTTCCTCTCCTGGATTGCTGCTGCATCCCGCCTACCAGGCAGAAAAGAGGGCCACATCTATGTCAGAAGATTTTCAGTTTTCCGCCGCAGAACATCAACATTACAGAGGCAAACAGGAAGCGCAGCGCGGTGTGGATTTTTTTTCAACTACCGAAAAGAAAAATGCCAGGTGCCATTTCTGTGGTAAAGAGGTCCCTAACTGTGGTTACACCACAAATTGACATGAACACATAAAAAAGAGAGCAACGGGTTGTAACGAGACAATTTTTTGTTCAGGGACAGTAACATGTTTAATTTTTTAGTTGCTCAGAAGTTAAGAAAACCAAAAATGTAAATATGTTACTGTTCCTGAATAAACAGTTGTATACCTGTTGTCACTATGGCAACAAAACCAAAACTTACTGACTATTTTTCAATTATTGTGCAGTAAAATATATTTTTTTGTCTTTTTTTGTTTTGTTTTCTTGATAACATTTTTATACAGAATTTTCATTTTCCTTATATTACTGTTCTTTCTTGGTTTCTCTTTTGGTCGTGTATCAGGTGTTTTTGAAATATATATATATTTATTTACAATATTTATATAGTTATTTAATAAAAAAATGTCATCATTTTAGTGCTTAAAGTGTTTGTGCTGTGTTTATCATAATTGTAAACTCAAGGGGAGGACATTTTATTTATTCAATGATCATGAAATTTCCAAGCAACAAGTAATGGTGTCGGACCAGAATCGATCAATACTAACATGTATCTACTTGGATCTGATCCATACCAAATTTCCCTGTATAGCCCAAAAATGTCATGTGGCAACTTAAAGTAACAGTGTGTGTTATTTTGTTAAATAAACCTAATTTATTAGAAAATCAAAAACAACACTGATTTAAATGATGAGCAGATATACATGAACTTTCTTATGACGATGCATTTTTAAATACTCATATTTCTAGAAATTTGTATTTATTTTACATGACATGACACTCCACTAAAGGGAGTTGACATGATTGTTGTCGTCTTGCTGCTATGGGTACCCAAAAACCTCAAATAAGGCTAGGAAAAAAGGGCACAGTTTTGTCACTTTGGGTCTCTCTAGTCAGAATTCTTCCTTGCGCTTTTTGGTTTTATGACACAATACAGTGACATCTAGTGGTCAGGTAACACACATTGTGCCTTTAAGTGTAGTTTACACTGTAGTTTGAACCACCTTTATGAGCTTCCACATTCAGTTGTTTCCAGTATAGGTGATTTATTTGAGTTTTTTTTTTTAAATGGCAGCAAATAATTTAAATATTTCTATTTTAATAACATTTTTTTTCCCGAAAGTTCAGCTGAGTCGAATGTTTTACATTAGAGGTGTTTTTTATTTTCCCTGTAAGGATAATCTAAACCTAAAAGATGTTATTTTTACAAACAATGTTACCTTCAAAATTATAAATTTGATTAACTGAACTTATTTCTTTATTTTTGAGAACGTATCGTTTCAGTATGCGTTGGTTTCCTCCGGGCACTCCGGTTTCCTCCCACATTCTAAAAACATGCATGCTAGGTTAATTAGCCGGTCCAAATTGTCCCTCCGTGTGAATGAGAGACATTTGTCTGTCTTCATGTGCCCTGCAACTGGCTGGCAACCAGTTCTGGGTGTCCCCTGCCCACTGCCCAAAGACAGCTGGGATAGGCTCCAGCAACCCCGTGACCCTTCTGAGGATAAGCGGTGCAGAAAATGGATGGATATCTGATAACTATCGGCCCGATAATGATTGTTCATCCCTGGTTGCAGTGCATTGTGGGATTTGTATGCTGCCGCTGTCCAGGCTGCTTTTATGGCTTGGTGAAACATTTCCTCTTAAATCATGCACATTTCATGGATCATTAGCTTCACTAAGGTCATGGACATGTTTTTTACCGTGTAGTTTATTATATTATTAGCTTGGGTCCTGGAACCAATATCTTTCATACAGCCTCGTGCATTATTGAATCCTAATTTTCTGAGGGCAGTATAAGGGTCTTTGGGTGTCCCGTTCTGCCTCATACAGAGTGTTTCATCACGATGCTTAATCTGCGTCTTATTTACCGTGTCCTTGTCCAACATCTGTTAAGTTGTTCAAGGACAAACAACTTCCTCCGCATGTCTGGTTCTCGAGTTCAGGATCGACATTGATTTTACAGCTATTAGGAAATAATCCAACAGTGATTGGAAGCTGCAAATCTGTTAGCTATCAGGATTTTGAGTAAATGAAGTAAATGTAACATATGTACAAATGTTAAAGAACTGTTCAATCGCCTCGGTGGGATGAGTTCCCTTGACCTTGTTGTATGGTTTCTTCATTTTTTTTTATTTCATATCAAGGGCGTCTAAAACATTTTTAAAAATACAGAAAAAGAGGAAAACTATTAGTTTCCTCAGCAGATGATGAGTTTGGTTGACCTTCTTAGAGCATTGAGAATGGTGGAGTTTGAAGGAAAATATTTGTTTGTTTATGAAAGGATCCGCCAATTAACGTTACCCCAAAATTTAGGAAATATGCACAGATAAATCAGCTTGCCGATAAATCTTGAACCCCTAATCTACTTCTTTGGTTTTCAATTTATTTAGTTTGTGAATTTCATTGAAATGTTTTTGAAATCACTACTGATCTAATTACATTTACAGACCATGCTGTTAGGTGACACTTTTAATCCACCAACCTACCTACCTACCCTCTTATCTACCTAACACCTGCTGTTTATCTACCTACCTATTCAACTACCTACCTAACTACCTGCCTACCCAATTACCTACCTAGCTACCTTTCCATCCACTTAGATACCTGCCCATCTACCTATCTAGCTACCGATCCATCTACTTGGCTACCTACCCAACTACCTACCTAGCTACCAAACCATCTACTTTGCCACCTACCCAACTAGCTAGCTACCTACCTACCCACCTACCCACCCATATACCGACCTGAATACCTACCTACTTACTCTATCTTGCTTTCAGCTACCAAAAACAACCCAACAAAAGCTTTCTTAAAGGTTGGTTTATAATTCAGGTTTGAAATACTTTTTTGCTTCTTTCAAATAGTGCATAGCTAATATTCTTGATTTTTAAAAAACGATTTATCCATCAATATTTTATGGGTTGGTAAAATTTTTAGTATAGGCCATGTGGCCCAAAGTATGATTGACAGGTCACAAATGAGTTCTCAAGTTAAATAGAAAATTTGCTCTGCTTCTGTCTGTTCTCATACATGAGAATTCTTTTGATTAAGCATACAAAAAACAAAAAAACAAAAACGATGTCCATTGAAGTAAAAAACTGAAGATTTTAGCTCCTACTGTTGTGAAATGTGGATAATAACTAATGTTAAGTATGTAGGCATCAGGTGAAGGTCGTGGGATGACGTTGTTGCAGGAGGTCACAAGCTGGGGGGGCAGACGACCTTCACGAGATATCTTAACTTTATTTGAGAACACTTTAAAGGCCAATGTTGAACGTCTGGAACTTTGAACGTGTCCCGAATGCAATAAAGAGCGTTCCCTTTTTGCCATATCTCCTCTCTGCGTATATTTTGGGGCGACGCCCAACGACGTTCTTTCCAAAACTAACCGTGAGATTACAACTCAGCTGAATTAATCACATCCGATATTTTTCAGAAGGTGATGAACCCAATTATCCTCAATCAACTTGTTACTCCTGTTCCTTCACATCTGATCCATGTGTTCAATCGGCTCACTCATTTCCATATCGTCGACACATTTTCCCATTTTCTATACCACTTTCAATTTATCGGTACTGCTTAATTCAGACAAATAAAACAAAGCCAGGAAATGTGCCCCCGGCTCACCTGCGGAGAATAAAGTGTACAGGAAGGCAGACAGTCCACTTCACATATAGACACATAGCGGCCTCCGTGGGGGTCACAGAGATAAGCTGCTTTGGGAAAAAGGATGCACCTTTCACTTCCTGTCAACATGGGCAAGCCGTTGTTCCACACCGCTGATTTTGTCTGCACTTATTTACATTCTTCAGGATTCGCACACATTTTTCATGGCGATATTCAAGGCCTTTATAAAGACTTTAAAGCCGATTTTCCCAATTTTCCAGTAATATATAAGGAAAAAATAAGGTGTGAATCGTGTATTTTGCCGAGCCACAAATATATCTGCGAGTTAAATAAAGTGTGCATTTATCAAGATGCGATTTTTGGACCTTCTGCAAATAGCGTATATTGTTTTTTGAGACAAATCTCTCTCCACAGGGTGTTGAGTAAAAATGACAGTAATATGTGGCTTACATTTTCAGTTACAGGAAGTTCTTCCCATTATGATTTACCACTGGGAAATGCTACCTTAATTTTTTTACATGGCTGATAATGTCCATAATTGATCTGTAATCCTTGCACTAATACACATTTCATAGTGCCCTGTTTAGGTGTAGCATACACCTGTCCTCTTTGGAGCGAACTTTAGGGGGCGATGGCGCTTCATAGGACAATGCCGTACAAACTTGTATTAGCTGCAGTTAATCAAGAGGATAGCCACCAGGGATCAGTCCCAGCGTCATATTTAAGCAGACTTGTTGAGAAACATGGGGACAATTTCAAGCATTTACAACAAGTCACCTAAAATTCAAGCATATTTCATTCCTTGAAAACACAACCTTAAAATTCAAGCCTTTTCAAGGATTCTAAGCACCCGTACGAATCCTGATTCCTTCTTGCCTTTAAGTTCCAATTTTACATTGATTGTTTATGGACTTAGTATTCACCAAAATGATTTTGGATGTGGTACTTTTGGATAAACACTTAATAATGCACAAAAAGAGAAAAAATAAATAAAATAAAACACATAAATAAATAAAAATAAAATAATGTCAGTATAAATAGACAAAAATATTTCCAAGGGACATATAATTTTTAGCTATTCATATTTATATTTGCCTATTATTCCCCCTTTCGATATTATCTGACCGACACAACAGATTGCCAAGACTACTTGCTTGGTTAATCTAAATACAAGCAAACATGGCGTTGCATTAATTATGTTCCTATATACTTTACGACTATTGCAATGTGAGTTGTATTAGCTAAGTGTTTATTTCCCCTCAAACGGGTTTGTTCCATTATCTCGTGAAATAGCCGCAGCGTTTTAGTAATTGCAGCTTATTGGCTGTAAAGCCATTGTAAATACATACTAAGTTTTAAATAATTAAGTCTTATAAATGCAGGTGCCTACAGTGGTACATTGAATATACAAGCACCTCTAAACACAATAATTTCGGTATACGAGTTCCATCTGCAACACAAATCTTGATCCCTATACGAAGAACAATCAAATTCACTCACAGTCCCAGAGGCTACTGCTAGAGAGCGCCTTGGGAGAACAGTGGAAAAGGCCATTAGTGTCCCTTTCACACCCTTCCGGGATATCTGCAATTCCCGCCTTACCTGCAAAGCCACCAGGATTGCAGGGGACCCCTGCCAACCCTAACTCTAAACTTAACACTAACCCCTCCCACCCATCTCATAGCCTCTTCAACCTTCTGCTGTCAGGGAAAAGGGTGCAGTCTCTTGGAGCCAGGACCAGCAGGCTAAAGGACAGCTTTTTCCATCAGGCTGTCAGGATGCTGAACTCTTTCCCTGCTATACACCCTCCCACCTCTCAGCCTTCTGCCAAATGAATGCATAACTGTTTTATTAAGATTCCAGCTATACTTTGTATATGTTTTATTCAAAACCTATATATTTTTGTATCTTTAAATGCGTACTTTTATATTTTCATATGCATAGTTTTTGTCTTTTGGCATGTTTGCATCCGGGGAAGAAGAAGTAATTTAATCGGTGCTGTATGTTGTGCGTATAGCATATTTGACGAAAAAGTTGAAGTTGAAGTACTTGTACGTCTACTGTAAGAAACTGAATGAGACAATATTATATATTTAGACATTTCAGGAAGTATCGTGCGGTGGCTTTTGATGAGCGAATCGGCAGAGGTTGACTGTCAAACTCAAGGACACGTCGACTGTGAAACCTTCTGCTAACAAGACTATGCAGTCTGTCGGGATTTACTGGCCGCAAAGCATGCGGTGCGATGTTTTGTGAGTTATTCGTGTCATCCATCTGTTGCACTAGCACACACAGGGCCCAATTGATGGCCCTTTAATGTCCAAACACTCACGAAAGAGAACTAAGTAATGCGTTTACTCCGTGAGAATGTATTCAGATAACCTTAATGCTTTAATCGTGCAGGTATAAATAATGTATATGTGGTCTAAATGGAAATAAAACCGTCTGAGGGTGATTTAACAAAAGTTTCTCTGTAAACCAAGGACACAAAAGGTAAACAAATGCTTTAATTACTTTCTGTTTTTTTTCTTTTGTCTCCAAATACCACGAGTATGGCAAAAGCCAATAATGTGTTGTAGAAACGTACAACAAAGCAGAATACTTTTGAAAAGAGAGATATATAATCCACAATCTGATTCTGCCCAACTGCATTAAACTTAATTATGCGTAAAACACGTTTTTTCTTCTATGTAATGTTTGCCTTTTGCCTATCGTGCATTGCATTACGTTAAACCCTTTACTGTTTCTGTAAAATTCCCTAAAATCCCAATCCAAGCCGAACCCAAAATAGATTGAATGCTGTTCTTCAACCGTTTGGAGAATATGGACAGTTTTGGTCTCTTTTGAATGTTAATTATCTGAAGTTTATTTACCAAAATGCAATAAACACAGCAAGTGATACTAACATTGAGTAATCTGAATTGGAACACATGGAAATAGAAGTATTTTATTATGGTCTGAATGTGTTTCTGCATTCAAATGCCTGCAAGCTGTAAATACTGTACCTTGTCAAATTTGATCAAAATCGTAAAAACTAAACATAGTATTTTTCTAATGGTAGAACTAGGTCAATTAAAATAAGAACAACCTTTACATGTTTTAGTAATTTAAGATCGACAGGTTTTCTGATGTGCAACAAGGGTAAGCCAAAATGTTAGTGTCAGGAAATTGAAGTGACTCTAAACTGCAAACTCCACTTGTTTCTTTGGATTGTAAGCGGAAAAAGTATATAAAACTCTGGACCGGGTGCTAATGGCGAGGTCGACACGTGTCAAAATGGCATCATCTGCGTGAAAACACCCCAGGTACAGCAATATCCTGCTCCTGTGAATTCTGTCAGAGAGGCGCAAATGATTAAACACAACGCTAGCGTTACACTGCTGATTTGAAGCCGCATCAAGGGGATTAAGTATCTTGTAGCTCTACCCGTGTAATTTTTCCATTTTCCAGGGTTTACAAAAAGTCAAGTTTTGGATTAGAATTATTTTAATTAATATCATTGCTTTAAGGTGAAAAGGCTGGTTTTCCAAATTTGGTCTAATTCTTCTGTTTTTACGAAAACATTTTGGAGGCTTTTTCCGCATTGACAGTCAGTTTTGCACATGATTAAAACAACAATGTTGAAAAAGGATTAAAATTCAAAATCCCAAGAAGGAGCGTAGCCATTTATGAAGCCTTAAGATGGAAAGTGTTTTTTTCCCAAATTAATAGTCTGATATTTTTAATGATCATATGGACATGTGTTTCAGAGATGGAAAAATGAAGATTCATATTCTTATTGTTGTCGGAGTCAGAGTAGTCATTTGGTTGCAAGAATTTGCATTGCATTTATAGCATTATGGGATTTAAAAAAAATACAAATGGCGATTGTCTGCTTGATGTGTTGAAGCTTCCTTGCCAAATTTTCAGGTTTGCAATACATCAAAAAGGGAACTTGTCACGATCTGGTGCGGTATCTACCCTCAGAGGGCCCCAATCAGGTTTAGAAACGAGCAGAGATCTCAACACGGTTCTCGCTAACACCTTTCACAAATCATTCTATCTTTTATATTGTCTGTTGTGACAGCTCTATGATTGGTGGGTCATTGTCATATCCATGCTATTTCCGTCCATGTTTGGATTTTAGTTTTTGGTTTGGACACTTTGAAAGTTGTTTTAGGACCTGATTATTTTTTTAAATTTGTTCCTGGTTTTTATTAATAACATCCTTTGTTGACCTGCCTACAGCTTCTTCATTTGGGTCTTCCTTCCACATCATTACAGTCCAACCATAAGATAGCTATCCCAATAGTCAATATAAAGGCTATGATGATTTGGAACAGGTATTTAGAGATCCGACACACCTGTGCCCAATTCCAAAACTTATCGGGGCCCTCTGAGTGTCAGCACCAAACAGAGACAGGACCCTCTTGCGTATGTTTCTCTCAGTTTTATTGGGAAGAAGGGAAAGGATTGCACACACGATCTGGTGATCACTGGTCGCGGGGAGCAGGCCACTCTGAACGCGGAAGTGGCACTTCTGTGGCGAGCAATGGCGGTGTCGGGAGCGGAAAAAACAGGTCTGTAGCCAGGACAGGAGAGCAAAAAATGTGGTCGAGATCAGTCATGAGTCGAAAGCCAGGAAACAGACGGGAGCCTAAAAAGGAATGAGTCAGGGTCGAAAAGCTTGCCTAGAGTAAACTGAGGTTAGCAGACGGACTGACAACAGGTGACAGAAAGGGGGGGGGGGTCTAAATAGGAACAGGGAGCCAATCAGAGTCCAAAGCAGTTGGCGCCAAACGAGCGGGCACAGGTGCTTCACATCAGTAATTATGACACTGAGGGAAGGTAGCTCACCAGAACGTGACAGGTATGTGTAGTTTTTTGAAAATCAAACTTAGCTTTATCAAAATGCAACTTTGGTAAGAAAAAAAAAAAATCACAAAAGTGTTAAATGACACATTACGGCTTTTTTTCCCCCACCCTCTAGTTTTAGACTTCAGGGTTCCCTGTGCCCTTCAGCAAGAGCCACCATTACAACTGCTGACTGCACCAGTTTACAATGGCAATGACATCAGTTACGGCGGCACAACTTCTGTTCTAAAGGTCATGTGGCCATATGCGAAAAGTGTTGCTGTCATCGCTATGCCAATGCCACATGCTCTGAAATCGCACTTTAGTAACTGTTGGTTATAGCTAAGCTAGCGGAAAGACCATAAAACCATTTTATCCTTCGACTCAGCATTTCAACATGAGCCCTGTATGTTCTACCACGGATGCATTATTGCCTGATAGCCCGCGAGTTTGGTTGTAAAATCGATTTAGAGTGGCAGGGGAAGCGTATAAATTTCATTGTCTTGCCTTTTATAAAATAAAAAGCAAAATTTATAATGGTGGAGTTGTATAGTGGGCAGTAGAATACATAACCACAATGGGAGTTTATGATGCGAGTCTAGTCCTCCATGTACTGAATGATGGATGTATATGACATCAGATTACCATCTTGCAGTCTGTTTATAGCTGTTTTATATCACTTAACTTTCCGTGGTAAACACCAATAATGCATGAACGACAAAACCTATTTTGTTTACCTCTCAACGGTCAGCGTCTGTCTGATGTAGCTGCAGGTGTCATAATTTTTTTGGGATTAAAAGCAAAAAACTTTTAAGAATGGTGCCAGTTTCTACCAAGGACCTTGGGGAACTGCCTTGAAGCTTGGGGTGAAGGTTACATTTAGACGAAAAGGAGGGGAAAAAGTGGAAAGAGTGCATCACCCTTCCGTGACGTACTGCGGAGGCAGAAACGAGCAGAGGTAAGCAGCGAGGAAATGAGCCCAAAAATCCCTTACCGTAGCAACCGGGAGCAGTATGGTCGCGGAGGACTTCTTATTCAGGGGCCGTGAAAACAGGCACGTCAGTTGGATGGATCAAAAAAATGTTGAAGGTTAAATGACTTAATAGGGTGATTTTTGTCTGAGGAATCGAGAGCTCGGCAGTAAGTGCTCTTCCTTATTGGTTTATGACAAGCTAAATATAGAAATGATCATATTGTATAGGCTGTGATATAGGTTTTACATAGCTATGGGCCTATAACCAGTTGTACAGTTCATTGAGGCGTTATAAAGCCTAGGTTTCGGTTAAAGACACCTTAGTAACATGTTGACCATTGTGATTTTATTTGAAATTGTAAAAATGCAAAGAACTTTCAGAAAGTGTATTATAGTGGCCGCTTTACATACAAACTACTCTAGTTATGATTAATTCGAGATATGAGCTGTCCATTCCAAAAAAGACAGAAAATCCATGTTTGAACATTTCCAGACACAATCACCAGAGCCCCAAGTGTTAGTATTGGACTGACATACATTCTGTGGCAGGGCATGAAAAGGCAGCGAGCGCAGATACAAAAGCCGCAGAAGAGTTTATGCAGCGTTTCACTTTACTAATTTCTGGTTATATCGGCAACAAGTGTTAAACTATGACGAGACAAAAAAAAATAAAGCCATGCACCGAGGAGAGTAATTTTCCGGGTCACGCCCTTAAAAGATTATCCTTGTGTACTTACACAAAAGGTTACTACAAAGTAAAGCCACTACTCTTGTATGATGCAGAGAATCCATGCAAATTTACCTCATAAAATTGACAACTTCCTCAATTGTAAGTGTTTGCAATAAGCTCATATTTGATTTTGTAATATTATCATATTTCTCTCATTGCCGTTTTTTGATGTCCAATTACTTTTTGAATGGGTTTTTACTGAACAGGAAGACAATGTATTCGATTTAACACTTGGGGTGAGAAATAACCATCTACGCTTTTGACCATGGAATGTCCACACCTTTGTGGTGTTATTTCCAATTTTCTTTTACTTCCAACCAAGAAAAATGTCCAGGGGGACCTTAGCCACACGTACATATATGCTCTTTGTTTTTAATGCCCTCCGAAGAATGCTTTTTTTCATTGACTTTTCTTTGATGATAACTTATCTAAACCATCGATGAGACAAAATAGGTAAACGTACCCCCCGAGGGTTAAAAATAGCATAAAGTGCTGTTTTTGTTTACTTTAAGATTGTTCAAAAATATAATTAGAACTACAATTTTAATACAGTGATACCGTGACATGGAGATCCTTTAGCTTCTTGTTGTCACACAACCAGAATCTCATCTCACCTAAAACCCAAGACAGTTTACAAGTACTACCTTTTAAATATTGCCTATCTTTGCTCATATTAATTCTCAATTTTATTTCCATTTTTATCCTGGAATGCAACGTCAAATTATGTTGTAAACAATGTACACTTATGCTGTTATCAATCACAATACAGTGGAACCTCGGTTTTCGAACGCCTCTCAGTTCGAACAAATCGGTGTTCGACCAAAAATTTCGAGAAATTCTTGCTTCGCTGTTCGGTCAAAAAAATCGGAGTTCGAACGCCGGTAATGCGTGAGTGTGTATGCTAGGGTGCGATGCTGAGCGGCGTACGGGTGTAGCTCGTGTAGATCGCCCCCATCCCTGGTGACCAACTGTTATCACGTGCGCACTTGCCTCTTTTTTGTTTCGCTTTTAATATCAGTGAACGGAGTGTTTTAGCCCCTAACAATGCCTCCGAAGAAAGTCGGTGCAAGCAGGACAGGTGAAAAAAGAAAAGTTGTTTGTACAACTATTGCCTTTAAGAAAGACATAATAGCTAAATATGAAAGAGGTGTGCGAGTTTCCGATCTTGCTAGGGGGAATACAGCATGTGCCTTCTGCTGACCACCACAAAGGTAAGAAATCCTATTCATAATTCTTATCTTTTTTTTTTTTTTTTTTTTTACATGTTCGTGTTAGCGTAATATTTCGTACGGAAAATTACGATAACGCGAACGTACGATTAGCCTGGGTTAGCTTTATGATTCGAGGTAAACATTCAGAGTGTTGGAACTGAGCCCAAAATTCAGGGTGTTGGAACGGAGCCCCCTTTCCAATAAAGCGCTAGCCACTTGTGGTGCTAAATGACTTGTAAACGACCTGATTTTTTAATTTTTACACGTTCATGTTAGCGTAATCTTTTGTACGGAAGATTACGATAACGGGAACGTACGATTAGCCTGGGTTAGCTTCATGTTTACGTTAAACATTCATGGTAAACATTCAGGGTGTTGGAACGGATTAAAACGATTTACAATTTTTTTAATGGGAAAAATGATTTCGGTGATTGAACAAATCGGTTCTCGAACAGGGTTCTGGAACGGATCATGGTCGAGAACCGAGGTTCCACTGTATAGAAAATTGTATTACATTCTTAAATGTATAATCTAGTGGACACTACAATGAAGGAGAGAAGTCATCACTGCATTTTGAACTTGCAAGGAGAACAAGGGAAGACAACAAACACCAGTGCGATATAATAGTCAAAATAAAAACTGCCATCCTATGCAATCTCTTTTTGCAGGTGTCCAATATCAAAAATAGTATAAATGCGTCTTTTATTCTGCTCGATTCTGATACGATATTTGATACAAAATGTTATCGCTACTCCGGGCTCCTCAGAAGAAATCCTTTGTCCCTTGGAGCAGTTGTTTTAAATCTATAAAACCGCCTGAAAAACATGTTCAAAGAACTACTTGGAAAACATCCGAGGATTATCTCTTGACCTCGACAAGGAAGGTTAAGACAGGAAGGAAATTCACCGGGGATAAAGTGAATGCATTTGCATTAAACGCAGGACAAGCTCAACTACATAACACTGAACAAACAATTTTGATATAACATTACATTTGAATTAGCTTTTCAAGTTTCATTTATTAAAGGGACAATGTGTAATATTTTAACAATGTCACTCGATTGTCTGGTGCAACGAAAAACGGGCGCTAAAAGAAAAGATCACGGGGAAAGTTGCAAACTTTTTCATGAAAAAGGAAATATGAAACAATGGAAATGAACGTAAACATGAAGGAAATAAAGAAGGAACTAAGAAATAAGGAAAGAAAGAAGAAATATAAAAAGAGAAAAAAAGAACAAAAAAGAAAAAGAAAGAAGAATGAAGGGAAACAAGAAAAAGGGAAAAATAAAAAAAGAATTAAAAGGAAAAATAAAATGGGAAAATACAGAAAGAAATAAAGAAAAAAAGAGAAAAATAAAGAGAAAATGAAAAAAGCCCCCCAAAATAGAAAAAAGAACAGAATAAAGGCAAGAAAAAATACAGAGAGAGAAAAAGAAAAAGAGACACTAAAGGAGTGCCCGCACCTTTGGCAAAAACGGCCGCGGGTTCTGATAGGCTCCCTTTTGTCAGTCCGTCTGCGAATCTCTGTGTATACAAGGCAAGCATTTTTCGACTCTGACCCCTGCCTGTCCCGTTTTTGCTCCCGTTTGTCTCCGGCTACGACCCGTTTTGATCCCGACCAAGTCTGCTCTCCCGACCCGACTTACGACCCGTTTTTGCTTCCGAACATGTCTTGCTCTCCCAGTCCCGGCTACCGACCAGTTTTCTGCCCCTGACTCCGCCATCGCTCGCTAAAGAAGATCCACTTCCGTTTTCGGATCACAATCCGAGTTTGAGAGCAATTTGCTTCCTGCGCCCAGTGAACTCCGGATCGTGGGCGCAGCCCTTCCTCTCTCTTTCAATAAAACTTCCGTTCTTCTTCTGGCAAAATATATCAGCTCCTACCAGGTTATCCTCATCTCTTCGCTAAATAAATTCACATTTCTTGACCTACAAGTATTAAAATAAGTGCCAGTTTGTAATACAATTCATGTATTTTTATTTATCATTTACATCTATATAGTTTTTTTGGAACAAATTAAGTTTACCACTACAGGGTGATAAATATTACACACTGTCCCTTAAAAAAAGATCAAGAGCCAATACCATCTTAATACTTCACCATCCTCACAACACTTGAATGCATTTCAGTTATTTGAAGACACACAGATTTGAAAAAGTTCTAACATTTCTATCCCCCTACTCCTTTTGAGCTCCATCTTTTCTTTCACTTTCATGTGTTTGTGTTGAGCTTCAAAGGTGGCCGCCGTGATTGCAGGTGCTGAGAGATGTATGCTGTAGCAGGGGGGGTTGCACCCCAGAGATTATGAGGGAAAAAAGGGGTCTCACAGGGGACCAAGGTCATTCTAAGGGCGAACGCCTTCAAAGCGGGATACATTTTTGATTTTTCTTTTTTTTTTGTAATAAAGATAGTGAGCATGTTTTGGTTTGCTGGTTGGCACGAGAGTGGGTATCGCCTTGTGTTGGGACAATCTTAAAGGTACAGTAGATTTATATTAGGGGAATCCAAAAATAATCCAAAAGAGAAAAAAAACAAAGTCCGGAGAATTTAGTTTTTAAATTGCATGTTAAGAATATTTAAAATTTTACAACAAAAAAATCAAGATAACATATTTGCAAATTGTGTTAAAAAATATAACAACTATAGTTCGATGGCGACACGGCGGATGGGTGGTTTGCGCGCAGCCCCGCGGTGCAGTGGTTCAGGGTTCAAATCCAGCTACCACAGCCTATCACTGCGGAGTTTGCATGTTCTCCCCGTGCTTGCGTGGGTTTCCTCCGGGGACTCCGGTTTTCTCAACACTCCAAAAACATGCAAGTCAGATTAATTGGCTTTTCCAAATTGACCCTAGGTGTGAATGAACGAGTGAGTTGACTATCTCTGTGTGCGGCAACCAGTTCAGGGTGTCCCCTGCCCACTGCCTGAAGACGGCTGGGATGAGGCTCCAGCACCCCTGCGACCCTACTGTGGATAAGCGGTGCAGAATATGGATGGATGGATATACTTCGACGAGCAATGGTTTCTTAAAGTAATTTTTTTGTATTTTTTTAATCAAA
This sequence comes from Urocampus carinirostris, assembly GCF_059441175.1. Taxonomy (NCBI): domain Eukaryota; kingdom Metazoa; phylum Chordata; class Actinopteri; order Syngnathiformes; family Syngnathidae; genus Urocampus; species Urocampus carinirostris. Next base: position 10,143,871 of record NC_142362.1, read on the forward strand.
ATTCATTAGAAGAAATTAACAACCAGGTAAAACTATACTCTACTACATTGTCAAAAAAGTGTGACTCTTTAAATGAAAAATAAGAAATAAAAACATTTGAAGGGGAACGTGGTTCTTTACTGCACAGAGCATACAAAGTGCAAGCTGCGGATACCGATACCGTGCCCCAATTGTTGCTATGACAACTAATTTTCTGCATTGATGTCATGTACTTTTCTGACCTTTAATCTTAGAGTTAAGAGTCAACAATAGCCTCTGTTGCTGCCTTCTAAAAAAATCTACGCTAGCTCAAGCAAAGGCTGGCTACTTTTTTCAAAGTCTGTCACTACAAGGCCAGTTAACACATTCAATGCCAATGGCTGCCATTTTTTTTACATTTTAGGACACTTGGCGCCAACCGTGTGGAACTTTTGGCATCAACACCTTTGGTTGAAGAATGCCAACGCTGACGCCATTTTCGGCTCCATCGTTTTTCAGTTCTGCTCCGGGTTGTTGACGTCTTGATTATGTGAACATTCAAGATAGCGGTTACAAAGACAAACAAATATTTACTACTGCACTGAAAGAATACATGTAGAATGTCACGTACAATGTTAGCCCTATTTTTATTTACGACTGCACAAGGGTGACCATACTGTGGAGAATAGTGCCAGATTAGAGGTAAGATTTGGCCTAATGAACCCAAACCCACCCAAACCCAACGGATTGACTTGATTTGATAGTCAAGCCCGAAATAAACCTGAAGCTTTAATTTGCTGCCAAAGTCAACAAGAAGCTTTACTTCGCCAGCGCGGAGATGAGTTTTTCGGCTGAATTACGCAACTTGGGGTTTACTTGGGGCAGAGTCCCTCAAATCTAGTGTGCACTCCAAGTACAGCTCCAAAATGAACAGTTCGGTGCCGATGTGTGCATTTTGGCGACGTGCAGCCAACGAAAGTGAAGCTGAACAAAAAATGGCACAGAAAAAAAAAATCATATAGTGCAGATTACAAGCTGCAAATAGTGAAATACTTGGCTAAACGGCAGAAAGAAAGTTTGTAAGCTATTGGCAAGAAGCAAAAATGGCGTCCGATGTGAGGGAGGTGGAGGGAGGAAGCCGTGCGTCTTTTACCCCCAACACGAAGGATGATAATTTCTTTGGATTTAGTGATTTGGAGATAAACTGATAGTTTGGTACGAAAAAAAGAAAGAAATCCGTTTCCTCTTCCTAGTTTGTGTGTAAACATTATATACTGTATCTCCAGAACTTGGCCATTTTTATTGTTTGATATTTTGTGCATCCATTCCATATGGTTGGTGTGAAATGTAAAGAAGAGGCGAGCTGTTACTTTTGAAACTAAAGTGGAATAAGAAATCTTGATGCGGTTGAGAAAATGGGTGGATCGTTTTTTTCTCTGCCACTCTCAACCACAGGTAGGACCTCTTGAAGCTCATCTTCGAAAGTAAGTTAAACTTAACTTTTTTACCTTTATAGAGCATAATCCTTTATGAATTGTTTATTTTTTAGAACAAAACAATCCAGGTTACCTATACAAGCCTTAAACATACATATATAAACCTTAAACATACAAAATATAGCACTGAAGCAACTTACGAACAAATTCAACTAACGAACGATCGTCCGTAGGGCAGCGTCTGTCGTATTTATACTTTGGTAGACACTCAAAATAAGGAGAAAAAAAAACATCAATTGATTTTGAACTTGCAAGAAAAACAGGGGAACCTCAGATTTTGAGAATTCCAATCTGTTGTAACTTAATGAACATAATTACATTTAAGTACTTTTTAATATAATCTAAGACCTGATCAACAATGAAATATTGATTATTATTATAATTATTATTTTACTTCGGCAAATATGAAAACGCAACTCAATTGTTGTGTTAAAATGCTCCAACTACCGCATCATCATTATCCTCAGTAACCTCATCCCTTTGTTTTTGTCACTATTCACTGATCTGTCCCTCAAAAGATAAAATGCCTCAAAAATATATTCTTGAACAAGGGGAGAGTAATATTCTACAGCGTGGCAGCTAAAAATTATTTATCTTTCCATCATAACCAGCTACTTTACCTAATGTACAAAAGTACAATGGATTGCTACAAAACAGATCCGACCGAAACGATGACTGTCAGGAAAATAATTCTTTATATCACGTGAACATTTGAACCTGCAGACATTCCGTTTAAAAATCAACATCACACTGCTGCCATGGTCTATCAAATTCATTGTAAGGATTGGCATACTTAAAAAAAAAACTCATTGGAGAACGTGTAGGATGGGGACCGAGAAAGGAATGAGATAAGGCAAATCACCGGGATAAATACTTTGATAAATCACTATGGAGGCAGAGAACTGTCTAACACATCCATCCTGCTGGATTGTTCCTCTCTCTATCTGCTTTAACAGAGGCGAGAGAGACACACATCGTGTGTACTTTGTATGTGTGAGTGGGAGAGACGCGACAGTGATGACTTGGGCCCAGAGTTGAGAGCAACACATTCCTGGTACGTAATTACTTTTCTCAGTAATGAGTACTGTAACACTTGAATAAAATCTTGGAACTGCATGGTGCGTTACTCTGCTACTTTTTAAAAGAGTATCATGAAATATGTCTTCCGCTCTTTGAAGCTTCCACCATCACGTACAAAATTGTGTGCAACCACCATCTGCCAGCAACACAATGCTAAATATGACAATCGAGAAGGATTGGCGTGATTATATGCACCTACAAAATACAATTGAATACAGTTACGGTCGCACAGTCTTAAGCACAGAGCACGAGAGCGTGTAATTTCTCCTTACTGATATTCTCCTTACCATTTACACTTACATCTGAGGTGTATTTACAACTATAGAATGAAATACTGAAATCAGGGGGTCAGTCTATATGCACATATTTGGTTGTATGGCCCCAGTAGCAAAATATAGGAATCAAGTGGGGAGAGGGCGTGTATTATACAGGAACAACAACATTAATAGGACAAACTAAGTACAGAAATTAGGGTAAAAGTGCTGAATCCATCCATCCATCCATTATCTGCAGCGCCTATCCTCAGTAGCCCATCTCAGCTGTGTTCGGGCAGTGGGCGGGGGACACCATGAACTGGTTGCCAGCCAGTCGCAGGGCACACAGGGACAGACAATTCACTCGCTCATTCACACCTAGGGACAATTTGGACCGGCCAATTAACCTGACATGCATGTTTTTGGAATGTGGTGAGGAAACGGGAGTGCCGGGAGGAAACCCACACAAGCACGGAGAGAAAATGCAAACTCCACACAGGAGGTTGGATCTCATGACCTCAGAACTGTGCCGCACACGTGCTAACCACTGCGCCACTGTATAATTATAAAATTATTTGTAAAATTATTTTTGTAATACACCATACCTGGAGAAAAAGATTAAACGTCTTGAACATTACCCAGAAATAGAGAAGGAAATCTTTGAGTGGACCAAAGAAGAAATTGATCTGGAGTACCTCGGTTTAATTAGTTTGAAAGCTCTTTAGATTGCCCAAGCCAAGAATTATAAAGGATTCACTGCTACAACAGGTTGGTACACACATTTTTGTCTGTTTCTTTTTCAAACAGTTTTAAGGCTCGGCTTTAATATCAGTATACACCATAATTTTAACCAATAGTTTCTTTCAGAGTAACCGCTACTTTTGGGTGTCAGTCATCTGGAAGAATAAAACATTAACTTTCTAAAGGAAGTAACTAGTAACCGTATCCAATGACTTTTTTTCATTACCAACACTGCTAGGGGCCTGATAAGTGGCGTCCACGCCAACACAAGAAGGACTCGTGATGATATTCAAGGCTGGACACTAAATATCCCCTGTATATTTCCATATGCTGCACAGTAATTGGGGTTTTCCTCTGGGTTGGACTCCTCTACTTTAGCTGCCAAGGGCGTGTATTCCTTATAGAGAGGCTGATAAATCAACTTCTAATAAGCCAGCTAGCATGGAGGTTATATTTACAGCCGCCCACTCCCCAAGGCCAGTGCCCTAAGCCTGGCCGGCTCTTATCTTGCATGCATGCTTGTGAGGCGAGATCTGCTGACGCTTCTTGCAGATGGCAAATATAAATTGAGGATTGTGTTGGATAGCGGCAATATTGATGAAGTAGTACTCACTATTATATTGTGAAATGGAAAAATAATGCCTCTTTGTGCACCATGCTGGACAATAAAAATTGGAACAACATTTCTTGATTTTATCAAGAAAATTGTTTACTCTTCTATTTCTTCTTCATTTCTAGTGCATTATTTTCTGATAAAACATGGTGAACATTTTTTTTACCATATTTTACTAATATAAGAAAATATACAGAAATCTTTTAGAATGAACTGCCAAGAGAGATAATCTTTCCAATCTTAAGTGCATCATTTCTTTATTTTACAATAACACATAAAGTCTGGTATAATATTTTTTTTGTAGTTTGAAATGATAAAAAATAATATCTAGAATAATAAAATTTGTAAAAACTAAAATATTATTTCATACAATTTAGCCATTTTTAAGTGCATTATTTTATTTATTATTATATATGTATGCAATATATATGAAATACAGTAAAAAAATTAAAACTTGAAGATAATAAAAATAATATTTAGGATAATTAAATGAGCAAAACGATCCTGGAATGGCACATGCACCTTTTCAAAAAAGGAAATAATATCCGGGCAATACTTTTATTCAACTGCCTAGTTCATAAAAACAAACTTTGATGCTACCAGGGTTGGGTATGGTTACTTTAACTTGATTACTTTCAATTACTTTTAGATTACTCCAATACCAAATATGCTAAAAAAAGACAAAATAAACTAAATATGAATAAAATGATGACTCACAACACGTGGTAAGCTTTCTCTCCTGGCTTTGATCTCTTTGATCTCCGGCAAAACTAACATAAAATGCGACAGAAACAAAATGAAAATAAATCCAAACAGCTTGCCAACATCATTTTTGCCGTTCCATGTATTCCGTTACTCCCCAAGCCTGCACAAAATGTAGTCATTTTATTCATATTTAGTTTATTTTGTATTTTATTAGCATATTTGGTATTGGAGTAATCCAAAAGTAATTGAAAGTAATCAAGTTAAAGTAACCCTACCCAACCCTGGATGCTGCTCATCTCGATTTTATTACTGTAATGGTGGTATTATTTCTAGATTCCTATTCATTTTTATAGACTATATGTACAAAGATCAAAGATTTAGCAAGCAGTGTAAACTCCATATTTTGCTACGATATCAGATATATTATTCTTATGAGGCTGACATGTCCTCAGCACCTACTCGACCGGCAGCTGCAGATAAGAGTAAGAACCCGAGATAAACGGGCATGTTGCTCGGGGGGAAACATAGGTAAACAGAAATGGGACTCGACACTTTAGTGCACTGGCAGTCGCTATTGAGTCATTAAAAATGGTCCCACAAACACCTTTCCGCACACACATCTAATTTGTATGCCTGTTGTTGTTATTAGTGATTTTGGAACAGTGCGCTTTAGTCAGGGGCCACAGACAAACCGCTTTACGATGCCCCGCCTAATAAACATCATTGGGATTTTCCCTGGCTGGTAATTAAGTGTGGGGATAATTTGTCATAGTTAGTTAGAGCACGGTGAGGGGCCGCCTTAGAAGGAGCGCGATGGCTGAGGAAGTTCCACTCATTTAGAGCTACAGAAACAAATTGATCGTGACGCCTGTTGGGCTACAAGGCCGAAGGTCATCACAGGTCAACAATGACAAGACGTCGTCTTTAATGGAGTTTGACTTTCATCATCCAGGAAAGTTTGAGTGTAATAGTTTTGGAGTTGTAATTTCCAATTAAAGGGTGAACCTCAGCCTAATTTTTAAATCTCAAATGCTCGCTATAATGTTAATAAGAAGGAGATGACATTCTCATTTAGCTCATTCAATGCCATACCGTAAGAATACGTTTTCAAAAGCACTGTCTTTGACTGCCAAAATGTGCAAAATATGTCATTTTTTGTATTTTATTTTATTTATAAAGGGGTTAACACAGCTCACGGGTAGGTATCAAGCCTCTGGAAATCATTCCAGTATGATAAATCACCATTAAAAGGCAGGAGTGGATTTGATCAGATCTTAAGCATTGCACTGAGGAAGCCCAACTTCTTAGAGTTGCTTCCTTGTTCCAGCAAGTGTGTATTGGTGTATAGGTGGCCCCATATAGCGAGTAGGTGTAGGGAAGCATTTTCGTGAAAGTAGCGAAGATATGGATAAGTCAAGACAGTTAAAGCTTCAACAGTGCTTTATCTAATCTACAATAGATGCAAGTCCCATTGTCTGGTCAGGGAGAGATGACGTTTCGTGCACGATTACCATGGTGACCGAAATCGTGTCATCACATCACCTGAAATATCGGAGGCTGAAAGGTTCTTGCAAAGTTTATGCATCGGTTCAGTGTTCTTGCAACAAAATGTTATTTTGCAAGCTAATTAGCGTTGTATTTATGGAAAGCATTGTTTATAGATGGATGAGTATTTTTTGTTCTTACTTAAATAAAAAATCTATTAAAATGAAAGAAAAAAGGTTAAAGTAATTTAAAGTGACATTCTGTATTTGACCTCAAGATGTTGCCATATATAGTGCGACTCAAAATGGAAGGCAATATCCAAACTACGGAGACTCAAAGTGATCCAAAACGCACCATTTCACCTGTTTTTTTGCCCGGGCCTATTGAGGTATCTGGGTACCCGTAGCAGGAAACTGGCATACAACGTTAGCTCTCTTTAGTTGAGACTCATGTTGTGAAAAAGGAATGTTAAGGTCTCGACCTACGAGTATTTGAAAAAAAAAAAAAAAGTAAAAAAAAAATCACTGGTTTACTCCACCAATGCAATTGTTAAAAAGCTTGTTGTAATTCAAGTCACATGCTTCATCATTACTGTTCTGGTGCATTTGATTTAAGCTTCTAATTGGCTGAACACCTTCACAAGCTATTTTGAATTCCAAAGTTGAGAAAAGTATATGACTGGGCATAAAGTACGTACAATTTGTGACTTTGATCTACAGTAAATCTGGTGCACTTCAACGTCTTACTCTTTGTCAGGTAATTTCCTCCCAACCCCCCTCCCTTCTATTTCCGTCCCCATGCAATCATCTTCCCACTTTCCCACTTCTTATTTCTTATTCTTTTTCACGTTATTTTTCAGTCCTTTCTTCTTTCCAGGACTTGCATTGCTCTGCTTACAGTTATATCATTTTTTTTTAAAGCCTCTGTCGCTAATTGTGGACGTGGTGCAGAGTAACTTGCACCGGAGTATATTTTATATGAGTACTTGGATTATACGGGTGCGATTTTTCCCCCTCTTTTATTTATTTTTGTTAAATTTTTAAACAATTTTAAGTAGGTTTTATTTATTTTATTTTACCCCAGCAGCTAAGTAAGTCTGGACAGTAGTTTTCTCCTACTGAATGATTTTTTTTAAATAGGTAACTGAAAATATAGATGGATGAGTTTTTTCCCCTATGTTTTTTGATTATTTTAATTTGTTGTTTTTTTATATTTATTTTTATATTTAGTTTATTCCGGCAGCTAACTGTTGACATACGACAGAGTAGGTGATCTCGCCCTGGAACATTTTTGTGTAAGTACTTGGTCTATATAGAGAAACTAGTTCTTTTTCAATTTTTATTTTTATAAGATTCTTGAATAAGTATACACTGTTTTTATTTAGTTTAATTTAATCTTATCCCATAAGTAATCAGTTGTGAACATAATGCAGATTAGTTTGTCTTCCATTGGAATATTTTTTTCCAAGTATTCGGATGATGATTATTTATCATCATTAGAATTTTAAATAATTACATGTAGTTTTTGTTTTATTTAATTGCATTTATTCACAGCAGCGAACTAATTGTGGACATACGGCAGTGTAGTTTGTCTTGCAGTGGATTTTTATTTTTATGTAAATACTTATCTATTTAGGTCGCTGGTTCGCGCCTCGGCCGAGTCATACCTAAGACTTATAACATTGGTAAAATGGCGGCGCCCTCTGTTGGCTGCGGCTGCATCGGCTCGCTACAACGGGTCAGGTGTATCGACATTTCGTTCTTACAAAGAATGACAATACAAAGGAAATTATTATTATTATTATTTCTATTAGTTTATTTTTATAATTTCATGTAGTTTTAATTAAATTTCAACCCAGCAGCTAATTAATTGGAGATGAACGGTGTAGTTTTACTTGCACTGGAATATTTTTTATATTAGTCTTCGTATGCTATGAATAGATTTTAGGTTTAGTTAAATAGAATTTTATATATATGTACAAAGGTTATTTCTATGAAAAAAGTGTGCCTTTGGACACAAAAGGTTGAGAAACACTGGGCTGCCGGATCTATTAAATATAACATACAACCAGCATGTAAACGATAAAAAAATTTCCGATATGAATAAAAAACCAAGCCAGAACCACCCCAAGCCATTTCAGTGCACAGAGTGAAACTGTGTCCTATCTCCTTAGGGATCAGATACCATTTTCTCTAAACAGCGATTCAATCAAGCCGAAATCAAAACAAATATGTCCATAAAAATTACCCAATGTCCCCAAAAAATATATCGACCTGGCACCAGCTCCCTAAAGCACTTTAAAAAGCTGTAGCTGAGTATATTAACCCAGTGTATATTAGCACTGTCTTATCGCCAGGGGACTTGCTGTGTGTCTATGCATTGAACTCGGGAATCTTAATGAAATAAAAAGGCGAGGCGTGACATTGTGTTTACCTGCAAAGACTGCCGAGCCGTCCCCGGACACAAGTGGAATAATGCATTTAATGTGTTGTGGCTGTATGAGAAAATGTGTTTTTGCCCAAACTCCCTTAACAACAGAGGAGCAGAGGGTGGGATGGAGCCGGAGAACAAAGACGACAGGAAACCCGGAGAAGAACAGGAGGCGGGAGAACACACACCAAAAAAACCTGTGTTTGCAAATTACAAATTAAAAGCCTGTACATTCTCTGCTCCATACCCTGTCCCCTAGGAAATACAGCTCTTTTTTAAAATAAAAACTCTTATTTAGAGAATGCAGGTAGCCAGAAAAGCCCCATTAATTTCCTGCCATTATTTACAGCAGCGGCTGAGAAAATTGTCCAGCCTAACAAATTGCGTTGCCAGTTTGAATCAACTACAATGAAACTCTTGTGAGCGTGAAGCGACAAGCAAGAATTGCAATAATTATGCATTGTAAAACTGAAGTAGAAACAAAGTGTTTCTGCCAAATTGGCATCATATCATTTCAAATGTGTGAGATGTGATGATGGTTCTAATTATTGCAAATATAACGGAAAATACATGTTCTACAAAGGAGCAAACTTTGAGCAGATCAAGACACAAATGTACCAAATTTTTTGGACTATAAGGCAAAGATATATATTTTTCCATGTATAAGGCGCAGCGGACTATAAGGCGCATGTGATTAAAACTATATAGGAGAGAGGTTTGCTTTAGAAAAACATCAGAAATGAATTATAAACATTTCAAAGATCATACTAATATTAAATACTGGTTTCACAACTAAAACTGGTTACTGCAAGTTAAAGCATTCAGTGATAATTAGGCATTTCTGATTTTATTTACCACATTTCTATCTATAAGGCGCACTTTCGGATTTCTGGCAAATTCAGGGGGTTATATGTGCCTTACAGTCTGGAAAATAGGGTATTTTATGCTCATTTAAAGGGACATTATGTAATATTTAGCCACCACATGTCGCTGTATTTTGTAGAGCAACCAAAAACGACTTATACAAAGCATAAGGAGGACCAAACCAGTTTTCTCCTCCTATTTTGCCCAGCCTTTTACAATGTTTTTGGTTTGTGTGGGTTCCCGTACAAGCAAGATGGGGCACAATCATTTCAGATCTCTCTCAGTTATCCTCATTATGTAAAAAAAAAATGCACATTTCTCAAACTCTGATTATTTAAAAAATTACAGTCGCAGTTCATGTATTTTTGGTTAATTTTCAAATCAATATTCTTTCTAATGAATTACTTTTTTTTACCACCACGCTAAATAACAAACAATGTTCCTTTGAAGAACTAAACTTGATCAGATCAAGACCCGAAGAAATTCTTGCATGCTATATGAAATAATAGCAAGACCTGGGGTGAGCAAAATAGGCCTTCAGGCTACAGATGGCCCGTTGAACAATAAATAAAAAATGAAAAACTCTGCAATTAATTAAAAAAAAAAAAAAGAATAAAAGAAATTGTGTGTGCCACTCTCGTACACAGTCTCCCTTTGAAGAAAATGAAGAAACCTTCCAGGATTAGCAGGCTTCAATGGATGTTGCACTCAACAAACCAAAAAATGCATTTTAATATAAAATAATTAAAGTTTAATATCAAATAAAAATCAAATCCAAAGGATGACCAGGTTGCAACAGCCTGAAAATAAACCACCAGCCAGATAGATTAACCCGGGAAATCTCACCAGGTGAAAGTTGGACATTCACCTGCAGAGAAACGAGCCGACCAATCAAAGGGCCTTGGAGTGGGCCATATCCCCATTAAAAGCTAATGAGGTGTTTCCCTGGATCAGGGTCTGGGCCATCAAACCCCAGAGCAAGATTTATGTCTGAGCTCTCCTGAAAACTAACAAATAGACTGGACTCAGACAAAAATGATAAACCAGCCAATCAAATAGTGCTTTCATTCCTGATACCACAGCCAGTACAGCGTTTGTATTAGTTAAAAGACGTGACATATGCCCGCGATATTAGAACAAACAATAACATAAAAACTACGACTGCAAACGATTAATTCATGTATTTAGTCAACATTAATTAAATTAGCATCTCACTAAGAGCTCGTTATGCTGAGATCTTGCACTTGAAACTTGGTAATTGAACATCTGCTCGCTTGTCTTAGAGCAACAGACTTTTGGAGTTGCTGGCAGTATGATTAGAGGAGCTTACAAGAAAGTGAAGGCTTTAATACGGTATTCACTTAAGAGCAGTGTTCCCTCTAAGCTGCCCGCGTGCGCAACTGCGCACTGCTCGCACATTCTCCGCGCACAAGAAAATCTAGGCAGAGCACAAAAATTAGGGCTCAAAATTACTAATTAAGAGGCAACTCAAGCCAAAGTTACAGTGCATGAAGGTAAAAAATCCACGGGTTTCCCTGACGTTGTGTCCTAAATGTGGTATTTTGAAGTCGAGTCAAAGGAGAAGGAAGTTGAGTAAAGTTAGTAGAGTATGTCGGGGCACCTGCTTCTTCGGCTCGGCTCACTAAAAGGAAACGGCTCTTTCGGGTCCAAAACGGCTCTTTGGGTTGTTTTTGCTTCTTTAATCCCATCATGACCAAATATTATGTAAAATTATGCACAAAATGACTTAAAAGAAGGGGGGAATAGAACAAAAAAGAAAAAAATACCAAAATGAAAAAGTAGTAAAAAAGCTGAGAAAAAAAGAAACAAAAGGAAGAGAAAAAAGAAGGAAAATTTTTGAAAAAAGACAGAAAAAAAAGAAAAGAAAGAAAGGTAGGAAAAAAGTAAATAGAGAACAAAAAGAAAAAAGTAACAGCTCGGAAAAAATAAACAAAATAAGATATTTTTTAAAGGAATTAAAAAAAAAGTATAAAAAAAACAGAAGAAAAAGTTTTTGTTGCATTCAAATAATTTCCAATTATATCAAGTGAATCTTGTTGCCAACATTGTACTTCCACTAAAAAATGTGATTAAGTACAGTTCTGTATCTTACAAATGACTAAATAAGCCCCCAAAAATGTTAATATTATGCAACAAAATATATCAGGAAATAAAAAGAAATGGATATCTTGTGAAATAATTGTAAGAACAAACCACGTTTGTAGGCCGTACAACCTTTGCAATAGTACATGAGTCAATTCATTCAAAAGAGAAAAATAATTTTGCATTGCCGGAAATTCAGCAAAATGTAACGTGATGTCAAGTTTTGGACATGTTTGATAATTATTATCTTGCCACACTTGGGATTATGGTTGCTCACTGTTGTTTCAAGCACTGCTCACCAACTTTGTGTGAACAGTCAGACCCGTGGAAAATTAGAGGGAACATTGCTTAAGAGAGCTGGAATGAATAGATAACATTTAGAGAAATGAGAGCTTTATGATTTTCTCATGAATTTTGTCATGTAACTTTATTAGTGGAAAATAGTTTTTTGTTTGGATCCCAAAAAAAAGCAAAAAAGACGAGTGTATTGTGGCTGCATTTAATACAAGTTATTTTTTGAGAATACCTTCCTTTGCTTCATCCGATATCAATTAATAGAAGAATAAGTCATTAGTACCGATTTTTTTCCGCATTTACAAGAAAACCAAGTTTTAAAGTTCCATTCGTTTGTACTTGTTCTGATTTACTTTTAATGGAGATTCCAAAATATTTCCTTCTTACGACAAATCAGTCTGGTTTCAATGTATATTTATTGTTATTTCAGAGTAAGTCTTTACATGTTTACTCCCTCAGCACAAATTAGTTTTTAATTTAACTTTGACTTAGTTGGGTTTAAAAAAAATGGAATAAATAATGAAATGATTTAGTTCCTCACATAATTTTACGTAGAATGCAATGCCTTGTCTTTGTTAAGAATGAAAAAAAAAAAATCATTTTTTTAGTTTACATTTTTTAAATTTGGGGATGTTCATTACCAACATGTTTTAGTCCAAAGGCGTTACTCAACCATTGAACAGTGCTCAACACTGATACTAGGTACCAATTACTCTAATACGTACAATGTCCTTCCCTTTTCTAATTAGAGGTTCAGATTTAAAGAAAACTATTGATAGATCATGAAATAAAATGTTTCCTAAATACTGCACCTAATTAACAGGAATTTATTTATCTGATAATTATTGAAATGATAAATGGACACCAAAGGGCAGGGGATATTGGTATCAGCCAACTTCGCGAATACTGATTCCTTGAAAGTAGCTGTTACAGAAACAAATACAGTCGCCCATCCCCAATATTAAAACGTGTATAATTAAACTGGACATTAACCAACAAATACATTTGAATTTCTGTTCCTAAATGATAAATGCCCTGTAGAGGGCAGCTGATATCGGTATCGGCCAATGTCGCAAGTGCCGATACCTTAAAAAAGCTAATACTGGCGCAGGAAAACATCGGCCATCCATAATACTAAAACAATGTTTGAATATAATTAACGCATTTATATAAATTCAAGTTCCTAAATGATTAACAGGCACAAGTGGGCAGCCATATTGGTATCAGCTAACTCCACAGGTTATGATACCTTAAGAAAGCTTGTATGGGAGTATTAAAAAATGTTTACCTCAAATGAAGATATTATAATAAAGTAAATGAATAATAGTCATTGAAGTGATATAATGGTGAATCAAATTCAAATCGATTCAGGATATTAATATTGATACCAAGCTCTATGTACTCTATGTCATGATGATTGGTTCCCTGTCCTTTCACTTGCCTGTTCTCAGTCCGTCAGCAAAGCTCTGTTTTTACAAGGGCAGCACTTGGACTCCCGTCGGTCCTGCTTTTTGCACATGTTTTCCACCCGTCCGTTCCTGATTTCCCTGTTTGTCTCCGGCTACGACCTGTTTTTTGACCTGACCCTGTTTTGCTCTCCGTCCCGGCCTACAACCCATTTTTGATAGACCACGTTTTGCTCTCCGGTACCGGCTATCGACCTGTTTTTTCCGTCTTCGACACCATCTCCCGCTCCGGAAGATCCACTTCTGCATTTGGAACACGATCCCATTCTGTGAGCGGCTTGCTTCCAGCGAGCCCTGGGTCGCGGGCGCTGCCTTTCCTCTTTCTCTCAATAAACTTGTGGTTAACGTTACGCATCTGGGTACTAATTCTCTTCTGGTCGTGACACTCTACTTACCTTGTCGACTAGTAAAGACGCAAATGCATGTCATAGTTCACATTGTTATTGATGCTATTTTTCCCTATTAAATTAAAAAATCTATCATTTCCAGAAAGAGCTTTTAAAAGATTCACACTCACCCCCTTGATCGGTGCTGACGTTAATGATGGCGACCTGCCGTGGAAAGGAGCTGATGTCAGAAACGCCGTTGAGTGATTCGATCTCAAAGGTGTAATTAGCGTGCGCCGAGAAGTCGGTTATGGTCACAGAGGCGGTGGTGAGGCCCAACGGTTGGGGCAGAAAACGAAGATCCTCCTCACAAAGATCGCAGTGGCCGGGCTCAGGCCCGCAACGTTTGCACAGGACGTTGTAGGTGAGGTCCCTGCGACCTCCTGTGTCGCTAGGGGGTGACCATTCCAGCATCAGACATGTCTCGTTCAGGTTGAAAAGCACGTTACGTGGGGGAGATGGAGGACCTGGTCAAAGAAGAGAACAGATTAGCATTGCTTGATTTGTTTTAACCTGCATCGTCTAAGACAGGGTTCGACAACTATTTGGAGTCGGTGGCTGCATTGGGTTGTCCAGTTTCCTGCCTGTGTTTCCTGTCCGGTAGCGTTCCAGTCTATTTTTGTCCTTTTTATTATCGATCTGCAGTTTTGTTCTAGTCTAGTTTGTCCTGTTTAATTTCGATCTCCAGTGTTTTGTTATCAATCCTGTCTGTCCCGTCCTGTCCGGTATTGACCCCATCCGTACCATATCCGCACGTGCAATTGGTATCGATCTCGTCGGCCTCTGGTTTCCTGTCATTCCGGGGCAGACTGCTGCATTAGGTCTTTGGGCGGCAGTAGCTCAGGAGGTAGAGCGATCGTTTTAGGATTGAGGGATCCCAGTTCGAATCCCGGCTTGTCCGTGTTACATGCCGAAGTGTCCTTGGGTAAGACACTGAAACCCCAATACCCCCAATAAGCAGGTTAGCGCCTTACATGGCTGCACAGATCACGGCCGCTATTGGGAAATGTGAAGCACAATGTAAAGCGCTTTGGGAAGTCATTGACTTGAAAAGCGCTATATAAATGCAGATCATTTCATTTCATTTCATTTCACCCAACGATCGCCAAATCACTGGCTTTTGGGTAAACGTGCATGACTGCCCCGTTTACGGGAAAATATAAGCTTGTGTGAGAAACGTCACACATTTGGATTCTCCTACTGTTCCAGTTCTTGACATGGGGGCTTTTATGAAGGTTGTTAGTTTGCATGGGGCCCTGGTCCCCATTTTCCGCGATAACCGAGGTATAACTGTACATGTAATCCCTCAGTGCCTTCTTTCAAAAGATATGTTGTTGTTGACTGAGGTCATTTTAACAATGCACCTAAGAATAACCGCAAATAATAACATGATAACAACACTTTTATAACATAATAATGGTCGTTTCACTCTATTTTCAAAATCACTGGCCCATTCTGTATTTGTTGAAATTCCACTAAAGCATTCCCTTTGTGTAACAAAGCTACTTGGCTATTCTGAAGAGAAAAACACATTGAATGTCTCGCTGTCGGTGGAACACAAACGGTAAGAAAAGTACAAGACTTGGTATTGACCCTCGGGCCACAGTGCAACAGAAATCTAAAAACTCGACCCAATTAAGAAGACCTTTTTTCAAAACACAATGTCATAGGGTTAAAATAAACAGTTTGGCCTTGTTCTTATTTGAAAGGTTTTTTGTGCTCCCCGGATGCGTCAGCATTGCCTTGTAGCAGCCAGTCAGCTGTCAACAGGGCGGAGTTAAAAGGCCTGAGAGATTTCAACATTCCTTTCCTGCCAAGCTCGCTGTCTGCCAAGACAATGAGATCTTCCCTTTTCCCTCGGCATCCCTCTCCTGTAGTGATGTGCCCTTGTGAACGAAATGGCTCTATGAGCCGACTCTTTAAAATGAACGACGAAAGCAAGCTCTCTGTGAGGAGGGTTTTATTTTTCTCGTGATTGGTCAATATGTATTTATTATGGATACAAGAACAATACCAACGGGTTTTTTGATGCATATTTTTTTTGTTAACCTCAAAAATAACTTAAAGTCTATGTGCGTGTTTTGGTTGCAAAGGGATTCGAAACTGGGTCATGGAGGTGAGCTGAATGCTGAACTCTTACCGCTGGATGTATATAGCTGACACGTGAAAAGGCATGCCATTATAACACTTTCTTTAGTCGGCGTTACCAAAGATGTATATTAATTTGTTTTGTTTTATTCTTCTTTTTTTCCTACATTTTTTCTTCTTTGTTGATGCGTCTATGTTTTTTCCCTTTTTTCTTTTATTCATGTCTTCTTTTCTTTAGTTGTTCCTTGGGTCTATACTTCTTTTTCCTTTGCTTTTGTTTTTTTTTCCATTTTATTGGTTTTCTTCTATCTTTTTTCTTTATTCTCTCTCCATTTTCATTCCATCTATTCTTGTGTTTCTTCATCCCTAGCTTTTATTTTTCTTCCGGAGTTTCTCCCTTTGTTTATTTTCTTCTTTAGCTTCTTTTCTTACTAGCTTTTTACTTCTTTTCTGTCTTCCTTTTACTACCTTTTTCTTTTCTTTTTTCTCAGTTTACTCCCTTTTTCTTTGATTTACTTTTTCTTTTGTTACTTTTCCCTAGCTTTTTATTTCCTTTTCCTGCTTTTCTTTTTATTTCTTCCTCTTTAGTTTTTTATTAGCTTTACTACTATTTTTCTTGCCTTTTGTCTTTTTCATATTTTTTTAGTTTTGTGAGTTTTTACTATTTTTTTACTTTTTTGCTTTTCTTCGTCCTTTTCCTTTTTTGTGTTTTTTTTCTTTTCCCCCATTTTTCTTTTAGCACTTTCTTCTTTTGTTTCTTTTCCTCGATAGCTTTTTACTTATTTTTTCTTGCCCGATCCTTTATTCCCTATTATGCATTATATTTATACTCTTTTTTTAAGTAATTTTGTGCACACATAATAGTTGGTATTGTATGGATTAAAGCAACAAAAACTGTGGAGCTACGTGGGAGCTAAAATAACTAGCTATTCTTAGTAAGTCGAGCCAAAAGAACCTGCTCACCAAAAAGAGCTGGAATTCCCATCACTACTCTCGAGCTTGACTTGGGATCTCTGCAGACAGCGGAGCTCCTCCTCCGCTTCTATCCATTGTCTCCGGTGCCTTTATCTGCCCCTACCTTTATCGGCCATCATCACACCTCCACTATTCTGCGCCAGGCGGAATCCACCCACCTTGCCCTCCTGTGGATCAACCCCATTGCCATCAATCAGCCTCTATTCTCCTCCAGAGGGAGATTGGGATCAGTATCCTCCTTCCTTTCTTCTTTCGGTGTCTGCTCTAACCATGTTTCCTCCACCTGTATCGCTTTCTCTTGTGATATCCTCGCTCGTATTTAACTTTTAAATCACGTTTCCAATTCATTTCATTCATATCATTTTTCTTTTATCCGTCCAGTGCGGTGACATGTGATGTGGTACGTGTCTGTTGAGGCAAAGTCAGATTTAGAAATAAATTACCCTATGGCTTATTCATAATTTGACCGACAGAGCAAGAAAAAATGGTTTATTGTTGTAGTACAACATTGGGTCAGGATTCCGTTTTGCAATGTCATAAAATGATCAAACGATGTCAACACAACTGACTTAAATACTGTGTTTTAATTCAATTACGTAGTTGGATAATCTGGCAGATACTGGGTGAATGTGGGTTGGCGGGGCGTTTTTTTGCATGTGCACATCAAAGGTTGCTGTGACAACATCCCCCCCGGGGGTCTGCCGGACCGGAGCCGCGACCCAGGTCACATCATACCTAGCAATTCAGCTGACGAAAGGCGAGAAAAAAAAAATCACGCAATCAAAAAGGTTCTGACCTAGTCCCAGCCTAACAAGCAACGAGATATCCTTGCTAAACAGCACCCAGGCCTGAATGAGACAGCAGCCAGCATGGTGGGATTCGCCCGATGCCGTTTCAATCAGATGCTGAAATTATAATTCATGCGGTTATTACTTTTTGGGTTGAATTAATGTAATGTAGTGCTTACTGGTCTCACGATGTCTAGCATCAAAAGTTTGCAGCTGGTTCAAAATGCGGCAGCGAGACTTTTGACTAAGACAAGAAAGTTGCGCTGACTATCAGTCTGTTTAAGATGTGACTTTAAGGTTCTTACGAACATGGAAATATATAAAATATATAATATCCATTTGATTTCCAACTACGGTCCTGCACAGAGCCTATGCTTGGAAAATGACTACTAGTGACTCCAAGAGCCAAGAAGAAGTCTGCAGGCTCGAGAGCATTCTCCATCTGGACCCCCACTGCTGTGGAATTGTGGACAAGACATCTTTTTGTATTGACATAGCTTGCGCTTGCCCTCTTTATGAGGTTCTAGAAGGGTTTGTTCGTTATTCACTAGTCATTTAAACAGACATTCGCATTGCTTACATCAGTGCCCAGAAAACAGAAAGCAGCTCTTTGACTGGTTTGAGTGTACTGGAACTCTCAAAAAGGTACCGAATTTCTGCAATGTCTGGAAAAATACCCCGAACTAATTCATAAAAATAAATTCATGATGCCCTGATGATACTCAAGTCGAACGGTGATACAGAAACAGCACATTTTCTTTCCTTATACCTGTAGATAAGCCTTTGGACTAAAACATGATGGTAATGAACGTTTTTTTCCCAATGCAAAGCAGACTCCACATCTATAAATGTCGGTAATGGTACCTCCTGCCTATCGAAATGACATCAAAATTGACTTTTAATTAACGGGGAATAAGACTAATTAATGTTTAATTTAATGCAAATACTACTCTGTTATTTCCCTCAGTGAATCAACGGTTAGGACGAGGCAGCCGGTCTTTGTGCTATTAATTTGATGACCAATCGTGCACTTTGACGCTGAATAGAAACATATTAAATAACACAAGGTTCGGCAGATTAACACGTATTGATGTTGACGTCAATCACAGTTAGAGAAGTCGGCTAATAAAGCTCCTAATTAAGTGGCAGAATAAACGCAACTATGTGTAATGGATGAACAGTAAATACTGTTCAAATAGCTATTTATTGGCTGGGTGATGACAAAATCACATGACAGATGTGCTAAATTCTGGCAGGGTAGTTAAATAATCCCAATTCAGCCGATTATTGATTAGTGGTGAGTAGTTTAGCTGGTGATCCTTGTGTTGAATTGAATCCCAAAAATATGTTCTTAAGTCCCGTGACCAGTGTTCCCTCTAAGCTGCGCGCGTGCGCAATTGCGCACTGCTCGCACATTCTCAGCGCACAAGAAAATCTAGCCAGCGCACAAAAATGAGGTCTCAATATTACTAATTAAGAAGCGACTTAAGTCAAAGTTACAGTGCATGAAGGTAAAAATACACGGGTTCCCCTGACGTCGTGTCCTAAATGCGGTATTTGGAAGTCGAGTCGAAGTAGAACGAAGTTGAGTAAAGTTAGTAGAGTTTGTCGAGAACCGGCTTCTTCGGCTCGGTTCACTAAAAGGAACCGGCTCTTTCGGGTCCTAAACGGCTCTTCAGGTCGTTTTTGCTTCTTTCATCCCAACATGACCAAATATTATGTAAAATTATGCAATCAATGACTTAAAGGAAGGGGGAAATAGAACAAAAAAGAAAAAAATACCAAAATGAAAAAAGTAATGAAAAGCTGAGAAAAAAAGAAACAAAGGGAAGAGAAAAAAAGAAGGAAACATTTAGAAAAAAGTCAGAAAAAAAGAAAAGAAAGAAATGTAGAAAAAAGTAAATAGAGAGCAAAAAGAAAAAAGTAACAGCTCGAAAAAAATAAACACAATGAGTAGAAGTAGAAAGTAGAAGAAAAACATGGAAAAAAGAAGAAAAAGTTTGTGTTGCATTCAAATAATTTCCAATTATATCAAGTGAATCTTTTTGCCAACATTGTACTTCCACTAAAAAAATGTGATTAAGTACAGTTCTGTATCTTACAACCGACTAAATAAACCCCCCAAAATGTTAATATTATGCGACAAAATATATCTGGAAATAAAAATAAATGGATATCTTGTGAAAGAATTGTAAGAACAAACAACGTATGTAGGCCATACAACCTTTGCAATAGTACATGAGTCAATTCATTCAAAAGAGAAAAATAATTTAGCATTGCCGGAAACTCAGCAAAATGTAACGTGATGTCAAGTTTTGGATATGTTTGATCATTAATTATCTTGCCACACTTGGGATTATGGTTGCTCACTGTTGTCTCAAGCGTTGCTCACCAACTTTGTGTGAACGCACAGACCCGTGGAAAATTACAGGGAACATTGCCCGTGACCCTAGTGAGGATAAGCGGTACAGATAATGAATGAATGAATGAATGATCTTAAATTTATTTTTGAGCTCCAGGATGTTAAAGAGAACAAAATTACAATAGTAGAGCAAATACTCACGTGTGCATGCCATGGTCGGAGGATCTTTTATAGCTCGGAAATAGCCAACTCCACATCGGCAGACTGCGGCACCTACTCTGTAGCTGAAGCTGTTTAATGGGCATTTGGAACACTTGATGTTTCCGGCAAAAGCCTTGTAGAAGCCCGGCTGGCATGCTGTGGGGAAATAAAAGAAAAACAAGGCAGTGAGCCAAAATTTATGATAAAAAATATACAATAGTCTCATTGACTTAAACTGAAAACTATTAGTTAATAATTACTTAATAAAACTAATCCCGCCCCAATTTTGTGGGTTTATTTCTGCAGCAATGTATGGAAATGTACTGGCAGCGCTGTGCAGGGATCAGATTACCCATAGACTCCACTTCTGAATAAGAAATCTGTCATTAGCCAAACTCAAACTTTCTTAGTGCCAATAAAATGATACAGACCCTCTTGTCATGAGAAAAGCGCCGTTAATCTAGTTATAAGTGATTTTTTTTTCCATCAGAAGAGTTATGAAAATGTGAATTACGGATTGAATAAGTTATTACGCACTGCTTTAATGGGTCTCATTTGAACACTCAAGTATGATATATATGATCTAAGCAGCAAGGCTTCCAAAATAATTGACTTTAGGTGAATTTAAAATTCTGATGCAGTGGTTAGCGCTTGTGCGGCACAGTTCATGTCATGGGAACCTGTCGTGGGTTCAAATCCAGCTCCAGAATTCCTGTGCGGAGTTTGTATGTTCTCCCCGTGCTTGCGTGGGTTTCCTCCGGGCACTCCGGTTTCCTCCCACATTCCAAAAACATGCATTTCAGGTGGATTGGCCGGTCTAAATTGTCCTTAGGTGTGAATGAGCGAGCGAGTGAGTTGTCTGTCCCCGTGTGCCCTGCGATTGGCTGGCAACCAGTTCAGGGTGTCCCCTGCCCACTGCCTGGAGATGGCTGGGATGGGCTCCAGCCCCCCCGCGACCCTAATGAGGATAAGCGGTACGGCTAATGAGATGAGATGAGATGAGATGTTGTTGAAGTATGTGATAATTTCAAAGAATATAAAGAAAAATGACTGAAAAATAAGGGGCAAAAAGTCCTAGTGGTGGTTATCAAGTTCCCCAAACACCTAAAAACGTTTTAAAATATAAAATAAACTTAACCATAATTGTCTACATTTTAGTTCATAACCTGTACTTCAGCGCTAATGTCAAAGGACAATTTAAACACAAAAAACTACTCAGGAAACACCCAAAATATGCAAAATACAGTAAATCCATCAAAGGAGTCAGACATGTTAGTGAAATAGTTCCAAACAAAATATACTGCAAGTCATTAACTTCAAAAAAACAATGGAGCTAAAGAGGGAAGGGTGCTAAACTCTGGCAGGCGAGTCACCTAACACTGATAGAATTTCACACTCAAGTCAATGAGTTAAAAACAGATGAAAGAAGCCAGAGTAAATAGAAACAATTTTGTTACATAACAGGAACAACTTAAGAAAAAAAAGAGGAATATAACAAAGTGGTCCGAAAATGATGTAAAGGAAAACAGGAGGAGCAAAAACAACTACTCTAGCTAGCTGACGGAATAATAAACTTAAATGATTGGGTAGAGCATGAAATATAAATAAAATTATACTTTCAATAACAACAGAAGAGAAACAGGGACATTTATTTGGAGTTAATTTCCCTCGAATTTCGATAAAAGAGGCTTTAAGTTAGCTTTTAAGCTAGCAGCTGTCTGCGGCACAACTACATATCTTAGCGTAGCTAAAAAAATGGATGTATACAAGGAAGCTCTCACCTGCCTGAATGGAATTATACACGAATGGTAAGTGCTACAGTGCCTGCTTGTCTAATGTTTCCAGACTGTGAGTCTCCAACAGAAATATGTAAGTAATACTTACTAAAAATCAATTTAAGTTAAACTGATGCCATCAATAGGTGTAACCTCTGTTTCAAAGATGTCTGCCAATGAAAGAATGGTTACTCTTATTTGCCATAAATAGCTCATTTGCTTCACTTTCGTCTCGTGTAATTCATCTTTTTATGATTCATCAAACAACTACTAACTCAACGCCAGACGTTTCTCTCAAATGGTAAGAGCCGGCAACGGCCAATATTTGACGTTTTGACTTATTTTTAAAGGCTTTTGGAATATTTTATTCTATGAATGGGTCATATCAAAAGAAAGCTTCAACCTTCATTTTTCAGTGCAAGAAAAGGTAAAAAACAGTTGAATATTGCTAAGTTTCTTGAAAATACTCGTTTCCAAAAAACAGCTTTTTGTGAAAGGATGCCTTACAAACACAACTTTTACGGTGCTTTCTTTATTTTGCATTTTTGATACCTCCAATATCTAAATTGGAGTCGGCAACCCAAAATGTTGAAAGAGCCATATTAAACCAAACAATTTCTTCTGAAGTCTCAAAAAATTAAAAGCTTTATATAAGCTTTGAATTATTGCAACACGCGCTATGTGTATTACACTCAGAAGTGGGGAGAGTCACCCAAAAATCTACTCAAGTTAATGTACCGTTACATCAGAATAAAATTACTCGGGTAGAAGTAAAAGTATTCATCCAAATACTAACTTGAGTAAAAGTAAATAAGTATTTGGTGAATAAATTACTAAAGTACTGGGTAACTCAAGCAACATTGTATTTATTTTATTAAAACAACCAATTAGATAAAATTATCAATGTCCATCCAATCAGCAAAAAAACATTTAATTTAAAAGTAGATTGAAATAATGAACATAAATGAGTGCTTTAATAATAAAACAAAAATAGTATAAATCAAATAAAGAAATTACGCACTCTAGTAACACATGGACTTGAAATGTAATATTTATTTAAATATTTTTAAAGCATTGAACAGCAAAAGTTGTATGTCCTCTTAAAAATAAAAACATATTTCCCTCCTCTATTTTTTTTACTTTTTGAAAACATTTTGTGAAAAGTGCCGTGGAGCCACTCCACAGAGACCCCGGATCTAAACAATGATTTCAATAAACACAAGAGCACTTTACTTGCAAAATAATATTTTATTGCAAGAACTTTGAACCCATGCATGAATGATGTAGGAACTTTTCAAGAACTTTTTAGGGCCCAATTTTCCTAGTGAAGTAATTACATGATTCTAGGCGTGCACGAAACGTCATTCCTCTTTGACCAGACTATGACAATGAAACTTTGTCACCTTTTTTTTAAAGAAAAAGCTCTCGAAGCACTGTTGCCCATTTTTCTATGCCTTGTGAGTCTTACTGCACTGCTTCAGTACACCTACCTGGGAGGCGCCTAAACACACACTCATTCCCCGGAAAAAGGAAATGGAGGCTCCCTCAATGTGTGGACAAAGATCTTGTTAAATCTGCTCCTGAATTCTAATAGTGCATTATCATACTGAAATAATTTCCATAGGTCTGGTACTTACTGATGAGAACTGTGAAACCCTTTATGATCGTTTGTATATAAAAATAAAATAAGAAAAACGTTGTTTTAAATGTTTTGGCCCTTTGGGACAATGCTTCTGAAAACATTTATACATTATGGCACTGAATGGGTTGATAAATTGTCTTTTATTCCGTTAGCCAGACAAAATGCACACAGAAACACGGGGTTTTATCACAATGAATTGTTTTGAGGCTGTTAGCACGCCAAGGCTGATGACATAATTAACCTTGTATACCTCTATCGTCCTTGAGTCACAGTCCGTTTGTCCAGTTGGGCCCTCGGTCTATACGAGATCTTTTGGACTCATTCATTCTAATGGGGCCCCGACCTTTCATGGAATAAGGCCATGTTTCTTTTTCAACAACTTTCCACGTCAGTTTTCATACGGTGTTACACAGTGGCTCACGTTGCTTAACTGAAAATATATGCTGATTTTGTAAAACGTACCGAATTATAAAGTGCACCCCCCACAAATTTGTCTGTAACAGTAAGAGCAGTACAGCTAGCGTGTTTATTCATGTATTTTGTCTGTTCACTCGATTTATATGCAATACATGTTAAATAGTCTATCCACTCCTTCACCTGCGCATCAATATTGTTGCAGTACGTATTTGTATGTAAAATAACTTTACAGAATTTTGCTTTTCTGTTTCTGCCTTGGCGGCACTGCTGCTACATTGTTAGCACATAGCCCCACGGTGCAGAGCTCGAGGGTTCAATTCCAGCTCATCGCAGCCTCCCTGTGCGGAGTTTGCATGTTATCCACGTGCTTGTGTGTTACCTCTGGGCACTCCAGGTTTCCTCCAACTTATCAAAAACTTGCATGTCAGCTTAATTGGCCGGTCCAAATAGACCCTAAGCGTGAATGAGTGAGTGAGTTGGCTGTCTGTGTACCCTGCTATTGGCTTGCAATTGGTTCAAGGTGTCCCCTGCCCACTGCCCATAGATAGCTGGGATGGGCTCCAACCCCTCCGTGACCCTATTGAGGATAAGCGGCATAGATAATTGATGGATTAATGTTTGTCTTTCGCAACGTTATTGACGTCCAGGTAAAGTGGAGAGGTCACTTAATCTGTAGAACAAAATGCACTATGCAAATCAGTGTTTCTTACACCGAAGAAATAGTGCGATGATGAGAAAAGCTCTAGTGACTTTTCATTTGTCATTTATACCACTGGTGGTACAGAAGTTAAGTGTGAAATCCCGTTGCATACAATGTATTGCGATTTGGGCCAGCGATGATTAACGATTGAGTAAACAGTCATCATATACGGTACGGAAAAAACCTGAATGAAAAAAATGACGGCATAATATTAACTAGTACATCCAAGGCAGGTAATACTGGCTTAAGCCACAATTTTTCTGGTACCATATCGAATACCTTGAATCTGTACTGATGGTCTGGAACTGTTCACATATTTGTTAATTCATACGATTTTATCAGATTTTCTACAATTTTTGCTTCAACATTCCAATAAATGTAATTTCTCACTTTAACGTCTACTTTTCACAGTCTTGTTATTTCAAGGATTTGCTTCATTTTTTTGCATTCTGATTTTCTAAACCAGGGGTGTCAAACTCATTTTAACCCGGGGGCCACACGATAGAACAAACATTCGGTCGGGGGCCAGACTAGTAGATTAAAGAGAAAGAAAAAGAAAAAGAGAGATAAAGATAGAGGGAAAAGGAGAGAGGGCAGGACGAAGAAAGAAAAAGAGAGAGGGAGAAAGCGTGAGAAACAAAAGATAAAAAGTTGTGACACGGGGAAAAGAAAGGGAGAGGAAGAAAGAAATAGATAAAATAGAGAAATAGAAAGACAGAAGGAGAGAAAAGAGCAAAGAAAGGGCAAAGGGTAAGGAGAAAGACAGAAGAGAGAAAAGGAAAAAAGGAAGTTAGAGCAAAAGAGATTAAAAGACACAGAGAGAAAAAGAGACAAAGAGCAACAAAGGAAAAGAAAAAGAGACACAGACAGAGTAGGAGAAAAGGGGTGGAAAAGAGAGAGAAAGAGAGAGAGAGAAAGAGAGAAAGAGAGAGAAAAATAAATACAAGTACAGTGTCTTTGCGAGAGGCACCTGGCTTTGGCAACATCAAGTAGACATATTTCAACCTGTAACTTGTTTTTCCCTTGCGCTTCTCTGAGTGTTGTCTCGCGGGCCGGATTCAATCCCTTAGCGGGCCTGATCCGGCCCACGGGCCGCCTGTTTGACACCTGTGCTCTACACAGTACCAAAGATAGTAGGTATTGGTCATAAATAATTAAATGTTTACAGAAAACAGAACTTTTATTTTATAAATTAAAGCTTGGGCCTGAAAAAGGGTTTTGTTCTTTGATTTTGATTTATTTAAAAAAAAATATTTCTAAATGACTCAATTTCTCTATTACCATTCAAAGAATAAATCTGGTGTGAATCCTGTGTTTTGCAGATCCACAAATATATCTCCAATTACATATACAATTTGTAATTTTGCGTGTGATTTCATCAAGACATATGAGTTTTAGGTCTTGAATAAATCGCAAATATTTTGTGGATCCGAACTCATTGTGTGTAGATATACAGTATTTGAGACAAATATTCCCCGATATAGATTTTGGGTAAAATGAAGATTATACGTAGCTTACATTTTCAGTTTCAAGGAATTTACCACTGAGAAATGCTACCTTAATTCAACCAGCTCAGTAGCCTAGATGGTAAGGCGCCCGCTTTGAGACTGGGAGGTCGGTGGTTCGCGCCCCGGCCGAGTCATTCCTAAGACTTAAAAAGTGGTCGGCGGCGCCCTCTGTTGGCTGCGGCTGCATCGGCTCGCTACAACGGGTCAGGTGCAATCGACATTTCGTTCTGTGTACATTGTTACACAGAATGACAATACAAGGAAATTATTATTATTATTATTCATGGCCTATTGTAAATATCAATAGATTATATATAATACTTGCACTGATACACATAGTGCCCTGATTAGATGTAACATGCCCCTGTTGTTGGGTGCGACCCGTAGAGGGAAATGACGCTTTACAGGACAATGCCATACATACTAATGCCAGGTGCAGTTGATCATGAGGGAAGAACAATTGTATTGGCAAAGTGAAGCCTCCACAGAGAAATATCTGTCATTTTTAAGCATTGCAACAGTTTCAACCATTCACAAACACAGCACCCAAAATTCAAGAACTTTCCAATTCTTTAAAACACAACATTAACATTCAAGTATTTTCAAGGATTTCAAGCACCGGTGCGAAAATTTTACATTTATTTGAAAAATATCTCAAAGTAAATAATTCATTTCCCCCTCCTCCCCAAAAAACAGATTCGTTTATCTTGTCCTGTACATACTTTCAGATATACCGTCACTAACATTCAACAGCAAATATAAAACAAAACCAAAAAATCAAAATAAAATCACGGGGATGAATACATTTGTGTCAAATCATGACAAATGCGGATGTCTCCATTTTAGATTAAATAAAAATTGTTTTTTTTTTTCCCTGCCCGACTGAGACCAGTAAAGAGACCTACAAAATAGCCTGAAACTGATGGTTGATATAAGAACGTGTAAAATAATTGCAGCGCAATAACAATGGTACAACGGCGGAGCGGGGTCATCGAGAGACCAAAGGGTCAGCAGTAAAAGCGTCTATGACTCTCTGCTGCCAAGGTGTCCTTGGGGAGAACATTGCCATTGTAAAACCAACTGCTATACAATTGAATATATCATAAAGCATTAAAAAATAACTAAAACACAGATTCAGGTCCTAGTATTCATTCACTCAGAGTCTTTCTCTGTGCAGTTTGTCTGAATAGTAGAATTGTAGAATACAACGTTTATCAGTCGCACAAAAAAATGTCAGTTCGACCTTGTGTGGCAATAGTTGGTGTTGGCACATACATAATAACTTGGTTTATCAATGGCGCTGTTGTAGTTGTGGTGTGTTAACAAGCCTTAACTCTAGTTAAAATTTGAGTTTTGAAAAGCGATAACGATCCTTATTCACCGTAAATTCCGGACTATAGAGCGCACCTGATTATAAGCCGCACCCACCACTTAAACTCGGCACACCGTGTTTGTTACGCCCCTCATTTTTCGTTCATCCGTGCAAAACATATCAGAATAAGTGTCTAAAATAAATACAAATAAATACATTACAAAAATATGCAGTTGCAAATACATATTATACATGGGTTACACATATTTACAAAGAAAGACGGTACACCGAGAGAGTTTTCAAAGCTTTAATAATAATATAGCTTTGAGAGGGCAGTTAATGGTAGCAACACTCGAGCGCTGCTAGCGGCCGTTAGAAAAATTACATAAATTGGCCGCATCACTGAATAAGCCGCAGGGTTGAAAGTTAGGGAAAAAAGTAGTGGGTTCTAGTCCGGAATTTACGGTATATTAAAGCCCAACATAGAATATATGATCTCTCTGGCTACACTTCTTGAATTGACAAAAAATAAATCAAACTTGAGGGGCTTCCCAGACTGAAAGGGGTAACAGTTTTTAGAGGGTAACTACACATAGTGGGGGCAAGCACGTTTGAGCCAGGCAGGTGAAAATAGTTTTCTGACTCACTGGCCTTTGGGCCCCGGTCAACCGTTGGCCCTCAGCCCAAGGTTAATAGGATGTGGAAGTCATCCATAACATCCTCACAGCCCTAAATTTTGACAAAGTTGTGTGGCCCTTGACTTTGCGTTCACATTGGTGAATTGGACACTTTTGACAGGAATTGTGTTAAAACCATAAATCTGAGATTAAAGATGAGTTATATATGGAAACAGTTGACTAAAATTAAAATAAAAATCTAAATTTCACTTGTCACATTTCTGTTGAAGGTTGCCTCTTTCTGCAACTTATAACTTAATTACAAAGATGTCATTAATAAGTTTCAAGCATTGTTTTTTTAAAATAAGCTACCTTCTTATCTTTTGGCTGAAAGCTGGCTTTCTCTTCTTCTTTACTAAAAACTAGCGTTGTCTTCTTCTATATCAGGGGGCTCAAACATGTGGCCCAGGGGGCCAATTGTGGCCTGTGGGGTGATCTATTGATGCCCCAATATATTAAAAGTTTAAAGTGACCGTTGCACCATTTAGCGCCTCCTATTGGTATTGATTCCAAAATACACAAACTGATAGGAATGTGCATTTTTTTAAAATACTTGTCGCTTGAGAAATTTGCATTTATTTGACATAACATGAGTTAATAGCTGCTATCGGTAACCAAAAACCTCAAAATGTCATGGTTGCCATGGCGCCTAATTGGCCCCGCCCGTGTGGCGCCAGCTGTGGCTTATTGACCGATTGGCTTCCACTCTATTTAAGCTCAGTGCTCTCACGCTCCCTTTGTCAGTCCGTCAACGAACCTCTGCCCCGCAAGACGTAGGTTTTGACCCTGTCCTGTTTCCTGCCCGGTATCGTTCCCGTCTATTTTTGTCCTGTTTATTATTGATCTCCAGTTTAATTCCCGTCTAGTTTGTCAGGTTTAATTTCGATATCCTGTTTTGCTATCAGTCCTGTCTGTCCCGTCCCGTCCGGTATCAACCCCATCCGATCGATATCTGCTCGGGCAATTGGTATCGATATTGTCGGCCTCTGGGTTCCTGTCATTCCACGCCAGACTGCTGCCTAACGTGCATGACTTCCCCATTTCCCGTAACACAAAAGGCTTGTGTGAGAAACGTCACGCATTTGGGTTATTATTGCCCTTGTTACCACTTTCTGTATTATGTTTCGATTTATTATCGACACTGAAGAAATTACCAATTTTTTGTTGATTTGCACCTAATACCAACTGTTTCTGAGGCATACTTCTCTTTCACTCGACAACCACCAAAACAATGACGTCATCACGAAGCAACGACATCTCGTTTGCCGAGGTCGGCGCGAGACCAAAACAACAATGGCGTTTGGCGGATCTGCCTCACAAAAAGTTTGGAGTGCGGTAAATCTTTGTTAAAAAAAAAAAAAGTAATCGGGTAATAATGACAATTTTGTGTCAAAAAAGTTGCATCCTGGGACGCACGTTGATATGACACAATGCGTCCCCAGCAAAAATGATGCGTCTGGGACGCAGGCAAACGAGAACACTGCCCTTGAATGTAACCTCTGCACCGGAAAACAGAGTCTTCTTTTGCAGAAAAAGCTGGCTTTTTCTTCTCAATGCCAATAATTTACGACATCTTCTACAGTGTTGGCTACCGTATATGTTTTCCCAAAAATCGTTAAGTAAGCTGCATGAAAAGAACTAACCCTTAAATGCAATTGGTGTATGTTTGTTTTCTAAACCAGTTGTTTCTTCTTTTTTGCTTAAAACTAGCAATCTTTTCTTCTACAGCCTAAACTAGCCATGTTGTCTTCTGCACCAAAAAACTTCTTGTGCTGTCTTTCTCAACACCAAAAATTTACAACATCATCTACGTATACTTATGATAAATTTTTACATATGCTGCATACATAGTATGAGAAATACTCGGTTGCCATTTGTGTTTGTCTGCTACAACATCATGTATTTTTAAAAGTTAAATTATACACCAGAGCAACGTATAGTCCAAAAAATACAGACAAAGAAACTGAAAGTTCAAGAATTCCTTCATTGGAATTTATTTTAAAAAAATAAAAATAAAAAAATAAACGTGATAAACTTTATTTTCAGATGCTTGTTGGTGGCATTGTTTTTCGTCAGAAATGACAATAAATATCCATCCCAAATTGTTAAAATTATGCTTTTATTGTTCGCAAAAAGCAAAATTCAAACGTTCCAAAAAAATCAATAACATTTACATTGCCGTCATTGCAATTAAATCCCATGTCATTGTTAAACACATGCGTCATATGCAGGACAGTTGTTAGCATGAGCAGACTTTTGCAGCCGATGGGGTGGTGAATTCTTCTCCCGGTGTTCAGTGAAGGAGAACAATTCCAAGAGGAGCACAATTCTGCAGCATTTACTTGCAGAACCACATGAACAAATGTTGCAGAATAGTTCAGCTCTTGAAATTAAAAGCAGTGCGGTGAAGGGGCGATGCAAATGGAAAAAGATCGCAGCAGAGATGGCAGAACCAGAAGCTGAGAGTAGCCTTATATGCAAAAGCAATATCAAAATTAACATAAATGTGTACCTTGTTACCAAATTAATCACAGTTATAATACAGGGATTATCAGTTTGGTGCTTGGGAGCCGACATGAGACTTGTTCTAAAAATACTTCACCAAATTGTTATATCCCAGGAATCTCACGGCAGTGGCCCAACAAAAATACGAACACTGATGTTTCTACAAAATGTTGTAGTTATTCTTTTTGTATAATATAAAATGAATGACATGTTGAAGAGTTCCATACTACTTTGGCTCGATCCCATTCTCCATCTTCCCCTAAATCTTGCTCCATACTCTCAGAAAGTGCATTCACGATGAGGCGCAGAAAGTTGCATAATTTTTCAAAGTGTAGAATGAGGTGAAAAGGTAAGGGACGCAAGACTCTTTTCACACAGTCAGGTTGGGGGAGCCCTAGCTTCTCTCTAGTCATTGACATGTGGCATTGCTGAACAGCTTGAGCAATTGTTGGAAAGAATGAGCCAAATAATCGTGGAAGAGAAGGAACCTATTGTATATTTATAACTTGGAGTTGTGTTCAGATCCGAGGGCGCTGTGAGACAAAGAAACACATAGGATAGAGAGGCAGTTGCGGGCAGAGAGGAAATATAAACAAGAATGGAGCACAGTAATTGTTTGGTGGCATACTTTTTTCAATCAAACACAACAGATTTCTGTTGAAACCAGTTACAAGGATACCGTTTAGAGGGGGAAAGAAAAATAAAATAAAAAAAAAAACAATTATTGCCTCTGTCCCATAAAAAAGCAGCAAGTATCTTACTAAGCCCCCATCCTCACCAAAGTGGAAGCAAGTAGGGGAAGATATACCAGACAAAGTGGGTGGGTGAAAGAGGAAGTAATGGAACGGGCCTTAGTCTTAGTCTGAAAATTTCCTATTTTTGCCATTTTATTCTGTTGTTAAAAAATGGTCTCATATAACAACAACAGAAAAATCCACAACTTAAAATATACAACATAGTTTTGGGAGGTGGGCTATGGTGGGGGATTTATGATCATAGTATTTTGCGCTGCTGAATGTTATGAACTACAGGTTTCCTGATTATCATTTTGCAATTCCACTTCAACAACACCAAACAGAAAAATGTTTGCAGTGGAATCAACGCGATAAATCTGTTTCCCTGCAGCATTGCGGTATCAAGCTTACATACCCAGAAGATGATGAAATATCCTTCTTATTCTGTCCAATCTCTTGAGTAGTAGCCCTCTCGAACGAAGTCTCTAACAGTTTTTATGCAATCATGACCGATCCCCCTCGACACTCCAATGAGGGGGAGGTTGGGGAGGGGGAGACTCCCGCCCTTCCTCTCCCTTCTCCCTATCTTCATTAGCTGATCTCAGTGCAAACTCTAATTTGCACTTGAGGATTACCTTGCCTCACAACACATCTCTGCTGAGGTGTTAGGAACGGTGTTATGCGGTTCGTGAAAAAAACTTAGACAACTTTAGCTCGGCATAAATTTGAAAGATGTTAAGCCGTTGACATTCAGGGGGTTTCATGTCTTCCCACGTACCCCAAGAATACACTCAGACAAGTTTGTGTTTTCCATGAAAGTCACACTTTCAGTTATCTAATGAGTTCTCCAATGTCTGTGTTCTTTTGTCCATTTGGATGGCTTCCATTTGTTGGCCAGTCTCAGATATACTTTGTTCTTTGCCATTCTGATTTAAAGGCTAGCATCTTTGAGTCACCGCTTCACTGCAGATGTAGACATTGGTAATTTGCAGGTACCATTTAACCAAGCTTCTAGTTGAGGACCTATTAGGCTTCTATTTTTGAAACTATAGACTCTAATGTACTTGTCATTTTGCCACTTCTTATTCTACTCTGGTTAAAGCCTGTTTGTGCTGTTCACGCCGTTGTAGGGTATCTTCAGTTTATTGGCAGTTTCTCACAAAGCTTTTATCTCTTAGAACAAACAGTCAGTCGTTTATCACTCAGAAATTCGATTTTTCTGGCCATTCTGAAAATTTGCTCAAAAGAAGAAAGTTTTATAGCTTCTCTAACGAGCTAAACTGTTTCAGCAGTAATAACGTTATTGCACGACCGTTTTCTAAGCATCCATTAGCCTTCTAGTGCAATGTGTAAACAGAATGAAATATTAGAACACTGGAGAGCTGGTTGCTCAAGACCTATGTAGATATTACTCTAAAAAGATACATTTGCAGCTAAAACAGCAATTTACCATGTTACGAATTTATGGAGTGTATTTGAGTAGTTTTGTTTTATCTTCATTGAAAAAAAAAACAGTACCTTTTCTTAAAAAACAAGGACATTTCTAAGAACTTTTCAAATATATATAAATATATAACTTTTGTGGTTTGTTTAGCCAGTGCCTTCAACCATGACTTTTTCTCGGACTCCATCAGTCAAGTGTCTATCATGAGTTACTCTGCCAAGTGCCTGGTGATCACAGGGCAAGTAAATGAGTATTGAACCAGTGTCTTGGTTTGTTGGGATGAATGAGGATTGGTAAAAGACACAAATAGCAGCGAGGAGCTCAAAGAGAAAATCGGGTCGATATTCAATTGGACAGTGACACGATTGTTTTTGAAATTTTCGAGCTCTTCGCACAAGCGCAATGGACTCCAAGGTACACCAAAAGCGCTTGACTGAAACTCAAGTGATGAGAGGATCCAGCAAATATAAAACTAGTAGGGTGTGGATCGCTCATTAAATGGACACTGTATATTATTTGGCCACTAATTGTTGTTGCATTGTATAGTGCATCTAAAGCACAAAAGGAATAATAAAAACTACACAGACTCAAAGTAACCAAATCGCACCAATTGTCCTTTCTTTTTTTGCCCAGCCTTTCTAGAGGATAATTGTTTTTGGGGGTTACCCGCAGCAGCAGGATAGCAAACATTCATATCAGCTTCCTCTTGGTGAATATTTTTCAAATGGTGGGTCGAGACACAAAAGAAGTTTGCAAAGCAGTTTTCAGTGAGTCAAAGGCCTTGACCATGGCAAAAATAATTGTAATAAAAATAAAAATCAGAGGGTCAATTACACAGTAGATGGCCATCATGCCCAGCTCAATCTTTTATTCCCGTTCAGTCAGCCAGCCTGATTGTGTTCAAGATGGACCACATCTCATTTATTTGTGATTTTGTTTGTTTTAATTCCTTTTCTACCCATAAATATGGGTGTCATGATTACCGATGCAAATCACCTGTGCCCGCTCCTTTGGCGCCAACTGCCTCGGCCTCTGATTGGCTCTCTGTCCCTATTTAAACCCACTCCTATCTGTCCCCTTTGGTTAGTCCGTCTGCGAACCTCAGTTAACACTAGGCAAGCCTTTTTCGACCCTGACTCCCACATGTTTTTTCTCCCGTCTGTCCCCCGGCTTCGACCAGTTTTTGTCCTCGACCACGTCTACTCTCCTTTCCTAGGTTACGACCACGTTTTTGCTCTCCTGTCCCGGCTACTGACCCGTTTTTTCCGTTCCCGACACCGCCATCTCTCGCTACTGAAGATCCACTTCCGCGTTCAGAGCGACCTGCTTCCCACGTCCAGTGATCACCGGATCGTGGGCGCAACCCTTTCTCTTTCTTCCCAAAAAACTTGCGAGAAACGCTATGCAAATGGGTCGTGTCTCCGTTCTGGTTTTGACAATCGATCCCAACAAATTATATGATAAAGGGAAGGAAAATTGTAAAACAGTGACAACAACGATCAAGTCAAATAACAAAATGATTGCAAATTATGTAAATATTGTACGAGTGTCTGCCATTGAAGGACTGCTTGAAAGTACGTTAAATGGTTTAAAAATGTTTTATTTCTAGCTTTTTTTTACCATATGGATAAGCTTTATTATCTACAAAATTAAGATATCAGTGTTTAGGTACCTGATTTTTTTTTAAATATTTCGGGTACGAACTTTTTAGTATTTGGATAATTAAAGCAGTTTTAGGCCGTCGCTTATTTGCAATGTAGACTTACAGTATATGCGAGAATTTAAAGATCTTTTGGTTTGGCTCGTCATTTGGTATTTAAAAAAATATATATATATTCTAATAGCGTAAGCACAGTTGAAAGTAAATGTGCAGGTCGTCATTGAGATATTACCTGTTATCAACTGTGACGTCACTTTCAGCTAACTTCCTCTATCAAGAATCCATTACAGAGAAAAGTCTTGACAGGCCTAGCAGCAGATATGTTGTGCCTAAGGCTATCGTGTCAGTTCTGCCAGTAGACGATCTAATCTAATGTCAAATTTGAATCCACGTGTGTTTTGGTACATACAAACTTTAAAAAAGAATCACTTTGTTCCTTTGGTAATAGTGGCTAACACAAATGTAGTTTATCCTATTGTCTAAATCACTTGTTTGTGTTCAGGTGTCCAAAACTATGTGGTTGAATGTTAATAGATCAGTAGAGACAAGTTTGGATTTTATGCCCGTTAGAAATTTAAATACAGGAATACCCCTTCATCTGTAGAACCGCTCTCATTTATAATTGGTCATTTGTCACTTCTCATCTACCTGGGAAGGTTGATGTACTTGAAAAACCTCCTGTAGCTTTTTAATCACATTGAACACCATCATTCAAATTAATTCAGCCACTACCACTGCTGGATACTGCTGCCCAGGGTAATGTGGCTTTTAGTACATCGACATCAGATAACGGCTTGGATCCAAGAAATACAAAAAAATGGAGAAAATATAGCAATGTCTTGGTAATAAATTACCATTCTCTTTTGGGGGTTTGTGTATTTTTCCAATTTATTACAAAATACTAATAATTTTGAATAAACTAATATAGTTCAATCTTAAATGATTTCATCGCAAAAAGGGTTGTTTAATGCAGTGTTTTTCAACCTTTTTTGAGTCAGGGCACCTTTTCTACATTGGAAAAATTTTGCGGCACACCACTTACCAAAAATGTTATAAAATGACACTGAACTGTATGTTTATTTACGACATAAGTGATAATACCCCCAGTTTTTACAGCACAGACACTTGACAATGACATAAGATCTGGCTTATAATCATTTCATAAATTAATAGCTGTTACTGAAACATATTTTTTTAATCAGTTCTTGATTATGATTGCTCAAATGATCTAAGATTCTTTATCTAATAAGCACAAATCTCTATGATCTTGAAATATAGCAAGGTAGTTAAATACAGACGCTGCCCTACTGACGAACGAGATGGGATCCGGACGATCGTTCGTAAGTTGCTTCAGTGTTATATTTTGTATGTTTAAGGTTTATAGAAGTATGTTTAAGGCTGGTATAAGTAACCTGTATTGTTTTGTACTAAAAAAGAAACATTTCATAAAATAATATGCTGTATAAAGACAAATAAAGTTAAGTTTAACTTACTTTTGGAAGATGCACTTCAAGAGGTCCTCCTCAGTGGTAAAGTAGCCGAAAAAGCGTTTTCAACCGCATCAAGCTTTCTTATTCCACTTTCATTTCAAACGGCTCGCCTCTTCTTTACACTTTACGCCAACCATATTGAATGGATGCACAGGATATTAACAGTAAAAATGTCAACGTTTTTAGCACGCTGGAGATTCGGTATGGTATGTTTACACACGAACTAGGAAGAGGAAGCAGATTTTTTTTCTTCCGTGTGGATGCTGGGTGACCTCTTACAGCGCCAAATGCCAGTAGTGGCAGAAATAAGCACTACAGTAATGTCCTGTACTCGGAAAAAAGGTGTACACAATCTAAAATCCAATTTACAGCAATGTCCGGATATTTTTCGACATCACCAAAACAATGTTCGTATCTACCGTTTTTCGTAAGTCAAATTGTCGTAAGTATGGAGCGTCTGTAAGCTTTAAGTTTCTGATCCCATTTTGCAGTTAAGTTTGACACCCCCTGTCAACTTAAATGAATGAACGGTTGAACAAGCTAAAAAATCCAGA
Organism: Urocampus carinirostris; assembly: GCF_059441175.1. Taxonomy (NCBI): domain Eukaryota; kingdom Metazoa; phylum Chordata; class Actinopteri; order Syngnathiformes; family Syngnathidae; genus Urocampus; species Urocampus carinirostris. The sequence continues at coordinate 10,180,578 of NC_142362.1, forward strand.
AGCTCAGTTACATATAGAATAGTATTATTGGACCACAATGCCAATTCAAATCAAATTAAATATCGTACAGGCGCAGTGTCAGAATGTCATATGCTAACAATGACATTGACAACATCTACTCATTTATCCCCAGACTTATTGGATCCTATCAAAGGTGGAGACCGTTATTCATTTAATGTAGATATGAAATTTAATATGGCTCCTCTCTCATTTAGTGACACTTTTGCACCACAGATGGGTAGTCAGTATATTCTTTTCCTCTCCGTTTTCTGTCTGGCCTATAGATTTTAATAGTGTTTAATAAGGCTGACATTACATCGGTATAATCCTACTCGGTCATGCATCGGCACACAACCAATTCCGTTTCCATCGGCTCAGCTGTTTTCTGTGCGCCTGAAAAGCTCATTTCAATGAACCAAAAGCAGGCTTCAAATATCAATTATGAATGGAGAGAAAGCTGATAGATGCTTCATTTCTTTACATCTCTCGATTCTATTCATTTTGCTCTGCGTAGTCATGATTGTATGAGTTCTTCATTTTCTAATATTTTGATTATTTCAGTCATGTATCACTTATTTAGCAGTAATTAAAGCGCTTTGCAATTATGTATTTGTGTGTAAATACCGTAAATTCCGGACTATAAGCCGCTACTTTTTCCCCTAACTTTCAACCCTGCGGCTTATTCAGTGATGCGGCCAATTTGTGTAATTTTTCTAATGCCCGCTAGCGGCACTCGAGTGTTGCTACCATTAACTGCCCTGTCAAAGCTATATTATTGTTATTAAAGCTTTGAAAACTTTCTCGGTGTACCGTCTTTCTTTGTAAATATGTGTAACCCATGTATAATATGTATTTGCAACTGTATATTTTTGTACCTTTGGAAAGATACACTTTTTTCCTTGGATTACTTTCAACGGGACCTGGACTCTGCAGGTCTGCATCAAACCTTAAGTTCCGGTATTATTTTCCGTTCATTTTGCCGGCTGTGATTTTTGGACTGTGGACTTTAATGAAGGACATTTAGTTTCAATCGCGGGACTTGAAGACGGGTTTGGGTTAATTTTGTGTTTGCGTTACATGTTTAAATGTGGGCGCATGCGGCTTGTATACAGGTGCGGCTTGTGTATGTACAAAATCGGTTTTCTTCCTAAAATGTGGTGGGTGCGGCTTATAATCAGGTGCGCTCTATAGTCAGGAATTTACGGTATGTATCTTTTCACATGTTTTCTTGACTTCTTGATAAAACCATTTAGTTGTTATTCGGTCTCTACTTTGTCTAAAGTAATTTATTTTAAAGTGGTGTCTATATTTTGCAGTCAAGGTGTGGAATAAGGATGTTTGCACTACCTCTAAAGTTTTGCTTTAGCCCTCTTGGTATAAAAGTAAATGTCAGACATTTTGACGGCACACTCCAGAATCATACAAGTCCTAAATATTGTGTTATAATAAAACATCAAAGAAAGTGCTCATCTCATTTCCAAAACCTGTTTTACCCTGAATGTAAATTGACATAAGGAGAAAAATAAGGACAATCCTTCTTAGAACCTCGCACAGAGAAAAGAATACACGCATATATTTTTGTGACAAAAGTCCTGCAATGTGTCCCTGAAAAACTTGAATAAATAGAATAACCGAGAGTAATGAAAACAATCTCAAACATTCTTTGTATTATTGAGGTACAAAAGGGAGCCTGTTCCTTGCCATCTTTGTGTGACAATGTTACCTCTGGGTGAATAGAAACACAGATAATGAAAGGGAGAGAGAGCAATGTAAGCCCTTTTTGTTATGTACCGTCAGGTCAAAAACAAATGTGTCTTTTGTGATTTTCGGTACTAGACCACTAAAAAGTATTACTTCCTGCAGGAGTCCGACACTTTTTGTGTATCTGGAGTTTTTTTTTTCTTAGCCTTACATTTTATTTTAGCTGCAAAATGTTTAAAATGACTAGTAGGTCAAACATTATTTTAATGTAAGGATTGAGCTATGGAAAATGAAACAGTTTTCTAGATTATTCTCTTGACTTAATCATAAATACTAAATTAGTGGACATTGATCAAAGATTTAGTGATGGAAAAAACACATTCATGAAGCACTTGCAATATTGTTTTCACTCCTTAAGTTGGAAAAATAAATACCCTGCACTCAGGTTTTCTCTTTATAATTTTATCACTCCTCTCTCGCAACTGTACTTTATTTGGTCACTTATTTCTGTCTTCATTTTTTTTCTCACAGCCGCGGTCACTTGCCATTATTTCCATCCTATCACGACCCTTCCTCATTACTATTTAAACACTCTGTCGCCTTGGCTCTGTGCTTGTTTGTTGTCTTCCATATCATGTCTGAAGCCTTTTTGTCTTAGCCTCGTGTTATTCCTGTGTACTGAACCATTGCCTTCCTTTCTGGATCACAATTACTGCCTTACAAACTCATTGACTGCGGTTGCTGTTTGGACTTACTTTGACACAGACCCTTCGCCTGCAACCTGATCCACGATTGTTGCCCGTCTCCGTGACTTCCTGTATACCGAACCCAGCCAGGTTAAAAAAAACACCACCTTGCACACCTGACGGCGGTTTTTGACAATAATAAATGCCCGTACAATAGAAATGTAATTGAAGTTTGGAGCATTATGAAACAAGGGATGATTTAAAAATGTTTCACAGAGCTACAAAAAATTATTTTGACTGATGTAAAATGTTAAGTTTTATGAAGCATTTTTAAGCACTCATGACTTTTTTACTCTTGCAATTACAGATATTGTTTGGCATATTTTTGCCAGGTCAATAAACACCCCTTTTAGTATGTAGCAGTGGAGGTCTCTAGATTATGATTTTTTGGCACCAAATCTGATTTAGTCATTTGTGTGGTATCAGATACAGATACAGAATCCGGAATCAAAATTTTCTTCCACGATCCCGATGTTTTCGTGATTAATGGGGATAAGTGAAAATCTGCAAAGTAGTGTAGCACCATTTTTGGGGGTGACGGCATTCATTAGAGCGAACTTGCCAACTTACTGGATGAGAGAGTGAGAGAGTAATAGTGAGAGACAAAAACAGGGACAGAGACCGAGAGAGAGCGAGACAAAGACAGAGTTTCAAAAAAAATGCAGAGCAGGTGTCCAGTCACAATACAGTATGAAAGACGCTATGATCTGAATTGGCATTGAAGATCTCAAGTCAATAGAACCGCAGGCCGATCAGCGTAATGCTAGGCTGAAGCCACCACAATATTGGTTTGGGATAATGGATATGGGCCGACTGATTGTACTTAATTTGACATGAAAATACAAATTTCTTTTAAAAAAAGAGCAACCAAAAATGAGCTACCACTGTCTCCACTGGCAGCAATAGTCAACTACAGATAATGGATTGCAGCTGCCTGAGTGCAGTTCAGTTCAGTTTTTGGTAGACAGAACAACTAAAACGAGATGTCCTCGATCCACTGTGGCCGGAAAGTACGAATCGTAAAGTTGCAAAGGATTACTGTACATTCATGCAAAGCCAATTAGAAGAGTCCATCCGGTACTATGTGATCCATTCAGAATTCTAATCACGTGATAGGAATGTGACATCCTCATCTAGCAGATTCATTTATCATCACTAGTGTGGATAGAACACTTTGGTTTAGGGAACTTCTCTGTCTTGTGTTTCTTGCTGACTGGAAGGGAGACTAATGGAGTGTAATTTACTATGATGTCACCGCTCTCAGCTTTCCTGGCTCCCGACCAGAAGGTGCTGCAGTGCAAGGTGATGCTTATTTTAGTCTGACCTCTGTAGTATATAATGTTGTAAATATTGTTAATAGCAAGTGAGACAGCTGTGAGAGAGTTCTCCTCTCGGAGACTTGATAAATTAGTTAGCTACCGCCTATGGATTTGAACCCGCACAATTGAAACTGTAAGTCAAGTGTTCATGTAACCCAAAAATATAAAATTCCCGTCACAGTAGTTGTACTTTTCTTACAGTGATGTGCATTCAGGGGAGGCACGTGAAGCACAGGCTCACCCGTCATCATGGAAATATAAAACAAAACATATATTCATAGTATATCAAATGACACTGATGGTTTTGGATCAGATTGAACACAAGAATTAAAGTAAAAGTGTTTTGCGCGTATGAAAAATTATCTGCATGTCAGGAACCAGAACAGGATCAGGACCCAATCGCGTGACAGGAAAGCCAATCTCTCAACGAGCCGCAGCTGGCGCCACACGGGTGGGGCCAATTGGGCACCATGGCAACTGTGACACACACGGGTGCGGCCAATTGGGCGCCATGGCACTGCATGTTTTCAGGATACATGTATTATAATCCTACAATATGTATTATGCTTGATAAAGTTATGCTTGGCCACCAATGGATACATAATTTGCAAACAGGGGAGGCACGTAAGCCTGTGCCTCACCTATCATCATGGAAATATAAAATGAAAAATATATTAAACAGTTATGATTATTTAGTTTAAAGTCCTTTAATTTAATTTCACAATTTAGATTTTTTTTCAAAATGGCTGGATTTTCACATTATGAATATTATTAGTATAATAAGTATGTAACCTATTACTGTGCTGAACGTCTGCAGATGCACAGTGAGGCACACCATTTTTGTACCCTGTGGAAGAAGGCGAGAGTGAGATAGAAGATTCTGATTTGGTGCACACCTCAGCCCTGAACAATAGAATTAGTGATAATAGTAAACTGACTGCAAGTGAAGCCATCCCGTAATTTTTTTATCGTTGCATGGATTTTTTTTTCATTATGGAGGATTAGCTTTTTATTGATGCTTATATCCAAAAGGAGCAAGTTAAGGTAAGGCAATAAATCATTTTTTCTAAACTATATTTTATGCATTACATTCTTCCAGGTTCATTTATTTGTAAATCAGACTGTGCCTCATCAGACGTAAACCCCACTATTATATGCTTTTGTAGGACTATCAATGATTTTATTCAAAAGGAGCAGTAGATAACGTATTATTGTGGTAAGCATTCTCAGATGCAGAGTGAGGCCCCACAGTCTATTGCCTCATGGCAGAGGGCGATAGTGAGACCAAGGATTCTGATTTGGCACACTCCCGAGCCACAATTATTTGAACTGGTGGTAGTATTAGCAAGCTAATAGCAAGTCAAGACATCCGGTGATTTTTCTTTCTTATTGCATGAACATTTTTTTTTTTTAATAATGGAGGATTATTGATAATGATGCTTTTGGAGAGAACGTTGTTGGGCGTCGCCCCAAAATATACGCAGAGAGGAGAAATAGCAAAAAGGGAACACTCTTTATTGCATTCGGGACATGTTCAAAGTTCTAGACATTCAACAGTGGCCTTCATAGTGTTCTCAAATAAAGTTAAGATATCTCATGAGGGTCGCCCGCCCCGGCTCCCTCAGCAGATCAGCTTGTGACCTCCTGCAACACCGTCATCCCATGACCTTCACCAGATGCCTACATACTTATTAGTTATTATCCACATTCCACAACAATCCTTTGATTCAAAAGGAGCATAGACTTCATTTAGAACATCTTTTCTATAATATAATTTGTATATTAGTTTCTTGCCAGGTCAATCAAGTTATGAATAAGATGCGGCTTCATATATTTGTAAATCGGCCTGTGCCTCACCAGACGTGAACTTCACCGCATGTTATTATTGGACGCTACTCGGAAATTCCACATTTTCAGTCACAATAAATGCCCCTTACTGAACTAGAGTGAACAGTCTTTAAGAAAAAATCTTGCATTCCTTGTTGGTTGTACTGAGGCTTGAGTGTTTAAGATTTGTAGACTTAGATGCGAATCTGTGAACTGGCCCGACTATCTTTTTTGAAGCATTAGTATAGAATGACGTGCAGGTGAGTCACCACAACGTGCAACAAGATAAGGATACGGGGGTCTCTGTGATAACAGCTATTACTCAAATGTAATCACAGCCGGGGCCGTTTGTCTTGTGGCCTTCAAAGAGTCTCATTCTAGGTACAGTATGTATGAAATCCTGAAAATATATTTCGCCGCTGTGCTTTCCAATAATTTCCGGTGGTTAGTCAAAAAACAGCTGCGGCTTTAACAAAGCGTCCCCAGTTTGTGTTATTAGTTTAAATGTTCTTGCGTTCACGTGGAACGGAGGGTGTAAAACGTCTTATTGCTTTTTAACTCAACACAGCGGGGATACAAATGTGCGCAACGCAATCAATAAATCATATCTGAGTACATCGGCATGCTTCCAACTGGAAAATGAACTAGTGAATGGTCCAATGATCATAATTGAAATTATGAACGTAATAATATGGGTTGCTTAATTGTCAGTATAGAACATGTAATAAAGTGCTGTCTTTAAAATGGTATGGAATACTAGTTTTTAAGTATATTTCTTATTTCTATTTTCATGTCTCTTTTTTCCAGCTTTCCATGAGTTATGATAAGAAAATGTTATGGTGATAAAATAAATTGTATCCTGGTAAAAAATGAACATGTCACATATTTTAAATATTGCATCATATATTTTTTGTTTTCCCCAAAATCATAACATAACTTGTGCCCTCTCATTTGGCGACAACAGCCGCGGGTTCTGATTGGCTCCCTGTCCTGTCTGTCCCCTGTTGTCAGTCTGTCTGCGAACCTCTGTTTGCACAAGGCTAGCCTTTTTTCGACCCCGACTCTCACCTGTCCCGTTTTTGCTCCCGTTTGTCCCCGGCTATGATCCGTTTTGATCCCTACCACGTCTGCTCACCCACCCTGGCTTACGACCCGTTTCTGTTCCCGATCACGTTTTTGCTCTCCTGTCCCGACAATCGACCTGTTTTTCAGTCCCTGACACCGCCATCTTCCGCTACGGAAGATCCATTTCACGAGAGCGAGCACCGGATTGCGGGTGCTGCCCTTCCTCTCTCGATCTCAATACACTTGTGAGAAACGTGACGCGATTGGGTCTACCCTTTGTTCTGGACGTGACAATTTTCCCCCCAAGATAATGATCAACCTTATCACATGACAACATATACTGAAAATGAGCTAAACGTTCTGCTAATTAAAGTATTGATTTTTTGCAAAGAAGAATGTGAAATTACAGGTAACATCCTACTGGCAACCCGAGATCGGTTACAGCCAACAGGTCGTGATCCTGGGCAGCACGGCGGCGCGGTGGTTAGCGCGTTTGCGGCACAGGGTTCAAATCCAGCTACCTACCTTCCTGTGCGGAGTTTGCATGTTCTCCCCGTGCTTGCGTGGATTTCCTCCGGGCACTCCGGTTTCCTCCCACATTCCAAAAACATGCATGTCAGGTTGATTGGCCGGTCCAAATTGTCCCTAGGTGTGAATGAGCGAGCGATTTGTCTGTCCCTGTGTGCCCTGTGACTGGCTGGTAACCAGTTCAGAGTGTCCCCTGCCCACTGCCCGATGATGGCTGGGATGGGCTCCAGCACCCCCGCGACCTTACTGGGGATAAGCGGTGCAGATAATGAATGGATGGATGGGGGTCGCGACTATTACAACGCCCACAGAAAAAAAGATCTAATATCTTACAAAACGAAAAGACATACTTAATATGAACCAATTTTTTTCCAGTCAAATAAGAATTAATCGTAATTCGATTCCAAAGGCGCCATCAAGTTTCTGAGGTCTGAGGTTGCTGTGCCGTCTGTCTGCCAAAACTGACGTACACGTTGCAACCAGACACTGAATTAAAAAAAGGAGCCTCTGCTGCTGGCTGTCACCGTAAATACAGCTGAGCAGGTCGTAATATGGATATTATCAATTGTGGCTTCACTTTCAGCTAACTTCCTCTATCATTAATTTCAAAGGAAGACCTTGACAGGGCAAGCACAGATGTGTTGTGCCCGAGGCTATCATGTCAGTTCTGCCCAGGGTTGGGTAGGGTTACTTTAACTTGATTACTTTCAATTACTTTTGGATTACTCCAATACCAAATATGCTAATAAAAGACAAAAAAAACTAAATATGAATAAAATGATGACTCACAACACGTGGTAAGCTTTCTCTCCTGGCTTTGATCTCTTTGATCTCCGGCAAAACTAACATAAAATGCGACAGAAACAAAATGAAAATAAATCCTAACAGCTTGCCAACATCATTTTTGCCGTTCCATGTGTTCCGTTACTCCCCAAGCCTACACAACATTGAGTAATTGTATTCATGTTTAGTTTATTTTGTCTTTTATTAGCATATTTGTTATTGGAGTAATCCAAAAATAACCGAAAATAATGAAGTAAAGTAACTCTACCCAACCTGGGTTCTGCCAGTAGCCGTTCTAACCTAAAGTCAAGTTTGCTTCCATGCACGATTTGGTGTATATACAAGATTGTGTAACAAATCATTAAAGCAATCGTTTATTGGTAACAGTGACTAACACCAATCTATCCTTTTGTTTAAATCACTTTTTTTGTTTAAAGGTGTCCAAAACTATGTGGTTGGATGTTAATACATCAACAAGGACAAGTTTGGTTTTTATGCCCTGTTAGAAATTTAAATACCCATTAATTTGTAAAACCTCCTTTCTAATTGGTCATTCGTCACTTCTCATCTACCTGGGAAGTTGATGTACTTGGAAAAACCTCCTACGGTTCTTTAATCACATTGACCACCAGAATTCAAATTAAAGCTGTCACCACCACCGCTCGATACCGCTGCCCAGGGTAATGTGGCTTTTAGTACATCAACATCAGATATTATGCATATGGATTAGAATGCATAGTACAAGAAACATAAAAAACATTGAAAAATATAGCAATTTTTTGGTTGTAAATTACCAATCTCTTTTGGGGATAGGTATTTTTCCATTTTATTTTGATTAAAAATAACGGATACTTTTGAAGAGCTTAATGTTAAACAAATATAACAAGATTTGCATTAAGTATTTATTTATTACCAAAATATTTTGAATGACAACTGCAGAGTGCATATTATAAAAATTTACACTCATTTATCATATCGAATCCAAATGTATTGGTATTGCACTTTGCAGACAACAAATTGCAACTCAAAATGCTGTACAAAACTGTCTACATTTGATGTACAATAAGAAAATCCCTTGCTTTTTTCCCACCCAACATCCCGAAATGGGAAAAACACACAAACACACACACACACACACACTAAATAAAAAAATGATTGAATAAAATAATGGCAAGGCACAGGATAACCACATGAAATAATGTATTAAGGCTATGAGGAATCAGTTTTGGCAGATCTATCTTTATCGTTATAATAATAAAAATGCTATAAATCATTATTATTATCTTTATTATTTTGAAAAAAAAGGCTCATCCAAAAGCTCAATCTGCTGACTATAACCAATATTTTTGCATTTCATAGGTACAAATTAATCACCAGAAGTGCATTAGACGCCTAAAAATTAAAATTAATAGGCTAACATTTAAAATTCACTGTGCAACATTTTCACTTGTCAAAATATGTTCCTGTCAGTCAGTTCAAAGTACCAAAGATAAATGGTAAATGGTGTGCATTTATATGAAATAATACAATATATGAAAAAATACTAATTACATATAATTTTGTAAAATATGATTTAAGTGAGAAAAATAGTCGGCACCTGCGTTTACATATATCAGTAAAGCAATATTGTTTTGTTGATCCCTGTGTTAGGATCTGCCATCGTCCTCCAGAGAACGTCAGCAAACAAATTGACTGGAGGATCTCCACAGCTGCCTCTTATAACCCAGACCTGCTACTCATTAAGAACCGTGCGTATAATGACTGTGCGGACAGCAGAAGCTGTCAAATTGTTGCTTTTCATATTTCGGTGTTCCTGCCACTTGGTTACAGATCCCTTAATGCTCGTTAATGACCGACACAGGAATTCCTGTTCCTTCCAAGCCGTGAGTTTTGTCAAAACTACGTTTTCTGTTTTCATTACCTCCATCCTCCCTTTCTTGGAGCGCTTTTTGTTAATTCTTTTTTGTCATGATTGCCCTATTTGGAACACCTGTGGCAGCTTGATTGGCGCCAACAGCCCGGACAAGCTGATTGGTGGCCACACCCTTCTTAAGCCCCCGTCTTCTGTTCAAACTTTGTCAGATCGTTTGCGAGCTGTTGTGTTTTCACTCAGAGAGCGTTTTCGTCCGACTCCATCCCTGCTAAACCTGTTTTCTGCCTGATTCCTGTTTTCGACCCATTTCTGAACCTGACTACGCCTGTTCTGCCTGCCGCCTGCCTACGACCACTATTACGAACTCCACATCGTCTCTGATCTCTAGCCCTGGTCAAACCACGTGCCATTCCCGCCTGCCTTCTTCCGACATGGAAGTGTCATCCCCGCCTTGCTCGATTCCGCTCTCTGCCAGTCCTTGGATCAAGCAAGCCTAAAATCTTACTCTCTTTCAATAAAATCTGAGAAACGCATGCAATTGAGTCCTGAGTCCGTTCTGGTCTGTGACACCTTTGACCTCCCTAATAAACTGGTCACGGTTTGTGCTTGGGTTGGACTTTGTAAAACATAACCTGTATGATGAAAGGTCTTTAAAAAACTCCATGAAAGCACATATTAAACTTTCCGAAGCTTGCTCTTTTATGCTAGCCAACCACCAACTTTTTTTGCACCAGAGGCCCGCAGACCCTCATTTAAAACCCTACATACAATGACTGCCAAAAGCTCTTCCTCCTGAGATTCGGTCTGATAGTTGCTTTTCATTTATTGATGTGTCTGACTGCATCTGGTTCCCAAAATCTTGATTCCCGTCCTTAAGTGACTCAGTACTTCTTGTTCATCGCCAGTGAGAGTTTTGTCTGGACTGTTTTTTTTTTGTTTATAATTTTCTCCCATACTCCCATGTGTGGAGTGCTTTTCATTACAGTGGGACCTCGGTTCTCGACCATAATCCGTTCCAGAACCCTGTTCGAAAACCGATTTGTTCGATCACCGAAATCATTTTTCCCATTAAAAATAATGTAAATCGTATTAATCCGTTCCAACACCCTAAATGTTTACCTTGAATGTTTAACGTAAACATAAAGCTAACCCAGGCTAATCGTACGTTCGCGTTATCGTAATCTTCTGTACGAAAGATAACGCTAACATGAACGTGTAAAGATAAAAGAATCAGGTCGTTTACAAGTCATTTAGCACCCGGGTCTCCACAACAAGTGGTGAGCGGTTCATTGGAAAAGGGGCTCCGTTCCAACACCCTGAATGTTTACCGTAAACATGAAGGTAACCCAGGCTAATTGTACGTTCGCGTTATCGTAATCGTATGAATAGGATTTCTTACATTTGTGGTGGTCAGCAGAAGGCGCTCGCACACCTCCTTCATATTTGCACTGACTTTCTTTGGAGGCATAATAAGGGGCTAAAACACCCATACGCCGCTCAGCATCGCACCCTAGCGTATGCACTCATGCATTACCGGCGTTCGAACTCCGATTTTTTGACCGAACAGCGAATCAAGAATTTCTCGAAATTTTTGGTCTGACTCCGATTTGTTCGAACTGAGAGGCGTTCGAAAACCGAGGTTCCACTGTAATTCCTTTTACCCCCAATAAACTGATCACTCTGTGTCCCCGGGTTTGCCTTTGCACATCATAACACTATGTATTACAAAAATGTCTCCAAAATTGTCTATGAAAGAGTATATTCAACTTTACAAAACAAATCAAAGCATTCTTTTTCATGCTAACCAACCATAACTTCCCTCACACCAGAGCCCCGCATGTTTTTATTCAAGTTGATAGCGTTTGTCATAATGCGGCTATGATGTTATTCAAAGCCCGCATAATACATTCACGGGACTCCCGGGGGCCCGTCGCTCGCATGCAGACGCTATATCAACAAAAAAAAAAATGCAATCAGTTTAACTTATTTAGTGCGGTGCTCAAATAATTTTACAGACACTCCCTCAAGCCAGCCTGTCTCTTCTATATATAAGCACAGGGGAAGAAAAACAAGCACAAATAGTGTAAACTTTTCAATTTCAAACAAAAGAGTTCTCCTGTAAATCAAGGCGTCATTAAGTGCATTGCCCCACCTCTGAATAAAATGCAAATGAAGCTCGGTGAGGAGATTTAATTAGGTACATATCTTTGTTCTTCCCTTGCAATCAAACCCCAGTGGAGTCTTCCAGCAGTTCAAACATATTAAAGAAAAAAATCTTGATGTGAAAGAATGATGCTAAAACCCATTAACATCCACATGCATTCAAATATAATGCAGTTTGAAGATTATTTGCCGTTCCAAACAACGTGTAAAATGTTAGAAAAAATTAAACTGCTATTTTTAGTTCAGTCACTGTGATAGACTCCTGCAGACGCCAATGGCAGAGAATAAAAAAATGCTAAGATTTTCTATGGCAGTCATCAGTGAAGGATGTTTGGAAGGTTGTTTTCTATCTACTATACATAATTGATAGCTGCATATATACAGTTTTCTAATCATCTCATCTCATCTCATCTCATCTCATTAGCCGTACCGCTTATCCTCATTAGGGTCGCGGGGGGGCTGGAGCCCATCCCAGCCATCTCCGGGCAGTGGGCAGGGGACACCCTGAACTGGTTGCCAGCCAATTGCACAGGGACAGACAACTCATTCGCTCATTCACACCTATGGACAATTTGGACCGGCCAATTCACCTGAAATGCATGTTTTTGGAACGTGGGAGGAAACCGGAGTGCCCGGAGGAAACCCACGCAAGCACGGGGAGAACATACAAACTCCGCACAGGAAGTCTGGAGCTGGATTTGAACCCACGACAGGTTCCCATGACATGAACTGTGCCGCACAAGCGCTAACCAATGCGCCGCCAAGTCATGTTTATTTGTATAGCCCTGAATCACAAGGAGTCTCAAAGGGCAGCACAGACCACAGATTATTGCAAACCACAGACTTATTACACCATCCCCTGATCTAAAACCTACATGAGGGTAAGGAAAAAACTCAAAAACCTCAACATGAGAAAAATGAAGAAACCTTGAGAAGGGACTGCACATGAGGTAATCCCCCTCCAGGACGACTAGGCTGCAATGGATGTTGCTTCAAGACACTTATTGTTGAACAAACAAGGTGTAATTTGTCATTTATGTGCGAAATATAAAATCTTGCATGTTAGTCAATCACGATGCATATGGTGGCTGAACCACAAATGAGTAATTTAATGTGTCATATTTGTGTGTAATATGAGCCTTTCATCATTGACGGTTTCTGATTCTTTTTAACAGTTTTTTAAATATTTTTTTGGCTGGATCTCTCTCTCATTTTATATTACAATATATAATTATATAATTTCATTCATTATCTGCACCGCTTTTCCTCAGTAGGGTCGCGGGGTGCTGGAGCCCATCTCCGCCATCTTCGGGCAGTGGGCAGGGAACACCCTGAACTGGTTGCCAGCCAGTCACAAGGCACACACAAACAGACAACTCATTCACTCATTCACACCTAGGGACAATTTGAACCGGCCAATTAACCTGACATGCATGTTTTTAGGATGTGGGAGGAAACCGAAGTGCCCAGAGGAAACCCACGCAAGCACAGGGAGAACATGTAAACTACACACAGGAAGGTTCGATCTCATTACCTCAGAACTGTGCCGCACACGCACTAACCACTGTGCTGCCCTAATATATATATATATATATATATATATATATATATAGTATATATACCATATTATACAATTACAGAACTTCAAAGGCTCAAAGACACCAAACCACATTATTTTATTTCTCCTTTATTTGCCAAGCCTGATGGTTTTGGGGTATCCGTAGCAGCAAAATGGCAAAAGACTATGTTCGCTCCCTTGAGGTGAGGTTCATGTTATGAAAAAAAATAAATGCTAATTTCACTACTTAAAAATGTTTTCAGAAATGCATGCTTATAGGATTGCTTAAGCCCACTCTTGTTTGCAATAAGCATAGAACCACTCGCAGAATCAATTAGACAAAATGAGCAAATAAGGGGGATATTGGATGAAGGAGGAACAGAACATAAAATATCATTGTTTGCAGACGACCTGTTGGTAATGCTGAAGGAACCTTCGTTATCAATACCACCACTGTTGGAGAGCCTTAAAATATATGGAGAAGTAGCTGGGTATTCAAATAATGAGAGCAAATCAATAGCAATGATGATATCAGGAAAATGTCCAACAGATGTGATTGAAAGGTTTGATTTTAAATGGACAAATAAAGGGTTTAAATATTTGGGGGTGACCATTACACCACATTCCACACAGCTGTTTGATGCAAATTATGGAATGTTGATAAAAGAAATAAGGAAAGATTTGGAAAAATGGGAAATTTTGCCCTTAAGTCTTATCGGCAGGATAGAAACAATCAGAATGAACATATTACCAAGACTATTATTTCTGTTTCAATCCCTTCCAATTCTGATCCCGGCATCCACATTTAAAATGTTAAATAAGTTAATAGCAAAATTCCTTTGGCAAAACAAGAAACCTAGAATAAAATACAAAACCCTGTTAGCTCCTAAAGAAAAGGGGGGCCTAGACCTACCCAATATTAAATATTACTATTGGGCAGCTCAAATTAAAGCACTCATCTTGTGGATTACTACAGACAAAGATGCGATATGGGTGGACATGGAGCAACGATCTTGTCCAAATATGCTGGTGGAATCGTTACCATACATATCAGTCACGAGGTGGAAGAAATTAAAAATCCAGAATGAATGGATTAAGGGAACTATTAAAACTTGGTCAACAATACAAAAAAAATTAAAAATATCAAGATCTGTGAATAGGGCTACCAAAATAGCGAAAAATCCAGACTTTAAACCTGGGGGTATGGAGGTAGGGTTTCAAAAATGGGCCCAAAAAGGACTGATGTTAATTACCCAAGTATTGGAAGCACAGGCAATGAAATCATTCGAACAACTCCAACAAGAGTTTGACCTACCCAGAAATGATTTTTACAAATATTTGCAACTAAGGCATTACCTCCAGAAACACGAGGAATGGGGGAAAATATGTAAGGAGCCAACTAAGGTAGAGGAATTATTAATATCGTATACAAAAGGACAATCAATAAAGGGGGTTATATCAAAACTATATAAAGCCCTGAGAATGGATCTCAGTAATGAGGACATGGCAGTTAAGGAAAAATGGGAACAAGAAACTAATGTAGCGATAAAAGACAACGAATGGGAAAAAACATTGAAAGAGGGACACAAAATAACCAACAGCCCGACATGGAGGGAGTTTGAATGGAAAGTAAAAATGCGATTCTTCTATACACCCTCTATCACTTCAAAATATAAAAATACCTCAAATCTATGCTGGCGTAACTGTGGGGGGGTCGGTGACTTTACGCATATTTTCTGGAATTGCCCTGTAATATTAAATTTTTGGAGAAGTATCCAGAGAGAAATAAAATTAATCACGGGCTGGGAGTTGCGGTTGGACCCAAAGGCTTACGTAATAGGAATTTTGCCAGAAGAATTACTATCTGGTCAACAGAAATATATACTAAGGGTAATGCTTCTGGTAGCAAAGAAAATGATCACAGTGTCCTGGCTGAAACCACAACCTCCTGACATAAAACAATGGAGAGACAAATTAAAGCAAATGTACATTATGGAAAAAATCACTGCAAGACTTCAACTGAAACTTGACCAATTTGAGAAAAGATGGAAGCCTATCACACAAATTTTACTTGATGTCTAAACACCTCCACCTATTTATTATGTGCGTTGTTTTTTTTTTTTTTTTTTTTTTTTGGGTGTATATTTTGATTTATTATTTTATATATATGTATTTATATATATATATATATATATATATATATATATATATATATATATTTTCTTTTTGTATGGATGTATTGTATGAACGTTTATTCTTCCTTTCTATTAATAGTATTTTTTTCTTCTTTGTTGTTTCTTCTGTTATTTATGAGTGTGTCAAGTGTATATATTATGTGTTGATGTATGATGGAGGAATCAAACCTCTGTCAAAATTGGTGTGAGAAATAAAAAGTTAAAAAAAAAAAAATGTTTTCAGAAATGCATGCTTATAGGATTGTTTATGATTTTTTTTAATCTAATTGAATAGTTTTCTTTTTAACAAATCAAGTTTTTTTACCATTAGGAAGGACTAAATACACTTTGTACCTTCAAGTGATACCTACTTATTTAGGGTTAGGGTTATGCATGTTCAGCTCCACCACCACACCAACACCTACCATGATTTGGAAGAATAATCCCCTTTAAGATTATTCAGATGATCACATTAGCCCGATTTTAGTTAACCTGCATTGGCTCCCTGTTAGCTTGATTTTAAGGTTCTGTTGGTAGTGTACAAAATCATGCATGGACTTGCTCCCTTATATCTTTTAGATTTAATTTTGCATTATGTTCGGTTCGCAACCTTTGCTCTGAAAATGCTGGTTTACAAGAGATCCCAAGAGCCCAGAAGAGATCCACAGGTTCGAGAGCGTTCTCCATCTGGGCCCCGGTGCTGTGGAATGCTCTTCTTCCTGAGATTCGATCTGCAACCTCAGTGGAAATGTTTAAATCTAAGCTTAAAACACACTTTTATTCTATAGCATATGAATGAGCTATATTTTATGTTGATAATATGTGTATTATTTGCCCTCATGTAGGTTTTAGATCATGGGATGGTGTCATAATAGTCTGTAATTTGCAATAGTCTTTGATCTGTGCAGCTCTTTGAGACTCTTTGTGATTAAGGGCTATACAAATAAACATGACTTGACTAGATAATGGATGCTGGTGTTTGTGGCTAACAAATTGTGTATGGTAGTTTAATTCTCATTCCTTTTTTAGTTTTCTTCGGAGGATGGGCACTGACCTCAAGTGAAACTACAGGAAAATGTGCTGACAACTCATGGGAAGATTAGATGCTTATTTGCGCTCACCACCTTAGCATCCAAACCCCCGTAACCCCACCAAAACTTTCATACACTTTCAGTTTCGGAAAGCTGAGTTGTTGAGGATGAAGGCAGGTATATCAGTGCTCCAAAGGGAAGAAAAACATATTGCAGAGAGGAAGCCGACATAATACTAGTGATTATAAAAGGAAATGATCTGACTCTATAGGTAACCTGGAGCATCTGTCACAAAGTCTGCATTTATTTTCATGAGCAGCTGTCTGCAAAAGCAATTCCAGAAGGAGTTTGCTATCTACTTTCATTTTGAGACAATTAGTGAGCTAAATGCGATATTGCGCGCTGCAAAAACAAATTCCAAGGATGAGTTGAACTATACTTTTGCGAATATTGCAAGAATTCTTCACAACTGAACACACGCCACCCACCAAAAAAAAAAAAAAATCTTTCGTCAGCTAATTGCATGGCCAGATGGATGGACAAACAGATTAATTCTCTGTAGAATAGAATGACACCGACAGCACTATCAGACAGGCCCATCGGAACGCCGTTTGTGCAAACGCTCGTGTGGGCTGTTAAACCTTCGCAATCCTGAGACATCAATATGATTGCTTAGAAATGAAAGACGAGACAGCATATTTCTTTTTTTTTCTAGGGAGCATCCAGGTACCCGCCTGTTTCTTGGTGATGCGATACTATAAAATGGAATATGGTCATACAGTACATTGATAATCGGCAGGGGATAATGGATAGCGACCACAAATGTGCATTTCATTTTAGGCTGGCCCAAACAGCACACCCACTGACAAAAGTCAAGTCAAATCAAGTCATGTTTATTTGTATAGCCCCTAATTACAAAGAGTCTCAAAGGGCTAAACAGACCACAGACAATCTGCAGCCGGTAAAATCCAACCGGGGATAATGGATCGTGGCCATACTATATTACACATTTGGGTGGACAGAATGGCAAAAAAGAGCCTCCTAACCCCACGAAAAATGCACTCTTTTGGTTCCTGCTTGCAGCAATATTGGACCCGGGATAATAGAACGCGGGTACATGAGTGCAGCTGGACAGAAATGTAAATTAAGCACAGAACTGCAAAATAAGTGCTGCAAGGACTGATAAATATGCATGCTGACGCCCCCTTCTTTCAGCAATATACAATCAGCGATAATGAATCACGGAATGTTTTCCAACCAGTGATGAACTGCGTCCACACTTTAGGAAGCGTGAACCAGCGAGGGATTATAGCCTGTTTATTTCAAGTGTAAAAATCATTTTTGCAACGATGAGTCACACATCTGTTTTCCCTGTTGCTAGTCCCACAGCAACATCAACAGCCAACACAATCTAAGCCTAGATTCTCTCCTGTGTCATCTATTCTCTAGTGTCTTACATTTGTATATTTTTCTCCTCTGTTGTTCAAACAAACCTTTCTTCCTTGTATCCCACAGCGTAATCAAATAACTGGAACCCTTCGTGTCCCTTCAGGCATGTGATGGAAGGCCATTCTGCTCCGCTGAAGAGCGAAATGCAGATACGTGGAAATGGTCTTTTGCAAAAATAAGTCCCACACCTGCCAATTGGACCTCCGTTGTTAGGATCTGGTGGTATGCAGGGATGCAGGGAACCCGTGTATTTTTACCTTCATGCACTGTAACTTTGACTTAATTTGCTTCTTAATTAGCAATTTCGAGCCCTGATTTTTGTGAGCTGGCCAGATTTTCTTGTGCGCGGAAATGCTCTGGGTAGTGCGCAATTGTGCACACACGCAGCTTAGAGGGAACATTGCTCCCGGGTCGAGAAATGTACACTTATTTACCATAACATGAGCCCCACCTGCAACGGGAGACCCCCCAAAACATGGTAAAAATGTAAAAAAAATGCTGTTTGGTCTCTTTGAGTCTCTGTAATTTGCATTATGTCTTGTATTTTTTTATCACTTGTTTTTAGTCGCACTACAAAACATCTAGCGGTCGAATAATACACACTTTCCTTAGAAAAATACAAAATCAAGATCACAGATCACTAAATCAAACTTGAATTTAAATCCTTGTTCACTGTGATACATATACAAAAACTGCTTGTAAAAATCACTTGATTTTGAAATTACCATAAAATAAAATCATGCAATACTGGCAATATATGAGACCACATTTTTCGTTGCACTGCCTCCTGCCAAGGGAAGAACACCAAGAGTATATTGCCTTACCAATGAGAGCATAAAAATTGAACTCGGAGAGCAATAGAAAACGGGTCAAGTGGTGTCGTGAGCCCAAATGTAGAATTTTCCAGAGTGATGGGCGGATGGGAATTGAAAATAAAAAATGTTATTACTGGGGTCGGAATGCATGCATTGTACCTACTGCACATGCTTGTCTTGTCTCTACAATGTCGCTGGATGATTGTTATGAAAATTGCTCATGTTAATATAAAATACCGTGAATTCCGGACTATATGCCGCTACTTTTTTCCCAAACATTCAACCCTGTGGCTTATTCGGTGATGCGGCCAATTTATGTAATTTTTTTAACGGCCGCCAGCGGCGTTCGAGTACAAAAGGTAAGATTTAGACCGGTGGAATATATGCGCCGAGGAAGACTGCAACTTCTTGGCTTGTGCATACGGTAAATTAAATTAGCGTAAACATACCCTCATCATGCAAAATGCCAAAAGAAAGGCACATGACGCAGCTTTCAACCTAAAAGCAATCGAGCAGTCCGATAAAGAAGGAGCGAGCGTGTTGTTAGCGTGTTTTGGAATAAGGGAGCGTGGGACGACGTCTATATGACGAAGTTTCTTTCCGACACTGAGGAAGACGACTTTGACGGCTTCGGTTCTAAGGAGGAAGATGAGGACGGTTTACCGTGATTTTTACAAGTACGGTATGTTTTTTTTAGCAGACCTGTTTACTGTGTTGCGAGCGTGTTGCTAGCGTGTTTTGGAATAAGGGAGCGTGGGACGACGTCTATATGACAAAGTTGCTTTTCGATGGCTTCAGTTCTAAGGAGGAAGATGAGGACGGTTTACCGTGATTTTTACGAGTACCGTATGTTTTTTTAACAGACCCGTTTACTGTGTTGTGAGCGTGTTGCTACCTGTCACAGGCACCGTTTGGGATGAAA
The DNA here is from genome assembly GCF_059441175.1 of Urocampus carinirostris. Lineage (NCBI taxonomy): Eukaryota > Metazoa > Chordata > Actinopteri > Syngnathiformes > Syngnathidae > Urocampus > Urocampus carinirostris. The sequence goes on from NC_142362.1 coordinate 10,200,532, forward strand.
GTTATTATTATTAAAGCTTTGAAAACTCTCTCGGTGTACCGTCTTGCTTTGTAAATATGTGTAACCATGTATAATATGTATTTGCAATAGTATATTTTTTTAATGTCTTTATTTCAGACACTTATTCTGACATGTTTCCCACGGGCGAATAAAAAAGAAGGGGTGAAAAAAACACGGTCTGACGGGAAGTGGAGACCGGTAAAGGTGAGTGTTTGTGGACGCGGCAGACAATAGTGGATATATATTCTTCGGACCCTTACCTTTGGAAATATACTTTTTTTTTCCTTGGATTACTTTCAACGGGACCCGGACTTTGCAGGTCTGCATCAAACCTTAAGTACCAGTATTATTTTCTGTTCATTTCGCCGGTTGTGATTTTTGGACTGTGTACTTTTATGAAGGACATTCAGTTTCAATCGCGGGACTTAGTCGGGTTTGGGTTAATTTTGTGTTTGTGTTACATTTTTAATGTGGGCGCATGCGGCTTATATACAGGTGCGGATTGTGTAAGTACAAAATTGGTTTTCCTCTTAAAATGTGGTGGGTACGGCTTACAATCAGGTGCTCTCTATAATCCGGAATTTACAGTAATCAAAAAATATGAATATGTCGGTTGTCAAACCATCAGAAAAGCACAGGAGCATTAGATATTTTCACTCACAATGCCCTTTTTTGTTAACACGGGCTGACAGGAAGGAGGCAAAAGAAAATGTGAGCTGGACCCAGAGCGGCCAGTTAAATGGTTTTTCGGTCGAGTCTGTGCTTGCATGCGTGACAGCGCCTATCAGAGACATCAAACAGACAGTACTCGCTTGCAGAGATTTTGGTGGGACGCCCCGGGGTCTTCTGCTGCCCTGCAGCTCACATCATGTTAATCGCTGCCCCTGATCCTGTCCCTCTACTGTTAACACTCGGAAGGGAAGGGCCAGAATGACAAGAGCCTCTGAAGCTAGCCAGTGGTGCACAACGGAGCCTGACATATGAGTTAGTGGGTTGCTCGAACCACGGTAAATGTCATCGCTGTTTTGCATGAGCTGAAATCAATGGGATGCATTGCATGATGTTGAAAAAAGGGGAGATGTAAAAGTATGGCAAAAAATATTTCTTGCCTCTTTGGCAGAAGGTCTAATTTATTTGATCTGAGAGCTACTTTTTGTTACAGATTGGCGAAAAGGGCTACCAGTTTGAAATTAATTTCTTTAAAAACAATTTATGATGGCAGTAATGTTTTATTACTATGTTATTACAGACGCTGCCCTACAAACGAATGAGGTTCCAGATCACAGGTGTCAAACAGGCGGCCCGCAGGCCAGATCAGGCCCGGCAAGGGATTGAATCCGGCCCGCGAGACAACACTCAGAAGCGCAAGAGAAAAACAAGCTGCAGGTTGAAATATGTCAACTTGATGTTGCCAAAGCCAGGTGCCTCGAACAAAGACACTGTACTTGTATTTCTTTCTCTCTCTCTCTCTCTCTTGCTCTTTTCCACCCACTCTCTATCTCCTTCACTTTTTTTGTCTCTCTTTTTCTCTTCCTTTCTTGCTCTTTGTCTCTTTCTCTCTCTCTCTGTGTATGTTTACTTATTTTGATCTAACTTCCTTTTTTTCTCTATTCCTACCCTTCGAGCTTTCTTTTCTCTCCTTCTGTCTTTCTATTTCTCGTTGGATTTCTGTCTTCCTCTCCCTTTCTTTCCCCCTCTCTTATGACTTCTCTTTTTATCTCTTGGTTTTCAAACTCTCTCCCTCTCTACCTTTTTTCTTTCTTTGTCCCACCCTCTCTCCTTTTCCCTCCCTCTTTCTCCTATTTTTTTATCTCTCTTTTTATTTCTCTTTAATCTACAAGTCCGGCCCCTGACAGAATGTTTGTTCTATGGTGTGGCCCCCGAGTTAAAATAAGTTTGACACCCCTGTTTCAGATGATCTTTCACAAGTTGCTTCAGTGCTATATCTTTTATGTTGAAGGTTTGTATAAGTAAGTGTAATGCTCTTATAAGAAACCTGCATTGTTTTGTACAAAAATGAAACATTTCTGAAAATAATATGCTCGATGAAAATAAATAAAGCTCAGTTTAACTTACTTTTGGAAGAGGTCCTCCTCCCTGGTAAAAATTGGCAGAAAAAAAGCGTTCCGACCATTTTCTCAACCGCATCAAGCTTTCTTATTCCACTTCTGTTTCAAAAGAAAGGGCTCGCCTCTTCTTTACACTGTACACCAACCATATTAAATGGATGCACGAGGTATCGAACAATAAAAACATCAAGTGCTAGGGATACAGTACGCGTAGTTATGTTTACATGAACCAGGAAGTAGAAGCCTGATTACTTTTTTGGAGTGGATGCTGGGTGACCTCTCACAGCGCCATGCGGCGGAAAGAAGCACTAGAGTACTGTCGTCTAATCGGGAAAAGGTGTACACAATATAAAATCCAACTTACAGCAACGTCCAGATAATTTTCAACATCTCGAAAAAAATGTTCGTATGTACCTTTGTTCGTAACTCGAATGTTCGTAAGTAAGGGGGAGCGTCTGTACCAGGTTGCAACTATTAGAAGTAAAGTCAAAATTGGCTCAGTCAACCCCAAAACACAACGGCAGTTAGAAATCAAATTTCCTAGAAAAAACACAATGACCCATCAAATGGTGAGCTATTTCCAGGACCTTTCCACTACTCATGTGTTCTTAGGAGGCTAACTGGTGATAATGGGTTCATTATGTAAATTTTTTTCCCCTCAAAATTAAAATGACAAAAAAGATTGGATTTCTCTATTGCATGTTTTTAATTTGATCAAAGCAATTGAACCTACTATAATTCATGAATATTTTGCATCATTTTCAACAGGAACTCAGTCATTTTGATAGTAAGCTAATATAGCTAATACACTATAAACACATACTGCATGTATTGCATTAATTTAAACGGCTCGCTGCTCTAAAAACATTTTTTTTTGGTCCAATATGGATCTTTCAACATTTTGAGTTACCGACCCCCAAAACACAAACAGAATGCTGATGTGATGCACGCAAAGTCAGATCAATCCCACACGAAATAAGCCATATTGCTCTATAAACCAGGCCTCTACTCTCTGCAGAGAGCTCTAATATAAGGAATAGGGAAAAAAGGCTGGTACGCACATGCATGCTCATGTGTAGTTAGCGTTGGTATTACTCATTTGACACACAAATTCCCGTACAACAAAAATATGAGTATCCTTTTAGTCTTAGTGACTATTGGCAGTTATTGTGTCAAAACACAACCACTCAAACATTATTGCAGGCAATGAAACATTTCAGGCTTATTTGACTAATGGCGCTACGTGTCGTTACAAAGAATAACGACGGTGTAAAACGGCCAAAACCATTCTCGTTCGCTCAGTCCGCTGATTTGTGAACGAGGCTCTCGACGGATTGTAAAACCTTTTTACATTAGTAGCGACGTAGGGAATTCGTATAAATTATTTTATACTGTACTCTCGATAAATTTGTTTACTAGGCCATGTTTTTCCATTACCGTGCTGCCCCTTTGATCATCGGGTGGACACTATCGGAATGGGCAAATGGATGGAGTTGTTTACAACGGTGGGATTAGTTTGAGTCGTATATCAACTGCCTTGTGAAGAAATGCGCACGTTATAAATATTGCAGCCGGTCTGCTGATGTTGAAACCTTGCGGAGGAATGGAATATGTTTATTGTGCTCTTGTATCTGGAGTGTTAGCTTTTTATTGATTTTAAGATAGGAACGTGGAGAGAAATCATGCTTTCAAGAGAAAACGGACTAAAATGTGGGGCAAAAAAGTCAACATAAATAAATACAGTGAAAAAAAAATCTTCAATGGGAAATTGTGTATTATTTAGCGCCTCCTAGTGGTAAAAAAGAACTTCATTCAATACAACAATATTGATTTGACTAAAAAGCAAAAATACTATCGTATAAGGGCAGCACGGCGGCGCAGTGGTTAGCGCGTGTGCGGCACAGTTCTAAGGTCTTGGGAACCTCCTGTGTGAGTTCAAATCCAGCTACCGGACTTCCTGTGCGGAGTTTGTATGTTCTCCCCATGCTTGCGTGGGTTTCCTCCGAGCACTCTGGTTTCCTCCCACATTCCAAAGACATGCAATTCAGGTGGATTGGCTGGTCCAAATTGTCCCTAGGTGTGAATGAGTGAGTTGTCTGTCCCTGTGTGCCCTGCGATTGGCTGGCAACCAGTTCAGGGGGTCCCCTGCCCACTGCCCGATGATTGCTGGGATGGGCTCCAGCACCCCCGCGACCCTACTGAGGATAAGCGGTGCAGCTAATGAGATGAGATGAGACTATCGTATAAAGTTGGGTTTAATAAAGAGTTGTAAGTCGAGATATTTGTATTAGTTTTAGATTACATTGTTGACCATCTTGCTTCTTACGGTTACCTTTTGAGTTTTTCCTTGCCGTCATGTAGGTTTTAGATCAGGGGATGGTGTAATAGAAGTCTGTGGTTTGCAATAATCTGTGCAGCCCTTTGAGACTCAGTGATTAATGGCTATACAAATAATCATGACTTGACTTGACAAAGTAGAATAGTGCAGTTTGGTCACTTCATGCCTCCGTAGTTTGTATTGTTTTATGCGCTTTGTGGGACTCATTTTCAGGTGCAATACTCAATATAGCGAGATCTAGTGATCAAACATTACACATTGTCCCTTGGATTGATTTAATTTTAACAATTTAATCTTGTTTTGTAAACAATTTGATTGACTTCAATTTAAGTTAATACCAGTTCAACCAATTTTATCATAGTTAATATATCATAGTTGGTCTTAATTTTATTGTTAAACAAAAGGGAACATGTTTTTAATGTTCTGTTCCTAACAAATTGACAAATTCCTGTTATACCTACTCAAATAGAAAATGGAGGTTTGACATTGAAGGTTGTCACTAGCACTGAATGTGTTAAAATATAATTCACAATTAAACAAAAAAAAAAAAAAAATCAAATGTTAAGGAATAATTTCCGTGCCCTACTTTGCAAATATACATTAAAAACAATGGTAGAAAGAGAAATATGATCCTAAAGATGTCATGAGAATGAAATTTGATCTACAAATTAAAAAAAAAAAATAGGACAGTCTTTAGGTACATGTATATCTATTTGTAGGTTAAAACATATCAGAATTATATAAAAAGGAGGCTGAAGTTTTGTTTTTCTTATTCAATTACAAAAAGAAGTGCTAAACTTAATAAAAAAACAATCATTCTTAAAACAAGCCTTATTTTTTAAGCCATTTTCTCTTTTTACCAGAAAAAAAAACACGTTTGTTATTGTCAGACATTTTCCCTAATATAAGTATAAGGACTCTCTTTTGACAGTTTTTCTTAATATAATACTATAATAAAATGTAGTACTTAAATCCAATATTTATTTATATTATAAAATACATGGAACTATATTTTAAAATCAGCTTACTGCAAGTGAAAATAGTGAAAGGAGGTAAATGATAAATAGGTACGTAAACATTAAGACTTTAAACAAGCTACACTATCTGAAGAATGTATGTTATTTTGGGGATATTGCATTTTATTATACAATTTGTAGTAACTTGATAAGGAGTCAATCAATTCCAACTCTGGCTAGTAATTATTCAAATGAGTATATTTCTATATTGAAACGAATTATATATCATAATTTTTATTAAAAATCAGAAAAGACAATTCTGCTCAAGTGAAATATTTCGATGTCATAAAATCTATTGGAAAAATAAAATAAAATTGAATTGATTAAATAAGTCCATTTTGCCAACTGATTATTCTTGCTTTACACCGAGAGTTCCCCCTAAAAGTAGAACAATGACTGAATGAATGGCCTTTACTGTCAGTATACGGTCATAAAACAAAATGGTATCACAATAATAGTAGACACTCAAAATAAAATGAGAAGACATCAATGAATTTTGAACTTAATAAGAGAAGATTTGAGGACTGTACAAAATAACACTCAAGATGCAAAAAATTCAATCTGTTCTCCAGGTCCTCCTCTAAGCCCATTGTTTTTATTAAAGGGATGGTGTGTAATATTTAGTGCCTCCTAGTGGTACAAACATTTTAGTAAAATAGAAACCCAAACATTAATTTAAATATCAGGAAAAAAATACTTGATTATATTACCAATAGTATTTTTTTTTTCATAAAAAGAAGGTTGAATTGTATATCTTTTACATTGTGGAGTCCCAACCGAATGTCGCCGCCATGTTTGTCTCGGTATTAGACAATGCAGTGTCACCTAGTGGCCAACTATTACACTCTAGGGCTTTAAAATGTCAGAAGGTCCAAAAATGGATCTGACCAAAAAGATGTGGACATTAAAAAAAAAACAGCAACGTGATTTCCCGACAGTGAAAATTATGTAAAAAGTGCATAATCGTCATAATAAATAGGGTTCCTTTGCAGGTGTCCAACCGAACTACATTTTTTATTGTAAGCAAGCGTTATAAACGTATCAAATGTTAAGCAAAAAGTAAGCGAATTTTTAGAGAGCCCCCCAGCAAAATGCGTTCCGGTCCCCCCACATTTTCCGCCCTCTCTTTCACGTGTCGTCCGCTAACAATACAACTTCATCAAGAAAGCTGCCAGCATCATTTCGCACAGATAGCATCGCGTCCAATCCCCAAATCCGTTGTGTTTTTTTTTCTACGTTTGTGGGTTCAGACAAAGTTCAGGGCTCAATCCAATCTTGGGGAACGGATTGCCACCGCAGCCTTCTTCTAAACCTGACCCACTTTTTTGCTATTGCCGTTCGCCGCTTTCAATAGCTGGATTAAGTCCATCTGCGGTGCGTATGTATGCGCAGCGTTGGGGAGGGTTTACTTTAAATATGTAATCCAATGCAGTTACTAGTTACCTGGTGAAAAATCAGTAACGTAATCCGGTTTACCTTAATATTGCAGTAATTGTAACTTGATTATTTTCAATTTTTCTAATACCAAATATGCTTTTAAAAGACAAAATAAACATAATATAAAAACGATGACTTAATTGTGTTTAAAGTAAATGAACAATGCAGCGTTGACAATTAAAGGAAACCAAGTTGAGGGAGTTGCTTGCAGTCTTACAAAAAAGCGCTTACATTTTAATAGTCGAAGTTTATTGGGGCAAAAAAAAACAAAACTCTTTCACAGGGCAGACAAGCAATGTTCTGTGTTAGTTCACATTAAGATGACATTAAAGGGTCAATGTTTAATATTGAGTGCCTCTTAGTATTTAAAAAAACTCCATTCAGTTAAAAACGCATTTTAAAAAATTAGAAAAAATACACGAACTATCATACCATTGCTAATTTATATAAAAAAAATATAAATCGAGAAATACAGAATCCATACCAGCCGCTTCCAGGTATGTCTGACATCTTGCTGCTATGTTTTGCACATTTAGCACTTGTTTTCCTGCGCATTAGACAATACAGTGCCATCGACACATACCACATACCATTAAGAACCCAATATTTTTTTAAACAAATAGTTTTCACCTTCATCCAACAAACTCTGAGATGTCTTGTGTCCAATTTTACTTGTTTGAAGTAGAAATGCCAAACCTCCCGACAATGTTCTGATTTACTTGTCTTAATAAAATATTATCACAATACTACAATATTCATACAGTAATTTTGAACACCAATTAACTGCAGAATGTTGACTGCACTTTGTTTACTGTTCACCTTGCACAATGTTGACTATTTTTTTTTTGCACTATGTTGACTATTTTTGCACCAAATGTATATTGCACAAACCCTTACGATACCAACTGTATGTAACATCCTACATGCCGTCATTTCTTTGTGTAAATTATAACTATAACCTGATCCTCCTTGTTTTATAACCTTTTCTCTGTTCCTCATCTTCTTGGTTTCTTTACCTCACTGTGAATGTGTGAAACTGGAGTGTCATGCCCAATTTAGTTGTCACAATATGTTAACCCATTTTGTAACAATGACAATAAAGGTATATTCTATTCTATTCTAATACAAAAATAACACAATCTATTTGATTTACTAAATGTCACTGCACGCATCACTAGTGAGCAACTGCACTGCCCTCATTAAACTGCAGGCTCACGGCGATTCAACCAAATGAGTGCTACATTGCATGAGAACTAAAATACAGACAAAGAGAAGGGCTTTTCCCTGGAACACGGTGTATGAGTTGGAGTCTGTACAATACGCGCATCATTACTACCACGTGCATGCTCTATCCCTCTATGTTTTCAAAATATCCGGCATTGAAACAATGACAAATAAAAATTGTCTGTAAATATAGTTTTAAATACAATTGTAACCATGCAAAGCAATCCTGGTTTTAACTAAATATACCCGAAATTTCATTACATCTTTTTTTTCTGTAACTGTACTCTAATTACACCGTTCCATAGATGCCGTTACTCCCCAACCTTGCTTTTGCGCTAACGCGCCGCACAAGAGTCTACCCGCACGACTAACAAGCTTGGCGGTTTCATTCTAACAGACTGAGGCACCTACTGCTAGTTAAAGCCTTTTGTGCCCTGGGGTCATTTGCTGCATCCATTCGCTGCCGACGCTCATATGAGAGGCTGAGGAAAAGTCCACTAGCTTGCCCAAAAATTCCATTTTCCTTTGCAAAGCTCTCAACAACTTGAATGCATTTAAATAGACTTATTAATAAATAAAAACACGGGAGAATGTTAACCCTTTTTTTGCATGACCTCAACCAGATGACACCTCAATAAATGTTGATTTTTATTTTACGTAGACAGCTATGAGGCAGATAGAAAAGCCGCAGGAAGAATTATATCTGCGAATACAATTGACTTTTGTCGCTGCCAAAGGAAAATTGAAATACAAATATTTTTTAGTTTCTCCAACATTGTGATTATTGGAGAGTCTTCAACTCTTTAAAGCCAAGAGCTACTTTTTGTTAGTAATTAGCATAAAGGGTACGCAGTGTGTAATGCCTTTTAAAATTACAATTTAACATGTTATTGTTGGAAGTAAGGTCAAATAGACTCAGTCAACCACCCCAAAAAAAAAAATTACAATGACCCAGCTCTGGTGAGCTATCTTCAGAACAGATCCGTGGGTACTTCAGCTGTCCTTAGGAGCCACCATGTTGGAGACCTTTGCAGACAGGGCCGCGGAGGGTGCTGAGCCCATCCCAGCTAGCTTCGGGCAGTGGGCAGGGGACACCCTGAACTGGTTGCCAGCCAGTCGCAAGGCAGAGCAGACAACTCACTCGCTCATTCACACCTTGGGACAATTTGGACCGGTCAATTAACCCGACATGCATGTTTTTGGAATGTGAGAGCAAAACGGAGTGCCCAGAGGAAACCCACGCAAGCACGCTGAGAACATTCAAACTCCACACAGGAGGGTTTGATCCCATGACCGCAGAACTGTGCCACACACGCGCCAACCACTACCCTGCCCGCAGATTTTTAAATCTATTTTAATGTATTTCTAATGGACAATTCAATCATACAAATGCAAAATTTGTAGCTGAGCATAATAATAATATTTAGCCATTAAAAATGTGTAACCTCCCTGGATTGGTTCTTTTAACTCTTTAAAACACACACACACATTATATATATATATATATATATATATATATATATATAAACAAACTTTAAAATATTACATTCTACACCCCCTCAAGAAAAACAAATCCATTGCAAGATAATGTTATTTTTTTATGTTCTTACATTCTTCTAATCTTAATTACTTTACGGTGTTTTTAATTGTTTTTCTTGTAGGATCGTTTCAGATAATATTTTTGATTTTAAAACATTTTAATACAGTCCTATATTTTTGAAGGTCACAAAAAAAAAAACCACTCAAAATAAAATGTGCACAATGATCTTATGACGGCCTAAATACATTTATCTATTTTCAAACAATTTTTTTCTAATAACGGAAACAATAATACTAATAAGCATGACAACCGTAATGAAATGAAATAGAATGTAAAATGACAAAGAAAAAACAGGATCATTTTGCCAAGATATTTCTGCCTATTTTACACAGTATTTACTTTCACCTATTTTGTGGGAAAGATCTTTCCAAATAATATTTCTAAATTCAAAATATACCAAAAAAAATAGTACAGTACTATTTCTCGAAATTCTGGCAAAAAACAATATATATTTAAATAAAATTTGCAAAATGTCATTGTATTTGTACTCATCTATATTTAATTTGTAAAAATGTTTTTCCGGTAGACATATGTAAAAAAATGTGATATTTAAAAGAAGTTATGAATCATCATTTCATTTATATATCCAAAAAATATTTTATGAGGAAATTATCATTTTTATTAGAAATATTGCTATAACAAGATAATAATTTATTATTTGACCCTTTATTATTTTCATATCTATTAATAAAATTATTCAAAAAAACACTCTTGGTAAATATATACATGTCAAACAAGAATATATATTTATTCAATTCATAACATTTTATATTGGAAAAAATATTATTATTAATTTTAAAATATAAAATAATATGTATACTCATATAAAATACGTAGAATTGTTTTGCATGTTTTTATTGACTTAAATCATATAATGGTATAAATAAGTTAAATTCTGTACATTTTATTATTTTTCTATCAAAATAAAAATTACGCTTATGCCTCCTATTTCTTATTTTAAAACAAAATGAGAAACATTACTGTAATAATTATTGTTATCATTTAATTGATAACACCGCTGAAAATAAGATTTTCCTCTTGAATCCTTTAATTGACAGCAACTTTGCGAATATGATTGTTTTTTTTCTCCTTTAAAAGGATTTTTATCTGTAAAGTTAAACAATTAAAACTTTAAAATGGGCAGACAGGTCTCCAAGCAAGTAATATTAGTCATTTTGAGGATTGTTGGAAGCATAATTTCTCATATTTTACTCGAGAAATAAATCATTATACCATAGTCATTTAATAATTGGGTTGTATAGAAGGGGGAAACCTGCAATGGACAATTTCTATGGGGCGATACAAGCAAGTACTGTAGTAAACAGAGTTTGTCCTCTGTTCTTGAATGAATATGTTATCTTTAAAATGTTCACATTTGTTTGGGTAAAAATAACTAAGCAACTACTCCTGTTCTGTCAAGCCAGAAACATTTGTAATGCAACACGTGAATGGTAGCTAGTAAAGGTTTTATCAGTACCTTGCCCTGCACTCATTTTTTGTAGCTATAGCAAAAAAATGAAAACTAAAAAGCTGCCTTCGGCTGATGCAGTGAGATGCTGTTTCGTTCAGAGTCTACAAATAGAGCTGTACGATCCACTTTTCAGAGGGAAAAAAAATAAAAAATACATCACTTGCTTTTGTCACTGCACTCACCTTGCCGATGTTGAGATTTTGTTTTGCAGCATAACTGGAGAGCCATCGCTCCAAAGCCACATGACATGTTGCGGCATGTAAATATTTAATGTTCAAATAAAAGCCAAAATAGATTCAATACGGGCTTGTGGCACACACCACGGATGAAAAAGTGATGATTGCAATGAGGAGCAAAAGGAAACATATTGCTAGCTTAACCTTAGATTTGATATAGACACCCGGAGCCATGTTTGTGTGCCCGGGGCAGGGTAAAGGTTTTTCCTAGAAGTAAGTGATTGTTTGCAGCGTTCCAGCCATTTTTCCCTTTAATTACGAGGACCATCCATCCATCCATTATCTGCACCACTTATTCTCAGAAGGGTCGCGAGGTTGCTGGAGATCATCTCAGCTGTCCTCGGGCAGTGTGCAGGGGACACACAGACAGACAACTCACTCGCTCATTTACATCTAGGGACAATTCGTACCAAAGAATAAACCTGAAATGCATGTTTTTGGAATGTGGGAGGAAAGTGGAGTGCCACACAAGCATGGGGAGAACATGCAAACTCCACACAGGTCCCATGACCTCAGAAATATGTTGCGGTCGCCCTTACCACTCAGCCGCCGTGCTGCTAATTATGAGGTCAATTTAGTTTGTTATTATTATTAGGGATATTTGATACCACCTTTGTCAGATGGATACAGATACCTACAAAAATTGAGTAGTCATTGACACCCATACTAGATATTTGATACCAGTAGATTTACAGTACAGTAATCCCTCGGTTATCGCGGTTATTGGGGACCAAAACCACCCGCGAAAAGTGAAAATCCGCGAAGTAGCGACGCCCCTTCAAAAATGCTTAAAAACCCCCTTTTTTGGGGGGGGGTAATTATTTTATTATTATTATTTTTTAGAACCGCGAAGCTCTGAACCCGCGAACGAGGAACCGCGAAGAAGCGAGGTCCCACTGTATATAACTTTTAACTTAAGTTACCCTTTTTTTCTTATTTTGTAGTTTGTGGGCATCCATTACTGGTATTGGTACATACTGACACAGATATTTCAAACTATCTGTATTTTGTTTATATCGTTGAGGTTATGTATTGAGTTGGTTTGTGTTTTTCTGTTATAGTGTAACCTTGGATGCTATAATATTGTAGTGGCGGAAATATGTTTCTCTTTGTATCCCAGGTAAGTTAAATTAACAAATAAAATAAAATTAATTTATTTAAAAATAGATTTATAGGTAAACACATTAAAAAATGAACAGATGCAGGAATGATGAATTGTTTCAATTGAAAAATTAAATACGGGTAACTGAATTTTTATGAATGATCAATTGAATTAAAATACTATTTTATTTTTTCGATACACATATACATACTGCCCTAAGATTATATATAATATATATTCGCATTGAATACAATTGTAGATGATAATATCAGCAGAACAAGATATAAACCATTGAGGAACAACTTCAGAGATACGTTTTTATCACTTGACAGCGATGTTATAACTCATTTTTCACTTACATAGACAGTCAAAAAATATTACAACAGTATGGTTGCCTGGACACTGTTGTCTAGCATATATAGGGTTCATATTTTATGTGACACTGCCCTCATTGTATTTTTTTGGGGGGCGCAGTCGTTAATATGTGCTCATCTTTGTAATCACTTTCTTTAATGGTCACAGTATATGATGTAAACAACTCGAAGCAAAACTGCCAATGAGAACTTAAGAAGGGGTGCAGAATTACGGTGCTATTGGCATTCGGCAGCTAAATTTCCCACACAGTTGGCGCTAGGAGTGCGCTGGGCATTAAAATGAAGAAATGGACATGAATTAGTTCATTTTTATGGCTCTTTAAGACTGTGGCTTCAAATTCGGTGGGGATTGTACACAAAAAAATAAAATAAAAAGACTTAAGCTCTTAAATTTGAGCATGCGGCTTTTAAGCAGGTGTGCTCTGTAGTCAGGAATTTACGGTAATAGACCCGACTGGCTGCAACCTTAAACTATATGATCATATCATTTTTCTTTGGAAAAGTTTTCGATTTTTGTTCGGTCAAAAAAGTTTTAGAATAAAATTCGGGCCGCACAATCGATAAACACGAACGCTTCAACGCCACCAAACAACAGCTAACCTCTTCTAATGAGGCCTGCCCATAAATCATTCATCCCTAGACGGCGGCGAACGTACTCACCAAGACATCAATTACCGAACACCAGTAACTCCGCGTTATATTTGCTAGCTATCACAACTAGCGCCGAGACAAATCCCCGTCATCAGTGACGACGACCCCCGAATAACCCCATGTTTTTCACATGCTTTTTAATCAGCGTAGCAGCTGTCTTAACTCCCAATGTGGACTTTCATTTATGACAAGTGCTCATGATATTCTATCTGGGCCACGATGAGCTCCACATATACTTTAATGACTAATTCAGTCCTTTGGCTGATGTTTTAAAATAGAACACACAGGATTGCATGCAGCGGAGAAGATGGAAATCAAGTGTTGCAGCATCTGACAGGACTATCCTTGAGGGCGGGGTAGTAAAAGAATGCAAAACATCAGAAGGTGTCACATGCGTTTGTTTCCAGAGTGAGAGACTGTGCCACGTCGAGACGAGCAGAAGCCGTATAAATGTATGTATGCAGGGTGCTGCTACGCTGGGGAATATTTTTTTTCCCACTGTCTTTGATCACTTTTCAGCTTTGAAGTAACTCTCAGCGAAGGCAGAAATAAGCCAGGCAGAAGTCACGGAAAGTTCACGCCGCAACTGGGGCTGGCGAGAAAAAAAAAATATCGGCGATTTGCATAATTTATTCTCGTAACAATTAAAATACGAAAAAAAGATGAAGAGATCTCTAGGTGCCCAACAAACCCGCCTACTCGCTTGACAAGCTCAATTAAGTACTTCTCACATTTTGTTCTCAATTACAGCTTGAAAAGCGACAACGAGAGCGTCAAGTGACGAATTGATTTTTATTTATATATTTTTGGCGATGGATTTAGAGGGGTCTTTAAAAAGTTTTAAATTATTTTCTCTAAGTATGTGTTAACAATGGCCAAATTAGTTCAAAGAGCCTATATATATATATGTAACCGCGGTGTACGTGTCCCACCAAAGATCCACATTCACGCTGGACTGGATGATGAGGTTTTTATTATTACAGTTTCTGCAAATGGATGAGTCACAACATTAGCTTTTTCTGCTGGGTCTGATCTCTTTGTAGTTCTCTCTGATAAGACTAACAACAAAGCATATCAAAGAGCTTTCTTTTCACTTTACAGAAAATACATTTTAGAATATCACAATACATTTTTACATTTTAACAAGATACTTTTAACAAGAGATCGTATAGTGGATTTTTAACGTTTACAATGAATTCAACATGTTTTTCTTTAGTCTGAATTTTAACCAACATCATCCTTTTTTAATGTATATGAGAAAATAGGAATAAAAACAATAATGAGTATAAAAACGGGTACAATTTACCTGCAAATGGATGAGTCACAACATTAGCTTTTTCTGCTGGGTTTGATCTCTACAAAGGGAATTAATATTTAGTAAAACAGAAACAAAACAAAAATAAACCTAAACAGCTTGACAATATCAATCACATTACTATGCATGGTGAGAGATTTGTCAGCTGGGGTTATAATGTTTAAAATGAACTTCTTTTGTGGAGCACCAAAAGATATGTCTTACCTTTGTAGTTCTCTCTAGTAAGACTAACAACAAACCCCGCCTCCTGGTCACATGTTAGAAGCCAAAACCAAACCCCACCCCATACCAGCAGATGGCACTGTTGGACTCAGCATTGCAGGACATTTACCAAAAACTATACACATATTTCAGCAGGAATTTCAATAAAACAAAAGTTATTATTACACCCGTTACATACACCCCCCTAAAATTCTGCTAAATATGGGAGTGCTACACTAAACAGAAAAAAAAAAAAAATCACATGCCAAAAAGGCAAATACTGATGAAAAAGAGGACACGAAAACTGGTACAGTATTACAAGGAACAAACTGAAGTGCATGTCAGTTCTAAAACTCTCCCAAAAAGGAGTGTGAAAAGAAAGGCGGCGATCAAACTTCTAACTAAGCACAGACTCAAAGATGCCTGTTACATCTCTGAAATATCAAACATTGTTCCTGTAGTTGGAAGTGCTCACATAGGCACAATTCTTGTTTCTTACTCAAGCTTTGTTACTCAAACTGAAAGTGCATCTCTACTGAACTTAAACTAGGAACTAGCAGATATTGCGGACAGAGAATTGTCACCTACCAACTGGTCATTCATCTGACAAATAAGACGACTAGGAGGCCTGATGGACTGGCGGACCCTAAGACCATAACGGTTAGGTTGAGCACAAATAACCTGAGCTTGAAGGTCTGGGACAGTCAAGTCTAAACAGTCAGTATCAGGGGAGTCTGTGTCCGAATGATCAGTGTTCAATGGGGTCTCGTCTGGGAGGACAGTGTGTGGTGGGCCCATACCCAAAGGGATCATGTTTTCAGAGCACTGTGATGGGCTTTCCGTATTGTCACTTGAAGTATGGTCAACATCCTGTTCAGGGATGTGCTGACTTCCTCGACTGGATGTATCGACTGTGAGAGAGTCAGACTGGGCATCAGATCTGCTGTCTAGTGAGTTATCCCCCACCTCTGGATGAACTTGCTCTTCACCTGCCTGTATCACCCAGTTTACTGTACGGACATCACTGTCTTCAACCGCGTCAGGTAAATCAGGGCATACATCACTTCCATGCATAGCAGCGTCACACCCTGAGTGTTCAGATTCGCTGGCCAGATCATCCTCACAGGGCAAGAAGCTAACAGAGAGCAGTAAATTCCTGTGAACTACCTTCTCTTTGCCCGTCAGGCAATCCTTGACTCTATAGACATTGAGATCAGGCTTGACTGCTATGACTTCATACGGGGTCGACTCCCACTTATCTGCAACTTTGCGTTTCCCCGGGACACCTCTGTTGGCGATCAACACCCGGTCTCCCACGACGAGGGGTGATCCTTTGGCCCTACGGTTGTACAGCTTGGCATGGCGAGTCTGTTCTGAGAGTATTCCTCTGTACAATCTGAGCAGCTTCATGTAGATCTTTCTTCAGATGGCTTACAAAGTTAGAGTAGCTGACAACAGCATCATTGGTATTAGCATGTTGAAACATGACATCGACTGGGAGACGAGGGATCCTACCAAACACTAGGTAAAACGGTGCAAACCCTGTTGTCTCATGCTCTGCAGTTATAGCAGAATGTGAGCTGCTGCAGCATTTGTGGCCACTTTGCTTTGGGCTGAGGGGGAAGGGTTCTGATCATATCTCCCAATGTTCGGTTCAATCGTTCTGCGATACCATTTCCCATGGGGTGGTACGGAGTTGTATGGGATTTCTGCACCCCTGCCATCTCTAGAAGCTCTTTGATCAGTTTGCTCTCAAAATTGGCTCCCTGATCAGAGTGGATTCGCTTGCGGTTCTTAAGAAGTCGGACGACTACGGAAGAAAGTTTTCATTTTTTGCCGGCGGTACCTCGACTGTTTTCAGTCGACATCGAATCTCGTTCATGTCTGTTTTCGCGCACCGGCTCGCGACTTTGTGGTCGTGACACGAATTTTGCTGGCGCCCGGCTGGACTGGATTATAACCCACGCCAGTATTTAGACGGCGCCTCAATTTCTTTGCCCAAAAAAAGTCTTTCGCCACTGGATTTTCTTCCATTTTTCTCCTTTTCGACCTTTTTGTAATATGTTGCTGTCAAAGTTCGGTTCATTTTCGCACATTTGCAACCCTTCGAGCATGGACCACCTCCCCGTGAAAATCCAGCTTCAACCGGGTAGGTGCCGTTGAAAAGGGGATCACGACTAATCAGCTGAGCGATGTGTGGAACTACTACATTTTCCAATGTCCTTTTCGAAACAGTTAAAATGGAGAAGGAGCCGTTCGAGAAGGTGTACCAAGTGGGCTCCGTGCTGGGGAGCGGTGGCTTCGGCACCGTCTACGCCGGGAGCAGGCACTCTGACAGGGCACCGGTGGCGATAAAACACGTCGCTAAGGAGCGAGTGGGGTTCGATTAACGGAAGCATGGTCCCCCTCGAGATCCTCCTCCTCAAGAAGGTCAGCTCGTCTTTCCGCGGCGTGATCAAATTGCTGGACTATTACGAGCGCTCCGACGGTTGGCTTCTGGTGATGGAGAGGCCGGAGCTGGTCAAGGATCTTTTCGACTACATCACTGAGAAGGGCGCCCTGGACGAGGACACGGCACGCGCCTTTTTCCGGCAAGTGCTGGATGCGGTGCTCCACTGCTATAGTTGTGGGGTGGTGCACCGGGACATCAAGGATGAAAACCTTCTTGTGGACTTGCGCACCGGGGAACTCAAGCTCATCGACTTTGGATCGGGGGCTGTGCTGAAGGACACCGTGTATACTGACTTTGACGGTACCCGAGTGTATAGCCCACCGGAGTGGATCCGTTTCCACCGGTACCACGGACGTTCGGCCACAGTGTGGTCGCTCGGCGTTCTGCTGTGCGGAGATATCCCCTTCGAGCAGGACGAGGAGATCCTCCGGGGAAGAGTCTATTTCAGGAGGAGGGTGTCAGCCGAATGCCAGTCGTTGATCAAATGGTGCCTGGCTCTTCGACCCTCGGACCGGCCCACGTTGGAGCAAATCTGCGACCACCCATGGATGAGAACGACAGCCGAGGTTCCCTCCTCTAACGGCGAGGAGCCGGCCGGTGGCAAAATCTGCTTGCGGACCATCGCCACCGAGCACAACCTCCAGCAAGGGAAGCCTGTGAGGAGCGGTCCCAAGGACTCTAATGACTTGCGGGGGGATCAGAAGAAGAAGCTGGGCCGCAAGGAGTTAACTGACTCTAGCTCTGCATCCTGCTGCTCCGCGGCCACGAACGTTCGGCTTTACAACTGTTTGCCGTTGCTTCTCTTCAGTTCTCCCCTTGCTTGTGTTCCATTGGTTCTGTTTAGTTGTTTCCTAAAGGGGGAGCATTTTTTGCTGTCGGGCTGGTCTTACCAGAACTGTTTTTCCTCGTCTGACCTTCACTTAAGAACTTGTTTTCGTTAGTAGGCTGGTATATGCACATGGCAAAGCCTTCCTATTAAGATGTGGCTGCTCTCATAGAGCTTCGGAGAGAACTTTTTCTTTTTTAATTATTATTATTCAATGTTTTAAAAATGTTTTCATTTTGGAGTGCCTTGTTTTTGGAACGCTGCTGTTTCTGGGGGCTTTTCATCTCAACCTTTTTTTTTTTTTATAATCAACCTCAGTGACGGAAGACCTACGTCACCAACAAGCCAAGTAGCCCCCAGCTGAGAGGCTGTGAGAGAACGGATTACTTGAAACACACGCGCAACTGTGTATCACCCTTTCAAGCTGCTCATCACTCTATAGCCTGAACAGGTGTTTTTCTGAAACTGGATCCTGTCTTTTTCTGAATGTCTACAACGCGTCAACACACCCTGGTCAAAATTGTATGCAGCTAGCTTCGCTACCCACCGCTGTTCACACGCGTCAAGTCTTCGTTTGGTCAAAATGTATGTTAACGGTCCACGTGGTGAAGTGTCTTCCTTTCAACCAATGGCTGAATTTATCACATACCGCCCATTTCAAGGCAAGAAATTCGAGCCGGTGTGCAGGATAGTTGAGCTGGGAGCGAGAGAGCGTTTTACTTGCAAAGGCGACTGGTCTGGCCACTTTTCCATCAGGTGGCAGCTGTGACAGGACTGCTCCAATCCCATCGAAGGATGCGTCGACAGCCAGAATAAATGGCGCATCAAAATCTGGGTGGGCCAGAGTGACACCTGTCTTGAGGTTGTGCTTCAGTGTTTCAAATGCGTTCTGGCATGCATCGGACCAATCAGCAGGCGTCAGCTTCACTTGACCTTTCCTCACTAGTTTGCGGCCTTTCTTGCACTTATGCTGGGCACCAGATTCAGATGTGAGCCTGAACAGAGGTTTTGCCTTCGCAGAACATGCTTCAATGAAGCTTTGGTAATACATGACCATGCCTAGAAAAGATCTTATTTTACTAGGGCACGGAGTCTTTCCGTCAGACTCCATTAGGTCAGCGACTTGTACGTCATTTATCGCTCTCACCTTCTTGGGGTCAGTCCGAATTCCATCCTCACTGATGACATGCCCAAGAAATTTCACAGTCCGTCTGAGGAAAAAACACTTTTTGGGTGCGAGTTTGAGGTTGTGTTCCTTGAGGCGAGTAAACACCATCTGCAGGCGTTGGAGTGCAACTTCCTCTGTGGGGGCAAACACCATCAGATCGTCGAGGTAACATAATAGGCTCATGAAATTCTGATCACCGAATATCAACATCATCATCCTCATAAACGTTGCTGGGCTGTTGCAAAGTCCCTGAGGAAGCCGGTTGTATTCGTGAAGCCCGAAGGGTGATGAGAATGCCGTGTACTTTTTGTCATCAGGGTGCAACGGGACATTGTAGTAGCCTGACGTCAGGTCCATCGTAGAGAAAAAGGCATTTCCCCCAAGTGCGGCCAAAGCATCAGCTTGATGCGGAAGTGGGTAGGCATCCTTTATGGTTCTCGCATTAAGCCTTCTGAAATCAGTACATACCCTTAGTTCTCCATTCCGCTTCCATATGAGAACAAGCGCAGATGCATAGTCGCTAGCCGACTTCTGAATAATTCCTTTCTCTTCCATCTCGTTGAGAGTCGTCCTCAGTTTTTCATACTGACTTGGTGGTATACGTCTGTAGGGTAGACGGAACGGCTTATCATCAACAAGGTGGATACGATGTACAAACTCTTTGGCCTCTCCACAGTCCATCTTATGGCGAGAAAAGATTGACTCGAATTGTTCGATGATATGAAGGAGCTTGTCTTTACACTGCAGCGAAACCTCGCATGACTTCAGGTCAATGTCTTGCAGACCCAGAGCTTCCAATGTACGCATCATGTCCTCTTCTGACCTGGGTTGGACCTCTTTGCTCTGTACACTCTGCATGTTGCACTTGATCTCCTCTGCACTGGGCAGGTCTTCCGCTGCGATACAATGAGACACATCTGCAATTTTTCTGTTTCTTCTCAGCACCACAACTCTGTCCGTGGGATTAAAGACTTTAACAGGCACCCATCCATCTCCCCAGAGTGGAGTAACAACTCGCCCGACAAGGACTTGTCTGGGTCCAGCCTTCCATTGGGTTGGCTCAACGACCACTGTGCTGCCCGCTGACGTCCCGGCCATCTCAGGTAACTTGCCCCAAATAACGTACTCGGTCCGTGGATTCAGCGTCACGCAACTCTTGATTTTTACTGTCCCTACCTTGTCTGGAATGCAATCACCTCTCCATCTCTCTGTGTTAGAGAGCATTGACAGGAATTGACTGTGGTTATCGGACAGACCGTTGTCAGGAGTGGAAACTATTCTCCAATAGCCGTCAGTACTTTTCAATTGAGTCAAAATATATTTGATGGCATTGCTGCCAAGGATCATCTGTTCTGTCTGGCCTGGCACAACCATTACTGGCATTATCATTTGGCATCCGTAAACTGTGACGTGAATGTCGTACATGTCTCTGGGAGAAACTTGGTGTCCACCGCAGCCTACAATGACATAGTTATCGGCTTTGTAACTCATCATGTCAGGGAAGTGCTGCAGCAGGGACTTGGCAGTTGCCTCACTTACTGTACAAGCCATCGACCCGCTGTCTAACAGCGCTCTGAAAGTGGGGCCATCTTGCACAAGTACAGGTGTGTAAAACAGTTCGTCAGTCTCCGCTATTCTCTGAAACCCCTGAAAGATCAGCTTCTTCGATGGAGGTATTGTGTTGCTATACAACTCATAAATTGATTTATTATCTTGTATGTCAGGCATCACATTAGTGGTGGGAGGTATACTCAGTTGATCTGCACTGTTCTCCCCTAAGCGCAGATCAGTCAGTTTCCCTGAGGCAGTGGGACGACTTTCGTCACTGGACAATCACGTCGAGAATGCCCTGGGGCATGGCAGTGAAAGCAAAGGTTTTTGTCTCGGCAATGAGAGAGAGCACTGTGTTCGACTTCTTTGCAAATGATACATGGCTTGGCAGTGAAACCATTCATTCTGTCTCCAGGTCGCCTGGTTGGAGCTGGCCTTCTCTCTTGAAACTGGTTTGAGGTAACACGTATCAGAACTTTCTCCAACATACTAATAACGTCCGTTAGAGGGACATACTGTGTGCTCGAATTCTGAGGTGGCTCGTGCATGAGGGTTGGACCATGGTTCACCTCAGCTTTGTGTACGACAATTTCCGCTCTATTCGCAGGTTGTTGTAGGGAAGCTGCTTTGTAGCTCTTCTCAGCGAGGTATTCATTCAGCACCTCTAGTACTTCACATGCTGACCACTTATCGATGGTTTTAGATCTGTAAGTGAGTGCCAGTTCTTTGCAAGGGCAGTTGCTAATAAACATGCAAGTAACCTCTATTTCAGGGTTGTCAAATGTTTTGCCCTGCTCACTCAAGCAGTCAGAGGCAAGGTCAGCTGCTCTGTTTTCCTGGTCTTTGGGCAAAGTTGAATAAAAGTCAGCTAAAGGGACAGCAGAGTACTTGGTACAGCTAAAGTGTTTCCTGAGAAGACTATAAATTTTGTCAGGGCGGGTATAGACGTCTATATTACTGTTTCTGATGCCAAACTTAACTACATCTTTAGCTTTTCCTCTCAAATGCATAAGGATTTCCTCTGCTTGCTCTTCAAGTCTCACATTACTCTTTTTAATAAATGTCCTCATTAGATCTTCCCACTCATGTACTTTTATTGAGTCTGAGCCTTCCCCAGTAAATGATGGTGGTTCTTTGAGCTTTCTCTGTGTAACCACCTGAACCTGTGATTCATCTGATACATGACCAGGCTTACTCAACGTTTTTCCTACATCTTGTGTGGCAGCAGCGCTAGGAGTTACTATATTGTGTGACTGTATACGTGAGAAAATGCTATCAGCCAATTTATGTCCTATCGCCTGAATAATATTTGTCATCTGATCAGCTACCCCCTCAGAAACATCACTTGTGCTCTGATTAAACATGTTTCAAAGATGTAAATAAGTCCAAATCGCCTGCGTAACACGTCACTGTATAGCAGTTTTAAATACTGTGAGCTGATGGCTTCATGAAATGATGTGGCAGGTAGGACAGTCCTCGGTTCGGAGAGCTTGAGAGAAGTCACGGGTCACGGCACCAATGTAACCGCGGTGTACGTGTCCCACCAAAGATCCACATTCACGCTGGACTGGATGATGAGGTTTTTATTATTACAGTTTCTGCAAATGGATGAGTCACAACATTAGCTTTTTCTGCTGGGTCTGATCTCTTTGAAGTTCTCTCTGATAAGACTAACAACAAAGCATATCAAAGAGCTTTCTTTTCACTTTACAGAAAATACATTTTAGAATATCACAATACATTTTTACATTTTAACAGGAGATCGTATAGTGGATTTTTAACGTTTACAATGAATTCAACATGTTTTTCTTTAGTCTGAATTTTAACTAACATCATCCTTTTTTAATGTATATGAGAAAATAAGAATAAAAACAATAATGAGTATAAAAACGGGTACAATTTACCTGCAAATGGATGAGTCACAACATTAGCTTTTTCTGCTGGGTTTGATCTCTACAAGGGGAATTAATATTTAGTAAAACAGAAACAAAACAAAAATAAACCTAAACAGCTTGACAATATCAATCACATTACTATGCATGGTGAGAGATTTGTCAGCTGGGGTTATAATGTTTAAAATTAACTTCTTTTGTGGAGCACCAAAAGATATGTCTTACCTTTGTAGTTCTCTCTAGTAAGACTAACAACAAACCCCGCCTCCTGGTCACATGTTAGAAGCCAAAACCAAACCCCACCCCATACCAGCAGATGGCACTGTTGGACTCAGCATTGCAGGACATTTACCAAAAACTATACACATATTTCAGCAGGAATTTCAATAAAACAAAAGTTATTATTACACCCGTTACACACACACACACACACACACACACACTAAATACATATATAATTAACAATAGTTGGGGAATAAAAACCCAATTTTGTGAAAACAAAATGTAACTACTATTTAATAATATTTTCTTTTAGATTTTCAAAATTAATTATTTTCTGAAAACTAGAACACAATACATATTATGAATGCTTTTTTTAATCTAAATGTAATAATTTATTTAATTATCTATGTCATTAATATTATTTATTTCAAATGTCATTAATGATGTAGTTGGATCTTTTTTTATTTTGTAAACATAACAGGAAAAAAATGTAAACGGATATTTATTTAAACATTTATATTTTGAGTACAAAATATTTTATGAAAACTACAACATAATATACACTAACGTCACCCAAACAAATGTGTGTTTTCTTTGAAAAGTCACACTTTTCTCCAAAAGATTTTAACATAAATAGAAAGCATAATTGAGATATTGCTAAAGGTAGACATAATGATTTTTATTTAAAATACTTTTTTTTACCATTTAGACTTCACTTTTGTCAAAGAATGGACATTTTCAAGTGACACATAACTATTGAACGGTCGCGTATATACTTTTTATGAATTATAAATTTATTAATAGCATCTAATGAATTGTTTAAATAATACATTATCTATGTATTATTTGTGAATTCATTATTATTTCTCTTAACCTGACCCGAGTTTGAACCCGACACTGATTAGTACAAATCCCCATTCAGCGCAAATTCGCCCGTGGCGCTAAACGACATCACAGGAACGCCGTCGATTTGCATTCGAAAGAAACTGGATTGACAAGCGTTGCATCACGCCGAATAATAGAAGCGAAGGTATACAGCTGCGCATGAGAAATATCTCAATGGAAATGCTTGTAAGACTTTTTCGGGTTTTAGTTACATAAAAAAGCTTCTGCGCCCGTTTTAGTGAACTTGAAAGCTGCCTACGACTCTAAATTTCATTAATGTTGTGTGGTGGCAGCTTGCTGATTTGCATATGCATTTAAAGCAGAACAAAAGCAGAATGCTGGACAGCTGCTTGGGAGATAATATTTATCGAGTAGCGCTGTGATAGAGTGGTATATTTTTCTTGCTCACCATAAATCATGTATTTGTACCACCAATGCCTGCGTTGAATTAAAGCAATTTCGTTTGGGAGTAACGAGTACATCAGGTCCAAAAACACTATTACACTTTTACACTTGATGCTGTTTAGCATTTGGTTTACTTTAAAACCATTTTACCAAAGTATTTTAGTAAAACAACTTTACATAATATTGCATTACTAAAAGTGATGTCATACCCATAAAGAGGATTATACACTACACAGACTATTAAGCCAATACCTGTATTTATTTAGTATAGTCTTATCTAAGGATTTAAATCTGGATTATATACTCAGGGAAATATGTATTTCAATAAAAACTGGTCGCAGGTTTGATTCCCGGCTCCTCCGTGTTATATGTCGAAGTGTCTTTGGGCAAGACACTGAATCCCTAATGCCCTCGAAGATTGCCTTCCATGCAGACGCTACTATTGGCTAGTTAGTGCAGTGTTTTTTAACCATTTTCGAAGCAAGGTACACTTTTATTTATAAAAAAGTTCCCACTGTCCGTCAAAAATGTTTGAAAACTAAGTTATGTCAAATATTTCACTGTACTACCTCATAAGCAGGTAATTGGTATATATAAAAAGAAAATAATTAAAATAAAAAAGAATGATGTGCTTCATTTATGTTATTAAATGTACTGTTCTACCTCATAAGCCGATAATTAGTATACAAAAAATATGTAAAAATCTACCGCCACCTACTGATATGGATAACTAGTACAGTTCCTCGTCCGAAGAAAGCAAAAATACTGAATAATGGCTTGATTTTTTGCAAAAATAAAATTGGGAAAATTGAAACGGCACACTAGTCAAGGTCTCACGGCACACTTGTGTGCCCCGGCACACTGGTTGAAAAATTGGAGTTAGTGTGTGTAAAAGGGAAAGCACATTGTAAAGCACTTTACTGATGGCATGTTTTTTTTTTTATAAATAATAATAAATTTGGGCAGTTTTAGTGCCACAATAGACGGCACACTGCTGTGCTTCGGTTCACTGGTTGAAAAAACACTGAATGCAACCATAGTACTTGTACTTGAAAAGCTATAATGTAAATAGCAGACCGGACCATTATAAGTATGTTTTGTTTAATTTTAAAAGTACATCAAAAGTAAAAATGTAACATTTAGGATATTTGTAACAAATTTAAAAAATCGTAGTAAATGGAGCACAAATATATTTTGTTGTTTATATTTTCACTCTACAAGGCAACACCTTGAAATTTTTGAGTGGCTTTTTAAACAGATTAATTTTGAAGTTGATATTGGCTTCAAATAGGGATTATTAGACTTCTTTCCCACCAAAGATCAGTCTTGGACTATTGGTATAGTCGTAATGATTATGCGATTTGAATATCGGATAACTGTCTCCTTAAAAAATGCATTAGCGTTTATCGACCCAGAAGAAAAAAAATCGGGGAGTCGTACTGAATTTTGGCTTCAAATGTTGGTTATTGGCTTTCTTTACCACTTATAAACAATTTTGGGTATTGGCCCAGAAAAGCAAAACAATAACAATGTATTTATATTGGATTTGAATATCAGTTGTCAGTTATTACTATTAGATTAATAATTAGTCTTGTATCAGCCCTAGAATTTTTTTTTTTTTTTTTTTTTTAGCTACAGTACTACTTGGTATACAGCAAATGGAAATAGCAATAGAGCAGGGGTGGGCAAACTATCAAGTACTACTAATAAAAACATTTTTTTGGTGTCATTGTCCTTTTGTGAGTCTACAAAAAAATACTATTACAGAAATACTACAAATTGAACTATCTAATATAGTGCTTACAAGGAGGGATCTAATATATTATTTTGCTTTCATTCTGTAATTAAATATAAAACCACTAGAGTAATCCCATGAAACAAAAATACTACTACTGAGAATTGACAACAGAAATACTACTAAAATACTAAAAAAAATACTTGAAATAATTTAAATATATTTCAAAAATAGCCAAAACTACAGTAATAATTACTAGAATACCACTGAAGGCACTTTACAACAGAAATAGTACAAAAATACATTTCCATAAATATCACACAAATTCTAAAGAAAGACCTACAAAAATACAACTGGAATATTACAAAACACTACTATTTGAAAATTCCACCTACAGTAATATTACAATACAAAAATAATGCTACAGAAATTTTAGAACAGACATACTACAAAAATACAACAAATTAAACATGACAAAAATACGAAAGAAATACTAGTAAAATACTGATATGGTTATACTGCAACAATACTACAGAAACTCTAATATGGAAATACTTAAAAAAACTACAACAGATATATGTATCAATCAATCAATGTTTATTGGTGTAGCCCAAATCATAAAAAGTCTCAAAGGGCCGCCCATACCACCATTATAAAAACCCCTTTTCTGAAACATACAGTACATGAAGGCAAGGAAAAGCTCAAAAAGCATAGTTTTAGACACTTCCACTGAGTTTGCAGTTCGTATCTCAGAGGGTGGAATGGGGTTTCGAATTGAAAACACTCAAACCTCTTGATTTCTTTTTGGCTCTTGGAATCACTAGTAGACGTAATTTTGTGAGAAAATGTCTCAGACTATAGGGGGAAATTAAATCAGAAAGACTGGGTTGAAATCCTGTCTTACAAGATGTGCTTGTGATTGCCTTGCCAGAAGCATAGACCTAGGCTACATATGGATGGACAAAAATACTACAAAAAACCTACAGTAATACTACAAAAGCCTGAGTGCAAATATACTCCAAAAATACAACTACAGGAATATTCTAAAACAATATATCAAACTAAATACTTATTTTGTTTTAATTGTCAGTGTTTCAAAACCAATTTAATGAGACACATCTTATAAAAATGAATTAAAAAAAAAACACAAGATGTAGATGTCTGCGGGTATTTTTATTCATAAAACAAACAAAAAAAAGGATAGTTCTCCAGGATTGGCTCCACGGCCAACATTTTTAACCCACTGTCCACCCCTGCCCGAGAGCCTTAACTGTGTCACCTTTAATCGTCCGTTTTATATGTCGTTTTAGACAGATATGCTCCCAGCTATTTACACGAGACATTACTCGAGACATACCTCTTAACCCGAGTTGGCACGCCGAACTGAATGACAAGTCAGTGAAAATACTGTACACGCAATCAAAGAGCTCTCAATTACTTTTGATGTCACAGGCACAGACGCAATGCTAATGCGCTCGCTGCTGAGACAACAAACAAAACAAAACAAAACAAAAAAAGCTATGCATTCAAATTCTGTCGTACGCCGTGATTTGCATTCATGAGAGGAGGCGGGCAATTTCTAAAGCTCTGCTAAATGACTGGTAATTTACAAATGCGATGACAAATATTTTCGTTTAATAATGTTTACAAAGCAACGAATGGACTGGCTGAGAAAATCTGCCAGGATATAAAAGTGTCAGGACAAATTGATTAGAAAGACATGTACATGCGAATGTGGGTGGTTTGTCTGTTACCCGATAATATACAATCAACATCTCCTTGTCATGAACCGGAACAGGACCCAAATGCGTGACGTTTCTCACACAAGCCTTTTATTTTACGGGAAATGGGGAGTCCTGCACGTTAAGCAGTAGTCTGGCGTGGAATGACAGGAAGCCAGAGGCCAACGAGATCGATACCAACTGCCCGAGCAGATATCAGACCAATAGGGTCAATACAGAACAGGACGGGATAGACAGGATCGATATCAAAACAGGATATCAAAAATAAACAGGACAAACTAGACGGGAACAAACTGGAAACCGATGTTAAACAGGACAAAATAAATGGGAACAATACCGGACAGGAAATACCAACAGGAAACAGGACTGAGTCAAAACCCACATCTTGCGGGGCGGATGTTCATTGACGGACTGACAAAGGAAGAGTGAGAGCACTGAGCTTAAATGGTAAATGGTCTGCATTCATATAGCGCTTTTCAAGTCAATGAAGACCTCCCAAAGCGCTTTACAATGTGCTTCACACACACACACACACACACACCAATAGCGGCCATGATCATGCAAGGCGCCAACGGAAAGCCCTCGGCACCCAAGTCGGTCATCCTTTCGTCCCTCCAGATGAAACGGGACACAAGAAAGCAACCATGTCACTCGGGTCAGGGTGACACAATACACTTTTCTGTTCAACAGCAGGGCCCGACAGCTTTCTCTGGTTTACCTCTGCCGCATCATACAGGTGCCCATTCATACATTTTTGGGTCAAATTGTTTCTTTTAAGGTAGCGCTGGACCAATGAAGCTTCATGAAGCACTTGTGATAATTTCATGCCACTGGATGGTGCTTTGGTTGAGTGACGTAGCGGACTTGTCATCAATTGCACTAGCTATGATATTTCAATCAGTGGTACTGTTTAAATCTAGGTTTAAAACATACTAATAGTGTAGTTTATGAATCATCTATATTTTATGTTGACGATGTCTGTGTAGTGTTTGTTAATGCTACATCTATTGCAACCCGGTCATCCTTTTTCTTTTATATAATACTTTATTATTTCTTATTTTATTTTCATTTTATTTTTCATTATTGCAACATCAATTGAGGCCTGGTCATTGTGGAAGGGAGATTACGTAATGTGCAGTGCCTCCTCAAGGTTTCTTCATTTTCCTCATGTTGAGGTTTTTGAGTTTTTCCTTGCCCTCATGTAGGTTTTACATCAGGGGATGGTGTAATAATAGTCTGTAGTTTGCAATAATCCGTGGTCTGTGCAGCCCTTTGAGACTCCTTGTGATCAAGGGCTATACAAAAAAATACATTTACTTGATAATGACCAGCACGATTCAAATGAGAAAAGTACATTTTCCAAATACTTTATGAAACTTCATTTTCCTCTTCATATAGGGAACACAGATGACCTGGATTTTTTTCCGTTTTCGCCCCAAAACAGCATTAGAATTTGATAGGCCTTCAAACGTTATAGTGGCTAGTCATGTAACTATTCTTTTTTTTTTTTAAACAAAAATATCAGCTCAAAAAAAAAAATAAACTTATAAATTACTAATCATCCCTTTCTTAACACCACTGAAAACCTGTTGTGACATCTTCATTAAGCACGTCGGACCTATTCGTAATATAAACATTAAAAAAAACAGTAAACAAACCATTATAGCATTCAATTTCAGCACTTTATCCAGTCAAAATCAATAAACAGAAGCCTAACGGAGGGCAGCAGCATGTCATAATAAATTGCATTACGGTAGATAAAACATCGTCCCTGAAGCACATTACATGTGTATACGTCTGACATTCACATTATTTCTTGTTTCCTCGATTAGATGAGTGGCCATGAGCTGATAATGGGTAAGCATTGACAAAAGAAATAATGACCAGTCATTTCAGACGTTTTACTTGCCCCATTGCTGCTTGGCAATTACTAAATGATATTATCGCAGAACACTGCTACAAGAGTAGTAATCGGGTGAGAGGGAAGCAAAAACAAAAAGGGTTTTAACCGTCTTTCTATACCTCTAGCATTGTCCATTATCACAATATGCTAAATCGTGAATTTTGGCACCACAATGCTCAAGAGAAAGTGATATTTGACCACTTGATGTCGCTCTTTTGTGTAGAGCAACCAAAGAGGTGAGCTAAAAAGCACAAGGAACATTACAAACTACTGGTGCTTAAATGGACCAAACCACAGCATTTTTCCTTTTTTTTCTCAGGCTTTCACAAGATTTATGTTTTTGAGGGCGGCGCAAGATGGCTGGATTAGCCTTATAATATTAACAATAAATGCACATTTGTAGACCCAATAGTTAAAAAAATAGCATGATTTATGTATTTTTGATTATTATTCAAATTTATTTTGGTTTTTTATCATTAATGAAGGATGTTTTACCACTAGGAGGCCCTAAATAATACACAATGTCCCTTTATAGTGCCTATCAATGAGAACAGTGATGACTTGAGCATAGATGGACTAGGGAGTATTGTTTTCTTATAATATTTAAACATAAAATAAAAACAATAGTCATAGTTTTAACTTGTGCTCTACTGTGGTTTGATTTTTTTATTTTAGATGATTGCTATGACTAAAGAAACATAATTATTATGATTTTATTACATAAAACAAATATTAAATCCTCTGTGTGTATAAAAATAAAACACGTTTTATTTGAAGAATATTACTAGTTTATGGCTAATATTTCGACATTTGAAAATATTCCCATGCTGACAAGAATTAGCCGGGAATTCTTTTTTTAATTATTATTTTTATTCAAAATCATCCTTACAATCTGTGAAAAATTCATTTGTAGCTTTCATCTGTTCTCAATTTGTTTGCACACCGTGCATGAATACAATGGCACTGTCCCCAAGCGGCCAACATTTAGGCAAATTTTATTTGGTAGCATGCTAGAAGAACTGCTCAGTTTTCAGCTCGTTATTCAACTATTGACATTCATCTCCCGTTTTCAGTCCCGTCAGCCAACATGCTTTCAATTCCGTTGCTGAGCTTGTGGAAAACCGCCATCAGCTAACGTAGCTTCCCAAATGCGCTGCTCATTGACTGACAGGAGATAGATTGAATGCGTAGAACCTGGTATTGGATTCTCTTGCTACCAGCCATTACTGTCACAGCTTTTAGAAGTTGATATTTGGAGGGTTGCATTTTAAAACTAAATATTTAATCATATAGAAAAAATTGCAGTGAAATCAAAACTCCAGATAAACAAAAAGCAGATGGTGGAGACAAAGCACATTTTCATGCGTAGGCTCAACCGCACGCTTCAAATCACAACTCAAACACGAAGCGAACGCCGTCTGCTCTACACCTCAATAGAGTCTTCAGTGACATGGACTTAACATTTTCTGACGCGCATATGAAAAAAAAAAAATCCAGATATAGCAGCTGCTTTTAACCCACAATGTGTTGATACAATTTTGAAAACCGCGACTAGTTAAATGTGATCAATCTGCGTTAGTGCATCTGGTTAAACATGTTTTTTATCATAAGCAAAAAAACGCAGACTTATAGTAGCATCAGTTTGTTATTTACAGTAATTACAAAGACGGATTTCAGACTTTATGACGGCACATATCAATATTAACTCAAAGTCAGGCGTTTCTCTCAAATGGGAAAGGCCCGATGCAAGCCAATTTTGGCATTTTTTTTTTATAATACAATAAACCTTGCACCCACTTCATTAGAAAAAAATGGTTCTAGCTGTTACGATTGTTTAGTAAACAACAGTTGAATATTGCTAGGGTTTTTTTAAAATATTGTACTCATTTCTAACTGTGGCTATTTGTGACAGGATGCATTTAAAGCAGAATTTTCCCTTCAGTGCTTTTTTTGGACTTGTGACACCGCCAATATCTAAAACAATTCTTTCCATGCAGTACACAAATTGACGTCATCATTTTGTAAAGAAAACATATCCATATATTTGTTACTTCGACCACACTCCTTCACTACGCCTATACCCACCATACCGAGCCGCCTATACACTTCAACTGCTGGATACGGGAAGTAAGATTAGGAAGTGGGTGAACCCTCGATGTGTGGATAAAGATCTGGTAAAAGCCACTCCTGACCTCAAGTGGTGATTTATCATGTGAAATCATTCCCAGAGGCTTGATATTTACTAATGAGCTGTGTCGAATCATTTATAACAGTTCTTTAAAATAAAACAAAATAACATATTTTTACATTACGGTAATCGGGGACAAAGCTTCTGAAAACGTATAGCACCTAAATGAGATAACAATAGACAGTGAAATACAAAGAAAAATGAGTTGTAAATACAGATCCCAGATAGGTAAAAAAAGAAAAGAAATCTGGTTCGTTTCCTAAATCAGGATGAAACACGTTTGTTTCCCAAATCCCATTCGAGGCATTCTTAATGATGTGAAATGGCACTGTTCATAAACCAGGACATTTGGCAAAGAACTCAACAGACGTTGATAGATGTGTGTTTTTGGTGCCATTGTGTTGTGCCAGGGATAATCCAAAAATCATATCAGACAGCTGCCATCGAGTCCGTGTGGGTAATTTGTAACACCAGCGTTGCCCCAGGAGAAGCAGGTGGCACGCACCGTACAGATGCCCGAAAACACCCACGCATGAAACATTTGAGACAACAAAAAATACCCAGGATCTGAGGCAATTCTAAATATCTACAGTTATGGAACAGGCAGATAAAAAGGTATACAGTAATACCTCGTTTTGCGTTCTGACTGGCCAAAGAGTCACCCCGCCCCCTTTCTGCCTGTGTCTACCTCTGCGTCAATAACAATATGGTCTTAGTTGTTCACAAACAGCTTTGTGAATCTATATAAAGTATATGCCATCATACAAAACTCTCCAGACCCACAAACGGATCAAAAGGTAGGAGGAGATGCTTTCTATCGCTGATAAAGTTGGACTTTTCGACATGCTTATGCAGCATAGAAGCATTCATGCCGCGTTTGTATTTTCCCAATAAAGGTTACGATAGCGAAAAAAATCACCGATAAATCATTTGAAAAGCTATAGTGCAGTGTTCTCGTTTGCTCGCGTCCCTGGGACGCAACTGACTCAAAATTGTCATTATTAACCGATTACATTTTTTTTTAAACAAAGATCTACCGCACTCCAAACTTTTCATCAGGCAGATCCGGCAGATGTTGTTTTGGTCTCGCGGTTCGAGTTTTCGTCTGCACGCTGATCTCGAGTTGCGTGGTGAAAAGTCCGTCTCTTTTTAGAGAACCGGCTTTTTTGGCTCAACTCATTCAAGAGAGCCGGCTCTCAAACGGCTCACTTGCTTTGATGCATTATATTACGAATTATTGTGTTGTATAAAGAAGTTAAGAAAAAAAGGAAGTATAAAAGGAGAAAAAAAAAGACAGGTTTGTGGTTATCCCTTTAATCGGTATATTATCAACAATAACTTGATGCAGAAAATGAAGTAATAATTTGATGATTAAAACTGAATGAATATATAGATTTTTATTATATATTTGTCACTGATTTACAATTTCAACCTCGATAACACTAAATTTTGGGTACCCATAGATCTATGTTGGGACCCATAGATTTCTGAGCATGCGAGTCCCCGGGACCCATCCCTTTTCAGCGGTAAAATGAACACTGATAGTGTAGAAAAAATGTTTGACAATCATACTTTGACAGTATGGAAGCTATTTGTAAAACAAAAAGTACAGTACTTTTATTTCTAAAACAAATGTTTGAGCCTGTAAATGGGGATTGTTCTTTGGTTTCAATAAATAATAGAGTGTTTAATACATAAATAAATGTTTTTACTTCAGGGTTTTGACTTTCTTTATGGAATGTAAACACCGCAAAAAAAGAAGGGATTTCTGTT
This sequence comes from Urocampus carinirostris, assembly GCF_059441175.1. NCBI lineage: Eukaryota > Metazoa > Chordata > Actinopteri > Syngnathiformes > Syngnathidae > Urocampus > Urocampus carinirostris. Next base: position 10,234,308 of record NC_142362.1, read on the forward strand.
CGGTAGTTCTGTTGAATATTTTTGTAGGTTTTTAAAAACAAGAAATTAAATGAACTTACCAATGCAGGATCCGTCGACTTCCTCATGTCCAACACTGCAGACACATCTCCCCAAGGGGACCAACCAGTCTCCGTCGGCTCCACAAAAGAGTTTGGGCGTGTCCCGCTCTTCAGCATGGTCGATGCATGCCCCTCTCACCTCCACCAACGAAGAAGAGTCCACTCGGGGCACCGTGTCCGGAAACGAGGCCAGGTTTCTCAGCGTAAATGGACATTTCTTGTAGTAGACCCTCACCGAGACCAAAGCGATGCAGGCCCCGATGTCCTGGAAGGCCAGATAGAAGCCGTCCTTGCTAACGGGTCCCACCTCACGCACTTCAGTGTTGAGCTTTAGGATTCGATCGCCGAGATCCATCTGAGTGAAGCTCTCATCTGCTGCGATGGTGTCCACTTTGGTGTACTGAGCGGGTTTGAATTTGACGCCGTGCGCCTCGTCCGTTTCATGGTAGAAGAGGTTAAAGGTTTCTTTGCAAGTGCCCGACACCCAAGGGATCGAGTTGCAGTCACGTAAGGTGAAGCGAAGCTCCACGTAGATTTTTTGGGCCGCCTGTCGAGAAATCCAATTGGAACGGAGCCAGTTGTTCTGGTTGGGCTCCATCACGTTGCACACCTGGAAAGTGTGGATGGGACGGTTGTGCTCGTCCATTTCTGTGATGGCATCCCACTGTGGAAAGAATATGAAAGGTTTAGAAAATCGAAACAAATATTTAAATGGCAAGTTTACCTTTCAACTGATACATTTAACTGGTTTTAGGCATATCCACAATTCAGTAAAATAATGTCTTATAAAAACAGTCTGTTCATGTTGCAAAGCTTCCTTAAACATAGCATAACAACTTTGAACATCAACTTTATTTAATGGCAGGTAAATTTTCAGTATGGCAATGTATTTTTTGTAACAATTGTCAATTTATAAATTAATAAAGAAATGAGGAATAAATAAAGTAACTCATTTAATGCCAAACGTGTCTTGCAAATGGGAAGTGCGAGTGCCAGACAATTTTTGCCATTTCGGCTCATTTTTGAAGACATATGGAATGTTTAATCCTATATTTATATACGAACAGGACCAATTAAAAGAAGATTCAACATTCCTTTTTCATTAGAAATAAGTATATTTTTCAGCTTTTACCATTGTTAAGTAAACAACAGTTGTAACTTTGCTAACTTTCTTGAAAATACTTGCTGAATTCTGAGGGAAACAGCTTTTTTTGACAAATAGTGCATTTCAAGCATTACCTTCCCTTCAGTGTTATGTTTTACAACTGTGATACCTCAAAATATGCTCAAATATTTAAACATTGCTTTCAATTTATACAAAAGGCGTTTTGCTTGCAAAATAAGATCTTATTGCATAACCACTGCACATGTTCACGAATGATGTCTTGGACTTCACACAATTTCAGTCATTCGGGGCCACCCACACACTCTCAATAACCGGATAGGGGAAGCAAAGCAACACAAACAAGTGGGGCTCCTCGATTTGTGGAAAAATATCTGATCAATGATGGTTCCTGTCGTCTAGTGGTGATTTATCAAACTGAAAGTAATCCCAGATGCTTGATATTTCCTGATCAGCATCGCCCGAGCCTTTAGAATAGTTAATTAAAATAAAACAACCAAAACACATTTTTACGTTCAGGCACTCAGGGAAAATTCTTCTGAAAACATTTTATATGTAATGGCTCTAAATGAATTAATAAATGAATAAATAAACACAAACATATTGATCCATTGGTAGATTTTTTAATTATTTTACCTTACAGTATATTTGTAAAACATTTTTGTTGGAATATGAAAATGGTAAAATGTTTTGTTTTTGTCATTGTTATTTTGCGCCCTTTGTATTATACATGATTGTAATGTGAAGTTAACCTCCGCTTCATCCTAAATATCAATTTGGTACAGTGACATATACCATGTGATACTACATTCAAACAGATTTCCTGTATTTTCCGGACTATAAGTTGCAGTTTTTTATAGTTTGGCTGGGGTTACGATACTGTACTCTGGTTAGACTTAGGCTAGGTTTAGACTGCAGAGCTTATTGCTCAATTTCAATTCTTGGGTGAAATCCGATGTTTTTGTAAGATTGTTCACATCTCCAGATAAATAAAACTTGTAGGTGACTTGCTCTTCCTGTGTGAACACAACAACTGGTATGCATGCGCACAGGAGGACACGTTATGTCACACCGGGGCACGTATGTTTGCGGAAGTATTCATGGATGTTAACAACAGAGCGTTGTTCCCCCAAATATTAATTAAATCCAAACCTTGCTGTCCCCCATTGAATGCTGTCCGTGTGGTAGGATATAAGTCACGTCCGTGTAATAGAATGATCTTCTTGTAGTGTAAACCATGCATTATACGTGTAATTATTAACACATTATCATATTATTGAGTGTTCGTTTTTATACCGGTACTGTATATAATTTCACTTGTTATTTTCACACTAAAACACAGGGCGCTCTAGCCCTGCGTTGATAATTTCGACCTTCACTGACACATAAAAAAGCGCATTATCTACTTGAGTGACTTATGGGGAGTTGTTTACCGGTAAAAGTGACTCAGAGGATGAAGAGTTGATTGGATTTAGTTATTAAAGGTGATGCTGATAGTTTGGTAAGCATGTTATTTAAGCTAGAACTATCTGAATAACTGACGTCGTAACTGGCGTATTCGGGAGTGTCTAAGTTATGCACGTACGTGTAACGTTAGTATACTCTATTTTATTTTCATTTTAAATTACCTTTTAAGATGACGTGTATGTGTTTTATGTTGGATTTTATCAAATAATTCCCCAAATGTTAATAATACTCCAGGTGCGACTTATGTTTTTTTTTCCCTCTTAAATATACATTTTTTGGCTGGTGAGACTTATACTCCGGAGAGACTTGTGGTCGGGAAAATATGTTGTATATTTTTACTTGCTTTTCAAATGAAACGCAGTTCCTTGCTTTGATCATGCTTTGGTGCGCTAGCAAGGAAATCAATACTAGGCTTTAAGACGTGTTTTTGCTAAAGGACAACTGAGCAAGCCAGTGAACTCCTTCCCCCAAACCAAAAAGCAATGTAGCAATGTCAGACACAGCCCCTAGCGAATATGTCTTAAAATAGTTTATTATACGGATGTGTCACAAGCGGTTTTGGAATATCATCCAAGATCCAATTTAACTCAGCTCTGTCATACGATTTTAAAGTGGTCTTTAATAGTAACAGTAAAAAAGTCATTTGTACATGATACGGTTTTCTGCCCTTTTTCATTTGATAAGTATTTAATCAAATTTATTGTGAAAGGCCTTAAACACTTAAGAACATAAGTTCAATTTACTATATACAGCAGAGGGAAGATTTTAGTTTATTCATGTTTGAAAGCGATAAAAAAAATTTGCTTGTAAAAAGCTGAATTGTTTTAAGATTAATATATCGATATAATATACAAGTAAGCTATATATAACATAATTGTATATTGCCATAAGCCAATTTTGTTTTTTTTACATTATATTGTATGTATTTGTCATGATTATCGATATGCATCAGCTGTGCCCACTCATTTGGCACCAACTGCCTCGGGCTCTGATTGGCTCCCTGTCCCTATTCAAACCCACTCCTTTCTGTCCCCTGTTGTCAGTCTGTCTGGGAACGTCAGTTCACTCGAGGCAAGCTATTTTCGACCCTGACTCCCACCTGTTTTGGCTACAACCCGTTTTTTTTAATCCTGACCACGTCTACTCTCCTCTCCTGGCTTTAGACTCATTTCCAATCCCAACCACGTTTTTTGCTCTCCTGTCCCGGCGACTGACCCGTTTTTCCGTTCCAGAATCGGAGAAAAATAAGATTTGGGTGATCTTAAAATTACGTTTTACAAGATCCCAACTGATATTCCTGATCAAAGAAAAATAGAGTTGTAGTTAAATGCATTCAAGCGAAAAGATTGGACCGAGGCACTCATCAAAAATGCTCAGGTATGCAACGCACCTTATAGAAATTAAATGTTTATGATTGTTGCTACGGAGTCCATATTACCCTTCATATCAGCAAAATAGCTTGCTATTTTCTTAGCTTCAGCTAACTGTTAGCGTGTAGTAAATGCCAACGTTGGCTTTGTAAAGACTGTGCTCTAACAAACACACATTACAAAGGTTAGGCACACAATCAAAGTTATTTATTAGATACATTAATTATTCATCTGTTCAGTATTTATTGATATTTTTTTTAGGAGAAGCAAATCTTGATGTATTGTGACGTCTGGCTATAAAAGGGTTTATATGTATATGTATAAATGTACACACACACACATAAATTGTTATCTAACTATTAAGGTTTGTCCTAGTGTAAATGTTATGTATTAGTATTTTTTCTTTTTCTAATCCACATTTCCCCTCCCCAGCTCAATGCATTGTTTTCCATAAATTGTGTCGACCCCAAGCTTTCTTCACTCAGTCTTTGTCTTTGCAACACTCGTGATAGAGAGTCAATGCATTTGAGATATTTTTATTCAACACTCGCTTTCCTCAGTGATTGATGAAAAACGTTTGCCTTTAGAACGCAACACCCACAAAAAAGAAAACACACACACACACACACACACACAGAGACTGGTACAGTAATAAATATTAGGGAGATGGATGAAGTGGCTGAAGTCATTGGGGAACTTTATGTCAGTTCTGTGACTTTATGAGCAAACAAGAGCAATTTGTGAGTGTGTATGACATACTGTATGTGGACCATTTTTCCTTTAACTTTTTTCATCCTTGAAGGATGCAAGGGCAACGACTTTTTTCCCCCCAAAATAAAAATAAATAAGTCAAGATCTGGGTTTTTAATTGAAATAGAACCTGAATAGCTTTCTATAGGGTTCGTTTATAGTTTTCCCAGTAACATGTTAAAATTTACAATCAGTTTAATAGTAACAATTTAAAAACTAGTTAATGGTGAGTTACCATTAAAAATTTTTAGAAGACTAAAGCCAACCAGGGGTGGCAGGACTCTGGAGGTAGAGCGCTCGTCTTGGGATCAAGGGATCCCAGTTCGAATCCCGGCTCGTCCGTCTTACATGTCAAAGTGTCCTTGGGTAAGACACTGAACCCCTGACACCCCCAATAAGCAGGTTAGCGCCTTACATGGCTGCAAGGCCGCTATTGGGAAATGTGGAGCACATTGTAAAGCGCTTTGGGAAGTCATTGACTTGAAAAGCGCTATATAAATGCAGATCATTTTATTTCATTTCATAAAAGAGTAAAACAATCATATTTTAATGTAAACGCATCTTGTATAACTGAAAACAATTTCTCATTTTAATAATTTTTTCTAGTTTTTTTTTCCCCCCAAAGAAATATTTGAAATGAATATTGAGAAATTAGAAAAAAAAACCACCCCAAAAAATGGACAGAATTACCTGTTACCAACATGTTGATGCGTTTTGCAAATTTAAGGTGTCGTTTTTATCATTTTACTCGGAAAATTTTAAAATACAGCAAAATATGAATTAAATAAGAACAACAATCCATAAGATAGGATAATAATGGTAAATTTGCCCCAACATTTTGAGGCAGAACTGATGAAAAGTAAAAAAAAAAATATATATATATATATATATATTTTAATGTAAAGGGTATCTTGTATAACTGTATTTCCTAATTTTAATATAGTTTATTTTTGTTGCATTATTGAAAGATTATAGAAGACAAAAACAATCCAAAATACATGTCGTTTGTTGGATTACTTAACCACTAGGGTCCTAGGAGCACCTTTTCCTGTGGTGTGACTTCAGCAAGTACAGCCTGGTTAGGCGCATCCCACCCTGGGCCAAGAAATGTTTCTACCCAGTCTCAAACCAGAGACTGTTCACATGTCGGATAAATGTGCTAACCACTGCAAAAGATAAATATATATATACACTCACCATGAAATGGGCCTAATTAGCGCCTACATCCATATTAAAAGGGGTGTAAGATTAATCGTATTGTAATCGGAAAAATGAGGATAATGCTCAAATTATTTCTTTTGGTCATTAATTTTAGAAAAGGTATGTTGAATACTGACATTAAAAATATTCACCATTGAACAGGGCAAATAATCTGCTACCATCATAAAACATTTTTCTTGGAAGTTTGATGGGTTATTTTATTAGTTTATTCAGAAAATGATATTTGAAAAAATGTGCTCAATTTAATATTTTTTTGTCTTTTGATTTTTTTAAAGAGATATATTGAATAAAATATTTAGTAAAATAAAAATAAAATAAAAAGAAAAACATACTAAAGACAAAAGTTAGCTAAAATAACTACTATAATTGTAATTATAATAACTAACATCTTAAATTGTTTTTGAAATTCTAACGTGTTATTTTATTAATTCATTCAGAAAATATGAAATATAGCAACATTTTATTATACATTTTTTCTCGTTGTTCACATTTTTTTTAAACGGTTTATGCAATAACAATGTTATCCAGTAAAAAAATAATTTGAAGGTGTTATTTCATTAGTTTACTTGGAAAGCCTACAGAGGAATGGGCGCCACCAGACAGTATGTACTTGTCATGGGGTGTCTGACAAACCCAAACCCGGGACAACAAGGAGACCACCAAAAACCCAAGAAGGAGCAGCTAAATGAAAACTTCACTAGGGAGAGGAACCGGAACGAGAGAAGGGGTCTTTGATGGAAGAAAATCTTGAAGGGAAAAAAAAACAAACTTGGGCATACCTTTAAACATGGCTATAGTGGACGCACTTGGAGAGACGAAGAGGGTGAAAGGAGTTGCAGGTCGAGGAAGTGCTGGACAAGTAAATTTTGACAAGTGAATGACTAATGGAAGGCTTCAGTATATATAGAGGAAGTGGTTGATTGGCTTGATCAAGAACACCTTGAGAAGTGGGAAAGTCAGGGGGAATGAAAAATGTGGTAGTGCTGCCATCTGTTGGTGAAGAACCGCTGGTGCCAAAGATGAGAGACCAAAGACACACCACCACAAATGGTGTCCTGATGGTTAAGGGATCCAACCACCGCCCACCAATAAGAAAATACAGTAAAATTCATCCGTCCATCCATTTTCTGCACCGCTTATCCTCAGTAGGGTCGCGGGGAATACAGCAAAATGTTGGTCTTATTTAATATGTTCTATTTAAATAAAAATATATATATTATTGAATAACAATATTATGGGCACGAGCGAGCGAGTTGTCTGTCCCTGTGTGCCCTGCGATTGGCTGGCAACCAGTTCAGGGTGTCCCCTGCCCACTGCCCAATGATTGCTGGGATGGGCTCCAACACCCCCGCGACCCTACTGAGGATAAGCGGTGCAGCTAGTGAGATGAGATGATGGGCACAGTTCTGAGGTCTTGGGGACCTCCTGTGTGGGTTCAAATCCAGCTAACAGACTTCCTGTGCAGAGTTTGTATGTTCTCCCCGTGCTTGCGTGGGTTTCCTCCGGGCACTCCGTTTTCCTCCCACATTCCAAAAAACATGCATTTCAGGTGGATTGGCCAGTCCAAATTGTCCCTAGGTGTGAATGAGCGAGCGAGTTGTCTGTCCCTGTGTGCCCTGCGATTGGCTGGCAACCAGTTCAGGGTGTCCCCTGCCCACTGCCCGATGATTGCTGGGATGGGCTCCAACACCCCCGCGACCCTACTGAGGATAAGCGGTGTAGCTAATGAGATGAATATTATTGTCACGAGGCGTGGTGGCGTGGAAGGGAAGACCGGACCAGAACAGAGGCAGGAGGCATGAAGGGAGAACTCAAATGCGTTGACGATCCATAGGTTTTATTTAATAAAATAAAAGTCGCCCAATACTCCGAGGCAAAACAGAACAATACAGAGTTCCTCCGGCACGAACTCAACAGGACAAGGCATAACAGACTAAAACAGGACAAGGCATAACAGACCGGGATTGTGAATAATGAGTAGTAATGAACCCGCAACCGCAGAGCCCACCATGCAGCCTTAAAATACAGACCCACCATTAGTGGAACTGCTTTCAGCTGTTGCCCAGGGGGCGGGGCAGACTGGTCACCAAGGCGACCGTGACAATTATGTCCTAAAATAAAAATAAAAAACATATTAATCATAAAATAGGCTAAATAATCTGCTGCTACCATCCCTAATTGTTTTTCAAATTTCAATGTGTAATTCTAGTATTTTTATAGCAAACATAGTACAATTATAGTTATGTCTGTCAATGGAATAGCTTTTCATGTACAGAGTAGTAAATGCAGTATCACCTTTAGTACATGCAAAAAGCGGCTTAAATATAGACACACTTGTCCCCCTGTGACCACAGCTCTGACACCACTCCTGTACACAATCTCCACAGCTAACCTCAAAGGGATATTTAGGTGTCATTTTTCACAATTTTGTCAAATTTTAATTCTAAGAAATACATATTTTTTCACGAATATTTAAAAAGTATATTCTCTAAGCGAATGATGGACAATCTGTTGTCACTTTTCCCTCGCGTCACCTGGTGTCAATGGAGACAGACATTCATTTCCCCGTGACCTTGTACGTGACAGGTACTATGGATGAAATCCATTAATATGGTAAAAAGATGATACACGATACTTCTTGGTAATATAAAACATTGATTGATAGCCGTCTTCATGCGACGTAGGGAAGGTGAAATTCAACTTCTAGTATAAAAGCGGTGCAGTCTATACAAGTTAATTTTGCAAAGCTTGACTTACTTTATTCAGGGCGTAATAACGCTTTAATGTACTGCGGAAGGAACCTCCTTGAAGTATTTTACCCAAAATGCCCCCTTGAGGCAGTAGGATAAAATCTGTATGCAATTTTAATGCTATCTGACTAAAGCAATCTAATGTGCTTTTAACAACGTTATGTGAGGTTTTCTTTAGTTATTCATCTACAATTTAATTTTTAGCCGATTCCTAATGGATCACATTGCATTTAGCTAGCACTATATTTTTCTAACATTTTTTGCTAATTAATACAGAAAAGCTCTTGGATAATAGCGCATAAGTTTTAAATTAATTGCTGATTTTTTTAAAATATTTTGTCTGTATTAATTAAAAGAACAAATCAAGTTATTAATGAATAATACAACAATTAAATTACTAGTAGTATAAAAGTGGTAGATAGTTTTGCTCACTATAAACATCATGTGTCCCTTTTTCTTTAATTGGGGAATAAGATGGTAGTGTGCCCGCTTTGAGACTGGGAGGTCATGCGTATAATGGGTTGATTTGTTTTATGTTATGCTGTCACAAAAACAATTAAAAAAAGAAGCAAAAGAAAGAATTTAATAACAACAGGAAAAAGTGAAATAAAAGAAGAATCATTTTACATTTTTACATAAACACATCAACACTGAAAAACACAGGAAATATAAGTAAAATATTTAAAAATCTGTGAAAAAAATCTAAAATAAAAAACAGTTTTAGTCTTTTTTATGCTCAACAAATTTAAAGTCAACAACATGGAATCAAAACAAAAGAATGCAGATTGGTCCAAACATTAAAGAAAAAGGCGTTTTAAAGGGAACCAACTGTTGATTGGTGGGGATCCAGCTTCCTTCTTTCACTTCCAATGACCTGCTCATAGAATTAGTTTGTTAGCGGACGACAGAGTCTGTGCTCATTTTTTTTTTTTTTTGCGAATCAGCCCTTATGCGCCTTTTCTTTCGGCACATTGGTAAATCATTTTTTTTTCGTAATTGCGATCAATCTTTATGGTAGTCGCTATTTTTAACGGTAGCATGACATGAAAAGGCGTGACATTAAAAAACGCGTGGCTGAAAACGGCATCGGGTTTGTGGGGGTACGCCGCCGTTGAAGTTCTGCAGCCAAAGTAACGCACCACTTTTGACTGTCAATAACGGTAATGGCGTTGTAACGACGAACAAAAAACCTAGTTAGATTACCCATTTACTGAAAAAAAAAAAAATAACGCGTCACATAAATGCATTATTGAAAACGGCGTTATTCCTAAAACTGATAGTGAGACTGATGCAAATGATAAATCTTAGTCAAACAATGAACAAAGGTGAGTTTAGAATAATAAACTGGCATCCTATGAAATTTCCTTTGCAGATGTCCACTATTGCAAACAGAATGAACTTATCACTAAATAAGTTTATTTGAATTTATAAAATAACAGCCTATCATGTTATTATTATGTTATTACTAGGCTGTTCTTATGTTACTACCAGATTGTAATAACTATCATTTATCAATACATTGATCACAATGACACATCATCAGAACTGGTCTACTAGTCTGGAGGTACCTGGTGCCCGTGGTGTTAGTGATTCCTGTACTAGACATATTATATACTGTATACCGGAGCCATATCCCCCTAGTGGCAGGTGGCTGGAGTCAGGAACACGTTCATATTTCCGGCTCTTTCTGGGAGATTGACACAGAGGAGGGGATTCCCAGCTCAACCCAACTGATGTGTTGGGAGTCATTAGGTGACCAAACCCCTCAATTCCAACCCCTAATGCCGAGCGCCAAGCAGGGAGGCAATGAGTACCAATGTTGTAAGTCTTAGGTATGACTCGGACGAGGCTTGAACCAGCGACCTCCCAGTCTCGGACCGAGCTGGTACTAGACATACTGCAGTCAAATCTAAAATTGCCTGTGACGTCTCCCACAACAGCACCGCAGCATTACATTATATTTTTTTCTGTAAGCTATCAATATAAAACATTTGCATCTTACTAAAGTTGAATCATCCAATTTTGAGCTTATCAGAGATAAATTGCAACCCAAAAATACTATAGAGAAAACACAGTTGTTGATAGTAAAATGATTACGTCTGTCGTTTTAAATGAGACAATGATACGCTGTTTAGGGATAAGGCTTATCAATACATCATATTCTCTTTAGAACACATGCACAAACGACCACACACACACAAAGGCGGCCTCCCGCTACCTATTACCAGCATGGCCCTAAATCAATAGCGGCAAGTGAACAGCAGCGAGCAAATGAAATCCAAAAGACCGGGCGCTCCTTTCATTCCAACATCCATCACCGTAAATGGCTAGCCAGCAGGGTGGAGCCGGAGCGGCCATCAGTCATCGCCGTGGCGATCCAGAGAACGTTCTCACAAAAGTGACACCTGCCTGGTCAAGGCCTTCTCCATCCTCCAAAGGGCACTCAAGATAGAGTCGGGCACGGGTGACCCTTTGAATGGATGCTTGAGCTTTAATTTTTCAGTGGATGACACCTTCACTATTATACCTGAATGGACTTTGTTGACGAAGATTGTGATTTTTTTACTTGGTTCGTATTTGTTTTAAGGCAGAGGTGTCAAACTCATTTTAGCTAGGGGGCACGCTGCAGAAAAAGTCCTCTCTTGGGGTTCGAACTAGTAGTTTAGAGTGAAAGTAAGAAAGAGAGAGGGAGAAAAGTAGGGAGAGAGAGACAGGCCTGGGAGAAAATGAAATGGAGAAAGGCCGAATGAGAGAGAAACTAATACAGAAAAAAATGAGAGGGAGAGAGGGAAAGGGGAAAAGAGGGAGAGAATTAAACAGACAGAGAGAGAGAGAGGGAGAAAGAGAGATAAAGAGAGAGAGAGAGAGAGTGAGAGAGAGAGAGATAAAGTGAGAGAAACCGAGAAACAAAAGGTTAGAGACAAAGAGATAAAGAGAGAAAGAGAGAGTCTAAGAATGAAAGTAAGAGAGAAAGTGTGAGAAAGACAGAAAGCGAAAAAGAGAGAGAGGCATAGAGAGAGAGAAAAGGGAAAGAGAAAATTGAGAAAAGAGAAATACAGCTAGAGTTGCTTTGGGAGTGGTGCCTGACTTTGTGCACATCAAGTAGATTTATTTAAAACTGCAGCTCATTTTTCTCTTGCGCTTCTCTCAGTATTGTCTTGCAGTTCTGATTAAAACACTTGGGGGGACAGATCCAGCCTGTGTGCCACATATTTCACACCCTTTTGTTAAGATGTTTTAATGATGTTTGAGAATGGCCTATGAGAAGAAAAACACTGTTCCAAACAGAATACTGCTTCAAAGTCGACAACGATCAGCCACAGGGGGACCTCTTGGTCCTAGCAAATTCCAACCCAGGAGAAAGTGACGACTTCCCTATTTTCCGTGAAGAAGTAAAGGCAGCAATTACCTCGCTGAAGAATGGAAAATCTCCAGGAATCGACAACTTCCCGACAGAACTATAGCAATTTATCGACACTTTGACGAACAAAATGCAGAGAGATCGTCATGGACAAAATTACTGGTAATTATTGTTATTCTTTTTCCCCCCACTTATTTTTTTAAGATTTTCAATCATGTTGCAACAAACATCACATCACAAAATGAAAAACTTACCTTAAAAGAAAGTAGACATGACAGGTTGAAGCCAGAGGCTTATAACAGACCCATCCCCAAAATAACTTTTGATGCTTGGATGCTTGCTCTATCAATGATATAAACAAATGATCATGTCTTAATATAGAATAGAATAGAATAGAATTTACTTTTATTGTCATTCTTTGTAACCATACACACAGAACGAAATGTCGATACACCTGACCCGTACAGTTAAAATATAGCGAGCCGATGCTGCCGCAGCCAAACAGGGCGCCGCCATTTTAGACCCAACTGCTGTGTTGGGAGTCATTAGGTGACCAAACCCCTCAATTCCAACCCTTAATGCCGAGCGCCAAGCAGGAAGGCAATGAGTACCAATGTTGTAATGTATGACTCGGCCGAGGCTTGAACCAGCGACCTTCCAGTCCCGGAGCGGGCGCCCTACCAATGATCTGCATTTATAGAGCCCTTTCAAGTCAAGACTTCCCAAAGCGCTTTACAGTGTGCTTCACATTTCCCAATAGCGGCCGTGCCGCCATGTAAGGCGCTAACCTGCTTATTGGGGGTATTAGGGGTTCAGTGTCTTACCCAAGGACACTTTGACATGTAACACGGAGGAGCCAGGAATCAAACCTGCGATCTCTTGATCCTAAAACGAGCACTCTCCCTCCTGAGCTAATGCAATTTGTTAATCCATTTAAAAATGGACACATGTTTGAATCACAATATATACAGTATTTTACAAATTCTGAGATATTTTTCTTTTCCCATATTTCTCCTTACTCTCTAACGAGAATATAATGTGTAAAACCTGAAACGAACGGGCAGTTTCTTGGGAGATTTTTGAAGGGGGCTTGGAGATGCACCAAGAGCGAGATACTAGGGCCCGACAAGACCAGGTTAGAGCCAGTGCCCAGGCCCCACTTCCATCGCCCTTTGTCGTCTGTTATTGAGGCTGTGGACCAAGATGGCATCTCTGCTGTTAATAAAATAAAATGATCTGCATTTATATAGCGCTTTTCAAGTCAAGACTTCCCTAAGCGCTTTGCAGTGTGCTTCACATTTCCCAATAGCGGCCGTGATCTGTGCAGCCATGTAAGGCGCTAATCTGCTTATTGGTGGTATTAGGGGTTCATTGTCTTACCCAAGGACACTTCGACATGTAACACGGAGGAGCCGGGATTCGAACTACGATCTCTTGATCCCAAGACGAGCGCTCTACCTCCTGAGCCACTGCCGCCCCGGCCACTAGCATTCACGTAAAATGCTATATTCATAGTGTCGGCCAAGGTCAGGTTAGATGTTGTTATCCATGTCTTCTTGGGAGGCCAATTCGAGACCCATTGTCAGACCCATTGCACTCAATCAGATGGTATCACATTCCAATTCCACCCAAACCCCCCCCCCAAAAAAAAAATTGGTTACACATGTTTTGTTTACATATTTCTCTACAACTTTTGTTCATTTTTATAAAGACCCTATCTCATTATGCTACCAAAGAAAGGAAACTTCCCACTATGCTCCAACGACAGAATCATTAGTCTCATTAGCCATGCAAGTGAAGTTATGCTAAAGGTCGTAATGAACAGACTGAAGCCATAGGCTGAAAAAATGTTAGCCAGAGAACAGGCATGTTTCAGCGTGGAAAGGAACACGACAGAACATATTTTAAATCTGAGCAAAATATGCAAGAAGTTTGAACAACACCACAGAAACCTCTATCGCATCTTTCTGGAGATTTCAAGTTTACATTTGACGGTATTATGGCAAGCCTCCTTGTGGGCTACCATGCGGGTGTACAACATCTGCCGCGAACTAGGTCAGATCATTGAAAAGCTGTACATTAATTCCAAAAATGCAGTCCTGGTCAATTATACAATTGGAGTTTTGTTTAAAACAACACTCAAAGTGACAAGAGGCTACATTCTCTTTCTGTCAGGACCAGAACGGAAACAGGACCCAATTGTGTTATGTTTCTCACAAGTTTTATTGAAGAAAGAGGAAGGGCTGCGTTTGATAGGTGCGGGAAGCAAGTCGCTCTCGTACTCAGTTTGTGATCCGAACACGGAAGTGGATCTTCTGTAGCGAGTGATGGACGGAAAGGACGGAAAAACAGGTCAATAGCCGGAACAGGAGAGCAAAAACGTGGCGGGGTCGGAAAAAGGTCGTAAGCCGGGGCGGGAGAGCAGACTTGGTCGAGATCAAAAATGGGTTGTAAATCGGGACGGGAGAGCAGACGTGGTCAGTATCAAAACGGGTCGTAGCCGGAGACAGACGGGAGTCAGGGTCGAAAAAGCTTACCTAGTGTTAACTGAGTTTCGCAGACGGACTGACAACAGGGGATCGACAGGACTGAGATCAAATAGTGACAGGGAGCCAATCAAAACCCGCGGCGGGTGGCGCCAAATGAGCGGGCACAGCTGAATCACATCAGGAATCATGACACTTTCCAACTTTATTCACCATCTTCCTTGAGAGGCTCATGACCGAAGCCCTGGAGCAACATGAGGGTAAATTCAGCATTGGGGGACCTAATGTGTCTAATCTCCATTTTGATATTAGATATACCTGGACTGCTAGAAGAACAACAGGAACTCAGAGATCTGGTTTATTGCCCAGACAAAGCATCAACCCAGTATGGGATGTGAAGCAGCAGCATAGACGAATTATAATAACCAAAAACCCACCACAAACATCCCCATCAACCATCAAGAAGTTAAAACTGTCACACAATTTAAATATCTTGAGCTGTTTTATCAAGAGAGTGGTCAGAACCAGAAATTATGGTCAGGATAGCTCAAACCACTGCTGCAGAGACAAGAACATTGCAGCAAAATCAAGCGCCGGTTACTTTTTCGTTTCTCTTTGAGACATGAACACTCACAGCAAAGCTGGAAACAAAAATCCAGGCCATGGAGATGCGATGGAAACTTCAAGGCATCAGCTTCAAAGACCACATGAAGATTAAAAGGTGTGTAACACCATCCACACATCCTTGTAAGATTGTTGCAAAAATGATGTTATTTGAATGACTTCCTTCCTGCGAGTGTGTCTTTTTCCGAGTTTCTGTTCCACGCAGAGGCAACAGAGATGAAAAAATAAAATAAAAAATGGAAGGGCGGTTGCCGCTGAGTCAGTGACACCATGTGGGGCAATGAGCAAGACCACCTATCGAGACGGTATGGATTCTTACAAAGTAAAAGTATTCCACTCAATATTAATTGGCCTGGTTACTTTACACGCAATTCGAGCCGTGTTAAATGATACCTTGTGTGGGGCACTGCCATCGAATGACTGAAAAACTATCAATGGCTTAAAACTGTGGTAATTCAATTTTCTCCTTTCTTTTTTAGCTTTATTATTGTTCAGTCAGTATATTAAGGGGTTAATACTTTAAAAAATAATAATGAATCATACATTATATTTATTTAAATAACTTATTGCCATTTTGGGGCGAATTATCCCCATTATTAGAAATCCCATTATTTTGACAAGCCTAGTGGCTTTTCTTTGCCAAAAAGTGAATTGCACTTAGGCTCCACGATCCATTATCCCCGATCGCATATTGCGATTGTGAAGAATAAACTTTACTCTTACTCCACTACAGGATCCTCCCAAATCTCCCAAAAGTTACTCAAGTAAATCTGACGTACGATATTTTTTATCAGCTACTCTCACATGCTGAAATACATGGCTAATTTCTTAGAAAATTACAGTTAATTTTGTAGAAAAATACTTAAATTCCGGTTTGGATTGCTTGACAAATTATAGCTTGGACAAGACAGTCATTTTAAATCTCGAGTCACACATTCTGAGAGCTGACTCGAGCTACCGCAATCCAAAATTGCTGCAAAAGGAGACCGAACACCCTTTTGTCGGAGGTTTTGCCATTCCAGCCTGCCTAAAACAAAACGTAACATTGTCGCTTTAATCTATTAATCCCAGTCAACTATTATTGAGAGCAGGGGTCGGCAGAGTAATTTCTTTTTTTAGTTTTGCTGCTGAAGCATGTCATTGTGGCTCTTCACCATTTTTGCCGTGCTCCATTATCCCCAGTCAACTGTCACTGCAAGCAGGGGACATTCTCTACTGGAGAGCCTAGCCACCCTGCAAAGAAAATTAATTTCAGTTCATGACCATAGGTGATCTCCCGTTCCATCCTACCCTCCCCGCTTGTGAACAAGACTTCGAGATATTTGAACTCCTCCACTGGAGGCATGATCATGTCCCCAACCTGGAGAGCCCATGCCACCGTTTTCCGACTGAGAACAATAATCTTGCTGATCTTCAGCCTAAGCCACTTCACATTTGGCTGTGAACCGCTCCAGTAAGAGCTGAAGATAACAGCCTGGAGGAGCCAGCATCACCATATCATCTGCAAATAGCAGAGATGCACTGCTGAGTCCCCTAAACCTTAGACCTTCCACACTACGACTGCTTCTAGAAATGACTTCCATAAAAGTTATACACTATAATCGTGACAAAGGGCAGTCTTGGCGTAGTCCAACTCCTACTTTAAACAAATTTTACCTGCCTGGTACCCTGTAATCTGATAGCACAACTCCCCCCCCCCCCCAAGTTTTCCCCTAGGAAAATACTCATGTAGACAGGTCCACTGTACCACAGCCTAGAAGAAAACCCCACTGCTCCTCCTGAATCCGAGATTAAACTACTTGACTGACCCTCTTGTTCAGTACCCCGTTTAGACCTTGCTATTCCCCTGTAGTTGGAACCCATTTCTTATTTATGTTGTAATATTAACATTATACTTTTTTCTCTACCTAATTATCCCTTTTTGGACGAGAGCAACTTACTCTGGGGTAATTTACGGTTTAGATACTACAGTTTGTTTTGCGCACCAAATAAAATCGCTCTGACGATCAATATAATTTTGTGTCCAATTAAGTCGAAATGACAAGGGAATGGAGAGTGAATGAGAAAGCAGTGACCTTTTCAAAACTAGGATACCGAACTCGTCTTCATCTTTGACGACAATAGCGAGTTACAAGTGCCGGTTTGAAGATGTACTGTACATAGAAAACGCTCTTTAAAGGTCTGCTGCAGGGTAAGTTTCTACAGGATGTCGTCTCGTATTCATTTTTTTGTTTTGTGGGGTTTTTTTTCTTCAAATGCCAACACTATTAACATTCGCAAAAAGCCCCAAAGGCAACTTTTAATAAGATGCATGATCTTGGTTGCTTGGGAAAATTGAAATGAAAAGGATAGCTTTACTTTAAATTAATAATCGTTATCCACTAGTGAGTACGGCTTTTCGTTTCCTGTATCTGGGAGGCCTTGTCTTATCTAAATTGCACATGTAATGTGCATGCTTGTGGGTCTTGAATCACTTTAATCTCACATCAGTCAAAGGATGCTGAGCACACATTGACAGTCCTGTCTCTGCATCTCGGGTAAAATATATATATGTAAAACAACGAGTGTTTCCTTCACATTTTCACACATATGCTTTGTTGGACTGGTCATTGGGCTGGGCGCAAGGTCTTATCTGTTTCATGGTTATCTGTGAAGTGTGAATTTCCCTACGGGGATGAATAAAGTATCTATCTATCTATCTATCTATCTATCTATCTATCTATCTATCTATCTATCTATCTATCTATCTATCTATCTATCTATCTTCCTACCTGTCTGTCTGTCTGTCTGTCTGTCTTCCTGCCTGCCTGTCTACCTACATACCTACCTACCTACCTACCTACTTACCAACCTAATTTCTACGTATCACTTACCTACCTAAGTACTTTCTATCAACCTATCTGCCTAGCCACCCCATAGCAACCTATCTATCTATCCATCCATCTATCCATCCATCTATCCATCTGTCTGTCCGTCCGTTTGTCTGTCTATCCATCTATCTATCGGTTTCCCAAGACTATCTTTCAAGACACAGGTCTGTGATGTGTATCGTTCTGTAAGGGTCAACTCATTATGTACAGTATCTTTGGCAACCACCCGACAAGGACGTCCCTTTGAAAAGACAAAAACAAACCAATCCTGGCATACTGTCTCTGTGTTTTCGCCACCTGCCATTTACCGCAGAGAAGAGGCTGTCAGAGAGAAGACGAAACATGGAAGGAAAACAAAGGGAAAAAGGTGGCAAACAAACAGGGACAGCCAGTCAAAGATAAATGGCCATCCAGGGAAAACCAAAACTCGGTGACCGTCATTGTGTGTAAAGCTCAAGTGTCCTTTCAAAAAAATAATCACACAAGAAAAAATACTCGGAAAATAATTTTGAGTGAAAAACTGAAAAATAAAACAAAAAAAAACAGAACTACTTGAAAAATCTTCAATCATAGTACCCCAACTTATTTAAAACGGGAAGCAATTCATTCTGAAACTGTTCTCATTTAGTTGAGTTGACTTCAGGAAAAAGAACAAACCCTCATTTAAGCCTATTTTGAAATCACTGCAAAATTAAACTTTGGATTGTTTAACATTTTACCTGAGAGAATTGTAAGCAACAATTGTGTATTCAATAAAATACAGCAGGTTCTCAGGGACAAAAAAAATCAATATAGGCATCAATTCCTTTTCATTCTATGCTTGTTCAATATGAAAGAGCCACTTGTGCGCAGAAACGAAAAATAATTTCCAATGTTCCCGTATGTTCAATTGTTGACGTACAATCCTACCATAAAGGTTCACAAAACATTACATTATTTATATTTGGACTCCCTAAGTATTGGTCTAAAAACACAGTACTTATGTCTTGCATAAAACATTTTTTTAGCTGCAAGTCCCAAGACAAGTGTTGGTAAAGGGAGAAAAAAAAAGATAAAAATGAAAAAAAAAAAAGTTTGAGATAGGATGGAAAAAAATGAAGATGGCAGACGCATTAGTGCTGTTGCCAAGGAATATGGCCGTAACCGATCAACGGCCTGTAACTGTCACGTCTGGTGCGGTTACCATGGCGCCCAATTGGTCCCAGGAGGGTGGCGCCGGATTCTGGCGCGGTTGCCTCAGCGCCCAGTTGGCCCCGGCCATGAACACCGGCTGAGACGCATTTGACTGATTGCTTTTGGAGTACTTAAACGCGTTCCTTTGAACTGTACTTTGCTAGGGCGTTTGTTATACTTGACTTAGATTATGTGAGACTTCTTTTAAATCCTGTTAAATGCCTAGTTCTGTGAATCTGCCCGTATTATTTATTTTCTTTTGAGTGGATTTCTAATCGATTGTGCGCCCTCCTCCTCTTCCTTCAATAAATTGGGAGTACGTCTACAAAAATGGGTCCTTATTTCCTGTTTCCCGCTCCACTCCGTGACATTAACATTATTAAAAATGCAGACGCGTTCAAAGCAACAACATTTTCGAAGATCCTCGCAAGTGTATGTTTGAAAATCCGTTTTAACTTTAATCCACCGTCCCCTCCTCCTCTGCATCCACCCATTAACGCCACTGTACCAGCTCAAGTAAAAAGTACATCATATTTAATGTTTCCTTTAAATGTATAGTAATTTTGATTGTTAGTTACACACATTCCCCTGCCATACAGCAAATTCGCCTTACGATCTGCTCCTCAGAACAGATTTAAGTTGTGATTAATGAGGGAGAAGGACGTATCGAGATGAGTCAGTGGACAAGCACCTGGACCCGAAGCACGTCAACATCTGCAGCGACCAACCGGCTGAGATAGGTGGCTACATTTATACAAAAAACTATATTTTGTATTGATGTTCACTAGGTTTTGTGTACTGTTACCCAATGCAATATCTATTGGTAACCCTGGCAGGGCGATTACCATTTGTGTGGCCCTTTCTCAAGGTTTCTTATTTTCCTCATGTTGAGGTTTTGAGTTTTTCCTTGCCCGCATGTCGGTTTCAGATCAGGGGATGGTGTAATCGTGGCCTCTGCAGTCTTTCAAGGGCTATGCAAATAAATATGACTTGACTTAACTATCCCGGGGGTCTACTGTATTATTACTCATCATGAACGATACCTTATAGACAATAGATTTGTTTGCTCCAAGTGAATCAGTTTGAAAAGGGGTTAGTATTTAAAAACATTACATTACCTGCAGTTATAATTAGTCTAAAACAATCTATTTTCCTCCACAGTGGTGCAACTGCCCAGTTGTCTTTCGAGCGAAAGCAAGAGACGCCTTATCTGCCCGTAGCCGGCTGTCTCCAGTTTGAAGTGCCTTAACCATCTTGACTGGAAATCCGCACAGACACTATGGGATTGTCTGCCCTGTTGGATCAATTAGGCCAGGGGGAGCAGCAGACACATAGCCGTAGAGAGTGAGTGGCCAAGCGCAGCTTTCAGCATCTTCCCACTCTATAATATGTTAAGTGCATTTTAGAATGCTGGCCAGAAGAATCGTTCGACCCCAGTGAAATCATATCCCTCTAACAGGCTCTGCGCGCTGACCCCCCAAAACCCAAGACAGCTGTTTCTTGTTGGGCAGGAACCACAAGAAGTTAACGCCTTTGGTGGAGGAAGAAACAAGAAACTACACGGATAATGTTTATGCTCATGTGAATGATTTATTACCTTAAAACAGGGGTTTGGAACCCTGAATTTTTAAAGTGCTACAATGGAGCCAAAAACAAATATGTCTGGAACTATAAAAAAAATTACAATTAACTTTTTCATTAACTGCTTTTTAAATTAAAGAAAAAGGTTATTCATAAATCAAAAGCTTTAGAAAACATTAAGAATTGTAGGGATCTGGAAGGCCACTGTCCTCCAAAGGGCCAGGTAGATAGACTGGAGGACCTCACCCCTCACCACCCTTACCTTACTGATCAGTAACCCAGGATTAAAAGACTGTGCTGACAGCAAAAGCTGTCCAATTGCCCTTGTTGTTATGTTGTGTCTTATGTTAGAATACTGTACAGTCGAGCTATGTTGGATTTCATTGAATTTTTAGCAGCCGTGAAAGTTTTTCAGATTGTTTTTTTCTCAGCCCACTTACAAAAAAATCATTACTAATATAAATTACTCAATATATAAACAGGAAATGTCAAAGAGAAATTTTCAGAATATGCTATGGGCCAACAAATAATAGACTGTGAGCCTTAAAAGGCCTTTGGACCCTAATATGGAACCTACTGCCCTAAGGAAAACAGGAACAAATGCCTCCCAGAGGAAATCTGGACACAATACATTCATCGTTTCCTTTCATTGATTGTTATTATTGATTAATACACATTCATTATTACAACGATTTTTTTTAATTTTAAAAAGCACGTTTCTAATCAATCATTTTTTTTGATGAATTTGATTTTTCTAAATAGTACACATTTTAACACGCCTTTAACCAAATATGTTGCTTTATTCCACAGTGTCCATGAGCACAATGTACTTACTTTACAAATGCCACCTTATATATGCACATATTTATTTTAAATCATTAAACTATTGTTTTTTTAATTTTCTTCCTATTGAACAGTTTTATCTTTTAATTTGTTTTACTTGCACTGAGAGGTGAAGCCCTAGAATTTAATTATACTATTGTGTAATTACAATAAAGGCCATTTATTTATCAATCCATTCGTTCCTTCATTATTACAAGCAAAATAACACCCGGTTCCCAAAAAGCTCTTTTGACTATGGATGAAGAAAAAATTAGACGTCAATGTTGCGTCTTTCAATTCGGCTCGGCCGTTTTTCAATTTTCTCCTACCCAATTTAGAGGCGTCAGGTTGCATTTTAGCCAAAGCCCTAATGTCAAGCTGCAACAGAAAGAAACACAAATATTCACTTCTCAAATGAAAGGTTTTAGCAGTTTAACACAGATATATTGTCATGATTACCGATGTGAATCACCTGTCCCTCATTTGGCGCCAACCGCTGCGGGTTCTGATTGGCTCCCTGTCCCTATTTAAACTGCCCTGTTACTACCCTGTTGTCAGTCTGTCTGCAAACCTCTGTTTACACATGGCAAGCCTTTTTTGACCCTGACTCCCGCCTGTCCCATTTTGCTCCCGTTTGTCTCCGGTTTCGACCTGTTTTGATCCCGACTACATCTATTCTCCCGTCCTGGCTTACGACTCGTTTCCGACCCCGACCACGTTTTTGCTCTGCCTGTCCTGGCTACCGACCTGTTTTCCGTCCCTGACACCGCCATTGCTCGCTACGGAAGATCCACTTCCGTACTCGGATCACAATCCGAGTGCGAGAGCAACTCGCTTCCCACGTCCAGCGAACCCCGGATTATGGGCGCAGCCTTTCCTCTTTCTTTCAATAAATCTTGTGCTAAATGTTAAGCAGTTGGGTCCTGATTCCGTTCTGGTCCTGACGGATACTAACAATAGAAATATATATATATATATATATATATATATATATATATATATTGTCAAGAAACGAACCAGGAAGCAGGAAGTCGGAACTCATTTGCGATCTTTCACCTTAATTGAGAAATAAAAGTTGTCCAACACACAAACGGACCAAAGACAAAACAAAACTGGTTCAAAGGTAATCAAAATTACAATCTAGGCATTACTCAGAACAAACAGGCATGTACAGGTTTTCCTCAAGGTTAAGCAATGGTCTGGCCATGGGCAGTCCCAAAAGGAGCGTTTAAGTACTCCACAAACAATCAGTTCAATGCGTTTCACCCGGTGTCAAGGGGCGGGGCTAGCTGGACGCCATGACAACCGTGCGTATTCACCTTTTTCGAAAAACAAAATGACCAGCAAAACCAAAACAATGAATTACCGTATGTACCCGCATTCACGCCTAAATCTCATATTAGCAAAATTGAGTACCTAAACAATGATAATCACTTAATTAATAATAATAGATAATGAATATCAGTAAACTGGTAAACAAACTAGAAATATAACATTTTTAAACCATTTACTAAACCTTCAAGGAGTGCTTCGATGGCAGACGCTTGTACAGTATTTTAGTATTTCGCAATATTTTTACTTCTCAGACTCAATTGTTGTCGTCCCTGTTTTCCACTCTTCCTTCCCCTTATCACTAGCCTGCTTGGGACACATTACTGTGGGCATAAACAGGAAATAAAACAAACAAAATCACAATAAAGTGAGATGTAGTCCCCTCTCAAACACGATTGGGACTGAGCCGTTTGACTGAACAAGTAGAAGAGATCGAGCAATGTATTATCGCCATCTACGGTGTAATGGTTTTTCTTCTTCTTAGCATTATTTTGTCATGGCAAAGGCCTGCGACCCACTGAAAATGGCCCTGCGCCCCACTTTCGTGTCCCGGCACACGAGTTGAGAAACACTGCTTTAGGACGTGTGCACGATAAAGCAATTCAACAGGTGAAGATGGAGCATTTTGTTCTCTTAAGAAATCAAAATACAATAAAAGTCAGGGCGAGACGGTGTCTTCTTTTGGCTTTCTGTGGGACGGCAAAGAGTGAGACAAATGGATGTGTCAGAGCTTGATGGAGCGCCGTGATTGCTGCGCTAGGTGCAAGGCTATTACTCCACAATATAGGCGGCCGAGACAAATCCTGTTTGAATCAAGCGCACTTAATCTGTGAAACGTGACAAGATGTTACAGGCAGCGAAGATAGCAGCTGAGGGAACACCGCCGGTGTTTAGATGCTGCCAAACACCAAATAAAAAACGGGATATTGGTTATAAACGAGCTTTTATAGGGCCGTGAAAACGTGGGCAGGAATAAGAATATGGTGTTTTTTCCGGTTTTTAAACCCTAGCACAATCCCGGGGATTTTACCTTTCTTAACCAAAATCTTTCTATGGAATTCCTTGATTGAACTGAGGTGTTGTGTTTTATTCTTGTTTTCTGTGATGTAGTTTTTCCATAATGTCAGGTTAATTCAATTTTGACTATTTACGGCTGGATATAGTAAATGTTTATGATGCCAGAGTAGTTCTGTTTTTGAGTATTAAATAATTCATAATTAATTAGATTTGTTATTGTTCTGCTTGCAGTGAATAGTTCTTTTAATGCCAGTATTGGTTTGTTTATTGTTTGTTTTTGTAAATTAAAAGAGGGATGGAGGGTTGAAAAGAAAAGCATTAAATGTCATGATTGCTGATGTGACTCAGTTGTGCCCGCTCATTTGGCGCCCACGGCCACGGGTTCTGATTGGCTCCGTGTCACTATTTGAACCCGGTCTTGTCAATCCCCTCTTGTCAGTCCATCTGCAAACCTCAGCTTATACTAAGCAAGCCTTTTTCGAGCCTAACTCCCATCCGTCCCGTTTTTGTTCCCGTCTGTCTCCGGCTTCGACCCATTCTTATCCAGACCAGGTCTGCTCTCCCGCCCCGGCTTACGACCTCTTTTTGTCCCCGACTTCGTCTACTCTCCCGTTCTGTCATACGACTCGTTTCCGATCCTGACCACGTTTTTGCTCTCCTGGCCCGGCTATTGACCCGTTTTTCCGTCCCTAATACATCCATTGCTCGCTACGGAAGATCCACTTCCGTGTTTGGATCACAATCCGAGTATGAGAGCGACTTTCTTCCCGCGCCCAGCGAACACTAGATCGTGGGCGCAGCCCATCCTCTTTCTTTCAATAAAACTTGTGGTAAACGTAACGCAATTGGGTCCTGTTTCCGTTCTGGTCCTGACATTAAAGGTTTAATATACATTTGTCAAAAATTGTGTTGCATTTGTTACATTATACTGCTTGGAGTGAAAAATGAGGATAATCACAGTTTATTTTGGGGGGGTGAAATAAAATGGGGGAGTTTGATAAGAAAGTAATTTAATGTTTATACATTTGTCAAAATTAGTGTTACATTCTTTTAAATTCTGCTTGGAATGAAGAATGCTTATGATGCCAGGGAAATTCTGTATTTACTATTTACTACGTTTGCAAAAACGAATGCTTAGAAGCCAGGATTGGTTTATTTTGACTATACAATGCTTTGGTCAGAATAGTGTTGTGCATTCTTTGCATTATTGTCACTTTTCTTGGATTTCTAAACCTTGTTTTATGTGCATTTTTTGTAGCCCAAGAGATTTTTAATAAAAAACAAAAACCTTTGAAACCGGCTAGATATTGTACATTTTTTCCTGTTATATATATGATAGATGTATTATTATTATCAACTTAGTCAATGACAAAATAGCCTTGGTATGGGTATTTGTATTCCTAATAATCAAAGCCGAATCAACCATTTTGTTCAAAGGTCTTTAACAAAGAGAGAGTAAACAACCGGGGCCCTGAAATTGACCCCTGTGGAACTCCAAAACTTTTGTGCTAAAAAATAAGCACTTAAAGCAGAGTTTTATTTTTTTTCCTCGATTTTTTCAGGTTTGTGTATTTGAACCAGCCATGCATCTTGATTTAAAAATAATGTGAACACCTTAATGTTGCAACGTTGTTTTGTTTACGTCATTGCGTCTGGTGAGGTTTAGCTCAAAAATCTGTCAGCGAGATCCCAGACAGGAGCACATTAACCACCGGGCCCGGCTTGTCCCTGAAAAGAAACAAGCCAATTAAGGAATCCCTCGCTACGGCTTAAGCCCAGTTATGGCAGAGGTCATCGGATGAACGCTGCCAAGCTAAATCACTATGCTTTTTTTGTAAGCCTCCACTCAGGAAAGCTGAATGCTTCCAGATTATTACTTTTTTTTCATCCCATCATGTAATATACTGTCGAAAAAATATGTCCGTCTCCTTCAAAGAGCAGCGCTCCTTCTCACTAATCGTATCAGGTGTGCAGCTAGCGCTTTGAGATAAGACCCAAGTTGCAATAAGAAAAAAAAAAACTTTTTTGAGAAACTGCCTCGGCAGAAATAAACAATTTCTACTTGCTGTTCACCCTCAACTAGGCTTATTGGATTTTTGAGGTGCGTGATATGTATTTTCACCATTTGGCGAGTGTGAGTAATTACAAATGATGCGCAGGGAAGGAAGATATGACTGTGCCACACATGATCTCAGGGAAATATAAAATTACAAATATTTGATAAATGTTTTCTTCTTATTTAATTCAATATATACAATTTCTTACATCCACTACAAAGCATTATCTCCAAACAGAAGAGCAGCTTCAGCGACAGACTGCTGTCACAGTCTTGTTGTCATGTCCTGCAAGGTTGTCAGGGCGCCCAGCTGGCCCCGCCGCTTGACACCGGCTGAGATGCATTGGACTGATTGCTCTTGGAGTGCTACCTGGTTAAACTCCATGAGACTTCTGTGAGGTTATCTGGTTATTATTCCACTGACACATGCCACCGATAACATGCGCTCAACATTGGATGCAACAGGATTGAAGCCCGGATCATGGCAATGAGAGCACCGTTGATGACTTAGGAAAAGACAGTAGGTTCTATCTCACCATGTTGTCACGACTTTTATTTATCTTGAAAGTACGTGTGACTGGTCAATCGTTGTTCAAGGCATGTTTTAGCGGAATTTGTTCCTATACTGCTCCAATACAATGTTCAACAATGTTGTCAAAACCAGAACGGAAACAGGACCTACTTGCGTTACGTTTCTCACAAGTTTTATTAGAGGAAAGAGAAAGGGCCGCGCCCACGATCCGGTGTTCGCTGGACGCGGGAGGCAAACCGCTCTTGTCCTCGGATGGTTTTCTGAACTCGGAAGTGGAACTTCAGTAGCGAGCGGTGGCGGTGTCGGGGACGGAAAAAAACAAGTCGGGAGCCGGTACTGGGAGAGCAAGGCGTGGTCGGGGTCGTAAGCGAGTCGTAAGCCAGAATAGGAAAGAAGACGTAATCAGGGACAAAAAGAGGTCGAAACCCGGGACAGGAGAGCGGACGTGGTCAGGATCAAAACGGGTCAAGCCGGGGACAGATGTGAGCAAAAAACTGGACAGGTGGGAGAGTCAGGGTCGAAAAAGGCTTGCCTAGTGTTCACTGAAGTTTGCAGACTGACCACAGGGAACAGACAGGACTGGGTTCAAATACTCACAGGGAGCCAATCAGAACTCGCGGCAGTTGGCGCCAAAAGAGCGGGCACAGCTGAGTCACATCAGTAATCATGACAAATGTGGCAAATAATAGCTGAGAGTTAAAGCGATACCAAGAATTTCTGATTTGTCTCCCACTTTAGGCCCAAACATTAAAATCAGTAAAAGTGTTAGCAGGCTAACAGCAGGTCAAGCCATCCAATATTATTTTCTTGTTGCCTGAGCATTTTTTTTCATAAGGTAAAATTACTTACAGTATCCGTTTATTCCGAAAAAGCAGCGCATAGATTCCATTCGTAAGGTAAGGTAAGGTTTATTTCTATGCCGCAGTTTATGCTTTCGAGCTCTGTCAATCAAATGATCACTTGTCTGTAAATCTGACTAAGCCTTTGAAGATACGTCACAGGTAATTTGTATTTCCCTACATCTCAAAACTACTTGTGTGATTGATGACGTTGCGAAAAAAAAAGAGCTTCTAAGGACACTTCATCACATACTCATGCATTTTTCAGCTAAGCGTTTGGCCATTTGGACCAAGAATTAATGTGGCTCCAAGCAGACACCGAATCCGACTTCGCTACCGTCACCTGACTGTCACCCAATCATACATCCTGAGCTTCTTTACAATCATTAATTCTCTGAATATGGAAAAAATTGAATTATATTTCACGTTAATGACAATACTGACAATGTTGAATCTTGAATATTCCAAATCCTCACCTCTTAATCGTTGCAAATCGACTACCACCATATGTCAAGCTACCAATGGCGCACCCTCCGGCAGGCATCTACAAGGTGCCTTACTTAAGCGCCCTGATAGCAGACTGTGTCTAATATGGTAGGGATTGACTCCCTCTTGCCAGGTCCCAGGAAGAGAAGTAGGATTTAAACCATTTTACCTCCCAAGATCTTCACACCTTCCCTCAGGCCCTCTCACCTTGATGCCTTAAATATTAATGCTAAATCCGCCGATAGTGGATGAGTGAGGAGGGGAGAAAGCTGACAGCTTAATCATGAAGCCACTGGCCTCCCTTTGCCTTTTCTTCAATACTTTGGCTAGCTGTCACCACGACCTACATCATGTAATCACCCCCATAACCCTGATACGGGTTACCCTTGCATGGAGAGTACACCAAGGAAAAGAGGGGGGTCCTCAGGGATTCTGCAGAGAAGGATCATTTAAGTCGATACTCGAAGTAAGAAAGGCTTACAGAAGGGGGAGAAGAAATTGAAATGGAGAAGAAGATTTATTGAGAATCAGTACTTTAAAGTATATTTTGCAGGCCGCAACAGCAGTTCATTAAGACAGTGGAGTTAGGGAGTGCAAAGATATTGAATTGCTGTTACATTGATGAAAGTTGTTAGCAGATATGGTAGGCTAAACATGTCAACATGATGATTTATATCAGAACACTTTGCTATAGAACTCAACACCATCGGAACAGCAGACAAATTTAAAACATTAAAAAAAAAAACAATACAGGGCACAGGTGGGCAAACGTTTCGAGTGGTGGTCCGCGTTTCTTTAAAATTTTTGGCCACGTTGACTGTCTGGATCCAATACCTCAGCAATGGATGAAGAAAATTATATTTAAAGAATAATTTTATATTTGAATTATCATTTTTTATCTTTCAAGACACTGTACCGCCTTTATTTAAAAAAAAAAAAAAAAGATTTGCTTCGTTTGATTATAAGTTAGCTGCATTCCACAAACAGGATCACTGATTCTAGATGTCTAACATTGAAAGAAGAAATGGATTGAAA
This sequence comes from Urocampus carinirostris, assembly GCF_059441175.1. NCBI lineage: Eukaryota > Metazoa > Chordata > Actinopteri > Syngnathiformes > Syngnathidae > Urocampus > Urocampus carinirostris. The sequence continues at coordinate 10,263,262 of NC_142362.1, forward strand.
AGATGACAGAGACACAGAGTAATTACCGTAAATTACGGACTATAGAGCGCACCTGATTATAAGCCGCACCCACCACATTTTAAGAGGTAATCCGATTTAGTACTTACACACGCCGCACCTATATATTAGCCGCATGCGCCCACATTAAAACATGAAACACAATCACAAATTTAGCCCAAACCCGACTTTGAGTCCCACGATTGTAACTGAATATAAAGTACACAGTCCAAAAACCACAGCCAGGAAAATGAACAGAAAATGATACCGGTACTTAAAGTTTGATGCAGACCTGCAGAGTCCGGATACCCGTTGAATTTAATCCAAGGAAAAAAAGTCTATATTTCCAAAGGTAAGGGTGGGAAAAATATATATCCACTATATTCCTACGCGACAACAGGTCTCACTCACCTTTACCCCACTTCCCGTCAGCCCGCGTTTGCTCTGCCCCTCTTTTTTAATTCGCAAAACATATCAGAATAAGTGTCTCAAATAAATACATTACAAAAATATACAGGTGCAAATACATATTATACATCAGTTACACATATTTACAAAGAAAGACGGTACACCGAGAGAGTTTTCAAAGCTTTAATTATAATATTATAACATTCATCCCAAACTGTGCCTGTGAAGGGTAGCAAAACGCTACTAGCAACACGCTCGCAACACAGTAAACGGGTCTGTAAAAAAAAAAAACATACCGTGCTTGTAGAAACCACGATAAACCGTCCTCATCTTCTTCCTTATAACTGACGTCATCAAGGTCGTCTTACCCAGTATGGGAAAGAGACTTTGTCATGTAGACGTCGTTCAACGCTCCCTTTTTCAAAAACATGCAGGCAACACGCTCGCAAAATGAAGTTTACGTGCCGTAGCTCTGTTTCCTTCTTTATAGGACTGCTCGTTTGCTTTTAGCTTGAAAGCTACGTCATGTGCCTTTCTTTTTGCTATTTGCATGATGAAGATATGTCTACGCTCATTTAATTTGTGCACAAGCTAAGAAGTTGCAGTCTTCCTCGGCGCATATATTCCACCGGTCTAAATCTTACCTTTTGTACTCGAGCGCCGCTGGCGGCTGTTAGAAAAATTACATAAATTGGCCGCATCACTGAATAAGCCGCAGGGTTGAAGGTTTGGGAAAAAAGTAGCGGCTTATAGTCCGGAATTTACGGTATACAAAATATTTCAGATTTTTTTTACAAGTATAGTTATTTGACCGAGGGGGGCGACTTATACCTTGTGAAATTATTAACACATTATTACATCAGTAAGTTTTATATATTTATTACCAGTATATCATTTCCCATGTTGTTTTCACGCTAATCCACTTGAGGGCGCTCTAGGCCTGTGTTGATAATTTCAACCTGTCCTTTTGTGCCGAAAAATATGAAATGTATAAACCTTTTCGTACAAATCGGAACACAAATGTTCAGAAGATAGGGCGTCATTTTGCCAAGGTCAGTATTTTCAACTTACTCAAAAGTGATTTTTATAAAGGGTGAAAATGTTTTGTGTTTTTTTTCTTCCAATACATTCCCCGAAAATTAAGTTTTTTCTTTTTTTATTAACATTTGCACAAGTGACTTACACATTTAAAGCAGGGGAACTTATTTTTACCGTAATTTATCTTAAATTGTCTCCTATATGACATGTTTTCGGTGTAAGGAAATGAAATGAAAAGGAAATGATCTGCATTTATATAGCGCTTTTCAAGTCAAGACTTCGCAAAGCGCTTTACAGTGTGTTTCACATTTCCCAATAGCGGCCGTGTAGCCATGTAAGGTGCTAACCTGCTTATTGGGGGTATTAGGGGTTCAGTGTCTTACCTAAGGACATTTCGACATGTAACACGGAGGAGCCGGGATTCGGACTGCGATCTCTTGATCCTAAGACGAGCGCTCTACCTCCTGAGCCACTGCCGCCCCCGTGGTGTAGGGTTATATCAAATTAAATCCCCCTAAAAATGCAATTTATACTCCCAGTCCTGCTTATACCGCTTTTCACGGCCATGGGGCGCACCATGTGAAAGGGCGCAGTCTCCATAGTTGGTTCTATTTCAGAATTTAACACACTGGCGGCGCCCCCGCTGGATAGGACAGGTGCCCTTGGCTTGTTTGATATTTTTCCTCTCACGCTTACAAGGTGCAAATGCTCTGGGCTTTACTGTTGTATTACATTCCCCTCAAAATTAAATATGAAGACGTTTTAGTAGCGTTTTTGCCGCAAGGGGGGAGATTTTCATGCAGAGGAGTAGTGGTTGAGTAATTTTTCGGCACAACACAGACAAGCATTCAAGTTGTGGTTTATTTAAGTACAGTCGCTGCCCTACTCAGGGTTCCGGACGATCGTTCGTAAGTTGAATTTGTTCGTAAGTTGATTCAGTGCTATATTTTGTATGTTTAAGGGTTATATCAATATGTTAAATGCTTGTAAAAGTAACCTGTAATGATTTGTACTAAAAAAAACATTTCATAAAACAATACGGTCTATAAAGATAAATAAAGTTAAGTTTAACTTACTTTTGGAAGATGCGCTTCAAAAGGTCCTCCTCCGTGGAAAAGAGTGGCCGAAAAAAAGCATTCCGACCCTTTTCTCAACCGCATCAAGCTTTCTTTTTCCACTTTGTCTCTCTTACGTTCTATCTTTTACTCAGTCTCCCTTGTTTTGTCACTCTTTTTATCTCTCAGTCTTTCCTCCTACCTCTTTCTTTCTCTTAAACCTAACAGTTTGACCCCTGTGAGATTTTTTTTTCCTAGTATGTGGCCCCCACCTAAACTTAGTATGAAACCCCTGATAATGGATTAACTTGTTACATTATTGCTGGTGAATCACCTCAGCTGTTTGTTTTTAAAGTATATTATTTGTCACTCACGGTCAGAGAAAAAGTGCCGATAGAAACCCCTTAAATAATTTTAAAAGAAACAGCCCGCCTCTCCTTTACACTTTACACCAACCATATTGAATGGATGCACGAGATATAAAAAAAAAAAAAAAAAAAGTCGAATTTCTGAGCGTGCTGGAGATTCAGTAAACTGTATGTTTACACACGAACTAGGAAGTAGAAGCCGAATTTCTTCATCAAGGTGAATGCTGGGTGACCTCTCAACGCACCACCACACGCAGGTAGCAGCGGAAAGAAGCACTACAGTAATGTCCTGTACTCGAAAAAAGTTTACACAGTACAAAATCCAACTTCCAGCAATGTCCGAATATTTTTTGACATCCCGAAAAAAATATTCGTATCCACCATTTTACGTAAGTCGAATGGTCGTGAGTAGGGGAGCGTCGTATTGATTACAAAGTAAAACACACGGATAAATACTTGTCAGGGTTCGTTTTCAGCTTCAGCCAACTTGCGATTAATTAATCTTCGGTTCTCTCGCTGCGGCTGCTTGGTTTCCAGGTTTTTCCGTGTAGCGTAGAAATCGACACACCACAACGGACGAGAAAACGGGAATAATTCAATGGAGGGAAAATCAACTATTGGATTTAATACATAATTAGCGGGACAACTCTTTTCACCCTTAAGTAGCACAATAACTTTCAAATTGCTAGATACCATACGGCATTAGCATCCATGAGCACTTTCGCCAACAATGAATTGGCTGTGACATCACGTGTTCTCTTTATATATGAAAACAATCAAACAAAAGACGCTTAATGTCACAGGAGGCCCATAGAAGAATTCCCCCAAACATCTTGTATGGCATGACTCGGTCAAGGTTCGAATTGTGACCTCCAATTTTTGGGAGCAGGTGCCCAACCCTAAGGTCACCAAGCTGGGTTCTGTCTGCCCCTCTGTAAGCCTGACAGGGCGCACTACAGTTTGAAGAATAATACTGTGCTTCTTAGGGACGTAAAATTACGGTTTATGTGTTTTCCTTCTTAATAATGCATTTTTTGGTTGGTGGGACTTATATCCGGAGCGACGTATCGTCTGTAAATACCGATTCTTTTAATGTTAATTTGTTATTTTATAATATGTTGAAAACATTGTCATTTGTAACTCGATCAGAAAATACTTCTGAATGAAGTAAATTCAATTTTCAGTCAGGGAAAATAACAATGTTTTTCTTTTGACAACTTGCTGAGCAAAATGGAAATATCATTTTGAGTAGTAGACTGTCATAAATAGAACGTTAGGCACAGTGCACGCAATCATTTTTCTCTTGTGTCGCAGCGCTGGCAACTAAAGGTGAAATAAGGTCCAAGCACACAATAAAGTTTGATTCACCCAGTATTGTTGCGCTTTCCTGTGTATATTGTATTTTTTACTCTATAATCGTTTTTCTTTCAGAAACTGCTGCTGAACAATAGGTCAAGGGAGGTCCAATGCTGCCAGATGTAACATAAATGTATAATCCAATTAATAGCTACAAATATACAGAATGGTGTGTAAATAAATGAACACACATGTAAATCATGTTATGCCAAAATACATGATATACATTCAATGTTCAGTATTTTCCGCTCTATAAGGTGCACCTAAAAGCCAGTAACATTTTCAAAAGCTGACCATGCGCCTTATAATACAGTGCGCCTTATATATGGATCAATATTGAATTGCAAGGTCTGTATTTGTAAACAGGAATTATGGGGCTAAACAGACAGCTAGCAACAAGCAACATCCATCGATGCAGAGATGCTCCTTGGCGGATTTTTTTTCTTTTATTTGTCGGCATATTTGCGTGTTTTGGAGTATGTAAATATTTTGCACAGTTGGATTTATTACACTCACAGATCTAAGAGGACCATGGTTGCATATTATTATTGAATGTGATGGCTGCAAGACGACTTTGGTGAGCTTTATATTTCCCCAGTATCTTGTTTCAGACTGATTTTGATGTTTCTTTGTTGAGTTTTTAAATTCGATTCAAAGTGTTCATTGTCACATGTACAGTAAAGAACCACGTTTCCCTGCACAATGAAATACTTTGCTATACACAAAGTTGTCAGCGTAAAAAAAATAGAAACTAAGAAATGGTTGGGATATCTTGAGTCCCAAGAGTTTTGTCTTCCTAATTACACGTATTTGCTTCTTTGCAAGCCTTCAGAATGTCACAGGGTTAACACGTTTGACTGAACTTTTTGATTGTTTTGTTGACGTTCCCGCTGTAGCGCCTTATAGTCCGGTGCGCCTTATGTATGGAAAACATATCTTGAAAACTATTTTTGGGGTGTGCGAAAATACGGTATTCATTTATTCATGCATTTTGTCATTTATTTTGCCATTATTATTTTGGTGTCATGCATTTTGTCCTGTATTTTGTGTATTTTTTTTTCACAAATTTTGTCGTGTATTCTGTTGGGTGTTTTTTTTATTTATTATATGTTTTGTCGTGTAATTTGTTGTTTATTTTGTTGCGTCTTTTGTCATGCATGTTAAAGTGTGCTTTATTGTGTATTTGTTATGTATTATGTTGTGTTTTGTTAAATATTTTGTCGTATATTTTTTCTTGTATTTTGTTGTGTAATATGTCATGTATGTATTTTGTCATGCATTTCTTTGTACATTTTGTCATCTGTGCTGTCATGTATTTTGTTGTTTTTATTTTGTCGTTGTTTTTTGTCTTCTGTTTCTTTCATTCATTTTGTTGTCTATTTTGTTGTGTTTTGTCATTTATTTTGTCATGTATTTGGTTGTTTATTTCATCAATTATTTCGTCTTGTATTTAATTCTGTATTTGGTTGTGTATTTTGCTATGTATTTTGTTGTTTATTTTGTCTAATATTTTGTGCTATATTTAACTATAATCATTCATGTATTTTTCATGTTTTGTCGAGTATTTGGTCATACATTTTGTTGTTATTTCTTCGTGTTTTGTCATGTTTTGTCGTGAATTTCATCTTGTGTTTTTCTTTTATTTTGTTGTGTCAAAGCAAAATTGTATCTAAATAAGAAGGTGACCCAATTGTTTGAGCTTTTCACCTATTGGTGATCAGTGAGGAAAAGCCTTGCAGTTTTTGCTGCATTCACTGATCAACCAATAGGTACAAAGAAAAGCCAGTCTGACCAACCCCCTTATTTGAATACTATTTTTGACAAAAAACATGACAATATATAACAAAACACATGATGAAATACACAAGAAATTAAATGATAACGCACACAAGAAAATACATTGCAAAATAAATGACAAAATAGATACATGACTAAAAAAACGATTAAATAAATACAGAAACACATAATTGACAAAATGAATTGCATTTATGTCACATATTTAGGAATTAAGTTTAAGTTAATTTCTTTGTATGGCATATATTTGTAAGTATTTATCTAATTATTTCTACATTTACATCTCCACCCATGTGGAGTTTGCATGTTCTCCCCTCACCTGCATGGGTTCCCTCTAGGCATTTTGGCTTCCTCCTGCTTTCCAAAAACATGCATGTCAAGTTATTTGGCTGGTTTAAATTGTCCCTAGGTGAGGCTGAGCAAGTGAGTTGTCTGTATATGTGTACCCTGTGACTGGCTGTGAACCAGTTCAGAGTGTCCCCTGCCCACTGCCCAAAGATGGCTGGGATGGGCTCCAGCCAGCATCCCCTGCGACCTTAGTGAGGATAGGCGGCACAGAGAATGGATGGATGGACATTTATATCTTCCATATAGGAAAAGACACCAGCCAATTTGCTGGCAACATTAGGGAGTGGAATATTTGTGTAGAATGGAAAGGAACTGAAGAGGAAAGATAGCGCCACATTATAAAAGCCTCCGAAGAGAAACTATCTCATTATTTGTTTCCACGTCCGCTTTATTTCCCGCGAGGCCCAACAAGCCAAAACAAAGATCCTAACGTCACCACAATCGATCCGACGGAGACCATTCCGAAAAAGCGTGAATATACAAACCTTACCCCGTTTATAGGATACGTCTTCCATCCGAGCTCCCCCAGCACTGTTGTGGTGTCCAGCAGCACGACTGAAAAGCAAAAGAAAGGGGGAGTGAGATCGGCACATTATCCATCTGTCAACGCACAAAAGTTCCATTTTAACGCAGGGATATGAAAAATCACTCATAAACATGTTCATTTAGGCATTTTATCATAACAGGAATGAGTTTTCCTGGATGAATATTTATCAGTGGGGCAACACAAATGCTTGGAGGACGGCGCTTCCACTTGCCGCGCAATTTTGCGACTGATAGATTGCCCTCAAATTGCTGTCAACAGTCCATTCCATTCCTGGCCTTCCGACAGTTTTTTTTTTTTTTTCTGAGTCATTCCAAGCCACAATATCTGCTTCCTTTGCTGTCCAGCCCAGATATAAACATAAAGAGTCCAGCCTGGCTGTGGAGATAATTAATGTAATGGCGTTTATAACAATTTGTGTACTGTAATGAAACTGCATGCATTAAATGTCATTGTTTATTATTTAGTGCCTGTTAGTGGTAAACAAAAAAAAAATCAATTTAAAAAAAAAACATATCAACTTGAATCAAAAGCAAATATACATCAACCGTTAAATAGAATAGAATAGAATAGAATAGAATATACCTTTATTGTCATTGTTACAAAATGGGTTAACATATTGTGACAACGAAATTGGGCATATACATTAAAAAAATATTCGTTATTCGTTGGTTAGCCCGTGTGCGGCACAGTTCTGAGGTCATGGGTTCAAATCCAACCTTCCTGTGCGGAGTTTGCATGTTCTCCCCGTGCTTGCGTGGGTTTCCTCCGGGCACTCCGGTTTCCTCCCACATTCCAAAAACATGGATGTCAGGTTTATTGGCCGGTCCAAATTGTCCCCAGGTGTGAATGAGCGAGCAAATTGTCTGTCCCTGTGTGCCCTGCGACTGGCTGGCAACCAGTTCAGGGTGTCCCCTGCCCACTGCCCGGAGATGGCTGGGATGGGCTCCAGCACCCCCGCGACCCTACTGAGGATAAGCGGTGCAGATAATGGATGGATAAATGGATAACACGAGGCTCACTTAGAGGGAGTAGACAACATCATGCTGCTAAACAAAAAAAACTAATGTTAGGCAAAAAAAAAAAAAAAAAAGGAATTAACATGGTGCAGTCTGGTCACTTTGAGAGTACGTTGTCTGTGTTTTTCCTTGATTTCAGTTGCACTACCCAATACAAAAGCATCTAGTGGTCAAATATTACATGATATCCTTTTAATTAAATTCCCTTAAATCCCTCGTGTGTAATATTTGAGCACTAGATGGCACTGTATTGTCTAATGCGAATACACAAGCTGATACCGGACAGATGAGATGGATCACGGACAGGACGGGACAGACAGGATCGATATCAGATACCAGAGACTGGAGTCAGATATCAAACAGGACGAGATAGATGGGATCGATACCCGATGCTGGAGACTGGAGTCAGACATTAGACAGGACGAGACAGACTGGATCGATACCAGACACAGGGACGGGAGTCAGATATCAAACAGGACGAGAAAGACGGGATAGATACTGGACAGGATGCACAAGCAGGATACCGGACAGAGTCAAAACACACGTCTTGCGGGTGCAGAGGTTCGTTGACGGACTGAGTGAGAGCACTGAGCTTAAACAGGAGGGAAGCCAATCAGGTAACGAGTTGCAGCTGGCGCCAAATAGCTGTAGCCAAGTGAGGGCAATGGGCAACCGTGACAACTTTAAAAACCTTTGCTACTTAATGATTACTTATATTATTAATTTCATTATGTTAGAATTATGTTTTGAGACATTTTAAACATTAAGAATATTACTAATGTTATTGTTACAGGGTATTGATGATATATAATACATTATGTGTATTATCTTTTTTTTCTGGATGCAGAGTTGTATCTTTGAGACTTGATTATTATTTGTATTTTGTATACTCTTTTTTATCATTTGCTTTAGTTTGCATCATTTAAAAAAAACAGATACCTTAAAACAAAGCTGAGTTAAATACCAAAACCTGGTGTCCCCATCCCAGGTAAAATCTATTATTAAATGCACTGATTTTGCACTGAAAATGGTTCCTAATGTTATTGGCACATGGTATCAGTATTCCAATGATGTTGATGATGATCATCAATAATTTGCAATTATGTTTGTCACGACCAGAACAGAAGTAGGACCCAGATGCGTAAAGTTATTCACAAGTTTATTGAAATATAAAGTCAGCGGCAGCGATCCGGTGCTCGCTGGACGTGGGAAGCAAGCCGTTCACAGGATCGGAATCGAATGCGGAATTGAATCTTCCGGAGCGGGAGATCGTAGCGTAGTGAGACGGAAAAACAGGTTAGCCGGGACAGGAGATCAGAACGTGGTCGGGGTCAAAAAAACGGGTCATTAGCCGGGACGGGAGATAAAAACGTGGTCAGGGTCAAAAAACGGGTTGCATCAGGAGACAAACGGGTATTGGGAACGGACGAGTGGAAAACGGGTGACAAAGCGGGACTGACGGGAGTCAGAGTCAAAAATACTTGCCTTGTGAAAACAGAGGTTCGCTGACGGACTGACAACAGGCGAGTGAAAGGATTGGGCTTAAGCAGGACGGGGAACCAATCAGGTAGCCAGACACAGTTTGCGCCCAACAGGCACCGGTGAATATAATGAGTCATCATGACGATGTTGTACCAATAAGACTTACGTTTTAAATGTATTTATTTTTATACCCCTCAATGTCATTAGCTGGAGTATGCATTTATCAAAACTATCAGATCGGTTTGAAATACATCTGGTATCAAAACCAAAACTTGATATCTCCATTCTATGTAGGCATTAGTAACATTTTCATTGGGTATTGGTATTGGTCTTAACTCAAAAGTGTATAATGGATGTACTGGTTTTGCTCTAAAAATAGCAATATTAAACATCCTAATGATGATGACTATTTTCAGCCTAATCAGGGAGAGATTGAAAAAAATAGCAAAAACAACATCGCCCACTTGACTTGAAGAAGTCTAATTCACACAACTCATTTCCGAGCTGTGAGTCATCATTGTAGAATCTGATGATAAGCAACAGACCGCTTACTTCCTAAATCTGTCCTTGAGCGACCCTCTAGTTACACAATTACACAGTGAAGCACACACATGCAAACGCACATACTGCTGGAAAATCAAAGCGCTATCAGTGTTTTATCGCGACGTCCATTTTCAGATCTGGAACTGGCCTTCAGGGTGTGAAGGAGTTATGTGGGTGAGTACTCGGACAAATCTCTCCGAGCGACGATAGTTTCAGTTTAAATCGCCACTCTTGTAATCATGACATGATAAGTGACAGTGATTCAAATAAGGATGATTAATATTTAAAAATTGCGGTGCAGAATGGAAACAGCATTTATATATTTTTTAGAAGTTCCTTGACGAGATGGAGGGTTAAAAGCAAAACCAGATACAGTATTTCTGTTATTTATTTTTTAATTTACCAGCTCGGTGGCCTTGGGGGTATGGCGCCCGCCCCGAGACTAGGAGGTTGTGGTTCAAGCCTCGGCTGAGTCATACCTAAGACTTAAACATTGGTACCCGTTGCCTCCCTGCTTGGCGTTCAGCATTAGGGGTTAGAATTGGGGGGGTTGGTCACCTAACGACTCCCAACACCTCAGTTGGGTTGAGCGAGGGGGCTGGGAATCCCCTCCTCGGAACCAATCTCCCAAAAAGAGTCAGAAATGACTCCAGCCACCTCCCACTAGGGGGATATGGCTGTGGTGTATATATATATATATATATATATATACATATATATATATATATGTAATCTTTTTTAATTTACTGATTTTCACGTTACTTCAGCGTGTTGACATCTATACATTTGAGAAAATATACACATTTTTATGATTTTGTGCTGAGATCTGTTCATGGTTGATGGATCCATCAACCGCCTGGGTAGTTGGGGCAACACTGAGGACACGCCTCGGACAGCTCTGTCCACTGACGTATCCTGGTCTGAGTTTGGCTGAAGGCAAAATTGGCATAAGTCCATTCCCTAGTTATGTTTCTGTCTTCTTCTCCTCCTGCCCCCTTGAACTGTGCCCTGGATAATGAGATTGGCCTTTCCTGACAATCACTGCAGTTGTCTTCTTTCGACAGTTGACAACAGTTCTTAGAGTCCAATAAAGTTTCTTGTCGCAACGTATCTCAATAGCCTGGATATTCCTTTCCAGCTTTGCCATGAGAGTCCAGCGTAGAAGAAAACGAAAGTAAGCAGTGCTTGCATGAGCCTGAATTTTGAATTTACTACTGTAGTCTTCATATTTTCCCAGATGGTCTGGCAAGTGTGGCTGTGGATTTGAGCTATTCTGGCCATGATTTATAGTCTTAACACATCAGATCCAAGATACTTACATATGGTGACAGGTTCAAGTTCTTGTTGGATGATGGTGATGATTGTAGTGATACCTTGTGGGTTGGTGGTCATTATTTTTGGGGGGGTTGATTCTTTGACCAGGAAATTGACTACATTTTTGAGTTGCTGTTATTCTACCGCTAGTAAGGCAATACGATCAGGAAAACAGAGGTAAGTGATGTTATGTTCGCGACCGTACCCTTATAATGGTCCAGGGCTTCATTCATGTTAAATAGAGTTGGAGAAAGAAAGCAGCCTTGTCCTCACACAGAGTGTAGTTTGAAACCACTCCTCAATGGTGTATCTGTTTTAAAGGCATACCTTTGTTTGCCATGTTTAGTTGTCACCCTTTTAAAAAATACTATTTTGAACTGTTGCAATAGTATTAATGAACAAATATTTTTTTTTTGGGTGACAATAAACTTTCAAGAACATGTTTTACCGTGGTATCAGATTTGCGTTTTGAATGGAGACTAATGCCAAATTAATTTAGGTGGTCAAACTGTTCCATTGAATTTGCTCTCAAAATGTTTTCATTTACTATTTACTCTGGTAAAAAAAATGAAAAGATAAAAACATGAATAAATAGATGTAATCAGGTATATAATCAGGTAATTAAATGAATAAATGAACAAATGATCCATTATCTTATAATTAATTGAAGGAAAAAAGGAATGTACAAACAAATAAATGAATGAACAAATTGACTAACGAATGATTAAATGAATGAATAACTACAGATATGTTGGTAGATTTATGTATGTATGTATTTATTTATTTATTTTGGGGACAAACTAGATTTTTTTCCCCTTAAGAATTTATTTAATTCTATTAAAGAAACTGTGTAATATTTAGTGCCCCCTTGTGGCACAAACACTCTCACTCTGTAGAAAAAAAAAAAAAAAGATCTGAATAATAAGCAAAAATACCTGAACTATCAAACCAATAATATTTAAAAAAAAAAATAAGAGAGGTATTTGTGTTCCCTTTACATGGTGGAATTCCCAACCTGTAGTCGCCCCTTTGTTTTTCTGACATCTTGCTGCTATGCTGTGCTCTGTGGCACTGGTTTTAATTGGCATTAGATAATTCAATGTCATTTAGTAGTCAAATATTACACACATTAAATATATAATATATCAAAATTTTTGGCGTAGTTAGCTTGTTATTCATCCTTAAAAAATCTCACCTTTGTTGTTAGAAAATGAGAGTATTTCCAAGTACACCTTAGAATGTATTGACTAATTAAACAAATATAGAAACACAATTAAAGCAGTGGTTAGCGCACAGTTCTAAGGTCATGAGATCGAACCTTCCTGTGTGGAGTTTGCATGATCTCCCCATGCTTACGTGGGTTTCCTCCGGGCACTCCAGTTTCCTTCCACATTCTAAAAACATGCATGTCAGGTTTATTGGTCGGTTCAAATTGTCCCTCGGTGTAAAAGAGCCAGTGAATTGTATGTCTCTGTGTGCCCTGCGACTGGCTGGCCACCAGTTCAGGTTGCCCCTGCCCACTGCCCGCAGATAGCTGGGATGGGTTACAGCACCCCTGCGACCCTACTGAGGATAAGCAGTGCAGAAAATGAACGGCTTGGTGGACGAACACAATCGAATAAGTCGACTGATAAGCAAACCGGCAAGGCTATTCTATTTTCCTCTGTTGGTCTTTATCATTTTTGTGTTTTCTTCCGGGCTCGTTGTGAGTGTGAAAATAAAATCCTTTTGTCAGCGCGTCTTAACGTTTCCACAAAATAGGGATTTGGGTTGACTGTCAGGAACAATTTGAAAGTCTGCTACAGACCCGAAAGGGGGCTTAAGTGGAACAGCGAACATCAAGATTGGAGGTCTGCAGAGAAACTTGTCATTTGCTTTGACTTTCGTTGACAGGATCGATAATGTAAAACAGCTCAATCATTCATTATTCGGCACTGAAGGGAAAACTACATTGTACATTTTTAGAACATTCACTCTCTAGGAATGTTTAATACCATATTTTTTCAGACCAGCACAATAATTAACTCTTGAATGGTAACCGATACCGACACCAGGTGAGAATACCTTTAATACATTAACTTGAAATAACAAGGAATGTTCCATACTGCATTTTTTTCAGACTGATGCCAAAACTCAACTCTTGAATATTCATCTATACCGATACCAGGTATGAATACCACTGGTACCTTGAATTCCCCTCTAAATGTTCAAATGTTAACTCTTCTCAGTATGACCAGGGATGTTTGACCATATTTTTCACACTGACACAAAACTCAACTCTTGAGTAGTCATTGATGGTTATACCAGGTAAGAATACCACTAAGCCACAAAATACCCCTCCTGAGTCCATTAGGCTCACCCTTCTAATTACAAAACAGAAGTATGAATACGTGTAGACAAAATTCCCATGCCTTAGCAAATGAGTAAAAAAAAAAGGAATACTGTTCTTCTAAAAAAATCATTATTGTCATCATACAAAGCTATAAGAAAAGTCTGGGACTTCTCTATTCATAATAAGAAAGTGATTAAAAGAATGGCTGTCTAGCTGCACGCAGGCATTGTTAGCCGAGCCATAGCAATAGGCCGGGTCTACAGCCTCCCTGCACGCTATTACCTACCTGGATCCGAATAACAATCCACCAAGCAATAATTTCCTAAGTCTAATTTAAATCATGTAAATATGTTCAGTGTAACGAGCAGTTAAAAGCTAGCAGTCTCCATGCTTCCCAGTTTGTTTTGAGTGAACACATTGACTCACTGTTTGACTGACAATGAACGCCAGCATATCACAATCGTGCACACAAACAGTCACGACCACTTAACACACAAAGCCTTCCTTAAGCTTCCCCGTGATAGCATTTGCTGAGTGCTGTTTGCTCAGGATTCACTCCTTGTTGTATTCACTTAATGCCTCAATGTATCCATTCATTTTATAAGTTGTTGTATAGTCTCTACATTGTTTGAAGTGATATCTAGTTTACCTTGAACCTTCCTAGACCACTTGCAGATTCCAGCAAGTTCCGGTCTGAACAGGGCAGGGGTTTAGGGGATTTTCTTCTGAAGCTTCATTCTTTTCAATTCACGCCCATTTCCATTAAAAGCAATCAGCCATTTTGTCGATGCTTTTGTTAAGGACACCCAGCCCACTACCTTGACATCAAAGACAATAAAGATAATTCAAAATCCGAGAAGGATTTACCATCCCATCACAGTTGGGAAAACAGTCACACCTACAAACCACACAAAGCCACCCCCAACCTGCATAAGTGATAACATTTACTGTCTTTTGTATGCTCAGAACACAATTCACAATACGTTGATATCAATAACAATAAAGACAATTTAATTTAGTTCAAAATCCACGGAGCAGTGAACCAATGACAAACTGTGAGGGGTCTCTGTATATTACAAAGGGGTATTATTTGTGTGTACGTCTTATAACCCGGTGCGCTTAATAGTAATTGCAGTATTTTATTTATTTAAAGGACGCCCAACAGTGTGTGGGCAAGCGGGCCATCCCTCAGTAATCAGGCCGTCCCACAAGAAGTTAGCGGGAAGGTAAGCAGTACAACAAGGCCTAACAAAGGCCAATTAAAGCCTCAGCTTTTGCCAACGAGTCTGTTCAACCTCGCAAAGTGACACAAGCATGGTGGCGATAATGGAGCTTGCCCAAATGTGGCCGCCGCCAAGAAAATATTAAATTGGTCTCTGAGAATAAAAAAAGTCAAAGGGTTCGGCGTTAAGGCTTGCATAAAACATCAGTGATGAATGGAGATCATAATATTCCGGGATGTGTGTTTTACAATGAATCAGTGTATATTTAAAAGGCAAATGAAAAGCTGGATGCTTAATATCTGAATGCCAAAGCAGGCCTAATATGTGGTCCGTCCGTTAAACGGTAAAATGTCTTCAGAATTCATTTGGGAGTTTCAATGCGGTGAATTGAATTGTTAAAATTAGGGGTTATGCGAGTACAAAAGCAAGGTATTGGTATCTGTGCTGATTTTAGCCCTTTTTTGAGGTATCGGTATTCAGGATGCTGGCAGGAAAGACATACAGAGAAATGAACGCAGCCCAGGAAATCATCAGGTCCCCCTGCTCAGTCTAAAAGATATTGCTGGCTTGCGTTACCATAGCAGGTGCATCAACTGTATAAAAGACACTTCCCACACCAGTCACCACCTTTTTGACCTGATATCCTGTGGTAGCTCCTTCAAAAGAAGAACAAACAGAATCTGAGACAGCTTCTTCCAGAGGGCCATCTCCATCCTAAACAAGCGCACAAAAAAGTGAAAACATATCTTGCGACTTGTCTTTTTTTGTTGCTGCACATGCTATGGGACAGAGCTGTTAAAATATATACCTTGTGACTTTTTTGTTGGTTTTGCTGCTACATGTTAAGTTACTTCTTTTCATTGTTCTATTTTTATGATGCACTATTCTTTTTCAGTCACAAACATTGGACTATATTATTTAAACTTAGACCAGTCTCTAAGCACTAACCTAAAGACTAACTATTATTTCTGCTGTTTATCAATCTTTTTCCTCTTTAAAATATTTATTATATGTTTACCTTGACATACCATGTTCAATCCCGTTTTCTACAATGTTTCATGAAAAAAGTTGACAAGTTGAGCTATTACGAAATCTGCCTCGAGCAATTCCGACAGATTGTCAAAAGCTGGCAAAAGTGGACTTCATTGTATCAGTTTTTCAATAAATGCGGGACAAAAAGGTAAATGAATATTTATTGTTTATTTTGTCCTTAATTTTTTTACATTCATGCGCCTCTCGTTTTATGTTAAATGTGTGGTAGATTTTTGCATTTACATACAAAATGCGTCTATACTTGCGACGTTTTCAGGTTACAAAGGTTCTCTCAGAATGGATTTGTAAGTAGAGGTACCCCTGTGGATACATTTTTCAGAAGCATTGTCGCTCAGTACTAAAACCATTTTTATTTCTTGTTTTATCTTTAAAAACTATCAAAAAGTTTGGCTCTGCTCATCAGTAGTCTGTGGTAATGATTTATGGATGAAAAAAAATCACCATTAGATGGCAAGAATGGTTTTGTTCAGATCTTTGCCCACACGTCCAGGAGGCCCAACTTCCTTGTGTTACTTACTTTTTACGGTGAATGAGTATGTGTAGACGGCCCCATATGGCAAGTAGGTGCAATGAAGCAATGTGGTGAAGGTCCGGAGTTATGAAAGAACAGCAATAGGCAGTTAACCCCTCAAACAAGTTATACCTTTCAAAAAAAGATGAGTACCATCATCATCGTCTGGTCGGAGGGATAACGTTTCGAACGCAGTTGCCCGGATTCAATACATTGTTCATGCATTGTTCATGCATCAGTTCTTCTTGCAAAAAAAAAAATGTTACTTTGCAAGCAAAACACCCTTGTGGTTATGGAAAACATTGTTTAGATATTGGAAGTATCACAAATGCATAAAAAGAGAAAGTTCTGCTTGAAATGCATCATTTCACAAATGTTTGTCTTGGAAACGGGTATATTCAAGAAACTTAGCAATGTTAAATGGTGTTTTTCTAAAGAATAGGAACATCTGGAAAAATATTTTTTTTTCCAGATTAAAAGTGACGTTTTAAGCTTTCTTTTGATATGTCCTGTGCCTATATAGTCACGGACGTTATTTTCTGTAGGCCTTCACAAATGAGTTGTAATTGTTGAAATTGTTTGGGACTGGCACTTTCAATTTACAAGAAACCTCTGGCATTGAATAAGTTATGGTGTGTTTATTCCATTTTGGCACCTTTAGGGCTCCATATACTACTCTGATAGAGAATAGCTATGCTCTATTTCAAAAAATAGATTTATAAAATGTCAGCGGGAATATATATTCGTTGAGACATGTACTTTTGAAAGCATACAAGAGCATGGACTAGATTCTCTACAGGAGACAATACATATCAATCAATCCCTCAGCCTATCCTCAGTAGAGTTATCATTCAGGGGGGGCACCCATGGGCTGCGACTGGAGCAGGCGGTCCGCTGGGACTTCCGCTGCTTTGATATGAATAGAACATGAGCAGGCGGGTTCGCCACTAAACGGAGCTCTGCCGGAATGATGACATCTCCTGTCCGTCTTTAAAGTCCCCCCATGCCCACTCCCCTACTCCCTGCCTTCAATAATGCCCTAAAAATAGCTAGCGCGCCCGTCGGTAGTGCGGTGAATTTCGAAAAAAGTGACTTCGGTTGAGGGTCGGTAAAGGTGACGGTGAATTTATCACGTCAGCTGACGTTATTGTTAAAAGTTGGCCTAAATGCAAATGAGACGTAAAGGAGGAGAAGTTTTTTCTTCATTGCGTGTTTAAATCAACATCTGGGTCACGAGACCAGACCGCTGGAGAGAGGTAGTTTCGTTGAAGTGTATATTACAATAGAATGAATAAAACAAATAAACTGAATATATTATGGCTGTATGAATACAAAAGAGGGCTAGATGTTCTTTCACAAAAGCATCAACAAAATTGCTGACTGCTTTTAACGGAAATAGGCGTTGAAAAGAATGAAGTTTCGGGAGAAAATCCCGTAAACCCTATTCTTATCTCTGCCCTGTTCAGACCAGAACTGGAATTTGCAAGTGGTCTAGGAAGATTCAAGGCAAACTAGATATCACTTCGAACGATGTAGAGACTATATAACGACTTCATGAATGGATACACTGTGACTGGCTGGCAACCAGTACAGGGTGTCCCCTGCCCACTGCCTGAAGATAGCTGGGATGGGCTCCAGTACCCCCGCGACCCTACTGAGGATAAGCGGTGCAGATAATGAATGGATGGATGGATGAATGGATACATTGAGACGTTAAGTGAAAACAACAAAGTGTGAATGCTTAATGGATTATTAAGAAAACAATGCAATGGTTAAACGGTAGGTACTAAACAACTCTTACAATTATGACCATACAACAATTACTAATTTTCAACAGCTGAATTTGGAACATAAATGGGACGATTTTGTAATAAGCTGACACAATCAAATGTTCACAAATCTGGCCTAGATCCTGAGCAACAAGTGGAAGAAAGTACATCAATCAATTCTGTTGACTTTCTTCTAAAGGGACAGTGTGAATTATTTGGCCATATGATGGTATGGTATTGTGTAGTGCAATCGAGACCAAGTGCTAAAGACACAAGGAGAATTATAGACTACAGAGACTCAAAGTGACCAAACTGCACCATAGTTCTCAATCTTTTCACAGCCTTTCACAAAGTTTTGGGTTTTTCGGTTTCCATAGCAGCAAGATCGCCAACAATTAGGTCAGCCCCCACAGGTGAAGCTCATGTAATGTCAGAAAATTGCAAAATTCTTGACAAGTATTTAAAATAATGCATATTTATATGACAGTTAGTGTATTTTTGCTTATCATTAAAAACAATATATACATATATATTTTTTAAATTTATAAATCCATTTTTTAATCCCTTCGTTCAATAATACCAACTGTCCAAATTATTTAACAAATACACAAATAGATAAATGAGAAAATAAATACATTGATAAAAAATAAATAGTTAAATATACAATTGAGCTGTGTCAAAAATATTTTTTTATTATATACTATGGGCCACCAAAAAACAGGACCGTGAGCGATAAAAGCCCCCCTGCCTCAGTATGGAGACCCCTGCCCTAAAAATAATGCATCTCAGAGGAAATATGTACACTTAAATTGTTCTTTGTATGATTGATTATAATAGTTTAATCGTTTTAATTTTATTTTAAATTAATATTACAATATGTGTCGGCTTGCTGAGAACATGGACAGTACATGGGCCCCTCTGTCTCAGTTTGGACACTACTGCCCTAAAGAAACAAGCAATCAATGAAACTCAAAGGAAATATGGAGATAAGTGGTTTCTAAAGAAACAAAAAACATGCGTATGCGAGTGTATTATTCTTAACACAGATATAACTAATTAGTCTTATCTAAAAAATATATACTGCTGAATTTCTTGCTGTATGTTTTACATAGTATTACTACTACTTTTTTTTTGCAAATAAATGATAACTGTTTTCTGTGAAACATTTAAGAAAACTATTCCTGGAGGAAATCATTGTCCCCTTTGTTCCAGATAATGGCTTCGTTTTTCTTCTTTTTTACACAATTAAGGAAAAAACTGCAGAGTCTCGGAGCCATAACCAGCAGGCTCAAGGACAGCTTCTTCCCTTAGGCTGTCAGGACTCTGAAATGTCTCCCTGCCCTTACCGTATATGTGTTGTATTTTGTGCATATAGCATATTTGACACTAAAGTTGAAGTTGAATAACAAAATCACAAATGTTAACAGTGCTGTCTAAACTTGGTTTCGAGAGAGCAGTTATTGCTCGCGGGAGATAGGACGTTCAGTTCAGCTGGCATTTTTTTCTTTTTTTTTCTTCTCACTGTAGTTCTTGAGATGTGTTTTCTTCTGCTGTGTGTACAAATTACCTGCGTTGCCACTTTTCTCACATTTTTTGCACTTTGCTGTGACATTCCCAAAGTGAAATAACACGACCCTACATTTTTTTAATATTGTTTTTAGTCCCCTACTGTTAGTGCAAATTAACAATCGCCCTCCTGCGAATGGAGTTGGTTTGATCACAGAATTAGACCAAAAGGCAAGATATAGAAAAGCATTTTTTGGGTAATTTTAAAATGCGTACTTCACCCTCTCTTAGCTTTAGATGTTATATTTTGAAATTTCAGTTTTGATTACCATATTCTTTGGTGTATAACATCACACTTTATTCACAAATGTGCCCATGCTGTTATGAACTCAATGAGGCACCTTACCATATGTTTTTTTTAATATGTTATCATAACTTTCAATAAATTATTAGAACAGAGGTGGGTGAACGATGGCCAAAGGGCTGTCAGGCTCTTTAATCTGGGCTGCCAAACACAAATCATAAAACATAAGGATTTTATATATATATAACCAAGGTCAAGTCAAGTCATGATTATTTGTACAGCCTTTATTACAAGAAGTCTCAAAGGGCTGCACAGACTAGAGACTGACATTTAACTAAGCACTTAAACAGAAAACACTTGGCCCAAAGACAAACATTCATTATAAGTACTGTGCACAATGCATCTAATTAAGATTCAGCTCAACAGCGGTAAAGATATCCCTCCACGACTAATCAAGAGTTGGTCTAATTGTGGAAGTTGAGTCTAATGCCTCACCTTCTAGTATGGGAGGAAATGCAAAACCGAAGTGATGCCTTGAAATGATACCGCAAATTAGGTGGGTGTATTTAATAGTTAGCAGGAAAGCCTTTGTCATCAATTTCACAAAAGAAAACAGATGTATAAGACAGTTACTGACAGGGTCAGTACAGGTGCTTGAAATCCATACTTGACATTGTTGCCAAGTTTCTTAAGTCTGCCTAAAAATGCTGTTGACACTGCTCTCTGGTGGCTTCTCGTTGCTATTTCTATCTTCTTCCCTCTTGACTAATGGCAGCTGGCATTAGTTTGTTTGGTATTGTCCTATGAAATGTCATCGCCACCAACGGGGAGCGCCCAATTGGGCAGGTGCGTGTTACACCTAAATAGGGAACTATGAAATGTGTATTTTTGCAAGGGTTACATATAGATTATGAACATTCATTATGGGATATGCAACAAATGAAGGTGTACTCATGCGGGGCACCTGAGTCTGCTCCGTAGGCGCCAACAGCCACGGACGCTGATTGGCTGGTGATGGCTTTTTAAATTAAATTAACGATTGTCAGTTCGTCTGCGAACCTCAGCTCCACGCTAGGCAAGCTCTTTTTGACTCCTGACTCAACCCTGCCCTGTTTCCCGTCTGATACCCGGTGCCAACCTCTTTTCTGAACCCGTTTACGTTTTTGCTCCTCCGTCCCAGCCATCGACCTGTATTTTCCTTACTCTCGACACTGCCTTTGCTCGACATGGAAGTGCCACTTCCGCGTTCCAAGCGATGTTCTACCCGTGACCGACGATCACCGGATCGTAGGTGCAAGCCCTTTCCTCCTTCTAAATGAAGCTGAGTAAACAAACGCAATTGGGTTCCGTCTCCGTTCCTGGTCCGTGACAGAAGGTTGCATTTTCCAATGTCTTGGTATCACCCAGTTACAGAACAGAAGTAAAATAAAGTATGACTACCATCATTAAACATTGTTGTTTTGATGCCACTCTCTTTGTCTATTTTCTCCGATAAAAATGTATTTTTTTACCGCATAATTAAATTGAATATTGTTGAAATTGAAATTTCCATCCCATACTGGCTTGATGCTATGACCAGATCTCCGAGTTCCTGTTCGTCTCCTGCCAATCCGGCAATATCATCAGCAAAATGGAGGTTGGTTAGATATATATATATATATATATATATATATAGATAGATAGATAGATAGATAGATAGATAGATAGATAGATAGATAGATAGATAGATAGATAGATAGATAGATAGATAGATAGATAGATAGATAGATAGATAGATAGATAGGTAGATAGGTAGATAGGTAGATAGATAGATAGATAGATAGATGGATAGTTTATTCATCCCCATAGGGAAATTCCCACTTCCAGCAGTATCCTTGTGTTGAAAAAAAAAAAAAATAAAGTAAAATAAATAGAATACATAAATACCCAATGTAACGTGTTGATATAGATTATTTAAATAGTGCTCCACAAAATACACACTGTAATAAAAATAGGGTTCTATGCAGATGTAGGGGTGGGGTTTAATGTGGGCTTTTACTCCCCTGGGTGGAGTTAAAGAGCTTCATGGCATGAGGAAGAAATGATCTCCTCAGTCTGTCCGTGGAACAAGAATGTGACAGCAGTCTGTCGCTGAAGGTGCTCTTAGGGTTAGTGATGTTGTGTCCCCCAATACTTACTGTACCTAAATGTTGCTCCAGAGCTTCAGGTGGATCGGTGAAGTCATTTTGTTCCTTTTAATTACATTTTTGATCAAAATATGTATAGGTGCCCAGTTTATGGCCCGGGGGCCATTTGCGTTTCATAGACTATGTGCTAGTGGCCCACACCATCGACTGATAATGAAAAATTGTCAAATAAATAATGTTTTATAGACTATACAAATCAATTAACTAACTTTTTACTGTTTTATTTTGTTTGATCAAGATATAGATACGTGTGTTTTGTGTATATGTGATTAAGAAGTAAATTATAATACAATTTATAATACATTATTTTTAAAGTAATATTCAAAATTGCCTGTGTTTGTTTATTTGTGTTTGGGGGGAAAGGGGACATACGGTCAAGGTCATTCAACAAACTTTAAGAATTTGAATGCAGAGATGAGCTTTCATCAAGTTAAAACGTTTTGATGCCTCAATCGGCGAATTGATTTTTCTTCACAAAGCACAGCGGAACAAAATCAAAGGTTTTCAACGTGACTTACATAAAAGACAGCGAAAACATCCTTTCATAATTGCACTGTTTCTATTTCACGATGGTGTCCATAGTTGAGATGAATCAATACATATTGATAGTAAGGAAGAGGCTGATAACCAATGTCAAAAGTCAATATCTATTCTCACAATGAAGTGAAAATATTTTGCTATAGTTAACACAAAATTTATTTGAAAAGCAAATTGTATTAGTGAGATGTTTGCAGGACAAAAATCTAGGTCTGTAAAGTCAGTAGTTCCGGAACTAACGATTGTTTAAAAAAAATCAATAAATCGGGCAATTTATTTTTTGATTAGTTGATGAATGAACATTTTAAAACACATTTATAATTTATAATTCTATATTCTATATATATATATCTCATCTCATCTCATTAGCTACACCGCTTATCCTCAGTAGGGTCGCGGGGGTGCTGGAGCCCATCCCAGCAATCATCGGGCAGTGGGCAGGGGACACCCTGAACTGGTTGCCAGCCAATCGCAGGGCACACGGGGACAGGCAACTCTCTCGCTCATTCACACCTAGGGACAATTTGCACCGGCCAATTCACCTGAAATGCATGTTTTTGGAATGTGGGAGGAAACCGGAGTGCCCGGAGGAAACCCACGCAAGCACGGGGAGAACATACAAACTCCGCACAGGAAGTCTGGACTGTGCCGCACATGCGCTAACCACTGCGCCGCCGTGCTGCCCTCTATATATATATATATATATATGTATATATTCAAATATTGCGAAAAACAATACAAATCCAAGTGTTTGTCAAATACGCTAACAATAACAGTAAAAAAAAAACACACAAATATATGCTATACACCTGCAAACATGTAAGATATTCTTTTCCTACCACCCTATCCAAACAACATATTACAGTTGGATTTATTATAAAAAACTGAAAAAAAGAAAAAAAAACAATACATTTAATTGTTTTTTTGCTAAATCATTGAATATTATAAACATTCCTGATCCTATCATATATGATATGCTTGCTAATATGCCCTTTTTTGTTAAATTAACCATGTCATCATTATGTCTTTTTACTTTATCTATTCTCTTAATGTATTAATTATTTTCTCTGTATTTCTGCAGCACCATGTGTACCCTTGAAAATTATGAACTTTGCAGTGTTTGACGGTTTAATGCCAATTTAGCTTGTGATGATGCTTCAATTTTCAATTAAAAAGGTTTTCGAAAAAAAATGTCTGATTTATTTTTTTGTAAAACGGTCTCCAGGCGCCCTCTGCCGGACCCAAGTGGCACTACTCTATTAGGACACTCAACGTTACAATAAAATTCAATATACTCTGCAGGTGCTAAGTACTGCACTCATCGCATGGCACAACTGATCGATAACGAAATTGTTCCCAATGCTTTTAATCAGAGATTTTAATTGATTTTATTGATTCGTTGTTGCAGCCCTAAATATCAGAAAATATCTAATGACGCTTGTTATTATCCAAAGTAATAGTATTTAAATTCCAATATTACTCTTTAAATATGTTAAATAATAAGGTAAATAATCAGTGTTATTTAAGTAAATATCAGGACATTCAAAGTGCGGTTTATACTGTTCATATGTCAGATCAACCAATGCATTTTTGATACCAAGAAGGAGGCCGGTAACCGTTATCAGGCGCTAATATCTTTTATCAGTCAAAAGTAAAAAAAAAAGTACTTAGGATGATGCAAAATGTATTTAACATGTTGATCGTATGATTTCAATACAAAGTATTCCTAGCATATTTGATGTCCTGCATAAGATGGGCACTACCAGGTTGTACTTTCCCAAGACTCTCCACGGTAAATGGTGCCCCTTCGACCCTAGTGGTTTCTGGATTCAACCAACCGTAGTGAACCTTTAATTTAACAGTCCATATATTCACTGAGATAGAGTTAAAAATGTACTCTTTAGGTTAAGTTTAAATCAAAACTATCACTGGGGGCCTCATGGTCAACAGTGTTAAATCACTATTACTGTTTATCTAAAAAAATAATCCTTGTACTTTAAACTTTAAACTTTATCCCAGTAAACATATAATATTTTTCTATGGGTGTTAAATTAACACTGGTAATTTTACTGTATGACCTTAAACTTTTCAACAGTCTGTTTCAGTGTTGCTTATTTGCAGAGAACTCCCAAAACTAATCCCTTGGACCCCAACAACCCAACAACAAAAAACATCAATATCAACACATCAGAAATCAGAATGAAAAAAAGTACTTCTCCCTCCCCCCAAAAAAACCGCTACAAATAATGCTATTGATCTGTTTATAGCTGTGTACATCATCAAGTAAATCAATTAATTGTTATGCTTACGGAGCTTCAAAGATACAGTTGCAGATAAGCAGATATGGATATTGATATCATGCGAATACTAGGCTTTGTTCAAATGCTTTGACTGCGGATATTGCATTATCAAATTGCTACAATTCATCTATTTATGCCAGCAGTGTACAATGTCAGACTATGCAATCAATCATTCTGCTTACACATCTTCAGAAATATTTTTGGTGATGAACACTACTGAAACCTGCGTCTCTATTATTTCGATACCAGACCTATTCCAAGGTTTTGACCATAGATTTTGTATAATCAAAATACTACACACGGTGCTATTCATCTCTTCATATCCGTTGTGTACAGCAGCAAGCAATGCAAATAATTGTTCTACAGACGGAGCTTAAAAGGTAAAACTGGGGATGAGCAGATACTGACACCAGTATCGGTAGCATATCGATATTAGAATTAATTCCAAGCTTCTGACTGTGGCTATTGTGTCATCAAAATGCTATGAATGATGCTATTCATGTGTTTGTACCCACTCTTTACAGCGTCACACAATTGATTTAATAGTTCTGCTTTCGGAGCTTGAAAGGTACATTTAAGGAAAGCAGATACTAATATTGGTATCAGTATCCTGCCAATATTAGGCATCACTCCAAAGTTTTGACTTTGGCTACTGTATAAACAAAATTTGTAGTGAATTATGCTATTCATCGTTTTATACAGCGTCAGACAATGCAATCATTTGTTCTGGAAACAGAGCTTCCAATATACAATTGGGGTTGAGCGGATACGGATACTGGAATGATATCGATACAAGACTTTATTCCAATGTTTAGACTGTGGTTATTCTATGAACAAAATAGTATGAATTATGTTATTTTTTGTTGATACCCGCTGTATACAGCGTCAAGCAATGCAAACAACTATTGTACCAACTGAGCTTAAAGGACACAATTAGGGATGAGCAGATACTGATACCAGTATATATCATGTCGATAACAGATTTTATCCAAAGCTTTGACTGAGGCTATTGAGTGATCAAATACTATGAATGATGCTACAAACAGAGCTTCAAAGATACAATTGGGATGAGAAAATACCCACATTGGTACCAGTATCATGTTGAACCACACTTTATTTCAAAATTTTGACTGTGGCTGTTGTATGATGAAAAACGAGGATATGTAAGTGTACTGGTGATAGTGATATCGTTGCCTGGTCTTAGTCTTGGTTATTGCACCGGGTTTCATGCGAGCTAATGAAGACCACGGTCCAGACCTGCAGCGCTCGCGTCATTTTTGCCTCAAGATGTTAATCATCAACTGACATTTCCATGCAATCAGCACAATTATTAGAATCAAGTCAGCTGTTATACTGCTAGTCCGACTGGAAAACTTTTAGAAAGATCCTAAATACAGCAAAAGTCCAAAAAATGGAAAACGAAAGCCACTCAATGGAGATACTAAGGGATTGCAACAACATAAAACGCCATACTACCCACTCACAAATTGCAAAGGAAGTTACACACGGAAACATCACACAGTAAAATTGCATGTGGTATTATTATTATTTAAAGCATTCATGCTAAGACATCAACATTCTTGTTTTTCATGTATTTAATAAACATATCTTCATGTGTATATGCAATAAAAATGAGAATAAACTGAGACAAATATACTCGAAACAACAAGCTACCTTATTATAGGCATTAACATATTTTATATTAACTACCTCATAATAACGGTTTAGTTTCACATTAATTACACATGTTTTTAAATATGCAGGAATTATCCACCATGGAGTCCGAAACTCATTTCGATTCTTGACATTAAGTACATTGTAATTACTGTTTATTTACATAGGAACTACAGTAATCACTCACGATGATGCGGTTTACTTCGCACGGTATCGCTCCTTCATTGATTAGCATCATGCATTGTGTTCTTCATTCCGATTGGCTAAACAGTATCTTCACTTATTATTTGAAGGTACAGTAATATTTATAAAACGATATATTTAAAAAAGTGTTAAATAAATGCATGAGTCTGTAAAAGGAAGTAGTTCTTTGGTTTCAGTGTATAATAAATTGTTTAATATTTGTAAAAAAAAAAAAGGAAATATTTCTATTTATGGATTTTGCCTATCATGGCTTATTTTTTTTAACATAATCTACACAATAAGGCATTTATTAAAGTACACATATTTTTGGGTAAAAACGCAGGGATTTCTAACTCTGGGGTCCTAAACTTGTTTCAATTTTGACATTATTGCATTGTAATTATTTTTTTACATGGTATTTACACAGATGTTTGTAAAAATGGAAGAATTATTAACCCTGGGATATTAAACCCATTTCAACTTTTGACAAGAAATACCTTGTAATTACTGAAAATTATAACACAGATGTTTGTAAAAAATGCAGTAAATTTGACATTAGTTACATCTTAATTACTGTAACTTAGATTTTATTTTACATTTGCTCATATATATTTAGGAATTGACAACCTTGGGTTACTAAAGCCTTTCCATTGACATTAATCACATTTTAATTAGTTAATAGTTAGTAGTTTAATTAGTTTATCTCTTTGTTTCCTTATCCTCACTGTAAATGTAGAACTGGAGTCGTCCAATTTCGTTGTCACAGCATATCCCATGTTGTAACAATGACAATAAAGGCATATTCTATTCTATTCTATTCTATTCTAATATGAGACTATTTGTGATTAAGGGCTATACAAATAACTTTACTTGACATACATTGTAACTACACATCTGTTAGTAAAAACAATTTTGGCAATATTACAAAATAATTACTGTTTAGCTACATTGTGACCCCCGTTTGTATAAAAACACAGGAATGGTCAACTATGAGGTACTCAACACATTTCCATCGGTGACATTCAAATTAGGTCCAATAATTTAGATCACCCTCAAAAAAACCACAGGAGTCCAAAAGTTTGATTATTTACATAAATCATGGAATTATAAGGACGTTGCCCAGGTTAGAGTCTCACCTTGGTTGCAGTCGCCACATATAGCGAAGACAATTCCAAGAAAAATTGCAACAGGGACAAATCTTGGTCCAACACTCATCTCTGCTGCAACATCAGTCGCCGACTGCTGGCGGAGCCCACAGCGTCCGAAACAAAAAACATCAAATAAAATAAACAGGTTCTGCTCCGGATCACATTGGGTCCAATTGATCGCTCTGAGTCAGGGAGCTTGATCCAAGAATGAAGTTTCAGCAAGGATCAATTATCGATCAAGAGGAATCTAACAGCAACTTGACACGTCGTTTGGAAGTTATTGCATCACTTGAAAATAACCGCGCCGGGGTTGCATTGCGCGTGCATGTCAACCCCCGTTTTGCGTTCCGACGTGTCTCGAACGTTTGAGCCACTGCTGCAGCGAAGGAGCGAGCGAGGTTCTGAAAAAGGATGAGGAGAAAAAGAAGATCATGAAGCGCGCGTCGGTGGAGACTGCGCGCATCTGTGAGGGAGCCTCGGCGCTAGAGGGGGTGAGCTGACAAGGCAGTGCGTGTGCGTGCGCGCCCCCGTGCGCGCTCATGCGTGTCTGGAGACGGCGACGCACTTTTATAGCAGCGTCGTATTGACCGTTGAGAAGTAACGGTAATTAGGATAGCCAAAAGTGTAATTGCATACCTGTCAAGCTTCAGGGCTCCATGCCCTTACAAACTATCGTATTTTCCCTTACAAAATACACAATAATCTTACACCATATTTTTTTTCCAAACGTGCTTATTTATGTAGTTTAACATGTTATATTGTACATGTGTTTCGTTATATCATATACAGTGGAACCTCGGTTCTCGACCGTAATCCCTTCCAGAACCCTGTTCGAAAACCGATTTGTTCGATCACTGAAATCATTTTCCCCATTAAAAATAATGTAAATCGTTTTAATCCGTTCCAACACCCCGAATGTTTAAGTTGAATGTTCAAAGTAAACACAAGGCTAACCCAGGCTAATCGTACGTCCGCGTTATCGTAATCTTCCGTACGAAAGATTACGTTAACATGAACGTGTAAAAATAAAAAAAAATCAGGTCGTTTACAAGTCATTTAGCACCCGGGTCTCCACAACAAGTGAAAAGCGGTTCATTGGAAAGGGGGCTCCGTTCCAACACCCTGAAAGTTGGGCTCAGTTCCAACACCCTGGATGTTTACCTTGAATGTCCAACGTTAACACAAAGCTAACCCAGGCTAATCGTACATTCGCGTTATCATAATCTTCCATACGAAATATTACGCTAACATGAACGTGTAAAAATAAAAAAATCAGGTCGTTTACAAGTCATTAAGCACCTGGGTCTCCACAACAAGTGGTGAGCGGTTCATTGGAAAGGGGGCTCCGTTCCAACACCCTGAAAGTTGGGCTCCTTTCCAACACCCTGAATGTTTACCTTGAATGTTCAACGTAAACATTAGGCTAACCCAGGCTAATCGTACGTCCGCGTTATCGTAATCTTCCGTACGAAAGATTACGCTAACATGAACGTGTAAAAATAAAAAAAAACGATAAAGAAAATAATCATGGATAGGATTTCTTACCTTTGTGGTGGTCAGCAGAAGGCGCAGGTGGACAGTGGGTATATTCCCTAGCAAGATCAGACACTCGCACACCTCCTTCATATTTTGCTATTATTTCTTTCTTAAATACAATAGTTGTACGCACTACTTTTCTTTTTTTCACCTGTAGCAACTTTGCTGCTTGCACTGACTTTCTCCGGAGGCATAATACGGGGCTAAAACACCCGTACGCCGCTCAGCATCGCACCCTAGCGTACGCACTCACGCATTACAGGCGTTCGAACTCCGATTTTTTGGACCAAACAGCGAAGCAAGAATTTCTCGAAATTTTTGGTCGGACTCCGATTTGTTCGAACTGAGAGGCGTTCGAAAACCGAGGTTCCACTGTATAATGTTAATTAACATTTTGTTGTAAGATACTGAGTTGCTCGACATGAATGAGGTTTATTATAAAAAAGTTCAAACATTAAGTAGCTTGGACATTCACCGTAGAAGGAAAAAATACATGCAAATATAATTAAGATGAATTTTCTTATTAAAATTATTAATTTATTTTCTGCATTAAATTATTGTTGGTAATATACTGATTAAAGGGATAACCACAAACCTGTCTTTTTTCATGTTCTCCTTTTATACTTCCTTTTTTTCTTAACTTCTTTATACAACATAATAATTTGTAATATAATGCATCAAAGCAAGTGAGCCGTTTGAGAGCCGGCTCTCTTTATTGAGTTGAGCCGGTTCTCTAAAAATAGACGGATTTCCTTTCACTACACAACTACCACGGAATGATGCATGATGGGAAATCCCCAGGCAGCAGACGCATTCGCACAGTAGCATCAAACCGCTCGCTTCGTTTGCAACGAAATAAATAATACCGAGATCGAGGCTACCGCGGCAAACTCGTTTGACTTGATTGATTTGCTGTTTCGTGATTGTCGGTGTATACCGGATGGTACCCATAATTGACAAATTTGCATTTTTCCGTAAAGATTTTCTTGTACATCGTACATGTCTTAAAATGCATAATAAACGTACTTTGTTCGGCAAAAACGTACAGGTTGACAGGTATGAATTGTATTCCGTAACAATTACAGAAAAAAACATTTAATCAAATTACAGGTACATTTACTAACAATGAAAATTACTTCACAATATTACATTTAAAATATATATATTAACGGGAACATAATATGCGAAATTGTGTTTATTGTAATTTCTATCATAATTTCAATGTCTGACTCTTGAGAAACAGAGATGCTGCTTGCGCCTCGTAGTAACTTCCGTATCCAAGCAAATTGTAAAGGCAGTTCACTCATACACTGTACTGCATATAAAACAACTTATTTTTCTTTTTTTGAATTTACCTTCAATATAGCACTCATTTTGTTGAATTGGAGTGAGCCTGCAGTTTTGTGAGAACAGCACAGTTGTAGGCTAGTGATATGTTCAAGGACATTATAATAAATATGATTATTTTGTCCTCTGTTTGTGTTTTCTAGTAATTTGTTCTTCAAAATCACGTCACGACTACTGCTTTAAATATTGTGAGAATGCTTTGTTTAGCCTGGTAAAGCTGAATATTGTCAAGATGTTTGGCATCCCCACTTTCTTACAAATAAATCTTGAACTTGGAAACAAGACATTACAGAGTTTGCTGGACATTTAGAAAGTGAACAATTGGTGTGTCTGAACCAACATTTTTTAATGTTCTTTTCATGTAAAATAAAACAGAGCATATACATCTTTTTTTGCCATGTGAAAGAGAAAATTGTATTATTGTTTAATACACCATACTACGTAGTTAAATTTGAAGCACTTTGTGTAGGACTACAAGTACTACCTGACTTTGGATTTCTCCAATTATTTTTCAGGGTTCATTTTTCATTTATCTTAAACAAAATGTAGTAATGTCATTTATATTATGTTCATTATGTTTTCTGGAAAGTCTGGTGACTTCCTGTGAATGGTCTGTGGGTCTTTTGAGGTGTTGGCAGTCAGTTGTTGGAAAAAAAAGGGTAAATGGATTTGTGGCTATGTACAGTAGTTTCTCTACATTAATTTATTCATTCATACTTTTACCTGGTGAGTGGAGGCCAGAGCAAGAATCTCACTTGCAATGCGCCTTTTGGTGATAGTGATAAACCCTAGGCAATAATATTGCGCCATTTGTCAGACCAATTGAGCTCCAAAGAAAGCCCTGATTGTCCGAGAAAGCTTGGCCGTAAAAGAGTGCACCCTTATCCAGTTTGTGGAGGACAGAGATAGGCTCTGAGTGAAGGCAATGCAATCCCTGGGGAAGACCCGGGGACGCTAAAACACCATACCAATGATAGTGCATCGTTCGTTGGCTAAAACAAGTTCCAGAGATTGCATTATTTCAACCTTAACTCCTACATCACACGCTTTTTCTAGCGCATATGGGTTTTTTTGTACATATATCAGTGAACATTTGTTGTTATAACCCGGAACGTTTAACGACAGCCACAAAATGTTAATTAAAATCATTTTGAAATTAACATACCAGTTTAAATCTAACTAGTATGGCCGCCACTACCTGGATTGCCCGGATGTTGTTACATGATGAGGAACGGTCTATAGACCACTTTCTGGCTAACCCTATCACTGGATCACAACAGTATGCGTGGACATTGTCAACCCAAAACAGTGAGAGTAGCAGTTTGAGTTTAAATAGACCGAGAGATAATTTGTATGTTGAGTTGTGTTATTAGAGTCGCAAAAAAACAACATCCCCAGCTCTTGGGTATCGGGACAAATTGCAAATATATTATTTTATTTCACCTCGACTGGATTCCTGACATCTTGGGTCAGCTAGAAGATGAGAATACTTTAGGATGGCCAACGATCTATAAAGATTTATACTAAAGAGCACAAATTCACAAACACACAAAGATGCACGCATGCACACACACTCCTAAACACACACGAGAAAAAACAACCAATGATGATGATAAATGATTTTAGATCAAATACACTAAGCTCCAGAAAAAAAACACACCAAAAAAAAACTTTATTATTCCTATTATGAAATAGCAACTCTAAAAGCAAAATAAAGACTAGCTTAAGTTTATAGGATTGGTTTTAAGACGGTACGACTAACTTATGTTTACATGCACACAACAGAATTGTCAGGAAGAACCAGAACAGAGCAGGAGACCCCAGAGCGTTCGTTACAAGTATTTTATTTGGGGAAGCGTACAGGGTTAGCGGGAGACGCGATGACCGTCGAACGTCAGCAGCAACGCCGTGAAGACAACTTCGGGACACTTAGCCAATCATAGCGTGGGACGGAAGCAGGTCGAGTTTACCGGGACTGGAGAGAAGATTGTAGCGTTGAACGGAAGCAGGTCGGATCGGAGGCAGGCAGAATCAGGTAAACAAGTCAAAAAGACACAGGAAAATCAGCCGAGTCAAACGGGGTAAAAAGTATCCTCAGACCAAGAGGTCTCCACGTAGCGTGCTTAAAAAGGGAACATAAACCAATCAGGGAGCGCATTCCAGCGCGTCAGATGATTACCCCAGGTGGCTCCAATTAGGTAATCATGACAAGAATAAGGCTTCTCCCTTTGAAGATAATAGCTTTGTGTTGAACTAAAACAATGCTATATTACAAGCAAACATGTAAATGAAAATATTATCATAAGAATTCCAGAATGATACATCTTGCGTCAGTATTACATTCTCACATGTACACAATTATATTCGCATACAGACAGAGTCATACCCATGCACAAACACTTCTATACTCGCTCATACACAGTAATATACTATCTCACCCATACACTCACTAGTATACTCTTACATGCATTACAGTACACTCATATACACCACTGTGCTTCACTCACAATCAATGTTCCCTCTAAGCTGCACTAGTGCGCAATCGCGCAATGCCCGCACATTCTCAGCGCACAAGAAAATCTATCCAGCGCAATGTTCCCTCTAAGATGCGTGTGTGCGCAATTGCGCACTACACAGAGCTTTTCCGCGCTTGAGAAAATCTAGCCCGCTCACAAAAATCAGGGCTCGAAATTACTAATTAAGAAGCGAATTAAGTCAAAGTTACAGTGCATAAAGGTAAAAATACAAGGGTTCCCCTGACGTTGCGTTCTAAATGTGGTATCTGGAAGTCAAGGTCGAAGTAGAAAGAAGTTGAGTAAAGTCAGTAGAGAACCAGCTTCTTCGGCTCGGCTCACTAAAAGGAACCGGCTCTTTCGGGCCCGTAGCGGCTCTTCAGGTTGTTTTTGCTTCTTTCATCCCTATATGAACAAATATTGTGTAAAATTATGCACAAAATGACTTGAAGGAAGGGGGAATAGAACAAGAAAGAAAAAAATAACAAAATAAAAAAGTAGTAAAAAGCTGAGAAAAAAAGAAACAAAAAGAAGAGAAAAAAGTAGGAAAAGTTCAGAAAAAAAGACAGAAAAAAAGAAAAGAAAAATAAACAAAGGAAAAAAAGTAAATAGAGAACCAAAAAGAAAAAAGGAAAATCTAGGAAAAAATAAACCAAATGATATATATTTTTAAAGGAATTAAAAAAATAAAAAAAACAGGGAACAAGAAGAAAAAGTTTGTGTTGCATTCAAATAATTTCCAATTATACCGAGTCAATCTTGTTGCCAACATTGTACTTCCTCTAAAAATGGGATTAAATACAGTTGTGTATCGTGCAACCGACTAAATAAGCCCCAAAAAATGTTAGTATTATGCGACAAAAGATACTAGGAAAAATAAGAAATGGAAATCTTGTGAAATAATTGTTGTAAAAACAAATGACGTTTGTAGGCCGTACAACCTTTGCAATCGTACATGAGTCAATTCATTCAAAAGAGAAAAAAATGTTGCATTGCCGGAAACTCAGCAAAATGTAACGTGATGTTAAGTTTTGGACATGTTTGATAATGACTTAGTTGCCACACATGGCATTGCTGTTGCCCACTGTAGTTTCAAGCGTTACTCACCGACTTTGTGTGAACGCTCAGACCCGTGGAAAATTAGAGGGAACATCGCTCACAATTATACTCTCTCACAAACGCAAACTGCCATAGACTCTCACACAAACTGTTATACTCTCCCACACACACTCTTATGAAAACCATGAAAGCCTGGCCTAAAAGAGTGCACCCTTATCCAGTGAGTGGAGCCTCCTATTTTTTCTCACACCCCACTGTATTTGCTATTACCATAGGGGTTTTTCACACCTAGTGTAATAATCACCTCACCTGTCAGTGTTGGTTTACTTTCGGTACTTTTGGTAACCATGGAGATGAACACTGATCTGCGTGTGTACGTTGTTCAACGTCAAACTGGACTTGCTCCCAGTATAATAGTATGAGTGTGAGATTGTAGTCGTATAGAGTATAGCAATATGTGTGTGAGAATATCATAGTGTTTGCATAATTTATTATTTGTATTAGTGTAACCGCGGTGTATCTGTCCCACCAAATATCCACATTCACGCTGGACTGGATAATGAGGTTTTTATTATAGTTGCTGCAAATGAATGAGTAACAACACGTGGTAAACTTCTCTGCTGGCTTTGATCTCGTTGACAGCTCGTTGTAGACTGCCCAAAACATAAAGAACTTTCTTTTCAGTTTACATAAAATATATTTTAGAATATGAAACATCACAATACATTTTTACATCCATTTTAACAAGATACTTTTAACAAGAGATCTTATAGTTGTTTTTTAACGTTTACAATGAATTCAACATGTTTTTCTTTAAACTGAATCATCCTTTTTTTAATATATGAGAAAATAGAAATAATAACAATGACAAGTATAAAGAACGGGTACAATTTACCTGCAAATGAATGAGTCACAACACAACACGTGGTAAGCTTCTCTGCTGGCTTTGATCTCTATAAGGGGAATTAGCATTTTAGCACAACATGCAACGTTCGGCAAAACTAACATAAAAGGCGACAGAAACAAAACTAAAATAAATCCAAACAGCTTGACAACATCAATCACATTACTGTGCATGTTGAGAGATTTGTCAGCTGTGGTTTTAATGTTTAAAATTAACTTACCGTTGGCAGCTCGTTGTAGACTGCCAAAAACCCCAACCTTCCTGTCGCAAAGTCTAAAACCAAACCATACCTTACCACATACCAGCAGGTGGCACTGTTGGACTCACCATTGCAGTACACTTATAAAGAAACTATACAACATATTTCAGCAGGAATTTCAATGAAACCAAAGTTATTATTACACCTGTTACATAAGTAGAATGTGTAAGATAGTGTAGGTGTGTGTCTGTGTGAGGGTGTAATAGTATGAGTGATAGAGTATAGTAATGCGTATGAAAGCATAGTAGGCCCAATAAGCGAGTACTTTTTGTACATGGTGTATGACTGTATCTGTATAAGAGAACAGTTGTGCATGTGTGAGAGTGTGTTGTTATGTGCGAGTGCAAGTTTGATTTACTTCTCGAACGACCTGTCATAAACACTGCCTGCCAATATGCATTTTTGGCAACTTTTTTGTCAAGCTTAACACAGATTACATCACCAATGCAGAAAAGCACAATGGCCGGTATGGTTTATCTCCCTATCCAAAATTCAGAAAACAGTTGAACTCCTCTGACCGCCGAGGTCGGCAATGTCAGCCAAGATGGAAGGTCCCCGCCTCATCTTCATGGACGGCTTGTGAGCGAATGAGCAAAGCGTCTGCTAGCTCACCGGGTTAAGTAAAGCTGTGCTGGCTGCAGTGATGAGCGCCCGTCAATCAGAGCATATAGGAACAGCTCGCTGTCAGCACGCTCAAGGTAAACACATCAACAGCAACCTTCTCACGCCTGGCTATTAACCGCCAGCTCACGTTTTCCATGCAAGAACAAAAGAGGGGCGTGCTACACCTCAAAATAGACATTTTGATGTAAAAAGTAGTGTCAAGTGAAGGACTTGTGATATTTTAAACCCGTGTAGATTTTGCTTTTGGTTTACAGGGATAGTTGGGATGTAATCAAACTTTGTTGCACTGGAATTTATTTATCATTTAATTCCAAAACGCTGGAAAACACAGTAGAGTAAACATTTTCTCAAGTGCTTCATTGGAGATACTTTTGCCCATTTAATCTTGATTTCCTCTTTTAAGTCGAAGTTGAATTTTTATCCTGGAGTTCCATGGCTAATTTTGTTGTAAACAATGTTCTCTATGTTGTTAACAATGGCAACAAAGACACTTGTAATTGTAATTCGAATTCATGAAGGGCCATCGTAGAATCACTAATAAACATTCAAAAAAGGTGGGTGGGTCGGTCGGTGGGTCGGTCAGTAGGTATTTCTGTCCCAACCCCCTCCTGCACATTTCCGGCCTCACCAGCAAATCCAACAGGACTGCAGGTGACCCTACCCACCCACCTCACAGCCTCTTCAACCTGCTGCTGCCAGGGAAAAGACTGCAGAGTCTTAGAGCCGGAACCAGCAGGCTAAAGGACAGCTTCTTCAATCAGGCTGTCTGACTCTGCCTGCCCTATCCTCTCCCACTTCTCTGCCTTTTACTAAATGAATGCAAAACTGCTCTATTTAGTTTCCAGCTATACTTTGCACATTTTTTTAATTGGAAACTTTATATTTTTTTATATGTTCTCCCCTTGCTTGCATGGATTTCCTCCAAGAACTCCGTTGTAGCGAAAATGGGTGGTAAATAAACGATTTTTACAAACGATTTATTGACCAACTGAAATAAAGAGCCAGTTTATTATTTTCAAAACTCGTCTTGCCTTTTTGAACTACCACATACTTTTTTAGAGCATTATTTCACGAAAACGGATGAAATACCTTGTTTAGTTATTCTGAAGGGTGGCTATACACATTTTAGGTGAATTATTTTTACCGTTTTGATAGTTAGATATACTTAATTCAAGACACACACGCTCTTGGATTTGTAAACCTTTACTAATCAGCTACTGAAGAAGCTTGAATAGAACACAAAACAATAATAAGAAAATAAAACAAAACAAAACCAGAAGTTGCGAACTTAATCTGGCACCATTTGGATGGACAACAACATTGGTTGGATTATAACGTTATTGTATTTTGACAGAGTTGCCCATTTTACGTCACAACAATACCAATACCTAAAAACAACGAGATGATCTGCGAAGTTCTGCGTCAATGACGATAATGGTCTAGTCTTTATGTCCTCGGCTGTAGAGCGATAAGGAATCCTGGTAGGCTTGAGAGCCGGTTAGGACGTGGACCACCGGATGCAGAGTGTTGAAGGAGAGGTTGACTGCTGGTGGCTTGAGGCTTCTCTGAGGTCGTTGGCTTTGTCCCATTGGTCTGGCCGCTAGCTTGATCAAGC
This sequence comes from Urocampus carinirostris, assembly GCF_059441175.1. Taxonomy (NCBI): domain Eukaryota; kingdom Metazoa; phylum Chordata; class Actinopteri; order Syngnathiformes; family Syngnathidae; genus Urocampus; species Urocampus carinirostris. Next base: position 10,301,111 of record NC_142362.1, read on the forward strand.
TTGGTTGCTGACCTTGCAGGGCTCGCCGGCTGCCTGTTGGGCTGTGAACTGGCTTGGACCGGCCAGGGCCTTGGTCCAGCTTTTTCTCCTGTTAGGACATTCATCATTCCTTGTGGCTGGCCAAAATCAGACTGCCCTTGCAAGGTGAGAGTTGTTCCAGCTTTGGGTTCCTGTCTCCTAGCAGGGACCCAAACCCCCCTGTGGTGGAGTTGTCATGGTGACCTTCCATGCGGACAAGCAGAGAAAGCCCCTCACCCCAACCTCACATTTCAGCAGTATCAGTCAGATAACATATATATGTGATTGACTTAAAAAACAGTACAGGTATTCACTTCACGTGTTTTGACATTGTTTGATCATTTTATGACATTGCAAAACGAAATTCTGACCAGACGCTGAATACTCTACGCCGGTTTCCTCCCACATTCCAAAAACATGCGTGTCAGGTTGATTGGCTGGTCCAAATTGTCCGAAGGTGTGATTGAGCAAGTGAATTGTCGGTCTCTGTGAAAGGCTGGCAACCAATTCAGGGTGTCCCCTGCCCACTACCCAAAGATGGCTGGGATGGGCTCCAACACCCCCGCAACGCTACTGAGGATAAGCGGTGCAGATAATGGAGGGATATTTTTGTATATGCATACTTTTTAATCCTTTTTTAAGGAGTTAACGAGACTCCAGTCCGACAAGAATGATGATGGAGGGAGATAACCCACTTAGACGGGTCTTCTCCGGCTGCCCCTGCAATGATTTGGGTTCCGTTGCAGTAATGGTTTCCAGTGAGGTGTGACTGTTGTGTATAGGGCCTAACTGTGAGCTATTATTCCCCCACGGCCGTTGGAACCAGCACCGTCCATTTATACTCATCACAGGAACAAAGACAAAAAAAGCAGGAACAAGACGATATCAGCAAAACTGACAGTGAGGATGAAATTTTATACCGCTAATGTACTCAGGAATGTTCATCGAATAGCATAGGACTGCAGTATTTATGTTGGTAAAAAGGTTATGTGTTATGCATTTACGTCCCTAATTTTGATTATTAAATCATCTTAAGAAGTTCCCAGGATTCTACGAAGTGAATAATGTAAATTCTGACATTTCTGTAACCCGTTCCCTGCTAGCTGTGTAAAAATAGATCTTTGACATCTATTGGCCTCAAATGTGATCAAATAAGTGAATACAAAATATATAAATAATATTAAACAGTAGATATGGAATTTAGATTTTAACATATTTTTTTGTGCTAATACTTTTGTCATCTATAGATAATACTAGTTAATCCATTAATTAATAGATGAATATGTTTTGATATCATTTTATTAAAAAATATTGTTATATATTAATGATGACTGCTGTTTAAATAATGGATTATTTTATTTTTTTTATTATTACTCAAGTAAAATAAATAAAAAAGTAAGTACTTTTTATCCATCTGCCATGTTGTATGATTTTAATCAACCTTTAAATTATTTAACTAGTAAAATGGCTTCAACAAATATAATTAATTTATTTTTAATTCATACTAATGTAATACATGTGTTAATCATTTTGTATATTCAATAATTATTATAATTTGATACATATTAATACTGTAATATGTTTTCATATATTTGTCTCATCCTAGTCAAAATATTAGCTGCAATAAAATAATAATTATAATAATAATAATAATAATTCAACATACTTAATTAATTTGAGTGTTTTTTTTCTTATTTAAGTAAAAAAAAAGTCATTTTAATCCATCTTCGTTTCAGAAGATTTTAACTCATGTTTACTTTTTTGTTTCAACAAATAATAATTATCAACATAATGTATCACATAATAATAATAATGATACAAATAATAATTTAATAAAAACATTGAAACATGTCATTTTAGCTAGCATAATTATTTGATATGTCTTAATAATTTTGAATTAGTTATTTTATCATAGTACAAACCAATTTGTTATTTTATGATAACATTAGCTAAAATGAATGACCTTGTTGGATTTTTTTTCTTATTCAAGTAAAAAAAAAAGTAGAGTGAATAACTTTGATCCACCTTATTGAACTATTGAAATATGTGCAACAAATAATGAAACAAATAATTGAAATAACACTTACATGTACCTGATTTGTTTGCAACAATATACCAATATTTAATGTTTTTCTTAATTTTATTATTGTTATTACTTAAAAGGAAGATCTCCTGACACATTTGAGATGCAGAATCCCATTTTCAAATAGGGTTTTGAATCTTTCATATGAGTTAGTAGGTGATTAAATTTTTTCAACTCATTTCAACTCCAAGTGCTAAGCAGAAAGGTTATCGGTAGCATTTTTTGTAAACCTTTTGTATGACTCGGCCAGAAATTAAACCTTTGATCTCTCAGTTTTAGGGTGGACACTCCACCACAGGGCCATTTAACTGTTTCTGCATCCAAACCAGAAACCACGAAATTACGAGACGTTTGTGTAATACAATAAGAGACACCGAGAGGCTGCTTAACCCTTTCAGTATCAATGATACCTTCTTGGCTAGCTAATGGACCATGAGCTTTGATCTGGATGTGGTTTTTTGTTTGGAGTAAATGGAGCAAACACAGTCCAAAGTCAGGGTGCCAGTAACGACGACAGGGAAAGAGTTATGTGCCAATCAGTCCAGTAGCCTAGATGGTAAGGCGCCCGCTTTGAGACTGGGAGGTCGGTGGTTCGCGCCCCGGCCGAGTCAATCCTAAGACTTAAAAAGTGGTCGGCGGCGCCCTCTGTTGGCTGCGGCTGCATCGGCTCGCTACAACGGGTCAGGTGCAATCGACATTTCGTTCTGTGTACATTGTTACACAGAATGACAATACAAGGAAATTATTATTATTATTATTATTATTATAGTAATGCAGGAGGAAATGGGATGAATTTGAGGTCTGACAGCAAATATGTCATCATAAACCCTGAAAAAACTCTATCACTTTCTTAACACTTATTTACTTTGAACTACCATTTTGGTATGATACAATTGCATTGCTTTTCCATTACAGTACAACATAGGCCAGTCTCCTATCACTACCTCGTAACTATTTCTGCGTATGTAACCTAACATTCCTTGCAGCATTTGCTACCTCCCGTCTCAATTACTGTAATACACACACTCCTGTCTCTTGAAGTCCAAAATCAAGAGCGAGCAGCTGGTACAGAATTCTGCAGAGAGGCTTTTAACAAAGACAAGAAAGTTTGATCACATTACACCAATTTTAGCTAACCTGCATTGGCTACCTGTTAGTTTAAGATGTGATTTTAAGGTTATGTTGGTATGACACAAAATCATGCATGGACTTGCTCCCTCATATCTTTCAGATTTAATTTCCCCCTATGTTCTGGCCCGGAGCCTTCGCTCTAAAAATGCTGGTCTACCAATGATCCCAAGAGCCAAGAGGCGAACCGGAGGTTCGAGAGCGTTTCTTCATTCTGGCCCCGATGTTGGGGAATGCTCCGCCCCCTGAGATTCGGTCTGCAACCTCAGTGGAACTGTTTAAATCTAGATTTAAAACACACCTCTATTCTATATCTTATAAATGACCTATATTTCCTGTTGACGATATCTGTTTATTAATTCTTATTACCACATCCATTCCAGGCTGGTCATCCCGGAAGGGGGATTACCTCATACGCGGTCTCTCCTCAAGGTGTCTTCATTTTCCTCATGTTGAGGTTTATGAGGTTTTTTTTGCCCTCATGTAGGTTTTGAATCAGGGGATGGTGTAATAATAGTCTGTGGTTTGCAATAATCTGTGGTCTGTGCAGCCCTATGAGACTCTTTGTGATTAAGGGCTATACAAATATACATGACTTGACTTGTATATTATTTATTTTCCTGCCATGACATTTCTCTCAAATGCGAAGAATGCCTCTAATTTTTGCCCTACGTCAGGGGGGAGTGAACAGGTTTCATCCGGAACTTTATTTTTAAAGTTCCAAGAAACCCAGTGAAATTTCACCACAACTACTATAGATAGCAGTGGCACTCTCATTGGCAGTGTTTTGTATACATTTAACCTCCATGTCGTGCATTTAGCACAAAGTATTGAGTAACAGGTATGATAACAATTTGAGCTGAACCTCAAGTGACTCCATGAAATAAAAAAATCCGAAAATAGACTTCTTGGGTGGGGCGCAGGAGGACAAAACATATTTGAGAAGCATTGCCATAAGGGATCGTCTACACACTTTCATTCGCTGCATACAGGAAGCAACACAAGGAAGTGGGGGGGTTCCTCAGTGTGTGGACAACGTTTTGATCAAAGCCACTCCTGCCATTTAATGGTGATTTATTGTACTCAAACCATTATCAGTGGCATGCTTCCTGATGAGCTGCGCTGAAACTTTTATAAACTTTTATATTAAACAAAAAAAAAAAACAACAACATATTTTTACATTTTGGAACTCAGGTAGGCCAACAATATGTCTAAAAATGTATTCATACATCAGGGCATTTAATTAATTAAGTCTTTATTACATGTTAATCCGGCTGTACCACATCTACTGACAATAAAGACCAATCTCATTCCTAATGTTCATAAATGTCCCCTCAAACAACAAAAACAAAACAAAGGTGGAGTAGATCACAGATTTACTCCCTAAAGTATTAATTAAAACATATCCAGACAATTATACGCTTGGTAGTTTTCCCCTTATGTGTCGGCATTCCTGTCATTAGTAGTTTAACAATTGTTTTTGAGCAAATCCTTCTTTATGATCTTTCCATTGTAAAAATGTAACGCATCAGCAACAAAGCACTTGTTAAGAAGCGGATGCTCATTAGGCTGCAAAAACAATTCACGGTATGACTAAAAAACAGAAGATAGATCACAGCAGGAAATTACAGCATTGATAATGAGCATGAAGGGTAATAAACATCATTAGTGCTTATTGGACCCTTTCTGGGGCTCTTCATTTGGCTGGCAGACGAGCTGTAATCACCGTCGGCAAGCGACCGGGCAAGTCGAGGTGGCTTCCAGCTACTTGACAGCTCCTGAATCCTGCCTCACAATCCTTAACCCCACACATTTCCATTAGTAATTGACAAATGGATGGATTAATGGGGTATAAAATGACCTATCCGTCATCCGGGCTAAATTCGGCAAGGAGTCTGACAACCCCTTTTTACCGCTGGGCTCATCCGGGGTTTCACTGCAACTTCACACCAATCTCTTTTGGAGAAGATATTCGAGCGGTATTACAATGTGTGTTAAGGCTTCACTGAATAGGTGCACTTAGGTCATCAAGTAACGACTTAATTCAGTACAGTAATAAACTAATAATGGGCTGTTGTTGAATGAATTAGAAGCAAACGATGGGGCTGAAGATTACTTTTCTGTTACCCTTGCATGAAACACATTTATCATATTATATTGTATAGTTACAATAACTGTTGAATGATATGTATTACCATAAAATTTCGACTTTAGAGTACACTTGATTATAAGCCGCACCCATTATATTTTCAAAGGAAAAAAAAAAACAGTTTTTACATACATAAGCCGCACCGGACTATAAGCCACACGTGCCCACACAGTCCCTGCTACAATCAGGGTTGGGTAGGGTTACTTTAACTTGATTACTTTCAATTATTTTTGGATTACTCCAATACCAAATATGCTAATAAAAGACAAATGAAACTAAATATGAATAAAATGATAACTCACAACACGTGGTAAGCTTTCTCTCCTGGCTTTGATCTCTTTGATCTCCGGCAAAACTAACAAAAAATGCGACAGAAACAAAATGAAAATAAATCCAAACAGCTTGCCAACATCATTTTTGCCGTTCCATGTATTCCGTTACTCCCCAAGCCTGCACAAAATTTAGTCATTTTATTCATATTTAGTTTCTTTTGTCAGCATATTTGGTATTGGAGTAATCCAAAAGTAATTGAAAGTAATCAAGTTAAAGTAATCCTAACCAACCCTGGCTACAATATGCACAATTTTTTCTCTTACACATACGAAGATAAAAATTACTAGAATACTATGTCTAAGGTAATGTGTTCATGTAACACAAAAGCAATATCCTGATCAAACGCCTGTGGTAAGGCTAACAATTAGCACAAATAGTTTGTCTTCACGAACAACTACTACAAAGAAAAAGAAAAATCGACTCCGAAACGCAAACAAACTATTTCAATCAGCCGGGTTGAAGTACAAGAGTGGCTGTAGGTCTCATTTATCGGGAAGCACGAAGCTAATAACATAGATAGCATTAGCAGTCGTAAAACAATGCGTAAAACGAGAGGCATATTCTTTTCTTCAAAACACAACAACACAATTCTCTTACCAGTACTGCGTCTCAATGCTTTGAATGAGGACCAAAAATATTTCCTTATGGTAGTGTCTCTATTTTGCAGACGAAACCGGTGCTTCGCCAAACACATGAGTGAGTGAGTTTTGGTCCGTATAAAAGGAGTAGCTGATCGATATCTCGCTCTCTTTTTCCTTACATGGTGCGGCCCTGCGGGCCTGCACTGCGACCTAGAGTCCAGCACGTGGGCCATACGTTGAGACCATTCAGAGCACGAAATCAAATCTCTCCAGAACAACAATCTCCCCAAATCGACTAGCATTTCAGCGGAATTTTTCTTTTTGTGCTAGTAACTTCCAGACTTTAAGCGGTAGAAAACTCCCTAATCTCTTGGGATTAGTAATTCATATCAGAACTCAAAGAACTCAAATAATGTTTTTTTTTTTTTTAATCAGTGGATGAAATTCTAGCATCCTTCAGAAAAAAAAAAGATTTATGGAAGAGCACAAGCAACACCTACGGGATTTTTATTTTACTGATTGCAGTAAAGAATACTTCGTTTCAATCTTAACGATTTTCAAATTTAAAGCTAGTAAAATCTCTACATTCAAATCAATGTTTTTTTTTTAACAAATACAAGTTTTTTTTGTGTCACAAGTAGGCACTAAATATTACATACTGTGCCTTTAGGAACTGCTGTATTTTATCTTATCTTGCACTTTTGGATGGCACTTTTTAATATAATTTTACAGTTGACATTAAATCAGAAATAATTCAAAAATATTTAAATTATTTCTTAAAACAAGAACAGAATCGAAACAAATAAATTACATGGCAGTCGAACAATGTAATTTCTATAAAAAAAATGATTATACTGTATTATTTCACAATGCAGGTGGACTTTTAGCAATGCAACATATTTAGAGATGACTAGCTCATTTGACCCATACAATGTGATTCATAGTTATACTAATAGAGATCTTGGTGGATTATTTTTTTTCAATAGGAAAAAAAACATGTACTGTATGTAATCAGGAATAATGATTTACAAAATTTCGCAAGCCAGAATAAATTACCATTTGTATAACATCAGGTTGTTTTTCATAAGATGCATCTGAATTTATGGAGGCAACTTTTTACATAATTGCCTTTCTTTTGCAGTCATTAACAGTTGATTTCAAATGTAAATTGCGTGTTTCATTTGGCATTCCTGTTCGGTGAGGTGAAAAAATATCAGACTGAATCGCATAGGAACGTGCTTAAGTGAACATGACAGGATACATGACTGAGTGAAAGAAGGAGTGACAAATAATTGACTAAGCAACCGCTTAAACGCTGGCAACATCATCATTAACAACCTGCATAGCAACTGAGACTACTAAAAAACTACAAATACAGAACCACGGCATTACATTGACTCGAAGACCTCTTTGATCCCTCCTTTTTTTTTGCTAGGGTCTGGGCAGCGATAACCTTTTTGTTTTTCCTAGAAATATTTCTTTAATTCTTTCGCAAATGACCGTATTTTCCGCACTATAAGGCGCACCTAAAAGCCTTTATTTTTTTCAAAAGCTGACCATGCGTCTTATAATACAGTGCCTTATATATGGATCAATATTAAGTCGCAAAGTCTTGCAACTAAGGCAAGCAGCTGCCGACTAGATTTTACCCTGAACGCGAAGCAGTCCGCGGTGTATGCTGCGATTTATATACCAGCGTTTCATTGGCTAACCAATGTGTCAATCATCATTTGAATCGATCATTATTGGCTAAAGTTATTCGGAGGTAAAGGGGGCGGATCCTTTTTATCATTTACAGGCTCGCATAGGCTAAAGGAGCAAAACAAAGCCTGCAATTGGCCGAAAAAGATGTGTCAATCATCAGTTGAATCCATCACTCTTGGCTAAAGTTATTCGGAGGTAAAGAGGGCGAATCCTTTTTATCATTTACAGGCTTGCATAGGCTAAAGGGGCAAAACAAAGCCTGCAATTGGCCGAAAAAGATGAATGTGAATAGCATGTTGGGTTGACAGCATAGAGAAAACAGTATTTTACTATTCTGTACTGTATTTGTAAATATTTTACTCTCCTGGATTTACTACACTCACAGATATAAGAGGACCATGGTTGCACATTATTAGTGAACACAACAACTTCGGTGAGCTACTCCGGCTATATATTTTCCCAGCATCTTGTTTCAGACAGATGTCGATGTTTCTGTGATATGTATTTTTAAATTAAACTCAATTCCAAGTGTTTATTGTCATATGCACAGTAAAGTTGCGAGCGAAAAAGAAAATAGAAACTAAGGAATGGTTGGCATTTCTTGAATCCCAAGACTTTAACCTTTCGAATGATATTTGAAACGATGCATTTGAGTGACATCGTACAGTCACTGTTTCCGTACATGTCTGAGACACCTGTTTGCTTCTTTGCAAGCTTTCGGAATGTTAAGGGGATAATAAGTTTGACTGAACTACCTGACTGTTTTGTCGACGTTCCCATTGTAGCGCCCTATAACCCGGTGCGCCTTATAGTGCGAAAAATACGGTAATTGCCTTTTTGGGGGACCACATAGGTTCAACACTCCCAGTTTTACACAGTAATTGTCATGACGACTGATTACATTCACCTGTGCCCGCTAGTTTGGCGCCTACTCAGGCCCAGTCCTTTCATTCGCCTGTGGTCAGTCCGTCAGCAAACCTCTATTTTCAAGGCAAGGCAAGGCAAGGCAGGCAAGTTTATTTGTATAGCACAATTCATACACAAGGCAATTCAAAGTGCCTTACAGAAATGGCAGACAGGTTAAAAACACACAAAAAAAAAGACATTGAAAATTTAAAATATGGTTTTTAAAATGCATTAAAACCACAGATAAAACATAATAAAATCAATGATTTAAAATAAGGTAAAATTGAAGAGTGCAGATAGAACCCTTTCAGTTGTATTTCACAAGGCAAGCATTTTTGATTCTCACACCCGTTTTTCACCCGTCCGTTCCTGATTCCCCCGTTTGTCTCCGGCTACGACCTGTTTTTTGACCCCAAACACGTTCTGATCTCCCGTCCCCGCCAACGAACAGTTTTTCTGTCTACTACGCTATGATCTCCTGCTCCGGAAGATCCACTTCCGCATTTAGAACACGTTCCGATTCCGTGAGCGGCTTGCTTTCTGCGTCCAGCGAGCACCGGATCGCGGGCGCTGCCTTTCCTCTATATCTCAATAAACATGTGAGAAACCTTTTGCGATTGGTCTATCCTTTGTTCTGGTCGTGACAATAATCTGGTCCGGCAAAAATCAACGTATTTTCTAGTCAACATGCAAAATTATGAAATCCCGACTGAGAGCTACAAATATGTCCATTACGGCCATGTACCGTATTTTCCGCACTACAAGGCGCACCGGGTTATAGGGCGCACCCCCAAAAAATAGTTTTTGGTCCTATATTTTCCATACATAAGGCGCACCGGATTATAAGGCGCTATTATGGGAACGTCGACAAAACAGTCTGATAGTCCAGTCAAACGTATTACCCCCTTAACATTCCGAAAGCTTGCAAAGAAGCAAATATGTGTCTCAGACATGTACGGAAAAGGTGTTTGTACGATGTCACCAATCACTCAAATACATTGTTCCAAATATCATTCGGAAGGATCAAGTCTTGGGATTCAAGAAATGCCAAACATTTCTTAGTTTCCATTTTATTTTTTGCTGGCAACTGTGTGGACAGCAAAGTAAGAATTTTATTGTGCAGGGAAATGGGGTTCTTTACTGTGCATATGACAATAAACACTTTGAATTGAATTTAGTTTAAAAATAGACTCATCACAGAAACATCAAGATTGTTCTAAAACAAGCCTTAAAGTTAGAAAAGCTCCAGCGCTTCTGCCGCAAGTGGTATAATCACGGTATTGCACTCCCAGCCGAAATGCGTTAAAAAGAAAATTGTATCTCCAGGCCAGGTGTAGATTTAGATTAGATTAGATTAATTCATTGACCCCTTTAGGGGAAATTCACTTCCACAGACTGTACCCAAGGAAAATAACAGGCATTATATAATAAAAAACAGCAGAATGACAAACCTATATGACAATCGGACAATGAGGGCTCACTGATTGGATGGGTCGGCGAGGCTTGTTGTTTAGAAGGTTAATGGCTGCCGGGATCAGGCTTTCCTGAACCATACGTTCCTAACCCTTGATCTTGAACCGAGGTAGGCAAAGTTTTTGTTTGGTGGGCCACATTGGAATAACATTTTTTGCAGAAGAGCAGGGGTAGGAGAAATATGGGATTTTTTTTGTATCTACTGATACAATCTGCAATTTGATACCTCTAATATACAGGGAAAAGGATACTATTGGTGGATCCAATCATTTTCATGTCACCATTGTTATTTAAACACACACAAAACAACTATAACCTTTGTAAAAGTAACAAAAAATGGACTATATGCAGTTTTGACTAAACAACTATGGAAATATTTACAATTACATACATGTTGTCATTCAGTTTTTGTCGAAAAATAGACCATTTCATCAATTGTTTTTGAAGCACTCAGAATTAGAGCAAAGTAATTAATTATATCCCCTTTTTTAAGCACTAAATTTTGTCATATGAATCGACAAACTCTTAGCTCAGGTTCATTTTTTTTTCATCAAATTTGATAAATGTCCCTATAGATAAAATAAATACCTCATTTGTCATGAACCAGAACATGATCAGGACCCAAACGCGTGACGTTTCTCACACAAGCCTTTTATTTTATGGGAAATTGGGAGTCATGCACGTTAGGCAGCAGTCTGGTGTGAAATTATAGGAAGCCAGAGGCCAGCGAATCGATACCAATTGCCCGAGTTGATATCGGACGGATGGGATCGATACCGGACAGGACGGGACAGACAGGATTGATGATGAAACAGGACATTGAAATTAAACAAGACAAACTAGACGGGAATGAAAACTGGAGAGAACAGGACAAAAATAGACGGGAACGAAACTTTAAACCGATATTAAACAGAAGAAAATAAACAGGAACAATACCGTACAGGAAATACCAACAGGGAACAGGACCGGGTCAGAACCCATGTCTTGCGGGGCAGATGTTCGTTGACGGACTGACAAAGGGAAAATGAGAGCACTGAGCTAAAAAAGACGGAATGCCAATCTGTCAATGGCGCCACACGGGCTGGGCCAACAGGACGCCTTGGCAACCGTGACATTATTAGGAAAATCAACAAGTAAAATGTAGTCAGCTATTTAAATACCAATATTGAAAGAGTTACCCAACATTAACACATCTTTATAAATAGTACTTTTGTTCTTCGGTTTTATATGTAGTATCACAATAGTTTTTACATTTGGCGGCATGGATTAAAAAGACTGACGAGTTGCATGTGGTCCGCGGGCCATAGTTTGCGCACCCTTCATTTAGCACACAGATGTCATATAGGCGGCCCGCGGGCCAGATCAGGCCCGCTAAGCGATTGAATCCGGCCCGCGAGACAACACTCAGAGAAGCGCAAGAGAAAAACAAGCTGCAGGTTGAAAAATGTCAACTTGATGTTGCTAAAGCCAGGTGCCCCTCACAAAGACACTGTACTTGTCTCTGTACTCTCTCACTCTCTCTCTCTCTCTCTCTCTCTCTCTCTCTCTCTCTCTCTCTCTCTCTCTCTCTCTCTCTCTCTCTCTCTCTCTCTCTCTCTCTCTCTCTCTCTCTCTCTCTCTCTTTTCAACCCCTTTTCTCCCACTCTGTCTATCTCTTTCACTCTCTGTGTCTCTCTTTTTCTCTTCCTTTGTTGCTCTTTGTCTCTTTCTCTCTCTGTGTCTTTTAACCTCTTTTGCTCTTACTTCCTTTTCTCTCTTTTCTCTTTGTCTCTTCATACCCTTTGCGCTTTCTTTCTCTTTTCTCTCCTTCTGTTTTTCTATTTCTCTTTGGATTTCTTTCTTCCTCTCCCTTTCTTTCCCTCCTCTCTCATGACTTTTTATCTTTTGTTTAAACCTCTTTTGCTCTAACTTCCTTTTTACCTTTTCTCTCTTTTCTCTTTCTCTCTTCATACCCTTTGTGCTTTCTTTTCTCTTTTCTCTCCTTCTGTCTTTCTATTTCTCTTTGGATTTCTTTCTTCCTCTTCCTTTCTTTCCCCTCTCTCACGATTTTTTATCTTTTGTTTCTCACGCTCTCTCCCTCTCTCTCTTTTTCTTTCTTTGTCCCGCCCTCTCTCATTTTCTCTCCCTCTCTTTCTCTTATTTATTTCTCTCTTTCTCTCGAATCTACTAGTCCGGCCCCCGACAGAATGTTTGTTCTATCGTGTGGCCCCCCCGAGTTAAAATGAGTTTGACACCCCTGATCTAGCATATATAATTTTTTTCAAGATAATGCATTTATCAAAAGGACGTTCAAGGATAAACTAAACAAAAAAAAGCTCTCAATATGACATTTATACAAACATGTTTAATTACAATTTTATGTTAAAAGTAAGATTGGAGCTCTTTTACTACCCTGTGTCACATCATTATCGTCACAGAATCATATCGTCGTAAATGTCACGATGGAACACTCGTTTCTTGAAAAATGAGCAGCAATAAGAAAGTTAGCGGACTAAAAATAGAATGGAAATACACGTTGATTCACGGTGGACACGCAGGCTGGATCAGTGAGGTACGCATTCGTTTTTATGTCTGTTCAGGGGGTCGAGTTCACCAGGTGGGCTATAATGTCTGCTTAGCACTACGGCCAAAACTCAGCTTTCTTCCAACACTGAGAATAAGTGAGTACTTCTTCATACCTTCGTCAAGTCAAGTCATTTTTATTTGTATAGCCCTTAATCACGAAGAGTCTCAAAGGGATGCACAAGTTTCTTGCACGGACTATTATTTCAGACTATTATTACATCATCCCCTGATCTGGAACCAACATGAGGGCAAGGAAAAACTCAAAAACCTCAACATGAGGAAAATGAAGAAACTTTGAGAAGGGACCGCACATGTAGCATCCCCCTTTCAGGATTACCAGACAGCAAAGGATGTTGCAATCACAAATAATACAGAGATATTGTCCACGGAAAGTATAGGTTATTCATATGCTATAGAGTAGTTGGTTTTTGTTATTGGTTTTTTGGTTTTAACTTTAATTATTTCATCACCTTGTCGTGTTTTGAATTGAGTGCAAATAAAAATAGAAACACGTGTTAACGGATAGATGTGTTTTATATCAATTTTAAATATGCTAAGTTTCAGAGATGTGCAGTGAGTTTTTTTTCTGCTAGGCAAAATTTGATTTATAATTAAATGAACCTACAACGTATTCATCATTTGAATGGCAAATCAAGAAAGCAACATAGAAAAAAATATGAGATTATCTTACCTGTAGAGAAAAATGCTTTAAAAATACTTTTTAAATATCCCCTAAATGCAAAGTTTAGAAAAAATACTTTTTAGTAACATTTCTTCCCCCTTATTTGTATGTTATGTGTGTGTGTGTGTATCTGTTAGAATAATCCTGAAGAATACTATTTAGGATTTTGTTGGTGACCCCAAAAAAAACATATTTTGTTGTGCAGTAAAGAAAATAAAAGGATATCCCTAGAATCTTTTAATTCCTCAGTGTGTGGTCCTTCTGGGATCCAGCTTACGTGTTAACCTTTTAACATTAAAAAGTGGAAGATTTTATCACAAACACTATTTTTACGCACAATATGTGACCAAAATATCAGAAAAAAACGAACAAAAACGTGTGTTTGTTTAAAACCGGAATTGGTAAACTTTTACAGAAATCCGATGCGATCATTAGAGTGGTTTATTCACGCTCAAAATAAAGCAGCCACAAACTAAAATATTAGTCTCAAGCTGAGGTGGGTCGTAACGGAGTACATTTACTCCGTTACTTTTACTTGAGTAAGTTTTGGGAAATTCTGTACTTCTAGAGTAGTTTTAAATCCCTATACTTTTACTTGAGTAAATGTGTGAAGAAAAAACTGTACTTTTACTCCGTTACATTCGGCAACATTGAAGTTGTTACTTCGTTATTTAATAAATCCCCCCCACGTAAGTACGTGTCTGTCTATCTCCGCCATTTTGACACAGAACTTAACCAATCAAACGCAGCAGCCTTGTCACGTGACCATATTCAACTTCAGCAGGGAGGAAAATTGATTATGAATAAATCGAAAATGTCGCTTGGCAATACCAACAATAAAAACACAGAAGAAGAGGATCACTCCTAAAAAGGGAGAGAAATATCAGCTCCTATATGCAATGTATCCTTTGTTCAAATTCATGGGCTAGCTTGTTTTCTATGTGCTTGATTTATTTATTTTACTCATACTATATTTATTTTATTGTTTATTAAAAAACTTTAATTTACATAGATTATTTTAATCTACTATTAAAATAAATGTATTTTTTGATAAATTGGATGGACTTGGATAATTTGATGATCTGATTGGTTGTTTTAAAATAAAATAAATACATAAATAAATATGATGTCACTAGAGTTACATAATTTTTTTCACCAAGTACTTGTTTTATTTTTACTCAAGTAAGTATGTGGATGACTGCTTTTACTTCTACTTGAGTAATATTATTCTCACGTAACTGTAATTTTTCTCGATTAAAATTTTTGGATACTCTACCCGCTTCTGGTCTGGAGTCAATATTGTATGAATTTTAAAAAGCGGAAGTTTTTTTAATGGTAAGTATTATTAACAGTAAAAAAGCGGTAGTCTAACACAGTGTTTCTCAACCTTTTTTGAGCCGACTCACACTTTTTTACCCGAAGAAAATCTAGAGGCACACTCTCTGTTGAAAATGTTAAGATATTGATTCATTTCTTTTTTTATTTTTAAAGCTTAAATAATCATGTCGCCTAAATTGACAGAGTAACATTTTTATCATTGTTTCTGGTCACCGGGGATCTGGAGGTAATACAGGTTATTTATTTTGGTTTATAATTTTACAATAATTTTTACTATATTCATCACTTTTACAAAGTTATTTTCTTTTTCTAAAAAATAATGGTATGCAAATATTACTTAAAATGGTAAATGGTCTGCATGTATATAGTGCTTTTCAGGTCAATGAAGACTCCCCAAAGCGCTTTACAATGTGCTTCACACACACACACACACACACACACACACACACACACACACACACACACACACACACACACACACACACACACACACACACACACACACACACACACACACACACACACACACACCAATAGCTGCCGTGCAGCCATGCAAGGCGCCAACCTGCTTATTGGGGGCATTAGGGGTTCAGTGTCTTGCCCAAGGACACTTCGACATATAACACGGAGGAGCCGGGAGTCGAACCTGGGATCTCTTGATCCCAACGAGCAAAAAGATCTGCCAGTATGACTTTTTGTTTTACAACATTAACTTTTTCTGTTTGTTTTTTTTTTTTAATTAAGAAATTATCAATCAAAATTAGTACAAATGAAAGCAATATTTTGATACCGTATAATTTCCGCATTATTTCCATTGGAGTACAATCTTGAACAGCTTAATCAAACAAAATAAGTTATAAGTAACAATTCCCTGTCTACCTCATGATTAATAAATAAAGCGTAAAAAAATAGCAAACTGATGCCGGGTAGATGAATGTTAAATGTTTTTGGCTGACCACTGGAATAAAAGAAAATAAAGTTAACAATAGTATGCTTTTTTATGGAACGATAATATCGGGAAATTTCCTGAGGCACACTAGACAAGGTCTCCCGGCACACTGATGAAGAAAATTACTGGTCTAACGTGTAAAGCAGTAGTATTGGCAGGGTTGGGTAGGGTTACTTTAACAGGATTACTTTCAATTACTTTTGGATTACTCCAATACCAAATATGCTAATAAAAGACAAAAGAAACTAAATATGAATACAATTACTCAATTTTGTGCAGGCTTGGAATACATGGAACGGCAAAAATTATGTTGGCAAGCTGTTTGGATTTATTTTCATATTGTTTCTGTCGCATTTTATGTTAGTTTTGCCGGAGATCAAAGAGATCTAAGCCAGGAGAGAAAGCTTACCACGTATTGTGAGTCATAATTTTATTCATATTTAGTTTTTTTTTGTCTTTTATTAGCATATTTGGTATTGGAGTAATCCAAAAGTAATTGAAAGTAATCCAGTTAAAGTAACCCTACCCAACCCTGAGTATTGGTAGGTATTATACAGTACAATATGAAACACATCTCGATGTATCACACACAGGAAAAACTCTCATCCCAACCAGTGCTGATGACATTTTCCCCAGCAGCACCGTCTCTTTAGCTAATTTCCCCATTCCCTCATCGTTATATTTGACCAAACAATCAAGAATAAAAAGAAAAGCTTGTGTGGTTTCCTACGTGCAAGAAGATGACATGATCATTTTAGCTTTTCACGGGACGAGGACGCAAACGCCAGCCTGGGGTAACCCTTTCTTATTTATGACCTCTTCGCACGCTTTGAGTTGGGTTCACTGTCGGGTGTTGTCACGTCATTATTAGCCTTGCACACATATATTGTTAAAAGGTCTGTATGGTACATCTATTTATCTAAATATTCAAATTATATATATATATATATATATATATATATATATATATATATATATATAAGTTTTTATTTTACCTCTGAAAAGTGATGGGTCCCAGGGACTCGCATGCTCAAAAATCTATGGGTCCCAACAGAGATCTATGGGTCCCCAAAATGTAGTGTTATCGCGGTTAAATTTGTAAATCGGCGACAAATATATAATATAAATCTATATATTCATTCAGTTTTAATCATCACAGTTTATTGGTAATACAAATCAGTTATCACTTCAAGATTTTTCAGTTCACAACAATATTGTACATTATACAAAATATTATAGCTGAAATAATTATATTAATCTAAAAATTTTATTCAGTTTTAATCATCACAGTTAATTGGTAATACAAAGTATTTATCGCTTCAGATTTTTCAGTTCACAATATTGTACACTATACAAAATAATATTGCTGAAATATTTATATATTCGTGCAGTATTAATCATCACAGTTAATTGGTAATACAAAGCAATTATCACTTCAAATTTTTCAGTTCATATATTCTTCGTGATTTGCTGTCCCGCCATAGTTTTAATGCCTTCTCAAAGTCCAACCCATTATCATCCTCTTCATAGCGTAACCAGGAATATAATTTTGTCCATTTTGGCAGAAAAATCCTTTTCTTGCTAGTATTCTTTTGTTTATTTTCTTTCGTCCAATCGTCCACTTCAAAACACGGGTTTTCCCTGCCCTCGCGGTCTTCTGAAGAATTTCCGGAATTATTGCCGTTGTTACCACTTTCTGTGTTATGTTTCGACTTATTACCGACACTGAAGAAATTACCAATATTTTGTTGATCTGCACATAATACCAACTGTATTTTCGAAGGCATACTTCTCTTTCACTCGACAACCGCCACAACAATGACGTCATCTCGAAGCAACGAGATCTCGTTTGCCGAAATCGGCGCGAGACCAAAACAACAATGGCGGATGGCGGATCTGAAAAGTTTGGAGTGCGGTAAATATTTGTAAAAAAAAAAAAAAGTAATTGGGTAATAATGACAATATGGTGTCAAAAATGTTGCGTCCTGGGGATGCACGTTGATTTGACCCAATGCGTCCCCAGCAAAAATGATGCGTCTAGGACACAGGGACGTGGGCAAACGAGAACACTGCATATATATATATATATATATATATATATATACATATATATATATATATTGATACATATAAAACATATATAAATATATTACATATAAAAATACATGTATATTATTATACATATATTAGAAAGGTTAATTGTATTTGGAAATTGCCTGCAGTAAAGTGACATTCATCTAAGGGAGAATTTAGAGGTCTAGAATGAGGTCGCTCTACTTTTACGATGAAGCACGGCGTATAAAAGTGATTTGTTCCACAGAGGCTTGTGTTTCTTCACAGCTACAGTTTGAGTTCAAACCGTAAGGATGACCTCCTACATATATACATGATATACGTAAATATGCATAGCTGACCTTTTCTCATGACAAAACAGATTAATTTTAGATATGCATGGCTGGGTCTGATGGTCACAGTGAAAGCGCCGGATGGATGATATGAGGCGGACAGCGGGGACCACACAAAACATTGGAATGGCCCCACTGTGAGGATAAACCTCACAAGGTCCCCCAAGTCCTTGGATGGATTAAACTTCACATTCGGGGATATAGTCATATAATAAACCCCATCGTGTACTGTAGCTAGGAATGTTGTTTTGTTTGAGGTCGATGCAATGTTAGTTGAACATATTTATCAAGTAATGAAACGTGAAAATGTTTGACTTGTCCGTCCAAATTAGTGGTAATACATTGTGGCATTATTAAGGGAAAAACCTGCACCTTGTGACCCCCTAGAGTTGTTTTTTTCTGCAAAAATATATCAAGTGATTCTGCTCATGTCTGTTTTTGATATGGGATACATGCAGAGGAGATTTCAAATAATGCGAATTTGTTATCTTGACTCTCATTTGTCATTGTTGTATGCAATCATGCACCGTTTACATCATTGTCACTATTGACCAAAGATGGTGTTTTACTTTTTGATTTTCACCCTCTTTAAGGGGAATCATTTTTTTAAAACCTGGGAGATTTAATGGAAATAAAGGATTTAGGGGAGGCCCTGTGACCCTACTCATGATAAGTGGTGTAGAAATGAATGGATGTGTCCAGGGGGGCTTTTAGAAGATATTTGAATTTTTTGGTAATGTGAGACATTTATGTACAGTGTCCCGATGACCTTGCAAGTTCAAATTGATTTTTTACTTCTCTTCTTATTCTTACTGTCTACAAAACTAGTGTCATGGTTAGCAGTTTGAGACCGGGTGAAAACGTGTGTCCAGCCTGGAGAGGAATGGCCGCCATCAGGCTGTACTTGCCCAAGACACACCGCAGGAACGGGCGCCCCTACGACAAAAGTGGTTAAGGGATCCAAACAACCAACCGACTAAGCTATAAACTTACCACACATCTAGTAACATTGACTAAACTATAGTCTTATACAGCATCTATTAATTATGTTTTAACACTTTACTTAAAAATGTAAAGCTGCTTTTCATTTTGTGACGTGATGTTTGTTGAAAAAAAAAAAATACAGATCTATTTTTGAGTTAAAGCTTTAAAGCGGCACTAAACAATTTTTAAAGATTTTTGGCAGGACCCAACAATTTACACAAATCTTAGGGAATCATGACAATGCAAATAAGAGACACATAACTTGTTTTGTATACATTTTGGAAATACTTTGGTCCAATAACCATCTAAAAAATCTAAAAGTTTTTTGCATTTTCTTAACTCTAACACCTGTGGACAATTTTCATTTTTGTCCCCCCGAAAATCATTTTTTGTTGAACTTCCCAAACACTTTTAATTGATTCATTTTTAAAAATAATATTTTTTTCCCACATGCTATTTTTTATTTGGGTCGTAACAGGAAGTTGGATAAACTAAAAACTGGATAGATGAACCGTTTCTTTATATTACAGAATATTCTGGGCACAAATGAGCCACAGAACAATGGCTGTGGAACTTTAAGTGCAGGAACTAAGATGGGTGACAATCACTCTTATTTGGGTCTTGAGAACAGCAACCTGAGTAAATCAAAAACAGCAGACACCCACTTTTAAACTGAGTCAAAAACAAACCTCAGTAAACATCTGTGGTAAAAATCCCCCCAAATAAGGAGTTTGAATTGATGACGAACACATTTTCAAGGCCTCTCTGGCTCAAAAAATAAGAAATAACTAAAATAATGGGAGCAGCTAAATTATTATGGCAGAATGAATGACCCAACGAACCTGGTTATAAAGGGTGATATGACAAAATGTAGGCAGTGATGCATTTCAATATCACAACGATTTATTTTAAGCTAAATACTTCAGCCTTTAGTTGTCGCCGCAAAAAACAAACTTCCATAACAAGCTGATATGCAATTGTGAGGGCCTTTAATTACCTCCGGGAATGAACACATTCGTACCCGCATAAGTAGCTGCATTATTGTAATCATGTTATTGCATTATAATAAAAAGGAAGTCATTTGGCTAATGTTATGTGTTGTTACTGTTCGCACAATCATTACTCTAACTGACACTCATAGCCATAAACACACTATCCAGTTTCGGATCAATGATTTGTTTTTAACTGCATCGCAGATGAAAGTAGTTGTGAGTTGAGCTTCCATCGGGTCTATTTACGTTGGATTATCTCTTGCCGGCACGTTGTATGATTGTGTGTGCGGGCTTCTGTGCGTTTGTGTCACTCGAAAAGCCAAATTGACAATGTTGGACTCAGCTGACAATCATGCGACGCGCTGAAGCAAAAGCAGGTGTTGAGGACGACCTTGGACGTCCGTGTGTCAGCACATATGAGAGACACAGGGACATGCTGAATGGAAAACTGAGACAAATATTTTTATTCTCTCTACACATTGTCTCGACAGTCATTGAATTACCTTGTTTTAGAAATATGCAATGCAGACAGGATTATGTTGTCTTTACATAATTATTGCTTCAGGTTATTCTATCAATATTGAGGACAATAAAATAAAACATAAGTGATTATGCATTCAGGTTTGTTTCTCTCACTCTGTCACCCTTTTTTGGACATTCACTTCCTGGCTCCAATTTCCACTTCATACGTGGTGTCACTTATACTGATTACCCTCCAATCACACATCCTCCTCCTCAATATTCAAACACTCTGTTTCCTTGTCTCTGTGCCAGTGCTTTGCCTTTGTGTCTTGTCCCAATGACTCTTGTCCGAGCATGTTGTCATACTCCTGTACCGAACCCTAGCCATCTTTTCCACAAGTACTGCCTGCCAAACCCTTGGGCTGTCGCCTTTGTCGAGTGAGTTTACCGGATCACCGACCGCTAGCCAGCATCTCTGACCACAATTCTTGCCTCGCCCTCTGACTTCCGATGTACCATACCCTGTCCAAATAAAGGCATACAATACTTCACTAATCCGTGTTTCTGCGCTGTGCTTCCGCACCAGCCCGAATAGGTCCTTGAAAGAAAAATGTCATTTGCAAGTGTAATATTTGATGTGCCTTAATTGTCTTTCCACTGCATTAACTGTTAGCTCTATAAATCGAGCAGATGCATGTGATGCAGTTAATAAATTCATATGATTTTAAAATATATATTTTTATATATACTATAATTTATTGACATACTTTAACTGGCCCGCAACACTTGCAAGGATAATCAGTGAAGATAATGGATGGATAGATGGATGCATACTGTAACTGATGATTCACTCTTACAGTGGTGTTTGATGACAAACCGTAATATTGTATTATATTATTGGTGCAGCACTGCATATTTTTAAAAACAATCACATGTTGTCATATGCTCCCTTGGAATAAAACAATAGAGCAGTATTCCATTATGGTTTGGTACATTAAAAAGCAGGCAGCGAGGCAACTTCTTCAATAGTTTGGTCGTAAATATAAAACAACTCCATTATTTCAGTTCTGCTTCATATTGTAGTCAGAATTGGCCTTGCGTGCTATCTGGCAGTAATCACTAGAACCGGTTTAGACAGTGTGCAGTGCAAATTTAACCCGCTGTATCTTGCATATTTTTTATCTTTTTATTTTTAAGTTCATGTTTCATTTGAGTTTCTTGACCAGTCTTTTCGTATGAAAATGCTTGTAAGTCATTTGGTCTTTAGACTTGTGATTTGCTACAGCCATTGTCTGTGGCTTGTCTGTGCTCAGAATATTCTGTGAATGAAACTTTAGAAGTACCTGTTCAACGTCCCAGCTTTTATTTTGATGACATATTTAGCTTGCTGCTGACTGGAATCAGATAAACATGAGGAGAAGGAAAAGGTAGATGCATCACCAAAGGTAGACATTGCCCCAGAATATTTCACATTTTGAACCTTTTTTTTTTTGCATCATAAGTAATTGTGCTTTTGTTACTTAGTATTTCTGAGTCGGAGGACAAAAGATATACTGGTATAAGTCTGAAAACAAAAAAACACAATTGATTACTGCCAGATCATTTGATGGTTTGTTTGGTATTCAGTCAGACGATGAAATGGAAAAAAATATGGTGAACTGGACACTCTCAAAATAGTTGCATCATAAACAACCCAATTTGGTTTAAGAGTAAACAGATCCACCATTAGGGTTATTGTAGCTCAAACTTTTGGGTTTGCAAGAATGACTTTCCTCCAAACAACGTGTTCTTTAGTACAAAAAAGCTCCAGAAAATTAGTGATTTTTTCGCCAATTACTTTGAAATAAATAACTCATTTGTTGAAAAAATGGGGTATATTTTCGTGTCAATCAACCTCACAAAAATATATTTTACAAACCAAAGGTAAAAAAGTCGGGATTTTCTTTTTTTTTTTTTTTTTTTCAAAATAACCGCAAAAATGAGCTAACAAACAAACCTAAATTAGTCAATGAACTAGTAAAAAGCATCACCGTGTGAAAAGTCGGACAACTTTTTTTTAATGTACAATATTATTTTATAAAATATATTTCGCCAAAAGAGAATCAGGTTCTGCTTCATGGCCATCACATCAGATGGATTCCATTTTTTATGGAGCATAAAATCATCACACCATGGAAACACACAATTGTTAAGTTCCTTGAACACAGGCTGGGTGTGGTAGCATGACTGATTTTACCATTAGTGGCCCCCTAATGATCGTTTTACGCTTATAGTACCGTGACTATCTAAGGTACCGCTGTTAAATACTTCATTATGTCTTTTGTGCTTTTTTTCCTGCTGTCATCCTCTGCTGCTTGTGGTGCTATTTCATTCATGCACGCGACCAACCATTTCGAAGAGTTTTTAACTCTCGCTGTTTGAAATAAAATTATAAAAGCATTCGCATTGTTACAAAAGTTTGTGTGAAAGTGAAGTCCAATTATTTTCAAATAAGTACACGAATTAAGGAGTTAATCAAGTACGACTAAATGACGACATATTCCTTGCATTGCTTCTCCCCCGCTTGCGTTGCCTCCGGACGTGTACTTTCAAATTTAAGCATTTAACCCATGACATTTCAGGATGACTTGTTGCGAGGCTCAGGAATCTGCCCACACGGCTTCAATATTTTATGTGCAGGTGTCGTGCAGCATGACATAGCTGTGATGCCGCTGTAGTCTCAGCCAATCAAATATCAAATAGGTTCAAATGGGCATGCATGAGGGCTTTGAGAAACATTAACACTTTCACAACGCTAGAGGGCTGTATTTCAGGAAAATGATTGCGCCAACAGCTTCACCGTTAACCCGCTGCCCAAGCAAATACAGAATGATGTGTAGACTAGCAGTGTTTTTGTCAACCCACAATGGCTCAAGAAGGATCATAAACGGATTAGGAACGCTTTTTTAAGACGGACCTTTTGAGAAAAGCAGGAAATCTTTAAAAAATTGAGACAGGGAACGTTTTTTTGTCCGCCACTTTCAGCCTATAAACTTTGACTGGTGCATCAAACAAAGGAAGCTATGAGAAGCCTCTTTCCCTTATTGCTGAGATAAATACGGATATACATTACCTCCTACCCACTAGTAAAGTTTTTAGTGGGGCGTCGGGCAAAATACAAAAAAACGAGATCACTGCTATTGATGAAGCGATGGGGAAAGAGATCAGATTGGAAGTTAATTGAGCACCACTCGTCTCTGTTATGGTGGATGAAGTGACATACTCAAGTAACGGAGTGCAGCTTGCACTGTTTGTAAGCTACATCACGGACAAAGGAGTCAAGGAGCGCTACGTCAAATTTAAAAAATGTTAGCAATGCGAAGCGAGCCAATGACATCGCAGGTCTTATCATCTGATTTTTAGAAAATGAATGTCTGGGTAATGTTATGGCACAATGTTATGACAATCCAGGTGTCATGTCTTCTGGATTAAATGGGGTTCATGCTAAAGTTACGAAAAGTCATTCGCAAATTCAGACTGGAGTGAAGGCCTAAGGGTAAAATTCCCGGCACGCCACTGAAACAGAGTGAACCTTGGGTATTGCATTGTAAACATGACAGAAATCGGGAGGCAACGATACATTAGAAGGTAAACGGCGGTATAGCGAGGGATTACTGAGAGAGACTAATGGTCTGCCTTTATATACTGTAGAGAGAGACTATATTATCATTATGGTTTTTAATGTATGATATGTGAAAAAGACATGCATTTTGTTCAGTCATTGTGTAATACTGTGTTACATTTGATTTTTTGTTATACTTTTGGTTATACCAGCAAGGAAAAATACTCTACTGTGAAATTGTTTAAAAACAACAACATACCAACTTCCAATTTGATTTTTTTAAACGACATCTCATTTTTGTCAAACTTTGCAAAAAAGAAGCACCATCTCTGTGTTACTCCGGTTTCCGTGACTATCGCAAAGATTCAAAGCAGACTCTAATTCAACAGGACTGTCATAGCTCATAAAAAAATCATGGCATATAATCAAATCGGAGTAAAAACCCCGCGCCGGGCCTCGCGGGAGTCTCCATGTGGCCTGAATATTTCATGTAATGGAGGCTCTCACCACCGTGGAAACTCTCAACAGTTGAGGATTGCGTGCAAATATTGACTGTAGTGTGCAGGGCCGAGGGGCCGGGCAGGGCCAACAACGCCGGTGAGCCTGAGAGAGTTTTATAAATAATGGTAATAGCATGTGAC
Organism: Urocampus carinirostris; assembly: GCF_059441175.1. Classification (NCBI taxonomy): domain Eukaryota; kingdom Metazoa; phylum Chordata; class Actinopteri; order Syngnathiformes; family Syngnathidae; genus Urocampus; species Urocampus carinirostris. Next base: position 10,326,106 of record NC_142362.1, read on the forward strand.
ACGGCTCTCAACGGGGGGCTCGTGGTCACTCGCGTCGCCCACCGGATTGGTGTTAGCCGGCGTGGCGGTGGGGATAAAACTAGGGGAAAAGCAATGAGGGGGCGAGAAAGTGGGTGCGACGGAGATGAAGAACTGTGCTCTGATGCATATGAATTGACAAATGTCTGTTTTGGCTGCTTGGAATCGGGCTCAATTGTAGGGCTGCGGAAACATCAAAACACTATTCCAGGCTGGCGTCCGGTGGGTGGATGAAAGGAGAGGGGAGGGAGTTTGCGAAAGGGCTCTGGCCTACAAGCGCCGCACGGGGCTAAGCGTACTCCTCTGGTAGGCCTGGAGCTCGATAATGAGTGCTTGTGGGCGTCCTTGGACTGAAAAGACAAAGATTTCTGGAGAGACGCTATATAAAAGTCTTCAAGTATGTATTAAGTAAGTTTGATCATATGAACTGAAGCTAAGGTAATACTAAGAATAAGGAATACAATAAAATACTATCCCCATGATGCTAGTGCAGATAATGGATGGCTGGCTAAAACGGTTGAATGTAGTGCTTACTTAAAAATTTGAAGGATAAACCAATGGAGCAAATCAGTGCTATAGTTCAGTGCTAAAAAAAAAAAAATCTATGAAAATATTGCGCCCCTTTGAATTAATACTTTGTAGAAGCTCATCACAGGCACAAATCTTTTTGGGTATGTCCAGGGTTGGGTAGGGTTACTTTAACTGGATTACTTTCAATTACTTTTGGATTACTCCAATACCAAATATGCTAATAAAAGACAAAATAAACTAAATATGAATAAAATTATGACTCACAACACGTGGTAAGCTTTCTCTCCTGGCTTTGATCTCTTTGATCTCCGGCAAAATTAACTTAAAATGCGACAGAAACAAAATGAAAATAAATCCAAACAGCTTGCCAACATAATTTTTGCCGTTCCATGTATTCCGTTACTCCCCAAGCCTGCACAAAAATTTGTAATTTTATTCATATTTAGTTTATTTTGTCTTTTATCAGCATATTTGGTAATCAAGTTAAAGTAACCCAACCCAACCCTGGGTATGTCTTTAAAATTATTGCACATCTTGAAAAATAAATATCTGCCCTTTCCTCCTTACATAACAGCTTGAGTTCCTTAAAGTTTAATGGGAACGTTTGTGCACAGCATTTTTCAGATCTTTCCAAAAATGCTAATCAGGAAAGAGGGCTGGACTTCAGCTTGGCCATTCAAACAGCTTTATGTTGTTGAGTTTGCTTTATGTTTAGGATCATTGTTCTGTTGGAAGTGGAAACTGCTCCCATTCTCAGATCTTTTTCAGATTCAGATTCAGATTCAGATCTACTTTATTGTCATTCTAGTACACGTGTATACAGAACGAAATGTCGATGCATCTGACCCCCACAGTTTCCTTGAATGTACAGATATAAATAATGTTGTATTGTATTTTGGCTACGTATAGTATTTTACCATAGTGCCGATAGTGCAAGAAGAGTAGCTAACCAGATGTGCAAAATGGGCAGTCAGGTTAACAAGTCAGGTACACAGTAACATTAACACTGTAACAATAACGCTGTAATTACAATAGTGCAGAGAGCAATGTGCAAGGAGTGGCAAGCTATAAAAAAAAAAAAAAAAAAAAAACCTGCCAGTAGTGCAAAAAGTCAGATTAGCAGCCGTTTAGATTTAAGTTAACTATATGTTAGATTGACCATTTAACAGTCTAATGGCCAGGGGGACTAGACTACAACAGATTTTCTGCTAGAATTAACCTGCATTTGGCGCCATTCATCTTCCAATCTCCCCAGTCCCTGCTGATAAAGCAACCCCAGAGCACAATGCTAACATTACTGTTTGACAAACAGGCCGTTCTTATGGTATTCATTCAGAAATGGCTTTTTCTTGCCACTTTTCCATAAAGGGCAGATTTATGCAGAGAGCGAATAACAGATGGCTTATGCACAGATTGTCCCACCTCAGCTGTTTATGTCTGCTGGTCATACAATGTGACCATTGATCTCTTAGTTGCATTTTTGATTAGTTTTCTTCTTGTTTGGGTCGACGGTTTAGAGCAGGGGTCGGGAACCTATGGCTCGCGAGCCATATATGGCTCTTTCTATGAGTACCTATGGCTCAGAGACCAATTTGATTGCATGCAAAATTTCTCCATTTTGTTCAAAACCAGGAATGTCTATGCTATTCAGGTACACGTAAAGCCAAACCAAAGCTAAATGCAAAGGAAACACTTCGCAGTATATATAGGGCACGTTTTTCACTACAATTTACAGTCAAGGTGTCACACAAAAAAAGGGGAAAAAAAAACTCGTTTTGGCTGTACAACGCTAAAGAATCCTTTATTTAAAAGTTCACTATATAATCTGTGTTCAGTGTTCAGATACTTTATGATGAATCCTCAGAACTGTAAATACGCCAAAACACCGGAAGAGAACTTAGTCATTTGATTGGGTGAGTGGGAGGGATGGGTGGAGCTATGCAAAAAGTACAAGCATTCCCTCCCATCTCTCGCCAAAGGTAAGCACATAAGGCTCCCTATTCTCAGAATGTTGTGACGTTTTTACAAAATAAATGCTTGCATCTGGTTTTGAAACCAATATGTATGAAAAAAAGGGTCAAAAGGAGTTTAACCGATCTTGAGTAATTGCAAGAAAGAGACAAGTTTAAAGTGGTCTGTTTGTTGAATTTGGGACAGGGGCTCTGGCATTATTCTCTTTTCATAATTTTTATCAAATCATCAAAAATAAATGTGCTGAAGACTAAGCTTTTGTCTGGGGCGCGGGTTTAGCAATTTAGTAAATTTGTCTCATAATATATGGTTTGGCTCTTTCCCAAAATAAAATTAATATTTTTTGCTTTTATGGCTCTTTGAGTCAAAAAGGTTCCCGACCCCTGGTTTAGAGGGATGGCCAGGATTTGGTAGGTTTGCAGTGGTGTTGTGCTCTTTCTGTTTTGGTATTATTGTTCGCACAGTGCTGGAGTTCAACCCATAAGTGATGTACATTGACTGGAGCAGATCACAGTGTAAAAAGAACATTTCGGATTGATGCTTGTGACGATGAAAAGTAACACAAACTCATACACAAACACAATTTCTTCTGAACAATAGCGTGCTGTCTGCTTTACTCTGCCCAAAAACCCCATTAATGGGAATTTACTGCGGGGCCTCTGGACCGCCTTCCGCGTTGCTCACTTGCCAGATAAACAAGCGATTGATGAATCAGCCGTAATGCGCAAGGCTTACTGGCATAGACGACAAGTGGCCAGCAGTAAATACGTGCGGGCCGGATCGAGTTTCCACATTAGCGGTGAGAAGATGCGTTTATTCGCCGCTCAGCCAGGCTCATATCTGTGCCGGACCTCAATTACCATGTCTGAGAGGTGGAGATAATACAAGCGATCGGCACCACTCTCCATCATTACCATCTGTCCAGTGTCTGTGTGAAACTGCCGCTTAAAGGCTTTTTTGTTTATTTTTCAAACGTTTACTTTTGATCTCACTGTGACAGACTTTATTGAAGTCCTCTTAAGGCTAGTTTTTACTTGCAAAAGAAGAACAAAGCGAAAGGCATGGCTCTTATTATTAAGTACATTGTCAATCAGGCAAAGTGCTATTTATGTCATAGTTGCCATGGCGCCCAATTGGCCCCGCCCGTGTGGCGCCAGCTGTGGCTCGGTGACGGATTGGCCATCCGTCAATTTAAGCTCAGAGCTCTCACTCTTCCTTTGTCAGTCCGTCAACGAACCTCTGCCCCGCAAGACGTGGGTTCTGACTCGGTCCTGTTTCCTGTTGGTATTTCCTGTCCGGTACTGTTCCCGTTTATTTTTGTTCTGTTTAATATTGGTTTCCAGTTTTGTTCCCGTCTATATTTGTCCTGTTTATTATTCTCTCCAGTTGTCGTTCCAGTCTAGTTTGTCCTGTTTAATTTCGATATCATATTTCAATACCAATCCTGTCTGTCCCGTCCTGTCCGGTATCGACTCCATCTCTCCGATATCTGCTCGGGCAATTGGTATGGATCTCGTTGGTCTCTGGCTTCCTGTCTTTCCACGCCAGACCGCTGCCTAATGTGCATGACTCCCCATTTCCCATAAAATGAAAGCTTGTGTGAAAACCGTCACGCATTTGGTTCCTGATCCTGTTCCGGTTCTTGACAATTTTAGTAACAAATGAGTAAATTTGCATGGATTTGAACGCACAAGGTGTATCTGGTAAAAGCTTTACGAGGAAAGATTTTGATGAAAAAAAATTATATAATTGTGTTTTGCTATATTTTGCATATAAGATGTTTACACCCTGTAATAAGTAAATCTGAAAATGTATATTTTATTATGAAACAACAGGCATTGTGCTTTAGAAATGCTTTCAAACCCGAAACATATTTTAGTGCATCCATTTCCAAAGGCTTGAAAAACAAAAAATGGCCAACTCACCGTTGTGTAAAAACGAGTACATAATGTGACGATCCTAGCGAGTACATAGGAAGCCCCGAGAGATCAGGCGAAAGCCTGACGCTTTAGCGTCTAATATCTTAGCTGAATTGCGAAGAAACAAACATTCTGCAATCCGTCTCTTGTGGGAGTTTGCTTGGTAAACGTCTCTAAGCCTCAATGCGGATGAGAAGCGCACAGCGGAAGCTCGAGTTGCTCACTGCTCCTTGTAGATTTCCCTTCCGCTCTTCCTCCAGGGAGCCAGTGTCTACTTCATGTACTTTATCATGACAGGGATTTTCACTGCTGAATATTTACGGGACTTACCCACACCGAGGGCGATCAAAAAATGTGGTGTTGACTTCGAGAAAAGTTCGATAGTGGGGACTGTTTAGTGCAGACTAGCCAATGTGTCATAAGTTTTGTACTCTGCGTACGATCAGCACCAGATTTATAGCCTACAGAAACATAAACATTAAGTACTTTTCATCCATTTTTTAGATTTTGAGACCGGCACACCATCCGCCAACCACGTATTTGGCCTTTGGCAACAGATCACCATTAGTGCCTTGGCCCCTGCACAGGGTTGGGTAGGGTTACCTTAACTTGACTACTTTCAATTACTTTTGGATTACTCCAATACCAAATATGCTAATAAAAGACAAAAGAAACTAAATATGAATAAAATTACTCAATTTTGTGCGAGCTTGGGGAGTAACGGAATACATGGAACGGCAAAAATGATGATGGCGATCAAAGAAATCAAAGCCAGGAGAGAAAGCTTACCACATGTTATGAGTCATCATTTTATTCATATCTAGTTTCTTTGGTCTTTTATTAGCATATTTGGTATTGGAGTAATCCAAAAGTAATTGAAAGTAATCAAGTTAAAGTAACCCTACCCAACCCTGCCCCTGCATACCTGACACAATTTCAGCTGCTGCATGTACACCCAAAAATGTACATAAAACTATACCGTTGTTGTAGTTCAATTAATTGAAAAACACTATGCAAATACACACATTGGAATTCCAACATACACTTATAGTTAATTGAAATACTTCCATCATTTTCATATGTAAGGCAAACTGATAAACTCCAACATAATACGTTTTGCGATATAGAACTGTAGTAAACTTGTATTCATAACATTTCATACAAACTCTTAATCATCTTAAGCAAAATTTTATTATAGGAGATGATTGGTTTACATTTATTTTATATATGCTATGAGATTTGCCCACACTGTCGTTGCGGTCGACTTGTAGCTCACGATCAACGCAACGGGCACATTTCCTGTGAATAATAATGCCAGATTGTAACACAGAAGTAGATGTCGTCTTTTTGTGTTGTCATTGTGGGTTGCCGCAGTACCTGGCCAAATTGCATTTGCTTGATATTGTTAGTTCCTTGAAAATGTTCAATAAAGTACTATTATCACTAGTATTATATGAATAATGTTGGGAAAAACATTAACTAATTTCTTTTAAAGGGCGTCGTCAATGTTTCTAGACGTCACCACGGTGTTTTGTATTTTGAGATAAAGTATGGTGGAAAAGAGCAGCTTGCTGTTTTCCTCGGTGCTGCCACAAAAAAATAAAAAATCCGCAAATTTACAGTAATTGAATTGAAAGTTGGACAGTCTCCTGCCATTTATAGACCGTCCCACGAGTCTTCTTCCCTCTCGCTCGCTGTCTGTCTGCTTCTCTCACTTCCCGCCGTTCGCCTTCCCCCGCAATGTCACGTTTGACCTCTTTCTGCTGCATCTCCTAAAAGGAGGCAAGCACGCGATCCTCACTACAGCCAGGACACATTCTGTTATATCATTTATAATACATGCGTTACTGTGCCCAAGTTCACAAGGTCTACGCTAATTCAAAATATTAAGAGGCAGTGCCAAAGGGTTAGATATACTAAACCAGATTTACTTTCAGTGGCTCAAAAATTCATTCTTGTAAATGAAGCCCCGTGTCACACATTTTTAACCTTGTTTACCTCACCAGTTTACAAAGTTGTATACGAAATGAGCTCAGGGAGATATGTTGTTTAGACAAGGGATGCACACAAAAAAATGCTTTGCCAACACAATTCTGTATGTAATTACTTTTAGAGGTTGCACAAATAACAGATAGAAGGTGACCTTTTCACAATATTTATTTATGCTTGAAATTTAATACAGCCGTTCTGGGAACGAACAAGCGGAAAAGCTCAAATATCAAAAGGTGTCTTTAACCAAACAATGATTATTTTTATATCAAAGATTAGAATGAAGACAAAGCCTTTGTGTTTACTTCAAAGTGCACTTAATAGAGACAATTGTTGACAATCACTAATTATGCATTTTAAAAAGTTCTACAAAGTGACTCAATAATGAGCCCTAAAAGAAAACACTGTGTATTATTAAATGTATTCTGCTACAAAAAAGGAAACAAAGGAAAACTTCATTAAAAAATCCTTTTTGATTTGAATAATAAACAACAATACATAACTATTACATATACATGCATTTTTAAAAAAATACTTTAACTTATTTTACACAATATAGGACTCACCGAGAGAGAGCTGCTACGGCATGGTGTGATAACCCAAAATGTCCAAAGAGCCATTTTGGACAAAAGAACAAAACAAAAAACGTGTTTGTAGCCGCAAAAATTAAATGCTTATATAAGTCCCGTAAGGAAGGCAACACATGTCACGAGGTGGAAGGGGTGACCGGACCGGAACGGAGGCAGGAGGCAGGAAGGGAGAACTCAATTGCGTGACGATCAAAACCTTTATTTACCAAAATAAAAGTTGTCCAAAACTCAGGGACAAGACAGAACAAACAGGCTTTAACAAAAACGTGCAAACACAGGTTTCTTCCGACTCAACTAAACAGGACAAGGCAAAACAGAACGGACAATGTGTAATGAGCCAACACCCGCAATACCCACAACCCAACCTTAAGTAGCACCCACGCAATTAGCTGATCTGCTTCAGCTGGTGCCCAGGGGGCGGGGCAGACCGGTCGCCACGGCGACCATGACAACACATACAGTACATATATATTGTATCCGTGTATTCATTGGAAACAATTGCAAATGTTTGTTTCACCTTTGGTTTGTCCTCCTTTAGAAACAATATTATTTTCCATTACCAAACATTTTTGAAAAAGCACCTTGGAGCCACTTGGAAGCGTCAAAGAGCCACATGCTGCTCCAGAGTTGCTTGTTGATGACCCCAGTGTTACGGGAACCCAAAGACCCAAAACCTTGTTAAAGGTTTGGCAAAAATAAAGAGAAGGAACATTGTGCAGTTTTGTTACTTTAAGGCTCAGTAGTTTGTATTATTCTTTGTATCACTCGTTTTCGGTCACACAACAAAATACAGTGAAATCTAGTAGTCAAATAATCCGTCTCTTCCAAAAACATAAGAAAAAGACTAACATACGTGCCCAAATTGAAAAAAATAAATAATTAGATAAATCTGTCATGGATAAAAACAAGTTTGATTATAAAATAAAGGTTTGATTAAATACATATAACCCATACTTAGGAACTAAATACGTTAAACATTAAAAAATATTTCACATTTTATTCAATCAAAATAGTTTTACAGATAAAATACATTAATGATTGGCTGCAATGAAAGACTAATGAAATAATTCAATAATAAAACAACTGTGTCGTAACCTGAAAAATAATGTAAAACAATGTTAACAATGCACTTCCAAATGAAATAAAATTGATTATCATTTTAATATTTAAGTTTTGTTTTATCTTTGATGTATTAGTATATTTTATTTATTTAATGACACATGCATTTTATGAATAAACATTGAGTTTATTTACATATTAATACATTAATTCATGTACTTATTTATTCATGTACTTATTCATTTCTATTTGGGGCTGTTATATCAGCAAAAAAGAGCACAATCTCACCAAAGGTTCCTCCCACCGCGAGCTAGTTTTAGTTAAAAAAAAATAATGCAACTAAATAACCCGTTAAATTAGTTCATAATCGAGTGAAATCGTTTAATTCAAATTAATTGTGCTTTCTTTTAACTAATGACAAACTAATTGAATTTGGCATGTATTTATTTATAAACATATTTATTTGTTGCTGTATTTAGTTTTTGCTGGTATGTACTCAGTGATGAGCCCCACAAAATAAAAAATGAAACATTTTCACCACTGTGAGCGAGGTTTAATTCCGATAAATAGTGGGAAACGTAATTTAAAAGAAATGCATTCATTCAATGCACACTATTAATAAATTATTTCCATCCATTATCTGCACCGCTTATCCTCAGTAGGGACGCGGGGGTGCTGGAGCTCATCCCAGCCATCTTCGAGCAGTGGGCAGGGGACACCCTGAACTAGTTGCCAGCCAGTCGCAGGGCACACAGGGACAGACAATTCACTCGCTCATTCACACCTAGGGACAATTTGGACTGGCCAATCAACCTGACATGCATGTTTTAGGAATGTGGGAGGAAACCGGAGCGCCCGGAGGAAACCCACGCAAGCACGGGGAGAACAGGCAAACTCCACACAGGAAGGTTGTTGGCTGGATTTGAACCCATGACCTCAGAACTGTGCCGCATATGCGCTAACCACCGCCCCTCCGTGCTGCCCCTAATAAATGATTTACTATTTATTTTTTACTTGATTTGTGTGTTTATTTGTTTAATGCTACATATATTTAATCATTAAATATTGCATTTATATATTTATTATACATATATTTAGTTTGAACCGTTATAGATGCAACAAAATATAAGTTAGCAACATCCAGAAAAAAAGACATTTTCACTAAATGTCCCTCCCACTGTGAGCTAGGTCTAATTCCGACATACTCATCTGCTTATCTCTCCTCCGCCTTCGTCTCTTATCTCCTCAAGCGCTAACTCAAAGCTAATTTGCAATCCTCACAGGCAGAGTAATGATTGTCTTGTCTTGGCGCTAGGTAAGTAGACAAAAGAAGGTAAAAATAAAAATAAAAGTTTTGAGGAAGTTTCAGAACTTGCAATCGATTACCATTGGCTTGATGTGAAAATGGTTTAGAGAGACCCCTCGCTACTTTGCGTTTCCGGTATCACTGGTCACACAGATTTCGTATTACATTTTCTTTATTGTGGTTGATATCAAGGTAGCTTTCGTTGATTTCTGAGCAGACAACGCTCAGTAAATGCTATTACAGGGGAATGTAAGAGATGGTTTTGTGTGTTGGGTAGGCGTGACTGTATGTGTGTGTGCAACTGTGATAGGCTGGTGAAGGTTGTCAGTGAAACAGCGAGCGGGCAATAAGTTCACTCCAAACAAACTAAAAAGCATGGTGACAGCTAGCTTTTAGCAGCTCGTCACATTGAATATAAATTCATCAATTAGGTTGTACACTGAGGAAAGTCAAAAGAGCCCAAATAATGCTAATCGACACTGAATGCTCTGTGGATTGTTGTAAGGTCTGGGAAGCGACGGAGGTGGCGTCAGGAAAAAAAGAAAAGGCCTGCTGCAATGGCTTGGCTGACAAACTCTCAAGCCATCCCTGCTTCACCAACTGCAGATCCATCACCCTTGAAACCAATGACCTGGAGCTACAACTCGTGACAAATCGCTACATTTGCGACTCTTATATTTTAATCATGTCAGAGATCTGTCTTAACCGGAGTATTCCCAACGCTAGCATGCAGCTAGCCAAGCTCCTCTCGAAATCCCTTTCTTGCACTGAAGTGAGAAGCCCTGCAATTTAAATCTACATTTGGGCTAGGGACGTTTTATAATTTGCATTTAATTAAAAGGACAGAGTGTATTTTTTTGGCCACTGAAAAGCAGAAGGAGGAATGCAAACTATGGACACTCTGGTTTACTTCACATTTTTATCCAGCCTTTTTGAGGTTTTTGGGTCCCCGTAGCAGCAAGATGTCCAAGAATTATGTCGGCTCCCTCAGGTTCAGCCTCATGTTGTGTAAAATAAGTGCTTCTATGTACGCTTTTAACACTCACGACTCAGATCCTTTAACCGCCTGGGTCGTAGGGGCACCACTTCCTATGGTGTGTCTTGGGCAAGTACAGCCTGGTGGCGCTTATCCCTCTCCAGGCCAGCAAATGTTTTCACCCACTCTCGAACGGGGGACATTTTTCCCGTTACGCAAATGTCCATTGAAAAACAATTGACTGCAATTCTGTGTTCTGTATTCTTATTTGTAGATCTATAGTTTTTTGTCATACACTCTCAGTTGATAAGGACGTCATCTCATAGTACGTTTGACCCTTGGGGGGCTTTTATGAAGGACACTATTTAACACATTTTACTTTTCACGGGGGTCTCAGGTCCCCATTTAACTCAATAACCAAGAGATCACCGCAGTAGTAAACTTGACCAATTGTCAATCGGTGAATGGCCTTGTCTCCCCCTTTTGGTTCACATATGTAGTCAAATGAAAACACTGGCCTCCTCCTATGAGTGTAAAACACCTTTGGATGTGATTCAGGAAATCAACATGTGTGTACGTGTTTGTTGCACGTTTGTTTCCTGCTGTGTAGGCATCTGTCTACATAACAGCCTTTGGGTAGTAACAGGAAAAGCCTCCACCTGCTGAGTGGACCTTGCAAGCGCAAACACACACAATTGTGTTTTTATTACAAATCCCACCAAAAGCTTCCCATGCGGGCTCCAGTCTATCTTGCCTAAACCTTGAGGCAATAACCAAGGTTTTTTTTTTTGTAAGACAGTGAATGATTGTTGACGGAGACTGACAAACCTTTTACAAACGTTTAAAGGAAAGCTGTGTATTATTTAGCTCCTCTTGGTGGTAAAACAAAAATATTCATTCATTATTATTATTATCATGTTGTTTATATCAAAAGCACATTTAAAAAAATACTTGTAAGTCATCTTATCTCATTAGCTGCACCGCTTATCCTCAGTAGGGTCGCAGGGGTGCTGGAGCCCATCCCAGCAATCATCGGGCAGTGGGCAGGGGACACCCTGAACTGGTTGCCAGCCAATCACAGGGCACACAGGGACAGACAACTCGCTCGCTCATTCACACCTAGGGACAATTTGCACCGTCCAATCCATCTGAAATGCATGGAATGTGGGAGGAAACCGGAATACCCGGGGGAAACCCACGCAAGCACGGGGAGAACATACATACTCCGCACTGGGTGTGAACCCACACAGGAGTTTCCCAAGACCTTAGAACTGTGCCGCACACGTGCTAACCACTGCGCCGCCATGCTGCCCATACTTGTAAGTCAATTAAGTTTGATTTATTTTACATAACATGAGGATCACTTAGATGAAGCTTACATAATTGTCTGCCATTTCTCTGCTACAGTAGCCCCACCCCTCCCCAAAAAAAATACATGGGTAAAATTGAAAGTCTCTGTAACTTGTTTGTAGCTTGGTAGCTTGTACTTAATAGTACTTTTATTTTTTGTGCTACACAAAACAGTGGCAGATCGTAGTCAAATAATACACACTGTCCCTTTAAATGGAAATTTGCCTTAAATTAGTTCAATGGGATTGGAAGTCCAACATGTATTGAACACATCTTAACAAGTAAGTCTATTTCAGAGCCTTTTCAAAAGGTTAATTTGATTTATATCTCTGGATCATGTCTATCTACAAGCACAGGTAACGTAAAACGATTTGATTTGACATATCCTAAGCTCTAACAACATATGTAGAGAGTGTCATCATATTTAATTCATTAATATGTCAACAGAACAATCTGAATTGACCCAGAAATAAATTAAAGGGATTGTTTGTATTATTTAGTGCCTCCTAGTTGTATTTTTTTTTTTTTTTTTTTTTTTTTTATATATAAGGGCGGCACGGCAGCTGGGTGGATAGCGCGCATCTCAATGGTGCAGAGGCTCATGTTCAATTCCATCTACCACAGGCTCCTGGTGCAGTGTTTGCCCCGTGGGTTTCCTCCGGGCACTCCTGTTTCCTCCCACATTCTAAAAACATTGTCCCTAGGTATGAATGAATGTGTGAATGGTTGTATGTCTTCGTGTTCCCTGGGACTTGCTGGCAGCCGGTTCAGGGTGTCCCTCTGCCCATTGCTCTGGATGCGCTAAAGCACCCCCACAACCCCACTGAGGATATGCGATGCAGGAAATGGATGGCTAAATGGATGATTTATAATAATAAGCAGAAAAAAACATGAGCTATCATATACAGTTTAAAAATATTTGTCGGTCAATATATTCTCATTTATTTTACATAGCAAGAGCCTCACCTAAACTGAGATGACATAATTGTCTTCCATCTTGCTGCTATGGATAATCAGAAACCTCAAAAAAGCTGGGAACTGCAAAATATGTTGTAAGTACGAAATGGTAATTTGGAGTATCCAGAGTTCGTATTCTTGTTTGTGCTTTCTAGCACTCGTTTGTAGTTGCACGAAACCAGGGGTCGGCAACCCCGTGCCCACGGGCACGCTGAAGTCCGCTGTGACATTATCACGTGTAATTGAATTTTAACATGCTTTATAGAATTGAGTATTTTTTATTCAAATTATATTTGTATTTCTGTCTTTTTACAATAATTTTGGAATGAATGGACCACTTATGACTCACACTCGAATGAGTTTTTCACCAAACAATGTGACAGCCCTGACCTCATACATACTTCAAAAACTCTTCTCTTTTTCAATGAATTTTGGTGTAACTTGACAAAAATCCGAAGTCTAAGGGTAAAGAGTAATTTTTACCACAATGACAACAACTCAATAGTTTCCTTCAATGTCACTTGAATAGATCGCCGTCCATTTAATGTGTCGTCTGCGTTGATCAAGTGTTTACGTGATGGTGTGCGGGCCCCGGGGCTGACTCCGCCGCCACCTTCTCACCCTTGTTGTCTTGGCACTTCTCGGTCACGCTACAGGCTGACTGGGTCAAAGCACACAGTGCACGCTGAAGGGCTCTCCAACTGTGTGTGTTGGTATTATCCTTAGATAGCTAGAAAGAAACGCTGTTTAGCCTCCATGTCCAACACCTTCTAGTGATTAAAGAAAATATAGTAATTAAATGTGGACAAACTCAGCTTCATGAAACATTTGTGGTAAATTATTCTACAGGGCACTCTTACTTTACCTAAGTGCACCAGCTGGCAAAACCACGAAAAAAAAAAAAAACATCTTGCCAAAATACCAATTTTCTTTACGATATCCATACTGTAGATTAAAAAAAAATATATATTTTGTATCAACTTATTTGGGAAATCGGTCGCTGCTTAATCAGATTGCACTTATTGCACTATAGACCTTGATGAAGCTTCATGATATTTTTTTTTCCCCCATCACTATTATTTGTAGGACACTGGTATTATGCCCATGGATTCAGGACCATGGATAGCTACACAACAGAAGCACAACCAAAAACATTGAAAAGCAACAAATTAGTATAACAATAGGCTAAAACAGGTTCTGTACATGACTTTGTCAATTATTATTATTATTTTGTATTGGCCATATTGGTAATAAATTAAACGTCTGCAATCCGTTACATTGTATGCACAAAATTAATTTCAACTCTCTGATCAAGTCATCATGTTGAGTTTTTTGTTTGGAAACAAATATGTAATACATAGTGTATGCGCTTTCTGTTATAACAAAGCTGAATATTGCTATTACAAATAGAAATTCAAATAGTCCCAGTTGTTTTTTTTTTAAACAACTACAGTGCCTAGCGTAGGCATTGGCCCCCAATAACTTTCACATTTAAAGTCACAAAAACTGAACACATTTAGTAAGAATAAACAACATGTCGAACACAGTCGTAAAGTGGAGCCAAATTATTTTAACATTTTATATTATATTTACAACGAAAACAAACGTATAAGGTGGTGTTGCAAACACAATGGAGCCTGTTCTCTCAGCTCAAACAACTGAAGTGCCCTAAAAATCCAATGTCGACCTAGCACTGGATAACAGACAGCATTATGTAGACCAAATAACACACCAGACAAGTCTGGGGGGATACAGTTGTGTAAGAGTATGAATTGTATGAATTGTATAAAAGAAGATTTGGTAAAATAACACATCTCCTGGAGCACAGTGCGAGCAACAGTATCAAAACTTAGAGATAATAAAACCACTGCAAACCTACCAAGACCTGGCTGTCCCTCTAACCTTTTGGCCCAAACTAATCAGAAAAGCAACCAAGAAACCCATGATCACATTGGATGACCTGCACGATTACAGAGCAGGGAAGGGACACTGCGCATGAGACAACAATTATTTGTACTTTGCATTAATCTGAGTGACAATAAGAAAGCCTTTTCTGAAAGAACGGCCAAAAAAATGCCCATTTTGCACCTGCAAGGAGCCACAGATAACATGTGAAACAAGGTGTTCTGCTCAAATAAGACCAAAATTGAACTTTTTGGCTGAATGCAAAGCATTATATAAAGGTGTTAGCATGGTCAAGCCAAAGTTTAGACCTCAATGTACAGAACATTTGTGGAATAACTTAAACTGTTTTGTAAGGAAGAATTGGCAAATGTTTCTGATGTGCAAAAAATGTGCCCAAACAGACTTGTACCTGTGATCACAGCAAAACTCTTGAATTTAATTGGAGCTTGGACGCTAATCGTTACTCAGGACGTTTTTCTCAGAGGAGTTAAAATGCCATTTAATTGTGTACCACATGCACACTCACAAACAAGAGAACGAAACCCAAATTAAATACAGAAAAAAAAATGTGTTTATGGATTAGCTCCCATTGTAGGTAAATAGTTGTTCTGACCTATGGAATTTGTATTTATCCTTGTACCTGAATAAGAAGTCATGCATGACTGTCAGGTAGGGGGCGGATAGAATGTTTCCAAAGTGATTAAAGAAAGCTCTCAAACATAAAAAATAGATCATTATTAAGCTCCACCGCATTTAATTTAGTCATTTTAAATGTAGGGAGGCCGAGTGGAGATAAATTACACTTCATTGATTGAAATCCAACAATATTATTAGTTTGAAAACTCAAGGCAAAGTCAAATCATTATGGGGTTCGAACAAAGTTTCAAAGAGATTATTATAATTAAGTGAGATAATGTAATTGACGCGACATATAGGCTCTATCCAAAGATCTTCAAACTGCAAGATCATTTTTTTGTTTCCAAGCATACACTGTCCGTTTTTCTTCTTCCTGACAGTGATTTAGTAATGGAATGAAAGAGTTATTCATTTGATGGCCTATTCAGCTCTCCCAGCACTCACAAAAGGCTGATGATGATTAAATATTAAATCCCACGAGCAGGATTGTAAAAAAAGGCCTTGTAGGTGATTAGCAGCATCTTGAAATTGGATAGCCGTCTTAACAGTTGGGTTGTAAAGATTATTGAGAGCTGGAATGATGAAGTCACTGGACTAGGGGTCACTGGCCTTTTTCAAAATGGAGATATTCATCTTGTAAGGCAAGGCAAGGCAAGTACCGGTAAATAATTACAGTTAAAACATAGAAGAAAAGACATTAAAAATTTAAAATGTGCTTTTTAAAATGCATTAAAACCACAGATAAAACATGATAAAATCAATGAATTAAAATAAAGAAAAAGTGAAGAGTGCAGATAGAACCCTTTCAGCGGCCACATTTGATATTTTTTAGCTCCTGACCAATAATGTCTCAACCCTGCAATTTGGGCCATTTGTTTTTATTTAATAAGAACTTTACATTTTTCCGTACGGTGAAACCTAAACATGACAGGCTTTGTGTGTCTGCAGCCTCCGTGCTAGAGCTGCATGAGGCCTCACACGCTAACACTTAACCGGAGCTCTTCTGTGTCTGAGCCCCCTCCCTCATCTAAACCACACACACATGTCTACTGTGTGTTTGTTTGGCGTTGTTTTGATTGCCAGTGCTTGTGTGTTTGGGCTGCTCTGGCTTCGCTAGCGTGCCCGGTGCAGAGCTGATGGCGTGCCAAGTGCTCCCTGCGGGCTGGCTGTGCCTTCCACTCTGCTCAGCCACCGTGAACGCCAAGCCGACAGACTGCTGCGGGAGGCGGGGGGAGAGACCACTTCCATTCTCCAACCCTGTCTCCCCTATATTCACACAGGCTGCATAAGTGTCTTCAACCTTTTTTTTTTACTTCACTTACTAACCAACCCTTCATTGTGGTACTTACATTGTGGTACAGTATTTGTATGGCATGCATCGTTTATACCATTGCTTTTCAACTGGTATGACTTCAGGAACCCGCCATTTAACCTTAATGGCAAGCTTTGACCCAAATCGAAAACAAATAAATGATAGTCAAAAAACAAAAATGACTGGCAAAATATAAGCCTTCATCACATATACGCGACCCCCTAAAACTGCTTTTAAATCAACAAATAAAAATATAAAACCAACGTATTAATAAAGTGTGTGCCTAAACATCCATGTTTATTTATCATGTTCTTAATGATTTAAAAAGATTAAGATACTGTTAAAAAAGTGAAAAATATCATGTCTTTAAACCATTTGCTGTACTTTCCAGCAGCGCTTCAATCACGCGTACACACATTTTGTATTTCAGCATTGTTTCCCTCTTCGACTCGATGATTGTTGACACCGTTTCCCGCAGTGTCATCCCATTTATCACTAAATGATTTGGAAACTATTATTTTGGGCAAAAAAGGAAAATAAAACCAGCAAAATTACAACAAGTTTAGTGGGTTGCGCGCTTTTGCCTCGGAAAAATGATGCGATGGAGAAAAAAACAAAACAAAGGGTCTATAACAATCCTTAACAATAGACGGTGGTAACATTCTGCTTGATCTAGTCTTTCTGTTCAGTCAATCTTCGCGTTTGAAAGGGATGACATCTCATTTTATTGGTATTTTGTTGTTTTTCTTTTCTTTTTCTACCTGTAATGGCTCAAAAATGTAGGATAAGGGGAAAAAAGTAAAAACAGTGACAACCACGATCTAGTCGAATAAGGAAACTATTGTGATATAGGGAAAAATATATAGGAGTTTCTGCTCATGTTTATCTTTTCATCAGTATATTAATGTTTATAAATAGTTAATTAAATAATCATCAATGATAAGGTACAAACTTTATTAATATTTAGATTTTTTATTTAGTCTGTGGCTATTTCAAAGGATTGTTTTCGTTTCGCTTATGTTGTATGGCTGTATATATGTGAGTATACTTACCATTTTAATAACATACTTGGTTTTGCTAATCTTTTTTTTAAATTGTATTTAAGTTAACATATTATACTAACTTTGATTAAGACTGTGCAATATTTTAATTGGATACATTTGAGATTTTAAAAAAAGGTTCTTGTCACTTGGGTCCTGAAGTCAGATGATTTGAGAACCATTGATTGTAATTATTATATTTTTTAAGTGAATAATGTTTTTGTAACCACTACACACTGCCCTTTCAAAAATAACGACAAAATTCAACTGTGATCAGGAGTTGCGATAGGTAGTATTCATTAACATTTAACTCTAATTAGCAGCTTCATTAAGGCGTTGAATTGGTCGCAACATTCATTCGGCCTCCTGTCTGTTTAATCGTGAAGCAAATGGAGCGGCCCAAGTTTGGAGTGATTATTATTGAGATGGAAGTGCCATGCGCGGCCCCATGAAATGTCACTCAGCTCTCCTGAAAAAGAGGACGAGAGAAGCTCTGGGAGCACTTTACTTCCACATGGTAGGAAAGCTGTCGCGTGTGCATGGACACAAAACTAATTCTAACAAGAGAACAATTCCCAGCGTGACCCTGAGGCATAGAAATTGTTCCAAACAGATATTAACATCTGATTTTTAATTGTTAAAGAAGCAGTGTGAATTATTTAGTACCGTTTATTCTTACTGTTCTGTGTAATATTTTATCGAGGCCTCATTGTTCATACGGTGAGAATAATTTTAGCTACATGATTATAAAGTATAATATACGCCAAGACTATACAAGAATGCAATAATGAGGATTTCAGTTTGTCAGTTTCCATTTAATGTAGGCTAGGTCACTATTTTCCTTCCCTGTGACATAAGATTGGATACTATGAATTTATATATTAAAAGGAAAAAAAAACCTTAAAGGGACATGTGGTGCCTCTGAGTTAAACAAAAAAAAAACTTTCATTCAGTAAAAAAAAAAAAGGAAAAAAGGCCAAAATACCATACTATCATACCAATATTAATATTTACCCCGAAAAAAATCATAGGTTGAGAAATGTGTATGTGTTTTACAAAATAGAACCTCAACGGAAGGTCACCACTATGTCTCACAATGTACTGCTACACTGTGCTCTGTGGCACAGGTTTTGTTTTGCATTAGACACTACAGTGCCATCTAACGGTCAGATTTTACACACGGGGGCTTTAACCCTTATTTTGTGTAAGAGATTCTAGTGACCCATTTTAAGGTTAAAAAAGGGAATATCTGACATGTCTCATGGACCATAGAATCAAATTACAATGGGAATATATAGTTATGGAAGCATATAATGCTTCTTACAATGCTGTATTAACCGTATTGAGCAATACTCTTTTTTTTTTTTGGGTGAGTTGGACCCGGTGTCAAAATTGGCTTGCTAACAATGATAAGGGTGACAAACACATTATTAGGGTTAAATCTAGTGCAGGATTAATAAATCACGAACCCAAATGACGCAATGTCTTCACCACAAAAATACAAAACCCACAAACGATGCAATGTATTGTATTGTAATATGAGATACTCAATATTTCTAAACGTTCCCCACCTCAGTGATTTAATATCTAGTATTGGTATTATTGTCATACACACGGCATTTCCCATCATTGCTTAGGTCTGGCTCATCTCTTAAGAGCAGGATGAGGCTTCACACTGTAGAATAATGGTCTCTAGATGATGAAGTCAGATCAGGGGGATTCCTTTGCTACTGGTAACAATGGAAACCAGTACTAGCTGTTTGTGAGTGGGAGCAAACCCGTACATAGAATAAAATAAAATAAAATAACATTAAATTAAAAAAAAAAACGCCTGGATAGGGCTAGACGCCACCAGACTGTGCTTGCCCAGACACAACACAGTGGTGTCCCTATGACCCAGGCGTTTCAATGATCTGATCCGTGAGTGTTAAAATGTACAGGTCAAAATATAAACATTAGCACTTGTTTTACACAACATGAGGCACAACTTGAGGGAGCCGACATAATTGTTGGCCATCTTGCTGCTATGGATACCCAAAAACCACAAAAAGGCTGGGCAAAAAAGGAGAAATAAAACGAGTGGTTTGATCTCTTTGATTTTCTGTCGTTTGTATTCCTGGGTGTACTTTTAAGCACTCACTTTCAGTTGCGCTACACTATAAAGCGACATCTTGTGGTCCCTTTAATAAAATACAAATAACAAAAAGTAATAAAATACAATAAAATACAATAAACGTAAACATTATTTAAACCTGTGCGAGTGCATATAATTACATATCACTCAATAAACATGAATACATGAATATAACGATAAAAAGTATATAAATGCAAATACAAATATTTTACCACACATACGCATGCATATCATAAGTTGGTATTTCTTTCCTTTCTTCCATACATTTATAAAGAAACACAGAGAAACACACTGTGATCCTCATTATCGAGAAGGTCAAGATTAAACAACCCTCTCATGTTTGTATCGCCCCAGGTTACAACCGTGAGTTGAAAGCGACCTATTGAGTCATCGATCAACAATTAGATCTGAGGGGATATTTTAGGCAAAGTAACTGTGATAGCAATGATACTCGAGCGCTCATTGAACAATTTTTGGGAACAATGCAAGTGCGCTCTAAAGTCAAATCTGGCACGTCTTCATTTTGGTGTCATTGCGAGCTGAGTGACTGTGCTACACAAAAAAAGTATGCTTCAGTAGAGGAAGTTGAGTCAAGTCAAGTCATTGCTATTTGTATAGCCCTGAATGACAATAAGTCTCAAAAGGTGTCATGATTGCCGATTCGGGGCACCTGTGAATGCCCCGTTGGCACCAACAGCCCTGAGCACTGATTGGTTTATGGACTCGTTTAAACCCCTGGCTTCCAAGAGGAAGCCGTCAGACCGTCCTGCGAACTTACGCTTTTGCTAGGCAAGCACCGTGCCCTCCGACAATCTTGTCGGAGTTTATAAAGATATGAACTTACTGCTGACAAAAAGTACCGTATTTTCCGCACTATAAGGCGCACCGGGTTATAGGGCGCACCCTCAAAAAATAGTTTTTGGTCGTATATTTTCCATTCATAAGGCGCACCGGATTATAAGGCGCTACAATGGGAACGTCGACAAAACAGTCAGATAGTTCAGTCAAACTTATTACCCCCTTAACATTCCGAAAGCTTGCAAAGATGCAAATACGTGTCGTAGACACATGCGGATGCGGTGTCCGTACGATGTCACTCAAATGCATCGTTCCGAATATCATTCGGAAGGTTAAAGTCTTGGGATTTAAGGAATGCCAAACATTTCTTAGTTTCCATTTTATTTTTTGGTGGCAACTGTGTGGACAGCAAGGTAAGAATTTTATTGTGCAGGGAAACGGGGTTCTTTACTGTGCATATGACAATAACACTTTGAATTGAATTTAGTTTAAAAATACACTCATCACAGAAACATCAAGATTGTTCTAAAACAAGATACCGGGAAAATATAAAGCCGCATAGCTCACCTAAATTCTCTTGCAGCCATCACGTTCAATAATGATACATAACAATGGTCTTCTTACAACCGTGAGTGTAGTAAATCCAGGAGAGTAAAATATTTACAAATACAGAATAGTAAAAAATGTTTTCTCTATGCCGTAGTGCAACCAAACGTGTGATTCACATTCATCTTTTTCGGCCAATTGCAGGCTTTGTTTGGTCCCTTTAGCCTATGCAAGCCTGTAAATGATAAAAAGGATCCGCCCCCTTTATCTCCGAATAACTTTAGCCAATAGTGACTGATTCAAATGCTGCTTTATATAAAAAAAAACACACAGAAAAATAATATAAAAAAATGCTCGCATCTCAAGTCCTTAAAGACCTGCGAAAGTGTTTTCCAATGTGCTTCACATTTACCCATTCGCACACACAACCCTTACGCATCGATAGCGGCAACAACCATGCAAGGCCTGCCTGCTTATCGGGGGCTTTAGGGGTTCAGTGTCTTGCCCGAAGACACTTTGATATTTAACCTGGAAGAGCCGGGAATCGGCTCTATCTCCTGAGCGACAATACCAATGATTATTGCAAAAATTATATGCAGGGTTGGGTAGGGCTACTTTAACTTGATTACTTTCAATTACTTTTGGATTACTCCAATACCAAATTTGCTAATAAAAGACAAAATAAACTAAATATGAATAAAATTACTAAATTTTGTGCAGGCTTGGGGAGTAACGGAATACATGGAACAGCAAAAATGATGTTGGCAAGCTGTTTGGATTTATTTTTATTTAGTTTCTGTCGCATTTTATGTTAGTTTTGCCGGAGATCAAAGAGATCAAAGCCAGGAGAGAAAGCTTACCACGTGTTGAGAGTCATAATTGTCTTCATATTTAGTTTATTTTGTCTTTTATTAGCATATTTGGTATTGGAATAATCCAAAAGTAATTGAAAGTAATCAAGTTAAAGTAACCCTACCCAACCCTGATTATATACAGTGCATTCTGAAAGTATTCACAGCGCTTCACTTTTTCCACATTTTGTTATGTTACAGCCTCATTCCAAATTGTATTAATTTAATCTCTTATCTTAAAATTCTACACAAAATACTCCATTATGACCATGTGAAAACGTTTTTTGTTTAACTTTTTTTGAATTTATTAAAAATAAAAAACTAAGAAATCACATTTACATAAGTATTCACAGCCTTTGCTTAATACTTTGTTGATCCACCTTTAGCAGGAAATACAGCCTCAAGTCTTTTTGAATATGATCCCACAAGTTTAGCACACCTATCTTTAGGTAGTTTTGCCCATTCTTCTTTGCAATAAGTCTCAAGCTCAATCAGGTTGGATGAGAGACGTTTGTGCACAGCCATTTTAAGATCCCTCCAGAGATGTTCGATCGATTCAAGTCTGGACTCTGGCTGGGCCACTCCAGGACATTCAGGAGTGGTTCTGAAGCCAATCTTTTGAGATATTGGCTGTGTGCTTTGGGTCCTTGTCCTGCTGAAAAATGAACCTTCGCCCCAGCCTGAGGTCAAGGGCGCTCTGGAGCAGGTTTTCATCCAGGATATCTATATATTGCTGCATTCATTTTTCCTTCTATCCTGACTAGTCTGCCAGTTCCAGCTGCTTAAAAACATCCCCACAGCATGATGCTGCCACCACCATGCTTCACTGTAGGGATGGTATTGGCCTGGTGATGAGCGGTGCCTGGTTTCCTCCAAACATGGCGCCTGGCATTCACACCAAAGAGTTCAATCTTTGTCTCATCAGACCAGAGAATTTTGTTTCTCATGGTCTGAGAGTCATTCAGGTGCTTTTTGGCAAATTCCAGACGGGCTTTCATGTTCCTTTTACTAAGGAGTGGCTTTCGTCTGGCCACTCTACCATACATGCCTGATTGGTGGATTGCTGCAGAGATGGTTGTCCTTCTGGAAGGCTCTCCTCTCTCCACAGAGGAACGCTGGAGCTCTGACAGAGTGACCATTGGGTTCTTGGTCACCTCCCTGACTAAGGCCCTTCTTCCCCGATCGCTCAGTTTAGAAGGCCGGCCAGCTCTAGGAAGAGTCCTGGTGGTTCCAAATGTCTTCCATTTACGAATAATGGAGGCCACTGTGCTCATTGGGACCTTCAAAGCAGCAGAATTTTTTCTGTATCCTTCCCCAGATTTGTGCCTCAAGACAATCCTGTCTCGCAGGCCTACAGACAGTTCTTTTGACTTCATGCTTGGTGTTTGTGCTCTGACATGTACACTCAACTGTGGGACCTTATACAGACAGGTGTGTACCTTTCCAAATCAACTAAATTTACTGCAGGTGGACTCTAATTAAGCTGTAGAAAGATCTCAAGGATGATCAGTGGAAAAAAGATGCACCTGAGCTCAATTCTGAGCTTCATAGCAAAGGCTGTGAATACTTAGGTAAATGTGATTTCTTAGTTTTCTATTTTTAATAAATTCAAAACAGGTAAAAAAAAAAACTTTTTCACATTGTCATAATGGAGTATTTTGTGTAGAATTTTGAGATAAGAGATTAAATTAATACAATTTGGAATGAGGCTGTGATATAACAAAATGTGGAAAAATTGAAGCGCTGTGAATACTTTCCGGATGCACTGTATGTCTCTTTGTTATTACTGGTCCAATACCACTAACGTTTTCTTGCCACTATGTTAACAGTAGAATTACCGGGCAACCCTACTTTGAACTTATTTTAATATACAATATGTACGTAGGTTCACCACCAAATGGTAAGTTCACAAATGTGTCAAAAAATGTTTGCTATTCATTCAACACTACAGTGTCTTCAGGACATTCATGATTAATATCCATTCATATCCACATTTCAATGTATTGCCTTTGATATATGAAAAAAGAAAAATAAATTCTGTGTGTCTTGCTGCCTGAGGTTTCGCTCATTCATTTTTAAACCATTTTCAAAATGAGTCGTAAACAACGTTCATATTAATAAAGCTAATTAATTCTCAGTGTAAAAACAACCAAGTGGCACTATCATTTTTTAACAAGTTCAGAGAGAGGACATGATTGTTCACACTCAAGATCCTCAGAAGTAACATAACAGCACACAAAAAACGCTAAACGACAACAAACTTTTATCTTGTTTTTATAACACCAGAGCACATCCCTCAACTGTTCACCTTTCTAAATTTCACGGATGTTTTCATCATCTCATTGCTTGACAAGAGAATGGATAATAACCCAGCCATATCGCAGACACCGGCAAATGAGAGTAATCAAGCTGTCTTGTCCCGGTGTCGTTCGGGTTCACTCATCAAACCCTAATTATCACCCAGGAAACCAATGTTCCGCTTTAATTATTCCGATGAATGAAATAGTAGAGAGAACGATCCATCCGCAGTCAGGTGGAATAACCGCTTTTCATCATAAAACACAGTGGAGGAGGACGAGGATGGAGGAGTAAAGGTGACTCCGGGGATGGAAGTGACAAAGGTAATGGAAAAATCGGTTTTCGCGTGGATGAGGAAGAACAAAAAAAAAAAAGTTGGTTGAACCAAGAATAACATAACGGGAGCTATTCTGAAGACCAATGAATTACTTTTGACTGGTTCCCAATATTGATGCGCTGATACCTTTTGACTCTCCATAATTGAATGCGTTCCCACGGGAACTGGTGTTTTAAAAAGGGAGTCATTGAAAATCGTATTCATTGGGAAACAGGGACATAATGCAAACGGTTATTGATCTTCTGTCCCGGACAGTTTGTTTTTCTTGGGGATTGAAATAGGAGGAAGGGTCTTTTATATTGAATCTCGTTTTAGTATTTTTTAAGTGTTGTATATTTGAAAATGTGGGGATTTCTAATGCTTCATACTAACTGGGTTATTTGGGGAATTCTGCTACCTCACTACGCCACATCAGAGAAACAAGGTTAGATTGTCAACATGTGGTATTTGGTATTTACCCCGTTTTGCCCATCAGTTCAAGTCGACTTGGTACTGAACATTTATACATTTAGGGTGTCCATGTTGGTGTGTGTTACGTTTTGAGGGAGATGGTGTCACGAAGTGGACCGGGAATCACCGAAGTGCAACAAAGTCCAACAAGAATAAACAGGTATCAAACAGGCATGAACAGGTTTTCAACAAGGGTAAACAACGATCTGGCCAAGGGCAGTTCCAAAAGGGGCGTTTAAGTACCCATAGGAGTAATCAGGAAAATGCAGGTGAGCCGGTGTCAAGGGGCGGGGCCAGCTGGGCGCTATGACAACCGTGCAGGACATGACAGATGGAGCCATGCGGAGGAAGTAGACACCGGGGGTAGGACTTAGGGCTGCATGATTAACTGAAATCTAATCGATATTGTGAAAAGTAGTGTGATAGTATAACCACAAAACACTGCATTTTTTCCAAGGATTTACGGTTCTAGTTTGTTATTTGAGTGATTGAGTGTTTGGCCAACAAGAATTATCACATTTTGGGGTCTAACTGCGCCAGCCAATCAGCAACAGGTTTTAATGGGACCAGCCAATAAAAGGTTGCCAAAACAAACCCAATACCCTGTAGCTTCAGCGGCACGTTATAGTAAAACAACTCATCAATTAAATCGGACTCTGAGGAAGGTCTCTTGATTTTTATCGCGTCCATGAATTGACTGAGGCTGTGTCTGACGGTAAAGCTAACAGCTAGTTGTTATGTTGTTACAGACATATACTCTCGGTCTCCAAGGACGTCAACCCGAGGTATGTTTGCATGTCACCATGTTTAAGTTCTCCCCAAAAAACAAAATAAACACAAATGCACTTTTCTTTTAAAATCTAAAATCGCATCAAAATTGCAATACAGGTCTGAAAAATTACCATTAAGTTTGTTTTAAAAAAAGCCCTGGCAAGGGTGCTTAAAAATAGGGATGCTTTTTAATAACAAAAGGAAGTACAAAAGTGACAAACAAGTGTTAACAACACAACGAAACACACACACCCCAAAAACAACCCTGACAAAGTCCAAACCAGAAACAAACACCAAAAGTGGAAGTTGAAAAGGTAAGGTATGAAGTAACACGTGTGCACTAAATAACATACATTCAGTTTACCTCAAATAACTCGCATACCTATCAATACTGAATAATAATCACATTATAACAGTGACTTATAATGTACATTAAACTTATGCAACAAAAGCCAGAGTGATTTTGAAACAGTTCTTCTTCTACTGTCTTACAAAAAAAGCCGCCAGCGATTATTAAATTACTAGAACATCTACACAATGCACAAAAAAAGTAGTTTTTGTTGGTATATTTGAAACTCTCATGGAGCGGACTAGAAGATCAGATATTAAGAAATACAGATGGAAAGAAGAAAAATAAAAATAAAAAAGAAAGAGGAAGAGACACAAATAAAGAGCGAGAGAAAGAAAATTAGATAGAGTGAAGAAGAAAAACACAGAGAGAGGTAGATATAAAAACTTGATAAATAGACAGAAAATGAGAGAGGAGAGAAAAGAGAAAGAAAAAATAGAGAAAAGAAGATTATATAGAGAAAAATAGAAAAGAGATAGAGAGAGAAATAGATAGGTATATATATAAAAGTAAGAAAGTGATGGGAGAGAAAGAAAAAGACAAAAAGACAAAAGAGAGAGAAAGAACCTCAGATAAAGAAAAATAAAAACAAGAGCAAGAGAGAGAGAGATAGATAGAGGAAGAAAGACAGAATAAGAAAAGAAATAAAGAAATAGAGGAGAGCGAGGACCGACTCTATTAAAACCCTCGGTGGGCCTGATCTGGCCTGCAGGCTGCATATTTAACACTCTGATTCCTTTTTTAATTTTACTAAGATAAAAACGTACAATATTAACCTAAAAAAAATCAATAAAATAGATTCTAATTAAAATTACAAACAAAATAATCTTCCGATGTAGAAATAAACATTTTGCAGTGGATCAATAGAATTTTAATTATTATTAAAGTCATGGCTGAGATGACTTATACAACGCCACTAAATCGTGATATAAAATGCCCAAATATCTCTTTTGAAACCACAGTGGAAGCCTCTTTTGTCATTTTAGAGACACATTACATCTCAATCTTGCAAAAAGCAGACAGACTAAAAGAGAGTGTTGAGTTGGAGTCCTGGCCCCATCGCGTGACTCGCCGCCCTCAAGCCTTTGCACGGTCGTAAATTATCGATCAGATGTAACTAGTACTGTAAAACTATTCTTTGGAGTACATTATTCATCAATCATAAATACAAAATGGAGTTAACTATGGAATGGGTATGCACATGACATGCTCACAAATGTATATTCTATACATGCAATATCAATTTGTCCAGTTTAGATGAATATATTTCTATTAGGAATAGTTACATTTCTCAACATTAATGACTGCTTGCAAACACATACTTTCGTTTCCACCCCATTTACCGAATTTATTGGACTATAAGGTACACCTTTTAACCTAAAGTTGGCTTGAAATTGATGTAGGGTAGAATACAGTGGATAAGTTTGGAAATGCATACAGTATTTACAGGTTGTGTGCTAAAGAAGGTCTCTATTCGATAATCATAGCAGGCCCAAAACACATGAATTGCAATATATTGCATGCAGCGGGATTCGAACCCGAGTTATGGCTGTGGGGGGGTCGAAACTGTACCGTGAGACTTCTTGTACCACTTGCAGTGGTACAAATGTCATACGAAAGGCACTATTTTTACTCAACTGAATACTGATTTGCATAGTGCATTCTAATAGGTTGAACTGTATCTCCACTGCCTCACCTGTGCCTCCACAACGTTGTAAAAGACAGAAACAGACATTTTTCAAGAAATACTCTAAAAGCTCCTTTTCGTACATATACATATCAAACGGAGATATTTTTGACACGCCGGTAAAGAAAATGAGACACTGTTTAACCCAAGGTTGGGCAACTGTTTTAAGTCACGGGCTGCATTGGGTTAAAACATTTGGAATGGGGCCAATCCAGGATACCTATCCAATTTTTTTCATTTATAATGAGATAGACATGCCAACATATACATGTTGAATATTTTCTTCTTATTTTTTTAAAGCAAAACAACATATTAGGTCTATCTATGCACTCAGTTTGATATTGAGTTTTGTAGTATTACTGTAATTGGATTTATTTTTAGTATTTTTTAAGTACTTCCACAATTAGATTTAGAGTTTGTTGGTAGTATTTTTGTTGTATTACTGTAGTTTTATTTTGTAACATTTCATCAGTAGTATTTTTATAGTATTTCCATAGTAGTATTTTTGTTGTACTTTTCTTGTATTCTTAAAGTGTTTTTTTTTGTATTCTTCCGTAATACAATATTTTAGTATATCTGTAGTATTTTTGTAGTATTACTGTAGTAGTATTTTTCAAGTACCTCTCTAGTAATTTTGTAATATTAATGTAGTTGTATTTTTGCTTTATTTCTGTTTTACCGTATTAGTATTTTGTAGTATTCCTACAGTATTTTTTATTTCGAAAATGAAAGCAAACTAATGCATTAGGTACCTGTTGTATGCACTAAATTTAATTTAGCTTCTTGGTAATTTTTTTAGTGTTTTTACATTTTTATTTTCACATTTTTATTCTTTAGTGTTCTTTCAGTTGTTGGTACACGAAAGACCAGTGGGAACAAAGCTGGCACCCCAAAAAAGTTTTTTTATTAGTAGTAATTTATTTTCTATTATATATATTGTCATTATATGTTGAGCATTTTCATTTGGAGGGCCGGATGAAAAATCCTGACAGAACGTCACAGACAGCCCACAGAGTGTAATTTGCCCACCCCCAATTTAACCTTGCAGAATGCACTATGCAAATCAGTGTTTCTGGCACCATGAGTAAGTGTGACAACGAGATACGTTTCAATGCCTTTTCATTTGTCATCCGCATTAGTGGTGGTCTAGTGCAGTGTTTTTCAACCTTTTTTGAGCCAGGGCATGTTCTTTACATTGGAAACATTTTGCGGCACACCTCTAACCAAAAATGTTATAAACTGACAACTGAACAGTTTCATTACGTTTAATTACGATATCATTTATAATACCCCCAGTTTTTACAGCACAGACACTTGACAATGACATAATATTTGCAGAAAATGTTTCTTAATTTTTTACAAAATTTTAAATTTTAAAGGTGACATTTGATAATTTCTCACGGCACACCTGACAATCTCTCACGGCACAATGGTGTGTCACGGCACAGTAGTTGAAAATCACTGGTCCAGTGGAAAGTGTTGGCGCCCTCACCACGGTGATCCGTGTTTGATTACCGTTGCAAACATGATTCGCGATTCTAATCAAGGTTAATATCAGCTGCATTATAATCATAGCACTATTATAGATTATAAGTGCATACGGTAGCTCTGAGTGTCAATTTCTATAGTCCGGTGTTCCTCCATGGTTCCCTTTTCATGAATCTCTTAACCACTTGTGGGGTCACCACTTCCTGTGGTGTGTCTTTGGCACGTACAGGCTGGTGGCACTCAACCCTCTCCAGGCTGTTTTTTTGGGGGTAGGACTTTACTCCCCCACATGGAATACTCATTTCCATGGCTACCATTTGCAGAAAAAGCTTCCTGACCTGGCTAAATACCGCACCTTCATCATATGGTTGCTGTTGTTTTTCAGTACAAAGCGTCATCCAGCTATTCAGAGATGAGCCGGACCTCGGCATTGATTGGTAGCAGCAAGAAACAATACTAATACTCGATCCGAAACTCACTGTGGGACTATCATATCGCACGACTTGTAGCTTTCCTATTATGTGTGGAAAATATATGACAAAATAGTGTTTTTAGGGGTGCGCCTTAAACACGGTGTGTGTTATAGTCAGGGTTGGGTAGGGTTACTTTAACTGGATTACTTTCAATTACTTTTGGATTACACCAATACCAAATATGCTAATAAAAGACAAAATAAACTAAATATCAATACAATTACAAAATTTTGTGCAGGCTTAGGGAGTACCGGAATACACGGAACGGCAAAAATTATGTTGGCAAGCTGTTTGGATTTATTTTCATTTTGTTTCTGTCGCATTTTATGTTAGTTTTGCCGGGGATCACATAGATCAAAGCCAGGAGAGGAAGCTTACCACGTGAGTCATAATTTTATTCATATTGTCATGTCCTGCTCGGTTGTCATGGCGCCCAGCTGGCCCCGCCCCTTGACACCGGCTGAGACGCATTGGACTGATTGCTTTTGGAGTACTTAAACGCTCCTTTTGGGACTGCCCGTTGCCAGACCATTGATTTACCTTGTTGAAGACTTGTTCATTTCTGTTTGATCTGAGTAATGCCTAGTTTGTAATTTTGATTGCCTTTAAACCTGTTTTCTTTTGTCTTTGGTCCGTTTGTGTGTTGGACAACTTTTATTTCCTAATTAAAGTGACAGATCGTCTACACATATGAGTTCCGACTTCCTGCTTCCCAGTCCATTACCTGACACATATTTAGTTTTTTTTTTTTGTCTTTTATTAGCATATTTGGTATTGGAGTAATCCAAACATAATTGAAAGTAATCAAGTTAAATTAACCCTACCCAACCCTGGTTATAGTGCAGATAATTTGGCACAGTCGTTATTTTATAAACATAAAACCCAAACATGATTCCAGTACTGCAGAAAAAACAAATCTGAAATACTTGTTCCGTTAAGGGCAACAAGTCCTTGCTTCTTATCTGCAGTCCAGCTGAGTTGCTTCATGCTATCGGCAGGCTGTTATCTTGGTGGCCCCTTAAACCTCGGCGCGGTGTGAGCTACCTGCACCCTATCAGTGACTGTCCTCAAAGAGAAACATCCATGGCCGCCGGGCCTTCCGGGACACAGCATTGACCTCTCCTTGGTTTCCCTGAGTCGACCTTAATGCCCCTATTTTCCTCCCCAACTGTCATTTTTTCCTCGTTAATGGCACCCCTATTGTGCTGTTCAAAACAAGCCTGAGAATAATCATGTACATTTACAAGAACTGTTGTGATAAAATACTTTCATCTTTTTGTTATCAAGTGGAAAATATGTCAAAGGACAAATGAGGCTTTTGTTTGTGTGTTTGTGTAAAAGGGAGCCTGTGTTATGTTTCACCACTAGATGTCGCTGAATTGTGTAGTGCAACCATAAATGAGTGCTGCAAAGCACAAGGAAGATTTCACACTACGTAATTCAAAGTGACCAAACTGTACCACTTTCCCCTCACATTTTCACATTTTCCCAATCCGTCAAGGTTAAAGTGAGACTCATGTGCTGTATCCGAGTAAGAATTCAAGGCTTCTCCTACTACTGCTATCCATTGAAACTAGTGCTATCTGTTTCAAGTGGGAGAACAAACCCCTACCCAACAAAAACAACCTGGACAGGGATGGGCATCGCCAGGCTGTCCTTGCCCTAGACAAACCACAGGAAGTGATGCCCCGACAACCCTTGCAGTCAAGGAATCAGTCTAGGAATATTTATTTGTTTAATGAACGATTTTTTTTACCACTTGGAGGTGCTAAATAATACACAATATTCTTTGAAGTTAAACGGTTATAGTAAAATGTGTTGTTTAGGTAAGATAATAAATATATTATTCAAAATGATCAGTTGGTATAACATAAGTCATCAAGTATTCAAGTTTCAAGTACTTTTATTGTATTCCTTACTATTTCACTTAGAAAAAATGTCACAATATATTCTGCATTTCAAAGTACAGTATGTCCATACATTTTCTTTGTGTATGAAAAATGAATTAACATTAGAATTGTCTCTATTTCCGTATATTTGTTTACATTTATTTTAATTAATTATTTCAAAAGTTCAATTTTATGTATATTATTCCAAATTCATCCTGGAATGAAAAGTCTTATGTCATAGTGAACAATCAATGATGATAAACACAATTCTTATCCTCCTTCCATCCATTATCTGGACCGCTTATCCTCAGTAGGGTCGTGGGGGATCTGGAGCCCATTCCAGCCGTCCTAGACAGACAACTCACTTGCTCATTCAGACATAGGGACAATTTGGACCGGCCAATTAATCTGACATGCATGTTTTTGGAATGTGGGAGGACACCGAAGTGCCTGGAGGAAACCCACGCATGCACAGGGAGAACATGAAAACTCCACACAGGAAGGTTTGATCCCATGACCACAGAACTGTGCCGCACACGCGCTAACCATTCCACTCCTATTTATAATAAAACAATATATATCGGGTCATCTGAGCCTGTGGTTTAGAAATGTCATGGCAGAAGGGATCAGGCTTTTCCTGAGGCGGGCGCTCCTAAGTATTTTTACTAGAAAAGAAAAATGCTTCGGGAGGATTTTCATGACCATTTTCTTATTTTACTAAAAATAAAACGGTTGAAACAGTTAAATGTAAACTACTTAAAATACAATGACATAATTTGATTTGATATTTTATTTTTTCTTTATTATACAATATGAACATTTTGCTAATTCCTTTTTTGTAATAAAACTTATACATAAAAATCATCTACCACATGGGTGCTCGTTAAGTCAAGGTAGTAATGGTAGATCACGGGAAAGTCTTTCTGCACAGTCTCCATTGACGATGAATAGGGCTGGGTTTGTGTTTACCGTCCTGAATTCAAGTAAGACTTCCTTGGATTTTGTGGTGTTCGGTTTATTTTTCAAACAGCATGTCTTTAGCATCTCCACCTCCTTCCTGTATGCCTTTTCAGAGAAGAATCCTACCAAGTTGGTCTCGTTAGCGAACTTCACGATCCTGTTTGTGGGATGGGTTAGTTAACAGTCCAAGGTATACAGGGTGAACAGGGCCCAGCACACATCCTTGAGGGACTCCGGTGCTCAGCATCAGGGGAGCAGTTGTAGAAAGTATTAAATAAAAAGTGTCTAATATCTTTGCAATGTTTACTTTTTATGTTTTTATTTGTTGACATAATATAAAATGTATTTTTATTTTATTTTAACCATTCTGTCTCACATGTTTTTGATTATTAGATGTATTAGAGCTTTTTAGAAAGAGTTTTTTTAGTTTGAAGCCTGAAATATGGCAATGTGTGAAAAAGGTCTTGAGGGACATTACTTGTGCAAAGTTTATCTGGCTTTTGCACTTCTCCGTTGTTCTCTGTGAAATATTTTATAGATAAATGATTTAATTTGTATTATCCAGCACAAGTACATCATTAATATGCTAGTTTACATTTGAGACCATTGCATTTGAGTTCAATTGTGTACTTTTTTTCCTCCATTCCACAACAATATTAAAGGATGTTATTGCATCATCTCCTTGATTGCGTTTTTTTTTTCCCTCATGATGCAAATGCCACATTTGTATTCATTGGGGGTTGTATTTAGAGCAAACTGCACATCAGGGCCAACTAATTATCCACTAACAATTGGGAACACGCATATTAGAAATGTCAAATTACAAAAACTAAGAATGCACATTGCAAGCCTTGCAGGAACCAAAGTAAAGTCAAACACATCTTCCTAGAAAGTAGGGTATATTTTCCGTGCAGACTGTTCCAAACAGAATGACAAATTATAACCTCGTTAAGAAAAACAAGAACAAAGGAACAAAAAAATAGCAAGCTTATAAATGTATTACGAACATGGCAGCACAGTAGGGGTAAAAGAAAGGGAGGCAAATAATTTGTGTTTTCTAATCCTACAAGTCGATTACAATTAGAGGTGCGACAACAAATCAATTAAACTGCCAGTAATCATTTAGCCGACCGTTACAAAATAAATCATAGCTGATGCATTATAGGATCTCCAAATCCTCTGAATTTCATATTTTCAACCACTATTATTTGATTATGATTATGGGCCAAAGCAAAATAATAAAAAACAACACTAAATTCTAATGCCCCAAAAATGCTGATATGTACCTCTAATAAATGATTCCACGATTGTTATGTGAGTTTATGTGTAATCTGATAGTGTGAAAGGTATTGTAAAGTGCCTTGGAAGTCATGAGTGACTGGTAAAGTGCTGTATGGATGCAGTCCTTTTACCATATATTTTTTTAAACTAAACGTCCTAGCTCACTATTTTGTATATATATATATATATATATATATATATATATATATATATATATTTTTTTTTTATGTGCATGTATTTGCTTTTAGAAAATTCTGACCATTTGCAAGGTTGGTTTCTGACATTTTGTGAAGTTTTGTTACTTTTTTTATCACGACCAGAACGGAATCAGGACCCAAAGGCATAACATTAACCACTAGTCTATTGATAGAAAGAGGAAAGGCAGCGCCCGCGATCCGGTGCTTGCTGAACGCGGGAAGCAAACCGCGCACAAAATCGGATCATGTTCCGAACACGGAAGTGGATCTTCCGGAGCGGGAGATGGCGGTGTCAAGGACGAAAAAAAAAAACAGGTTGATAGCCAGGAAAGGAGAGCAGAAACGTGGTCGGGATCAAAAACAGGTCGTAAGCCGGGACGGGAGAGCAAATGTGGTCGGGGTCCGAAAACAGGTTTTAGCGGGAGACAGACGGGGGGATCAGTAACGGACGGGTGGAAAAATGGGTGGAAAAAGGTCAAAGTGCTTGCCGTGTAGAAACAGATGTTCGCTGACGGACTGACCACGGACGAGTAAAAGGACTGGGCTTAAAAGGACCGGGAACCAATCAGGTAGCCCGCAGCGGCTGGCGCCAACGAGCGGGCACAGGTCATACTCATTAGTCATCATGTCATTTTTAAATATTATTCTACTTATGTTCTGGACAACAGGGAAATAAATATGGAAATATTTTCTTGCAAAATATAAAGCAAACGTAAAAAATAATATTCATTAAAAAAAATGACTTTATTATTAAAAAAAAAGAAATAATGTTTCATTTTAGGAAAAAAGACAAAATAATTAATTCAATATATCTACAAAATAATTCACAAATTAAATAAATATGTATTTGTAAAATTTATGTTTGCATTCCTACCAAATCCTTTACATAACTTAAGTAGTAAAATATAGGATAAGAATTAGAATTCTCTTAAATGTCATTGTTAACAATTTAGTGAACATTTAAATACCAAAAAAATAAATAAATCACGCTCCCCAAAACTAGTTTTTCTAGTAAAAATGAAAATGATACAATCTGATTTCTTAGTATTACAAGGCAGACAAATAATGAAACAAAATAAACAATTATTTAAATTGCCACTTACCGGATTGTTTTAGTCATTTTAAATATTATTTCCCAGACAATAGAATTTTTGATTGAGAATTGTCTTTATGGTCATTGAACAATGTACTGATCATATACATAAGACTCTGGAATAAACACGTAGTGAATATTTAAATGAGAAAAATAAGATGATAACAATGTCAGGTTGAATACGCAAAATATTTTAGATTGATGTGAGATTGATGGGAGAGTAGTGCAATAAAAATAGGTCTGCGTAAGAGTAGTGCATAAAAAAACGATAACATTTAGCAGCGACAAAACTCGATAGACAAGATATGAATAATAATCTTTCGTTAGAAAACATAACTTCCAATGTAACTGGTGAAATATGTATTTTTAAAAGTCACGCTCGCTCGTTTAGGGTGGTGATGACCCTGGGTAAGAAGATAAAATACATATAATAACTTTTTTTTTCTCTTGAAATAATCAAACTCTCAGATAATAATGCATTTTATTTAACTGTGCTCAACAATTCTGCAACCAAAACGATTCGGTTATTAGACATGCACTCAAAGCACCATCTGAACACACGCACACTGCTTAATAGTAAAATAGACACTAATCGAAGCTGACCGAAAAGAAAAAAAAAAGAATAGGAAATTCCTGCATCACCCCCCACTATCCACTCCTTTGAAATTGCCTGCGAAAGACCCTCGCGTGCACGATAATCTGCTGTTTTGGACGGGACCGGCCGGCTGCACGGTTCATAACCGACGCTAACTCAGGTAGCCGCAGTGATTAGAGACACAGCAGCGTTTACAACAGTAATTATTCGGTGACAGCAATGCTAATGAGTGTTGACAGCCACACCCCCATGGCTGTTTTCTCTAATGGACTAAATGGCTGGAGCGCACCCGCACGCCAAAACTAAAAGTAATTGTGGATATGAACGCCACAAATTTAGCCATTTTACTTACCGCACTCTCACAGTACAACCGAGGGAGCGCGGAACCACAGTCGCTCATTAGGATAACAACTCGCTACAATCTGCCCAGAGGAAAACAACAACAGCACGAGAGAAATTTAAGAGCAGTCCAAGAACTCTGATAACCGTTGATCTCAGCTGATTTTAATAAAATGATGACTCACAACACGTGGTAAGCTTTCTCTCCTGGCTTTGATCTCTTTGATCTCCGGCAAAACTAACGTAAAATGCGACAGAAACAAAATGAAAATAAATCCAAACAGCTTGCCGACATCATTTTTGACGTTCCATGTATTCCGTTACTCCCCAAGCCTGCACAAAATTGAGTAATTGTATTCATATTTAGTTTATTTTGTCTTTTATTAGCATATTTGGTATTGGAGTAATCCAAAAGTAATTAAAAGTAATCCAGTTAAAGTAACCCTACCCAACCCTGCCAGCCACTTACAAATCGGTTAAGTCTGAGGTGTCATACATACAACCCAATAGGCGGGTCCGTCATTGGATAGAATCCTCATTCCTGTGAGACAATGTTGAGAGCATCACATGGAATAAATGAGCCATGGTTTCACAGTTTGCACGAGTTTCCTGAAGTTGAAGAAATGCTCAGGAAATTAATTTAATTGTTGTTTTGCTTCTTTTTTTCTTGGTTATTTACAAATGCACGCCATAATGCACTACTCTCCGGCAATGTTCCCTGTAATTTTCCACGGGTCTGAGCGTTCACACAAAGTCGGTGAGCAACGCTTGAAACAACAGTGAGCAACCAAGTGTGGCAAGATAATTAATTATCAAACATGTCAAAAACTTGACATTAAGTTACATTTTGCTGGGTTCCCGGCAATGCAAAATTATTTTTCACTTTTGCATGAATTGACTCATGTACTATTGCAAAGATTGCACGGCCTACAAACGTCATTTGTTCTTACAATTGTTTCACAAGCTATCCATTTATTTTTATTTCCTGATATATTTTGTCGCGTAATATTAACATTTATGGGGGCTTATTTAGTTGGTTGTAAGATACAGAACTGTACTTAATCACATTTTTTAGTGGAAGTACAATGATTCACTTGATATAATTGGAAATTATTTGAATGCTACACAAACTTTTTCTTCTTTTTTCCGTGTTTTTTTTCCTTTTTTTTAAATTCCTTTAAAAAAAAATATCATTGCGTTTATTTTTTCCGAGCTGTTACTTTTTTCTTTTTGTTCTGTATTTACTTTTTTCCTACATTTCTTTTTTTCTGGCTTTTTTTTCTACATTTTTACTTCTTTTTTTCTCTTCCTTTTGTTTCTTTTTTTCTCAGCTATTCACTACTTTTTCATTTTGGTATTTTTTTCTTTTT